>NC_064244.1:5207042-7607042 GCF_003254725.2 Canis lupus dingo | reverse complement strand
CAGAGGCATGGGGTGCCAGGAGACAGCGTGGTGGGAGCAGACTGAGAACCATTTTGGGGGGACGTTCTGGGGACTTAGCTGGGCAAGGTCAGGAAGGGCCAACAGGCTGGGGCATATACTGGAGTTTTTACTTAAGCAAGGAAGTCATTGGAGATTTGGCTGGGGCGGGTGGGGAGGTGTCTGCCTACGATTTTTGAAAAGCATGACTTTGCAGAGTCATCCATAGAAGGTAGGTCAAGCCTGGAAACAGAAGAGCCGTGATGAGGCCCCTCGGTAGCCCAGTGAGAAGCAACAGAAGTGACTAGGGTGGTGGCCTGAGAGGCGAGAAGGAGTCGGACCTTGTTCATGGAGTTGATGGGATTCACTGCTGCTCTGACCATAAAAGGCCTTGAGAGAAGGAGGGCATCAAGAACCACTGGAAACAAGGTTTGTGGCCTCGGCAGCGGCAGATTCACGTTGTCACTTAATGGAGATGGGGATGATGAGTGGGGTCTTGAGTCTGAGGGCCAAGCTCCAGTTGGGTTTGAGACACACTCTTTTTGAAGTGCCCTTTGGGGGCTCCCTTTCAAAGTCACGAGTCGTTAGTTCGAGGTCATGTCTTGGTCATCTTTGTGGAGACACAGGACACCCAGCACTTGTGTTTGATGAACAGAATTCAGACTGGCCTGCAGGAGCTTTTCTGCAAATGGTCTGCGATTTCACTGGGGCCTCCGTGTGCTCGTTCATTATAGGAAGAAATGCCAGATGTGCTTGTTCATTTCTAAAAAAAAAAAATGCCAGATGACACTTGCTGAGGGACGCCTAGGTGGCTCCATGGTTGAACATCTGCCTTTAGCTCAGGGTGTGATCCCGGGGTCCAGAGATCAAGTCCTGCATTGGGCTCCTTGCTCAGTGGGGAGCCTGCTTCTCCCTCTGCCTATGTCTCTGCCTGTGTCTCCGTGAATAAATAAATAAAGTTTTAAAAGGAAAAGAAAAGAAAAAAAAACAAAATGAAACTTGCTGAAAAGGGGTAGAACCAGAAATGATGCTGACAGGAGGTTTGGAGGAGCAAATGAGCGAGTACTCAGACCAAATACAAGAAAATTAGCATAAATCATCGTTCCCTGATTTTCCTGTCTATATCGCCCGAATTGGCTGACAGCACAGCTGCTAGTGTGGCCACAGCTGTGTCATTTCCTTCATGCACAGGAAATGTATTCCACGGCTCCATGACTCGTGATTTTGTATTAGATTTCCTTTATTTATTTATTTTTCTTGCCACTGCCTCCCATTCTGTTAACCGTTCCATTTGTTTTCACTTGGGGTTTTGTTTTAGGTCCGTTCAGAGTTTTATCACCTTTGGGGTTCTCCAGGCAGCTCTTCTTAGAAGTTTGGAAATGCTTCTCTCGGGGAAACTTTCATCTACTTGGTTGAGCCTCCCAGGATGGTGGGCGTCCCAGATGAAGAAAGACCTCATGGGCAGAGGGAAGAGCAAATGCAGAGGCAGGTGCCCCTGGAAGGGCAGGTGTCTAGCATGGTGTGGCTGCGGCATGGGCTCCAAGGGGGCGTGAAGAGAGCTGAGGCAGAGCGACAGGTGACAGGCAGGTAAAGGTCACCATGGGCAATGCCAAGTAGTCAAGAGAACCAGGAGTGTCAGAAGTGTCTGGAAGTACTATGATGAGGTAGGGTTTTTTTAGGCAAAGCTGCTATGACTGCCATAGGAAGAACAGATGGAAGGTGAGAGACACTGGTTGTTGATGAAAGCAAAAGATGATGAAAGTCTCATAATGTTCTTGGAACAGTAACTGGCACAGTCAGTGCTATATAAATGTTTATGAAATAAAATTGTAAAAAGGAAAGCAGAAATGTTCGTGATGGGGAGGAGAACCCCAAATTAGAGAGGTATCTTACAAGTAGGATTGCAACATCTGCTTGGATGAACAGTGATTTCATTCCCAGGTGAGGAGCAAGTGGGGTTAGGTGGAGGTTGACTAGGGGCCATAGTTTTGTCCCGACATGCCCTCTTTGTGGAGCCCATGCAGCATCCATTAGCAGCTGGAAATATCGATCTGGGGCTCAGCTGAGACCTGCAGGAACGTGTTTGGAACGTGTTTAGAAGTCTTCAGCATCTAGATAGGAATGAAAGAGATCACCCCAGGAAAGGAGAAGGCAAAGCCGGGAAATAGTCAAAGATGGAGTCGTGGGGAAGCTATTTACATGGAATTGAGTGTCTGTGGTGCCACTGGTTCTACCCCTGATGTCGAATTTTAAAAAGAAAAGAGAATTATCTTCAAATTCTGGTTGTTTTAGTTTGTTGTTAAGATTTTCTGGCTAACCGGGACACCTGGCCGGCTCAGTGGTTGAGCATCTGCCTTCGGCTCAGGGTGTGATCCCAGGGACCTGGGATCAGGTCTTGCATTGGGCTCCCCGTAGGGAGCCTGCTTCTCCCCCCTCTGTCTGTCTCTGCCTCTTTCCCTGTGTCTCTCATGAATAAATAAATAAAATCTTAAAAAAAAAAAAAAGATTTTGCTAGCCAACTCGTGACTATTTCAGGAAAATACTATGTTCTTTTTGTTTTATTAAGAAAAAATACCAACTTTGCTCATCCTTCAGGCAGTGCCCAACAGTGTCAATGGAAACTTCTTTGTCAGGTACCCCTTCTACCGTGAAGACCCTCCAACCAACTTTGGAGTTCAGTTCTCACAAAGGATAACTGCATGGTCTGACTTCCTGAACCACTAGTACTTTGCAACTGGTGGTTGCAAAAAAGAACCTGCTCTGTTCTTTTTTTTTTTTTTAATATTTTTATTTATTTATTCATGAGAGAGAGAGAGAGAGAGGCAGAGACACAGGCAGAGAGCGAAGCAGGCTCCATGCAGGGATCCTGATGTGGGACTCAATCCTGGGACTCCAGGATCAGGCCCTGAGCCAAAGGCAGGAGCTAAACCACTGAGCCACCCAGGCGTCCCCCTGCTCTGTTCTTAATATTGTCCAACAGCCAGTGGTATTTGAGACTTCTGGAATCTTAAGGCATTGAAGTAAAGCATCCTTATTTTTTCTCAAACCTGATCGCCACTCTAGAAAACCACATAGCCTCCTCTTACCAGTCATATGGATTCCTGCAAGATAATATGGAGTGATCATGAACCCCTACATTTGTGAATTCTCAAAACTCCCAAGTCCTTACCATGGGATCTAAAGCTGCCTCCCTGGCCACATGTGCCTCAGTGACTTGCAGGCAGCTGTCAGCCTATCACAGAGGTTATTCTCTGAAGCCACAGAATGGGTCAGGGGAGGCTGGGCACATATCACATCTGTGCTGGAAAGTAGAACTTTCGGCAGCAGCATCTTCCAAGTGATAAAAATAACTCAGCCTTAGTCAGTGGCCCTGATGCCAAGTGTCCTCTTTCACTTCCTGTTTTCTGTTGGTGTCCTACAAAGGAACATCTTGTCTTCCATAGTTTGGAATGTGATGTTTCTGGCTTCACTAATCCAACTGTCTGTCAGTCTGTCCCTTGTCGAATATTCGGAGATATATTCTATCCATCAAATATTCACCCCTTTGCCACCTTGCATTCTGCGTTCCTCACCTCTGTTGTCCACACAGCAGGAGTTTGGCAGCTACCTGCCAGGCACTAGCGGCGTAGATGTTTATACTTTGACTTCTGTTGTTCCCCTCCCTTTCAGGCCTAAGCTGTCTAATTGCTGGGCAACGACTTTCATGTCAACAAGTCTCTTAAAAGTCTTTATTTTGTTCCCCTGTCGCGGAAGTTCTTTCAGGTTCCATGTTCTGATAATGGATGCATGTCCTACAAAATATCAGATCGGCTTTTAGATTTTAGAAGTTCTTCACCAGTTCCCTGTGTGAAGCCTTCGCTGACTAGTGAGTATAATTTCTTCTTTATCATGAGGCTGAGTTTGGGCTCCTTCCTGAGAGCTCTTACGTTGTAAAGCCTCCATCCAGGAGCATGCAGGGGTGGATGGTGGGTGTTATTAATCACTGAAAGATGTGGCTGCCCGTGGTGTTACTTCCTGTGTCAAGCTTCCCACCATCAGAGCTGGCCAAGAGCTGGGGCGCTGGGGGGACCGCCTTCATGGAAACGCTGCTTGGCCCCACACTCCCTCCTTCCTGTCGTGACCAGAATAGTGTACATCTCTGCCCAGCACGCCGGGCAGCCAGGCTTTCTCACTGCAGAGAAACACCTCCCATGTACCTGCTGGAATTAACTCCTGAGTGGTTTGTTATTGAGAGACAACAAAGGAATGTTAAGTCATACAGTCACTGAGTCATCAAAAGCCCTTCTTGCTCTCAGCAGCCATCTCCAACTGACCAGTTACTCCTAAAATTGTAGGAGGAAGACATAACCCGAGATAATGGGCACAATAAACCAATTTATTGTATCTGTTATTACATGTAAAAACTGTTGTTTGGGGACTATGTTTCTTGTTGCTAGGCAGTGAGGAGCCTTCTTTTTGAACTCTTGGCTCTTCTTCCCATCATTTTCTCCTCCATGTCTCTTCTCAGCCTCCTGTGCTAACTGATAGCACGTGTGGTTCAGAAGGAAACCTGGAGAAGGAATGTGTATGGCCCTTGTATGGAAATACCATTCCAAATTCCATACGCTGTGAGATAATACACTGGCTAGACCGTCCCGAGTCCCCCCAGAAAGGGGGGAATTTAGATTGGAAAGGAATCAAAGGAATTGTGGAGCTAATATAATTGACTCAGTGAAGCCGTAATAGGGTGGTCTGGACAACTGGATGAAAGCCAAGTGCAAAATCGCAGGCAATTCCCCCCTACCCTTTAGAATGAGGTGAAGTCTACTGAATGGAGAACAGGGCAAGTCATCAACTTTCTTAGGGTTTAATTCAAACCTGGGCTCTGAGCTGTGCCTTTTGTTCTCAAAAAGGGTAAAGATATTGAATCCAGCCAGAAAACCCTGCGCTTATCCATCATAGACATCTACATGGTGACTTTTTTTATCCCCCTTATCCTTCTCTTTCAGAAACAGGGTTCTGAAATTAGTTCTTGGTTGTGTCTGATAAATGTCATCCGATGTCCATGACTCCTTCATTTCCTTTGTCTTAGGCATAGTGTCTAGGATAATGTATTCTGTGAAAGAAGAGCAGTGGTGTCAAAAACACACAGAAAATGTTAGTTATTGGAGGAAAGAGTGAAAACAACACATCCTAGTTTTAAGAATAAGGAATAGGTGGCTCCATTTGTTGAACATCAGACTCTTCATTTTGTCTCAGGCAGTGGTCTCAGTCATGGGATGGAGTCCCACATCGGGTTCAATGCTGGGCATGGAGCCTGCTTGGGATTCTCCCTCTCTCTCTCTCAAAAAAAAAAAAAAAAAGTAAGGAGCATGCCCTCAGTGCCCTGGGGAAATCAATATGGTCTGAGTGCAGGGTTACCAAACTCTGTATCCCATGGAGCCGTGGACCATGACAGATTACACATGAACACACATACACGCACACACACAGGCTTCTGTGATCTGACAGGGGTTACACACTATATTACTGGTGGGATCTACAGTGTACATTTATATACTGAAGTCTCTGAAAAGACCTGCAGTGAAGATAACCTGATAACCTTAAACTTTCCTCCCAACATATTTGGCTGTGGATATAGAGATACATCTATCTAGTCTGAAGGCCATTAGGCTTGAGACCTAGGAAGAGTTGATGTTTTAGCTCAAGTCCAAAACCATGAAAAACCAATGTCCTGGCTCAAGCAGTCCTGCAGGAAGTAATTCTCTCTTACTTAGGGGTGGGTCAGCCCTTTTGTTCTGTTCAGGTGCTCAGCTGATTGGACAAGGCCCACCCACAGTAGGGGGAACGGTATCTACTTTTTCAAATATAATCTCACCCTAAAACACCCTGGCAGACACACCCAGAATAATGTCTGAGCAAATATCTGGGCACTTCATGGCCCAAACATATTGACACATAAAATTAGCCCTGACATGCCCCAAAGTTATAAATCGCAAATTAGGCATCCTCCTCTCTAGTTTCTGTATTTTCAAGCAAGGTCACCGGAACCTAGTGGGGAATTTCTAAGTTCAGGGCCCTCATTCCAAAAGCACCCTCAAAACTCAGCCCCTTTCATGAGATGGGCATAACTGAATATTGTCAAATATTCACGTGCCAATTATTATTAACAATTGAAATATCTGAAGTTTGATCAGGGGTCTCTTTGAAGTAAAAAACTGCTGTTTTCCCCAGTGCCAGTATTCACAACAGGGGACCCCAGGCTGTCTGGGGGTAGTTGTACAGTGAGTCCAAGTTCAGAGCTCTGTGCTCTATGTCCATAGTGTGGCCCCAGGATCCACCATGTATTGGGTCCTGGCCTGTGCCCTGTGACAGTTGGGAGAATGAGTGAGATGGGTTTGTATTTGGAGGGGTGAAGGAACCTTTCTTTTGCAGGATCTACTCTGCTGTTCTCCAAGCATCTCGAGGGCAATAAATGGGTCTTAGACTCCCCGCTGAGCTCTCCACTTGGCCTTGCACACAGGAGACCAGCAGTAAATACCAGCTCAGGGAATTAGCCGATATTTGAGTATCCACTATGTGCTTTCTGATATTTGCCATGGAATTAGTGATAAGGTGGGGGAAAGATCCAAGGAGTAATATGGAGCTACTCTCTTGAGTGGATTCGTGACACTGACAGTGTTACTTTTCTTAGCCCGTGGTTTCAGCTCTATGTAACTATTTCTAATTATTGCTTGAGATAATTGCCTTCAAATCCTGGTAACTCGGGATCCCTGGGTGGCGCAGCGGTTTGGCGCCTGCCTTTGGCCTAGGGCGCGATCCTGGAGACCCGGGATCGAATCCCACGTTGGGCTCCCGGTGCATGGAGCCTGCTTCTCCCTCTGCCTATGTCTCTGCCTCTCTCTCTCTCTCTCTCTCTCTGTGACTATCATAAATAAATAAGAATTAAAAAATAAAATCTTTAAAAAAAAAAAACAAAAAACAAATCCTGGTAACTCATGCCTTGTTGGGTGGGACCACAGTGGTGGCCTCTGTGTTTGAGTTACGATTCCTTATCTCACTAAGAGATACGTATGGATCCAGAATCAGGGTGTTGTCAATCATTTGGGGACTTTTGTCAACTGGGGGGTGGGAGTGGGGGGAGCTCTTCCAGAAAGTTAACGAAGAAAAAAAATCTTCTTTACTCTGTGCAGATGGAAAAGAAATGCAGTGGGGGATTAAGTGGGGGCCTCTTGTAGACGAGAAAAGAGAGGGGCTTGCCAGGTGACTCTTGAACTAGCTCCAGAAGCAGAGACAGCACCACAGCTGGTTCTGTGAGACTCGCTGACCCTGTGGCTCCCTGGACAAGAAGCTCTCTGCCCTGCAACATGGAATCTTCTTGCAGCGGGATTTTGTTTTCTTCCCTGGGCCGGTGTTAGATTCTCTGGATACATAAGGTGACACGAGGAGAAGCAGATGATGGCAGCATCACAGTTTATTTGTGGCATCTGGGCCTCCTTTTCAAAGGCAGTGCTTTTCATCCAAGGGGCGGGGGGGGGGGGGCGCTTACTGATGTCCAAGATGCCTGTTCGCTCTCTGAGTCTTTCTGCACCAAAACAAGAAGGGGACAAGTCCAGCTTGGGGCCGGCAGGGAGGTAGGGTGAAGGGGGCAGGGGGATCCATAAGTCATTTCAGGAAAAATGGATATAAGTGAAATACCTGGAAGACTGAATGTGTTTTCTGCTGTAAGAAAATTAAAAAGGAAGCTCAAATCATAGGTTTTCTGAAAATGAATATTTAAGAAAACACCAGGTGTGGAAACTGGCAAAGGATCCATTCATTGGTTTAAGAACATACAAACGGGGCATCTGGGTGGCTCAGAAGTTGGGTGTCTGCTTTCGGCTCACGGTGTGATCCCGGGGTCCTGGGATCAAGTCCCGCATGAGTCTCCTTGCAGGGAGCCTGCTTCTCCCTCTGCCTATGCCTCTGCGTCTCTCTCTGTGTCTCTCACTAATAAATAAGTAAAATTTTAAAAAAAGAAAAAGAAAAGAAAAAGAACATACAAACAGGAATCTCACATCACCATTGTTTCCTTTCCCTGCCTCCTTCCCTGTGACCTCCTCCAATGAACCTATTGAGGAAAATCATCAGGAAAGCGAGATATATTTCACAGTTTTTCTCTTGATCTTCAGGGGACCTGGGAGGGGACTTGCGAATGTTTCTTGGGAGACAGTGACGGAGCCCTGGCTGTCAGCGGAGCTCACAGGGAAGTATGCTGTTTGCTGACAGCCGCTGATAAGAGCGCGGGACAGCGAGCTCCCATTGGTGGGTTTGGGAAGTAGCCTGGTGACCAAGGGTTCTTATTTGAGAGTGAGCCGTGTGGCTGTGTGCAGAAGAGCCCATTATGTTGAGTGTGAGGCTCATCAACAGTCTAATTAAGAGGAGGGGGTGGTGGCTGTGGAAATATCAGTGGGTTGTGTTGCTAAAGCTGTCTGGGTTTAGAGCCAAACAGGGCTTTTTAGTATGAAGTCCATATGAAAGTCTTGTGTGTTTTCATATCAGATGCCCTCCTACAGAGGGGGGTGGTTTTAGATAATGATTGTTTTGCTTCTTTGGGATACCACCTGCAGAAATGTGTTTATTTTGACCGTTTAGAGATTGCAGAAAGCCAGCGAAACTGTCTTATGAGGGAAGATTAGATGGGTGTTGTCCTATCTGATGGAATAGGCTTGGAATTGCTGACAGGCTCAAGGTTATAAGCCATGATGTTAGAGCTTGGTGTCAGTATATAGAATTGCGGGTAATAGTTGTGGTGGGCATCCTTGGGATCAGAGGAGTGGATCTTTTTAAATTTTATTTTATTTATTTATTTTTATTTATTTGAATTAGAGAGAGAGCGAGAGAGCACAAATGGGGGGTATAGAGGGAGAAGGAGAAGCAGACTCCCCACTGAGCAGGGAGCTCAACGTGGGGGCTCGATCCCAGGACCCGGAGATCATGACCTGAGCTGAAGGCACACTTACCCCAACTGAGCCACCCAGGTACTCCACGGATCATTCCACCCCATTTTAAATGGAAGAAGAGGGATCCCTGGGTGGCGCAGCGGTTTGGCGCCTGCCTTTAGCCCAGGGCACGATCCTGGAGACCCGGGATCGAATCCCACATTGGGCTCCCGGTGCATGGAGCCTGCTTCTCCCTCTGCCTGTGTCTCTGCCTCTCTCTCTCTCTCTGTGTGACTATCATAAATAAATAAAAATTAAAAAAAAATAAATGGAAGAAGAATGATTCCATTCTCCATTTAAAAATAAACCTGTAGCGTCCTGTTAGCTCTTATGCACTTCTTACTGTAGTTTTATTTACATGTTGTAAAATGAAGAGAACCAATTTCCTGGCTTTTCAGGGGACTAGCCCTGTTAGTCTATGGCAACAGTTCTGCCAAAAATTTAAGCGTCTTGAGAACATGATAGGAGTGGCTAAGGACCATTTTGCAGAGGAATAACCTTCCACTCAGCAGACTTGTGTGATCTATCCAGGACAGCACATGAGCAGGTGCCATGAGCGTAGGTGTGCCTCCATGTGTGTGACGTGAGGAACTGCCCTAGAGCATCTGTTAGTTCCTTTGGATGCGATCTTTGACGATGACTACTAGCTACAGAATAAACCCCTTGTTGGCCCGTGACCCCATTATCTTTGGGATGGTTCTCCACCTAGCCTTGGGGCTGACAGCCTCTGGCACTGGGTCTCCCATGGGACCCAGCAGTGCCCCCGAGGCATCTCTGGAAGGCTGACACGGAGAAAGGGGGTGTGTGCAATGGGTCAGGGGCATAGCATCCAGGAAGCTTACAAAGAGGAGAAGGTGGTCCATAGCAACCAGGAGCACCAGCAGTTGGCTCAGCTACTGATGTTAAATGTTGCTGTGGAGAAGTAGTGCTTCTACCTTAAAAGAAAAGGGGGGATGAAATTTAAGGCCCAGGCTGAGTGGAAGGAGCCCAAGAGTTTCACAGGATTTCCAGGACAAATAGTTCCCTGTCTTTGTCTGATTCTCTGCTTCAAAAATGGAAATCCTTGGAAAACCTGGATGGCTCAGTGCTTGAACATCTGCCTTGGGCTCAGGGCATGATCCTAGGGTCCTGGGATCGAGTGCCGCATCAGGCTCCCCGCAGGGAGCCTGCTCCTCCCTCTGCCTGTGTCTCTGCCTCTGTGTGTCTCTCATGTGTAACTAAATACAATCTTAAAAAAATTTTTTTTAAATAAAACAACAAAAATGGAAATCCTCTAGTTAAAGGAGATAGAAATACAGGGCAAACTACATGCCTCCTGCCTGCTTTCTGGAGAGGGATTCTGAGTATTGCAAGTTATCTGAAAGGAAAGAGGTGGAATTTTGACCAATCATGAAAACAGCACTTTTTCTGTTTTCAAAGAGGACAGACTCATTCCTGTCCCTGGCTGGCACAGCACATCAGCCAGATCAGCAGGGAGCCCGATTCGGAACTTGATCCCAGAACCCCAGGATCACGACCTGAGCCAAAGGCAGACACTCAACCACTGAGCCACCCAGGTGCCCCTAAAATCTCTTTCTTTAAATACTTTAGTCTTTTTCTATGTAGAAGATGAACGTGGAGCCAAGTCTAGAGCACCTTTAGGTGTGCTTTTAATAAGTTCACTGTACACCCAGATGGTGTTGGAAACACCAGATTTCTTCTACCTGCATCAAGTGATGTTGTCTACCGCCGGATAGGTAGTCCTCACTCTGGGGTACTTAATTTGTTCCCAGATTACTGTGATTTAGTTTGATCTCACTTCGAAGTGAGATCACCTGCTATATATTATAGTTTATGTGGAGGATAGGGTAGCCAACTGGCTTGTTCCAGTTGCCAGCACAAAGGGAGTTCCAGAGACAGGGGCTTCCAGCTTTCAAACTGGGAAGGTCCTGGACAGACGGGAATGGATAGTCACTCTCTGTGGGATAATGGATTTATCCATGAACATCAGCATCACATTTGAAAATACTAAGCGGTTGTCATTCTGAATGTTTCTAAACATACCTTACAATTTGGAGCGGACTTGCTTCCAAAATACCCTGTGTCCGTGCCTAGTGGACTTGATGAGCTCTTGAAATGCTGCTCCTGGAAAGGAACAGCAGAGTGGTTTCAGAATGCGTCTCATCCCCCTTAAGTGGCTCTGTGTTCCTGCAGATCGGTACTGATAGCAGGCTTAGAAGACAGGTCCTCACCCCTGTCCCCTGGCCTCCCACCTTCTTTTTTTAAGCAGGGTGTCACCGCTTTTATCTGTCAGGACAAAGGCTTTACAACTCAAATTTTAAAAAATAATATATTTCCAAGCCAGTGACTAGATGCCCACATACTGTGGTCTTCCATGGAGAATTGCTAATTTTCTGAAGGCTTTGATGGAATGAATTTAAAGAAAGCTGCCTGTTCAAATAGTTCTTATGATAGTGAGAGATACTCACTGTGTGGTCCTTTTATTTTTAGTAATAGTGTTGGAAAAAATCAGGTTATGTTTATTCTGAGTGCCTGGGGGGCGGGTGCTGGTAAGATTGTGTAGTCTAGAAAGTGCTGGAATTAGAAATTATCATAAACGTTGGCTGGTGGGGAAATTCATATACCAAAATACTACAATATATAAGTTAACCTATAGATTTTTCCTCTAGTTCATTGCCCCAAAATGTATACACTGAGAAAGTACTTTCACAGAGAAATATGAATACATTTAACTGTGCTGTTCCTTTGTCAAATGTGGTTTTATATCAGATTTCTTGCCTGCCCCCAAGACCCTAATTATGAATTTATTTATATTTTGTTACCTTCAGTGTCCATCTCATAGCGTGGACTTTTTTTCCTGTTAGATAAATACGTTCAAATTGTCATAGTTGCCTTTTTTTTTTTTTTTTGCCTTTTTTTTTAAGTATTAACTGAATATTTTGTGGACTTTCCCTGAGCTGTCATTTGCTTTCTAGCCTTTTGATGTTTGTTTTCACTAGAATACTGAGTTCTCGACAGGCTGCTGACGTCTACAGGTATTGGAGAGCTGGTGATAGCGGCGTTCACTCAGCTGGAGCCAGAGGCCCCGTGTGAGTGGGCTGGCTTCTTTTCATGGCAACGCAACGGCTCTCAATGAATAACGAATTCCCCTCCTTGAGAGAGAAAAATCACATTGCCTTGGTATCTCAGGAATACAGTTCCATAAATAATATTATGCATGATGGAGCAGCATCTTTATTCAACAGAGCAGATATCGCCAACAAAAATGAAATAATAGAGGGAAAAACTTCTAGTGGTTTCCAGCTTTAATTATGAGAAATAAGTGAAAAAGAGAGTTTGCAATCAAAGTGTTTTTGCACAGTGATCACTGGCTATCTTATTCTTAGGTGTGTGCATGTGTTCTCGGTGGATGGGAAGGGGAATAGATAATGTGAAAAAGTTTTTAATATTTTCTGCCTCTGGTTTTTGCCATATAAGGTCAATGGTACACTTGTCTTTTAAGCCACTCATGCATTTAGCTCTTTGGGTGGGGTTGAGCTCATCACTGGGACAGAGGCTGGCTTAAGTTTATTATTATGGGATGGCCTCACCATATCAAGACTCATTTTAATTCAATATCTGCCGATAAAATGTTTCATTAGAGACAGAATTGTAAAGTATTGGGGCTTTCCCCCCCAAATCAAGGAGAATTTCCCTTATAAAAACATACTGATTTATCCCTGGGCTGTATGCTTTTCCTATCCTATCTTGACTGCTTTTTCTAAATATGAAGACAGGGGGGAAGTTAAAAATAAACATTTCCCTCCTGAAAAATTATGAACCCATAATTTGTGACAAGGGCTCTAATCTGTTTGCATATAATTTTATTTCTGTAATAACATATATCACATAGGGAAGAATTATTGTATTATGTTTCAAAGGAGTTCCATGGTGGGGTGGATAGCAGCAGCTAATGGGGAGGAGGGGTGGTGGGTGAGATTAAAAATACATTTCTGGAAATCAGATTGACAGTAGGTTTGGTGGAGGAAATAAGAAACTGAGTTTGGAACATTTGAGGGAAGGTAACTGGGAATTTCTCTCTTTGGAATATATAAGAATATTGGCGTTCATTAGAATATGCATGCATATTGAAATTCGTTTAGAATAGATGCATTTTGACAACCATGTAGAATGTGCATGTCAAGAATTTGGGAATTTAAAAAGAGAGAATTTGGGAATACAAACTGGGCTGCAGTTATCTGCATATAGGTCAGAAGCTCTTAAGCTTTTTCTCTTCATGGCATTCTTAGTGCCTGTAGGCCAAAAGAAATACCTAACAGTTCCATTTATTAAGTAGTAGAGTCTAAATGACGCAATTAGCATTTATGTCCTAATAATTTAGTGGCTGATTAAAAATATAATTGTAGGGACCCCTGAGTGGCTCAGCAGTTAAGCGTCTGCCTTTGGCTCAGAGAGTGATCCTGGAGTGCCGGGATCGAATCCCACATCAAGCTCCCTGCATGGAGCCTGCTTTTCCCTCTGCCTGTTTCTGCCTCTCTGTATGTGCGTGTGTCTCTCATGAATAAATAAATAAAATCTTTCAAAAAAATAAAATCTAAAAAATTTAAAAACTTAAAATATAATTGTATATTATATTTTAATATACAATGGATATTAAATGCTTGGGTGGCTCATGTCATGATCTCAGCATACTGGCATGGAGCCCAGTGGGGAGTCAGCCTCTCCCTCCCTCCGCTCATGCTCTCTCTTGTCTCCCTCAAATAAATAAATTTTTAAAAACTTAAAAAAAATACAATTGTATAAATTGGAAAGAAAAAATACACAGTTTTCATTCTTGTGATGGTTAATCTTATGTGTCAACGTGGTTTGGCCATAGTAACCAGATTCTTGATCAAACATCAGTCTGGATGTTGCTGTGAGGGCATTTTTTGGGGGAGATTGACATTTGAATCAGTAGTCTTTGAAGAAAGCAGGTAACTCCATACAGTCAGTGGGCCTCAGGTAGTCAGCTGAAGGCTGGGGAGCTAACAGCTGAGGTCTGCCAAAGAGGGAAATTCCACCTCACATGCGAGCTGCAAAATCAGGTCTTCCCTAGGTCCCCGCTCTGCTGTCCTGCCTTGCAGATTTTGGACTTGCCAGCCCTCATAATGGCATGAAATAGTTCCTTAAAATCAGTCTCTTTCTCTGTACCCACACACACACACACACTGTTGGTTCTGGTTCTCTGGAGAACCCCAACAGATACACTTACACAATGTGTGGGTTGTATGCACATGCTGAGCGCTGCACAACTTCTCAAATCTTAGAACCAGACTGGATACCATTTCCTGCTCCACTTTGATTTTTGTACTTTCCTTACTTTTTATCACAACTGCCTCTGAAAAGGTGGTATCTTCCAAAGGGCCGGTGATCTCATGCCGAAACTGTGAACTACCTCGAGCTACTGTTTTTCACAGTGTCCAACACGCATCAAATATGGCTGTTTCCCTCAAAAAGTTAAAATATCCCTCAGTACCTCTGGGAGTTCACTGTGGTATCCCAGGACACCAGGGCACACAGTTTGGGAACCGCAGGTGCCGCTGGTGGCCATTGCCATGGGGATAGATTAACTCTGGCCGAGGGAGCAGAGATGAGCTCCAGTGAGAGGAGGCAGCACAAGAGGAGCTTTTGATTTTTTTTTTTAATTTTTATTTATTTATGATAGTCACAGAGAGAGAGAGAGGCAGAGACACAGGCAGAGGGAGAAGCAGGCTCCATGCACCGGGAGCCCGACGTGGGACTCGATCCCAGGTCTCCAGGATCGTGCCCTGGGCCAAAGGCAGGCGCCAAACCGCTGCGCCATCCAGGGATCCCAAGAGGAGCTTTTGAGAAGAGACTAAAGGGAATCTAGAGACTCAAGGAAAAGTGCAGTATTAGCTGAGCAGAGCAAGGGAAGTGTGCTTACAGCCAGGAAATGGATTTGGATGAAGCTTCACGGTTGGTGGAGTTGGGGTGGGCTACGGTAATACATTTACCTTTCTCTTTGCCAGTTTTTAAAAACCTGTTATCTCCTCATTGTATAATGAATATATGTATATATTGACAACCCTGAAAAAAAAATGCTGTCTAGCTCTCCTGTTACTCAACACTGCTGATTTTTTTGGTTGGTTGGTTTTCCTTTGCATGGACCACATTTCTTTTCTTTTCTTTTTTTTTTAAGATTTTATTTATTTATTCATAGAGACACACGCAGAGAGAGAGAGAGAGAGAGAGGCAGAGACACAGGCAGAGGGAGAAGCAGGCTCCATGCACCGGGAGCCCGACGCGGGACTCGATCCCGGGACTCGATCCCGGGTCTCCAGGATCACACCCCAGGCCGCAGGCGGCGCTAAACTGCAGCGCTAAACTGCTGCGCCACGGGGCTGCCCCGGACCACATTTCTGTTGAGTCCCAGCACTGATCCGTGGATGGCTGTAAAGGCTGGGGCAGATGGTAGAGCAAGGGTGGGACAGAAAATCCGGATGTCCAGGTTTGCTTCTCTTCATGAAACATTCGCTAGAATTGGGGAGCAGAGTGTGAAGCGGGTTTGCACCAGGCCCCGTCATTAGTGGTGGGACGAAGCCAAGGCCGAGGGCACTGGAGCAGAAGGCAGAAGGGACGTGGGGCCGGAGTGGCCCTGGTGAGGGTGAGAGATGGGCTCCGGTGAGCCGAGCCAGGATGGACACCCCAGTGAGCCTTCGTGCAATGCCTGGACGGGACCCCAGCAACTGGCCCTTCAAAGGGGCCTGCGATGATAGAGCGTGGCCCTGCTTTCATCCAGAGCCACTTTCTCAAGCCAGCACTGAAACCACTGGTGTTGGCCAGAGCACCCGAAGGATCTTGGCATTTTGAAATGAAATTACCTGCCGGGAAATTCATATAACTAGCTTTTCTCTTTTTTTCTTTCTTTCTTTCTTTCTTTTTTTTTTTTTTTTTTTTTTAGATTTTATTTATTTATTTGACAGAGCATGAGCACAGGCAAGAGGGAGAAGGAGAAGCAGGCTTGTGTGCAGAGCAGGGAGCCTGACTCAGGGCTAGACCCCAGGACCCAGAGGTCACCATCCAGGCAAAGGCAGATGTCCAATCAACTGAGCCCCCCAGGTGCCCTTAGATCTAACTTTGTTAACTGTACATTGAGGTAAAATGTTTCTGTGTAAAAACTGAAGCCCCTATTAATGATAGAGTGTGATAAAACAAAACAGTGACATAATTAAGCATATAGAACTCCAGATTCTCTGTAATTACTCTCATCTTGCATCTGATTATTTCCTCGGGTAAAAGCAGTGATTCTGAGAATCATGTGGCTGGAACCAGTGGGCTTTGGAGTCTGATATAAAACACTACCTGGCACCCTTTTTTATTTTAAGGGGAAAATAAAGGGCAAGAAGGCATCCTATATTCTGAGTCTCCAGGAAGGTTATGTTTTTAATTCCACACCACAGCAACTGCAAACAAATTTGTAATTACACTTCATGCATGGAGCCCTGTAGAGGAAAAATAAATTGGTATCCATCTATCCAAAACCCATAAATCAGACATAGAATGGCTAATCACAGATATAAATTATATGCTCGGTGCTGATTACTTTCTCCTCAGTCTGTTGTGTACAATTAACAATTTAGATCTTAGGCTGGCAGCCCTGTTTTTGAAATATGGCTCAAAAAAGCATACGGCTCATTTTTAAATTTTCCTAATCCTGGTGTACACTTCTTGTTCCATTTTGGTTAAAGAATTATCTTCAGGAGCCTCATACTAAATTAGAAGTATGCTTTGGGGCAGTTTTCTTTGCACCACAGCACCTGTCCATTTATTGGAATAACCAGAAGCACTGGATGACTGCGAAAACACAACCGTCTTTACTGTGTAAACACAAAAACATGAAATAGTGGCAAGTCTCTGTTCATTGATTTAATGGGGTGGAGATGGTTCCAGTGGGCCCAGCACTGGTTCTTGTGAAGAATCATCTTAGTTATGGAGGAAATGGTGCAGCTGTTTTGAAAACAGTAAGGTGGTTCCTCAGAATAATTAAAAACAGAATTACCCTCTGACCCAGCAATTCTCAATATATAACCAAAAGAAATGAAAGCGAGGACTTAAAACATAAATTTATTATGTATTTTTATTTTATTATTTTATTTGTTTTTTAAAGTCACCTCTACCCCCAAAGTAGAGCTTTAACTCTCAACTCCAAGATCAAGAGTCACATGTTCTACCGAGACAGTCAGGCATCCCTGAAAGCAGGAACTTGAAGAGATCATTTGTACAGCCGTGTTTGTGGCCGTGTTATTCATAGTAGTCAAGGAGTGGACACAACCCATGTGGAAGGGTGGATATGCCAGTGTGTAATATCCATACAATGGAATATTATTCTACCTTAACTGGGAAGGAAATCCTGTCAAGTGCTACAACATGGGTGACCCATGAGGACATTATGCTAAGTGATAAGCCAGTTACAAAAGGACAAATACAGTATGATTCCACTTGTAGGAGGTACCTGGAGTACTGAAAGTCATAGAGACAGAAAATGGGACCATGGTTTCCAAGGCCTGGGGCGAGTGGGGAAGAGAGAATAATTATTTAATGGGCATAGAGTTTCATTTTTGCAACATGGCAAGAGCTCTGGAGATGGGTGGTGGTGATGACAGCTGTACAACAACGTGAACGTACTTCATGCCCCTGCAGTTGACCCTTAAAAATGGTTAAGGTGATAATTGTATATCATGTTTCTTTTACCACAGTTGAAAAGCAAAACCATAGAGGAGTGGGCTCCACCACAGAAATTCCATCCCATTGAGTCTGCAGCTGGGGCCAAGCTGCAGTGATCCTGGCCTAAAGCATGGGGGTGATCTCCAGAGTAGTCAGACCCAAGTGGCGCCATCGGTAGTGAAGGGCACCCCCCTTGCCGCCAAGTGGTGTGAGGGGGTTGCCAAGCACCGGGAAAGACAGAATGGCCATGCAAGGGGCAGAGAGAAGGTTCTCCGGCAAATGACAAGATCCTGCACACTACCACAGCCAAGGACCTACTCCAGTGAGGGAAATTTCAGGCAGTGCGAATCATTTGTGTGCTCAGGCCAGAGAGTCTTCCAGTCATGCCTAGGCTACCAGCCTTCAATCCACTCAGAGTCCGTAGATATCTGTCGCGCCACCAGGAAGCACCAACTCTGTCCTCGCTCTTGTCTGGCTGGCCGCTCCGAAGAATCTCGACGATAGTGGCTATGCATCTGCTCTAGTGAAGCAGAGAGAGAAGGGAGGCCCCAGATGAGCAGACCGTACTGCTTTCCACCTCAGAGATTGGTGACTAAAGAAAACAACTTTTTTCGATGCTTACAAGAGCCACTTGGTGATGTGGCTTTTAAGTGGTACTTCTCATTTTTATTTATTTATTTTTTAAAGATTTTATTTATTCATTTGTGACAGAGAGAGTAAGAGAGCATGAGCAGGTGGAGAGGCAGTGGGAGAAGCAGGCTCCCTGCTGAGCCAGGAGCCGGATGCGGGGCTCCATCCCAGGACCCCGAGATCACGACCTGAGCCCAAGGCAGATGTTTAACCATCTGAACCACCCAGAAGCCCTTCTCTCATTTTTATTTATGACACATGGACGTGGTTTCAGCCTTTTGTTTTCTCACGAGCGTGGACTTCTCCTGGCCCAGCAGCACCTTATTGAACACTGGATTGATATACCTGTGCAGGGAGTTTTATGCGTGCTTTAGTGGCTCACCAAATAAGGCAAACCACCATTCAGTCAAGTAAATCCTTCCACACTGGGCATAATCCCCAACGATGCAGCATTTCTCCTTTTGCGAGGAATTTTATAGCAATCAATAAGAGCTAGTCCTGGTATCACTACCCCAGCTCTTTATTGAATGCAATTCATTTCGAGTGACCTTTACTCTTCAGTAATAGTCCTTTATTTGTGACCTACAGATTGCAAACAGTCTAATCAGCTCTCTGGCTTTTGGTTACTAGCATTCCATCTGCTTCAGAAGGCTATTGTAAAATCCAGCTGTGCCAGGAAGGAAAAAAGTATAGACCAAATCTTTTTCTTCTCTGGAAGAAGAATTTATTTTGCATCAAGATTGTCAAATAATAATGGCTTTTTTGCTCCTGTGTGTGTGTGTGTGTGTGTGTGATACTTCTTCTTAATAGCTAAGAGTTCATGTGACTTAGTGAATATTAGAATTGTGAACAGAAAGTTTCTAAAAACCAAAGAGGGAATAATAGTTTTAATAATAAAATGTAATTAACTTTGATCTAAGTAACAAAATGTTACAAAGTTAAGCATTAGATCTTGGACTAAGGAGCCATTGTAAATGGGAAAAGAAAATATGGATGGTCTGGGACCCAAAGTGGAAGTGGTAGGAAGAATTCTTGGATTTTAATTCCCAAGCTGTGGCTTATAAGTTATTTATTTTGTCATTCTGCTTCTTCTGTAATCCTCGTGTCTTAGACCCTTCTTGAGAAGATGATGTTGATACTTGTTTTTACACTGGTCTTGTCAGGTCTTGCAAACTTGTACTGCTGTTGTGCTAATTTCTTGGAGAGGACCTAAGATTATCATGTGTTCATAATAATGCTTACACTTGTTTTTATTCCAAGATTGTTTAAAAGGAGCCTTGCCTTCCTGGGTTGACCATGAGCTTGACCCCTGACATATTGACTGTGCGGAACTTGAGCTGGAGAAGGTCTATGCAGTGACCACTGAGGTGCTGGTAGGTTGTTCCTTTCTCATCCTCAAATAAACCTAGAAATTCTCATTCCCATGTATCAAAGAACAATGCCAAAGCCACCTGGAAATAAGCAGTACGTGTAAATCGAAGCTCAGTTTTCTCACTTGTCTTCATTCTTTCAACATTTCCTCTTTATGGATGTGTGGGGGGTGATTTGCAAGTTCTTTGAAGGTGGTGTTTTGTATTGGGGATTTTCTTTTTCCCTTTGAGTTTGGAGCTTAGCTCTTGGATTCAAGGAGAAAAGCTCAGGCAGACTATGGCAGCTTACTCTCTGTTGGCTTCAGTTCCTGGAGTTATGGATAAATTGGGAATTATTAAGGGGAATACATGGAAGTAAGATGAGTTGAGAACAAAGGGTGTATATGGTCCCTGGGTGGGCATATAAGAATGAGAGCAGGAAGGTCATTTTGGTCTCAGCTCTTCAACTTACAGATAAGCCCCTGGAGAGAACAGAGGGCTCTCAACCAAGATCTTAGCTAGTTAACAACTACTCAGCCTCCAGACACCTTATCGGCCGTCCACCTTTTACACTATAGGATAGATGGATTCTCTTAAACCTCTTGGCAAGACTAATTATAAGCAGTCAGTTGATCCTGTAATTCACTGATTTGTCTGATCTGGCTATAAGATTAGAGAAAATTATGCTCTTGATGCAGAATGAGAAAAACAGAGTAGTAGGTAATGGGGCGGAAGTTTCGTGTTGCACCTGGGTAAGCAGGGACAGGTATGAACGTGTTTGTACACTTTGGAGGGGTGATGAAGAGAAGAAAATGAAGAAATCAGCCAGTTTGTCAGTTTCTCTCCTAAATTCAGTTTCAGTATTTTGTTATCTTTCTACCCTGTACCGTTTTCTCGTATGAGTTTATGCTCTTTGGATTAGTTTTTGTGGGACTAGATTTAGGGTTCTTGTTCCTCAAATCCAGAGTTTGTAGAATTATTTGAGCTGACTGGTTAAATCTCTTTCCCACTCTAGTTGGTTACACTACTGATTTACAATTGTGGCTGTTGGGAACAAGAGTAGGTGTATTGCTCATCTCCCTCCCCAACACACTCTTGGATTACTTCTCAGTACATTGCTTGAGAAAACCTGACCCTAGAAAGAAAAAAAACAGTGCGTGGTAAATAACAGGTGTTATTTGTATAACTTGCTGTGCCAGGCTGACATGTGACTGAATAATTGGCTCTAAATTTTAGTGATCCTTTTATTAATAAAAGGCATTTATCCCAGCCATGAGCATTATTCCCTAAAGTGGAATTTGGAGGAGTTGGCATAGGATAAATCCCAGGATATGAACTTCTCCCCCTTGTCCCTTGACTGGAATGCAGGCCTCTTGTCTCTTGTAAGTTGTGGGCTGTAGCCTCTAGTCTTCTTTTCTGGGACACTCTGTATGCCAGCATCTTTCAGGATTGTCTCTCTTCCAGGCATCCCTATGGGAGCAGGCAGGTTACAAATCCCAATCCTGCTCAAGAGATTTTTCTAAGAGAATACCATGATTCCTTTTTCCTAGACCCATCACCCAGCATGAACAGAGGGTGCCTTTCCCAACCACCTCACTGACTTGTCCTGCCTCCTTCTCAGATTTACCCATCAAGGCATCCATGTACTTGAGGGAGAACTGCTGTCTCTAAATGATCATGCCACTGAACCTGTAAGGAAAAACCTCCTTTAGGAACACTGAATAATTACACTCCCATTTTTGTTTTAAAGATTTTTTTTTTATTTATTCATGACAGACATGTATAGAGAGGCAAAGACACAGGCAGAAGGAGAAGTGGGATCACGCTCTGAGCTGAAGGCAGATGCTCAACCACTGAGCCATCCAGACATCCCTATACTCCCATGTTTGTTTTAAATTTTGTTCACTGTATGCTGCCTCATTCCATTTATGTTGTTACATTGTTCATGAAATAGCGTCCTCTACAGCTAAGTAATTTTCTGTGGTTTTAATGTACTTAGAGCTACAGCTGAAGGGTAGGTCATCTTCAACATGGCTAAAATTTCTTGGTTTTACTTAATCTATGATACTGTTATATATATATACACATTACATATATATAATTACATATATGGACATATATATATGTTTATATGTGTTATTGCATCATATGGTTGAAGGGAAACATGAATATAAGACAGTCATTTTTTTGTTTTTAAGATTAGCAGTATTAAGGGAAGCTTGTATGCTAGTGAGAATGATCTAGAGAAAAGAGGGAGACAAGTGTGGGAGGGAAGACAAATGACCGGACAGTGGAAAGGTTGGCCCCAAGAGCAGAGACTTTGACGTCTTAAGAGGAGGAAAGTCATAATATCTAGGTGTGTAAATTTGGCGAATTAGAGGGTAAGAGGATGAGGTAGTTCTTGTCTGTCAATGACAAATGGAGGAAGGTGATCAGCTGAGAATAAGAAAGAGGAGGATGTTGGCAGTTTGAGGAGAGAGGGAAAGCTATGAAATAGATGGTCGTCCCAGAAAATTATAAAGGGAAATAACAAGGAAGGTATAGAAGAATCATTTTGCAGAGTTGAGTGTTAATTTGAGATGTGCAGTAATGAATTTAAGATAAGACCATTAAGTTGTGGGTTGTGTGGGGTATTTTCCCCTCCTGCAATTTTAGCTGCTCTGTTGCAGATGGTTGGTTAGGCTGAACCTAAACTGATGGCCAGGGGATCCCTGGGTGGCGCAGCAGTTTAGCGCCTGCCTTTGGCCCAGGGCGTGATCCTGGAGACCAGGGATCGAGTCCCACATCGGGCTCCCTGCATCGAGCCTGCTTCTCCCTCTGCTTCTCTCTCTCTCTCTCTCTGTGTGTGTGTGTGTCTATCATGAATAAATAAATAAAATCTTAAAAAAAGAAAATATTAAAAAAATTAAAAAAATAAACTGATGGCCAGAATGGCACCATGGGGCAGAGACGGACAAGGCTGATGAAGATATTTGCAGGGAATTGATCATAAAGTTGGACCGCAAAATCTCAGCTAGGCATGGAGGACATTGAGCATGTGCAGTGGAAGGAGATTGAGGTTGAAGGGTAGGATTGATACAGGGTCAAAGAATCATGGAAAGGAGGTTCGAGTGTGTTTTTGACCAGTGTAATCTTTATGCCTCCAATCTGACCTCATGACTGCATTGTTTATACTCTGCCTTGTAGCCAGCTGTCCCAAGGGCTAAGTAGGGGTGATGGTGGGAAGGATGTATATCTCTAGGCCAACAGCCAAACTCTCATATCTAGGGAAAACTTGGTAGCAAGACTTTTTTTTAAGATTTTATTTATTTATTCATGAGAGACACACAGAGAGAGGCAGAGACACAGGCAGAGGGAGAAGCAGGCTCCCTGGAGAGCCCGATGTGGGACTCAATCCCAGGACCCTGGGATCACGCCCTGAGCTGAAGGCAGACACTCAACCACTGAGCCACTCAGGGGTCCCAGTAGCAAGATTTTTATTTAATAGACTGTGTTAGCATTTGAAACATGTCAGAACTTTCTTTGGTTTATCAGCCTTTATTCAATTTGGGGTGAATAATAATTTTTTAGAAGCTCAGTTGTTTTTAATAGATTCTTAAAAAATGTATCCTTTTTTAAAATTTCTAACTGATTCTGAAAGTAAACCATAAGTAAAGATGAGGATTAATATTTAGTCCTCTGGAGATAATTTTTTAAGTAAATCACATCCATTACGGAAAGTTCAGAAAGCATTTTTTAAAAGATTGTATTTATTTATTCATGAGAGACACAGAGAGAGAGAGGCAGAGATGTAGGTAGAGGAAGAAGCAGGTTCCCTATGGGGAGCCTGATGTGGGATTTGATCCCAGGACCCTGGGATCATGACCTGAGCCTAAGGCAGATAGATACTCAACCACTGAGCCACCCAGTTGTTCCCAGAAAGCATTTTTTAAAATCCTATCCTACAGACGGACAGAAACATTCTTTTATTTTTTTTGTCATATTTTTATATAGTTTCTGCTACTTAATGTCTCGCCTTATTATTTTTAATGGCTGTAAGATATTTGTGTTAACTTTTTTAACATATGAAGTTATTGTTAGTAGACATTGAAATCTTTTCACATTTATGTTATGGATAATTCAGCAATGGACCCCAGAAGGAGACTATCTTAAGTTGTAGCTAAACCAATTAAAAGGGCCATGACCTACCCTGCTAAGACTTTGTTGGGAGTAGTGTTTCTGTTCCAGAAAGTTCCAGAACTCTCTGGAGGAAAGTGCCATTATGAGGGCTTCAGATACTTAGAAAAGTAGATGTGGTGATACCGTTAAATGTTGTCAGTTATAAAGGTTCTGACAGGCTATCATTTTACTCATTATATCTCCTAAGACTGTTCATTTCACCCATGGTATTGAAATTAACATCTTACGGGAGAAAACCTTAAATCACAAAAATTCTACTTGCTTCTTTTGCACCCTCACCCTCTACGAATTAAAATGAATGCGATTTTGCCATTTTGGTGTCAGAATACTTTGGCCTAGCTCATGAAATACAAATATTTGAAGTTGCCCAGTTTGAGAAAAATGGACAAAAGCTCTTCATAACACAGGTGTTGTGGTTGTATAATTCATTTTTTCCAGTATGCTCTGACATTTCTCAATTCTGAAGGTGTGAAGGACTTGCTTACCAAACACAAATAGATGTGAATGGTGCTGTGTTATTAAATGTCATGCTTCTTGATTTGCCAGTCATGTATTATCTCAAAACAAAAATGGATTTTCCTACTCATGCTTTTGCGTTTTCTCAACTGGGCTATCCACTAAAAGGCTTGTGGCATTCTTATTTTCCAATAAAGAATGGAAATCTAAATTGGTTTTGGTCCGTTTGACAATTATATGAATTAATGCTGGCCCTTAAAACTCTTCTGCAGGGGTGCCTGGGTGGCTCAGTCTGGTAGGCATCTGCTTTCAGCTCAAGTCATGATCTCAGGGTTCTGGAATTGAGCCCTAAGTCCAGCTCCCTGCTTTGTGGGAGACCTGCTTCTCCCCCTCTCTCTGCCCCCTGGCTCATGCTCACTTTCTTGCTCTCTATCTCAGGTAGATGGATACAATCTTTGGAAAAAACTCTTCTGCAGAGGAAGGGACAGTTGAAGTAGAATGGTGTTTTGATGCTAACTAGGGAGGAGACTGATATGAAACAGCTGATGGTTTATAAACGATGCGCCATAATTTAGGAAAAGAAAGGTAATAAATTATCCATGTTGGAAATGTTTTGTGCATACCACTTTTAGTTTTCTTTTCATCACATTATATTTGCTTCTTGGCATTTTCAAAAGACAGCATAAAATGTTGTTTTTGAGATGTTTTCTGGAAGATAAGATAAAAAGTGCAAACTCCTCACATTTTTATTGGCATGGAGGCAAGTTAGTTGTAGTCTTCCAAATAGGTACTGCTTATCCTTTGTTGAGAAGTAGCCTGGGTATTGTCAGCACTTCAGAAAAACATTTCATGGGTGCTGTCTTTACAAAGCCAGGTAAGAGGCCAAATATGGGTGTTTCCAAAATATTAGTTCAGCATACTAGCATCACTGTGACACTAGTATATCGCATACATGAGATGTTTAACAATCTCTCTCCAAGTTTGATTACATGATTTTAAGTCTGTTTTTGCTATCTTATTAGTTGTTGTAAAGCCCCCTTTCTGTTTAAACTTAAGGGACTTGCTTATTGGGTCCTATGTGCTTTATAGGTATTAATGCTTCTCAAATACCCCTTGAGATATGTAATTCTGCTTTTATTCCCATTTTGCTGATGAGGAAATTGAAGCATAATTGATTTGTATGACCTGCCCTGGATCACAGCTAACAAATGGCAGAATCAGGATTCAAACTCTAGGTCCAGGGGTGCCTGGTTGGCTCAGTTTGTAGAGCATGTGACTCTTGATCTCGGGGTTGTGAGTTCAAGCTCCATGTTGGGCATAGAGCTTACTTAAAGAAAAAAGAAAAACAAACGCTGACTCCAGAGAGTGTGATATGTAAGCTGCTGTTTCCTTCCATTTCAAGATTCTGGGCCTAATGTTCTTCATCTGCTAAATACTACCATGGTGCACCCTGTTTTGAAGGTGAGATGCTAATGTCGTCTCTGTGTGTGACCCAGACTTGGCCACTGGCGGTGAAACAGCTCTATTAACAGAGATGCCAATGTATCTACTTATTTTTTATTTACTAGGAATCAGTTAGTAATTGATATGTTATGCTTTGATCATTAGTAGATGACCATACGGAACTTGAACAGATTCAGAGAATCCACCATTAGCAAAGAAATCGTCATGGCAGGAGGCTCTGCAGATGCACTGTTTTGTGAGTTTGTCTAAAATACAGGAAGTAAGAGAAAATGAGAGCAAAGAATTCCCTCTTCTTGACTTACGCTGCTTGACTTGTATAACTTACAATTATACTAATGTATAACTTACCTAAGATTTCAAGTTTGGACCGTTGAAGAATAGATAGGGACTTGAAAAGTAAGATATGTCGCCATTTGCACAGTTCTTTTTGTGATTTGAGAGAACATAAAAGGAGATCGTGAAGAAGTTTGTAATTTCAAAAGTAAAATCTTAGCTAAGGGAACCCTTTCAAGTAATTTTGATGTCGATCTCTCATTTAAGAGAAGCCATGGGCAGGCTTTCTGAACCAAGTCAAAGATCTGGATGGTGTTAGGGATCTGCTTGCCCTCTCCTGCCTTCTGGAACCAAATAAACTCAGGGAGGAAAAGGGGGGTCATTTTGGAAAAGACAGCAGAAAGATTCAAAGAGGATGGAGGCCATATTTGTAATTAACTATTACAAATGTAGGAACTAGATTGGTATGTAATTGTGAAAGATGGATCCTCAATGATGAAAAATAGTTGAATCCATGAAATTGAATTTGTGACAGTGACTTCAGGTATTTAAGAGGAAAGTACTGATTGCGCTTTCATGAAATTCATGAAAGGAAGCAACGAACGGCCATTCTAACGAAGGTAGGGAAGGTAGGAGGAAACCCAACAGCATGAACAAAGAACTGCTTGAATAGTGGAGACAAGAACAAGAATGCCACAACAAAGTAGAGGGGATGGCAGAGGGCCAAGGAGGAGTACAAAGAAATAACAGCAGAGGAGAGTCGGGAAAGCTCAAGCAGGAAATGAGAAGCAACCTTCAAAACACATCAAGGGAAACATTCTTTAAATACATCAGAAGCAACAGGACAGGGAAATGTTGTCTCTCTGTTGGGTAAAGGAGGGAATTGGTTTTAAATGACAGCAATAGGTCAAGTTATCTGTTTTGTTCTGTCTGTTTTATTTTTTTCAAAAGCAAAACTTCTTTGTTTTCAAAAAGTCTGGTAGTATTGACTGGGAGTAGGTGGAAGAAGCAAAATTATTAGAAGAACTGGGGAAAGGCTGTCTTAGCAGACTGCTTATATTAAAATCTGTAGGTACTGATGAATATGGAAACAGCTGTTTGGAATGAAACCCACACAGAACACCAGTTGTAGAGAGGATATGGAACTAGAACAGGAGCAATGTGTCATCTCTATGTACCCTGGAGGGAAGAACGACCTTGAAATGATGCATATGAAGGTGTTTATGACCTGGAAGGATATGGGGCATTCAGGGAGAAGTAGCAGATATCATCACCAAATCAATTTGCAGACTGAAAGGTAGCAGGTATACCAGTTGGTTTGAAAGAGAGAAAGTTCTGTCAGACTAATGCAGTTTCTCTAGGTGACACAGTAGCAGCCCAGTTGGCTGAGGGAAAGTGAAAGAAGTGATCTAGTTTGATCTGGTTTGTGATCTAGTTTGATTTTAGGAAAGCCTGCTTCTCCCTCTGCCTATGTCTCTGTGTCTCTCATGAATAAATAAATAAAATATTTTTTTTAAAAAAGGAATTAATGTTACAATGGGTATAAAGTGTCGTAGCAAGAAATGTTTTTGAAGTGATCATTACTTATTCTGCTGCTTAGTCACAATGTTCTAGAGAATGTTCTACAAATGTGCAGGAAACACAGAAAATGACCACAGTGTTGGTGGGAATGGGGAAGAGGGGAGGATTTAAGTCAGAATGATTGTGGCCATTTGGAGGCACAGTCAAAAAAGTAGTAGAAGGTAATGGCAAGGGCAGCAGGGTGGGGCATAAGAGAATATTTACGTTTTTAAATGTAAGGTTCATAATGATATGATCATAATTTGAATTCAGGTTCAGAAGGCATACATTTTGGAGGTGCCTGGGTGGCACAGTCAGGTAAGCAGCTGCCTTCAGCTCAGATCATGATCCCAGGATACTGGAATCAAGCCCCAAGTCAGGCTCCTTGCTCAACGAGGAGTCTGCTTGTCCTTCTCCCTCTCTTGCTGCCCCTCCCCTCTGCTAGGGCTTTCTCTCTCTCTCTCTCTCTCTCTCTCTCTCTCTCTCTCTCTCTCTCCCCCTCCGTCCCTTTAAATAAAAAAATAATCTTTTTCTTTTTTCTTCTTTCTTCTTCTTTTTTTGTTTTTTAAAAAGGAGGCACCCGAGTGGTTCAGTGGATTAAGTGTCTGCCTTCAGCTCAGGTTATGATCTCAGAGTCCTGAGATCCAGCCCTCCCTTTGGCTCCCTGTTCAGCGGGGAGCCTGCTTCTCCCTCCCTCCACCCCTCACTCATGTTCTCTCTCACTATCTCTCTATCTCAAATAAATAAATAAATAATATCTTTATAAATAAATAAATATATACATACATAAAGGAAGGCATACAGTTTATCTAATGGTGGCATTTTTTTCCCCCTAAAGCAGCTTTGAGTTGGTTTCTTTCTGAGAGCCCTTATACGTTGATCCTTTCTGGACCAACTGCCCTCCAAGTAGAGTTAAGAGAAGGCCTTGTAGCTATAAAGCTCAAAAGCAACAGTCCAATCTACAAGGTCAAGTAACAAAGTACTTTGTACTAAGTTCTGGTTGTATCCTAAGGTAAACAAGGACCCAGTTTTAGTCTACAAGTAAAAAGAGCAGTTGGAAACATTGAAAAGCACCATACAGATGGTCAACAGGTTGAGAAAAATAAGGCTTCCAGGTAAAACAAAACTTGAATTCAGTGTGGAAAAATATTGAGTAATGGGTTATTAATGTTAAGTATCTGAAGAAATCATAAAAACACATTGGAGAGATCTGCTCTGTATTTCATTTGATGACAGACAAGAGGGCAAAGACTTAAAGGATTTGGAAAAGATTTAGAAGAAGGCAGGGTGACCTCTATTAAACATTGAGGTAAAGTAGTGAGAAGGATGTGTGTCCCCTTCCTAGAGACCTTTAAAATTATGTTTGGAGGATGAGTACATTTTATACATTTATGAGATGTTTGGGTTTGGAACTAGAGTAGGCAGTGAAGGAGATGAGCCTTCTGATCTCTTTCAACCTTATGTTGGAACTTGTATGTGTTTTGAAGGACTCAGTCTTTTGTAAGAAAGTTTTAATTGGCATTATCCTCTTCCTACTACAACTGTGTGTTTAGCTCTTTTCTAATTACCATGTAATTCCCTTATGGTAGTGAGCATAAGTTTTTATTATATTTGCTTGCTTAATTAACACTCTCAGGGCGCCTAGCTGGCTCAGTCGGTAGAGCATGCAGCTTTTGTTCTCAGGGTCATGAGTTCGAGCCCACGTTGGGCATGGAGTTGACTTAAAAATAAATAAATAAGAATTTTTAAAAATGAACACTCTTCTTGGTTCCTGTCAGCTCTGTAACAGACCATGTCTATCTTGTTCACCATGGTCATTCCAGTTCCAACACCTTATCCGGCACACAATTATAATATTTGTAGAATGAATGATAATATCAGAAGAAGTATGGCTTAGAAAGCTGTCATTTTTGGAATGATTTGTTGGAGACTAGAATAGCATTATAATGTATTTCTCAATCTTGGGCTCTTTTGTTGAACTGCACACTGCTGGAATGGTGTGTCATTTGAATCAGAGAACTTCCTGTCTGATCATCTTCTTTTAAAATGCAAATGGGATCCACACAAAAACTTGTATAAGATGTTCTCAGCAGCATTATTCATAATTATCAAAAAAGTGGAAATAACCCAAATGTCCGTTGGCTGATGAATGGGTAACAAAAGGTGGTCTATCCATACAACATATTTGACAATAAAAGTCAATGAAATCCTGATACATGCTACAACATGGTTATATTTTGAAAATATTATGCTGAGTGAAAGAAGACAGACACAGAGGGCTAAATCTTGTTTGATTCCATTAATATGGAATTCATATTATTTGAATATTTGAAACATTCAAAGCAGGCAAATCCATAGAGATTAAAAAGTAGATTGATAATCCCCTAAGGCTGAGGAAGTTAAGGGGAGATGGGAAATAACTGCCAGTTGGCATGGGATTTCATTGTAGGATGAAAATATGTATGTTCATGGAGGCACCTGGCACTATGGTGGTAGGTCTCTAACAAGAAAAAGAGCATATGAAGAATATGGAATACAGACAGCACAAAATCCAATTTTTTTTCTGCTAATTTTGCCTTTTTCTAACTGTATTTAAGGATTGTATTTGGCAAACACCTTTCCTACAAAACAAGCATTGTGGAGTGTTGCTTTTTTCTCTTAGAATGTGTGCAGACTTCCTCATCTTACATTTAGCACAAAAGATGTCCATGTGCATTTTTGTGTTTGTCTCAACCTTCACAACATGAACAAGAGTACTGTGATCTCATCTTGTTCAGCGCTCTGTCCATGTTGATTTATCCAGGGCCTGACCCATGGTAGGAGGACCACAGATGCTTGCTGCAATATCTATACTTAAGTGTAAAGATCTGGGGGAGATTTTGCTTAAAGAAGTGGCACCAAAAAAAATAAATAAATAAAAAAAAAAATAAAAGGAGGAGCACAGACTCTTGTATCATTGTATCAGCTTAGTAAGAGTTTCTTGCTTAGAAAATACTTTTTAAGAAATTGTTTTTCAAATGATTTTTAATAAGAATGTCAAGACTATTCAATGAGAAAGGACAATCTTTTAACAAATGGTGCTGAGAAAACTCAGTGTACACAAGTTGAAACATTACCTTATACCATGTACAAAAATTAACTCAGAATGGATTAAAAAAAAAAACGCAAACGTAAAAGCTAAAACTGTAACTCTCTTGAAGAAAACATAGGGGAAGTCTCATGGCACTGAATTTGACAATGATTTCTTAGATGTGATGCCCAGAACACAGGCTACAAAAGAAGGAATTGGACTTCAAAATTAAAAATGTGTGCAGCCTGGGACACTACCAGTAGAATGAAAAGGCATCCCAGAAAAATGGATGAAATATTGGAAGTCATGTGTCTGATAAGGGATTGATATCAGGTATATATAAAGAACCCCTACAACTAAACAGTTACCAACAATTAAAAAAAATCAAAAATGGACAGAGGACTTGTAAAAGGAGAAACATTTTCTCCTCAATACTTCATTCACTTCTGACACCAGATGTGTGGCTTTTTCTATATCAAACTATTCTCCAATTCTTAGCAGATCCTAAATACTTGTTCTACAGTTTAACTCAATTCTGACACTAACTGTCCAAAGTTACTACAAATCACACAGATTGAGGACTCAGTCCAAGACTGCCCCTTGCTTTAGACTACAGTCACAAGTAGTGGGTCCTAGATTACCCACAATTTCTATCTGATGTTACTACAGATCAGAGGTTCCCATGCTTCCCTCCTCCTTTGGTGATAAATTCAATGCTCAGTCCCTCTTCCCTCCTTGAAGGTGGGGGGTGGGACTGAAAGTCCCATTTCTCTAATTACATGGTTGTTTTCTCTGGCAGCCATCCTAGGGGATTTCCAAAATCACCTACAAACATAACTCAGGTGTGGTTGAAAGGGGCTTTTTATGAATAACCTTTATTACTCTGAAGCTGATTTAGGAGCTGGGGAAACAAACCAAATATTATAGCAAAAGACACTCGTACAGTTCCTCTCAAACTACCAAGAGTTGTAGGAGCTCGAGCCAGAAGCAGGGGGAGGAGACCAAAGGTACATTGTTTTAAGTCGAACAGACATTTCTCCAGAAAAGACATACCAATGGCCGATAAGCACACGGAAAGATTATTAACATCGTTACTTGTTAGAGAAATGCAAATCAAAAGCACAACGAGGTAGGACTTCATACTCATTAGGATGGCTGTTCAAAGGAAGAGACAAAGGAGGGAAAGAAGGAAGGCAGAAGGGCAGGAGAGCGAGAGGAAGTGAGAAAGGCCGAGAGAAAGTACACAATCTTAACAGCATTGTTAAAGATGTGGAGAAATTGGAACCCTGAGACATTGCAGATGGGAATGTAAAATGGTGCAGATACTATGGCAAATGCTGTCACACTACTTCAAAAAATTAAACAGAGAATTACTATATGACTTAGCAAAGCTCCTCCTGGGTATATAGACTCAAAAGAAGAAAAAATAGGGATTCACACAGGTATCTGTACAGCCATGTTCATAGCAGCCTTATTCACAATAGCTAGAAGATGGAAACAACCCAAGTGTTCATCGCTGGGGAAATGGGTAAATATTACTCAGCTTGATAAGGAAGGAGATTTTGACAGATGATCAAACATGATGAGCTTTGAAGATATGCTAAATGAGTCAGTTACAAAAGGACAAAAATGGCATGATTCCACTTTATGCATTTTCTAGAGTGGTCAGATTCATAGAGACAGAAAATTGAATGCTGATCACGAGGGACTAGGGAAGGGGGGGAAGGGGAAAGTATTGTTTAGAGGAGAAAGAGTTCTCCTTGGGAAAGATGAAAAGGATGGTGGTGATGGTTGTACTTAATGTGAATGTACTTAACCCCAGAACCATATACTTAAAAATGGTTAAGAGGGCAAATTTTATGTTGTATATTTTTACCATAATAAAAAAATATTATTTTAAAATAATGGTGTTTGTTTATGTTGACAGAAGTCTGCCATAAAAGGCCCATGTTACCCACCCAAGCATAACTGTCTTCAGTTGCTTCTTCTAGAACACAGCAAACTTTGCAAGCATTTCCTATAACCTTGATTCTTTTATTGCCTTTACTTCAAGATTACTGAGTGAACCAAGCAATAATTGACAAATTTTCTTTTTTTTTTAATTTATTTTTTAAAAGATTTTATTTATTTATTCATGATAGACATAGAGGGGGGTGGCGGGGGCGGGGGCGACAGAGACACGGGCGGAGGGAGAAGCAGGCTCCATGCCAGGAGCCAGATGCAGGACTCGGTCCCGGGTCTCCAGGATCACGTCCTGGGCCAAAGGCAGGCACTAAACCGCTGAGCCACCCAGGGATTCCCCATAATTGACAAATTTTCAATAGTACTTAATATACTACTGAAAAACTTGGGACTTGTTAACCATCATCTGGGCTAGACTCTGAGATTTCATAATATTATTTTGTTCTTGTTGATTTTCTGATAATTTTTATTATTAATTTATCTGATTCAATAATTTCAAAATATATTTACAAATAACGTATTTTTGAAAGATACTACTGTGTCTGATGACCTATTTCTTAGTGGAAATCAAGAGTCTTCCTGATAATTACGGAACACAATTTTGATGCTTGGAAAGGGGTCTTGAAAATTGAAGCTGTACGTATTATTTCTTCACTGACCTATGGCTTCCTGTCTTTGGTTGGATTGTCCATGCATATCTCACTTCCTGGGAACATGACGCGTCACAATTTGTCAATCTTCAGACTTAACATTTTTGCATTTGCCTTTTTGCTGGACTTTTTTTTTTTACCAGTTTCAACAAAAATAGATGGGGCACTGTAATCTCTGAAAATGTTTTCAACCTAAGTGATTTGGAGTCTAGAAGGTAACTGAAAAATGCCCAATCCGGCGTAAGTCCCAGTTTCCTGCCAGCTTCATTCACTTCCCCTGGAGTCCCTTTCTAAGCCAGAAGTCAGGAATAGTGTTTGTCCCAGTGTGAGTAATTATCAGGTTTCTTTGTCAAGGCTTCCTTCCCGGTACCTTCCCAGATTCTCCTAGTGTCTGAAGTGCGGGGCCTTTGTACCTTACAGAATTCGTAACATCCCGTTATGGGGGATCTGGACCGTAAGCAATCTCCTTAGCCCGAGTCCCCCAGTCCTGGAGGATCACACCTAAGCGGCCCCAAAACAAATGACATCAACGGCTCTGTCCTTCTAGAAGACTGACAGGTACCCTTCAAGTCCTATCAGATGTGGCCATGCTGGAAAGAACCTCATGAAATTATTCATGTGTTCAAGGTGGGCTGAATTTAATCTTTCAAAGAGAGGCAGCTGTCAGGTTTTCAAGATGTTGAGTATATTTTACAATTTTGACCTTGACGTTCAAGATGTTTCTCTGTGTCTAACCTAAAATTTGTTTGGAATGAGTTTTCTTTTCACATAAAATAAATTTATATGTACACCCCCCCGCCCGATTCTAGAAGTAATACATGTTCCTTTTGAAATATTGTCAATTGAAGGCATTTTAAGTTTATTTCCTTAGTTCTTTTCTTGTGGGTATGAAATGTAGATACAACTGATTCTTTTAATGCAGGTGACTCTTAAGAAAGAGGAATTTAATCTTAGCAAGATCATGTTGAAACCATCTTATAGAAGGACACAGAGAAAAATATAAACTAATGTTTCTGGAATAAGTTCCATTTTCAGAGAGAAGGAAAACACTGAGTCAAAAGTGACTCACATGTAGATCCAGATTTATGCCTGAAAGCAGCTTTTTTTTCAGCAAGTTTTTGAAGCTTGGTTTCCTTATCTGTAAAATTGAAGATACCATATTTTTCTCAGTGTCAATATGTGGATTAAATAAAATGCGACATGAGAGAGGACCTGATGAGTATCTGGTACATGTAGCTTCAAGAAGCTGTCTCCTCCTACCCATACCTTCTTATCGGTGTCCAGTTCACCTCTTTTTCTTATATATTATCTCTTTTTAGATATCCCTTTATTAGCACAGAAAATATGCTTCTTTGGGGTTGTAATCATAGCAATTCAGTTAGTGAAAGTGGGTGTTGTCACCCACTTTTTGGCCAGAATAAGTCCTTATTTATAATTCAGGTATTCCCTATTTTCAGTCTAAAGAAAACCCAGCTTCAAAATGAAAGGAAATTTCACAACATTCGTTGTAAGGGATTTACTCTCTTAGTGTCAAAGTAGCATGTGTGGGCCTTAGACTCAATCTTACATGGATCCACTGAGTTACTAGATGAAAAGCTGGCAAGCTCAAAGGGGAGATGATAATTAGGAATCTGGGTCCTATTTGTTTAATATCTGCTGTGGGCCAGGAACAAGGACAGGTGCTTTACATCCGTTTCACATTTTAATCTTCATGACTCTTCAGTGGGTGTTATTATCATGGTTTTATGGGAGAGGAAATGAAGGCCTTGCAGAAGTTGGTTAGGTCACTCGGGATGGCACAGTAAGAAAGTTCTGGTTCAGTGTTACGCTTGGGCCTGTCCACAACTCCTAGTCTTACAGTTTAATTGCATTTAGGAGTCATGATTATGAGGAGGCATCTTGTAACCTATGAACTTAGTAGCCTACCAAAGCCAATACCACAGTCTGTCTTACAAGATTCTCCACCACCAACCCCACCTGCCCCCCGCTGACTCCATCTTCTCTTCTGCTCTCCCTTCCTTGCTGGAAAAACAAGTTGATTGTTTAGAGTCTGTTAATACATATAGGCAATTTCAAGATGTCATGATGTCAGGAAAGGAAATCTATTTCCGGCTGTACAGTTCTATGTAAAAGGAAAAGAGAAACAAATAGGGACTTGATCGCCAGGCATTTGGGATTGGGTCAGGAGGACTGCCTGCTTTGGCCTCTGTCCTGGAGGCACATGAAGCCAACACTGCCAAGATGGCTGCCCTTCCCTTAGCACTGCCAGCCCCCACTTCACCCCTCTCACCCTGCAGTGTGCGTCCCCCCCATCCCGGGACTGGGGCCAAGCCAGGCACCCCTGGCTCCAGCAGATTGATTCACTGTGAAGTCTCTTGGAACTTTCTTTGGCCTTAAACTGCCACATGCTGCAGTTGACTACCTCACATTTGATTGAATGCTCCTTTCTTCTGAGAGAGCAACCTTCCAAGGAATCATAGAATTTGCTTGCAAGTTATTTTCAGGTAAGCAGACATACTTCAGTCTTCCATCCAGCTCTCTAGTGGTGGGAAATTCTTTGAGCGTGTGCATGTGCGTGTGTGTGTGTGTGTGTGTGTGTGTATAAAAGTGTCTGACACATGTTATGTGGAGATAGTTCTCTGTTGTGTAATCCTAAGAAATGCAAATCCTTTTCTCTGAGTGCTTTGCTCTTTCCTTCCCCATAGATATTGTGCTGCTCAATAGGCTGCCAAGTCTATATGGATTAGAGCTGCTTATTACCCTTCCACCCCTCCTGTCAAAATAATCAACCATCACAGTGTGAAAGGAAAACCAATAGATGCATTCTTCCTGGGTTGAAGTGGGATTCAGTGCCACAGCCTGCAAATGAACTCTTCTCTCATTTCTTCCTAGAAGTATCCTGCAGTTGAATGGAGAAAGGTTCTCTTTCTCATGTCTTCTGCATGTAAGCAAAATCTTTACTAATCCCTTGTTAGGGTGGACAGTCGGGATCTTTTGGAAAATGGTCATGGCAGCATAATTCCTTCTTTTCCATCCCTAAAAAAGAGACCTCACAAAGTTGTTTTCATTTAAATTCAATGTTTTGTTCATCACAATCTGGACTTGAGTCATCTTTTCGCTTCCTTTTCAGTGGAGACTTGATGTCAATTTCATTACTTCCTTTTCTAGATAAGTATAGTATCTCTCCTATCTGAACCCAACAGTTTTTTGGAAAACTTTATGAAACCGAATCAGGAAAACACAGTGTATTTCCTTTTCATGCCTTTTGTCATATCATTATGGCTCCTTTACTATTTATTTTTGTGAGCTGAGGTGGTACTGTAGAGTTCCCCATTGTGATTTTGTAGAGTGAAAAATGTAGAGCCAGCACTCAGGAGATCTAGGATTTCCCACTGGCTCTGCCAGTTGCTAACTGGTGACCTTAGATAAGGCAATTCATTTGTCTAGCTCCAATTTCTTCAAGGTGGGGGTTGAACTGAAAGGCCTGGAGAGTTCTTTTAGCATGAAAATTCTGACTCTGAGAAAAGATAGTTGCATAGAATGGGAATACCTTTATTTGTTCCAAAAAAATTGTCCTTTATAATAATTGATGTTGTTTGAAAGGAGTACCATGCACAGATCTTGGAGAAATAATTCAAATGGAAGGAAGTCTAACCAGGTCACTTTTTCTAGCATAAGTTTTAAGGCTTTTACAGGCCTTCAGCTAGTTTTTGAGAACCACCACCCACCATGGACATGCGAGTAGCTGGTGAGCTCTGTATACAAATACGCATAAGGCCGCAATCGCAGAGAACAACAGCCACAAACATCTGGAATACAGCTATAAATCCAGATGTGGGAAAAAGGCAGTCAAGAAATAAACGATTGCCATTAAGCCTCAGCATTTCAATTAGAGAGACAACCACTTACCCCACACGCTTGATGAATTTCACAGAAGACTATGACCACAGGAAGGATGGTAGCTGACAGCAGAAAGAACTACTTTCTTAATTAAAAATTTTAGGTTAAATCTAATATTTGTACATGGTAAAATCTTCAACTCATACGTCATACACACACACAAAATTAAAAGCTTCTGTCCTACCTTCTCAGTCCTTCTTTCTAAAAGTAAGCATTGTTAATAGTTTTTTGGTAGGTCCTTTCTCAAAATGGTAGATACATATCCCAGTAGAACTATATGTGGCTTCTTTTTACATTTATATAAGTGATCAGAATGTACAGTGGTTCTGTGCCTCCTTCTTTAATATTTATTCATGAGAGACACAAAGAGAGAGCCGGAGACATAGATAAAGGGAGAAGCAAGCTCCTTGCAGGGAACCTGATGTGGGACTCGATCCCAGGCCCCTGGGATCCCACCCTGAGCCGAAGGCAGACGCTTAACCACTGAGCCACCCAGGTGTCCCTGGATACCAATTAAAAAAAAAATTGCAAATATAATAAGTGAGAAAAAACACTCACTGTTTTTTTGTTTGTTTTTAACACTCACTGTTTTTATTGATTTTTTTTTTAAATAAATGATGTTAAGGTATATTTTCCTATTAATTATGGTTGATTTTTCTATGTGGATTAGTTTTCAGTTTGTGCTTTTGCCCATTACTCTTTTACATATTGATTTGCAAGACTGCATCATAAATTAAAGGATTAACTTTCTGTTATACCTGTTGCAAATATTTTTTTTAGTCTGTCTGGAGTTTGTTTGTGGAGGTTTTTTTTTCCTCCTTAGAAATTTAAGATTTTCATGTAATCAAATTTAGAAATCTTTCTTTTTATATCTTTGCCTTTTAGAGTTGTGTTTTTAGAAAGGCCCTCCATTTGCATATTACATGTTTAAAAATTACTTGTGTTTCAGTCTCGCACTTTTAGAGTTTAACTTTCTTAGGATTTACTATTTGATCCATCCGAAGTTTTTTGGAGGGTTAGAAGTTTGATAATATTTCAGCTTTCTTTATTTTTCCAAACGGCTAGGCAACGGTACCATTACTACTGACTCAATAATTGATCTTTCCCCCACTGATTTGAAATGCCACCCTGTGAGACCAAATTTCTGCCTTGTATTTGAGTTTATTTCTGAGCTCCATGTTTGGTTCCATTGAACTATTTTCCCCTTTCTTGATTCCAGTATGTTTGAGTTACTGTAATTTCAGACATAAGTCAAGCAAGGGGAAGATTAGCTATTGTTCTGCTCAGTTCATAGGCACACTGTTTAGTGCCAATTTAATGAAGGGATGTCTGTTTTCAATTTTCTCTATTAACTAATGCTCAAGATGACATTGTGTCATCTGAAAAAATTAACTTTTGCCATTGTACTAAGCTACGAAGACCGAAATATATGCCAAATTAAAAATAAACAAGATGATTTTTTAAAATAGCATGCAAAGAGATGTTTTTCAAATCTTATCTGGAAATCTCACTTCTGTGACATCGTTCCATAAATAAAATGTTACGGTGTCTCTTCACTCACTTACTTATAGGAGATCAGTCAGAAAAGTATTAGTATTTCTTGTGCTGTGTCTTTTAGTATATGGCACATCAAATAGAGTTATGGGTTGTCTTGATCTGATTGATTTCATATAAAGGTCTTTGCTTTGGCAGCAGTTGGGACCTATTCACTTTCTGAGGTAAATCTTGTAGAGCAGGAAGTTGAGGTTTTGGGGTGGAATCCAGGAGTCAGTTCTGATCTTATTGTTGGGGAATGTGGAAACCTAAAGCCTTCCTTCAGTTAATAATGTGAATAGTGGAGGATCTTTTTTTCCCCTATACTGATTAAGAATTTTCTAAAAGACGATAAACTTTTATTAATAGGAACATAGCTTTATTTTTCACAGATCTGTGCTTAAACATGGTCAGAGAATGGTCCCTGTTCTAAAATCTCCTTATTTGTACATGTTGGAGTTCAAAGGAGGAACCTCACTATTTATGTGGAGAGAAAATAAATGAGATTTCTTTCTAACTGTCTTCATATGTTTCATGATAAGAGTGTGTCTTGGGTCCTATTTCGAGTTAAAACTGACTGGAGTCCATGAGTTGCTACAATTAAAAAACTGTTTTTACCTCAGAATCAACTCTGGAGAGTATCTCAGAGAATCAGTTACCAACTCTGCAGGCAGTAGATCCATCTTGAGCTGAATGGGCAGTTTGATTGTTTCTTTTCAGTTGAACAGACATAGGTGCTCATTTGTCCCAGATTCTGTCAGAGAAGCAATACAGGTGTGTGACAAAAAAAGGTATGTATATCCCACGGTCTTATCTTCAGTTATGAAAAAAAGTTTTTGTAGTCCACCTAACTTGAGACACCAAGCATACTGATTTCTTCCCTGACGGTGGGATTGAAAATGAACAACTGTATCTTCATCCAATACATAAGCAGGCGCTTGGGAAAAGCTATGGCAGAAGGCACTGAAGGGATGGTTGGAGTGCTTGGCTTGATGTCTCCCCAGCATCCAGCAGCAAATGGAAGAAGATAGTAGCAGTGTTCGCCTACACATAGGCACTCCCCAGACAAAAAGGACAGCATAGGCCAACTGCAGTCCACCTCAGCGAGCCTTCCAAAGGGCATCTGTGGATAGTCCAACATTTGAGGGTAAATATTTCAAGGAATCAGGGTATTGGGAAAATACCAAAGGAACCATTAGGTGAAATGAAATGTGGCCAAGATCTTCATTCAAAAATGTTTTTTTAAGATTTATTTATTTATTCATGAGAGACACAGACTGAGAGAGAAAGGCAGAGACACAGGCGGAGGGAGAAGCAGGCTCCTCACAGGGAGCCCGATGCGGGACTTGATCCCAGATCCCAGGATCACAACCTGAGCCAAAGGCAGGCACCCACCTGCTGAGCCACCCAGGCATCCCATTCATTCAAATTTAACGGAGTCCAAAGGCATTCATCTCTGGAGAGAGCCATTATGATAAGACACAGCTTTGACAGAACACACAAGCCAGGAATTACCCTCGCACCACAAATGATGTGCTAAAAATAATCTGCCGTTTGATCCCTCCTTATATCTTTGGATTCTTTGTAGAGAACCCAGGCTAGGAGTTGCTCTTTCTATTTACTTTATTTTGCTCTCTTATTTGTTTTGACTGTTGACAGTATCTAATATTATTTTTATTTCAAATTGTGGTGACATGAACATCACAAAAAATTTTACCGTCGGCCATTTCTGAGTGTACAGTTCAGTGGTGAAGTCATTATGTGAAATCATACAGTATTTGTCTTTTTGCATCATACTTAATACTTCGCTTAGCCTAAGCGTCCTCAAGGAATGTCCTTCCTTTCTAAGGGCTCCTTTTAAGGGCCAAGTGCTGTTCTATCATGTGTATCTACCACATTTTGTGTGTCCAGTCATCTGTCAATTGACATTCGGATTTTTTTTTTCACTTTTAATCAATCAAATGTACACACACTACCATTACCCATGTGACTATGCCTCAACAGAATAGTTTTAGAATTGGAAAATACTCCTCGGTTAGCCTTTTACTGTTGTTGATAACTGTGATTTGGTTTAGTGAGTGTTAATACTGGTAGAAATGATCACTTTAGAAATGAATTATAGTAATTGATCACTAGTCTTGAAACTTCAAATCTCCCTACCTCAAGTTCAGGCACCTGCAGGATCCAAAAAAAAAAAAAAAAAAAAAAAGCCGAAGGACAAAAGTGACAACCACTTGGTGAGAGATGCTTGTTTTTCTGGATTGATTTCTCTGTACCCAGCATCCAGAAAGGTGTGTTTTTCATGGACATTTTCAGGCCTCGAAGCTTGGGCTGTGGGTTTATTTCCTTAAAGACACAGTACGTGATCTTTCTCACCAGACTCTCCCAGAGGCTCTGCTAGATAAACACTCAAAGGTCCAGAAAAATGGGAGTAAGGGGAGTCATTTAGATTATTTCACATCCTCTCAGCCTGGAGTACTTTCCTTACTCAACACTTTCCTCACGTTTCTCAGAGGAAAAAAAGAAATGGAAACTTGGTACATTTATTTTTTACATACATGCCAGCTTTGACCACTCTTGGCACTAGGTGAACAGGAGATTAATGATTGGGGTCGTGCCATGGAAAAAGCCATAAGGCTTTACATCACAATTTTTTGTTTTTAAAACATTTTGTTTTCATAGCTGAGGATTACTCTGTTGGCAGAGGGTAGGGAGAATGAAAAAAATATATAGTAGAATAAAAGAGTACTGATTTTTTAAAAAGACACAAAGATTCAACCAATTCCATTTCAGTTTTGTGAAGAAATGCTTTGAGTTTTGAGGTGAATAAATAGGACAGTATCCCTCTGTGTATGCTATTTGCATATCGTTCCTTGCCTTAAGAAAATGACCATATAACGAAGAGGCACTTATTGACCTAATGTACTTAGAGTATGATTATTCTTATCCTAAAAGGATCACTAATAGATTTACCTCAAAAATAGGAGTTACTTTGGTTCATTTCAATATTCTCATAATATACTCAACTTATGTGACAGCTGGACATTAAATGGTGAAAACTTAATTGAAGATAAATTACAAAGGAAAATAAAAACATTAGTATAATCCTAATATTTAACCAATTAAGAAATGAAAAGTATGTAATTCCATTAAAGTATTTTGGACTTTTATGTAACTTTGCAGGAATATACCCTGCAAAAGTAGTTTTAGCTGAATGCAGTAGTTCTAGAATAGCTTATCCAGCACAGTGTAGCAGATGGGCATATTTTAGCTCTTAGTATATACTCACAAGAGTATATACTCTTTCCTTTTTACTCTTTGTTTGTGGTATAAGAGATCTTTTTTAAATTATCTTGCATTTTTGGTAAAAATCACCTTAAGATAAAGGGAACTTACATTTTTTTTTTAAATGAGAAAATAATGAGGACTTAGAGATAAAGAAAAGATGTCACATACATATTCCAAAAGTCACCTCCTTCACGTTCTGCAGGATCTTGTAGATAATGGAAACAGGAAAAATTTTGTTAAGAGTAGATCTCAAGGGATGCCTGGGTGGCTCAGCAGTTTGGCGCCTGCCTTCGGTCCAGGGCGTGATCCTGGAGACCCGGGATCAAGTCCTGAGTCAGGCCCCCTGCATGGAGCCTGCTTCTGTCTCTCTGCCTCTCTCTCTGTATCTCTCATGAATAAATAAATAAAAATCTTAAAAAAAAAGAGTAGATCTCAATAAGCAGGTTGAATTCTCATACCTGTTCTGTGAGCAGGATGTTCAGTGAAAAGCAATGATTTGGGGGAGAAATGTGAAGCACTGGCAAAGAGTAGGGGGTGCTCGGAGCGAGTTTGTGCTCCCACAGTGTAGATCCAAGCATGCAGAGTAATCCCAGGTCTGATATTTTTATAGAAAGTTACATTGATTATCACTAGGTGAATATTAACTTTGTGATTCTGTGAAGGACACGTAACCCTGATCTTTTGAAAGAGAATAAAATGCCTGCCAGAGTCAGCCAGTGCATAATATAGAAAACAGCCTCCCATCCCAGTCTGGGCAACTCCTAACATCCATGTGTATTCTAGACAGATATTTGAATAGAGGTTGGAGAATGAGCAAAGCAAAAATATTTATTGAACACAGACCATGTGCCAGGCATGGAAGTTCTTTCTCCTCCCTGAAACTCTGCATGGTGGTATTCCCATTTTGCAGACGAGAAGACAGAGGCTCAGCCGGGCTAAGTTATTTGGTAGACAGTATATGGAGGACAATATGATTCCAAGTCTGTGCCCTTTCCAAAACAGGCCCCTGCTCCCAGTCAGCTTGTTCTACGAGACACACTGATAGGTAACCTCCTCGAATAACCCGAGGCGGTCTTACCTTCTCTGCTGGGAGTGTGGAATGTGCCTGCCAATGTCTGAAAGCCATTAAGGAGAATGAGTCACTTGCTGGATGCATTGAACTTCTTTCGATGATGAGCGCTTCATGGAGAAATAAAGTACCAAATGATTTTTCTTCGTAAAAAGAATTGAATCTCCCTCCTGAGTAGACTGTTGGCAAGTTCACGTGCATCATGGTCAGCAGAAAAGAAATATAAGCAGTAATGAAAAGCTTGTGAATGCCTCTAGTCCCCAGAGCTGAAGAGCAGGCCTTTGGGAAATGATGTTGAAAGGATGCAGAATGGGGGCAAGAAGAGAATTCTGGCCCTGGAAGAAAAGTCAGGGAACGGAAAATGAAGAGATGAAAAGCAGGCACATTGGGTGGTTACTCTTCACCCCTGGGTGAGGTGCTGGAAATTACTTTTGCTTCACCCCGTAGCCCCCAAATAGTTTTTTTTTTTTTTTTTTTTTTGTAAAGAAAGAAAAGATTTTTGAGGTAACTCATTACCTTTTGGCTTTAGGCCTAGAAGCCTCAGAAGTTAAAAGTAATTTTATATGCTACAGATGCTTCCTGGTTTTAAAACTGTGACCTGGCTTCTAAACAATGATGACATCAACACTGAACGATACTCTTCTTAAATATCATGTCATTCCAGTAGCTGCTGTGGAGGTGTCTTTAGGAACTTAGGGAGAGGGGAGGCCATCCCATTCAGATCACGAACTAACCAGAAAAGATATTTAGTGTGATTTCCATTGTTGTAAAGACAAATATGCATTATGTTCTAGTTCTGAGACAGTACGGTAGATATGCCTATCTTGCCTGTTAGTATTTTTAAAAGGTCTTGGTATTGATTACAGACTTTTGATGTGTTTTCATGACCAGTTCAGACTACCCAAGCCATAAAACACGAGTAAATACTCTCCTTCAGAGGAGAATCAAGGGAACCCTGCTTCTATTATTTAATTTTTGACATCTCTGGAGAGATGCAGCAAATTCTTTTTACTCATTAGTAGTTGACCTTGAAATAGGATATGTATTTCCTCTGTGGTATGCTGGTGAGTCTCAGCTTTGTTCTTGTGAGCATGAGGTTAAGTGATTGAAACAAAAGGAATTTCACAGAACCTTGTTTCTAAATCCTGTCCTCCTATATTCACGGGACCTAGCTTGCAGTAGATAGGTGACTTTTATGGCTGATCATTTGCAATGGGTGATGTATTTCAACTGTTATTTTTTGGAAGAGTAGATATGTAACTTTGAAATCCAACTCTGGTTTCCTGTCTGGCTTCCTTTCTTCCCCTCAAGAGTCTTCATTTTCTTCCCTGCCTTGGGCTTCATTCTGTTTTAGAGTTCTTAAAGTCTCTGTAGCCATGCCCTTCCTAGCAAAATCCAAGTTCATTGGGTGTGTCTCCATATCTGTTTGGTCATTTGACAGTGTTAGGCGATTGCAGGTGTGCTCCACCACTGTGCTCAGGAGACACACCAACAGAGTCTCAACCATAATCTGAGCCTATTGCCCAGTGTGAAATGGGAGATTCGTCCTATAGGAGAGGGGGAGCTGGAGAGCCAGTGAGAATACAGGATTTTTCCTCACCTTGTGTTCTAGGCTCATGAACTCATGGAAGACCATGAAGTAAGGAACAGTTGCCTTTGCACAATTCATTTCATGTCTGGATCCCTTTTCTTGCATCCTATCAAAATCTCCTCTCTACAAGGTTTTACTATATTATTGATACCAAGTCTATCAGATAAGACTGCTGTTGTGTCTCTCCCCAGGGGTCTCTGCACTTTTAATAATGGAGTCAGTCCAAAACCCCTGCTTAGCTAATCAAAGACCTGTGGATTTCCAGGGTTCATCTGGGAGGTTGTTCCTGGAACAAGATGGCTCCTTAGTTCCCATGAAATCACCCTCTTGCCCCACAGCCCAACCGTAAGCCACTGCCCTGCCCACTCACAAAGCTGACCCTGCCCTTGTGGTTAATAAAAAGCATAAGAGTCTACACATGTTGGTGGTAATGTGATAGGAAGACCTATGATCTCCTGCTTGGGGGTATAATATAGCCCAGGGCCAGGAATGGGCCTTCTGGTTGCCCTTGGGATGGATCGCTTGCCCAGCTGAGTTGTTATGTCTCAGCCCAGGGTGGCGAGTGCTGGCCATCAATGTGACTGTTCTGTGTGGACAAAGCCCGCCTTCCCCCTCTGCAGCACCCTTTGCTCCACTGAACTGGGAAAGAAGGCAGTAGACAAATCTACAGCGGAGCCAAACATTGGATTACACTTGCCTCATAAGTCTCTTCAGCTGATCTAAAAGCTGCATTACGAATAGGGCAGAGAGGTGACTCACTGAGATAATCCTTGAAAGAGATTGCGTCCATAGAAAGTCTGCCTTGTTTCCAGCATTCCACACGGAATAATCATGGGCCACATAATAGTCTTGCATTTCCATGCCATTAATTGCAAGGCTTAAAAACAGTGCTTTACCCTCTCATAAATGGGCTCTGATCTGCCTATTTTAGATTATGGTGGCCAGAGCACTGCCATTCCATTAAAACATACAATGTTTTCTCATGCCAACCATTTAAATGCTCTATCTGTTTAAACTCTGCCCTCCTCGCTGGATTTGAAAGCTCTGCAGTGACATCTCAGAGTCAGCCATATATTGACAAGGCCATTGTCAAAGTAGGAGTAAATGAAGAATCGAGGTTATTCTTGTTCTGCACTTTTGTGTAACGGAGTGAGTTACCATTCCCAGAGGCAGAGGAACCGTGCTGTGCTTTAGTAATGCATATGCAAGTGGGATTTATTAGCTTTGGGAAGGAAGTCGAAGGTCATCATGATAACTTGGTAAATTACAAGAGGGAGTCAGAAGGTCAAAAAGAGGGAGCTTCCCTGCCAGACATTCCTGGCTACGAGTTGAAATACCATGGAGCAAATTGTTTAAAAATTATAAAGTAACCTTGTCAACTTCGTCCTCGACCCTCATGCCTGAGAGTGCATCAGGGGGTATAGCTTTGCAGGGATTGCAGGGTAGGAGGATGATGGCTGGCCAATTTCTTGTGGGGTTCTACAGTGAGCACTAACGGGTGAAAATACTGTCAAGGCCTCCCTGAAAGCCCGAGAATGACCCTATATTACCTCCACATCAGCCTTAGACCCACAGCAGCCTCCTCCTGGCTCTTCCAGATGGAAGAGGAGAGAGATGTTCCGCTCTCGTGTGCTTGGACCAACGGGGAGTGCTCATCTCAATGATGTGATTTCCTCTTTGCTCCCTATTGGAGGGTCTCTCCTTCCTCTCACTCCACCTCACAACTGCTGAACCAGACATCCTTCAGAGAAGAGAAAAGAAAGCCACTTAATGCCATGGGGTTGACATTTCAGTACTGCACCTGCCTGCTGCTTTGAAGGACAGGAGATGGGACAGCCTAGGTGGACAGTCCAGATGGAAATGCCTGTGAAATCATAATGTCATCCCAGTCCCCATTTGGAGCTCGCTTAGGGTGAAACACCACCTTTACGATGGCACTGAATTTTTTGCCTGTGAGTTAACAATGTCTGTTTTCCTTTCTCTGTCAGCCCACTCTTCACTGGGTTTGTTCCATCATAGATTTCCAGCTTATTTCTGTGAAGTTTTAATGGGAAGAGTGTCAGAGAGGTTCTGCGGTAACTTTATTTGGCACTTCTCCTGGAAGGGCAGTTGATAATCTGAACTGTTTTTTGAGAGCCTTTTAATAGCATCAGCCAGTGCCCCGCTGATCATTTTTGAACTGTGATTTGCACCGCAGGTCCAGAAATTCTATACTGATGATGGTGAACAGGAGCTATGCAACTTATAATTTTGCTGTGGGGCTCATTTCTCTCTCTTGATCTCGCTCCTCCAGTTTTTCACTGTAGGGCCAGAGGCTGTTGGTGTATTTGGAGACTGTTTTCAACTTTTTGCTCCTGCTATTTTCAGACAATTAGCAAAGTCTGCTTAGAGTTGAATTGTTACGTGTGCACGTTCTATTTTAATTCATTGTAATAATCAGGGATGCATATTACACTTCTTCAAGAACTCCTAAAATCCAATCTTTTGTTTCAAAAGATTGAAATCTTTACTTGTTTTATGAACAAAAAATTTAACTGGATGTTAAAAATGACAACAAACATTCATTCATCCAACTGGAAGAATGTATGAACTCTCGTAGCTTCGAAACCATGCTAGAGAGCTCTAGCTGGGTTGTTTTCTTTCTGCTCCACCAGATTATTTTCCTTAATTGCAATGTTAAAAATACTAATTTGTAATTATGGCCCGGGTTACATTGTATTAATTATAATTATAATGTTTTACTGCACAAACTAGCAACTGATGATGGCCTTTGTCTGTTTAAATAATATCAATCCATCTTTGAATTTGAGAAATGGCACCACTCACTTATTTAATTGACGTTAGCAGTGAAATGACACTGTCAAGAATAGTATTTGTGTAAGAAGGCATTTTTCCCAATAAAGCTTATAGCTTTCACAATAATTTTCTTTTTTTTTAGGAGCCCCGCGGCCCTCACAATAATTTTCAACCCCAAAAGTATATTTGGCTGTTTCTGGCGACTGATAGGCCAGAAATGAGGGAAATGAGGCCAGGTTCCAGCCCTGAGCTCCTGGGTGATATGGGCTGAAGAGGGCTGGCCGGTTGGCTGAGCCCCGTCCCAGGAGCTCAGCACATATGTGGCAGCAGAGAATCGGAGATCAGAATAGCAGCTCGCCTTGGGGTCAGGGAGGTTGCAGCCTCACAACAGATGGGCCTTAGGGTTTCAGGACAGCAAGTGTCAGGGCCCAGGCCCCCAGCTGTGGATAGGAAGCTAACATCCACCACCATAATCTTTGTTTGCTCATGAGTTGAGACTGCATGTTGAAAGGCCTTCCATCCCAGCAGCTAAGTGGCCTAGAGTGAAACAGAACCAGACCCCCTTCTTCAGCAGCAGAACATTCTAAGAATTCTTGTCTGTGTGTGCCTGCTGCCTGCCTCCAACTCCTTGTTAAGAAAAACACTACTCTATTATTATTATTATTATTATTATTATTATTATTAAAGCCTCACACTCAACAGTGACTTTTGTCCAATTTACTTCCCCTTGTACTTCTTGGTGATGTTGTGAAGCAGGCAGGATGGTTGTTGCTGTTTTGCAGAGAGGGAAAGTGAATGTTAGTGGTTTAACGGGCCCAATACAAAGCCCAAGGTCAGCTCAAGTAATTTATTCAAAGTCGAGCGGTGATGGAGCACTGAACCTAGGCCTGTAGCCAGGTTCTCCCCACCGGCGCTTGGAGCTCTGGCCTACGCACTCGGCGTTCCTCAGTCATGACTGTGAGTAGAGTGCTCTGCTGTGGCCACGGGTGTTAGGAGACAGTATGCCTCAGCAACCCAAAGCTGAGGTCAGCCATAGAGCTCGAATCCAACTCTTCATTTTACACATAAGGAAACTGAGGACCAGACAGATGCCTGAGTTATGTTGAGTGCCTGGAGAAGCTTATAGAACCGAGACTCCAACTCTGCCCAGTGCTTTCTGGACCACTGAGCCTCATGTCTCCCTTACAGAATGGCGTGAGCTGTTATTCTGCAAATGCCCCATGTATATCACCTCCAACCATTTTGGAAATTTCTGGAGTAGAGGTATGCAAAGGCCAGTGCTCCTGCAATGTAGGTAGGGGAAGACAAGATGCTCAGAGGCATCTTTTAGCTGGTCTGGGTGGTGTAAGTCACCTTGCTTCAGAGACAAATTGGTCCAGATTGAAGGGATTCTAGTTTCTGTGGCTCTTTTCTCTGGGAGAAGAACAAATCAAAAGTGCAGTGCATTCCCAACTTGTTTCAGTAAAAGATCCCATTTTTTACCCTACCTTTCCTACTTATTAAAATTCAGTTATCCCCTCTTTCTTCCCTATTAAATTTGTACCTTTGGTTGCATTTCAAGTGCAAAGAGGCTGCTTCTAAAGCAAGGCCTGGTCAGATCATGGCCCAATGGAGGCACTGCCATCCCAGCAGGAAGCATCACTCCCTTGCAGCAACAGCTCTCCAGGCAAGGATGGAGTGTTTTACAGAGTTTTGGAATAATGAAGGAGAAATAGAAACCTAGGGTTCAGAGGCCCTTTTTAGGGGTTTTAACTATTTTTGCTTCCCTTGAGTTTTAACGTTCCAGAGGAGGAAAGTTTTGGTGGAAATTGAAGGGAAAGAAAACTCTGCCAAACAGAAATTCCGTATCAGATGGAGATTCTCCTCCTTCCAAGAAGGTGTGAGAGTAGCCAAGAAGCATTAAAGCATGCAGGAAGTCAGGGTGATGAGTTGGAATGCTCTTGAGGGAGCGTGAGCCATGGCTAGGGACAGTCCTGCAGGTTGGCTGGGGAGGATGATGTGAGCATTAGTGAGTTTCTGGGCCGGTTCCTGGCGCCTGAACTCCTTGCATCTGAAGTAGTTTAGGGACAGGAGATAAGCCCTTAAATCAAGCTGTCTGCCAAAGCCAAGGCTCCCAGAGCACCAGTGCCTCCCTCCTTCCAGATTTTCTGTTCATTCTGGAAGTGAAGTCTGAGCACTGGAGAGATCCCTGCCCTTCCTAGTGCTTACTTGGGGAGTAAGAGGGCACAGACAAGAAACAAGCAAGTAAGTGAAATATCTGATGTGCCAGGTAGCATTAAGTGCTATGGAAGAAAAATCGGCGGAATTCTCAAGGAACCGGTCATCCCGATGTCCATAGATGACATTTGGTGGTGGCAGTTCCAAGATACCTGCCATCTTTATGGGGGCTGACCTGGCGTAACTCTTCCCAGACATTTCATATAACACTATGTGGGGCACTTCACTTCCTTTTCCTTCTTTGTTAAGCAGGAATGTGGAGGAAAGACCTCTTAGGAAAGCCCTCTGAGATCTACAAGGGTCATCTCCGTCATCTCGGTCATCTTGTAACTAGGGAGCTGGTGCATTTGTTTATCCTAATGCCACCTTCCGTTTGCATGAGACCTAACCTTTTCAGATCTCTCAGAGATGTGGCATCATTTAGTCTCATATTCTGTGAGTTAAGAAGGGTGGAGTTTGAAACACCAGAATTGAAGAAGAATGACTAAGGTTAATACTACAGTATTTCCCAGCTGCTGCCCCACAGGCTGCCCCAGTCGGAACACTGGCCACAAACGGGTGTGGCTAGAGCGTGAACTGGCTGGGCGTCTGCCCGGAGTGGGGCAGGTTTCCTGGCATACTTTGCGATCTGTTTTTGGAGGCCATGGCAAGGTCATAGAAATAACTGTGTAACCGTGCAAACTCACTACTTTGAAAGCCAACAGTCCACTCTATGCATAAGTTGACAAATTTAGTTGTTTTTTATTTTTCAAACATCAGACTCCCTACCTCCATCGGGGTCCAGAGGGGTTTAGACACTTCCCTTGACGGCAGACTAGCACAGGAGGTGTGGCCATCCTAATATTTCTCAGGCTCTTATTAATAAGCCAGGTATTGCGTTTTTGTTTGCTAGGCACAGATTTGCATGTTTTCAGAAGTAATCTCATTTCATATAACGAAACTGTAACATAAATATTATCTAACTACTTTAAGGATGAGGAACTGCACGACACATAACCGAGGCAGCGTTTCCAAGGTGAGGTGCACAAGACGTTTTGAGAGTTGAGCTTGAACCTGACAAGGCCAGTTCTCTCTCTCCAAAAGTGATACCCCCCAATCACTGTCCTAAATTAACTGTAGAATTACTTAGAATTCTCAGGAAATTCCAAATTCCTAGGATTTCTGCCCTGAATCTTTTTCTTTTTGAGATAGTGCAGCTTTTTTGTTTGTTTGTCTGTTTACTCTTGAGAGTCCCTCAGACTCTATCTTGTTTTAAGATTATTGTTAATCAATTATAAAACTGAACATGACTCACAAAGTCTCACAAGGCTACCTTTTATTCCATATTTAATATTTTAAATATTTTTAGGAAGGAATTATGTTACAATTGGGTCTCTCAATGGAGTTAGCAACTTTTTTTTACCCCAAATAACCTGAAATTGCTTTAGTCCCCAAGTAACTGATAGAACTGTGTGTCTTTTTTTTTTTTTTTTAAGATTTTATTTATTTGTTTACAGAGAGAGAAAGAACAAGCACAAGCAGGGGGAATGGGAGAGGGAGAAACAGACTCACCACCAAGCAGGGACCCTGGGATCATGACCTAAGCAGAAGGCAGACACTTAACCAACTGAGCCACCCAAGTGCCCCAGAATTGTGTGTCTTTAGGATAGAATTACTTCGGAGATAATTTCCCCAATGTTTGCTTTTGTTGTGTTCTTTGTTTTGTGTCACAGGAGCTACTAATTTTTATTTCTTCGATAGCAACTTATTAGACTTGGCAGAAATCAACTCCCTGCAGTCATTGGTGTTAAGGACACAAACAGTCACCCTGTTGTTGTTGTGGCTTTTTTCTTACTGGTTGCATACAGCCAAAGTGCACTGTACAAGGGACTCTGGGGCATTTTGAAGAGATGAAGATTGACTCAAAGCCATCAGTATGGAGTGTTGCCACCAAAGTTTGGGATTTCAGCTGTTTCTTTCCATCATGCTAGGGACATTTATTGTACGCTTTAGGTTCAAGGCGCCCCCTCGTGGTGCAACTGATACTTAATCAAGTGCTTGACAAGCTTACAAGTTGATAAAAAGACTGCATTTAGATATTATCTTATTGTTCTTCCCATTTTTAAGGCTATCAAGTGAATAAAATCTTGTTTTCTGATTTTGTTTTATTTTTTATTTTTTAAAGATTTTATTTATTTGATAGGGAGAGAGAGAGAGTACAAGCAGGGGAAGGGCAGAGGGAGAGGGGGAAGCAGACTCCCTTCTGACCAGGAAGCCAGACTGGAGCTGGATTCCAGGACCCTAGGATCTTGAGCTGAGCCAAAGGCAGACACTCAACCATCTGAGCCACCGAGGTGCCCCTGATTTTGTTTTAAATTCATCTGTAGCTGTTTATATCATATTCATTGCTTCATTTTTAAAAATGTATTTAAATTGAATTAATAAACATATGGGATATTATTAGTTTTGTAGGTAGAATTCAGTGATTCATCAGTTGCATATAACACCCAGTGCTCATTACATCTCAGTGTTTCATTTTGGGGGAGGAAGAAATGAATCAGAAAAGCAAGCACAAATCCCAAATCCTAGGCAACTTTGAAAAAAAAAATTTTTTTAAGTACAAAAGTAATACATGTATATTCTAGAAATGCTAGAAAGAACAGATTAAGAGTGAAAAATCACAATCCCACAACCCATGGGGATTAACATTTTGGTGTATGTCCTATTTTTTTCCGGGAATACAGACTTAAGGAAATGCAAACACATGTCATTTTACCTTCGGTGATTTTCCCCACTGAATTCTATGTATGAGCTTCATTCTGTGTGGTTACAGGGTCTGCTTCTTCGTCATTGTTAGTGGTTGCTTAGTTTGGTGGATTCCATTGCGTGCACGCTTGTGGATTATTGTGGATTATTTCCTTTAAAGTCAGTTGCTTGGAATAGAATGGCTGAATCAAAAGGAAATGCAAAATTTTAAGGCATTAGATACTTATTGCCTTATTAGTGTAAGTAAAGCATCTTTGGGGGAATGCAGTTGTTTTAATAAAAGTTTCAAGTTCCTAGCATTTGCCTTGTTAGGCTGTGCCAGGAATTGTGCCTCTTGGTTTCCATGCCTCACTCCCATTTGATCCTCATAACAACTATGTGAAGTAAATACTATTATTGTCCTCACTTTCCAGATAAGGAAAGTCAGGCTTACAGAAATTAAATAGCTGCTATGTGGTTCCAAGAGCAGGAGACAGAAGGCTTTCAGAAATTGGATAAAAATAGCACTTTGCATCCCTTGAATCTTGAACTAAGTGGAAACTAATACTGATAATTCTCCATTGGTCAAATAAAGAACAAGGGTGTTGGCAATGAGAGAGGAGGAAGAGGAAATACGGGTCCATAAATTTAGAAACATGAAGAAAATTCTAAGTTAAGTCTCTGGCAATTAGATCTTCTTGTTAGGAGAAGATAACGGTGGACAGCTCAGTGATTACTGTATAATTACAAACTCTGGGGAACTCCTAATACAGACATGTTTTCACGAGATCTTGTCATTTTTTTTCATGAATGCATTTTCTTTGACCACAGTTAGTCTTCAAACTGCTTAAATTACCCCTCTGAATAGTCGAAAGTTGACTGGAAGGAAAGAGTATCAGAAAATCTTCAATTTCTGTTCAAAACCGGAACCTTTGGAGAGCTTTCCAGTTTTAGCAAATCTCCAAAGTCCCTGATAGTTTCTCTCTCATTCTTACTCCTGAGGGACCTACATTTCCTTTTTGCCACCTTTACCAACACTCTTCTTCTTTTCCCTATTATTATTATATAATTATCTTTATTCTAGAAAACTCAGAAAGAGATAGAACGAAAGGCATTCATTCAACACTTACTATTCCTCATGTGCCCTTCTCAGGCTCATCAGCACTCTCTTTTTCTGTTCTTGGGAAGAAAATCTTTGAGCCTGTTTCTTCTCCTGCTACACTAGCCTTTGGAAGAGATCTCAAGCACCCTTCTATGAAACAAGCCCCTCTGTAGTTTCTTTTTTTTTTTTTTTTTTAGATTTTATTTATTTATTTATTTATTTATTCATGAAAGACTGAGAGATAGAGAGAGCCAGAAACAAAGGCAGAGGGAGAAGCAGGCTCCATGCACCGGGAGCCCGATGTGGGACTCGATCCCGGGTCTCCAGGATCGCGCCCTGGGCCAAAGGCAGGCGCCAAACCGCTGTGCCACCCAGGGATCCCCCCTCTGTAGTTTCGCTTGACTATTTTTCTCTTAATGATAGCCATTGGATTTACTAGGGGGCCTTTGAAATTATCAAAACGTCCTTCTGTTTAATTTTTATGGCATTATGATGATTGCCACCACAGCTTTTGCCTTGAGGTGGTGAGTCTTGCGTTTTCCCTGGTTACATTCCCTCAGTTAACATAGCCTTATGATGACCATAAACCACTGATCTCCATGATAATCCTCCAAAGTGACTCAGAGACGCTCCTACCCCATTCCCACACTGAATTTTTTGGTTTTTTAGGGACAATTTTCTATTTTATGGTCAAATCTGTAAATAAGACTTCTGAGTTCTGCACACTTGATTTATTTATTTTTTTAGAAAAGATTTTATTTATTTATTCCTGAGAGACACAGAGACACAGGCAGAGGGAGAAGCAGGCTCCCTGCAGGGACCCCAATGCGGGACTCGATCCCAGGACTCTGGGATCATGACCTGAGCCAAAGGCAGACGCTCAACCGCTGAGCCACCCAGGCGTCCCTGCACACTTGATTTAACCCAGAGTAGGTCAGTGGAGCTCCAAACATTTTGCCCAGCAGCGCTACCTGCTGAGAAGTGAGGATGTTTTCTGTGAGTTTAATTTGGTAATCCCGGGACAATGTATCTGTCTATAGAGCTATAGAGCTCAGGTTCTTGTGGCCTCAAGAGTTCTGGAGCCCCTTTTACGTGGGAGCTCTTGCATCTCATCCTCTGCTGAGAGTCCCCCATCCAGAGAGAGGTTGGGGTGTGTGCCCTGCTGGCAGCCTCTTTGTTGGGGTGCTGGTCTCCCCTACTATAGCTCTCTGTTCTCCACCCCCACTGGGCAGGGCCCTCTCTCTCTTTCTCTCTCTCTGTCTGTTTCTCTCAATTTCCTGGGTTCTCTACCCTCGGCCCATTTTACTCCCCATCTCATTGTGGTGCCAGCTTCAGTTTTCTGCATGCTTTCCCCCTTTCGTGTCCACAACAGCTCTTCAAATCTATCATCCTGTTTTTATCTTGCACTTTTATTTATCATGTACCTACAGGGCTTTATTATTTGTGATCTACTTCAGGAGATTTCTTTCATAGCTGATGAAGTCTGTAAAGAATCCGAGGCCCTACAGCAACCCTCACCTTTCTGGGGAGAATATATTTACCCAGAAAAGGGCTTTTATGAGGTCATTCTAGCTAATAGCTCTTCTAATGGTGTCACTCTCCTTTTCTCTTAAAAGTCCCTTCGAGTTCTTTTCCTTTTTATACCCCACCTCTGAAAGCATTCTGGGTAGACTATTTTAGTACAGTTCTTGTTGGGAGACCTATCTTTTGGCTTTAGGATGTAGCCATCTGTACTCAAATGTTCTTTTTCTTACAGAGATTTGTGTCCGATATGTGAAACTGGGTTCTAACTAATATAAAATCATTCAGAAATAAAAGAAAAACACATATTATATATAGTATCATCTCTGTATCTATAATGGTGGTATGGATCACGGATATCATATAATGCAATTATGGCGAGACTTAGAGGCCTCCTATATGTTGGTCATTTGTATGGACATATCTGTGTGCACCTGCAGTCATGGATGCATCAAGCCAGGACATCTCACTGGCCGATTTCCCCCTTTTTTTCTTTCCTTTTTTTTTCTTACAGATTTTATTTATTTATTCATGAGACACAGAGAGAGAGGCAGAGACACAGGCAGAGGGAGAAGCAGGCTCCCTGCAGGTGCCTTTTTCTTTTTTCTTTTTAACTGTGGTAGAATATTTGTGACATAAAGTTTACCGTCTTAAACATTTTCTAAGTGTACAGTTCAGCAGTGTAATTACACTTACAGTGTTGTACAACCAATCCCCAGCACGCTTTTCCTTTTACAAAATTGAAACTCTGCTCACATTTATCAACACCTTCCCATCCCCTTCTCCTGCCAGCCCCTCCCTGGTGCCCATCATTTGACTTTGTGTCTTGAATTGACTACTCTGGGCACCTCATATAAATGGACTCTTACAGTGGGTGTATCTTTTTGTGTTGGATTATTATACTTCATGTAGCGTTCTGAAGGCTCATTCGTGTTGCAGCGTATGTCTGTATTTCTTTGCTTTTTGAGGCCAAATAATCATCTGTCATATGAATATACCATATTTTGTTTATCCATTCATCCATTGGTGGACAATTGGGTTTATCCACTCTTGGCATTGTGAATAATGCTGCTGTGAACGTGGGTGTACAGGTATATTTCTCTGAGACCCTGCCTTCAGCTCTCACTGGCTGATTTTGGATTCGAGAGTAAGTCCTTTGTTCATGAGGACTATGGAAATTTTTGTTTCTTAAAACACAAACATATTTTTCCACCATTGGTTTTTAACAAATATTTAAAAAATAAAGTTGTCAAAAATTATTCATCAGTGGCTCAACAAGAACTGAAATATTTAAATACTGGCAACAGATGCATAGTAAACTGAGGCATATACTCCAGGGTTACCCAGGCTTCAGTGATAGAATTAGTTCCCTTAGCCGTAATCCTGATCTTCTGTTTCTTTATGTATTCACCTTGGGTCTGTTTATGAGAGTCTTGTTAGCTTGAGTGGCGGAGCAGAGGCACAGAGCACTGTGCTCACAGGCCAGTCTTTGTAGAGAAGCCCAATGGCCAGTGCCAATCAAGATGGCGGGCTGGGTTCACCACCAAACTGCAGTCAGCCTAAGGAAGCTATTTCAGTGTAGTTTGGCAAGCTCTGATAGCTCTCCTGCAGCCTTGGGACAACCTCAGGACAATTGGCCAATGTGACATGTTCTCCAGTGACAAGATGAATTTAAATATCTGCCTGTGGCAAGATATTTTAGGGAAAACTCATTGTCACTCAGGGTTTGCTTTCAGCATTTCTTTCTAAACCATAAGGGTGGGACTGTCACCGCTTTCTCCTTCCTTGAGGGGAACAGGGGTTAACTGTACCTATGTTTTCATCATGAACGAATAGATGGTCGGTCCATTTTGGTCAACCTGTTCTTTGTCTCTCCATGTTTTCACCCTTTTCTTTTCTATCTTTTCTCTCTCTCTTTTTCTCCTATCATGCAGGCTTTGCAGTGCATGCTGATCTCTCTTCAGGCAGAACTTGACATTCAAAGGTACTTGATGAAAATTGAATCATCTCAGCGAGTTAGTACTCCACCTTTTCTTTTTCTGCATTGAGTTGTACCTCACCTCCTGCCTTTTTATTCTGTTGCGTGTGGCATTCTAATCAGTAGCAGCCACTAAACCGGACTGGCTGTCTTTTCCCCAGTTCCCTCCAAGCCTTGACTTAAACCCATCAAAACCAAATGCTTGCAGCGTTCTGAAATGTGTGTGTGTGTGTGCGCTAAATTGTGAGAGTTAATATTAAAGTTAATACTAATTGCATGCTTGCCCCGAAATATTTATTACTTTCCACAAAATGAGCTGTGGAATCAACAGTAATGCAGCAGTAAGGTAGGATCATGGCACATCATCTGAAGCGGGGGCTCTCCAGCAAGACCCCCTCCTCCCCAGCTTGCTCAAGGCAGCTCCTTTACGACCGGTGTTGGCTCCAGATCATTTTACTGATATGCATCTTAGTAATAAAAATGAGAGGAATGGACACACTCATATAGGACTTAATATTTGCCAGCCACTGTTCTAAGTGCTTTACAAGTATTAACTTCTCACAGCAACCCATGGGGTGGGTGTGCTGTGGTTCCCATTTTACAAATGGGGAAACTGAGGCACAAAGTAAATTGATTCACATCGTTCTTTTTTAAAGATTTTATTTATGTATTCACGAGAGACACATACAGAGAGGCAGAGACACAGACAGAGGGAGAAGGAGGCTCCCTGCAGGGAGCCCAATGCAGGACTAGATCCCAGGATCCTAGGATCATGACCTGAGCCAAAGGCAGACGCTTAACCACTGAGCTACCCAGATGCCCCTGGAGCCTGCGTTCTGTAAGAAGAATGTGATAAAAAAGAAAATGTTCTCTCTCATTCTAAATCCTGTCTTCCATCTTATCAAGCCCTGATATGCTTCCCTAGAGCAGCTCTAAAGGGAAAAAAGAACCTTTAGCCTAAAACTAGAACTTTGCACAGGTATTTGTTTATTTGAAAAGCATTCCAGGGACACTGGGAGGGCAGCTGGTGGTGGTGATGGTGTGTGTATGTGTTTGGGAATGTGATTTGGAAAGTATCAGCATATCCTACTTTTAAGAGGTCTCAGGTGGGTCTGGCCACAGCACTTGAAGGTGTGGTGGCCTCAGGCACCCCAGTGTCCCCCCACCCCATCCAGCTCCCTGGGGACCTCCTTTCTGCGGGAGGTGATGGAGGATCCCCTTCAGATCTCCCAGGACAGGCTTTTCTTGCTAGCGGAAAACCTCTTTGGTTTCACAACAACGCAGTTCAGCTGTAGAGACCCCACTGCAGCCTGGGCCTGGGGATGAACTTACAAATGGCTTTGTTGGTCGGCCTTCTGGGGGGCCTGCTTCGCACTCTTGTGTTGTGCTGGTTGTCTTTTACTTGCAATTTCAAAGCCGGCTAGCAGGCCCCTTGCCTTTCATCACCATAATAACAGCAGTCTGGACTTGGACACCTTTTATCCTGAAGCCTTTTAAGTGCGTTCCTGGCTCTCAGAACTGTAAAGGCATCTGCTGCTTTGCTCAGACTTCTCCTGATGAGGACGGTGGGAGCCCCAGCCTGGGAAAACTTATTTGCTTATAATACACACCTTCTTGTTGCAAAATAAAACGAGAGAGAGAGAGAGAGAGAGACTCAGTGATTGATTCAAGGCAGCTTGCGGGTAAAGAGATAGCTACCTTAGGTGGATCAACTAAAAATCTGAAGGCAAAACCTCAAAGTAGGAGGAGACAAACTTAGAGTATAGCTAACTGTAATTGGCTTGAATGTTAAATTTACGGTCAGCCCTTCCAATATATGCAACATTTTATATGTATTCTACATTTTTCTCCTTATGGCACAAAGTAATACTTTGTGCTCCTTCAGGAGGTGAAATGATTTTCCTTGTTTGAAATTCTAAAAGTGCCATTGTTCTGCTCATGCCTCCAGAAAAGGGACTTCCATCCACATCAAAGGCAGGGCTATGTTGTGTGTAGGCAGCGGTAGGCAGCGGTGTTCTTCTTCATTCAGCCTTTTTATTTCATACTGTCTCCTTCACGAGGAAAGCACGACACTAAATAAGAATTGCAGGAGTGTGTGTCTGAAAGGGGTGAGGGTCTGAGCTAATGAGATCCAGATTTGGACCTTGCTCCGGGTGTAATTTTCTATCCCCATGAAAGATTGCTGAAGGCAGAGGGAGGCGAGCTTGGCCCTATCTTCTCTCAGAAGGCTTGGTCTCATTCTGGCTTTGGAGGGAAGTCTGAGAAGAGCCAATTCAAGGTGTTGTTTCAGAAGCGAGTCTGGGTCGTATTACAGGTAGGACACCAGGCGGGCAGGTGGCGGGTGGACAGCTAATCCTGAAAGTGGAAACAGCTGCCCTGCGTGCTGACCCGGTGAGGGTCTGCAGGGTACCTGGTTCTAGCTGCTTCTCTAGGCACAGATAAACCTCTCAGAGGAAGAAAATGAGAAACAGATCATCTACATACTAGGAAGGGGTTGAAACATAGGAAATATTCAAAAGACTGTAAAAAAAAATTGCTAAAATTTCGAGTTTACCTGGACTCAGATTCTAATCAGAGCTTTAAAGTTAAGTGACAGTAATGGTATCAGAACTATAGATGTGAGAGGAGCACAAACAGAGCTACAGATGTGAGAATATTGTCTCCTTAAAAGGTAAAGTGCATCATCTGCATGTCTAGAACGTAATGGATGGCTTTTGGCTCTTCTTTCTTAGCTGCAATCTTTTATGGAAGTGGAAGTCCACGCGATTCTGGATTCCTGCAGAATTTTGCATGGCATGAGAATGAAAAATGTGTCTTCATTCCCGTGTTTTCCCCATGAATTCGTGTCCTCATTTCAGGGGCTAGCTAGAAGGATGAGTCCTTCTTCCTGGAATCTCATCATATGGAATACACATCTGAGAAGACAAGAATGGGCAGGAGTATCACCACAGACAAGAATCTTTCTGGCTTCTAAATGTTTTGTGATAGTCTTGCCTTCCTCTGATCTGCTCTTTAAAAATATCATGCTTATTCCAGTGATTGATATTTTTGTAAAAGCAGTCTATTCTCATTTTGGAGAAATAATGGGGAAAGTATGCTACTCATGCTATTACCTTATAAAGACATCCAATGCTAATATTTGGGTATATTGCTTCCATTTCTTAAGTTATATGCAAAAAAAAAATCCTTTAAAAAACCCTGATTATGACTGCATAATATTTCATGGCTTGGCTCCATGGTAATTTGTTAGTGAGCCTTCCATGTGACTCTAGGTTTATTTATTCTCTATGACAGATGTCATCTACACAAATTTGCTCCCTGGCCCACTAGTATAGGAAGTCTTACCTTGCTAATTTTTGCGAATCACATTAAATTGGCTTGGTGTCAGCAATTACTGAGAAATTTATTCTTATCACTTTGGGATCATAAATCCTAAGGAGTGCATCTAGTCCCATAAAGCTGGGTGAGGTTCCTGGGTTTCCTGGGTCTCAGTAAATGGCCTCCAAGCAGACAGTCTGCAGGTGGGCTCATGGGGCTGTCCGCCAAGCCTCCTAAGCTTGGGCACTGGTTTCAGCCACTCTAAGCATGTCACACATCTGTCCTGTCTGGTGGGGCCACTCCTTGTAAACGGAGTCCAGGTCTCCACAATTTGGAGAACACCATGGCCATCACCACCACCAAAAACAAAACTACCATCCTCTAGCCAGCCCTGCAAAGTCATTTGCCCCCTTTTTCCTGCCCAGTTAGCAACCTTCCTCCTCACCCATTGCCAGGTGGGGGTGGTAAGACAACACTGCATTTATTTTCCAAATGTCTTTACCTCCTAAGCCTAATGTAGGGAGTGTGTCTTTCTGGTGGCCTCTGTAGCACACAGACACTATGAAAAGACCTTCCCCCTGGAAAGATTTATTTTAGGACACAAAGGCTTGGCAGTTGTTTCAGGAAATAAGGGAAAGGAGTAGATTTTCCATAATTTTTTTGTTTGTTGCTGACAGCTATGTGGACATGATAAGTTAATAATATCTTGAAAGATTCATCTGACACAAGAAAAACTTGAAAGCAAGTATCAATGTAGTGTGGTGCTTCTTGAAGTAATGAAAAAGCATCATTTTCTGCCCCAGGCACCCTTGTTATTTGTTTCTTGGCATCCATGGAAGGGGGCTTTGTATGATGAGAGGGGGTTGGTGGAGGGGTCTGGCGTGGCTTGCATGGTGCAGTGCTCTGCCTGCCTCGCCCTGTGGATGCCTGTGGCTGGTTCTAGCCAGGGAGGCAGTGGCCACTGACTACTTGGCATCGCTGCCTTTTCATCTTTCTGATCTGATAATGAAGTAACACACACGGGGAAGGAAAACGTGGAAACAAAAAACACAGTTGTACTTTGCTCAACTGCTGAATCGTCTGATTTTCCTCCAGACCAAACATCTTTGTTTTCACAGGTGAAAATCATGAAAAATGTCTGGGTACTCTTTTGGTGGAAAAAGGGAAGAAAAGGTTGAAATATTACCCTTGAAGAAACAGGGTATAAACTCAGTTTATCAAGGATAACTCATCAAAATAAATCCCAGAGAAAATGCTTTCCCACCTTATGTGCAAGCTGAGGAAGGGAAGTACTGATTTTTCAGAACTAAACTTAAGACAGGAGAAACTTCTAAGAATCTCAGGTATGCACAGCTGGAAGGTGGCATTAGAGTGGGGTTTGTGCAGATATGTCTTTCTGGTCGTAAGGCCCAGGAGTTCCTGATTACTGGTAAAGCTGGCATATATCCACATGCTGCTCACATGGCACGCAGATGGGCACTGAACAATCAATTGTGTGTATGTTTATACTATACTCATAGCAGGACCACGTGGTACCTGTACTCAAGTTTTCTATTGAAAATAAAAGTTGATTTCTTCTCTAAGTCGTGAACACCAGACCCACCCTAAAGTTTCATAATTATTACAGAACCAAGTCATTCTCTCTTACATTTGTACTATAGTGCTCGCATCCAGCTGTCATATTCTAGAACAGTGGGTGTCCTCTGTCTATTCCCCAGGTTGGCCATCAGCATAGGAACGACTCTGAGGAGATAAGGACTTGGGTTTTGCTTTTCTGGCCATCCGCCACAGGTGTTGTGGGAAGTAGCCAAGGAGCTTCATGGAACCCAGGCCTGCTGCTTCTGAAAAACACCTGCTTTGCATCCCAGACTCAACTGAAAAAGGCAGGTGGGCCACCTGATGGGATGTCAGCCTAGACAAATGCAGCCACCTGGGGTGGGTTTACGTAAGGGCGGAGGCAGGATGGAAGCCAGATATGCCTCAGAGAGCTCTTGTCATTCTCCCTATCCCCAGGCCCAAACCTAGCAGAGGCCTCAGAATTTGAAAATGAGGAGGGGCACCTGGCTGGCTCAGTCAGTGCAGCATGGGACCCTTGATCTTGGGATTGTGAGTTTGAGACCCATGTTGAACATAGATATCACTTAAATGAAAGAAAAGAAGAGAATCTGGAAAAGAAGAGAAAAGAAATTGGAAACAAGGAGAGGCAAAGAAGGGAGGCAAGTGATGGCACTGTGGCTTGTAGAAAGGGCTCTAAGCAAAGGAGACACTTCAACTTTCCTTAGGGACAATCCTTCATTCTCCTGAGGCCAGTGTGAAGCAGGGATGGTAGAGAAAACAGACTTGTGGGGATGATCCATTGTTGTTAACTTCTAATATTTTGCTCCTTGAATCTTTCACAGGAGTACCTAACAACTAGAAAGTTCTCTTCAGTTGGAGTCAGTTTTAAATAGGTTTGAGTTGAAAGCTTCCTAAGTACAAGAAATAGGATTAAAGCATTGGAATGTTGTTATTAAATTAACCGTGTCAGTTGATGAATACGGTTAATCCTTGAACAACTCATAGTTTAGCGGCACTGACCCCCCACACACAGTCAAAAATGTGTGTATAACCTTTCACTCCCCCAGAACTTTATGACCAATGGCCTTCTATTGACTGGAGGCCTTGCCAATAAACAGTCGATTAACACATGTTTTGTATATGTGTTATATACTGTAGTCTTATAATACCCTAAGCTAAAGAAAAGAAAATATTATAAAGAAAATCATAATGAGGGACGCCTGGGTGGCTCAGTGGTTGAGCACCTCCCTTCAGCCCAGGGCATGATCCTGGAGTCCTGGGATCGAGTCCCACATCGGGCTCCCTGCATGGAGCCTGCTTCTCCCTCTGCCTATGTCTCTGCCTCTCTCTCTCTCTCTCTCTCTCTCTCTCTCTCTGTGTCTCTCATGAATAAATAAACAATCTTTAAAAAAATCATAAGGAGAAGAAAATACACTTAGAGTACTGTCCTGTATTTATCCAAAAATATCTGAATATAAGTGGACCTGTACCGTTGAAACCCATTTCAAAGGTCAACTATTAGGATAAGGAGTCATCCCAAATACATTTGCGTGTGAGAAGCATCATATTTCCAAATTCTTTGTGGGAATTGGGCATTAATTAGAATGATGTAAAGCTTCAGTAAGGAGGGATCCCTGGGTGGCGCAGCGGTTTGGCGCCTGCCTTTGGCCCAGGGTGCGATCCTGGAGACCCGGGATTGAATCCCACGTCGGGCTCCTGGTGCATGGAGCCTGCTTCTCCCTCTGCCTGTGCCTCTGCCTCTCTCTCTCTCTCTCTCTCTCTCTCTCTGTGACTATAATAAATAAATAAAAAATTAAAAAAAAATTTAAAACTTTAGTAAGGCAATGTTGAGTTTTGTTCAAAATATAACATAATTTGAAGTGACTCGTATAGCCTGACTAACCAGACACCTCACCATTCCCAATGGTTATCATGTTATGTAAAGCTACATTAGCAGGCTTTGTTTTCTGGACTCGGTATTTCAATTTTGACTTTAAGGGGTCCGAAAAATGGGAATGGAAACACATCATCAGTGCCTCTAGCTTTAACTTTCTTTTCTCTTTGGCTTTGGTCTCCAAATACAACAGCATTTCAGAGTAAGAATAAATTTGATCTCCTAGTATAACATAATGCTCATGGTGAACATTTCAGCAAATATTTGTTCATGATGATAGAATGTAAGTATGGCAGTCTTTTAAAAATTAATGCTGTGCAACTGTGTTGCATGTGCTTGAAGTCGTAAATGTAGAAAGTTAGATCCTAGTGCTAGTTAAGCTGCATATCTCTATCTAGCAAATGCAATAGGGTAAATAATTTGAAGGAAATCTCAATAAGCAAGCATTTTTTTTCTCAATGGTGACCAGTATCATGAGTTGCAATGAGGTTTAAATGAGAATCCCATATGACAGTCACAGTGCAGCAGGCAGCAGTTCTTTCATTCCTGGCTCTCTCCCCTCACTTCTCCATCAGGAGGAGAATCTTCCCAGAGGACCAGTCTGCACATGTTATAGATGAAACAGAGAGGGGACCTGCAGGAAGCCTGTTACCCCAGGATCACTTGGTGATAGAAAGCCCTCCAAGAAGGGAAGAGTAGAAAGGATGATTGGAGTTCAGGTGGCCTGGTTTAACAAGCCACGCCTTTGTGCATGACCCCAAATGACTTCTCTGGGTTTGTAGGTTTGGGGTCACCTGGGGATTTGGGGAAAACATCTAGAAAGTTGTAAAAGAAACAAAGGGAGATGGGTTGGTATCATGATTCCCCATGAAGTACAGAGGGAAACCCAACCTTCCAAACCCTTGAATCCTACTCCTATGGCTCTCGTACCATTACTACCATTCACTGCTCCACACGTCTTCCCCAGAGAGGGGCAGCTCTCTGCTCAGAAGGTTAAGGTAGAGGCTCCAAATGCCATTCTGTAGACAATACCTAGGGAGAAAAGGCTTGGCCTGAGCCAAAATGAGAATAACTCCCAATGTAAAGACTTTTTTAGTAGGCCAAATCTGAAATTGTGTGAGTATCCTGCCCCCCTTTTTTGCTGTTAAAATAACTCCTTTCCCCTGGGGATCCCTGGGTGGCTCAGTGGTTTAACGCCTGCCTTTGACCCAGGGTGTGATCCTGGAGTCCCAGGATCAAGTCCCATGTCGGACTCCTTCCATGGAGCCTGATTCTCCCTCTGCCTCTCTCTCTCTCTCTCTCTCTCTGTCTCTCATGAGTAAATAAATAAAATCTTAAAAAATATATATCTCCTTTCCCATGTAATAATGATACCACACACAGTAACAATTTCAGTAGAGGGGACATATTTGGGTGCCCCTAACTTTGTGAAATACCATCTTAGGAACTCTATATCATAACCTCTTCCCATAATTTTTGAAAAGAGAGTTTCATCTGTGAAATACATATATGTACTGCTGATATTATAAATGTGCTAGCGTCATAACAGCCCAAGGTACGGAGCTGTTAGAACTGATCTGTATCAGTAGTGGCTTGCTTGCAAGGCACAACGTTGTCTCAAACTAGTTCAAGAACAAAAATGGAACTAAGTAGAAGGAATTAATGGGAAAGGCCCCTCATTGTGCTGGAATCGGGAACTGGGATGCCCAGTGGGCCAGAGAGCTGCTCTCCATCTTTCGGCTCATGGGGATCTCTTAGCTCTCTTTTCCTGAACAGATCTGTCTCATCCTTCCTCTGAATTCTCTGTTTCACATTTCCTGTCCATTTCAGACACAACTTCATGTGACCTCACATTTCTAATTCTCATTCAACACTAATAAAATAGCTCCTTTGTCCCAGGTCTCCGTTTTTCAGAGAGAGACTATAATGGGCCCAGTCAAGATCAGATGTGGCTACTGCTTGGTCCAGTCAGCTGAGACTGGGTTGGGAGTGGGTGACTCTGCACTTAGCTGCTCAAAGCAGCATATGCTTGAAAGTAAAAAAGGGGGTTTCTACTAATAATCACCCCGGGACAACAGGTGCAAAGCAGGACTGTCCCAGGGTAGCTGCAATGCATGTCCTTCCCCCTCCCCCCAATATGGGACTGGGGCTTATCCAAGTGGGCAGGGAGGAATTCCTCAGGGAAGGAGGACATATCTTGGAGACAGGAACTCTTTCAAAGATCATTGAGCATCAAGTAAAATAATAAATGTGACACTTTTTCATGAATTAGCAGGAGGCAAAATCCTGCCCTGAGGTTGCCTATAGAAAAACACAACTGGGGGAGGTGCCTGGGTGGCTCAGTCGGTTGGGCGTCTGCCTTCAGCTCAGGTCATGATCCCAGGGTCCTGGGATTGAGCTCCACATCAGGCTCCCTGCTCAGCGGGGATCCTGCTTCTCCCTCTCCCTCCACAGCTCCTCCTGCTTGTGCTCTCTCACTCTCCATCTCATACATAAAAATTTTAATAAAATAAAATAAAATAAATAAAATAAATAAAATAAAATAAAATAAAATCTTAGTCTTTTATTTAAAGAAAAAACACAACTCGGTAGTCAGCTACTTTGGATTATGTATCTGTTAGTTCAGTTGAGAGAGAGACAGGGGAAAATGTCCCTTGAGAGGGCAGCAGTTGTCCCACTTTCTCCTCCTGGCTGCCCCCTAGTGCACAGACACCTGAGAACACGGGTGTGTGACTTAGCTCAGGGCGCCCCTAAGCACCTGTTCAGTCATGTCTTCCTCCCCTCTTCCCACCGCGGTCCACTCTTCGATGCCAGCAGTTATTCCCTAAACCCCTTCTGCATTCACAGTGACATACCTCTTCGCTCTTTTCATCCCACTGTTAGGTGTCTATTATCCTTGGCCCCAAAATATACCTTAAATGCGTTAGGAGCTCAGGAACCACATGCAGCGCTCCTGACCCCAGGAGCCTCGCACTGTGCTGAGTACAGGGTCCCTGTTCCAAATGCTTTTTGACTTTTCTTTTCTCCTGTAGCAAATCACAGAGTATCTGACATTCGTTAGTGTCAGCAATTTCTATTGTCTTTTCTCTGCACTAAATGATGTCTTAGCAGCGAGCTGGCGTCAAGGGAGGGGACCCTGTGAGGCGATTGCTAATATGCAATGATAGTTTGCAGGGGGAAAGTGAATGATATGAAATAAAAGAGGGGACATTTATATTTGGAACTAAGTAGCTATGTAAGGAAGTTTTTTTTTTAAAGATTAGCCCTTACATCTCTATTTTTATACATATTACCACCACGATGACCCTGAACAAGAAATAGAAATTTGATTCTGACTTTCTTCAAGGATTATTGCCTTTTGCAATGGAAAATGACAATTCATCAAATGTATTATATCTGCCCTGGGCTGCAAAGTTGACCAAATGGTAGAGGCCATGAACGTGGCCCCGCTGCTTAAAGTAATATTATTTCTTGGCTATTTTGCTAAACTGAGTGTGTAGTCTTTTTTTTTTTTTTTTTTAATCAAGTCAGAGTGAAGACATTTTCCCTTGATATTCTGCTGAGTGTAGCAACCAGGTAGCTACTTCATTGAAGACCATATGAATTTATCTAGGTCTTGGCAGGCCAGGCAGTGATTTAGGGATGATTTTTCTAATCAAGTTATATGTTCACCAAGTGCCAAAGCCAGATCCCAATGTTTATTACAGAAGCAGTCCTTATGGAAAATAAATCTGGCAATAAACCACTTTGGGAGCTTGCACAGAAAAATTAAGCCAAAGAGACAATTTAACTGTTAATGGGTGTCCTCTCCGGCATGTAATGTGAGCTGAGAGTTTCCTATGGAACACCCAGGCTGGTCCTCTCCCTGAAGCCACATCCCGCTCTTAAGGGTGTGCACAGATCTATGTGCTGATCCTGTTCCGGTTTTCCTCTGCGGAAGGTCTTGAGAGGTGTATCAAGGAGCAGGGGTGTAGATAATGCAATAGTGCTCCTGCCAAGAGGGGTCTCCTTGTATCCTTAGTAGCAAGAGAGAGGGGAAAGAAGCTGACCATTCTATCCTCAAAAGGGTTCCCTAATGTATCTGGCTACCTAATTTTCAGTGTACCTTGGTCCAAAAATCATTAAGAATTTCAAGACAGGGGTGCCTGGGTGGCTCAGTTAGTTAAGCATCCAACTCTTGATTTCAGCTTCAGGACATGATGTCAGGATTGTGAGATTAAGCCCCACATCTGGCTCTGTGCTGAGCAGGGAACCTGCTTAAGATTCTCTCTCCCTCCCTCCCTACCCTTTCCCTCCTTCTCTCCCTCTTCCTCCCCACCCCACATATTCTCTCTCTCTAAAAAGAAAGAAAGAAAAGAAAGAAAAAGAAAAAGAAAGAAAGAAAGAAAGAAAGAAAAAAAAAGAAAGAAAGAAAGAAAAAGAATTTCAAGATAGCCACAGTAGAGCATGAATCCAAGCATGGAACCCTTTTAAGTGTGGGGCCCTGTATGGGGCATAGGTTGTACACCCATGAAGCTGCTCTTGCCTTGAGAGGTAAATGCTTTGGTGCTTAACTTCAAAATGCAGTGGCCTCCTTAGGAAGACTCAAAGGAAATTAAGGAATGCAAACAAACCAAGAAACTAGCTACCGTGGCCTGCCAATAGCCCAGCACTAGCCCCTCAGCACCTTTAGCATCTTAGTAAGAGAAAACTCGCCTGCCTGATGCATTCTGATCAGTTTGCCTTCCAGAAGGTGCCTGGGATCATGTAATGCCAGTCACGGTGGGCAGTGCGAGAGGGGAGAGCTGAGATAATGTGTTCATTCAGCCTAATCCCCTATTTCGCTGACTCCTTTTCTCTGACCATCCACGGGTATAATCTCCGACCTCTACACGCTAGTTCAAGTGATCCTCTAAAAAATGTATCTGATCCTGGCCCCCTCATGCCTTTCCCTGCCTAAAATGCCTCCACGAAGTTCTGGTACCTTCAAATTCAGTTGAGCGCCCTCATTTTGACCCCACAGCTGTGTGTGAGCTGATCTCTGTTGGACATCCACTCACCCCAGCAAGTCTCCAGTGCTTGCCACTTCTTTCTGCATCAGGGACTTTGCATTGGCCACCCCTCAACCTGGAGTGTCTTTCCCTCTTTTTATCCCTACCCTCTGGCTGACCACCTCCTCCCACCTTACCTCTTCCTTGAGAACACAGTTTACGTGTCTTTCCGACTTCTCCGCTCAAGTACCCCACTCCCACCAGTTGGACTTAACATAGTCTCACCACGGCTTTACCTTTGTCTTTGTTGTTGGTCCCCTGGTGAGACTATGAGCACCATGAGGCCAGAGGCAAGTCTGTTTTGTGCATCATTCTGGCCCGAGTACCTAGCACAGTGCCTGGTACATAGTGGGTACTCAATATGCGTCTGTTGGAAGGATGAATGGATGTACCCACACAGTTCCTCATTTACACATCATTATACACTATCTTGTGCTGTTTTGTGCCTTTCACTAATTGCACCAATTAGTTCTGAAACTCTTTGACGTCGGGCAGCATGTTGTCTGTTTTTCTCCATTTCCCACAATGCTCAACCAATAGTCCATGTTCAAGGAATGTTCTTGACTAATGGATTATGAGCATCTTACACATGAAATTGCCTTCCACTACAGTACAGATAATTAAAAGTTCAGTTATGTGTCGTGTGTGTGCAAGTTATTCTAGGTCCTTTCTGCCGATTGTTGAGGTAAGTAATAACCAAAGCTAAACATAATCTTACCTATGGGATTTCTGTCTCAAAGGAAAAAATGTAACTGTGATATAAATGTCTCCCTCACAATCTTGGTTTACTGATTTTGGAAGCAGTCTTAATGTAAGACTTTAAAGGACTGGTTGTGTTCACTTTATTGTGTTGTGAATGCCTCATCCATTTAGGTATATATAAACGTGTGCAATCCCATCTGTTGTCATAACAACCGTTAAAATTTGTCTGGCCAAAGGAATTGATTTGCCATCATTCTTTCCTAGGATGTGGCTCATCCTCAACTCCTTGTTCAAGCTGACATTTGTACAGTAGATGCGCAGTGATAAAAATCTTAATGGACTACTCAGGGACAATGTGGGGTGTGTTTTTTTCCAGTAACTTTCACAATTGATACTTTGACCCACTGGATCTTCAGTTTTCTGGGTCCAGTCACTCTGATGGATTTTTCCCCTGCCATACTGTTGGCCCAGATTGGCAGACCTTGATGATATTGAAAACGTTTTCAGCATAATTAATAGTCATTTATTTTCCTACTTTCTTTCAAATGCCTTTTGCAGACAAGAAGCCCCAAACTGTCTCATAGTCCCCAGCCTCCCAATTTGGGTGACCCAGTCGAGCATTTATCAGAGACGTCTGGTGATTCTTTGGAAGCCATGTCTGAGGGAGAAGTTCCAAGTCCTTTTTCCAGAGGCAGCCGAACTCGAGCAAGTCTTCCAGTGGTGAGGTCAACCAACCAGACAAAAGAGAGATCTCTAGGTAAGCCTCAGAGGGCAGTTTCCAAAGCCCCTTTTTTACTGCGTATATACATTTTTATACTTCTGAACATATATGCCTGCATCCAAATGTTAATTAGGTCTTGTTTTGTGAAAACACAAGTACTACGACACTTGACTAATTTAACAGCAAGCTGAGGAAATAGCATGTCCAAGCTGTCTTTTGGCCCAGGCTCTGTGACAGTGAAACCATAAACACAGGGCTATTCCCACCACCGCATGGAAGGATGGAGGGGCTCGGCATGTGTTTGGCATAGCTTTTCCTTTCAACAAGCATTTAAGGAAAGCAGAAGGATTCTATTGTTCTGCCTTTACCACTTATCATTTGCTCTTTTATATTGGAAATTCAATTTCTGTCTCACTTTACTTTAAAAAAATGTTTTGGCCTTTAACAAAATGTACAGTTCATAAGGATTTAGACCTCTCTGCCGATTTCATAAGCTTAACCAGCTGTTTCAACGTTCCAGACCAGTACTTATTTTTGCAGATCGTTGGGGTCATGGGGTAAGAGGGTACAGGAACAGGATCAGCCCACAAAAGGCTTCAGGGTCTGGCGTCTACAGAAGATAGCAAAGTGATGCCACATAAAACTTAGCAAATGCCTTGCTTGGAGGAGAAAAGAGCTGAAAGCTTTGGGGAGGAATGCTGATTGTTCCCTTGGTTGCAGATTATAGGAAGACTGGTTGCAAACATTGTCCTTGCTGCCCACCCCCCCAAAAGAAAACCCCAAACTATTGTTATTTGTATTATCAATGTTACATTTTAACATTAAATTTTATATAGTTCACTTTAGATTACTAATCCAGGGCCCTCATTTTACCAATGAGAGAAGAAAGCAGCAAAGAACAATCTGCTTTTTTCTTTTCTTGCTTTTTGGTTTTGGGGGGTTTGTTTTTGTTTTTGTTTTTGTTTTGAAGTCACACGGTTGATGGCTGAAGTGGGCCTCCAGTTCCTATTTAGTCTCCCGTACAATTGAAGGAGTGGGACACACAGGGGTGTGATACACCCGAGGAACATCCTGGGCCAGGACAGGGTCAAGACAACACAGGGACACAGGCTTCCACACCTAGCCCCAGGCTGGAGCCTTCCAACTGCTTGACGCAGTGCTGTACTCTGTCCCGCTCTGCCTGAGGGAGCAGGAGCCAATCCGGGAGTGGAATTTCTCCTTTGTGCTTTGCAGGAAATGAGTGAACTGCAGGTCCCTGTAAAGACAGCCTGTGCTTTGCAAAATAAAATGAAGATAGAATAATTGCCTGCATGCCTCCCTCCATACCTGGGGACCACTGAGCCTGAGGGATGATGGCTCCTTTGTCTTGCGGGTGGGAGTTTCCTCTAGCCGCCAAGCAGGGTTGGCAGCACGGGTAGTTCCTGGCCATGTTCAGGAAGCAAGCCTGGGGCAGAGAGGCTGCAGGAGCCAGGGACAACCTTGCCCTAGGAATTGCTGAAGATCACTGGTGTTTTCTCCTGAAGTGGCTGTGCTCCCGCAAAGCGTTCAGCACACCTTGCTGTGACAGTCCTGACGAGCAGAGTCGCAGCAGATTAAACAAAAGTGCATCCAAGGTGTTTACTCTTCCAGCTCCAAGAGACACCTTGTGGCCTGTGACTTTTTACAACTCTTGGATAGAAACAGGAATACAGTGAGCAGAGAGGAGAGGAATGAGAAGTTTGCCCAAGCAAGAGGACTCGGTTGGAGGAATGAGGCTGGTGCAGGATCAGGGGGGTTGGTGCTTCCCTTGATCGCCTCTTGGTGGCCAGTTTGGGAATGTCACCCTAGGTGCACCTGGCCTTGTGGTGTAATTCAGTTGAGCCTGGATGGGAAATAAACAGGAAAGTGTGAGTCAGGGAGAGTCTAAACAGAGTCTCTCTGCCAGGGGCCTGGCTCAGCCTTGTGTTCGGGGAAAATCCCGAGTGTGATTTACTTAATATGCACACACAGGCTCCGGGGCAGGGCAGGCTCCCCAGAGAGCCCAGAACCAGGAGCCCTGGGTGTCCCCCAGCACCTGGTGGTGGAGGAGGAGCACAGCTATGACTCCACCTGCCCCAGAGAGGCTTTGGACCAGGTGTGTGTGGTGTGTGTGGTGGGGGTGGAGCGGGGTTGAGGAAGACAGACTGAGCTGTGACCTCCTGCAGACCCACTGTCCGTGCTCCACAGAACTTTTGGGATCTGGACCCTGTCACTTTATATTCATCTGCAGAATTTCAAGATCTCGCCCTGAAGCTCCGTTGATCCTGTCTTTATTTAAAATTTTTCATACTTTGTTCATGATGGATTGTTTTTACGTTGCTTTTGACTTGTAAAAAATAACACATGGAAATATTATTTATCTTGATAGCTGACTTATGGGAGGCCCCTTGAATTATGCCCTTAAGGTAGTGCCTCACTCTCTTCACCCCGGTGGCTGCCCCATGTGTCACCCCTGGAACAGCACGCCTGCCATCCGTAGGGTCTGTGGCCCCAGAGCCCGGAGTGAGGCCGAGCCTCTTCATGTTTACAAGGAGCCCCCAGCACAGGCTGCACTGGGGGTGGCGGTGGGGGGGGTGTCTGGGTGACTCGAGAGTGGGGCTGGGACTGCACAGCCTCCTCAGACCTCTCTGGCACCCTGGAGGGGAAGAGACCTGCTCTCACCTCAGCAGCCTGTGCCTGGAGATAAACCTGTCTGCTTAATCGTTTTTCCACCTGACTGATTCCTCCTTTCTATCACATTAGCGTATTTAGGAGGAGCCCAGGGGGACTGGGCATGGGGCATGGGACATGGTGTATGTCGCCTGTCTCGGAGTCTTTCAGAAGACATGGAGGCCAGAGAAGGACGGTGTGGGGGGTGCCCCAAGGTGTCATTCAGCACAGGGAAGTTAGTTAGACCTCCTTGGTGTCTGTGTAACAAGCCCCCTGCGTGCAGGATGCGAGCCTCCCGTCAGGGAGAGGGCCCTGGGACTGCAGGCATGGCCAAATGACGGCAAAACCCACAAGTCCATTCCCAAGCGGCAGCCAAAATTAGCCTCTCGTGGAGATTCACAAAGCAGGAGAGTGAGGAAAGTTGTGATTCCCAACACGCCCAGGTTCCTACGACGTGCCCACCCTGTGTGCTCACCCCTGCAGTGGTGGAGGAGTCTGTGCCCTCTGCCCCTCCACCCGTCCACGGCTCAGATGACATCTTTCTCGGTGGAACTGATCCTACTGCTCCTTCCCTCTGTCTTCAGTGAAAATAGAGAGGACTGGGAGAGAGGAAGTCTACAAAATAAAACCGCTTTGCAGTGGAGCTCGGTTTTAGAAGTCATTTCCATGAAAAACTGCCCCGCTGATATTAGGCCTCGGTCTTAATGATGGAGTCCTTTGCTTTTAATCATGGCCATCTTATGAATGCCTGTCTGGAATGTGACCCTGGGCAAGGGCTGGGGTCTGGCCGCTCCACCGCCTGGCTTTGGGGAAAGGGTAGCCACAAGATGTTCCCACCCTTCTGGGTGCCCTCAGGAATTTGAAAATAAAACTCCTGTGAAAACAAGAACAGCAGTAGCAACTTCCTCCAAGCTGCAGCCAGATGCCTTTGTTGACTGTATTCTGAATGGTGAGCGACAGGAAAAAGACCTCCCAAACCAGCCCAGCAGCCAGAGGTGTTGCCACTTCTGGAACAAATCTCCTCCTCAAGACTCAGCCTCAATAAACAACGATTTTAAATGGCTTGGGAGGATTTTAGACTAATTAAGCGAGAAGTTTCTCGGTGCATGTGAATTACTGAGCATCTCTATGTTCTTTTATTCCAAAATGGTGACAATGAGGGTAGGGTGCTCATTCTGTGACAACACTTTCAGTGGGGAGGGGGGGTGGGGGGGGAAGGTTCGAGCTTACCAGAATCTTCCCTCCTGTGCACAAGAGTAGGAGGTTCAGGCAAAGGGTTGAAGAAACCACCCCCATCTACGAAGTGGGCCAGGGCAGAGACTCGCATTTGAGTACTCGATTGTTTGAGCATGAAGGGTTAGCCCTTGGATAATTGAAAGAGAAATAAATTTCAGACAAATGTTAAGAAGGGCTGCTCTATAGAGTAAGTGCAACATTTATGAAATTTGTTTTCTTAAGCACCAGGAGTGATTGAAATGTGATATAAAAACAAGAATTTACAGAGAGTTTTCAAAGCAGATCAATAGTTTTGGGGCACATTCCAGATCTTTTTAGGGGACGACCCTAAAAGGAGACCCTAAAAGGAGAGTGGGGTTTTTTTGTATATTTTTTATTGGAGTTCGATTTGCCTACATATAGCATAACACCCAGTGCTCATCCCATCAAGTGCCCTCCTCAGTGCCCGTCACCCAGTCACCCGGTCCCCCTCCCACTTCCCCTTCCACTACCTCTTGTTCGTTTCCCAGAGTTAGGAGTCTCTCTTGTTCTGTCTCCCTCACTGATATTTCCCACTCATTTTAGCAGAGTGCTTTCTCTAGCGTGGAACTAAGTGGACAGGCATGGGTGGGTATGGTGGTTGACTGGCGTCGTCCACTCCAGCCTTCCTTCACTCCGGGGGGCTGGAATGCACAGTCATTCCAGAATATCAGATGTTCTGGGTTCCAAAAGTAGGGAGGGACCAAGGCATTTGTGGAGGCTTTTGGATTTTCTGTAGCGTCATTTGTCATTGTCCCAGGGACATTGTGGTCACTGAAGCTTATGTTGAGAGTCAAAATGCAAGGCATCCCATTTTTCTAGTGCCAAGGACACAAGTGTGGCCTGAAGTGAGTCTCTGACCACACGAATAGCTTCCTGCTCAAGGCAGCAAGGCTTGGACTCACAGCAGTCCAGGGTGGCAGGATGCTTCCTCATTGTCAAACAGGTCCTGCGGTGTCCCAGTGCTACAGTGAAAATTCAGCCCAACGATGGTGCAAGCCATTTAATAAATCTGTTTTCACGTAAGTTAACCAGAGTCAGGTCAGGCTCTGCAAGTGAACCCTGACTGGCACACATGAACTGATTTCCTGTATTTGTAGAATACAATATATTTGTGGAATGTCCCCTGTTCCTCATGTTTCTGAAAATATAAAGACCAGCAGGTACAAACTGATGACTTCTAGAGACTTGGTAGTGAACTGGAGAATGGCCTGCCAATATAGGTGTTTTCGACCATGTTTCTTAGAACTTTAGAGTTCTGTGGAGTTTTCTCACGAAATATTGGAGTTTTATATAAGATTTCATTTGAAAGTGAGCTGTGCTGAACTGCTCTCTCTCTCTTTCTTTCTCTTTATCTCTCTCTTTGTCTCTCTGTGTGTGTCTCTGTCTCTCTCTGTCTCTCTCTCTCTCTCTCTTGCACACACACACACACACACACACACTAAAAGCATCACTAGACCAGGCATGGGGGAAGGAAAAAAGAGAAGGGATTATGAAGAAATTTCCTCTATACAACAGAAGTCCTTGAGTACTTTAATTTGGCTACATTGAGTGAGTCAAAAGGATTGCCTCCTAGTTTGCTTGCACTCGATGGAATGAATGTCCCGAAATGTAGATTTTCGTAAACTGCATCGACTCTTAAGCTAAGAAAAAAGATGAGGTTGGGGCTGGGAATTAACCACTGAAAGGAATGTTTCAAGAAATCCTCTGGTATACTGATGCATGGTTTTGCAATGCGAGTAATTGTTCCCAATTTTCCTTCATAAGCTTGGGTTTTCATATATGAGGTTTTCTGAAAGAAGGGAATATACTTATCCAAGCTTACCCTCTTGGCTTTCATTTCATCCATAAGAAAGAATGTTCTTGTAAAAGATGACTGTGTAGATTCATGGTTGGTTTGTGTTTATTTTGTTTTCTTTCTTAAGTTTTTATTTATTTGAGAGAAAAAGAGTGCAAGAGCTTGAGGTGGGGGGGAAGGGTAGAGGGAGAAGCAGGAGCCCAACTCAGGTCTGGACCCCAAGACCCGAGATCATGACCTGAGCCAAAGTCAGACGCTTTACCGACTGAGCCACCCAGGTGCTCCTTGTGCTTATTTTAAAAAATGAAGTTCATCAGATGTCTTTCGAAATCTCTTGCTGTTAACTCCTGGGTTGAAACCCTTTAACAGATTTTTCAGACTTCAAAGAAAGCATTTAGTTAATAGGATATGTGAGGAGATTTGTGCCTTTGAACAATATCTTGAAGGTATTTTGCAGACAGGATGCAGATAAGAAAAACATCAACCAGAGTGATAGATGTGATGGCTTCTAAGGATCACAGCCCTCCCCAGCCACCGCCGTTATTCTACAGGGCCTGTCTTTGGTTAGGTGGTAACAAAGAGGGGTCTTGGAGAAGACTTGGGGTCTGCCATTTCTGTTTCCCCCTGTACAACTGGAGTGTTGCCAAACCTAGATTTTGCAGGTCATCTTCTGGAAAGTTTACATAAAACATTTGGATACTCCAGGTGGAGCTATGGGGTTAGATAACTAGAAAGATGACTTACATTTCCAAAGCTATTTTAGGAGATCAACCTTCCCGTAAGCAAGTATGAAATCTCTCTTTCTCTCAAAGCTGTGATACCCCAGCCTAACCCAGACACCTAGAAAATGTTTTTGCCTTCTTTTCTGATGTTAAAAAATACTCTTATTCAAAAAAGAACCCTTCATCAGGTTTCACAAGGCAACAGAAGAAAGTAAGGCAAGATTTATCTGTTATTTATATCTCTCTACATCCAAAATAGATTTGATTGGGCTCATTCAAAGACAATAAAAGTATATAAGAACCATTAAAACAAGAATTAACACAAGTAGCAGTTGGGCACAAAATGTGTGCCAGAAAAATTAAGATAGGGATAATTGCTGTAATTGCAGCCAAGACAAAAAAAAATAAATAAAAAAAAGAAGATAAAAGGGGAAATTTAATGAGTCAAGTGGATTCCATTATTTAAAAGCAGGTTTGTACCAGCTCATTAGAAAGAAGAGTCTAAAGCATTATAACCTGAGAATTCCTGCCTCTTGATGTTGTTGACAACATATTATGTAATAGACAGTTCTATGTAATAACAGTTGTTTTATGAAAGTTTTTCATATTGCTACATAAAAATTCAAAATCCCAGGACCCCATATGAAGCCACACTGTTAGGAGGCACATTTTCTTGGACTCTGCAGGTTTCTGGTGATCTCATCTGATATGCAGGTAGAGTTGATACAGTTTCGATAGTTGACCTGGCCCTTAGGTGATTGGCTCTTGACCACTCATTATCTCATCAGGGTGGGTAACTGCAGCTGGAAGGGAAATTTTGAGGGGCAGGTCATGGCTGAAGGTTTGAATGACAAAAGAGACTTAGAGAAGGAATGGGAGAGATTCCTCTCTCCCATCACCCCCATGGAGGCAAAATTCCAAATTTTTAATGTGTTCTAATAATACTAGCTGTTACTCTATACTCTCTCCAGGAATGAGTTTGGGAGTATCTGAATTCAGAGGATGTATTCTAATGTGCCCTGCTATGGTTTGGTTGGAATAAGAGATGAGACGTTAAGAGATGTTGCCTGAACTATGCTTTGGGGGAAAGATTTAGTTAATCTGTCTCTTTTGTTTTCCTTTACTGTGAAAACTCAACGTAAGAATTCGTTGCCTGTGTCTCACTATTTTTTGGTAAATGAAGATTCATTACACACTTCAAAGTTTCTTGCCAAGTTAATTTGTTCTTAAAAGCTGACTTTAAAATATAACCCTTTACATTCATCGAATTCTGTAAGAATTCCCACACATTTTTTGCATCAGCCTTTAAAGAATATTCTGTGAAACACTGAAAACAATATGAAGATGCAAGCTAGCTTTCTGTCATACACCCAAATAGAACTCCATCCTAGGTGGTGTCATTCTAGCCGTGGCCTCCAGAGGGCTGCCCACTGACATCTGGAAACAGATTTTTTGGCAGCTTCTTGTATTTCAGGCAGAGTATGAGAACATAGGAAGATACCGGTTCTGCACTGCTAGAGGGTAGACATATGTCTGCTTTGGCGAAAGAACTGGTGAATTCCTGTCCATATTTTTTTAGTTTGCTCTGGGATATGGGATTACAACTAAACAGCCTTGAAGCGTGGAGATGATGCTCTGTGTGGACCACCAGTGGACTCGCTCTCCATCCAGAAGCTTCTTTGGAAATGACAGCCAGCCCAGCGAGCCCTGAGGCACCCCTCCAATGGTGTTTAGCCTCTTGTCAGTTTGAACCACCTTCCTAGGGGCTGTTATTGGCTGAATGATACCCTTCCCTCCCCACTTATAAGAAGAGAAGGTAAAGACACAGGTAAAACAGGTATAGAGAAAGACCATGCAAAGACACAGGGAGAAGGTGCCATCCTCAAGCCAAGAAGAGAAGCCTCAGAAGGTAACAGCTCTGCCACCACCTTGATCTCAGACTTCTAGCCTCCAGAACTGTAAGAAAATAAACTTGCATTGTAAAGCTCCCCAGTCTGTGAGACTTGGTTACAGCCACCCAGCAAACCTATGCAGGGCTCAGGACACCTTTTTTCTTCCTACCTTTTTTCTCATTTGAGGGTATAGTCAGCCTTATGGTAGTTGCCACAAACCTTAAATGTTTCTTTCTTCAAGGCAGGACAATTAGATTTGTCAAGTTTTCTGTTTATTTTAGTTAGCCTTTGCACAGTGCACTGACTTGGTTTCTTGACATTGTAAGGGAAAATTAAAAAACCTTTGGTATAGATTCAGCTGCTTCTTTTTTTTTTAGTGATTTTATTTATTTACTTATGACAGACACAGAGAGAGAGGCAGAGACACAGGCAGAGGGAGAAGCAGGCTCCCTGCAAGGAGCCCGATACGGAACTCGATCCTGGGACCCTGGGATCACGACCTGAGCCAAAGGCAGACGCTCAACCACTGAGCCACCCAGGTGTCTCCAGACTCAGCTTCTGTTACTACTTTTCTGTTTCACATTTCTCAAGCCCTATCCTCCAGTTTAGAAAATGAAAGTTGTTTGACATCTAATTGTATCCCAAGAAAAGCTCCTAATTTCATCATGCTGAGTTTGAATTCTCAAAAATTTGGTTAATGTCATTAAAAATGGTACTTCCACCAACTTTTCACTTTTAGAATTTTTCTAAGGTGTTAATTGGCTTTCAGACATCTCTGGCTACATGTCTCCCAGTAGCATAAAGCTAAACATGATCAAAATAAATCTTTCATTTCTTTTCCCCCACATGTTTTGCTTACTTCCCAGTTTTTTTTTTCTCCATTTATATATTTATGCATTTATTAAGAAGCTATTCAGTTTCTGGCACTGTTAAGGGTGCCATGGTGAGTTATTTAGAAAATATATGAAATCTGGTTCTTGTATTTGAGGAAATTTCAGTATAACTAAAGACACATGGTAGCTATGTAGGGACTTTAAAATATACATAAATCAGACTACACACATGAAGCCGTGGGTACACCAGGCCATTCTGCCTCCTGACTGTTCCAGGGGTCCAGTCTCCCACCTCAGAAACCATGCCTATGCTGTTCTCTTTGCTTGGATCCAGTTGCTCACACCTGGCACCCCCACATCTGCACGACCCCCTCCCCTCTGCTCATCAGAGAGAGCCCTGCCCTGAGTAAGATCGTACCTACTCTGCTGGTCTCTATCCACTTACCCTGCTGCATTCTTTCTCATGACGCTTCTCATTGAAGACAGTGGTTCTTAAACATTAGCAGCGAACTTGTGAAAGCACACAATTCTGACTCTGCTTCTTGGGTTTCTGATTCAGTGGATCTAAGGCGGGACCCCAAAATATGCAGCTCTAACAAGTTCCCAAGTGCTACTGCTGCTGTTGATCACTGAATTAGGGTCACAGGATGCCCTAGGGAAGATATAAAACATCTTCACAATGTGGTGCCACATGAGAGCTCTTTTTTTTTTTTAAGTATGCTCCACACCCAGCATGGAGCCCAACACAGGGTTTGAACTCACCACCCTGAGATCAAGACCTGAGCTGAGATCAAGAGTCGGCCTTTAAACACCTGAATCAACCGGGCGCCCCACATGAAGGCATTTTAATCAGTCCTCAATAAAAGATGGGAAGTAGTTATTATATTTTGTTAGGAAAGCATGGAGGCTTGAAATGTCTGGACTGGATAAAGTCCTTACTAGAGTATTTAATCCCAGCACACATCACTAGGAAGGCCCTCACAAGATGTCTGGGAATAGGCATCCTTCTCACCCTGAGCTTCAGAGCATCCTGGTCACAAGCTCTGTTGCACCTGCTACTCTGTGCCATCCCTGTTTTTGATCCCTGTGATCCCAGAATCACCTTCATCTACCCTCCCGCCCTCCATCCTGACAGATTTAGATAGACTAAAAACTTCAAATTCCATTCAAAAATGGAAGGGTGGATGATGTTGCCATATGACTTCACGCCCCTTTGCACACGCATCCCATTTCTGGAATCCAGGTTTTCCTCTCACCTGTCCTCCACTGTCTGCCCCAGGGGAACTCAGCCGCAACCATGGGCAGTTAGCACCAGATGTTCATATTGCTCCTGGTACTGACAAAGCAAAGGCAAATGAATGAGACCAATAGCAGCTGAAGATCTTCCTAGGAAAGAAAGTTCTTTGGAACAAGATGCTGTATGCTTTGGTTCATCAGTTGGGTTGGTTTTGCATGATTCTGGAGTTACATATTTTCCTATGCTTCCATTTGCCTTCCTAAGAAAAGTCAATTAATGAAGGAGCCTTCTTTAGAAGAGTTCAATTTAACAAATACATATTAAATACCTACAGGGCATATGGTGCTCATATTAGGTAGGAAGAAAGAAAATCATTCTTTCAACAAATCCTTACTGAGTTTCTACTAAAGCACTCTGGAGTGCAATCAACAAAACAGTCACAACCTCCTGATCCTCTGGAGCTTTTATTCTGTTGGTAGGGGCAGATGATAAGTAAATAAAATTTATAATAGATGGTATAAATTCTATGGAGAAAAATAAAATAGGCGTATGGGTACAGAGCATGCCGAAGACATGATGGTGTGACAGCTGCCATTTTAAAAAAGGATGATGGGGAGACCATCACTGGGCAAATGGCATTTGAGCTGTGACCTGGAGTGTGTGAAAAGTCAGCCACGCAGAGAATTCCAAGCAGAGGGAACAGCCAGTGCACAGGCTCTGAGCAAGAGCATGTCTGGAGCCTTCAGGGAGCATCAAGGAGACCACTGTGGTTGGAGCTGCAAATTAGCAGAGAAGTAGGGAATGAAGTCAGAAAGGCAATGGGGATTTGATAATGTAAGGCTTTTACAACAGCAAAGATTGGACTATGCTGGCCCCATCAGGATGGAGACAGCCATATTGCAGAACTATGAGCAGTGGCATCACTTCAGTTTTAAAGATTGGATTCTGGCCACTGGGTTTGGAACAGATAAAAGAGGGCATGGGTGGAGTTGGGAGACCGGTTAGAAGTCTTGCAAAAATCTAAGGAGATGAAGGTGTTAGCAGAGGAAGTGGTGAGAAGAATTTGGATTCTGCAGGTGTTTGGAAATTAGAATAAGATGGTTTCCTGCCACCCAAGAGCTTGTGTTCTAATGGGGGTGGCATACGGATAAGAAAGCATGAACACAGATACCATCATAGTAACTAAAACTTGCTAAGCACTGACTCTGCGCCAACACTTACTCTATGCCAGGCCTTATCTAATACGCTGAGCAGCAAAGCCTGGATTTGAACCCCACAGGCTATCTCCAGAGTCCACACGCCTAACAACTATACTGTACTGAAAAGGGAAAGAAAGGAATTCCAATTTTGGTAACTTGGGAGGTTTTTAATGAAAAATAGCATTTGAATTAGACTTTGAGTGATAAAATTTGGCTGTTTGAAAAAAAGAATGGATCTTATATGAGGGCAGTAACCATAGTAATACATAACCTGCCTTAAACACTCTTACTCCTCTAGAAGCTGGGTTGGAGCTACAGTGGTGGCTTCTGTTTGTGGTATTCAGCACTGTCCCGTGCTATTCAGACCTGTAGCTACGGTGTCCCCTCCCCTCAAAAAAAGGACACTGACTGTCACAGAAGCTGCTGATGTAGTTATTAGGGCCACTTCATCAGAACTCCATTACTTACCTGGTATGTGACTTTGGGCAGGTTATTCAATCTCTGAGCATCTTCCATAAATGCCTGCCTGTAGAATAACTGTAAAGAACAAGTGAGATCATACAGGTAGTGCTCTTAATGTGGCACCTGGCATATAGAAAGTACTCTATCAATGAACTGAATTTATAATGGTGACACTAGTAATAAATCAAAATGTCAATTACATTTTTTGTTTTCTCAGGTAGGACATTACAGATTTAATTTAGAAATAATCACATCAAAATGGTGAAAAAAACATTTCCTGTTCGAGATTGATTAGCTTCTAACTTTATTTACCCACAAAGTTAACTAAAGGAATCACATCAGCTTTCTCCCAATCAGTTATTCAACTGGAGAGAGAAATATTCAACTAGAATATAAATCTTAGGAAATCTCACAATCTGAGGAGAGATTAAGAAGAAAACACTGAAGGGCAGTTCAGAGACAGGCTAAGACAACCAAGACCAGAAGACAAGACTAGGAATAATTGAGGGAAGATGATAGTAGAACAAATAACAAATGAAAATTTTTCTAAAATTGTAGTCAGGCCTGAGCCTTAAAACTGAAACATGACAAAATCCCAAGCAAGATTTAGGGGGGAAAAAAAATCCACACATAGGCCCACTGTGGGGAAACTTCAAAACAACAAATGTCAAAAGAAAATCTTTAAAGCAGACAGAAAGAAAGGACAGGTTATATAAAAAGGAAAGAAAATCTGACAACAGCATGCTTTTTTATAAGCCAAGAAGTCAGAAAACAATGAAATAATATCTTCAAAATCCTGGGGGGAAATCACTTTCAACCAATATTTCTTTAACCAGCAAAATTATTACTTAAGAATGAGTAGAGAGGGCAGCCCCGGTGGCGCAGCGGTTTAGCGCCACCTGCAGCCCAGGGCGTGATCCTGGAGACCTGGGATGGAGTCCTGCATCAGGCTCTCTGTATGGTGCCTGCTTCTCCCTCTGCCTGTGTCTCTGCCTCTCTCTCTGTCTCTATGAATAAATAAATAAATAAAATATTTTAAAAAAAAGGAATGAGGAGAGAAAGAAGACATTTTCTTTTTTTAAAAAAATATTTTATTTATTTATTCATGAGAGACACAGAGGCACAGGCAGAGGGAGAAGCAGGCACCATACAGAGAGCCTGACGCGGGACTCGATCCCGGGTCTCCAGGATCAGGCCCCGGGCTGAAGGCCGCGCTAAACCGCTGAGCCACCTGGGCTGCCCAACATTTTCAAATAAACAAAATGAAGAGACTTTAGCATTCACAGAACTCTGGCTGAAAGAACTAGTAGCATAAATATTTTCCCTCAGAAGTTCTCAACAAAATATTAGAAAATCAAATCCAACAATGTATGAAATTAATAATATGTCATAACCAAGTGATTTATTCCAGGTATGCAAGGCCATCTCAATATTTGAGATTCAATCAATATAATCTACCATATTAATAGGCTAAAGAAGAAAAATCATATGATCACACCAATTGACACATAAAAAGCCTTTGAAGAAAATCTTCTACCCATTCATTATTTGAAAAAAAATAAAACAAACTCTCAGCAAAGTAGGAATAGAGGGGAACTGTCTCATCTCACAAAAAGCAGCTACAAAAACCCTACAGCTAACATCATACTGAATGGTGACAGGATGAATGTTTCGCCTCTAAGATTGAGAACAAGAGGAAAATGTCCAATTTCACTGCTCTTAACATAATTCTAGAAGTTTTAGCGAGTGCCATAGAGAAGGAAAATAAATAAAAGCCATGCCATTGTTTTAGAGATTTTTATTTTATTTATTCATAGAGACAGAGAGACAGGCAGAGACACAGGCAGAGGGAGAAGCAGGCATCATATAGTGAGCCTGATGTGGGACTCGATCCAGGGTCTCCAGGATCACGCCCTGGGCTGTAGGCGGCGCTTAACCGCTGTGCCACCGGGGCTGCCCAAGCCATGCCATTTTAAAAAATATTTTATTTATTTTGGAGAGTAAGAAATAGCATGAGTGGGAGGGGCAGAGAGAGACTGAGAGAGAATTTCAAGCAGACTCCATGCTGAGTGTGGAGCCCAAAACAGGGCTTGGCCCCAGAACCCTGGGCACATGACCTGAGCTGAAACCAAGAGTTGGACACTCAACTGACTATACCACCAGATGCCCAAAGCCATGCCATTTAGAAAGGAGAAATAAAACTGTCTCTGTTTCCAGATGACATTATCTAATAGAAAATCCCAAAGAATGTACCAAAACAACAACAACAAAAACAAAACCTCATAGAAGTAGTGAGTTAGTAAGGTCAGAGCATAAAAAATCAACACATAAAATCCATTGTATTCCTATGTTCTAATAGCAAACAAAAGGAAGATAAAATAAAACACAATACCACTTACAACTGCTCCAAAGAAAATGAAACTCTTAGGTATAAATGTAGTAAAACATGTATGTTGAAAATCTGCAAATTAAATATGCTGATGAGAGAAACCAAGAACCTAATAATTGAAGAGACATACTGCCTTTGTAGATTAGAAGGCTCAAGAAAGTAAAAAATGTCACTTCTTCCCTAAACAGATCTATTGGTTTAAAACAATTCCTGTCAAAATTACAGCAAGGTGTTTTTTTTAGCTTATTCTAAATTTATATTAAAAAGGTAAAGGAACTAGAATAATTAAAACAATTTTGGCAAATAAGGATGAAGAGGAAAGAATTAATTTATCTGATTTCAAGTCTTACCATAGAGCTCCAGTAATTAGGACTGGGTGGGGTTGGCAGAGGGATAGACACATATATCAATGAAATGGAATAGAAAACCCAGAAATAGACCCACACAATTATGCCCAATTGATTTTGACCAAATTGCAAAAGCAGTTCAATGGAGGAATGATAGGTTTTCCAACAAGTCATGCTGGAGCAATTGGATATTCACAGACAAAAACCCAGGACTTTAACTTAAGTCTTGAACCATATACAAAAATGTACTTGAAATAGATCATGGACTTATGTGCAAAATTATGAAACCTTTAGAAAAAAATACAAAATACAAAATATTATTCAGGACTTTGAGCTTTGTGAAGAGTTGTTAGTCATCACCTCAAAAGCATGATTCATAGAACAGTTGACAAAATGGGCCTCATCCAAAAAAGACCCTGTCAAGAGAATGAAAAGACAAGCTATAGTCTGGGGAAAAAAATCTCTGTAATCACATAATCGACAAAGGACTAGTATCTAGAATATATAAAGAATTCTCAAACTCAATTGGGAAAAATCAAACAATCCAATTGGAGAATAGAGAAAAAAATCAGGAAGAGACATTTCCCAGGAGAGGATGTAAAGATAGTAAATAAGCACAGGAAAATACATTCATCATTTGCCTTTTGGGAAATGCAGATTCAAACCTCAGTGAGCTATCCCACATGCATGTCAGAATGGTTAAGATGATAAATAATGATAACACCAAATGGTGGCAAGGATTCAGAGAAACTGGGTCACTCATATATTGCTGGTGGGAGTATAAAATGGTACAGTGGTACAGCCACTCTGGAAAATAGTTTTACAGTTACTTTTTTTAAAAGATTTTTATTTATTTATTCATGAGAGAGAGAGAGAGACAGAAACACAGGCAGAGGGAGAAGCAGGCTCCATGCAGGGAGCCCAACGTGGGACTCGATCCCGGGTCTCCAGGATCACACCCTGGGCTGAAGGCGGTGCTAAACCGCTAAGCCACCCAGGCTGCCCTACGGTTACTTTTTTTTTTTTTACAGTTACTTTTAAAACTAAAAATGGACTTACCACATGACCCAGCAATTGCACTCTTTGGCATTTATTTCAGGAATATGAAAACTTATGTCCACCCAGACACTTGTACATGAATGTTCATAGCAGCTTTGTTTGTAATAACCAAAATCTAGAAACTACCCAAGCATCCTTCATTGGGTGCATAGTTAAACAAAGCCATGCAATTCTACTGAATAAAAGGAACAAGGTACTGATACATACAACATGGTTGAAACTGAAGGGGATTATGCAGACAAAAAAAGAAAAAAAGCCCCAAACTCTAAAGGTTCTATGTCATTTATGTAAAACACTATACAGATGAAATTATAGAAATGGAGAATAGATTAGTAGTTTCCAGGGGTTACCCGGGGTGGGGGTGGGGGGAATAAGTATGAAAGGGTAGCATGGGGGAGCCTTGTTATGGTGGTACAATTACATGGTAGTGTTGGGGTAGCAGTTCATTTTTATAGGATTACACACACACACACACACACACACAAACACACATCAGTGCTTGTATAAGTCTGAGTAAGCTCTATGTGTTGTCCCAATTTCAATGACCTGGTTTTGTTATTGTCTATAGTTAACACAAAATGTCAACATTGTTGGAAGCAGAGTGAAGGTGCTTGGGACCTCCCTGAACCTTTTATTGCACCTTTCTGTGAATCTATCATTATTTCAAAACAAAAAACTACAAATATATATATATGTATATGTTCATATATATGTTTATGTTATATATGTATATATAAATATATATATATGTATATATATAAATATATATATTTTACTAAACAGTATAATGAACCTAGGAGGAAGGAAGTAGAGTGTATGCAATGATAGTGAGGAGATAAACTGGTAAGTTTTTTTTTTTTTTTTTTTTTGGTAAAATCTAAATAAGCATCAGTCATAACGAATCATTTAAGGGAGTCAGAAGCAAAGTAAAATGAAAATACCAGCTAGAAACAATATAAGACCAGAGAGAGTGATGAGAGTAAAAGCATTCTAAATCCTCTTATTGTCTAGGGAGGAGGATAGAAAACCATATGTTTGAAATGTCTTTGTGATAAAAAAGGTAGAATGGCATCTAAACCAACCGAAGTTATTTTAATTCGTACTAAAATCATCTACGGAACACCTGCTCTGTGTCTGGAAACCTACTGATATCACTAATTGCTCCTGTAGTCCTGAAAGAAAGCAGTCTTACTCCCCTTTCATTGATGAAGAAACAGCCTTCATGGGGGTGAACCACGTCTGAACCGTCATGGCAGTCAGCGTTTGAACCCACACTCCCTGACACCTTAAGCCTGTGTTCCTTTAATTCCAGTATGCTCTGTGATGCAAAATGGATATCGAAATAGATGAATTTTCTGAAGAGAAAGCCTGCAGTGTGTTTTGAAGGTGAAATATTTATACCTTATATGGATTGAAATATGAATCATTTCCAAACTAGGGGCCAAACCTAAAGCATCTGTCTTACCCTTTGCACTTCATTGTCCAACCTATGGGCAAAATTTACTACAAAACAGAAAGCTTTCATATCTTGCCTTTTCCTTGTTCAGCCCTGAAGAGTCCTCATGAAGCTGTGTGTCACAGGAGCTCGTTCAACTCGTTATATTACCTGGGAGAGTGAAGGATGGTGGTTAACATTCAAGGCTTAGTTTTCTTAGGAAAGCAATGAGCTTAGAAATGATTTTTTTTTTCATTTTATCCTGTGTAGATGGGAAAAAAGGGAGATAACATTTTGAAGATCAAGGAAAACACCAGCCTCTCCAACTGTTAGTTCATTTCCCATTTGTAAGTCCTGTTTCTGTTTCTCCGGGGGCTAAAAAGAAGTTGAAGCCCAAGTATGCCCTGATACATCGTCATGCATGTATGTTCCCAGAACATGCAGGGAGGACACATGGACACATTGGTATTATAGGTGTTGGGGCTGTGTTGCTCATGTGTGTTGACAGATTTGAATAAAAGAAACCTGAGGATTTGTCTCTATCAGGCTTTCTCTCCTTCTTTTAGCCAGGAATAAATGACTAAAGCTCTCCATTTTATAGGATTGAAAAGGAGTACTTTTATCTTTGCTTGAAACATGGTGCCGCAGAAGCTTCTATTTACTGGCTCATAAAAGATTTTATGTCTCATCTGTTGTACTTAGGATGACTATAGCGGATGTTCTAGAAAAAGATTTTAAATGTGTTGCCTCCTGAAGTTAGAATTATAATCAGGTGTATTACTGAACAACCCAACTTTCCTTAATGTGTACAGATTTCTCCATTGGCAGGAAGTATTGAAGTATGCCCAAATAGAACATTAAGCAAAATGTAGCCTGAAACTCTAAAAACATGTGTGATTGCCCACCCCTCTGTGTGCAGACTTCACAACATGTTTGCCCAGTTCTTTTATAATAGTCTCATCTGATGAAACAGCAGAAGCACCTGTCATGGGCTGAGCCCAAAGCCTTCTGTAAAAACATGAGGAACATTCTGATCTCGTTACCATCCCAGTTCTGTCATGACATCACTCAGAGACCCTAGGCAAATTGCTCATCCTTCCTAGGCTTCAATTTCTTCGTCCATAAGATCCTGACCTGTTTCCCAGGAGACCTGAGGGGAAGATCCAGCAATAGAGAAATAGTTATGAAAAGCAGAATGTCTCTCAGAAATTCTTAGTGATGGTAAAGTAGGGAACCATTGGCTCTTGACCAAGTGAAGATAGCTATTCTTTTATGAAAGAAGAACCAAAAGAAAAGTACCAGAAAGAAAAAATTCATCAGAAGGTAGGCAGTGGTAGTCCTAATGTTCTGAATCCTCCATGCCCAGCACCATATTGGAGTCAGTGCTTTTCCAAAGGTTCACCTCCAGGGAGCCTTCAGTGGTGCGTGCCATGAATGAGTTCATGGTTAGGAATAGTGGAGAGGTAGCCTGACCTTACCCAAGGGGACCTATGAAAAGTGACTCCACTGCAAACTGCTTTATCTTGCTCTTAACAAAAGATAGAAAGGTTGTTTCTGAAATTTTTATTTGAGACCTTAAGTTATTGATGAGTGACCATTATAGTATTTGTTTCTCAATTTTTTGACTGGATAAGGTTCACTTGGATGACAATAGCTATCATTTCTCTTATACAAGAAGTCATATAACATATAATGTGTTGACTTTGAAGCCAGACCCCTCAGAATTATATAGCAGCTCTAGGAATGGCTCGGTGGCTCAGCAGTTGAGCTTCTGCCTTTGACTCAGGGCATGATCCCAAGGAGCCGGGATCGATTCCCACATGGGGCCTCCTGCATGGAGCCTGCTTCTCCCTCTGCCTGTCTCTGCCTCTTTCTCTGTGTGTCTTTCATGAATAAATAAATAAAATCTTAATATATATATATATATATATATATATATATATATATATATAGCAGCTCTATCACCTACCACTATATGAGGTGGGTCATGTTCCTAACTACCCTTTGCCACAGTTTCTTTATCTATAAATAGATATAAAATTAGAACCAACTTCATAGCGTTGTTAGAATTAAAATAGTTAATTTATATTAATTGCTCAGTATCATTCCTGAACTTTATTAAGTACTACATAAATTGGAAATATTGTCATTATTCGGTATTCATAAAGCCACTGTGGGGAAAATAAATCATGAGCTATTGGCCCATTTTCAAAATGTATCCAGACCCTGGACACTCCTTACCTCTTCCATTCCTAATCCACCACCACCTCTTGCTTAGACTGCGGCAATAGCTTCCTCCTGGTTTCCCTGCTACCCCTCTTACCACCAGCAGTCTCCAAGAGCAGCCTGAGTGGGTTATTCCAACCCCTGAGTCACATCACAGCACTGTTCTGTTCCATGTGCTACATGGTCCATCATTTCATTCAAACTACAAGGCCATCCACTGTCTGGCCTCACCTGCCACCCTTCCCTTGCCCCTCTGCCTTAATTATTTCCATCTTGGTAGTTTCCTTAACATCCTAGCTTTCTGATGCCCAAGACTTTTTATACTTTCTGTTCCCTTTGCTTGAAAAGATCTCCTAGATGTCTGTGAGAAGGATGGCTTCTCCTTTATTCAAGATGATAATTCACATGTCCTCAATCAGAAGTGAGCTTCCCTGGCCACCCTTCCTGAAATACCTTTTAATTTTTCTTTTTTTTTTTAATTTTAATTTTTATTATTTTTAAAGATTTTTTTAATTTATTAAATTAAAAAAATTTTAAATTTATTAAATTAAAAAATATTTATTCATGAGAGACACACAGAGAGAGGCAAAGACACAGAGGGAGAAGCAGGCTCCCCGAAGGGGAGCCCAATGCAGGATCATGCTCAACCACTCAGCCACCCAGGCTCCCTCTTTTTCCTTTTTTGTTACCAACTTACCTGCTTTATTTCTCTACAGTGGACTAATTACCGCTGGACATAGTATGTGATCATTTGTTTTTGACATTCCTGTCTCTGCCCAAATAGGATAAAAGATCCAGAAGAATTAAGTGTCTTATTTCGTTCAATGCTGTTTTATAATTCTGTTATGGTGCCTGCATATAGTGGGTGCTCAATAAATATATTTATTGATATTTAATGAACTGGAGGGATGATACAGTAGTTTTATTCTACTGTCAAGCACTTTTATATACACTGTCTTATCAAATCCCATGAAGTAGGAATCCCGGGGCAGGGATTTGCTTGCACTTATACCTATAAAGAATGGGTCAAATCCCAAAGAGATTTCTATAGTGACAGGGAGCAGGTAAGTGGTAGCTTAGGCAATGGTGAGGATACCAAGGGCTCACTGGAGCATTTGGGGGTTAAGCAGATATTCACTATCTTCACTGCAGTGACAGTTTCATGGATATATGCATATATCAAAGCTTGCGAAATTTCCACATTTTAAATATGTACAATATGTTGTGTGTTCTTTTACCTCAATAAAGCTGTTTAAAAAAGAAATTTAGTAACCTACCAAGGTCACACCACATTTTTCTGGCCAAGCTTGACCAGACCCCACGCAGGTGGACTTCTGGTGTTTTTTCCTACTTCCCTGCACTGGTCACCAGGTGATGAAGGAGAGCTGGGTCTTTAATAGTAACAATACCCGATTTACTATAACATCGATGCCATTGTATACTTCTGTATTGAAAAGGGAACTTTGATTTTACCGCTTGGAGGTACTTTCTATCACTTATGTAAATTTCCGTACAGTACAGAACAAATTCAGTACAGATCAAATAACCAAAAATAACTGGATAATATTTGAGGACTGGCAGGTTTACAGAATTTTTAGATGAGCAAATTGAAAGAATTAAATGATTTGACCGAGGTCATCAAGAATAGCAGCTTTGGCACAGGAATTAGAAACTGGATAACCCTAGATTTTATTTCTCAGCATGAAAGTCACATTTCTCTTCCTTCCATCTTTTATCGGTAAATTATAACTCTTGCCCCCCCCCCCCAAACTACCAAGAATGTCTGTTTCTCAAGGTCCTTTGTTCATGTTTTTCTTTTTTTTTTTAAGATTTTATTTATTTATTCATGAGAGACAGAGACACACACAGAGAGAGAGAGAGGCAGAGACACAGGCAGAAGGAGAAGCAGGCTCCATGTAGGGAGCCTGATGCGGGACTTGATCCCAGGACCCCAGGATCATGCCCTGAGCCAAAGGCAGATGCGCTCAACCGCTGAGCCCCCCAGGCGTCCCTTTTATTCATGTTTTCTTTTTCTGTCTTGTGAATGAGATACTCTGCATGTTGCCTGGTCTATACAGGACTCATAGTTATGCTTTTTCTGTTTAATTTTTTAATTTGCCATGTAAGAGGGGCATCATGTATTGAAAACAATATTGATAGAATTGAAATCAGTAAAGATATCAGCAAAATGTGTATGTCGGGTTAAGTTGGGGCTGAAATTCCACCTATTGTGGTCAAATGGGCCACACCGTAATAAATCTGTTCCTGACAAAGCAATTGCTCTCAAATTGATCAATATTTTTCCATTCAAATGGACCCTATAAGAAATTTCCTGTCATATGCTACTGAGTATCTACTCAATGTCCATTGACACAGGGGCACCAAGATAGGTAAGCATAAATTCCCAATAAACAGAATAGAACAAATGCACAAGTATTTTGTAATGCAAGGAAAGCATACTATCTTTGAGATTCTTAAGACTGTTTTTTTGGTTTTGTTTTGAGTTATTACTGAATCTTTACCTTTTAGCTGTTAAATCTTTTGGTTGATCCCCTTTTTTGCTTCCTAAGAACCTTGGTCAAATAATTTATAACTGTGAATTTAGGTGCATTTGCTGCTTGAAGAGTTCACTTGGTGAATTCTTTCGTAATACTAATGATCACTCCTTGGTTTATCCATTATGAGAAATTGTGTGTGTATACATGCATATGTATGTGTGTGGATATATGTATATGCATATACACACACATATATACATACATACACATATATGATTTTCTTAAATCAGAACAGCCTTTTTCCATTATATTTGCAAGCATCAGTAATCTTAGGCAAGTTTATTCTGGCAGAGAGAAGGAAAACAATGGAAAATTTAAATTCCAGTGTGATCTCTCTCTTTTTTTTTTTTTCTATTTGCAACATGTCTCACATCTAAATAGACACTAGTATGTTTTCTTGAGTCTAGCTGTGAACATTGAAACATTTTAGTTTTTCTTTGGAATTTGGAGACCAGATACTATCAGTAGGAAGTTGCTAATGGAAATTGATGCTTTTGCTTCTGGCCAAGCATACCACAGAGACTATGGGAGGACCATCCAACTCATGCACAGAGTGTGCCTTATAAAGCCAGAGAAGTCATTGTAGTGGGTGGGTTACTGCAGAGGAACAAGCTCCAGCTAGATAGCTGGACATTACCATAACCAAATTGATTTGTGTCTGCAGAATTCTAAAAGAAAGATCCTGTGCACTTTTTTGTTTGTTATAATTTTCCATTCAGACTGTAAGAATGCCACAGAAACACTTGGTCAAAGAAATCTGAACCTTCTAAAAATATTTCTATAATTACTGATGGCATTTGAGCTGTGTCTCATCTGACTTGCTTGTCAGCCCTCAGCAATCATTTGGGACTATTTTGAGACTGGATTACCCAATGCTTTAGCTTAAGCTCCCCATATTTGTCAAAATCCCCTTCCAGCTACTGTTCCATTTTGACAAAATCACCGGAAAGAGTTGTCTATAAGTATTGTATCCAGTTCTTCTCCTGAGGTTTCTCTTGAACCCACCCATTCAGACCTTCAGTCCCACCACTCCATGGAAATATCTCTGGTCAAGGTCACCAGGGACCACCACATCTGAACTAGCCCTCCTTTGACTTGATTTGTCAGCACCTGACATGCTAGACCACTTCCTGTCCTTAAGACATGTGCTTTCCCTGGTTACCTGGACCCTTCTCACTCAGCAATCTTCCTACCTCACTGACTGTCCCTCTCATGCCTTTTTTTGTTGGGTTCCTTCTCATTTTCTCACCCATCGGTATGGCTTCAGCCCCCAGACTTCATCTGTTCTCAATTATACTACTGCCCTAGATGGTCTGGTGTAGCCCCATGGTGCCAAATGTCACCATTTGTATGGTTGACTTGATTGGCTTGGGCTGCCGTAACAGAATACTATAGACTCAGTGGCTTAAACAATGGAAATTTATTTCCTCACAGTTCTGGAAGCTTGGAAGCTTGTCCAAGATCAAGCTTGTACAAGCTGGTCCAAGATCAAGCTGCCAGCATGGTTGGTTCTGGTAAGGCCTCTCTTCCTGGCTGGCAGATGACTGCTTTCCCTATCTGTCCTCACATGGCCTTTTCTTGGTACCTGCAGATGGAGAAAGAAAAAGGGCAGACTCTCCGGTGTCTCTTCCTATAAGGGTGCTAATCCCTCCATGAGAGCCCCACCCTTATGTCCTCAAATAAACCTTATCACCTTCCAAAGGGCTCACCTCCAATTACCGTCACATTGGGAGTTGGAATTTCAACATAGGAATTTGGGGGGTGGGGCATAAACATTCAGTCCACGACAATGATAATGACCCCTCTGGCTCAAATCTCTCCCCTGAAGTCCAGATCAATAATTCACATCTTCTATTTGAAATCACCCCCATAAGAGGTCCAAAAATGAATTTCTAGTTCCAACAAAACCTAGTCCTTCTCGCGTCTTCCCTATCCCTGTAAATTGCATCCCCCTCCTGACTGTTGCTCACAAATGCCAAAACCTTGCCATTCACCTTGACTCTTTTGACCTCGTTTCATACCTAAACTCTCAGAGGATCCTATTCACTCTACTTTCAAAATATATCCAGCCATCTGATCACTTCTCACCATCATTAGTACTCTGCCCAGGTCCATACCACCACAATCCCTCTCCTGTCTGACTGCCTGAAATTCCTGGGGTCTCCTGATGTTAGTCCTTGTCTACGGTAGAATCAGCTCGAATCAGCTCGTAACACAGCAACTCTGGTAAGTAAATCTCACCACCTTAGAGCCCCTGTTGGCTTCCCAGCTCACTGAGAGTGCAAGGGTCCACAGCCTGACCACTTGCTTCCTTTCAAATCTCCCCTTATCCCATTCCCCATCTCATTCATTTTTCTCCCAACGTACTAGCCCGTTGCTGTTCCTGGAACACACCAAGTGTGCTCCTTCCTCAAGGAAACTTACTACTCCTTCTGCCTGTGTTGTTCTCCACCCAGATATCAACAAGACCGGCTCCCACATTTCTTTCAAATACCTTACCAGCGGGTCATCCAACTACCGCTAAGAAAATAGCAATCCACCCACTCCCACCCCACTGCTCTGTGTCCCCCACACCCTGTTTTGTTTTATTCCCTATTACTTGGCACACTCTACCCTTTCCTGTCTATGAGCTTATTGTCTCTCGTACATCAATAGAAACTAAGACCTCTGAGCTTCCTGTTATATCCCCAAACTTCAGAACACTGTGTGGCAGGCACTCAATAAATATTTCTCGAGTGAATGAAATCTGTCTTTGATGGTACTAATTCTGCTGAAGTGAGCACTGAGCTCCTGCTCTGTTATCTGAAATGGCCCTGAGCTTCATGAACGTTCTCTATTGCTCAAGCTTTCCTTTAAGGATCAATCTGCTCCACTTTTAGTTGTGTTAACTTAGAGAAGTGCACTATGTAGGTTGAATCACTCGTGCTGTGGCAAAGTGACAGAGTCTATTATTCTTCCTTTTGTTATGCTTGTTTTAAAGCATAATGTTTATATATCAGTTGAATTGCTATTACAGAAAATAAAGCCAAGAGAATGCACGGATGCCTGTAAGTGGTAGTAATTTGGGTTGGGTATTGTTTCTCCAGGTTTCTTCTAGCAAGCGGTAGGTTGCTCAACGTATCCAATGCATGTTATGATGAGGGCAGCCCAGGTCAACAATTTGGCTTGATTTATTCCTTAGCTAATCAAGCGGGTACAGGTACCACAGGGCTTGTGGCTTCTTGCCCAATGCCTTTAGTAGGACTGTCAACAATTCTTGAGGCATTGAGGGGGGCCTCTTCCCTATGAAAGTGAGGAGAGAGGGAGGAAGGTTATTTATGGTGAATCTGGAAGCAGGGGGTGATATTTTACCGACAGTGACAAAGGAGACCCTGGGACCTAGAGCTGAGCAAGGATGCTTTGTCACCGTGGCCCGTCCCCACCCACCACTCCCAGAGCTGCTTTAGCCACCCTCAGACATGGGTTCTGTGTCGTGACCTTGTGGTTGAGAACAGAAGCTGCTCTTAAAAGGCAGCACTGCAACTTCAAAGGCAAATGAGGAGGAGGAAGTAACCATGTGTGATGTCTCTTACCTGCCTCTTCGGAAAGTACCAGAGGGGAACAGGAGGTAAAGGTACAATAAAAAGTCTTTCAGGGCCTTTTGAGAACAATGAGAAAGTTCAGTTGTCACACCAGGCCCTGGAGGTTCCCTAGCACCCAGAGCCAGGCCTGCCTCAGAGCCCCTGCGTGCTGGGGGCTGGGCATTGTCGGGGGCCCTGGGGGGAGGGAGTAGAGCGTGGCCTCATCTCTTTACCCCTGTGCACTTTTCCACTTGCTCTTAAAGCAGGAAATGGCATAGAAGGGTAGCTTGGGGAAAATTGGATAAGCCTGACAAAAATTTTGAGACGCCTTCTTCCCCACCAGGCCAAGTACCCCCAAAGGACTTAGAACACCCGAACAATCGGTCCGCCTCAACCACTGTCCCCTTTCTTTTCCGCTCACATACCCTGCATGCACGACAGTGATCCTGAGCACTCATCCCCGGCCTTGGAAGTCTGGGGCCTTTACGGTGCCATCTCTATGGATGCTCCTAAGCAATAGCTCTCTTGGGGACCCCTTTATTCTTCTGGCTGGAGCTGAGAGGACATTCCAGATCTCCCCACAGGGGCAATGACAGAGGATACAGTGGAGGCTTCCAGAAGATCCACACCCTCTGGCATGGACCCGAGGACACAGGAGGAGTGATCCTAGAAGAGCAGGGAAGACAAAGGGAGGGGGAGCGGGCAGGAGGCCAGGGACAAGCCTCGGAACCGACTCAACTTGCCTCATGCTCTGTCACTGCCCACTTGAGGCTGGAGCCTGGCTGGATTTGCCTGGGAGTGTCCCCAGGACGGCGGTGGCCTGTCATGGTGGAGGGAATCTTTACAACAAGCCAGGGAAAGTCTACTGAAAGCCCAGAGGAATCAGGTTATGAACAAAATAACAGAACAATTAGCATGTAACAGAAATAGGAAAAATACAAAGTTTAAATAATACCAAAAGCGCTTCACCAATGTATAAAATGTAGAGATACTAAAAACAGCTCAGCGTGACTCCGCCTGTCCTAACATAAAACCAAATATAAAGTACCTGAGTCCCTGGAGAAGCAGAGGACTCTCAGGTACCTGCTTCCATCAGGACTACTCAAAAAATAAATTGAAAATCACCTGTTGATAGAGTGGACCACACACCAACTTGAACGCCAGAAGGTGAGGAAGGTCCTATCCCTAACTTAGATGCTGACATTGGGGAAACATGTCTCATCTTTCTCTGCCACACTCAAGCCTGCCTGGGGCAAGAGCACAGGGGCTCATATACCATCTGTCTAAATATTTTTAAAGCTATAAATCAAGCTGGCAAACGGTTAGATAAAATATGCTCTATCCTCATACTTTGATAAATATACCTTTGTGACCACATAGAAAGCCAGATTTGATTTTAGAATCTTCAAAAATGCTCACAAGAGTTCTCTGCTGTATCACGAGATGGAAAAGGCCCTCCCCACCTCCAGCCTGTTGCAGCCCACCCCTCGCCTTGTCCTCGTTTCCACGATGCAAATGTGAGCCATTACCCAGCTCACGTGGATGAGTGCCCTCCACATGCCCTGCAAAGAGTGGTGCCTCCATCACCCCTTCATACTTGGGGTGCATGCACCTATGTTAGAGCTGGGAGAGGCTCTGAAGTGTGGTGCCCAGGGCAGTGGTCCCTTTGCCACGCTCCTCCTCCATCACACAGTTTGGCTTTTATTCCATGGGGACTTAGGCACATAAGCACTGCGCTTCCATGGAATCCGATCACAAACATTAAGGAAGTCGATCATTCCTGGGAGAGTTGGCATTAGGTGGATTGCCTTATGTTTTTGGGTCATAAGGAGAAACAGCAATTCTGGGTTGTTGTTTTTTTTTTTTTTTAAGAGCTCCAAATGAAGGCCAGTGAGATATGAATTCCCCCAAACTGCCCACACGCTTTTTCTCATCACTTTCTGGAAAAGAATTCTGAGCCTCCCCCTCAGGCACCTAAGAAGAAGCTGAGAAAAAACAGTCCAGAAGAGGAACAGCTGCTCTGCCCAGTGCATGCCTCACCCTCCTCGTTAGCCACACGCCCTGCATTGCCTTCTCTAACAGACCTGGGGAGCAGAAAGGCAAGGAGTAACATTTGAGTGTTCCTGAATATCCCTCAATGGCTGCCTGTGGCCAGAGGGTCACCTTTTGACTGAGACAGCTCCCTCTTTTGGGCCTGGTGACGAGTGGATGCACCCCTAGGCCTCAGGGTGGCAATGACCAGTCATTTACTGATTGACTGATGACTGATGGCTATTTTTCCTCAAAAATATTTCCCAGAGGTACTAGAGAGTGGATGAGTTCCACAAGAGTCACAGACCCACAGGGACTAGCAATACTGGGGATGGGAGCCCCTGTGGAAGCCTGGACCTAGGAGAAGGCCAAGGGGTACAGCTGGGCACTGGGAGACAGGAAGGGAAAAGACATGGAAGAAATGCCACCAGAAGACAAGGCTCTTGGGGGTCCCAGCATCCACATTTACTATTTTTTAAACATGAGTTTCAAATAGTAGGAGTCTGCCCTATGGAATAGGATCTTAGAGATTGGGTCTACAGGCATCTGTTTATAACATTTTTCATCAAAGAATGGTTTTTATTTTATTGCCATTAGCATATCAAAGTATAAAGAAGCAGCTCTGCTCCCACTTACCTAGAAAGTTCCCTCTGGGAATTCCTTGGTGATCCTGGAGTTTGCCTACAAGGGGACAGAAGAGGCTCATCTCACCCACATCTTACAATGTCTTTCTCCCCCAGCTTGAGGACCAAATAGGTTGTTACCTTTTCAAGCAGAATAATATTCACAGAATAGTAGAAAATAAAAGAAATTCTGAATAGTAAAATTAATACTACATATTGGTGGGGTGTTTTTCTTTTTTAAGATTGTATTTATTTATTCATGAGAGACATGCAGAGAAAGGCAGAGACACAGGCAGAGGGAGAAGCAGGCTCCCTGCGGGGAACCTGATGTGGGACTCGATCCCAGGACCCTGGGATCAGACCCTGAGCCAAACAAAGGCAGACACTCAACCGCTGAGCTGCCTAGGTGCCCCTCGGTGGGTTTTTTAAATCTATATGTAAATAACATAAAAACTAGAATGTCATACTGAAAACTTTTCTAAAGACATATTTATTCATCCATAATAATTATTATTATGTAAAATCCTAATAAAGTATCAGAAAAGAAAATAAATTTCAGATTAACTCAGAGGGTTTCTTACTAACATCCATGATCTCTGTGCCTATGATTGAAGAAAATGCAGGATGTATAAGTCTCCTAGTGGGATGGTTATAGGCTTTTCTCTGAATTATAGCTAGAGTCTTTCTGGTACTTTGAAAACATACATTGGAAACTGTAAAAGTTGCATTTCTCATATCCCTGGAAGGTCAATTAATTTTTTTCTGAGACCATGATTATTATACTTTTACACTTTTGTTCTTATCGTTAAGAAAATCTAGTTCTTCCTTTTGTGGCCTTTACCCTTTGCTTTGTACTATAGAATTTTTATACCCAATATTTTATCACAGCTATTTGCATCTGTCTAACACCTGAGAGACAGTGTAGTACAATGGTTACGGTCATTAAGAGGGAGAGTGAGTCAAGTCACTTCTCTTGCCTCAGTGTTCCTCATCTGTGAAATGGGGATAATTACAGTAGTGACCTCATAGAGAAGATTAAAAGAGTTAATATATGGAAAGGTCAGTATCTGGCATGTGGCAAGTGCTCTGTAAGCTTCTGTCAAATTTTTTCTAAAGATTTATTTATTCATTTATTTTTTTGCAAAAGAGAGCACATGCAGGAGGGACAGAGAGAGAGGGAGAATCTCAGGCAGATTCTGCCCTGAGCTCTGAGCCCAATGTGGGGCTCAATCTCATGACTTTGGGATCATGACCTGAGTCAAAACCAAGAGTCTGATACTGACTGTGCCACCCAGGCACTCCAGTATCTGTCAAATTTTAAAAGGCAAATTATCTCTTTTTTTTTTAAGTTTTTTTTGTTTGTTTGTTGTTAGTATTCTCTATACCCAACGTGGGGCTCAAACTCGTGACCCCAAGATCAAGAGTAGCATGTGCCTCTGACTGAGACAGCCAGGTACCCCAAAAGGAAAGCTCTCGTTCAGTACAATGATTCAGTCCTCTGGCATTTATAAAGAAGCAAAATGTAAAATTCCATCTCCTTTCCTTCCCCTCCTTCTTTCCCAGAGCTAAGTACACGGTGAAGCTGAGGGATGTGACTGCCACGCAACTTTTGGTGCTTCTACTGGTGTATTCATAAATAGCATGTATGTGTCATAAAACGTAACATCAATGGGAACATACTGCGTGTATCCTTTATAACATCCTGTGTCCATTCTCACATTATGGTTTTGAGATTGATCCATGTTGATAGAGTTGGTTGTAGTTCATTCATTGTAAGTGCTGTTTACTGTTCTATCATATGAATAAACCACCAAGAACAAATTGGTGGGAATGGTGTTGCAGTGAATATCCTAGAACAAGGGCTCACATCTGAGACTTTAATCTGTGTTGGATAATTTAAAGAAATAGCTGGGGGATGGGTTGCGCATCTTCAGCTCTCCCGGGTGTTCCACCAGCAATGAGTAACAGACTGTGGTTTCTGTGAGCTGGCCAATACTTCAGGTTATTGGGTTTATGGACTTTTTGTCTCTCCGTTGGGTATGATATGGTATGCCATGGTTTCCATTTTTATTTCCATAATTAAGAGTGAGGTTGGGCACCCTTATGGTTATTGGCTGCTGGTGCTTCTTCCTCTGTGACTTGCCTTTTTATGTCCATCTTTGGATATCTATTATTGCCATTTTCTATTCTCTTATTGATTTATAAGATTCCTTAGTTATTCTGAATACCGATCATTGGTAGAGCATGTGAGTTGTAAATGACTTCTCTCAGACTGTGGTTTGTCTTCTTGGTTGATAATGTCTTTTATAATAAAAATATTCATTTTAATGTAGTGTCATTAAGCAGTATTTTTCTTCTATGACTTTTGGTTTTTATTTCTTTTAAAAGTCCCTATACTGCTTTGCCAGGAGATGGTACCATGTTTTGGTATGTTTTTCAAATTTCCTAGCTTTTAACTTCTCACAGATCTTTAGACCATCAGGAATTTATTTTTACTTATGGTGTAAAGAAAGGGTTTTTGTTTGTTTTGTTTTGTTTTTTACTTTTTCTATTTGGAGAACCAGTTTTCCTGATACCACTTATTAAACAATAGTTTCTCCACTGATTTGTACCCTCCCTTCTGTCAAATGTCAAGCTTTCATAAAACCTGTGTCTTTTTCTAGGCTCTTTGTTCTATCCTGGTGCCAAAACAACATTTTTTTTTTCAAAACAACATTTTTAATAGTGTTAATAGTTGGTAGAGCAAGGACTCCTTCTTACTGTTGCTCTTTGGAATTGCCAGAGTATTGCTATACATATTTTTATTAAACTACATTTTCTATTTTTTTCTAATATTTAAGGTTGCTGTTGACTCTAGATACTGATCTTATATCATTCAGTCATATTGAATCCTTATTAGTTCTAACGTGTCTCCAGGTTTCCATGGACTCTCTGTTACATCACCTAAAATAATCACAGTTCTGATTATCCCTTCTAATCCATATGCCTTTTATTTCTTGTTCGTGTATTAACTGTGCTAGCGAGACTGACTTCAGACGCAGCAATAGTAAAAAAAAAAAATCTGAGTTTAAAGATTTTATTTTTAAGTCATCTCTACACCCAACGTGAGGCTCAAACTTACAGCTTGAGATCAAGAGTTGAATACTCTGTCAACTGAGCCAGCCAGGCGCCCCTAAAAGATCTTAGTTTAAAGAGAATGCTTCTCATGTTTCATCATGAAGCATTACCTTTCTTTGAGGTTTTTTGGTTGGATACCTTCACCAAGTTAAGAAAGTTCTCTTTAATTCTCAAATTTTTAAATTTATGCATGCATTTTGGATTTTCCTTCACATTTTTGTGACACTATCAAGATTATCGAATAGTTTCTCTTTGCTTACTTCTTTTCTTTATTTTCAGAGAGCACAGACAGAGGGAGGGGCAGAGGGAGAGAGAGAATCTCAAGCAGATCCTGTGCTCAGCACAGAGCATGACTCAGGGCTTGATCTCACGACCCTGAGATCATGACCTGAACTGAAATCAAGAGTTGGACTCTTAACTGACTGAACCACCCAGGCATCCCTTTCCTTATTTCTTAATGCATGCTGTGTTAAGACTAGACTATCCAGTGTTAAACCATCCTTATATTCCTGAGATAAATTCTTCTTGGTCATGATTTTTTTCACACATTGCTAGGCTTGTTTTGCTAGTATTTTATTTAAGGACTTGCATTTAAAGTTGAAGTTTTTCCTCTTACTAGTTTCCTGTGATTCAGATTAATACTAGCAGAACACACATAAAGATGTATTTTATTTATTTATTTATCTATTTACTTATTTATTTATTTAAAGATTTTATTTATTTATTCATGAGAGACACACAGAGAGAGGCAAAGACAGAAGCAGATTCCCTGCAGGGAGCCTGATGGTGGGACTCAATCCCAGGACCCCAGGATCATGACCTGAGTTGAAGGCAAATGCTCAACTACTGAGCCACCCAGGTGCCCCGGACATTTGCAATGTTTAAATTAGCTGACTGCTCACCTTAAGTGTAAGAGATAATCCAGTTCCGGTTTATTGTGCGCATACTCGATTGTGTTTCTCACAGAATTTTCATACATTTTCTGCCTCAATTGCTGAATGACATTTAAGATTAGATTATTGACTCCATTGACTTTGCTACAAGGTCTGTAGTGACTTTGCATTATAGCTTCTTCATAAACAAGTTTCTTTGTTTTTTTTCTTTCTTTAAAAATTTTTTGGGATCGCTGGATGGCTCAGCAGTTGGGCATCTGCCTTCGGCCCAGGGTCCTGGGGTCCCTGGATAGTGTCCCACATCGAGCTCCCTGTGTGGAGCCTACTTCTTGCTCTGCCTGTGTCTCTGCCTCTCTCTGTGTCTCTCATGAATAAATAAATAAAATCTTTTAAAAAAATTTTTTAAAATTTATTTGTTCATGAGAAACACAGAGAGAGAGGCAGAGACATAGGCAGAGGGTGAAGCAGGCTCCTCATGGGGAGCCTGAGGTGGGACTTGATCCAAGAACCCCGGGATCATGCCCTGAGCCAAAGGCAGATGCTCAGCCACTGAGCCACCCAGGTGTCCCTACAGACAAGTTTCTAACAAAGTTAGAAAATTTTCCCAGTAAGATACACTGGGAATGAATAGGGCCCCAGTACTAAAGATCAGCGTCTGATGCATTCATGACTTGAACACAATTTGCATTCCAGAAGTCATCCACAGATTCTTCAAGGCATTTTTTTAGAGAAATGCCTTGGGATGCTCACTCCAATGGTATTATCATATCCCTTGAGTCCCAACTGTACCAATTTGTCTGGAACAAAACAGAGCTAAGAGGCTGAGCACTAATGGTGCCATTACTAAGACTTTGTGTCAAAAATGAGTGCCCCCGAGCAGGATCTCTGTCTAGGACTGTTGTCTGTCAGGTTGTTGAGGGGACAAGACCATATCATATTCAACTTCTAACAAACTTATTGCTTTAACATGTTCTTCCACAATGCTACCACAGATGGCTCCACAATTATGAGCCTTTAAAGCACATTCTACGTCAGAGTTTGGCACAAAACTGCTATTTATTTTCCTGGAAATATTTAGCCTTTCATGAAGATTCTCTGTTAGGGAGCTCTCTGAGAGTCTCCATAATCCCTCAGTTATAACTACTAGAAGATAAATTAGATAAAAGACTTAACAAAGTCTCATGTTGCCTTTAAATATCAAGTATCTGAATGGAATAGAAAAAGGTTTGATTGATATGATCATTTTCATATACCAATGCAAAGATTTGGCATTTACTCAAAACAAAGATACTGAAATCTGAGAGTCCAGTTATTCCAAAAATAAAGAGCATCTAGACTTTCTTTTAAAGAATAAATTTTCTGTTATCATCTTCGTCCCCACAAGGCCAATGTCACCATCCAGCTTTGTCACCTACTTGAAAAGCTACTCCATAGGAAGGGATATAGCAGCATGGGTCTTCTCTGGGACGGAAAAAGTTACTGACATCTGAGGGCATGCTAGAGCTTTCCAAGGAACACACGCAGACTTGTCTTGAAATCGCTGCTGTGTCTGAAACGGAATGTCAGCTGGTGTTAAGTATGAATTGCTAACTTCTAAAAAACAGTGTCGATTGTGAAAACTTTGGAAGGGTTAGAACACAAGGGGTGATGAGCAGGTTACCATTGTACGTCCCATTCCTGGTATAAGACCTGATCTTACACCATAGGGGCTTATGTAGTGAATGGATGAAGGCTTCCCTACGGGCGCCACCTCAACCCCTTTAAGGGTACTCCAGTATGTTAACTATACTGGACTATTTTTTGTTTATGTTAAATACCAATGTCTTTCCCATTTCAGATGCCGATTTACCTTCTTCCAACTACACTGGAAGTTTTTATAGGAGGAGTCTCCTGTGGCCCATCTCTTTTGGCTTAAAAAAATTACTCAGTTTACTGAGTAGAATCCCTAATTGGCCAGTCTCTTTAGATCAGTGGGGGTTATCTTTTCAAATGGTCAAATCAAAGCATACTTCTTTTAGGAAATGGAGAATAGAATGTACAGAAAATCTTAGAGAATGTTATCAAACATGAACTTACCACCCTAAGACAACCACTCTTGTCATTTTGGTGTACAGTTATCAGATAGATAGATTTATCATGAGCCTGATAGAACCAAGGTTCAGTCCCTATAAGCAAATAATTAACTTTCAAACTGAATTTTATGTTTCTAATTTTGTACTGTGGTTCCTAAAGCAGTCCCTCAAAACTGTATAATCTTTAGAAGATATAAAACCTGGATTCATCACTGCCATCAAGGTGATTAATAGACTTTTGCAAATGTAGTTGCTTTCTGTTTTATAGTATGCTTTATCACTTAACAAACATAGTTTTTCTCTTATTCTTCTAGAATTCTTTTTAATAACAGCAGAGTGTTCAATGAATAGATTTATTAAGTGATTTATTAAATGAATCCCCTAATGTTGGAATTCCCCCATATTATTCTTATAGGTAATGCATTATTGAGCATCCTGATAATTATATCTTTGTGCATAAATATATAGAAATGGAATTACTGGCTCAAACCATATTTATAATTTGGGGGGCTTATAACGTATATAAATAAATAGCACTTTAGAGAAATGGTGTCCGTTTACTTTCCCAACAGTGGTTTGTGAGAAAATTCATTTTCCTGACCCTTGTCAACACTGTTTATTGTATTATAAAAACCTTTCCCAACTTTACAAGTATAAAAAAGCTATTTTCATATTTATGTTTTTCTTATTAAAAATAAAAACTATGCTTGCAATTTCAGTAAAACATCATATAAGCACATAAGTAAGAAAATTAATTCCTCAATTCTTAGTGGAAAAGTGATGGAGAAGCGACTGGGGGAAATGGCTTAGAGATGGTAGTGTGCCTGCAAGCAAACTGGTAGGAAGATCACCCAAGGTCGTGGCACAGCATGCAACATAAATATGATGCTAAGTTCACAAAACGATAAGATTTCCAGTATAACTGTAGTACCATGGGAATGTGGCATGGTTTGAGATAGGAAGGCAGGAATAGGAGCCTGAGGGCTGTACTAGTCCATTTGCTAGAACAAATCACCATAGACTGAATATCTTTTTTTTTTTTTTTTAAGATTTATTTATTTTAGAGAGAGAGCAGGGGCAGGGGGAGAAGTGGAAGGAGAGGGAGAAACAGACTCCCTGCTGAGTACAGAGCCAGACATGGGACTTGAGATCATGATCTGAGCTGAAATTAAGAGCTGGACACTTAACTGACTGAGCCATCTAGGCACCCCACCGCAGACTGAGTATCTTTTTTTTTTTTTTAATTATTTATTTATGATAGTCACACAGAGAGAGACAGAGAGAGAGGCAGAGACACAGGCAGAGGGAGAAGCAGGCTCCATGCACCGGGAGCCCGATGTGGGATTCGATCCGGGTCCCCAGGATCGCGCCCTAGGCCAAAGGCAGGGGCCAAACTGCTGCGCCACCCAGGGATGGATCCTGCTTCCCCGCCCCCCCCCTCCCCCCGTTTATGTCTCTGCCTCTCAATCTGTGTTTCTCATGAATAAATAAATAAATGATCTTTAAAAAAAAAAAGAATTGTGGGGGAGGGGCACAAACGTTCTGTCCAAGCAAGGCGATGGCGTGAAAATCCTTGCATACCATATCAAAATAAAAAATATTTGAGATGTCCCATGTTCTGGACTGATTTTTTTAAATATTTTTTAAAAAGATTTTATGTATTTATTCATGAGAGACACAGAGAGAGGCAGAGACACAGGCAGAGGGACAAGCAGGCTCCCCACAGGGAGCCCCGTGTGGGACTCAATCCCAAGACCCAAGATCACGACCTGAGCCAAAGGCAGACGCTCAACCACTGAGCCACTCAGGTGCCCCTAGAACTGATTCTGAGATTGAAAAGATCCTGAGGATGTTTAGTACAAGCATGACCTGCTGAGTGTACTTTGCTTTTTATAAAATGTGGCCAGGACTTCTTGGTGAAAAATCCACATTGCCCCCGCAGGACCATTGAGGGGAAAGAACTCTTGAATATTCTGGCGTCTTAGAATGGCTCCAAGTGTCGTGAGGTTCATTTCAACACTCTGCTGCTTCCAGAGCCCTGTGCCTTCCCCCGCTCCTCTCAGCATGTGGACTGTTTCTAACCACATGTCTGCATTTAAGTTGACTTAAGATGGGAATCTTTTTTCTGAGCTGCCCCCCTGTCATGCTTCAGCATTGTCAAGCAGATGGTCAGGCGAAAAGTGTGAGGACAGCTAAGATCGTCCAGAGAGGAATGGTGGAGGAGATGGATGTGGCTCAGTGCAGGATTTCAGAGGCCCTAGGCTTCAAGGGAGAAAACCTCGGGTCTGTGGATGAACATAATGGGATATATAGGCTAGTTAGCTGTTTACTAGCTTTTACTTCAGGCAAGTTACTTGGACCTTCTGAGCCTCGCTTTCCCTGTCTGTGAAATGGGGCTTCTAATACTGACCTGCCCCGAGAGGCAGGGCTGATTAAGTGAAATCCGTGCATACCATTTCTGACACATAGCAGATGTCCCATAAATGCATTTCCCTGTCCTCTTCTCTTCTTCATAAAAAGGGAGTTTATGGTCCAAAGTCCTTCAGACTTTCCCAGTAATCTGGAGCAGACGACGCAGCTCAGAGCTAGGAAGGTATGCCAGAGCGTACTGAACCTCATCACTGTGCCAATAAACAGCCATGATAGATTAAGAGATTTCCTTCTGAGTTTAAGCATTTCTAAATACCTCTCCTGAATTGAGAAAGCAAACTGAATCAAGTGTAAAAAGACTATTCTCCTCTGTTTGTAAAGGCATCTTTCCCGTCTTCTCCGGATTTTCACGATCTATAACTGGACTGTGTACCCAGCTGGCAGCTGCGCCAGCCAGACCCTGAGGTAACCGTAATTTGGGCCCAATTTTTTTTTTTTTCACTCAGAGCCTACAAATTCTATTTCAAGCACATACACGTACAGAATGCAGATGTGGGAATGAAAACCAGGCCCTTTGGGTGAATGAGGCTGTGATATTTGACTGGAGTGAGGCCATAAGTGGCCCATTGGCAGGGGCCTCGCCCAGGCATGGTTGGGGCCCAGGCCGCAAGAGTGGTTTTGGCCTTTTGCTGTGGCGTTACTGATCACATGGGACAGTCCTCACGTCTCCCGTTTGGGGCGAAAAATTGCAAGATCTGTGATGAGACAGACTTGAAAGGATTCTTCTGAACCCTGAGGAATGTGTAACAGCATGGATATTTGGAAAAACTAGCTCCCTGAAGAAGCTGAGAGGGGAAATTCAGCTGCTTATGCTCAATGTGAAAGGACTACTCCAATCAAGGAAACAGCACTTCAGAAAGTAATTCCAATGTGTATACAAATCGAGAATAAGGTTATGAGGCTGTTTCATGTAGCAAAAGCTCTTGTAGCTTAGATAGACCCCCAAATGAACACTGCTATTGGATGACTGATAAATCATTCACTGTTTCATTATTCAACAAACATTTATTGAAAACCTGCTACGTAATAGGTAGTATCTACGGGTCCTAAGGGTACCATAGTGAACGACAACAGCAAAAACATTAAAAAGAATCCCTGACCTCCTGAAACTTACAGTCTAGAAGGAAAAAATGATGATAAACAATAGCAAGAGTTAAAATATGAATTATATGTGGAAAATGCTGAGGAATAGAAATGGAACAAGGGTGGGGTATGAAGTATTAGGGAGAATGGGTGCTGAAATGTTGACAGGGTGGTGAGAGAAGGCCTTGCTGAGAAGCCAACTCTCCTAAATACCTGGTGGATGGTCTGGATGGATATAGATCTAGATCAAAAGTATAGCCCTCTGGATTTTCAAAGCTATTTCTCTATTGTCTTCTGGTTTCTGGGTTGCTGTTGAGAAAGCTCATGCCTTTCTGACTCCTGCTCCTTTGTTTGTGACTTTTCTCCCCAACTCTCTGGGAACTTGTAGGACCTTCTGTTTTCCACACCACCATCCGCCCCCGCTACCCCCTGCCAGCTGGAATGTCTCCATGACAAGCGTGAGTGTGTTGTGTGTTTCATAGACTTTTTCAATCTCTGATTTCAGATCCTTCAGTTTGGGGGGAAAGTTTTTTATAATACTTTCTGTAAAACTTTTGCTTTTCTTGATCTCCATTTTATCCCAGTTCCCGTAAGACTTGGGGGTGCTCTGAAATGACTGTTTTTCTTTAAAAAAGGAAGATTTTATTTATTTACTCATGAGAGATACAGAGAGAGGCAGAGACATAGGCAGAGGGAGAAGCAGGCTCCCTGTGGGGAGCCCGATGTGGGACTTGATCCCAGGACCGCCGGATCACTACCTGAGCCGAAGGCAGATGCTCAACTGCTGAGCCACCCAGTTGCCCCATGATTCTGGTTTTCTTATTGTTTTCCACTGTCTCCTGTCCCATAGTCTTTTTGCTCTACTTTCTGAGATTTCATCAACTTTTTCTTCCTCCTTGAAATTTTAATTCCTACTCTCACGATTCCCAGAGTGGACTCTTGCTCTCTAAATGTTCCCCTTTTCTTGGACTGTCTCATCTTTTCTGAGTTTCTTTTTTTCTGTTTATTTTGGTGTTTCATGTTAATGGTTTGTAGAAAATGTCTGTTAATCCCGGGTAATCTAAAAAAAAATCCTGGGTAATCGGCCAGTGTGTGAGGGAGGCACAGTCATACTAACCGGAAGCTTTCATATATGGGTTGGGCTGTTTCGCAATGGAGTGACCATATACAACCTGATCATTACTCTCAAAAATCTGTTGGTCTCTTCTCACAGGCCAGTCAGCTTTTCTAGAGAGGTTCCTCCAGGTTCTTGACTGCGGGTCACCCCTTTGCAAGCATTTTGTGAGGAGGCACCTCGCCCACCCTCCCCCGTGCCGTGTGAGCTAGAATCCGGCCTGATTGACTCTATCTCTTTAGTCTATTATGGATATGGGGGGTCAGTTGGCTGAGTGGGACAGAAGGAAAGCTTTGAACGGGTTGCAGCACCTTTAAAAAGAAAAGGAAGTTCGGTCAGGCCTCATGCTCAATCTGCAGTTCTCCCCTCAGAGGGATCTGGGGCTTTGCTTCCGGAGCTTTCCTAGCCCTGCATGTTTTATGTGGATTTCTCCCCTTGAAGATGTAGGTGTTGGGTGTTCTCTTGTCTGGTATTGTTTCCTTTCTCATTCCCTTAATTCTTTGACTTATGCTTTTTTATTCTTCACTCTCACTTTAACGGAATTTCAGGAGGACTTAAAGACAAATTTGTTGCATGAATTGCCTGATTGTAACCAGAAGCCATATTCTATTCTCTTTTGAGTCTCTCCTGCCAAAGGCTACTTGAGCAATCTTGGTCTGTCCTCAATAGATTCTCATAAGTGGATTCAAATTAAATGTCAGGATCTTTGATACCCTGTTTCAGTTATACATTTCTGAATAACTAGTGACCATAAACAGTGAATTAAATCAACAATTACATGTTTGCTTTGTTCTGTATTTTGGGCAGGGCTGAGAGGGGGCACCCCATTTCTGCTCCATGTGACAGCAGCTGGGGCAGGTCACCTGGATCTGGGGGTTCTCCTCCCAAGGTGGGCCACCCACATGACTGGCCAGTGGTGGTGGCTGTAGAATGGATGCTCAGTGGGGGCCGTCAGTGAGGGCTTTCATTCTTCTTCATGTGGCCTCCCCATGTGGTTCAGTTGGATTCGCAGAAGCTTGGTTCTGTGAGTCTCCAAGACCACACTTATCATGAGGACAAGGTCTAGTGTGTAAGCACTTACCAAGTCTCCATTTTGCACTTTACTTGCTAATGCTAATTGGTCAAAACAAGTCGCATGGCCAAGCCCAGAGTCAATGTGGGAAGAGACCACACCCCACAGGGGCATGAATAATTTGAGGTATGGTTCATTGGAGCCCTGAGAACTCTAAAATTCTCTGATCTTATGCCTCTGTTTTTTTTTGTTTGTTTGTTTGTTTTTTGTGTGTAACTGACTTGTTCCATTTTCTTTCTGAAGCATTGGAATGCCAGATTCTTTTCTTGTTGTAGTTTCATTTGGTATAAACATTCAATAAATATGTATTAGAGCCACAGTAATGTTGTAGCCTTAAAATGTTTCTGAATGGATTATAAAGATGTGAACTATATAGCTTACCCCTCGCTGTAATGATTATGTTGTTAGTTAATGAAAAACATGAGAGACACCATCCTACAGGGTCAAATTCCCAAGTATACCTTTCAAGGGAATAAAGTATTGTTTTTTGCTTTAGGCTACCAGAGAGTAGCTTCTTGTCCTTTTGGTTTTCAAATAGTTGAAAATTAGCCTCTTTAACATCTGCCTGGACTCCAAAGAATAAAAGTGAATGTTTGTGTGATAACCAGAAAGTGCATTCCTTGGAAATTCCAAACAAACATCTCCTATTACATGCTTCCCAAGCTTGTCCTAACCCTTACTGCCTGTGGTAAGACAGAAATGGCTAAGCTTTTGCTGCGTGTTGTGGGCATCTTGATCTGGGACTGATGACTGTGTTCATCTTGCATGCAGGGGTTCTCTATCTCCAGTATGGGGATGAAACCAAGCAGCTCAGGATGCCGAATGAAATCACAAGTGCAGACACAATCCGTGCTCTCTTCGTAAGTGCCTTTCCGCAGCAGCTCACCATGAAGATGCTAGAATCGCCCAGTGTCGCCATTTACATCAAAGATGAAAGCAGAAATGTCTATTATGAACTAAACGATGTAAGGTAGGTTGTTACGTTGTGTGTGTGTGTGTGTGTGTGTGTGTGTGTGTCCACCATACTGCAGTTAGCATTGCTACAGCTTTACTGAGTCCTAATCTTTCTGTGTCCCCATGAAGGCTACTATTACCCTAACTAGTAGGTTCACCTTACCCAGCTGTGAATTCACTATCTGTTTTCTATAATCCATTTATAAGGTCTGGTTTACAAAGATGAGGACAGACTTCTCCCGCCTAGATCTTGGCCTATTACCTCTGAAAAGAATATAAGAAACAGTCTAGTCCCCTGTTTATCTAAAAGTTAGGGAAAGTGAGGCCCAGAAGGTGCTAGAAAGACTTGATCAATAGCATAAGGCCATGCTTGTGACTGGAACTTCCCTGGCTCTTTCTCAAGTGTTTTTCCCCCACAGAGACTATGAACATTTTAGGCAATGATCCCATTGGGCCATTATTTACACCAGCAGGTTAGAGCAGAAGCAGCAGACCCTATGCTATTGTCCACAAGAAAAGAGGCTTAGAAGCATTCTCTATCTCCATGTTTTTCGTAAATAGTTGGCCTTACCAAAGGATCTTACTTTTTAGGTGGGCTTTCTTCAGGGCCCCGAGGAGGATGTGTCCTCAAATGAGGCTCAGTGTACTCATGCTATTGAAGGGGGCACAGAAATAAAAGCATCCATATCTACTGTGGTGGTGGTATGTCCAGAGAGAAAGGGACCCATCTGATCTCTCCCAGCCAAAGAGCCTGACAAATTAGAACTTAAATTAGCACAAACAAGGAGTCACTAGTAAAGCCCTAGACATTTTAGAACTTAAAAAATTATTTAGTAACTAATTCAGCCCTTCTATTTTATGGGACCAGAAGCTCAGATGCATAAAATTAAGAGACTTATTCAAGATCACACAGCCAATTCATTTTCAGGCATGGCCCTAGACCTGATTGTCCACATGATTTGTGAAGGTTTTTTATTCCCTCAGAATATTCCCTGCTCAATTGATCGTCCACAATGTGGATTTTTGGGTTCCTGCCCCATGGGGAGAGCAGGATGCCCTGTTTCTCCATCATGAAATTAATAGAAACCACCTTTTAAAAATATGCCTCTAGTGCATAACAAATGTAAACTGATAAATATCTAATGATGATTGCAAATGACATATTTAGGCGTGTGCCAAGGTGTGTATGAGTCATTTAAGGCTTTCAAAGTTTGATGCATGCCCTAAGGTATAGTGCTACATCTATTGCACAACCTTGCTACCTTTAAAAGATGTGTTTAAATATTCATGAGTATCAGAAAATTCATGTTCGTTTTTTGAAATAAATTATTAATCAGCCTGTCACTAAAAAAAATCGAATTTATAGAGCGTAAACATAAATATGAAGTAATCATATTGTATCTAAGGAGCATGTTTGTGGTCATATAATCCCAAGTAGTGTTTTTATAGCAATGTTCTTGAATTGCCATGTTTTGCAGTTAGAGGACTGGAGAGAAATGGCAATACTAAATCTGTACGAAAAGACATAAAGCCACTTTTGACTATGGAGCTCAAGCCTGATGAAGTTATTTGGAACAGTTGTACCCCACTGTCCTGCAGCCCCTGCAAGCATTTTTATTTTTATTTAAAAAAATTTTTTTTTCATGCAAGCATTTTTAAATTGCAATGAGTCATGATTTTCTAGGTCCTTTCCCAAACCTCAAAGTGTTCCTGCTAGGGCTCCCTTTACACATTCTTCTGGAGTGTCGTGAGGAAGTCGAGGAGGGAGAAAGAAATGAGAGGGAAGACAAAGAAGAAACAGTCCCCTCAACTTTCAAATTGAGATGATTCTCCTTGATGCAAAATCAGTTGATAAAATAGATGAAGAGTGCTTGAGAGAAGAAGAGATCCTTTCTTTAAACATTAACAATTTTCATTTAATATGTTTACATTTGTGAAAGTGATTCTTTAAAAATCTCATTTCAAATGTTTGATGGGGAAGTTACTGAATTATAAGTTTATCTATAATTTTACTTTTCAGTGTTTTGATTTACCTATAAAAATGGACCTAAATATTTTTTTTAAGATTATTTATTTATTCATGAGAGACACACAGAGAGAGGCAGAGAGAGAAGCAGGCTCCATGCAGGGAGCCCGATGTGGGACTCGATCCCGGGACTCCAGGATTACACCCTGGGCCGAAGGCAGGCTCTAAACTGCTGAGCCACCCAGGGATCTTGGACCTAAAAGTATTTAAGTGGATAAAGCGTTTTTATTTGGTGATGAATATGTTTATGCTAGATGATCCTATGTCTGAATTTTCCAAAGGATTATTCTCTCTCTTTGCTTATATGCATAAAATGTCTCAATTATATTTTATTTGAATGGTACGATAAATTCTCACCATCAACACTATATACATTCTCCCTCTCCCCCTGCAAAATATACCATGTCGATCACCACTGAGGACAATGGCTTTAATTTTTGGAGCCCAGAGGTAGATTTCCTTTCACATCCAGTGTTTTTGAAGTGCGAGTGTATTTGTTAAGCATTTAACTATTTCACCACTGTGTTTCCTTAGGGAAGTGCTATAGAGCATTTAGGTTGAAGTTCCGTGTTGTAAATGTTGCCATGGTAAACGCAATCTGGGCCTTTACTGTTGGTTCATCTTGGATGAGCATGTTTCTAAATTAATCATAAACCAACCTCATGTATTTTAAATACCTTTAGAATCACACAAAGTTTTTTTCATGGCTCAGCTGAGGTTTTCAGCTTTCATATTGTCACGTGGGGGTGGGGTTTCCCTTCAGTGGATCCCCGTGTCCCCCCACCTTCTGTGAGCTCTTGCCTTCATAGTAACCTAACCAGGGCTGCATGCTCCCCCTTCCGCCAGCTTGTAATGAGCTCCTTGAAGTCTGGAGAAACCCTGCAAGCTTGGGCTAGTCATTGCTTCAAAGCAATTACTGACAGATATTTAAAGGAGGAAGGCAAGACTAGTCCCAAGAATCCTCCACTTCATTTAAAACAAAGCATAACCCAGGAATCCCAGAGATTGCGATCAGCCCACAGAACGTGTGGCTGCACCTGGGAGGAAGGAATGCCTCTTTGTGCACACATTCCCCAGAGCTCAGCTCGCCGGCCCTGGAGGGACACAGCGTAGATGGCGTAGATGGCGCTGCAAGTGCCCCAGGTGGCCCTTCTGCGATGAGAGCTGAATGTGGGCGGAGGAGGACTTCGTAGACATTCCTATGCATTTAAATAATTTTAAGGTAGGCTCCAAGCAAGATGTGGGACTTCTGTCCTGTGCCGCAGTGTGATGGACTCCGGCGCTCTACATGCTGGACTCAGAAGGAGAAACAGAAGAGCAGAAGGTTCTAGCTGCTGCTCTTCCTTCTGAACACCCTACACATCCAGTAAGTTAGCTTGTGTGTACACAAGTATTTTTAATAGCCACTACGGGAGGAAAAGAAAGGCATTACAAAGATACCAGTAGTTTTGATCTTTGTGGTATTTTTTTTCCTGGACCGCAAATACATTCTCTGTTCCTTGCCGAAAGCGTTTGAAGGAAAAACCATTTTCCTTTGTGTGCATTCATAAGATAAGCAGAAAACCAGGTGTTTGGGCAAAGTAAACTATTAAATATTTAAATATTAACCAAATCCTTTTGAACCTATTGTAAATATTGGAGCTTTACAGTCCCTAAAAGTGTTAGCTTTCCTTGCTTAAATCTGGAAAGGGAGTCCACGTTCACCTGTATTTGTGGCTGGAGGATCACAGGGAAAACAAGTATTTTTTCCAGAGGAGCAAAGACAGGAAAGAAAAGCTGAAGTCACTTTTCTCCTCTTCCTTATTTATTTTTGCCGATTTTATGTTGAAAGAACTTTTTGTCCAGTTGACAGTAGACGGCAGTTGGATTGTCTATTCACGTCTTTTACCTGATCCTGCAGAGATCAGGCAAAGGGAATGGCCAAAGTAAGGCTCCTTTCATCTGCCATAGTCATTGATGTGTTTGATTCCAGGAACATTCAGGACAGATCGCTCCTCAAAGTGTACAACAAGGACCCTGCACATGCATTCAACCACACGCCGAAAACTGTGAACGGAGACATGAGGGTAAGTGTTTCTGTTCCATTTCTAATTTTATTTGATGGGTCAGACCATCCTTTTTTCTGGCACGGTCTTCAGATGCTATGACACCTCAACACCGGGTTTCAGGGCTTCTCACTGCTCATCTTGTCTGATGATTCATGATTTGTTCTTGGTAAAGAAATCAGGTTTCCCAGACATTTGGGGCAAAGGGACTGAAATAGAGCCTGATGCATCCTCATTTATCTGTAAGCATGGAGTTTAGTTGTGTCCTCACTCCAAGGGGATCCTGAAAATCTTTGTCTAAAAGCTTTCTTTGTCCATGTACATTAATTTTACTCAGAGGATCTCTTGCTATTTTTCCTCCAATTAAAACAAAATTAGCACACAAACAACAACAAACCCCTGTAAAATTCCATGTAGAACCTATTAATATTCTTATATCAGCTATTCCAAGCAAGCCTTAGCATTCTAAATAAATTATTCACCTTCTAATTCAGGACTGTTTGCTGCTGTACTGTATTAAATATTATCCGACCTTATCTGAATCACGTTCAAGGCATAGTCCAAAAATCTGCATGATTTGGGAGCTGAAATTCTCTAGATTTAGATCATCTCAGAAGATTATCCAAACGTTCAAAGCACACAGGGATGTTTTGAAGAGAAAAGAACAGGGAAACAGAAAAAGACAGATTTTAAAATCATATTAATGCAGGTTTGCTAAAAAGGGATGGAGTTTCTAACAATAGAGCCACATTGCCCTCCAGCTGTACCTCCTCCCCACCACACACACAAATTTAGAAGTTGCTGCACCATTTTCTACCATCTTTTCTGAGGCTTAGCACTCTGCTGCATGCTGGAGTTTAACTGGGAAAAAAAAGTAAATGAATATGTTTTCTTGCCAAAGAAGCCCAAGGCACTGCCTGTCCTAGTGCTGTGGTAGGTAGCATTCCCAAGGTGAGGCTGTCTCTGCTTCTCGACGGGATGTATCAGTTTGCTATTGCTGCTATAACAAATTAATGCACGTTTAGTGGCTTAACATGACATAGATTTGCTATCTTACAGTTCTAGGGGTCAGAAGTCCAACATTGTCCTCAGTAAATTCAAGGGGTCATCGGCAGGCCATCAGCTTTCCTTTCTGGAAGCTCTAGAGAGAATGTTTCCTTTTTACCCTATCTCCTAGAGGTCACGCACATTCCTTGCCTTGCAGTCCCCTCTTTCCATCTTCAGACTCAGCCAAACAGCATCTCTCTGACCCGGCTTCCGTGATCACATCTCTAAACCTCCTTCTTCCACATTTAAGTACACTTGTGAGTACATTGGGCTCATCCAATCTGCCACAATGATTTCCTTATTTTAAGGCCAACTGATTAGCAACCTTAATCCCTCTTTCTTGTGTAGTCAGAGGTTCAGCAGCTTAGGATGCAGACATCTTTGGGGGACCTTGGTTCTGCCTACCCCACACAGCGTATGAGCTTAGGACCAAGAGGCCAGGAGAACCGATAGAAAGTGCTGGAAGAATTTCTAGGGAATTCTGGACTGGAATATGAGTGATGACATTGTGGGATCAGAGCCCACACTTGGGGAGGAAAAGGCCTCTTACGTCCTCAACTGCTGCTTTTTTTTTATGTCAGAAATGATGTGCGATTTGAAGTGAGGGCTGTGTTGCTACTTCAGAAAATCTAGGATTTTGAGGCTTATTTTTAGCTAGTTACACTTTAAATGTAAACCAGCACCACGTGAAGACAGATTGAGTCATGCTGATCACGAAACACGGACTGACTGTTACTGTATCCTTGCTTTTTATTATTTTGTTATTCTTTCTCAGCAACATTCATAAGAGGCTTTGTTCCCTTGGATGTCTTTATTTTTTTGATATGTCTGGCCTTCGAACTGGAGTTACACGGTACTCTGAGTTCTGTTTCTGTTACGCAGAGCCCACACGGGGACCCCAGAATCGCCTCCGAAAATCCTGTTTATGGTGGGGAGAGGACACCTGTTTTAACTCTTAAGCAGATGTGGTCCTGACATAAGGACCAGCAGTGAGCATGTGGAGACTCAAATATCAACCATATGGACAAAGCCCTATCAGAATTCAGAACTCTTGCCCTGGGTTTCAGTCAAGTTCTGCTTTTACTTTTAAACGAGACCCTAACAATCTTTTGGTGTGGCCCACAGCCTCCTTCAGACAACATTTTTGTGTGAGGAACTCAGCTGTTGGCTCCAGATGTCAAGACAACAAACGTACACAGACACGCTTTTAGGTTTCCGAGAAGACAACTTTAAAAACGAGAAATAGGGGATTCCTGGGTGGCTCAGCAGTTGAGCATCTGCCTTTGGTTCAGGGTGTGATCCTGGAGTCCCGGGATCGAGTCCCACAGCAGGCTCCCCTCCTTCTGCCTATGTCTCTGTCTCTCTCTGTGTGTCTCATGAATAAATAAATAAAATCTTAAAAAAAAAAAAAGAAACAAGAAATAGAACCTGGCTTTGAAAGCAACGAGGTGCCATCAGGCCTGCAGTTTGTCACTTGGTCCCTCTTCACAGATTCCAGAAGCTAACAGACATGAAATTCCTTCAGCCTCACCTTTTGGCTGTGGAGGTTGGAATTCTCGTTCCTTCTCTGTGAATGTAGCTGTGAATGTAGCTTAAAGGAGAGGAGGCTTTGCTGAGTCCGGCCTGGAACCCAGCTGTGTTACCCCATCACTTATGGGGAAGAATGGAAGGAGAGAACAGAGCAGGGATCAATTGTTATAGACTAAACCAAGCTGCATGATGGGTTGAGGGAAGCCTCACCCTTCCACATGTTTGCAATGAGCGCGTGGCCATGAAGGAATTTGATGATAACTCCTCGTACGAGGCGGTTACGCACGCAGCCCCACACCTGGTGTCATTGACCCTCAACCTGCGGCCCCCAGACTCAGCGTGGGACAGCCTGCCCAGCTGTCCCCTCACAACCGGTAAACACACATCTCAAGACAGACACTGGTTGGATAGAGCAGAGGCCCAGAAACAGGGACACCAAAACTGAGACGTGGCCTCCGAGACTGCCCTTAAATGAGGACTTTCAGATCTTAACCTGTGAAACCAGAGAAGGCATGAGACTGAATCTACAAGAATCACCAGAGCTGTTTTATGATGGTGGTGGTGTTCCTCAGGAAGCGTGTTAAAGTATTAAGTTTGAGGCTGTGGGCCCCAGAGCATGCATAGAATATGTGCCTGGTAGGGAAAACATGTGTCTTGTTTTCCACTTAGCGGCTAGCTGAGCACTTTTGAGGCGAGTCTGTGGAAGGAGACTTGTGGTTCTCTGCTGGAACTGAGCACTCCCGGGTCCTGATTCTTTGCACGTGGGTGCAAATCACCCCGATCTAATTTAATCACAGGGCTGTTGTTTCCTTACAAAATTAGATAGAAAGCTTTGAAATTTAGCTCCCAAGGGATTGAGCTCACCATATGGAAGAGGCCCTCTTGCAAAATTAGGTATTCACTCACAGGGCTGGTAATTCACAAATGTACAACTCAGAGATGAGCCATTCCATCTTGTGGCTCTCGGAGGGTACCAGTGACTTCCTGTCCACCAAACCCAGTGGCTTTTTCTGCAGTTTGGAGGCTTTTCCACCTTCTAGCACACTTTGAGATGACTTCCTGAGATTTTTGGCTTCTATCATTCAGTTCTTTCCCTCTTGTTTATCTTTCATTTTTACTTAGATATGACAGCTCCCAGATTTTCATTTAGAACACCCTCCCCAGAACTGGCCCTACGTCTTAAATTTCCTAATACCAAAATCAGTCCCTGCATCCCAGGCCTCTTTTATTTCAGCTCTGCCTTGATACCAATAAATGGTCTTCTTAGAAACCTTGGTTTCTATTTTAAACTGCCATTTCTAAATCTCTTGCTTACGTTCAAACACATCTCAGCCTGCTTCATTCACTAACTCTTCTCCCTCCTGCCCATAAATGGTCTTCAGTATGCTCAAGTGGACTTTACCCATGCATGTGTGTATGAATTTGCTTTTTTAAAAAATCTGCGTCCTTTCACTTGTACTTGTACTGTTGTTTTTTTTTTTAAAGATTTTATTTATGTATTCATGAGAGACACAGAAAGAGGCAGAGACACAGGCAGAGGGAGAAGCAGGCTCCCTGCAGGGAGCCCGATGAGGGACTCGATCCGAGGACCCTGGGATCATGCCCTGAGCCGAAGGCAGGCTCAACCACTGAGCCACCGAGGTGCCCCCAGACTTGTGGTTTTAATCTTACTGCTGACTTAACCATTATGTCAGCATGGATGACACTTGAAATTATAACCCTAGCTCTGCCATTTCTCTAGACTCCAAGAGCCCAATCTTCAACTTCCAAGTGGCTCTCTCCATATGGATATATTTCCAATGTGTCCATTGTTTCCCATTGAAGAAAAAAAATCCTAATTTTTTTTCTCCTAAGTCCTTTTCCTGCTTGTTTTTTCTATTTTTATGCAGTGTAGAGTGACATTGATGGGGGGGTGTATGTGCATTTTGAGGGGCGGGGAAGAAGAGATTTAAAAAGTTGAGTTATCAGTGATTCTTAAATTGCTTAACTTCTGTTTCTCAACACATCCCTCAGTTACCAAAACTGGTCCAGGCCATTCAGCAAGGCCTCTTACCGATGCCCCTTCTACCATTGCCACCCCTGCTCTCATAACAGCCAACTTTTTTGAGCATTTACTGAGCACTCTTCGAGGTGATCTCATTTAATCCCCAAGACAACATTTTGAGGCAGGTATTGGTGTAAGCCCTTCTATTAACAGCTCAGAAAACAGTTGTTTTGGTATGTTAAGAAATTTGCCCAAGACCGCACAGCTAGACAGAGGCAGAGCTGAGATATGAACCCAGGTAGGTGGGCTCCAGATCTCCGGCTCTTAGCAACACTGCTCTGATGCTCTAGTTCTAGCGTTCAGTATTTTTCTAGCAATCAGTCATGCAACAGCCTTTAGCCATGCTCCCAGTTCTCCTTACCCCAGTCCAACAACCACTTTTCCAGCCATCCCCCCAAGCCCACCACACAGGGCTGATGGTCAGTATCACCTGCATCCAGATACCCAAGCAGAACCTCCTCACAGTTCTTACTCCGGGTATCTGAAGTGCCCTCTCCCGCCCCACAGATTCACCATTCAAAATTCCTTCCATCCAGTATACTACAGGACAACTGCCTAATCCCTTCAATAAACCACTGGCCTGAAAAAAAAAAAAAAGTGGGCGGGGACACTGTATGTTTCCCAGGTCACGTCTATACCATAACAACCGAATGCCATGAATGCACCATGTTGGGATGCTGATTAGAGCAACCAACTGTAAAAGATATGTTTGAAACTCTTTGGGAAATTTGAACATGTGTTAGGAATCAGGTGATGTTAGGGACAACTGGTAATTCTGTGGGGTATAATAATGGCTTGGTGGTTATGCTTTTTAAAATGAGACATACTAAGTATTTACAGGCAAAATGATATGATGAATGGGATTTGCTTCAAAATACCCCAGCAGAGAAAACCAAAACAGCAGAGAGAAGTGAAACAAAGTTGGTAAACTGCTGAAAAATGTCTCAGGTGGATGACAGGAGTTCACTAGATTATTTTCTCTATTGTTTCTGAATGGTCGACAATTTCCATTTTGAGATGTTAAAACATAAAAACTTGTTTCTCGAGGCCAAATAAAAGGCCACCTACCTGATGAGGCTCTCCCTAATGCTTTGACACAATTTATCTTTCCTTTCCTGGGGCATATTGCACGTTGTCCTGGTGTTATAACCATTTAGGTGCGTGTGCATCTCCTCCACAAGACTAAATTCCAAAAGTGCAAACCATCTTGTGTTTGCTGTGTTCGCCTCTGTATCCCTCACAAAGTCAGCCGCGATGCCTTACCCATGGTGAGTGTAAACACAGAATGCATTGAGTACTATCACGGTAGTGCTGCGATTGCTGTATTATTCATTTTCTGTCATTAACGAGAACCCACTGTAAAAATATCTCTCTGTTCTCATCACCAGAAATAGTTGTGCTTCTCCTGGTTTATTTTTGTCATATGGACACTTTGGATCTTGAAAGTGATCATTTTCCCTCTTTGTGTTGCTACTCTAAGGCTTAGAATTAAATGTGTGGCCCGCCCACAACAAGCGTACAGGCATTTGCCGCGTGTGTTTTGTGTGTTGGCTTTGTTCCTGGCCTCTCTTTATAATTTTCCTACTTTCATCTTTTTTGTCGTATGCTCCACTTTTTGACTTTTTAGAGGCAAAACTGTAATAATTTATGTGAATTCTATTAATTTCTTTGTGGAGCCAGGCAGGGTACAAGTAGTATTCATTCTATACCATTGTTCTTCTGGATGTAAGATAATAGACCTTTTTGTATCTACACAGCAGGCAGTGTGTTAACTACTTTGTATACTGATTAGCCAGTAACTCTGCAAAGTAGATATACTGACTCCATTTTTCCCGATGATGCAACTGAGGCCAAATGAGTCTTTCCCAGGCCCACACAGCTGGTAAATGTCAGACACTGGATTTGAACCCAGTTCTTTCCGACTCTCTGTATTCAGCTATAGCCTTCCTTCCTTGATAATTTATCAAAATTTTTCAAGTTTTGAAATGCTTTCCTAATGAGATTTTAGAACACATAAAATATCCTTTCTTAATATTTGTTTCACTTCTTCTGTTTTAGAACTTTTAAAATAGATCGTATTTATTTATTTGAGAGAGAGAGAGCATGCATGAGTAGGGGGAGGGACAGAGGGAGAAGCACACTCCCCGCTGAGCAGGGAGCCCGATGTGAGGCTCGATCCTAGGACCCTGGGATCATGGCCTGAACCAAAAGCAGATGCTTCACCAACTCAACTCATGGGTGGCTCAACCATGCTGAGCCACTCAGACACACCTGTTTGTTTCACTTCTTAACTCCGTTATGTGTCTATTTCATGGCATCTTTTTATATTTAACTTTACTCCATTTTGTTCTCTTTTAGCCAGATATCCCATACCCACCCCCCAAAAATAAAAGAAGAAGTATATGTCATTTAGTATATGTGTCTGAAGTGGCCATGCCAGAGAACTCTTTTTCCCATGAGGCAGTGTTCTGGTTGAGAGGAAGGTTTTGAGGTTTGGGAAGGGATGAAGTAATCCTATAGAAATGGAAGAGAAGAGAATCTCATAGAAATGGAAGTTCCCAGAAGCACTCCTAACTAACCCTCTTTCAAGCATTCAAGGTCCTCTTTCTCGACCCACTGTCAGCAACAGTGGTTTTAATGACCAGCATTCATGATATGCCGACTCTGGGCCAGGTACTGTGCTGAGCATGGCCCTTGTATTCATTCTCATTTGATTTTCCAACATCCCAGTGTGAGGGGAATTCTTGTCACCCCCTGTTTTCAGACGTGGAAGCTGAAAATCAGCGGAAAAAAAAAAAAAAAAGCCACACAGCTCTTCCATGGTAGAACTGGATTGGGAGCCAAGCAGGCCAAGCCCAGAACTGATCTTGCTCACTCTGGTGGGCAGTAGGTCCTACACTACTGCCTTTACCATCAGTGTCCATGTGACACTCATGTGTGTAGACCTCACTCAAAAGCCACCATCTTCATCAGGACTTCCCTACCTCCTCCCTTTCCATGCCTTTCTGAGCCTCCACAGAACCTCACCTGCCCACCTCCATCCCTTGGCCCACTCACCATCTCCTGCCTGCCACCGACACACCTTAGGTCCCTTCTAAGTCCTAAGCCTTTTTGGGGGTGACAATTCCTAACCAGCTTATCTTTGTGCTCTCTATGTTTCCCTCCAGCAATGAGGAAATTCTCATTAACTGTCTAGATGCAGAAGAGGTGTCCCTTCAGCACTTTTCCTATCGCAAACTTTCAGTGAACGCCCCATTTGCTGAGACCAGTACAATGATGATCAGTAAATATAAATCTGAGTTGGCCACACATTCCCGAGCTGATCTCAGTGATAGTTTCTGACGAAAAGGAGAAATAGGAATATCTGCCTGTCCTAACAAATTCCCCATCCTCTCAGTATAATTTTACAGCAGTTAGCAACCGCAAACTTTAAGATGAGAATCACAGATTTGTGAGATTGAAACAAGTGATTGTCAGAAAGGTACACGTTAGCTGCTTTTTAAAAGTTTATTTTCAGAAGTTGAGTTCACCTGCAGTAGAAAGTAAGCTAGCCTCTAGGTACCAAATTAAATAAGACAGATCTTGTCGTGCTGTATTTATAACTCAGTAGGGCACATCTTACTTGCAGAATGAGTGTAGTATTTCCAATACCTCCAAACTCAACGAAGCAGGACTGGTGATTTTAGGGCAGTTAACCCAGCTCCAGGGTTCACTGGTTCACTCACCCAGCCATGATGGGTGATGCTGGCGAACGAGTGTGGTAACTGCCCTCACAAATCTTCTAATCCCGCAGAAGGTCCGAAGTCAATAATCAACGAGTCAATAACCAGTCGTGATGCAGACATCTGGAGGTTTCCACGTCAGTTCCAGGCTCTGTGAATTCCTTGCCTCTGTTCTACTATTTGCTTGAGTTGACACAGTGGAACCCACTTGGGCAATGCATCTAATCATTGCCCCCTCTGTACCATGCTTTTCTGACAGGCAAAAAGATGTTTATGTTACAATTGGCAAGGAATCACTCTTATTGAAATGATTAGCGAGGCAAACAATTTTTAATACAGTGGCTGTCCGAACACGGTGGATATTTTCTTCCTCCCTAGCTGCTTCCAGTTAGATTTTATTTTATTTTCTAAGAAGCAAGGAAGGGTAATATATGCACATCTGATATGCAGCTTCCAAGTGATACAAATCTCATCTTTCCTGCTGTGTGGCTGCTTGCTTTTCCTTGCACTTTTTTTTTTTTTTGTCATTGAGAGGTTATGACAACATGAGCATTATTGTATTTATAAATATCACGTGTTTCCTTGATATGGCTTGCAGTTTCTGCCAGACAGAACACATGGAAGAAACATTTCTCGTTAGCTCAGCATTGGTTTCAGTTATGCTGATTTCCGGGACAGGAAAAATGCCTTCCTACTCAGATTTAACTTTCATAGAGTAGAAACAAAACCTCTGAATGTCCGTGAAATGGTTTTAACAAGGGTGGATACTGCTCCTTTAAACCACATATTTTGACTAAAAGCTTCCTTCTGTAAAAAAAGCCCCAAGCCTTGCATTTAGTCACCATAAAGACAGGCAGTGCTGGAAGCGTTCGAGAGATGGGTGGTTTGAAGGTCTCTGCAAGTCTAGAAAGTTTCTTCTAGAAGAGAAAGGGTCACGGAAGATGTAAGGTAAGAATTGTACCTTTATAACAAAATACAATTTGCGGAATATTTTTGTCATGCGGTGGGATGTTTACCTTCAACTGGCTCAGGTCTTCCTGTATTTCAGTTCAATTCAATGAGGAATTAAAATTCCAGGCTTTTAATTTTCACTTCTTACACACTGCTTAGGAAGAAACTTCTTTGTTATTGGCGATAGTCTGTTTAAAAAAAATTTTTTTAAATTACATTCGACTGTCTTCCATCTATAAATCTTATGATCTAGTTTCTGTTTAACCATATAATTTATTTTCTTGACCATATAATTTAAAAAGGATTTAAGGTGTCAACATTATCTGCCAGTAAGATCTCACTGATGTATGTGTTTTGTTACCATTTTCAGTGTTTTCATGAAGATGTTGACTTGCATTTAGTTTCTGAGACAACTGTAGAAAATTTGAAGATGTGATAGCAGTGGGAGGGGGACTGGAGTATGTGTCCTTCAACATCCTAGGGAAAATTATTTGTTGTTTTTTTCCTTGGGAAAAAACTTTAAATTTTAAATTAAAAATAGCCCTTGTATCTCCGTTTTGACTTTTTTTTTTTTAAAGAAATACCACTGTAAGCTTTATAAGTAACATGTAAAACTTCTAGTTTTATATAACAGATAAATCCTATTATGTCAGGCTTGATGATTGCAGAAATCATATGTACTTGAGGTGACGATTTTCTCTTATTTGTGCACTAGTTAGGTCACAATACTTTGCATTTTTTAAAAAAGGAATTTGGTAGAGCAGTGTTTCCCTTTAAAGGTTCATGTGTGCATGGATCTGCTTATCCATATTCCTGTGGATATCTTTATCATACTCTGGAGATGAGTTAATGTGCATGAAAAGTTGTTATCTAGTGTGGTCCAAATAATACATAGTATTTCATTTAGTCATCAGAAAAACTCGACTTCATAGGTACAACTAGACCCATTTTTAGATTGGAAAACTGAGGTCAGAAAAATTAAATAACAAGATCACACACTCGTAATAGCAAAGTTGGAGTTCAAACCCAGGCGGACTCTCTTGCCAGTAGCTAAGAGCTCCAAGTCTGTAGTCAGACACAGACAACTTAACTTGAAAGTAATGATTACAAATAAGCAATGCTTTTTTTGACTCAGGAGAAATTATTTTGTACACTTTGGGAGGGTTTTCGGTTGGTTGGTTAGTTGGTTGGTTCAGATATGTAGCATCCAAAACCTAATATCAGCCCAATAGTCTTTTCAGAGACTTGGTTATGATTCCCTCGGCGTGAAACGAAAACACTAACCAGTAGTTAGTGTGGGGAGGGTTTTGGGCAAACTACCCTTTCCTCTTTGCTCCTTCCTTCCTTGCATCATGGGCTGTGTCACTCGAAAACTGTTTTCATATACCCAGAGCAGGGAGCTTATTCGTGAGCTTGATCTAGAAGTGAGAAGGTGTCTTTGAATGGAGAACTGCCCACATGTCAGGCTACAGCCTGTCAGGCTTTCACAGCAGAGCCACTGCGGGGGAGGACGAGAACAGTGAATAACGTTGAAGGCAGAAGGTTCTAGAATCTGCGCAGCCAGCGGAGCCAGCTCAGGACCAGGACTGTGACTCTCCTCACCCGCTCCTGGAGACTGAGGCATCCACTCAGCCACAAAAATATCCCAGTGATTTGTGATGCAGAGTAATTATTGCCGACAGTGTCAACGGGAGATGCTGCTGCTCATCACAGCCCTGCTCTTGGGCTTCGGGACCGAGACAGCTAGCTGCCAACCCCACTTCTGCATAAAATCCAGGAGTGAAAGTTGATTGGGACAGGACCTTCCTTTAGCAGGGACCAAGGTCATTCTCAAGAGTCCTGTGCCAAGGTTGGGGAGTTGGGGAGATGTTTACACCGCACTCTCTACCCTTTGATATCTAAACCACATCCCTTTTCTTGGCTCTTGTAAATACAGATGTTAGTGGAAATTGCCTTTGACTGGGAGCATATGTCCTGCTGTTTTTCAGGTTGTAACCCCAGCACCTACATGCTGCTTTCTTCCTGGGGGTTGGCTTTTCTGTTTTTCCTGTGGGTCCCCATCGGGGTAACCCAGACTATAGGAAATGGTTTCCTACCACATCCACGCAGGCTCCCTCCATGGATGCGAGGGACCTCCATGGTCTTGCCCTGTAAGAGGGCTTCCAGATGACTGTTCTTTTCATTACACTATTTCTAAAATTTCTCAGGTGAGCATGTGTTACTTTTATTTAAATTTGTGTGTATGGCAGGGGAGCACACATTAGCCTTTCACAGAGAAAATGAATGTGTTCAAGGTGCATATCAACTGGTGGTAGGGTGTTTCCTCTCAGCCCTGCTTTTCTTCCCATCAGACCAGTGATCCCTTTGCTTGCGTGTAATTTGCAGGAGCAATACTATGCCTGCGACTGTAGATTTGTGACTGAGGGGATACCTGGTAGTTGGTGCAACCTCAAGAAACAGAAAGCCTGCCTTATTTGGAATCGTGGGATTTCAGAGGTGGAAAGAAGGTCCTACCCATCATCTTTTATAACCCGTTCACCTGTCAGTGGGACTCGGGAGGCCTAGCATGGTTAGAATGGCTTGGGGTAACCAGATCACACAATAAGGAAGGGACAAATATAGGGCTGGAGCCCCAAGCCACCTGTCCCTCAGACCAGCCTTTTGCCTATTGCCAGCACTTCCGTGCTTTTGTTCTGGCCTCTTTGGGTCCCACTGGATTGATTTAGGAAAATGTTGTCTGTCTGGCTTCTTGTAGGCAGCCATTGTTGGAGATGAATATAACCAGGCTTCACGTCCTCTCCATGGCAGCACATGTCTATAGTGGGACCAGAGCTCATTAATTGGAAATGCATGGTCCTAGACCAAAAATAAATGGATTTTGAACTAACCAGATTTAGATGATCCAATATTTTTATTGAGGGAGAATAAGCCATCAAGTCAACTGAAAAACAGCAGCTGCTTCAAATTATGAGATGCTTTGAATAAAACAATACATATTGGCTTAAAAGGCTTGTATTGTATTATAATATTATTTTGAAAAGTCAGCCTCTTTGCTAAGGAATATGGCTCCTGCCATGACTCTGTTTAAAACATTAATGTATTACTGCCCAGAAGACTTTCAAAGTTGGTTTTTACTAGGAACCAGTGATTTTCAGTGGCACGTAGAAAAACAGGTTTTTACATTTTAATAATTATGTCTTCATGAGTATTAGAGAGGACAAAGAACCAGAGAGTTAATGAACATTATTACTTTATCACAACTAAGTAAAGAAAAAAAAAAAGTCAACTTGAAATTGACTTAAAGAAAACCATTAATGGGTAATAGAGCACTGTTGGTGCAAGGAAATGGCCAAAATGGTGACAGTATCTTGTTAGCGAGTGAAGTGTAAAGACCAAGGCTTTAAGACAAAGGATGACACAGGGGCTTGTGAGGATAGAGCAGAATGTCATTAAAGATTGTATCCTTGAAAAAAAATGAACTGTTTCGACGTCAGAATCAAAACTAATAGTTGTTTAAGGGTTCTCAAGGACTCCAGCACTTTGTTATTTGGCACAAAAGAAGAGTTGTTCATTAAATCAGTTTTGTGCACATCTATTTATTTGAGGCCTCTCCAGATAAAAGGTGTGAATACCCAGTGTGCATTTAAGCTAGAGGATGCTTTCTCATTGTTCAGGCAGCACTAACTCACTCCATATTTCTGAAATACAGAAAATATGTTTCATTTAGTTGGTTGATCAACACATGTACTTGATTTCTTTCTTTACATTTTTTTTCTTTTCCTGTGAAATCAGAGTTCATGCTTTTCCTTGTTCTGATTTAACTCTTTGAACCTGTATGTTTTCATTTGCCCTGGATATCACAGGAAGAGCTGCCAAACAAAAACCCAAACAATGATAAGAAATCGTAACGATGTTGATGATGAGGTAATTCGGAAATAGCAGGGACCTGTTTAAACTTCAGCGCATGTTTTTCATAAAGCAAGCCTCCAGAGTATTGGGTATCATGGTCAGTCTGATAGATTAATCGAGGAGGAACGTCTATGACTGTTCCTTGCACTGACTTACAAGAAGGAAGGCAACGGATAGAACATCCTGTGCAAGGTGGACTCCTTGCAGTAGGAACTGAGGGAACATTCTGGATGCATATCCACAAAGTGGATACCATTTTTGCTTGCCTTTAAAGCAAATCTAAAAATATATTTCCTAGCAGCTGTGTAACTGCAAAACAAAAAACTGCTCTACTGCAGCGCAAATTACTTACTAGATATCTCCAGGGTTCCGATCTTAATGCTTCAGAAATTTGCTTTAGATTTTATTGTATATATTTAGACCGAGGAGCCTATTAGCTTGCGATCTAGGAGAACCTCTACATTCTCATGAAAATGAGAAATGTGCCACTGTTGGCAACCTAAGGCTATAATTATGTTAATCTGACCATTTTAAGACTGAAATATGTTGTTTTAAAATGTTTCTGTATTTTTATTATTCGTAACAATGATCTGAAGAAATTTAGTGAAATGCTAATAAGTTTCTATTCAGTATCACTTTGTGACCAGAACATAAAAATGAGTCAAATGGGGTATTTTGATATGTTTAATTTTGACAGATAATTTTTATCCAGAGATATGTACTTCTATATATAGTGCATCTTAATATTATAAAAACTACCAAAACCTTTTTTTTTGTATTTTAAATGCAGATACAGCAAACATATGCATAAGGCTATCTTGACATATGAGTTCAGTAACAGCATTTCTACGTCTACATTAAATGGCACTTTGCAAAAAATAAATAAATAAATCCTCACACTTCACTGTACAAAAAGAGAGCCAAAAACTATTTTTTGAGCAATATAGCAAGAGAAATATTTTTCTATCAAGGACTATCCTAAAGTACACAGATTTTACTATTTCTAATCTAAATATGAGATGAGACCAGAATGGACAATATAATTGAAATTCTAAGAGCATCCAAAAACTTGTGTTTAACAAATTGGTTCAGCCTTGCCTCAACAATCAAGACTTTTATTCTGGCCACAGGCACGTTTCATTCTTAAAGAGAGGTACTCCCAGGTAGCAAGCTGCGAAAGGAAGGAGAAGGACCTAAAGCAGAGATGCGAGTAATCGCCCATCCCATAATTTTTAGAAATAACTAAGATTTGAATATACTTGTCATGTCAGCATAAAGTGCATTGGAAATCTTTATTAGCCTAATCTGGCTTTAGAATCCCCAATTAATTTGGGAATGGGAAGGAGGAAAAGCACTTCCTTGAATGTGAGTCCACAGCATATAACTGGGACTTTCTTCTCAAGGATATGTCTTTGGGAAAGAATACAGCATGGAGCACCTACTTTCAGAATCTACATCCATTCTTTCTTCCGGTGAGCTCTTGTATCTCAAAAGGAGAGTGTGTCTTTCTCATCACGCTCCTATGAATATATCAAAGTGACTATTACCCATTCTGTTCATTTTACTTTCATTTGAGTGAGCCCAGGAATGCTTGTGGGAGACTTTAATGAGAACCCATGCTGATCATGTTTCTCTGCATGCAAAGTTATACCAGAATAATTCAGCTCACTTGATGTTCACAGAACTAGGAGGGTAAGCACAGAAGGTATTCCTGAAGCAACATGGTATCAGAACCAGAGGCTCAGAAAAGTTCTGTGGCAGAGCTACAGTCATGGCGGTGAGACCACAGACAAGATCCTCGGAGGGCAGTCTTTTCATTCATAAACCAGAGCTCCTTCTGCCACAACCCACCCTTCCTTGGTCATCATGGTGGGGAGGAGTGCTGATGGAAGAGGACCATTCAACCTTTGAAAAAAATTTTGAGGGGAAACTAATTTGTGGACTGCAGTCTGTTGAAGGAGAAGTTGAGGATGAGGGTCATGAGAATGAAGCCAGTGTCTCACTGTGCAAATTGTGCGAAACTCCCTCTGTCTGTTTATTCACCCATGTCTTCTTATCTTCTCTGGGAGGCAGTTTACCCTAATGTTGCTTTTCAGAGAAGGGAAGACAAGTAAGAGAAAGGATAATACAAAAAAAGAAGAAGAAGAAGAAGAAGAAGAAGAAGAAGAAGAAGAAGAAGAAGAAGAAGAAGAAGAAGAAGAAGAAGAAAGAAGAAAGAAGAAAGAAGAAAGAAGGAGAAAAAGATTGGGTTGGGTAGTGGGGGAAGCTGAGGTACTTTGGGGTCATCCTGGAGCCTCTTTCTCCTTGAAGTGAGTTGAAAGCTCTGGCTGCTGGTCATGAACTTGGAAAGGCTCCACAGATGGCAGAGCATTTTCTTCACCTGTCTTGCCATCCATGTGGCAGAGCATTCTTTCCTTTCAGGGGCAGTGTTTTGGGGTAGGGTTGAAGTACAACTAGAATATGTCTGCCCCCTTGCCCGATGTCGGCACTCTGTCACATGGACCGTGACTTCCTTACATTGGGTCACTGAGCCTGTAGCCCATCATGTTTGTTACTCGCGAGCTACCCAGATTCAGGAACCCAGGGCTCCCCTCGGAGTGTAGGAATGCTCAAAGTCCGGCAGTCCTTGGGACACAGGGAAGCAGATCTCATCTCTGAGGAAGAAGCTTCTGGCAGCCTTGGAACCGAGTAGGGAAGCGGTGACTGGCTAACCTCCCCCAGCTGTCGAGCAGGGCAAGGCCGGGCAGGGCGTGGGTGGAGACGCTTGCCAAGCCCAGCCTCGGGGTATGCACGACTCCCAAACTGCTTGTCTTTGAGGCTGTTATTTATCCAAATAAGGAGAAGTGGTGGTTTTGCTGACCATCTCAGATTTCGCAGCCATGTCCACTGGCTTGCTGGCTGACTGATCTGATATTTGAACTGAAAACACCAAGGTATTCCTTTGAAATGGAGCACTCTGGTGGGGCTCATGGGTGTCCTGGAGTCATCATTTGGAAGGTGGTTCCCCCCCCCCCCCACCATTTGTAGATAACTGGAGTATGGTCTGGTGTCTGTGGCTGCTCTCCTGTGTCTCTAACATTCAATACAGAAGACTTTGTTCAGGTATTTCTGACCCTGATTTGGGATGGAAAGAATACTGATCTCTGTGATCCCTGAACCACCGCCTTCCTTTGATGAGTGTTCAGAGAAGGTCAAGTCTCCACACTGATTTTTTACCACTGTAGTATGAGATTTTTCTGGCACTTCACAGATCCTGGCCCTGGTATTTGCCTTTGGGTAGGACACTTGAAGCCGTGTGGCCCCAGTTCCTCATCTGTAAGATTGGGATTATGATGTTTATCTGATGGGAATCCACTGGGAATTAAATGAGGTGATTTTGGAAAGCACTTGGTAAATAGGAGGTCTCCAAAAATATCCGTTCCCTTGTTACCTTTCCATCTTCTCCTGGCAGATTTAGATGAAAATATTTATAGAGAAATTATAGATAATTATCTCTGCTACCCAAAGTTTAATAAGGTCAGCTTTCTGAACTAGGATTTAACCAAACCCATAGTGGAATGGAGATTTCGATGTGAGCTTACCACTTCCCTTCTACTCCCTAGAGCAGTGGGTCTTCAAGAAGTTCCCTGGACCAACAGCTCAGCATCACCTGGGGATCTGTTAGCAATGCAAATACTCAGACCCAACTCCTGACCTGCTGTATTGGAAACTCTGGTTGTGGAACCCATTAACCTGTGTTTTATTGAGCACTCGGCATGATCACAATGTATGTTGACATTGGAGAACCGCTTGCTGTTTGGGTCAGAGCTCTACTTACCTATTCTTCCAGGGCAGTTGGCCTTCCCCACCTCTTGTCTCTAATTAGCCCGTACTTCCTGCTTGGAATACCTAAGAAAGCAGCCTTTTTCTTATCTCCTGGAATTCTGCTCATAATTTATGGATTCATTTAAATCTCACCTCTTCAGAGAAGTGTTCCTCAACTCTCCCAGCCAGAAGAATCCTACTTTTGTATAGATTCTGAGAGATTTGTGTATTGCACTCATTTAATACTTGCCACAGTTATTCTTGCTTCGTCTTATTTTGAATATTCATATACATGCCTCGGTATCCCTACTAGAATGTAAGCTCTGCAAAGGTAAGAGGTATGTCTTAAAGATCCTCTTTCCCTCATCAGCCTTAACCATGGGCTTTGTATACCTAGTGGCTATTCAGTTACCATTTCATGGACATACAGAATGCGATAGTTTAGAGATAGTCTAGATCAGAATTCTTGTTTATATATATTGTGAACCTGGTGTTACACACCTGAATCAGAGTGCAAGTTCCAACATGCTCCATTGACTACCAGAAGACACCCCGAATGGGGGGCATTTGGGGCCACTGACTTGGTCCACACTGGCAGATGCTCTTGTGTTCTTTGCCACAGATTCCCTGAAAGCAGATGCATTTTTTTTCTTTACGATTTCATTTATTGATTGATGAGAGACACAGAGAGAGGCAGAGACATAGGCAGAGGGAGAAGCAGGCTCCATGCAGGGAGCCCGATGTGGGACTTGATCCCAGAACCCTGGGATCATGCCCTGAGCCAAAGGCAAGTGTTCAACCACTGAGCCACCCAGGTGCCCCACAGATGCATTTTTTTCAAAGTATATTCATTTCATTTATAAACCTGAAACCTTTTAGATTCTTTGATAACTAATGAGAACTGGGCAAATGGATGAGCCTATATAACTGTACAAAACAGGGCATCATTTTCAGTCTTACACAAAAGAAGTTTCTCAGCTCACACTCAATCCACCTGGGATTCCCATAGAACTTCTTTTGGTTTGAGAGTTGCTGCTGAGAGGAGAGCAATTGGCTCTTCTGAACCCACGAAGAACTGGCACAAGGGCTGTTTCCATCCAGATCTGCATTGCTGTTTTTTCACGTTTATTTTGAGGAAAGATTGAACTTGGTGGATTTGTGAATTATTGTCCTTCAGCGTAATCCTCTGGGGCTCTTCAGCCTCACATGATCCTTGCTCCTTTTGACACATTAGCTAATATCGTTCAGCTGAAGGTCAAAATAACAGCACAACTAAAAAACTTTTCATCAGAAGCTACCTATAAAATCTCCTTTTAAAACTAGTTCTGCTGACATAACTCATCTTATGTTGTGTGTTTGTTCTGTTTTGTAATAAAGCCAACACATGTCCTCCTTTGATTGATATGAAAACAGACAGGGGGGTGATGCCGTGAGAAGGGCCATGATTGTAACCGGGGTCCACAGGGTTGACTCCAGAAAAGCTATGAGGAAAGAAGGAGAAGTGCTGAGGGACATGGAGTGGACCTGAAGAGGTAACACCTATCAGGGAACATTCGGTGCTAGGACACTAGGACTGCTCGGACACTGCCACGGGAGTCCTGGGATGTGACACAACAGTGACAGACCAGGAATGAAAGACCATTTGTTTTCCAGCTTGGCATCTACCACTCATCGATTTGTTTACCACCGTTTTCTCCACTGAAAAATATCTATCGTTAAGCTGTGGCTGTAGAGCATAAAATCCTGCATAGGTTGTCCTCACCGTGCTGTGTAAGTTGAGATATGGTAAGAATGTGTTATATTGTCAAACTGAAATATTTTTTTTTAAATCCTTACACTGTTGTCATGTGACCATACTGTAGCTATGTAGTAGCGTTGTATCAACTTTTTTCACTTATAATCGACTCAGTTTCCCTGATGAAAGGTTAGAGGAGCATAAGGTACAGTGATAGAATTACAGAGCCTCATTCAGTGACTTATGCATCTCTGAGAGGTGTGGTCCAAGGAATGGCACTCAGTACTGGGATGGGAGTCATAGTGATAAAGAATGTTAATCAAATGAGGCCTACAGGGATGCCTTCGTGGCTCACTGGTTGAGCATCTGCCTTTGGCTCAGAGCATGGTCCCAGGGTCCTGTGATCAAGTCCTACATCAGGCTCCCTCCGGTAAGCCTGCTTCTCCCCTTGCCTGTGTCTCTGCCTCTCTCTGTGTCTCTCATGAATAAATACATAAAATCTTAAAAAAAATGAGGCCTAGACATTTTGTCCCATAAGTAATCTGGCATCTATGACTAATATATGTGTGTGTATACATATACGAGTGTGCATGTGTGTATATACATGTTTACACATCTATAACTAGTGGTGTAGTGATATCTGTATAGTGATTATTAGTGATACAGAATATGTATCACTTTTTAAAGATTTATTTATTAGAGAGAGCGCACATGAGGAGAGGCAGAGGGAGAGAGAGAGAAGTAGACTCTCTGCTGAGTAGAGATCTCGACGACTCAGGGATGGATCCCCAAGATTGTGATCTGCGCTAAAATTAAGAGTTGGATGCTGAACTGACTGAGCCACCCAGGTGCCCCTACACATAACTTATTTTGAGGCAATAATAATAGTAATCAAGGGAGTGTCTGGATAGTTCATTCCTAAGCCCAGCTGAGATGGCTACTGTTCTTTTCCTTTGCTGTGAAAATCTGGATCAGAGAGTGAAACAGGTGAGGAACTTCTCAGTTCACCACACACTGCACGCTGAAGGTCAGAGGTTAAGCAGAGAAAGCCTCGGTAGTCCCTGCAGGGAAGGCCTTGGGGGGCAGGACTCCTCTCAGAGCAGTACACCGTGTTTTGGGGGACACCGGATTTCACACTTTAGGAAGAAGCAGTGAACACAGTAGCAAGGCTGAAGATGGGCATTCTTGCAGCTTCTCTGCTTTGTCTTTGGGCAAAGTTTCTTTCTTTCTTCTTTTCTTTTAAGATCTTATTTTTAAGTCATCTCTATACCCATCATGGGGCTCGAACTCATGACCCCGAGATCAAGATTCTCATGTTCCACTGACTGAGCCAGCCAGGCTCCTCTGGGCAAAGTGCTTAACTAATCCTTACACTTCCATTTCCTAATCAATCAAATGGGAATAGGAACCCCTGATCCATGCATTTCCCTTGGGTTCTGAGGCCCATGAAATAAAATCATGAAAGCCCTATGAATGGGCACCTGGGTGGCTCAGTGATTGAGCATCTGCCTTTGGCTCAGGACATTATCCCCGGGTCCTCGGATCGAGTCCCACATCGGGCTCCCTGCAGGGAAGCCTGCTTCTCCCTCTGCCCTTGTCTCTGCCTCTTTCTGTGTGTCTCTCATGAATAAATAAATAAAATCTTAAAAAATATATATTTCTTTTACAATCCTTTATAGAATAAGGACTGTTGTCAATAAACAAAGCCTAAGTATCATACATTGCAGAGTGCATGTTGACAAGCTAAATAGGAGTTTAGAGAACAATCATAAAAGGAAAAATAAAGTCGAAGACACCGAAAAATTCTATTTGGGTGACAGAAATGACTTACCACTAGCAACAAATCTAGAAGCTCCAGAATGGGAGTCCTGTATGAAAGAATAGTGTCCATACAGGCACCGAGTGGATGCGTAGGGACATGGAGATGAGACCCGAGGAGTTATTTGCACTATCTGTTACAAGTGGTAGAAAGAAGATACCATTTTACAAACTGTAACTATTTTAGGTACAAAAGGAGGTTGTCCTTGGCCTGGATGAGACAGGAGTATCCCAGAACAAGATTGAGTACCGGTGAGCGAAGCACATTTTTCTTTTATCTGTCCTACAGCTCCACACAGTTACTGACTGTGGCTTGGGAGTTAAATGATTTATTTAGCATTACTTTAGTGTGTTCCAGACTGGGATCTTTAATCACCATTGGGCACAGTGTTAAGTCAGCCAGGGGCTCAGCAGAGTTGCCCCTGTCAAAATATTTGTGGGAATTACGCTCATCTTAAATATAGCCATCAGCTAACCAGTGACTGGACCATCTCTTTCCTGAGAATTAAGTAATTTTGGCAACAGTCTGTCTCGTGTCTGGGAGACATTCCATTTATGATCAAATGAAACATTAATAGTTTCGCTAAAACCTCACAAATGACCGTCTTTCCAATTTTAACAGTGTAAGCAAGATGAACTTGAGATTTTTTCCAACGTCATAATTGCTTCCCTTCACAATGCCGTCTTCGTGCTTATAAGCACATTTCAAATTTCCTTTTATCATATGTAATTTTTAAAAAACCAATAAAGAAATGAATGTGTGAGAGAGAGAGAGAGAGAGGAAATAGAAATAAATTTCACAAGACTGTTAGCCTTACCAGAGCATAAAAATGATTTCCTGTTGAGGTAATGCTATTTACTAGCATGTTCTTTTTTAATACTAACTCAAAAGAAATAAATTGCTTCCACTTTGCTTATAGTGCCAGTTAATGAAAGGAAGAAGGAGAATCAATAGTAGAACACTTAATACACCACTATGGGAAGAACAAATCAGCAAATGCTGCAGCATCCCAGGGCAGGTCATGCCAAGGAAGGCAGGTCATGCAGAAAGGACTCAGTGGGCGGGGACTTAGTGGTTGGCCACACCCAGACTGAGCCAGATTTCCTGGTGAGTTAGCCTGAATGAGCTGTTCTCTGGAGGGCATGAGCCAGACAGGTGAAGCTGAGTCCTGTATGGCACCAGCATATTGCTTAGGAAATTAGCCTACCTAGTTCCACAGCTGACATTCTAGGACCTTAGGATAGTGAACCTCCCCTAGCCCCCCAAGGATGACCTGTGTGCTTCTTACCAGAGGTATAACTCATCCTGATTCATCGCAGCATTGGGCCAGCTTTCAAACTCCTGACAGGGAATTACAGCTCTCCCTAATGATGAAGCCATGCATGGAGTCTCCAGACCATGCCCTGAAGCATGTAGAAAGCGAAAGGGAATTGCTCTGTGACAGGGAGGAAGAGATGGAAGAGGCAAACCAGACCTTCCCTCACCTTGCACCCCATGACCTGCATGGCACCAGGGTCAGAGGAAGCCACCTGTCTCTGCCGTGGCTGACATGGACTTGTGTGATGAGTGTGCTCAAAGCATAAGCCTTAGTGAAACAGCAGTGAGAGCTCAGTGTGTCTGTTTTCGGGGGAGGGAATGACCCTGACTGCACACATTCATTCAATCTCAGGACCAGTCCTGCAGGTATAACAGCAGGTAAATTAGTACAAGAGCCATGCTGCTTAGGACGTCTGCATGCCATGAAACAGGGTCTTTGGGGGAGTCGTAGGGGTGGGAGCCTGGCTCAATCAGACAAGGGAGACCAACCCCGACATCCCCCTTCCTGGAAAGTGTGTGTTTGACCCAACAAACAGAACCTGCCAGATGTGTGCCAGATGCGTCAGGGGCTGATAGTGTGTGCTTCCCGGACTCCAGTGAGAAATAACAAACTCTCACTGATTAGATTAAAAATCGAAGCAGGGGTTTTCGCATTCCTCCTACTCTTTTCTGACCTCTTAGGTGGCATCTCTTGCAACCACTTCATCCGAATATTGTTTCTAATGAGACAGCTTAGAGGGTGACGCTGTCCTGTGTGCCATTGTCTCCCTCCCTTAATAACCACAAAGTGTGGTGACGACATTAAACAGTTTTTCAAGAAACCCTGCAGCACCAACGGGATTTGAACCTGGGAGACGTCATGGAATTCTTTGGGTCAGCAAGATGAGGCCTCGAAAAGCCTTAAGATGTTTGAAAAATGCGCAGGCTTCCCGGAGCGTGGTGGCCGGGTGTGGCACGAGGCCAGTGGGGCTTGCAGCCCAGCATCTTGAGCTCCTGGCCACTGCATTGCCACTTGGGTGGCTCTTCCACTCAGGTGAGTCCCTGGGGGCTCAGGAAGCCTGGTGGTGATCACACAGAGCCTACCTGCGAGCTAAGGAAATGCTTTTCCTCCCTCACCTTTTGTTCGTAATGCGTTGATACCTGTCCTCTGCTCAGCAGCGCACAAGCCACTTCTTGTCGGGAACACATACGTTCTCTTGCCAGCTCGCTCCCCTGCCGCAGAGCAGCTGCATTGACATCAGTTGCCGAAGGGGGGGGGTCTCTGGAGACTGCCCGGGCCTCTCTCCTCCTCCGCCTGGTTGAGGGTGGGGCAGAAGGGCTGTGGCTTCCTTTCTCGAATCCTCTCTTGGGGCACCGTTGGCTGGCCCTCCTTACCTTTCCCTCCTCTTTCAGGTACGTTTTCTGGAGGGATCGCTGCTGCTACTGCTTGCGTGGTGCTGCGCGGGCCTGGTGAACGGCTGCTACCCAAAGTTCAGCTCGGTAAAGCCAAGCTGGTTAATTAATAGACAGCCGCCTTCATCATCTTTATGCTCTCTTTCCTCTGGTATAAACCAGGGAGCGGGGAGGCTCACGTTTCCTTCACTTGCCAATCCACCGGCTTGAGAAGCCAGGCAGCGGGATGAGTGTGCGCGCTGCTGGTCTATCTAGATTTTCGCAGCAGAACTCAAGCTGAGCCGTGGTCCAATACGGTAATTAGCACACTGGGTTTTCCGATGGCTTTGTGGTGGCTGGTTGTCTGTTTGAATGATCCTGTTTGCCTTAATCAAATGGAGTTTGTGGTTTTTCCTTCCCTGTTAGCCCATTTACCTAGGCCTCCCAGAGTTTGCTCGTTGGTGTGTGTTTTCCGTGTAAGCAGTTGTTAAAGGCCTGAGTCACCCATGAGGTAGCCTGTGGTTGGTTTGAGCTAAGATTACCCAGTGACTAATTTCCAAGGGGAGGAGAAATTGGCTTATCAGGGGGAGGACTACTTTTCATCCATGCCCGTGACAGCCTCATTCAGAAGCCTGGGTAAAACACAATGGTCTTTACTGGTGGTAAACACTCAAGCTGGGAACATTTTACGACCTGGGGCCTTTGCAGTTTCTTCCCTGAAGAGAAAGCAGTCTAAAGTATCCAAATGTGGAACTGAGGATTTAGATGAAGCCAGCAAACAAAGGACGCGCGTAATTGGGAGCTGAGCCAAAGTGTTTTCTTCACAGCGTTAGTTATACAGGTGATTTCCTTAAGAAAAAGTAAGTGGCTTTAATTCTTTGAGGATGAGAGAGTCCCATAAGAATCCTTCTCAGTTTTGTCCGGTTACTTCATTGTGTGGTCCGATTGAGTGGTATGTTTACAAATTCTAGAACTGGAAGGGTGGGGTTTGAAATATAATAAACTGTGCATACTACTCCCTTTCCGCAAAGAATATATGTATTTTAAATAGTCCGCAAAGAGACATGATTACATGAGACAGTTTCCCAAAACGATTTGAAATAAACATTGTGTATGCTAGGTTTTTTTTATCCCCAGAAATAATTATAAGAGTTTTGCCCCTTCTTCTCTTGCGTTCAAGAAACTTCTAAGTAAGTCATGTTTGGTTTAACTTACTGGGTTTTGGAGAAATGAAATAGAGATAGGTGTGAGGATTCCTAAATCAAATTTCAGATAATTAATTTGAAACTGTCCCAGATTTCGGCCCCTCGGAAGTCCGAGCCATACAGCTTACTGAGGTCTGTACCGTGGGCAGGGACAGCAGCCTCTCACCCAGGGCTGTGGTGCTGGGCTCCGGAAGAAACGTTACTGTTTATAAGAACTGGAAGTGCTCAACCAAGAGGGAGCAGGGCTTTGGACAGTCATGGTAGGAGGGACAGACGATCCACCAACAAAGTAGGTGAGTGACGGAGAATAGTCTAGTTCATACGTTGCCAGTATATCTAGTGTAGATAAATGAGCATTCTCTTTGTCTGGGCCAAGGTGTAGGCAGATAGAGATCCATGTTGGAGTCTGGTCAGGTGTTAAAAGAACCTTTATTCTTGCATTTGGGTTCTCTTTTTCTTGCTGTAAAATGAAAAATCTTCAAAGCTCACATAAAGATAGGAGTGTGAAACCTCCTGGGACTAAAGTATCGGTGATATAATGAATGCAGATATTTTGAGAGAGATGAGATGATAAGAAGATTAGAGAGACTAGTGGAGAAGAAGGCAAGCTGGCATATGAAAGAGGGTGACAACGGTATGGGATGGGTGTGCGTGTTTTGCTCATTTATTTTACTTTTAAAGTTTGCTATAATTTTCTCTTAACTCAGACCTCTTAGGTCTGCAGGAAGAACTCATTATGCATTTAATGCCATTTCTGTCCTCATTGGCCAAAAAAAGACCAGTTAAACACCAAAACAGGACTGTAGGTGCCTGATTCCAGGAAGTTATCTCGATGGAAAGAACACTAACATATAAGGCTGGGACTTTTTAAAACTATGTATCATAGAATCTTAATCATCATCCTGATTGTCAATCAGACAGTGAATAGCTCCTAGAGTATATAAAGTCCACTTTATATTGGAATAGTAAGTGGTCTCCTTGAGAGAACACAGTAAAGACTTGAAAGAGATTCTCTTTTCATCTTCCCATCCCTTCTGCCTCATTTTAAGAGTGATTGCCTTTACTTTACCCATACATACCCTTTAGTGTTTGAACCGAAGTTTTCAAATTTTAAAGGTTCACTCTGGTTGTAGGTTTCAAACATTTTCCCACTATATCATGGAAACATCGTGTCATTCTTTTTCTGGGCTCTCTGTGGAGCTGAGGATGAAATTATCATGGGTTCTTTTTAAAACTCAGTCCTGGAAAGTCAGTCATAGCTTGGCAAAGTGAGGTAAAAATTCTGCCAGAGTCTTCCAACTTCCAAGACACCCCGATTGATGGAGATCTGTTCCGTCAGAGCTGAATGCTTGTATTCACCTCCATTGTGGGTGACTCAGGTGGACAGTGATTCTTTCAGTGACCCTGTTGGGTGATGGCAAGATGAATTTGAAGTGGACAAGGTGAGGCTGATAAGTAGCATTACCATCAGGTACATGATGCTGATTGTGTAGGGCTAGGATCCATCCTTGTTGGCCAAAGTCCCATTCTGGTTGGTAGATTGGTACCCATGTCATACTAGCTACTGGCTGTTCAATAAATATCTTGACTATCACCCACATTCCCCTATGAGTGCAGAGTGTATCAGAATTATTGTTAATTGCTACATTTCCTTTTAAATTCATCTACACATGACAGCAAGAAAGCCCAATTAAATTTTTTTGGTGTTTTATTTTTAAAGTTAGTTATATCATACACCTCCTAACCATTTATTTTCACATCACCAAGCACAGTGTGTTTTTAAAAAATATCTATGCAGGCATTTCTGTTGTTTTTTAAAAAAATTACTCAACATTTCATTAATTTTTTAAAAAATTTACATATTCTTTTCATTAATATTCTTTATCCTTCTAGACAGTTCTGTACCACTCTGATTCTTAGTGTGTCTTCCTACTCTCTTGCCAGAAAAAGGGGGGAAGAATTCACTGTATGTTAATTGAGCTCAGAATCCCCCAAATCCTGATGTAATCTGAAGCCAGATAAAGAAGACTACAGTTTAGATGGTTGTTTATCTTAAGTGGGTTCTAGACATTTGAAACCTTTTTAAAAAATTTTATATCAATAATGACAATAGTACCTATCATGTGTTGCACTTATTTGCTTTGACCACTGCGTTACGCTTTATACTCATGTATGAATCTGAATGAATTTACCTTTACCTTCGTTTGGATTAAATCTTGCATTGTGTGGTCTGATTGCGTAGCCCATCCCTCTTGTATTTTATGCTCTGTGAAGCCCTGCCTTGTTGCCATTTTTCTTTTCACTGAGCCTTGCCTTGTAGAAGATAGGAAGGAATAGTTATTTATAGAGGATCTGTATAGATCTACTGCACAGCTTCTGTCATTAGGTTGCTCAGCCATTGTGGATGGGGAATCAGGTGTATCATGGCACAGTGACCTTGGGAATGCCCTCCTCAGGTCTAAGCCCTGAGCACCTGAGTCATGAGGGGTCCAGCGAGTGAGCAGATAGAGGACCATGTGGGTTAGAGTGTCAGATCTGGGTCACATGGAGCAGGGGCACCTAGAGCCCAACCTTGACCCTCACCATCGGTTTGGATCCATGAGGGCCATGGATCCAAATGGATCCATGGAGAAATGAGGAGAGAGTCCCAAAGGTGACAGCCTAGGGATGTCCCAAGTTTGGTTTAGAACTGGGAACAGACTAACCTATTGTAGGAGTGTGTGTGTTGAGGATGTGGGACTAGTGAAGATAAAATTGTAACTGTGTATGAGGAGCCTGCATAGTCTGGGGTCCCTGGAAACAGTTGGCCTCCTCAGGGGACTGAGGAGCTAATACAATGGTGTTCAGGTGACACGCCCTCAAATGGTTCCTTTCATTTGCTCCATATTTGCATCTTGCTTGCATTTTTTTATTGGTTATTTCCATTATGAAATCCATCATAATTTGTAAAACTCCCGGATTAGGGACTCTGCACCACTGGATTCTTGTGGAGACAAGATAAGAAAGCCATGAGATTCCCGAAGCTTCTCCCCCTACACGCTTATCTAAGAGATGTACATAGGAATGCACCTTCTCAAGGGCAGAAACTTGGGGGCTTTATTTAGAACTGTGTCCTAGAACAATGCCTGGTTCTTAGCAAGTGCCTGGTAGTTACTGTTTACTAAATGAATGAATGTATAAAGCAAGGAATCAGTATGTATTCAGAACACTGCACTCTGTTTCATTTTCAACCTTCTCTTGTTGCCTCTGCTTTCTCTTGTCTCATCCCCATCACACACACCATGGGTCTCTTGATAGTTCATTTTGGCTTTTGTCCATTTGAACTTTCCTCCTCTCTCCTCATGCCCCTACCTCACCCACCCCCCAACCGTTCATGCCCTCCTTGGGTGTCACATCTCCCAAAAGTCTGGATGGGAATGTGGACTCCTGTAACAGCACAAGTAGAACTTGAAGAGTGGTCTAGGGAGGTCCCAAAGCTGTCCCTCTTTTCTCTTGTAGCCATTTGGAGAATCTCAGAGACTTCGTGATTACCCTCTGGGGTTTTATCCAAAAAAAAAGTATCATATACTCACATTTTGAATTAATCTGTATTTTTGTGTTCTGCCCCTTGCTACATACAGTAGTGAAATTGCAAATTAGTTTCCCTTTGCCCCATTAACTTGATTCTTTTATTTATTGAGATATAATTGACATATAACATTATATTAGTTTCAGCTGTACAACATACTGATTTAATATTTGTACAGATTGCACATGATCACCACAATAAGCCCAGTTAACATCCATTACCATATATAGTTACACACTTTTTCTTGTGTGGAATATAAGAAATAGTGAAAGGGACCATAAAGGAGGTGGGTGGGGGACCTGAGTGGGGAAAAATTAGAGAGGAAGACAAACCATGAGAGACTCCTAACTCTGAGAAACAAAAGGTTGCAGAAGGGGAGGTGGATGAGAGGATAGGGTAACTAACTGGGTGTTGGGCATTAAGGAGGACGATGAGATGAGCACTGGGTGTTATGCTTTATGTTGGCAAATTGAGTTTAAATAAAACTAAAAAATGTTTTAAATTAAAAGTTAAAAATATGTAAATTCCAAAAAGAAAGCCTGTTCAGCCTCCACATCCAAATTAAATATTAAGTTGCTAATAAACATGTTCTATTTGTTACTCATTCAAAAAAAATCTACTCCCCTAGCAACTTTCAGATATACAATACAGTATTATTAATTATAGTCACCATGCTGTACATTACATCCCCATGACATTTATTTTATAACCGCAGTTTACACTTTAGACCCCCTTCATCCATTTCAGTCAACCTCAATGTCCTGCCTCTGTCAACCACCAGTATGTTCTCTGTGTCTATGATTCTTGAGTCATTGATTCTTTAGTCATTGTTTCTTCCAAAGGAGAGCTAATGGAAGACCCAGTGGGAGTCCTCACTCTCTTGAACTGTATGGGAATGACACAGCCCAGAAGTCACTGCTGCCTGGGCAAGAAGTAGCCAGCTTCTGATGGACTACTCCATCAGGCTCCCCATCACATGGCAGCCCCAGAGGGTCTTTCTGAGGATTTCCTATCTCTACTGTGCCTGAAATTCTCTCCCCTCTTTTTTCCCTGTCCTCCCTACTATGAGTTTTGCCTCCAATTGCATTCTTATCTCCTAGACCATTATTTTCTCCCAACTTCTTGGAGCTGGTTTTTCCTAGGCTCAGGGAAAGCGTTGGCGAATTAATGAATGAAACTTACTTCCAAGCTTTCTCTGTGCATCTTCTTACCCTCTCTGGCCATGTCCCTAGATTGTATCTGCTTGGAAAAATAGGAAAGATGCTTACTATTTTCCAGGCCTAATATTAGAAAAATATGCTCAGGAGAAATTTTAGAAAATACAATTTTAGCACTTTTGATAACATTAGATCCACATTTATTAAGTATCTTAAAGAAGCTATGACCCCCAAAATGTAAACCACTGCACTACTTTCCCCCCAAACCTCACAATGTTGAGCTCTTTTTGGGTGTTTCTTGTGATTGCTGCAACAAACTACTACATACTGAGTGGCTTAAAACATCACAAACTCATTACCTTACAGTTGTAGCCATCAGAAGTCCAGAATGGGTTTCAAAGGCCAATACCAAAGTGTTAGCAGCACCACATTCCCTCTGGAAGCTTCAGGGGAGAACCCATTTCCTTGCCTTTTCCAGCTTTTCGAAACTACCTTCATCCCTCAGCTCCTAGGTCCTTCTGCCATCTGCACAATCAGCGGCAGAGCATTTCAACCTCTCTCTCTGATCCCGCTTCTGTTCTCACACCTCCTTCCCTGACGCTGACCCCTTCCTCACTCTGTAGTGAGGTGGCATTAGGTCCATCTGGACAGTCTGGGATAATCTTCATATCTCAATATTCTTAAAAAGGAACATCGCAGAGTCCCTTTGGACACATAAGGTTCCAGAGATTAGAGTGTGGACGTGCTGCAGAAGGAGGGGTCGTTTAGCCTGTTGCAGCAGGAAGGCCACACTGTCACACTGAGCCATCTCTAAAAATTAAAATTAAAATTTTAATCTCTAAAATTAAAAATAAATAAAAGTAGATTTTCTAACTTCTTGTTTTATTTTCAGATGCAGAGAGAAATTGTTTATGCGAGAGGAGATGGGCCTGGTGCCTCCCGACCTGGATCCACAGCTCATCCGCCTCACGCCATTCCAAATTCTCCACCATCCACTCCTGTGCCCCATTCCATGCCTCCTTCCCCATCCAGAATTCCTTATGGGGGCACGCGCCCCATGGTTGTTCCCGGCAATGCCACCATCCCCAGGGACAGACTCTCCAGCCTGCCAGTCTCCAGGTCCATCTCACCCAGCCCTAGTGCCATTTTGGAAAGAAGAGATGTAAAGCCGGATGAAGACATGAGTGGCAAGAACATCGCAATGTACCGAAATGAGGGCTTCTATACTGATCCTTACCTTTATCACGAGGGGCGGATGAGCATAGCCTCTTCCCACGGTGGGCACCCGCTGGACGTCCCTGACCACATCATCGCGTATCACCGCACAGCAATTCGCTCGGCCAGTGCTTACTGCAACCCTTCTTTGCAAGCAGAGATGCATATGGAGCAGTCACTGTACAGACAGAAGTCAAGGAAGTACCCAGAGAGCCACCTGCCTACCCTAGGCTCCAAAACACCCCCCGCCTCTCCTCACAGAGTCAGCGACCTGAGAATGGTAGACATGCATGCCCACCTCAACGCCCACGGACCCCCTCACACCTTGCAGCCCGATCGGGCCTCTCCCAGCCGCCAGACCTTCAAAAAGGAGCCAGGCACCTTGGTGTATATTGAAAAGCCACGGACCACTCCAGGATTAGCCAGCATTGTGGACTTCGGCCCTCCTCTAGTGGAGAAGCAAGTGTTTGCCTACAGCACTGCTACGATACCCAAAGACAGAGAGACCAGGTAAGGGGGTGCGGGCAGCCGAGGGTGGTCTGTGCCTTTGCGTGGTTGAGGGCTGCTCTGCAGAGTGAAACCCAGGGAACAGATGTTGGCTAAGCCCCAGCCCATGCAGCACGCCCTGCAGATGCTGCAGAAGCCACAGAGTAGGATCAAAGGCCATCTTGGTCTGCAAAGAGTTTGTGAATTGGTGGGGGTCAGGTGAAGCAGGCCAATCGCTGTGCCAAAGGGGGGCAGACATGCTCGCTGCTGTCATTGCGAGCCTGCGGAACATGGGTCTCGCATTGTCATCATTAGTGTCAGTCTGAACAAATGGCAAGAAAATTGTGATCAGCAGAAACCTTTTGGACAAAAAGACCAGGAGCTCATGAAAAGGAGTGAGTGGCTCAAGTTTTAACCGTTTGAAATGGCAATTTGGGTTTTTCCATATGGAGTGCAATTTTGCTTTCTCATCTGGCCTTGGGAAATGGAAAGAATGTGTCACTGTCTGTCCTCTAAGGTAATAAAGCATGAATTTGCATAAGAATAGAATGGTTTCAATTTAATACTCATTCAGGAGTGGTACTGAAATCAGCAAAATTTTTATAGCAAATGAGACACTCTGAGTATTTAAATTTCTCTTTTAATATACACTTTTTTGGTGTAACTTACCAGCCCAGTCCATTTAAAAAAGCCCTCCAAAGTACTTAAGAGGAAAGCTAATTTTATTAGAGGGAATTTCTCTAGCCTGAATTGGTTGAAGGAAGCCAACATAATCATTATAATCATAAAAATCTAGTCAAAGAAATTGAGTCTGAAAGAGGTTAAGCATTTTACCTGTTGTCATCTGTGAATTCAGAACGGATGCGAGAAATAAGATCTGGATATTCAGTGACTCAGCACGTTATTAGAACCACTCTTCCCTTTTTCTTGCCAAAAGGACAGTATCATTTACATATTATCATCAACCCAATTTTTAAAAAGATTATTTATTAAAGAATCCATACCTTTTATCACCGTGCAATCTTTTGCCACATGAAGGAGACCTGTGAGCCACATCTTTGCCCAGCAGAGAAGTAAATTTAGAGGTGAATTCTGAGCATTTCAGCCAGAATTCTTCAGAACTTGTTTCAGGACTAGATGCTAAGTAACTGCTCCTGAAGGATATTTACAGTCATAAACATGGTAGCATTTGCATAATTATGCTGCTAAATATATACAGGCCATTTAAAATATAACTGCCCTAGCTAGTATATTTGCACAATTATGCAGCAATGGGGAAAGAAAGAACATTTTTGAAGATTTTATTTCTGAAAAATGAATGTGAGTACTGTGTCAAAGAGAAATTTTTAAAAACAAGAGCTCCTAAAACAGTTATTGAAGCACAAAATTACAGCCCATTGCTTGTGCCTATACTGTGCTGTTACCTTAGATACATTTAATTTGTGTATTTGAAGAGTTCAGCCCCTAAAAGTCTACCTTCGTGAGGGCAGAGTCCTATAAAGTGCCAAACCGAATTCTGTCGTCATTTCATAATATTAAACAGCAAACAAATCTTGAGAGTGCTTTTTCTACGAAACTCTCAAGTGAAACTTTGCATCTAAGATGTGAAGCTACAAAAACACAGGGGGAGGACTGAAAAATCTGTAGCGATGCTTTCTTTTGGGCTCTGCTGGATTCAGGAGCTGTTCAGAAGAAATAGCCCGAATAGTTGCAGGATGTTTGAATTTCTTTCTGATTTCAGTACTTAGGAAACCTCCAGTGGTAGTCTTTCTTTCTTTCTCTCTTTCTTTCTTTCTTTCTTTCTTTCTTTCTTTCTTTCTTTCTTTCTTTCTTAAAAACATGATTTTATAACCTCTCTATTGACTTGAAAATGAAGAGTTAAAGATGAAGTCATTTCATCGTGGTCCTTGTATTTAGTCGTATGTCTGATCTAAAGCATTTGGCTTCTCTTTTCTTACAAAGATGTTTCCACAAAGCATCTAGTGATGACAAATTATATATAGAAGATCTGGGGGGAAAAATCATGTAGGTAGTAGAACCTAGGCGAAGGTTTGGCTCTCCTCCCAAGATAGCCATGGATTTGGGGCGTAGAGGAGCAGATCATAGCCACTTGACTTTCAAGATAGCAATTCTCATACCTGAATTTTTAGGAAGAAAATGATCTCAAGTGAGAAGGTGGCTTTATCCACATGACTTCCCTTCAGCCGGGACCCCGAGAAAATGGTCCACGTAGCTATGGAGGAGTGCCGTGGGCAGGGGACAGTATGTGACAGATGACTCAGTATCTGAGGCTCTGTCTTCCCTAGGTTATAAAATTTCTTCATTAAACAGCATCGTTATTTCTATTCATGGCACATAAAACAGCCCTTAAGAATTGTAAAAATCTAGGACATTTATGTTTTGCAACTTTCTATTTATAGCTTGGATTCTATAATGTAAAATATCGAAATTCAAGACTGCTTGTTGCAAAGTGACTGGTAGCTCCCTTCCCAAATGTGTGACAGATCCCTCCTTGTGTAATATTTTTCAAGACGTGGTAAGCTTGAACTGAGATCGTATTTTTACACCATTCTACACTTACAATAGCTAAATTCCAAAAAATGAGTCAAGAACCCACTGGGGAGTAAATTCTTGCCTTGCCTAAGCACCTGTATTTGGAGGAAGAAAAGCCATAGGCGATCCCGTTGTGATTTCTAAGAATTCCCCAGATTGAGAGATGCAGAGGTCCCTGTCCTGGGCACTTGGAAGAGGAAGGAAGCTTCTGTGTATGGGGGAGGGGAGAGACCTGCATAATAACTGGTAGTTTGTTCTGTTGTTAATCATTTCCCATCACTTTCTTATTTGAGAAGGATTATATGTTATTGTGTTGGTAGCTTTGAGGGGTGGGATGCATCACTTGATTGAACAATCAGTTGAGTGAAAGTTTAAATTCAGATTATATTGTTGAAAGACGTTCACGGTGACTGGCAGACCTATACTTTATCCTAAAATTAATTATTATTTTTTTCCTTTTTCTGAATGCATAGTCAAAAGTAAGCCACATCAGAGACCTCCTAAGTGGATAAACTTGGGCTCTTTCTAGAACAAGGTTTCTTAACTTCTGCACTTATTGCTATTTTGGGCTGGATAATTTGTGTTTGCCGGGCAGAGGGGCTCTCTGCTTTGAAGGATGCTTAGTGGTGTTTCCAGTTTCTACCCCACCAGATGCCTGGAACAAACTCTGCCCAACCCTGCCCTAGCCATGACAATCAAAATGTCTCCAGACATTGTCAAATGCACCCCCTGCAGGGGGGGAGGGGGGAAGGGGGCGGATACAAAATGCCTCTGTTTGAGAAGCACCACTCTAAAGGAATGTTGGACTTTTTCTACTTAATGAAGTAGAGAAATGAAAGAGTACCCCACTCGAATAGTGTCAGTTGTGACATTCATAAAATGTGGATCTTAACAATCATTACCCCAATTCTACCCTTTACCTCTTGGTAAAGCAACTTCATTATTGTGAGAACTTGCGGTTATTACCTCTGATTCAATCATCTGAGATCAACCATTAATTGAGAGGCAGCAATGTGCAGTGTTTATGAACGTCAAGTCCAAAGCCAGACCGCCTGGGCTCAATTCCCAGTTCTAACACTTGGTAGCAGCTGAGACCTTTGACAAGTTACTGCATCTCTGCTCTCAGTTTGCTTATCTGTAAAATAGGTATTATAATAATAACACCTACCTCGTGGGAGAGAACAGCTCGTTGTGATTAAGTGCCAAGTGTTCCATATGGTGAGTGCTTGAGCGTTCCTACTTTGCACAAAGCACTCTACTCCATGCTACTAAACAGAGATCCATACAGAGAGATGGCTAGGACAAGGATTGTGCCTAAAGAAGCAAGGAGACAAATTGTCAAGTATAGCACCAGGAAGAACGTGGAACAGGTGGGGGGTGTGGAGGGAATAAAACTAAGTGTGAACAGAGACCAGAATTAGCTGGGTTTAAAGATCCAAATTAGAATGTTTAGATTATCAGAGCTACTTTAAAAGCCATTTCAGGAGAGCAGTTAGAATTATCTCTTCTTGGGACCAGGAGCAAAAAGACAAGCCAGGATTAGGGCATCTTTTTAAAGGCACCTGAGCTGTAGGATTGATGACAAAGATACCTAACCAGGTAGAGCTGATGGTGTTAGGTCATCTGTTTTGATGCCTAACTGTGCCTGACTGATTCAGCTCTTGTCTGAATTGCTTTACCATGTCGCTCTAATGATGGATCAGTAAATGTTTATTGAGCCCCTCTTAAGTGCTGAGCTGTGAACTGGATGCTTTATGGTGCACAAAGAAACATAGCTGTGGTCCCCACGCATAAGGATATAAACTGGGAAGACAGTCATAAAACATTAACAGCATGAGTCAAACATATATGCAATCCCACGGTTGAGCACAGGAAGCTTCTGAGATGCAGACTAAAAACTATTTCATAGGAACAACCACAAGAGTAGGATTTCATTCAGGGGTGGTGCCCAGAGATGCTCTTCTTGTCACCTGAGAGTGACACCGTCTCCTAACGAAGCTGAGAGCAGGGAGGATGCCGTGCCAGGTCACTAAGAAGGAAAAGTGTCTCTCCCTGAGGCTGGAGCTCCAGGGGTGGGGAGGATCTGTCCTCCACATCTCCATGTCCAGCTAGAAAGTCAGGACACGTATTTCTTGAAGACAATGAAGAACAATGATACCACTAATAATATGCTGTAGGTTAAAGAGGCTTCCGTGGGCCAGCTGGCAATCTAACCACCATTTATTCCAAGTTCTAAACAATGAAAGTACAAGTAAACTTTTCAGTGACAAGACCGTCATAATTTGGGGACTGCTTATACATAATTAATTCAAAAGAAGCGATACAGATAGTAATTGCTATGAATTCAGAAAAAAAAAAAAAGGCACTTTTCCCGAACTTGTGCTGGTCTGGGAGCTTTCATGAGAATGCCGGGATGGACTGCAGTTGAAGGGATATACACAATGAAATAAAGAGATACCATTTGGAAAGACAGACTGATCTTTATCCTCTAAATTTGCTCTATTTCTGCCATTAAGGTACTATAGAAATGGCATCCAGATATGATGTCTCAGAAGTCAAATCAGTGCCAATAAATTGAATTATCCCTTCATGCACAGGAATATAACTTCACGGTTAAGTAATATTTGCCTGTCATTCCTCAGGCTGCCGGATTCAGGCAAGAGCTGACTGGTAAACATGATACTTAACCAACTGACAAATTTATGAAGATAGCTCTGCTCTTACACAAGGGATATCCTATCAAAAATACCAGTGGAATGGATGTCACAAGGTCTGTGTTACTTTAAGCAAACCAATTTCTCAAAAGGGAAAGCCATCATCTGTCACTAATTAGATGAAATTAAAATGCACCCCTGTATCTCCTTTGAATATTCACAAGGTGCTGTCAGTCAGATGCCTTAGGTCTGAAACCAGAGGCAAAGCCAGAGTAACCTAAATACTGTGTGATTCAGATAATCCGCTTTCAAAGAGAAGAGGAATAAACGTTTGGAGACAGGTTCGGGCTCCTTAAACTATGGCGAAAGCAGCTGAATGTAGAGTCAGTGTGGCTGTGACCCAGCCTGAAGATGGGGGTCCTCTCAGTAGCCCGATGGCCCCAGGAGCTGGATAATCCTGAGTCCTCAGGATGTCCAGGCCACATTTTAGCTTCTCTTGTGACCGGTTGTCCTTCTGTCTGGTGGAGATCACGGAGACTTTACACTTGTCTTTACTTGAATTTTTGGAGTTTATTTTTCATGAATGAAGTGATGCAAAAATCATCAGACCTAAGCATTATTCAAACTTGCAAAAATTGCAGGTCTTAAAAAGACTGTATTGTCCACTACATTCATGTATGGCCAACTGACATAACTAGTCAATGCTTCCTCTCCCTCTCTGTCCATCTTCAGAGTTGAAGGGGTCTTAGAGACCGCTGTGCTAATCGCTGACTTTACAGGAGAAACAGACAGGAGATTTCCCAAAGGCCCAGTGTCTGGAGCTTCTCCAGCCAAATGATGTTATCACTATCAAACTGTTTCAATATTTTTTTGTCTTTGTAATAAAAACAGTATGTCCCTAACTCCTCCAATAAACACAAATAGCTAAGAAGACAAAATACAAAAAGACACAAGGGAGGCCAACTATAAGAAATATCTTCCTTCTTTTTCCTGAGTCATTATCTTTTGAGTTCATGCCAAGATTTTACAGATCAAAAGCAGGTGGGAGTGGAGAGCGTATTTGCATAGCTCCCAAAGGACTACTCAAGAGACCATCTCTCCATCACCTCCAACACCATCTCTTGTTGGAAGGTAAATTACAGGCCCCCAGTCAGGTAGCTGGAACATGAATGAACGGGCTATTTATACTGGTTTGTACATGTACAAAATCCGAGATGTCACTTCCAGGGCATGAATATGAAAAATTACCCCCAGGGAAGAGAAAGAAAATGCAAAGTAAGTGATTTCATAAACCAGGGTGTAGGCTCGTCCTGGGGAGTGAAGGTTCTCATCTGGGAAATGGAGTGCTTCTCCCCAGTGGTGAGTCACTATGTGAGGCAGCTCAGAGCCATGCAGGGAGCTCTAGATGTGGGGGTTTGCAGGTGAACCAGTGAGTGCCCTTCAGAGAGCCCCCACCTTGCTAAGCCTCCACGCCCTTTGCCGTAGCAGGAGGATGATAGTGTGACCTCTCAATGGTTCTGTGTAACTTAAATGAACATGGGTATAAACAGGAAAGTGAACTGGAAAGTTCTATAAATAAAAGGAAGGAGTAGCGGCTCCTTTCTGCAGGGCCAGTGGATCTGGCCATTTGGATCTGAGAGACTGTGTGTCCTCATGCCTGGCTTTGGACTGTATTCTGGTTCCAGCCAGAACAGCCTGCCCACAAAGCAGGTTGTGAATTAGATTAAAGACTACCTGGAGAACTCCCAGGCGCATTTGCTGTGCCGGGCAAGAATGCAGTTGGCACATGGGCAAGGGATGATTGTGCTCCAGGGGAACTGGGTGCGGCCAAGCTTAGCCCGACATGCTGGGCCCGACCTGCTGGGCTTGCCACGCCCTCTTTTATTTTATTTATTTATTTTTTGCTTGTCAAAATCACTAAACCAGAATGGAATGAAAACTGTGGGGCCTGAATAAGTTTCTTCCAACCAGAAAATTCTGTAATTCTAGACTTTTAAGTCTGGCAGCATTTCAGACACAGTACTCTTGGAGTACTGGGCATAAGAAAACTGGCACCTCTGTTTAACGAGAGGTGGAAGCCTTTGAAGGCCCTGTTTCCTCCGCTTGCTGAGAGTTCATTCAGCCTTTTATGTAACCTGTCCCAAGCTCCTTGTTCACTGGTTTCCTGCCTTTGAACTTGTTTGGCCTTTCCTACCTCTGGGACTTTGCACTTGCTCTTTCTCTGCCTCCTGCACAGTGCTCATGCTCAGTAGCAATCACTGAAGTCACTGGCAATCAAATGTCACCTGGGTGCTTTCGGGTAAACGGCATCAATTGCAAGCTAATCTGTGAAAAACTATATAATTCAGGGAATACCATCATTCCCACAGCATTCTTTCCCCACATCTCATCATGAACCTTCATTTTCTTTGCCTCAGTGAATTTATGAAGGAAGATTAGAAATAGTTTCCCTCCCCCTAGATCCTTGTAAATGGGGCTCTATTTTTGCCTGTTTCTTCATTGGCATCATTAGACATGTATATCTTCATGGCCACAAGTAAAATCCAGAGCATTCCAGGTGAAGGCCTTTGCTTTGGTCTTTGTTTCTTTCTTGACTTGGGGGAAAGCTGGACTCTCAGATCTAGACAGTGAAACCATACTGAGTAAGAATTGAAGGTCAGAGTATGTCTGTGAAGAAGAGCTGAGGATCTGTAATGGCCAACTTTTGAAAGGGTTGCCTAAGCAGATGTGGAAGCTATAAGAGATAATGAACTGAAATGTGTCAGACAGGAGGCCAGATTCCCATGCTGAAGTCATCCAAGGACATGTGAATATCCGAGATGCCAGTAGGGCATTTACAGATGAGGAAGCCCAGAGTTTAGAAGCATGACAATGTTGAAAGGTCGGACAGAACAATGGATTGAAGCAGTAATAGGAAACACAGAACATACCCAGTCTTCCTTCTCCATGAGCAGAAGACAGGAGGAGAGATAAGCAGCCTTCAAGGTCAGTGTTATTTATACACAACAGTTCTTCGTGACCCTCTGTATCTAGTTGTCTCCTACGGACAAGAAAAATTGCCAGACATGGTTACATACGATGGTACAACGATGATCTAAATGTGTACCAAACACTGCAGCACATTGCAGTTACTGCCAACGCTATCACTATCTCCTCAATAAATCTAGACATTTCAATGAGAAGTTAAATTTATTGGGAGTTTTTGGAGGAAGGTTTCTAGTTCTTTCACCAATAGGTTAACATCGGGCAGAAATAGAAAGTTTGCTGCTCAGAGTCCTATTTGAAGCTTTACCACAAATTCAGATCATTGGAATTCCAGTGTGTTCAGTTGAACTCCTCTGAAAACAGTGACTTTAATTACTTTGGTTCCCCACCCCCCGCCCCCATACCAGAGAATCAGGACATGAGCAAACAAGGGCATAGCCTCGCTTTAAGCCTATTCACTATTCAATTCTGGAAAATGCACTGCCAAGACTGGAAGGGTTTTAGTTCACTTAGATTTCTCCCAGAAACCAAAAAAAAAAAAAAAAAGAGAGAGGGGAACTTTGAGAAAGGAATGATGATACTTTCTTCACTGCTGTGTCCACAACAGCTTGTTCTGTGCCTAGCACATGCTCTATAATGTTGATTGATGGCTTGTTGTTTATGACTTTCTGGGGAGAGAGAGATGACAAGGAATGATCAGGAACTGAACAAAAAAATAATCACAAAATATCCGCACTAGAAATGAATTGATGTGCACTCCCCACCCCGTTAGCACTCTAGAAGGCCAGCCCCCGTTACTGTCCTTGTGCCTGACCATCCTGCACCGGTGGGTTTCAGCATTGGTAACTGGTTCAGAAGGTGAGTGCCCCGACTGGGGCTGATCACATCAGCTTGGCTGACCGGTTTCCCTCAGCTCCCTGACACTTCCTTTGGTACTTAAAAACATATCCTTAGGGTTTCATTATAGAAGAATTATCAGTCTCCTAGTTGGCTTGTTTTTTAATAGCCATTCATTTACTTCAATATACAATGATAAGGACTTAATTCAGGTTTAATGAGGCTTCAGTCAGCACAAAGACAAGTCCCTAAGTCAAATGTTGAAGGTGAAAACTTTTGAAGTCAAAAGTAGGATAAATGGGGTTATTGGCTAAAAATAGGCCCCCAAATGCAGACACTTTTCCCTCCCTGTACTCTGAAGACAGAGAGCAGACCATGCAGTCTGGGCTTTGCCTCAGCACGGGTAGACTCGGGCTTGCAAGGAAAGCTGGTTGTAGCAGAGGGAATTTAAATCCTGGGATCAGCACTTTGCCTGGGTTGTACTTGAATTTCTTTTTTTATTAATATTATGCTTGGGCCCCAAGAAGATGCATTCAGCCAGACTGACTTATGGCACTAAATGACTAGTTAACCATTACATACTAATCACATAAATATGGTTTATGCAATGATACAAAATGGTTTATGAAATCACTCTTAAACCATCTTTTCAACAGTAATTATACCAGTTCTGTAATTCCTTAAGCCAAGCAATATTGGCAAGAATTGGCTTCAGCACCTTTAATATTCTGATGGTTATCATGCAGAGTTGCCACTGCAGTAAAATGACAGGGTCGTATTTAATTTCTCGTCTTCCAGTGCATTTCTCTTTTTTCCTTTTCACATTAAAACATACTTCATAACATTTCATCATGGGAGAAGGCTGCATAAGTTTCCAGTTGCTGTAATTTAGTTAAACCATAAAATTGTTTCCAGATTACCAACCATGAAATGGAAAGACAATCTTATTTATGAATTTATAAATCAGATAATCTCCCTCAAATGAATCCTGAAACCAGAAACACTTTGATGATTAAATAGGAGGGAAAAAGTTTTCTCATTACCATGTGTCAAAAGAATTGTATTTTTGTAAAGTGGTTTTGGCCAAGGCAGTGGAACACGTGCATGCGGCGCCTTGGTCACGTGAGGCCCCACTGTTCCTGGACAATGGCAGAGAATTGCTCCTCCTCAGCCATCAGGCTCAAGTCTTCTAAACTCTCAAGGCTCTGACAGATCATGTCTCCTTCTTGGTGGCCACACCAATGACATAGCCCATAGGAGGCCACTCTAGGAGCGTTCACAATCACTCAGAGATAGAGAGTATGTGTGTACAGGACCGAGTAGAGAGCTTTGCTCCAAAGCATCCAAACTCTTATCCCAGGCAGTTCTGTGATTATGTCCACATCGTGTCTGATGGGTAAGGAAGAGTGGAGTGCTATGTGGGTGTTATCTTTCTCTGCATCCTAAAACCTGTCTGGGGGAAGCCCAGTGAGAAGCCAAGTACCCATTGAGCCAAGGAAAAGGCCAAAGGCATGTATGAAGCCCTGTGGAAGCCTGTGTGGAGAGGACCCAACCAGTGCTGTGACATCCTGCACTTATTACATGGTGATGAGGCCACTGAAGGGCAGTGTTCTGAACCTGGAATGTTTCAGGGGCTTTGCTTGGTTTTTAATGCTGCCGCCCTCCTTTGTTAAATCAGGTAATGAAAGCTGTTGACCGGAGAGAGCCTTCAGAAAAAACACTGATTAAACCCTAATCAGAGCCTATGTTGGAATCCCTTCTGTCATTTCCGCCCGTCAGATTCTCATTTAATCTCTGCAGTCATTGCCTTACCTATTTCTCAACATTGCTCTCATCTGTATCTGGATCGGTGGTCACTGTGCCTTCCTATCTACCCTCTAGCTTCACAGACTCCTTTAAGCCACTTCCCAACCAAAGCTGCCACTTAAAGAAGGAAGGAAGGAAGGATTCCTTTGCATTTGCCTAGGATTGAGTAAGAGCAGTGAACTAGTACCATGTCAAGGAGGTCTGAATGCACTTCCACTCAGAGTCATGCGCTTGACTCCGGCATTACTGTGGGAAGGATGGGGGGCACTAGACAACTTTCTTCGAGTGCTCAGCACATCTGCTGGGTGTCATTCATTTACCAAAAATCCATTTGTCTAAGTTTATGTCCCCCACATGGCAGGTGGCATGATCACCCACCACCATCTTTTCTTTGCCCCTTGGGTCTGATAAACTTGGGATTTCTACTGGATGTTTACTAACCTGATTTCCTGATTGGGATTTCGTACTAAGTTCTCTGTTTGGCACATGCACTGTCTTATGGCAGAGAGGAGGCCAAAAGCCCAGGTAAGACTCAAAATGCTTGGCAACTCAGAAGTTAAGCCTTCATTACTCTGCCTGGAAACAACTGGAAAGTCACTCCATGGAATCTCTATGTGTGATTTCTTCTCTCCACACCAGTAGAACAAAGAAATCATACTATTAACTCTCCAGTTGGGTATTTTTTCCTTACTGTGTTTACAACCAGTAACTATTCAGCCTGCATGACTTCCATCCAAGAAACTCAGTATTGTGACAGAACCATCCATTTTAAAATAAAGAAAATGCCTGGAATTCTGAAGCCAGAAACTTGTAATTGTGAAATTAAGCTCAGTGTTTCATAGAGCACTAAGGGTTATACTCCCAAGGCAAAAACACAAGGCCAAAAGATTGTGTATGGACAAAATTACCCTTGAAAATCCTCTTGATTGTACAGACTTACAGATACATCATCAGTCATTTAGTCCAACTTAACCAGTTATTTTTTTTTCTAGTGAAGGAATAGTCCACCGTGATTTTTCCCACTGGATACCAGATAAAGAAGTTGGCTTGTGTTTAAAAGCCATGGTGTATGAATATGAATATACTGTTTGTAGTACAGGAATCACCATTGCTAACACTACCAGGGGCACATAGGGTGTAGACCCGCAGTGAGGAGTGGGGTCACTTCTCTGTCTCAAGCTGACACCTGCTATGACCCCTGTGGATGGGGTACGTTGGCAGCTGAGGTACCTGCACTATTCAAACCGTTCACAGCTCTGTCCCTTGTATTGCTTGAAACTACCACATGTGTATAATCGAATTCACATGCAGTGACCTCTGCACTGCCCATTCATCCTTAGTGGGGAGAGGTCACTTTGTTGTGGTAATGTTTTTATCATGTGGTGAAAATAATGGTAATACTGTGAAATTGCTATTGTCCAGGGTATAGAAATATGAACCTATTTCAAAAGCCAGACTAGGGATCCCTGGGTGGCGCAGCGGTTTGGCGCCTGCCTTTGGCCCAGGGCGCGATCCTGGAGACCCGGGATCGAATCCCACGTCGGGCTCCTGGTGCATGGAGCGTGCTTCTCCCTCTGCCTGTGTCTCTGCCTCTCTCTCTCTCTGTCTCTGTGTGACTATCATAAATAAATAAAAATTAAAAAAAAAAAAAGCCAGACTATTTGTGATGTAGCAGCAGCGAGCCCTGAACAGAGAGGCACAGTATCTGTGCATGGTGCATCACTGAGAGGATTTTTCATTTGTGTCTTGAGATGGTCAAATTGTCAGGGATGTTTGTCTTCCTGCTTGATTCTGTAGAAGTCCCCAGGTTAAGGTTCCTATGGCAGCCAGACATTGATTCCAATCATATTTTTTCTTAAGAGACATTCATTTGCGTTGCTCTTGGGCTATGAAACAATTATTACTCCACACTCCACAAACATCTCCATCACTGACACTGAAACCTGGCAACGGCCTCCCAGCTGATGAGTACCGCTTGGAAGTCTGTGCCACCAGGCCACAGCTGGCCTAGGACACCACTGACACCAGAGACAAAATTGCGAATGCAGGGCAGAAAGTCGCAAGAACACTCTGGGCAAACAATTATTTCAGAAGGAGGCACTTCTCAGTTTTCCGGGAGGCCTGTGCTCACTCATCTTTCTGGTGTTTTTTCAGTGAGATCATTGGGTTAATATTAAACTCTAATCATCGAATCTGGAACTCAGCGGGGATCTGCAGGCTTTTCACATTCCCCGGAGCCAGGATGGGGTGAACTTTGGCAGCCAACTAGGTGGTACATTTTATAACCCTCAGGTGATCATTCACCTAGACAAACCAGTCTGAAAGTCAATATAGCTTTAACAAACAATTCTCTTGTTTTACAGAGAGAGGATGCAAGCCATGGAGAAACAGATTGCCAGTTTAACTGGCCTGGTTCAGTCTGCGCTTTTTAAAGGGCCCATTACAAGTAATAGCAAAGATGCATCTAGGTAAAAAGAAGAAAGCAAACCAATGAAAATAATTCAATCTGTTTCTCTTTAATCATTAAGATAATTCATTCATTGAAATTCGTTTTCTTGTAATCATTTCAAGGCTGAAAATATTACCATCTCTATGAATCATGGTTTGTTTGTTTGTTTTTCCTTCTTGTAATTCTTGGCCGAAGGTCACACTTTGGCCCAAGAAGGGGAAATGGGCTTCCCAGTGCATGTGGCTTCATGGACCACTGCGCAGTGCCTGCAAGTGCCATCCACTTGTCTCCACGTCCACCTCATTTGAAAGTCATGAGCGCTGCTCAGCTGCATTCCACCAGCAGTGTCAGATGCACACCTGGGAAGCCTCTTCCATCCCGGCCAATAGTGATGCTGATGCTAAAATGCCCTCATTGCTTGATACCATCACTAGCTGCTGCTAATTGCTTCGAATAGTGAATGGAAGGGGGAAAAAAATGGAGGCTTTTGAAAACTGTATAGCTGACTCTCTTTTTCTTTTATTCAGCGAGAAAATGATGAAAACCACAGCCAGTAAGAGCCACACGGATAGTGCAGGTAAGTGTTCTTTGGAGCCTCCAAGGGCTGCCTTTGATTAGCTTTGGCTGGTTTCAGAGCATTTAATCTTCCTCTAGGACACCTAATTGGTGTGATTTCAGAGGCTTTCTGGATAACCCCACCACACTGTCCCTGCTTAATGCTGAAACTCCAGATTAGTCATTAATTAATTTGGAGGGGGGTGTGTGTGGCCTAAACTCTTCTTGTCCTCTCCTCTCCATTCAGCCTTTATTCATTCATTCACTCTTCTTTCATTTATTCCTGTATATGGCCCTACATCCAAAAAATATATATGTGTCTGTCACTGGGCAGGGACAATGGGCATCATTTGGATAAGGCTGCCTCCCTGGAATTCTTAAGCCTGTGGGGAAAACAGATACAGAACAAGTAATTATGAGCACAGGGTGAATGTTTAACCAACAGATCTAGCCTAGACCAAGACATTGCCCTGAGGAAGTAACACAGGCTGAGGCACAAAGGATGAATGGGACTTAGGTGAGTGAGGAGAGAGGAGAGCCACTGGGGAGAGGGGGAGGATTGTGCAAATGCTGTGGTAAGGAATTTAAATAGTATTCTAAGTGCAAAGTGAAGCCATTGGAAGGTTTTACAGTGAGGAAGGACCTCAGCTCAACTACAGAATGGGAATGGACCAGAAGGGTGCCAGTGGTCAAGGTGGAAGAGAAGGTATGCTCGTACCAGGGCCAGCTTTTTAAATGCTGGCATCCCCCAGAAGAAACCCCAATTATATTCCCAGTGGAGTTCACCAATATCCAGGTATATTTGATGTCTATCTTATACCGCAAGCTCAAGGTGGGCCTCCTCTCAAGAATAGGAGATCTTCCCTTGTATTGGATTAGAAATCAAAATCAGGGATCCCTGGGTGGCGCAGCGGTTTGGCGCCTGCCTTTGGCCCAGGGCGCGATCCTGGAGACCCGGGATCGAATCCCACGTCGGGCTCCCGGTGCATGGAGCCTGCTTCTCCCTCTGCCTGTGTCTCTGCCTCTCATTCTCTCTCTCTCTCTCTCTCTCACTGTGTGCCTATCATAAATAAATAAAAATTTAAAAAATGTTTAAAATATTAAAAAAAAAAAAAAAAAAAAAAAAGAAATCAAAATCATTACCAGGGACATGTTCAGCTACTGAATTACACAGGAAGCATGTGACCAGTTGGTGTAACCCCTAATTTGGGGAAGCCACAGAGTGTTGGGCAGCATGGTAGAGTGGATAGGGCTTGGGACTACAGTTGAGACATCTGCTAGACCTGGTTCCACCCTAGCTAAGTTTGGGCAGTTCAGCTTTAAAACTATCAAGGCGGGGCGTCCAGCATTTCCAATCCTCATGAGATTTGTTGGCTTTCTTAGAAATTAATCAGTGACCTTGGCGGCAGCCAGAGAATTATTTCGCAGAAATTGCTAAACTTGTCTTCAGGCTAGCTGCCAGTTTGTTTGGAAGACGTTGATTCGTTCATTTATTTTCTCATCTATTATGAACTCAAGAGGGAAAAAGGAATCTATTTGAACTCAGAAAAACAGACAGTGGAATGGCGGTCAGCAGGGGCGGAAGGTTGGGAGAAATCTGGAGGGTATTGGGTCAAAACTACCAACTTCCAATTACAAGATGAACAAGTTTTGGGGAAATCTAATGTACCTCGTTGTGATTATAGGGAACAATTCCTAACTATATACTTGGAAGTTGCCAAGAGAGTAGGTCTTAAATGTTCTCACCACAAAAAGGAAATGGCAATTATGGGACATATGATGGATGTGTGAGCTAACACTATGGTAATAATCATATTGTAATATGTAAGTATATCAAATCAATACATAGTGCATCTGAAAGTTACACAATGTTTTGTGTCAATTATGTGTCAGTGAAGCTGAGGAGAATAGAGAATGTCTACTGAGAACAACCTTCCATGCCTCTGGATTCTATTCTAGGAAATAAGTGCCTGATACCATTGTTCTAATCAAGATGCTCAGGCTCTTTTATACTCTCCTTTTATTCCTTTTCACTTTTGCTAACATCATCATCATCATCATCATGGGAAACACCTTAGTGTGTGTTTCCCATGGACCAGGCACTGTCCTGAGTGCTTTCCATGCCCAAACTCATTAGCTCCCCATGCATCTTCAGAGGATGGATCCCGTTGTTATTTCCATGTTCCCAATGAGAAGACTAAACACGTGTCCGCACATCCAACACACACCCACATGGTCCACCCACCTGTCATTTTAGCTCATTCTTTGGTGTTGAGGTGCCCTCGTCTCTTTAAAGATATGTAGGCTGTTTCATCTCTTTGGTGTGAAAAAAATTTGTAAGTGTCTCTATTGGGGCGAGGAGAAAGAAGCAGGTGTAATATCCTTGGGATGCAGTTGCCAGGGTGGAATCAGTAGGTCCAGAGGGATGAACATGGGTAGCACTGGCAACAGATCAGTTTTCTCCTCCGTGAGGCTGAGCCAGTTCACGATGGCACCGACAACTGCACATGCATTGTTGCCTGCATCTCTGCGGAGTTTGGTCTCTCTCATTCTCCTGTGTCAAGGCTAGATGTGGTCCACAGGGCTTCGGTTGCCATAGCAGCCTTGTACAGTGCACAAAATGTATTAATTCTTCCAGAATCCTAGGAAGTAAGCTACAAGACAAAAAACGTCATCCTTCTGTAGACAAGTACACGGAATTATAGAGAAGTCAGGGAGCTCTTTTGGCCAAGGGTGAATAAAAAAGGGAAAACCAGATTTCCTGTTGCTTTAGGAAGATTGGGTTTATGGCAGCTGTAAGAGAACAGAGGAATCCTTTCATTTTGAAGACATATCATGCATCTTCTGTTGTATATTATATCATTTTGCACGCATAATCCCGTAAGGAAGATGTTAGCCACACCGCTACAGGAGGCACAGCCAGTCCTGCCAGTTCCCAAGCCTGTGTTCTTTCTGTCCTGACAGGATACATTAAATTCACATCAAATTTGCATTAATAAGATTCCTATTACAATGTACTTGACCTAAGGCAGATCTGGTAGGAGAGAGGGGGAAGGGCGAAGTGCGGAGAAGGGAGTGAGGTTGTGCAGACTTGTCTGGGAGTGTTGGGAGCAGAAAGCAAGCACCTCCCATGTGGGTGTGGAGAGCACATCCCAGGCCCAGTGCCCCTCGTCTGAAGGGGAACTCATTTGACACTCAGGGTTCCCACCTACCAAATCCAGCTCCATCCATAGATTCTGGGGCCCCTGCCTCTAGGTCTCAGGCTATTGCTGCCAGCCTCAGCTTTTCCACTTGCTGACCCTCCAAGGGGAGGAGGGGAGCCTGGCAGAGGCTGCCCCTGCCCACTCTGCCCAGAGAAATAATAGTTACAGTTAGCCAGAGCGGGGATTCTCTGTGTGCCAGACATTGGGATAAGCAGTTCACATGTGTTTGTTCCATTATCCTACACAATAGCCCATTTACCCATTTTACAGATAAGGAAACTGAGAAAGATGTCACCTTACCTACCCGAGGTCACAAAACTAGGAAGTGGGTACTGAGAACAATTTCCAGGATTCTCGTTTAAATCATTGAGTGGGTAATACTGCCACTGGTTAAAATTAGACCTACAGGGACAGAAAGAAGTTTAGGGAAGATGAAGAGAAATAATGAATTTGACCTGCTTGCAGAAGAGCCCTGGAGCAATGCAAAGGTATTGGTATGCGCTTCCTAGAGGAGAGGAGAAGCTTCCTAGGAAAACATACCAGGATTTAAAGGATTGACTGAGGAAGAAGGAAGTGAGTGATAAAGCCCAGCATCACACCACAGAGGTGTCATGTCAGCCCAGCATCTGTTGGGTGGACACCTGACCACTGGCCATCTTAGAATGAGCCATCCAATGAATGAATCATGGAGTTAGAAATTAGATTTAGTGGATTAGGTTATAGGTGAAGAAATTTTACAAGTCAGTGTAGATTCTATAAAAACATTTGGTGGCAAAGGATACTTTCTACAACCGATGATCAGCATTCAACTCTAATAGATGGTGTGTCAACTCTGGCCCCTCCTCCATGCGGGAGACAGGTAAGGTGCTCTGGTGCCCTCACTGTGTTAGGGAGGAGAGGAGATGTAGAAGGAATGAATGTGTGCCTTCCTTTGGCTAAAGAATAGCAGAACAGTTCTTTAATACCAAATGGGAGGTAGCCAGCTACTAGCTAGCACTGTGTCGTTTTCATTGGAGAAATACCTTGATGGTATCATTTGCCGTGCACGTGATGTATGGTGTCAGTGTGTGTTTGCACGTGCATGTGTGTATACATGCATGTGTGTTGGTGTGCACATGTGCCTATGCTTGTGGGCGTGGAGTGACGCTAAAGTAACCAAACTGAATGTAAAAAAAACTTCTAATTCATTATGATCACCCTCAGAATACTCAGCTTTGAAGGTGCTTGTTAATTCTGACACGCTGGTGTTATCGGAAATGTCACTAGATGTTCTTTTTACTGAAGACCTTCATAGTTGGAGAATGTTCTTTGGAACAGTTGCAGAGATGGCAAATCTTGCTCTGCGGAGGATGATTTCGATTTGACCAAAAGTTGGTCATCACCGTGACCGGTGATGATAAGAATGGCCCGCTAGCTTGTACAAATAACAAACAGCTCTTTGTCTGTCCAACTGGGATTCCTTTGGAAATCCTTAAAATGCTTTTGGTTCTGCCCTCCTGACTTCCCCAAGGGGGCCGTGAGAGGGCTGGGAAGCTGGTTCTGGAGGGTGAGGAACTTGGTGCCATCAGCTCTCATTGACATTGCAGAGGGCAAGCAGAAGGACAGCTGTGAGCACTCCCTCGCTCACTGGCATGCCATCTAGCCATCTAGCCCCTGGCAGCCGCTCCACCAAGGCTTGCAGGGCTGTATGTGCAAGGAAGGATTCCCCTGGTTTGCTGAGCCCAGATGGAAGGAGAGGCCACTGTGCTGTATCCACTTCAGAGTATGCAAAGCAGCAACAGGGTTTGGTCCTGGAAGGCCTGCCCAGCCTACTGCAAACCCTCCAATTTGTCCTTTACAGAAAAGAGAGTTAACCAGAAGAGGGTGTGTGTGCGTGCATATGTGGTGTGAACTCAGTCTACTCTGTAGGCCTCTTCCGGAGAACTGCATTGTCCTATAAAAACAATAGCACTTCCTTTTGATTCCTGTACCTTGCTGATCCTGTAAGTGCGACTTGGGATCCTTTTGGAAGCATTTTCCGAAGCACACTTGGTCAAATCAGGCCCTTTCCAGATGGACTTAAAAATCCATGTGGCTTAAGTTGGACCCAAGGAGCACAAGTATGTGGCAGCTAGAAAACTAATTAGGAAGAGTTTTTTTCTGCTAACTTTTTTGATTCCTCTCCTAGAGAATTTTTGAACAATGCCTGATTTTTCTCACTAAAGGAGATGTGAGCAGAAGTCCTGCTTCTTTGGATCCGCAAACCTGAAGGGATTCATGAGAGTACCCTGTTCTTATTACTTGCCCCTTGGTGACTGGGTGAATCTGCCCAGAACTAAGTGCATGTTCTCAGGATACATTTGCCTGCAGGAAGTAGTCATGTAAGCACCCTGTGTTAGGTCCCAGAATTTTAAAAAATATTTATCTGGGGACCCCTGGGTGGCGCAGCGGTTTGGTGCCTGCCTTTGGCCCAGGGCGCGATCCTGGAGACCTGGGATCGAATCCCACATCGGGCTCCCGGTGCATGGAGCCTGCTTCTCCCTCTGCCTGTGTCTCTGCCTCTCATTCTCTCTCTCTCTCTCTCTCTCTCTGTGTGACTATCATAAATAAATAAAAATTAAAAAAAATAAAAAATAAAAAATATTTATCTATTATAAAATTATAGATATTCACTATGCAGATTTAAAAATAAAAAAGTGCTAATAAAAAAATTTAAGAACTCAGGGTGCCTGGATGGCTCAGTCAGTTGGGTAACTGATCCTTGATTGATTCTTGATCTCAGCTCAGGTCCCAACCTCACAGTCATGAGTTCAAGCCCTGCATTGGGCTCCACATCCAGAGTAGAGCCTACTGAAAAAAAAAATTGTACATACTGCTCTGCGATCTGCCTTCTAGAATGTGACATATACAGACTACAAACTATAATTTTGCATGAATGTTCCATAATTTAGACCCAGTTTGTTTGTTTGTTTGTTTGTTTGTTTATTGCCATTTAGAGGACCAACATAATTTAAAATTTTTTTCATACTGAAGGAGTTACCAGTAATCTGTATTGGGATGGGACTCAGAGCCTTGACTTTCCTTTCTGGGATGGTTCTTAGGTTTTTGGCTCCTCTTTTCTCCTAGGAACGCTCCATGTTTCTGGAGGGAAGACTCTCAGTGCTCTGGAGTCCTCCGGGCCACCCAGCCAGCCCCTGCCTGCCAGCACCTCGGCCATCCACATGAGCCTGCTCGACATGAGGCGGAATGTGGCTGAACTCAGGCTCCAGCTCCAGCAGATGCGACAGCTCCAGGTACCGACCAAATTTTGTGTGGACGATGTCCTCTGTCTTCGTTCCCCAAAGTCAGTTTTCTCCTCCCTGATCACCTCTGACATCCCTAGCCCCTCAGCACCTTCCTGGCGCTCTCTCTACCCTTTGTTCCCAAGAGCTAATTGAAGACCTGAAGAGTAGCCCCATAAAGGCATGGTTTTCTCTCTCACACACATAAAATTGGTCTGGAGCCTCCCACTGCAACTTGAGTCAATCTATAACCACTTCTTGAAGCTAGGCATGCTTTTACACATGAAAAAACCATTAAACATCTGTTTTTTGGAGGAGAGCTGGGAAGAGCAAAGCCTGTGGAGCATTCTAATAGCCAGTTAAGACTTCCTGCTTACAGTGTTTCGGCTCCTTGCCCCTCCTCAGTGAGAAGGCGCAGAGGTGTGACAGGCTGCACGCTGTTTTTGCAAGGAACCAGCATGTATTTAGAAATGTGAGTTTAGACTAGAAGATGAATTCATAAGATGAATTCAGAGAAGTCATAGTGGAAGATTTGTTGAGAAACACATCTGCATTTTATTTGGATAGGGTGTCCCATAATGGTTTCCTTACCTTTGTCCGTTGTTCAGGAATCTATGAACTATGTAGGATTTGAAGGGGGTGGGGGATGACCCTTTGTGTCACTAATCTTGGTGAATCCGTCCCATCAATCCGATGAAGCACACAAATGTATTGTGTGGTTCTGAGTATAAGGAGTTGGGGTTGGGCATTTCTTTGAGATGGCTTTATGAGACCTTTATGAGATGCTTCCTGTGTCAGCCTCAGGCCCCCCTACCTTGATGGGAGGTTGATCATCGAGGATGTAGTGCTGGCTTAGACTACCCCCAGGCATCTTCCCTGACTTCAGGAAGCTTATAATCTAAACAGCGGGGCGTCTTCAGCTCTCACATCTGAGCTGGTGCCACAGCTTCTCTCTCCTTTCAGCTCACTTGTGGCCTGAGCCCTACATTTGTCACCACCTCATTAAAGCTGAGATGGTGATTTCCTCTCACCCTCCACGTACAAGCAGAACAAACAGAAAGGCAGCAGCTTGAGAGCCCTGACCTGGGGCCTCCACCGTGAATCATGAGCGCTATCAGGACAGACCACATTGCTCGGTGTTCAGGTCCCCAGAGGCTACTGTGTCTCCCAGGCCACGTCCCAGATCTTTTAGACAGCCCACGCAGAGCCATCTCGGGGCTCTTCTGAATCATCACCTGCCACCTTTTCCCCACCTTTCACCTTTCCTTCTCCTTGGTTTGCAGTTTCAAAGACACGTTGCGGTGAAGGGGAGTGTACGGGTTGGGCCGAGGGTGTGTGCTGCGGTGACAAAGTCCAGTGTCCGTGGGGTCCGGGCAGTAACTTAACAAGTGAAGTGGAGGTGGGGCAGTGATGAGTTGGCCTTTCCTCAAAGATGGTCACCACTCTCGGCTCCAGCCACTTCTCAACCTGACACAATTCGAGGCTAGTGGTGTTCGGGAAACAGAGGTTTTATGTGACATTTTTGTATTCATTCTAAAAAAGGTTGGAAAGTAATTAAAAACCAGTCATTTAGTACTCAGCAGGCCAAATGACAAATGTGCAGGCCGGGGATGGGTCTGTCCCATGGCAGGTTCTTCCCTGGGAGTTTTGGAGGGGACACCCCTTCTCCCATGGCTCCTGCCTTCTAATGCCACCTGCTGGCTGTGTGGAAATGATCACTCCTCACTGGACCCTTCCAAGAAAAAAATTCCTAAATATCATTTGTGCTCTTTCCCAAGTGAACATTTGTTGGTATGGGTAAGGGGTGGGGTTGCTTTAGCTTGAGCACCATGCTTCCTCTGAAGTGTGGCACATTTCATGTGGAGGCTGATGTGCGTGGCTGTGGCATCACTCTGGGCTTGTTTGGTTTTCTGGCCAGCTAAGGATGGGAGTCCCCACAACCCGCCACGCCTCCATGGGAACCTTGAACCGTGAGAGCTGAGTTTCCAAATCCTAGCTCCTCAAGAAATGCAGTTCTTCAGTTGAGGTCTGGGAATGCTATTGCCATAGGATTGCTCAGCCTCTTTGGCTTTGAGGGTGTAAAGAAGAGTGAGCCGATGTGCTCTCGAGATTTGAAGTTTGTTGAGGCCTGAAGAGCAGATGCATAGGGAAAAATTAAACATTTTGCTTCCCAACCTGATGGCTATTGTTTCTTTGCATTGTGTCTTTGCATTTCCTGTGTCCCCATCAGCTTTCCAGCCTGTCAGTCCTCTGTCTTACTTTCAGTCAGGGGAGTCTATCTACTTAAGACAAAAACAATTTAGAGTAATTAACCCATCTCGGCACCAGTTCTCCTTTAGCATATGTATTAATACACCAGAAAAGAAGTGCAACCCCAAAGTGATTATAAGTCCAATAATGGAACTATCATTAGAGATATACGAAACTCCGTAGAATAGTCTCCAAAGAACAAAAATTGAATTAGAAATTCAAATGTTCTTTGAACTGTGTTATAAAATAGTGAAACTGAATGAAATCTTTTGTGCTTGGCAACCGGCTCCAGTAATTAGATAATTACATCACTGGAAAATCCTAGACTGTAGAGCATATCCTATTTGAGCATTTTATTTTCAGAATTGATGGATTATTCTCAGAAATAGAAATTGGATGAGGACACAGTGGGATGGGTAGTTTAAATAGAGCAAAAAGAATGTCAAGGGAGGCAAAAAGAGCCTAAGCAAAAGATGAAGAAGACCACTAAAACTCTTTTCATGCAATTCCCTCCTCTCCAATTTCACATGAATTATTGGTCTAAGAGAGTGGTTCTCAATCCTAGCTACCTATTAGAATCCCCCCCTGAGGCCTTAACAAAATATCAGTACCTGAATACCACTGCCAGAGTCTGACTTCATTGGTGTGAACAAGACCCGGCGCTGGTGATTCTAGAATGCTCTGAGGTAAGAACTATTGCACGTGGGTATTATGAATGCTCAGTCCATTTAGACACCTCTTGGAAATATCAAGGTCTCAGTCAACTATCACAAGGGTGAAACAGAAACAGATAAACCTACCACCCTGTAAGTGTGCAAGACACACCCGATGACTTCAAAGCCCTGACTTCAAATGAGGCACCCCATTCACAGTAGCTAATAGAATGTTTTGTCTACTTAGTTATAAAAACTACAAGAGCTATATGGAACTTCTATGTTGTCATGTCCCCATTCTAAGGTAACAGTTGGGTCAATTCTTAGATGGCAACAATGGACAAAGGAACAGATGAAGATCTTGTACCTAATAATTGCTTCCTTCAGAAGATAATTATCTTTGTCCATTACCTATTCTGGTGTGATTTAGAAAAAGCTTACTTTTCCTAAATGATGAGCTACATGTTTTTTTTTTTTCCAAAATGCCACAGTACTTGGATTTTCCCAAAGTAATTCTACATCCACCAAAGAGATTGCAGTTCTTCTGTTTCTCTCTGTGGGCTGAAGGAAGAGATAAGTTTCTAGAAGATATGGTACAAGTTCTGTGAGGGCTACATGAGATTTGGCCTAAAGAGAGAATGGAGATGTCCACTTCTCTAATTCCCACAATTTTCCTGCCTTGGTTCCCTTTTCCTTATTGTGCCCCCTGATAAACTTTTACAAAATGGGGTTATTCTGAACTTAATGTTCTATTCTTAAGACAACTGAGGATTTACTATGCTATCCTAAGAGAGAAAGGAGGTAAAATACCAACATAAAAAAAAAAAAAAAAACTAGCAGTACACAGAGACCTTGTATTTGAAATGATAAAATTCAATACAGTTATTTTAAGGTGCCTTTTTAAATAAGATAGTGCCTTATAGAAATGTGCCAGAGTATCATTTATCTTTTGACATCCCCCCCAAAAAATGATCATGTGACTATGCATCCCTATGCTGAGCAGATCTATTTTTCCTTACTGGGAAGAAATAATTAATGGAACTAGTCAGGGTTTGACAATTAGGCTGCCATACAATGCACCAAGCCTAGATAGACCTTCACACAGAGGCTATCTAAGATGGGGAGTCATCTCCCAGATAACATGTGGTTGTGACTAGGCATCTTATACATTGTTCCCTATAGCCTGGGGAACTTAACAAGATAGTCAGGAATCACTCTGGAGTCTGGCTATCATCATGAAACTCCTTGATTTACAGTACAACCACTATTAAGTGTCACTGCTGGACAGAAAATCAGTCTCACTATATGACACTGTTGGCTGGACTGATAGATTTTACCTAAGAAATTAGGATTCAATATGTGAGGTGGATGCCCATTTTGAGGTGGGTGGAATTAGTTTTAGGTGGTTTCCTAGTCCTGGATGTTGATAAAGACAACTTACTTGATTTAAGTAAATATTTAATGGCCAACAACATTATTTCTGAGCATTTTTATAAAAATGTTAAGGCATAGCATTTAAAATAAATTTATGTTTCCAGAATAAGTGGGTAATTTTAACTGTACTTACCTTCCCACTGTTGACAATTAGAACACTGAAAAAAATTTTAAATATGTGTGAAACAACTATTTCCCAATATTGGATAACAGACAACACAGGATTGTAATCCTTAGGAGTATAGAAGCAAAGGAAGTGAAACCTACACCTGACTCAGCTTTCTGCCTGGCAACACTTTTCAGATCATCATGTAGAAAGGAATGACCCAAGCAGAACACTGATGGTCTAACTCAGGAGATAAAATGAAAGTTTAGAGAGCTGAAACACCTAGAATTTGTGGAGTAGAATACCAAATAAGAGGAAGCTCTGCAGAGAGAAGCCTATATAATATAATCTATGGTCTGTCATTGAATAATAAGCCAAGCATGTGTTGTGTGAAAGACCACCAAGCCAGGCAAAAACAAAATGGGAGGCTCTAAGCTAAAAAATCCCCAGAGCTCACACAAGGCTGGGTACCTTGACAAGCAAGAGTAAAGAGGCTTCATTGATCACCTCGGGCATTCAGTGGAGATCAAAGAAGAACTATGTTCCTGTCTTGGGGATAAACTGGTCCCAGAGTAAAGGCTGCCCTAGATTCACCATAACAAAGCTGAAAAGAGTAACTCAACCATCTGCCAGAGCAACTCCACCTGTAATGGAAAACAAAATCTGGAACTGCCTGTCCAGCACTCAATCAAAAATTACTAGACATGTGAAGAAAAATCAGCAAAGACTAATGACAAGAACAGCAGCAAGGACTTGAAGATAGCTATAATAATTATTCTCAAGATTTAAAGAAAAATATGAACACAATGAGACAAGAAATGGAAAGAAACAAAAAATGGATCTACGTGTAACTTTCAAGGCTGAAAAACAATATCTAAATGGACTTTATAGAAGATTTATTACTGGTAAAACAAAATATCAGTTAACTTGAAAACATAGCAGTAGAAGCTGTTCATACTGAAATATAAAGAAAAAAAGATTGAAGAAAATGAATCAAACCTTAATGATTTGTGGAACAATATTAAGTGGTCCAGAGGAAAAGCATAAAATATTAGAAGAAATAATGGCTGGAGTTATTCTAAATATGATGAAAGCTGTAAATCCACAGACCAAAGAAGTTCAATAAACCCCTGGGGGAAGAAAAGGAATTAATAGAAAAGTTTTATAGGCAGCCAGAAGTTGGCAGGGAAAGGACACCTTACTTACAGGGAAATATAAATAAGAATTAACACCAACTTCTCACCAGAGACAAAAGTTAAGTCTGGAAACAATGGAATAATGACATCTTTACAGCATTGAAAGGGGAAAAAAACTCTTCAGAAAATAGAGGACACTAAAAAAAATAAAAAATAAAATAAAATAAATAAAAAAAAAAACAAACAAAAAAAAAGAAAATAGAGGACACTTCTCAACTGGCTTTATTAATCTAGCATTACCCTAAGAGCAAAACCAGTCAAAGATATTATAAGAAAAGAAAATATAGACCAATATCCCTCAGGAGAACATATGTAACAAATCCTTAACAAAATATTAGCAATTGAATCCAGCAATATATAAAAAGGATAACATATTATCCTGGTTTTTATCCCGGGAATGCAAGATTATTGTAATATGAAAAAAAGAATCCACATATTTGATCTTATTAAGGTAATAAAGGAAAAAAATCATACCATTTCATTAAATACAGAAAAAAAACCGTGACAAAATTCATTGCTAATGTTAAGAACATTTAACAATCTAGTAGAAGGATGCTTAATCTGGTAAAGGATGTCTGAAAAACCTACAGAAACATAGCTAATGGTGCAGTGCTACACACATTTTCCATAAAATCAGAAATCAGCAAGGAAGGCTGCTTTCACTTCTACTGAATACTGTACTGAATGAAGATCCTAGCCAGTGGAATAAGGCTCAAAAAAGAGAGAAAAGGCATCCCTATAGGAAAGGAAAATTGGCTTTACTCACAAATGGCATGGTTGCCTATGTATAGCATCAAAGGACTACAAAAAGTTGCCACCAGAAATAAATGAATTAAAGCAAGTTCACCAGAATCAAGTCAATATGCAAACATACAAAGATGTGTTAGCACATACAACATAAATCCATGTAGTTGATTATCCATACAAATGGAGTACCACTCTGCATTAACAAAAATGAACTACTGAAACACATACAAGATCATACTGGATCTCAAAAACTATATACTGAAGGGAAGAAGCCATACCCTAAGGATTACCTACTGTGTAATTTCACGTATATGTCCCTGTAGAACACAAAGAACCCATTTATAGGGACACAGAACAGACTCGTGGTTTCTTTGGGCTGGAGTTTGGGGGGACTAGTTGCAAAGGGTCATGAAGGAGTTTTGTGCATTTAAAATGGGTATATTTCATTTGTAAACTATACTTTAATAGACGGGGTTTTTAATTTTATTTTTTAAAGGTTTTTTATTTATTCATCTGAGAGAGAGAGCATGAGCAGAAGGAGAGGGAGAGAGGGAGTGGGAGAAGCAGACCCCCCACCCCCACTACTGGGCAGGGAGCCCAACATGGGACTTGATCTCAGGACTCCAGGATCATGACCCAAGCTGAAGGCAGACGCTCAACCAACTGAGCCACCCAGGCGCCCCAATAGAAGGTTTTTCAAGTTAATTAAAATGTAGGCATCCTTGCTAAGCAAAAATAAAATGTAATGATATGAACTGCTAATGACTAATTCATTTAAAGCATTTGGAGAGAGATGTTTATCTACATCTTGCCTCAGCTTAGCACTTCACGCGCTGCTGGGATGAACAGGGGAGTCCTGTGTCCTGGGGACCATGGCGGGAACACCAGGCAGGAGGGTGGGGGGCTCGAGGAAAGTAGAAGGAAAACCTGTGCTCACACTTATTCCTTCACAATTAACCCATCATTTTCCAGGTGCCAGCACCGTGCTATGGAAAATCCCCTCTCTGTTCCCTCCAGCTGGCTCTGGGAAGCCCCTCTTTCCAGAAGGAGGATCATATAACCTGGAACTCCAGGTGAAAACCCTGTTCAAGTGGAATAATTTATGCAATCTGCCATATTACCAGTCGCATAACTTGAATATTATGTGAGGTTGTGTTCTCCTGCGACACCTGTGGGCTTCTGAGTAATGTCCTATTGAAATTTATTGTACAGCAGCTATGTGTTCGGTGCCCACTGCGTGTCAGAAACTGTGCTTGTGGCTGAGAATAACACAGACATGTCCCTGCCTTGTCAGAGGAGCCACTTGGGATGGTTGAACAAACTGGGTTGAATTCAAAACACTCGGTTCTTATCCTGATTCTGCCCTTAATTATGGAGTGACCCTGAACAAGCCACTTAACCTCTCAGGGCTTCACTTTTCTCATCTTCCAAATTTCAATTTTAAGAATTTTAAATATTCCAGTAATAATTTCCAGTGTGATAGCCACTGTTAATACCCACTGCTAATGGGACCATTTTTTGGGAGCTTGTCTGTGAGATTTGGTGGGAGGGATTCAGCACAGAGGGCTGTGCCACACAGCTTGTGGCACAGTGACATCATCTATCCTTTTGGGAATCCTTTGCTTAGGCCATAATGCTTATCCCCAGTGGCACATAAGAATCATCTGAGAAGTTGAAAGAACTCCCAATGCCCAAGCTGCACAGTAGACCAATTAAATCAGAATCTCTCGGGGGGATAGGACCCAGGTGCCAGTCACTTTTCAACACACCTAATCATCTGTTTATTTATCCTTTGCCTACCTGTGACCCCTCTTCCCTGCACCCCTTTGAAATAAGTAGCTCCATGGGATTTGTCACATGGCATTGAATTTGAGCACGCCATTTTGATTGCTGGCAGTGTTGCTGTGGGCATTCAGCGATTACTACTGTCAGAAGGTCGGGGCATGAGAGTTGAGCCCAAGGCATATCTGAGCCTATGGGTCAGTCCATACATCTACCATCTAGGAAGGAATTTCACATTGTCCTTTGTTCATTATTATCAGCATTACTACTTAAATCATGTATTTATCAATATTTATGGAGCACCTGCTGTGAGCAGCCCTGTGTCCTGGAGGCTGTGGAGAGCAAAAATTAACGACATAGGGGTAATTGCAGGTGCAAAGTCCCTGTGGCAGAAAGGAGCCTAGCCAGTCAGAAGAACAGAAAGGACGCCTGTGTTGCTACAGCAGGGATTGCCGACTGCCTGTAATGTGAGAAAAGTGGTGATTTGGAGAAGGGCCAGACTTCCCTGTGCCTTGTGGGCAGAGCTGTAGCTACAGAGAACATGGGAGGAACTTATCCTCCATGCATTGTTTCCATTCGTGGTGACTTTGAGCAATATACTGACTGTAAGACCACAATAAAAAGACACTATTAGCCAAAGCAATGAGGGCATAATTATGAGTCATTCAGAGGGGATAACCCAAGAGTAGTACATTTGCATTTGGTTCCCTTCCAGACAAAACTGCAAGCCCCACCCCTGGGGCCAGGTTTGTGCCAGACACTGTTATAAGCACTTTATGCCCTCACTGAATCTCCATTACCAGCCTATGAGATATGAATGACTATTGCCCTTTTCATGGATACACAGAGAGATTAATAAGTTGCCCGCAGTCACATGGCTGCTAAGTGGTAAAACTAGAAATTGAACCCAGGCAATCTCTTTCTGGATGGCCAGTTAATCAGTACAGAGCTGATGTTGGAACATGATGATGGCTCTGCTTGTTGGCTCATGTTGGAATGTTTTATCTTTATTTAGCAAAACCGGAAGACAGGATGGGTTTTGAGTTGAAGGTAACATGGCAGATGGCATTTGCATGAAGACATCACTCCCATGTGGTGATACACAGTAATTGTATTACAGTCCATGAACCAGAAAACAAAACAAAACAAAAAAAACAGTAACAGCCAACTGAAATTTCAGGGAAACTTTAGGTATTATATGATAGGTATAACACTACTGTCTTTGAGGCTGATGGAATAAATTCACTTGATGGATGTGCTATCATAAAACTGTCCTGCCCCAAAGATATACTTAATATAGGACTTGGAAAAAGGCTAAGTGTTTGACTAGATTCTTATGAAGCCAGATGCAAACCACATGTTTTCTACTCTCTGGGGTAAGAAACAAGAGTGCTCTGGAAACTATATGGAAAATTATATGGATATTGTGATATTATGCATGCAAGCAGCCCACATAAAATCCAGGCAAAAACAGTAAATTGCCAAGAGCCTTGAGGTCATCTGAAATCATTATCATTGCAACCATCAACACTGAGTACTAAGTTTTAGTGGTCTGTGATTACATGATATTTGGTATGTGGATCTATGTAAATAAGAAGGACACTCTTATTCTCTTTTTTTTAATTTTTTTTAATTTATTTATGATAGTCACACAGAGAAAGAGAGAGAGAGAGAGAGAGGCAGAGACACAGGCAGAGGGAGAAGCAGGCTCCATGCACCAGGAGCCCGACGTGGGATTCGATCCCGGGTCTTCAGGATCGCGCCCTGGGCCAAAGGCAGGTGCCAAACCGCTGCGCCACCCAGGGATCCCACTCTTATTCTCTTTTAACTGATACACTGAAATAGTCCATAGCCAAATCAACATTTGTTGAGTATCTATTCCATATCAAGCAGTATCTCCTTTCGCCCTCAGACTAGCTCTGCTAAGGGAAATGAATCCTCATCCTTAAAGATAAGGAAACAGAGACCAAGTGAGTCTAAGTAACATGCCAAAGTTTCACAGTAGCCAGGTTGGTATTTGATCCAAAGTGGAACCACAAAAGACCCTGAATAGTCCAAAGCAATCTTTAGAAAGAGCAAAGCTAGAGGCATCATACTTCCCAATTTCAAAATATATTACAAAGCTATAATAATCAACATAGTATGGTATTGGCATAAAAACAGACACATAGATCAATGGAACATAAGAGGGAGCCCAGAAATATGGTCCTACACATATATAATCAATTACTTTATGAAAAAGGAGCCAAGAATATTACAATGAGGAAAGAATAGTCTCTTTGATAAGTGGTGCTAGGAAAACTGGACAGCCTCATGCAAAAGAATGACACTGGACCATCATGTTACACCAAACACAAAAATTAACTCTAAAATGGATTTAGGACTGGAACATAAGGCCTGAAACCATGAAATTCCTAGAAAAAAAAAAACATAGGCAGTAAGCTTTTTGACATAGGTCTTGGCAATGAATTTTTGAAACTAACACCAAAGGGAAAAGCAACAAAGAAGAAATAAACAAATGGAACTACCTCAAAGTGAACAGCTTCTACGTAGTAAATGAGACCATCAACAAAATGAAAAGGCAACCTACTGAATGGGACAAAATATTGGCAAATCATATTTTTGATAAGAGGTTAATATCCAGAGTATGTATAACTCAATACCAAAACCCCCAAGCAATCCAATTTTTTTAAATGGAGGGATCTGAATAGATATTTTTCCAAAGAAGACATAGATGACCAACAGGTACATGAAAAGATACTCAACTCTGTTAATCATCAGGGAAATGCAAATGAAAACCACAATGAGATACCTCTCACACCTGTGAGAATGACCAGTATCAAAAAGACAGGAATGTGGAGAAAAAGGAACCCTCATATGCTGTTGGTGGGATGGTAAATTGGTGCAGCCACTGTGGAAAACAACATGGAGGTCTCTCAGAAAATAAAATTAGAACCACCATGTAATCCAGTAATTCCACTTCTGAGTATTTATCTAAAGAAAACAAAAACAGTAACTCAAAAAGATATATGCACACCCATGTTCATTGCTGCACTGTTTACAATAGCCAAAATATGGAAACAAGAGTGTCCATCAGTGGATGAATGGTCAATAATATTGTCATGACGTTGTACTGGGTTGAGCATTGAATGTATAGGATTCTTGAATCACTGTGTTCTACACCTGAAAGTAATATAACATTGTATGTCAACTATACTTCAATAATAAAAACTTAAAAATAAAAATAAAACGAAGTGCACATCTACAATGGAATATTGTCTGGCCATAAAAAATGAAATGAAATCTTACCATTTGTGAGACTATGGTTGGGCGTTGAGGGCATAATGCTAAAGTGAAATGAGTCAGAGAAAGACAAATCCCATATGACCTCTTTTATATGTGGAATAAAAAAAAAAAAACTCAGATACAGAGAATAGATTGGTGGTTGCGAGAGGAAGGGGTGTGAGAAATGGGTGAAGGGGGTCAAAGGTTAAAAAAAGCCTTTAAGATATAAAAGACCAAGTAATAAGGGTATTTCAGGCACCATGATGGGAGGATGACAGGGTAGGCAGGAAGACCTATTTCGGTGCAGGGAATGCCTATCCTAACGTTACAGATGTTATTCTCCGAGCACCATAAGCCATATTCCTAAAGGCTCCATTCTTGCAGCTGACATCTTGAACAGGGAAAGAGAAAGTGATGTTTCCAAGGTCACTTGGGCTCAAGGAGGGAGGGGTGTTGGGGCCACTGGATTTTTCATTATCACACGTTCAAGTTTGTGTTTCAATTTGAGGCTTGCAAACGATTCCCAGGCGCATCTACCAAGCCATTAAAAAAAATAAAAATGTGCTTGGTTCCAAAGCTGATGCTTTCAGCTGCTCCCTGTAAAAACATGTCAATGAGAGTTTATGCCTGTTGTCCAAGATGCGCTGACCAGAGTAAGAAAAGGCTCCTATTTTTTTGCAGACACAGACACGAAAGTCTGGTTGTCAGTTGGCAGCTAAACCTCAGATGTTGGTTGCAGTAGCAATATTATATACAATCTTCACTTCCTTCCCTTCCTCACTGAAATAAATATTCAGCTGCAGGGCTGTTTACCCAGACCCGCTTCTGAAGACTGTCAGGCAGGCGGTTGCCGCGATGTCAGTAAGGCAGAGCCAATTGAGGCCGATTTCTTTTATTCGACAGCTGCAGAACCAGGAGCTGCTGAGGGCGATGATGAAGAAGGCTGAGCTGGAAATCAGTGGCAAAGTGATGGAAACCATGAAGAGGCTGGAGGACCCCGTACAGCGCCAGCGTGTCCTGGTAGAACAGGACCGGCAAAAATACCTACATGAAGAGGAGAGGATCGTCAAGAAGCTGTGGTGAGTGCCAGGCACCTGTTGCGTGTTTAGCCGTGTCACCCCAAAAAGGACCCTGTCCTCGCCAACGAGGAGGCCCTTCCTAATGGTGCTCTCTCCCACTCTCTTTATTGAGCACCTGCTGTGTGCAAGGTAGACTTCTGTGGTTCTGGGTGTCCGTGGACTCTAAGCACTCCTCCCACCAGACCCAGAAAGTTCAACCGTGCTCGCCTCTTTAAAAGCCAGAGCACCACACTCCTTCGTAGGGCTCAGCAACACATCAAATTAATGGAAGCAAGTGGCAAAACCCAATGATAAATGGGAAGGCTGCCTTTAATCTCAATAAATGAATACTAATAGCCAAAATAATGGTGTTAAAATTATCTTCCTATTATTCAGTTGTAGTTAAAAGCACAAAAGAAGAATTTAAATGTAAAGTATGTCTGATCCAGGAATGAAAGATGCCTCCTTGAATGTTATCAATCTTCTATGAGGTTCTTATTGAAAGCATCTATCAAGTTCCACTATTGAAATGAGCAGTTTTATTACTCCCAAGTCACTAGGGCAGGCACATCTTTTATGGTAATATGTGTTTTGTTATGCAATGAAGATTTATCATAGAATGAATTTCACCTTCTAGTATAAGGAATAGTGATTTTTCTAGGTTCTCCTACTATTGGTAAATCTCTTCTTAAATCTCCCAAATTGGGACTATAAAGATGCAACTTTCAAATTCTTCAGATGAGCAGAAAAGACCAAAAGTCTCCATGATGGAAAGTGTTATTTTCTATCACCTATTTGATACTTAAGCTTGTATCACCTCAGATGCCAACCCAGTGTGTCTATTTAAAAATAGAATATCCCTCTCAGTAGCAGTCCGGGATGGGAGGGGGAGGGAATCAGTTAAAGTTCTTTTTTCCTAAAAAATTGAGTTTGACCACTGTTCACCGACATCTCAATTGCTTCTAAAATTTTATGTAGTTACTGACTCTGTAGACATTTCATCACCCACTGTGAAGCAATAAGGCTGTTGTTTGTCTGAAATGTTTTTGTAGCAGCCAGTTGTCCAAAATCTAGGTATTAAGATTCTTCTTGAAAACTTCTTTAAAAATACGTAGGCTTTTAAGAATATTTTCTAAGTTTTCCAACTGAATGTTGAAAAAGTAAATTTTCTTCTTTTAAAAATTATGTTTCTTGATTAGCTGAGGTATGTTTTGCTTCTGGCTTAGAAAAGGCATCTTTAATGTCAATACTACCCTGAGTCTAGTAACCCAGCCCAAGAGTGAGACAGGAAGGGGAACAGGGAGCGTATCGTGGGAGGACTCTGTGGGTGGGCTGCACATGAATGAAACGTGCCCAGGGCACACGAGGAACTCCAATCTGGCAAAGCAGAACATATGAGTGTGCATATAGCACAAAATGGGTGACTCACGAGTGCCAGGTGAACCTACAAGAAGGAGAGATTCTTTTGGGCCCCAGGGATCAAGAAAACTTAACCGGAAATTAGTTATTTTTCATATGACCCCAGACCATGAGCAGTGCCATGTGTCGTAGGGTCTCACAGATGGTTTGTTAAATGGAACCAAGATGGCCTGGAGGACAGGCCATCAGTGGAGGCTCGTGGGGGTGGGGAGGCTCCCAGGCAGAGGAACCCTGTGAGGCAGGAAGGGGCAAGGTGTTGTGGGAGAATTGGGAGTCATCCACTTTGGTGGGAGAGTGGGGTACAAGGTTCTAGATCATGTCTCCTATCTGGGTAATGCCATTGCCACCTGCTTGGTGACTGCCCATATCTCAGACCACACTCACGCCCGGCAGGCCCGCTCGATGTCTGCGGGGTCTTTGTTGAACAGAAACCCGAATCCCTGGCTTTTCATGAAAGCTTTTGGGTCCAACTCCAGATTCAGAACTTCCCTGGGCGAAGCTTAAGAATGTGCACTTCACAAAGCTTCAGGGGAAATTCTGAAGTGTCTTCACATCTGACAGTTACTGCGGCCTGATGAGGAGGCCACTGAAGCTTTCTGCTTTAAGGACGTAGCAAAGTCGGAGCTGTATTTCAGAAAGGTCCCTCTGGTGATCACGTGCGGGATAACGGAGGAGGAAACGTCGCTGTCAGGGAAACCCTATTGGAAGTGCTCTGAACAGTCCGGTCAAAAGTCATTAAGGTCTGAATCAAGGAGTAGAAATAGGAATGAGAAGAGAAATCAAATGAAATGGACTGATTAGAGGGATCAGAGTAGGGAGAGAGAGTGAGTTACAAAAGACAGCCAGAAATTTCAACTCTGGAACATTAGGAAAGCAGTTCTTCTCCCCTGTCACTCCCCAGCCTTCTTACGAGCACACACGTGTGTGCGCGCACACACGCAGACACACACACACTGGAAAGTATGTTCCTTTGGGCATCGTGAGAGGGTTAAGTTACTGGTGAGCCATTCAGTTGGCAGAGAAATGAAATTTAAGTCTAGAACTGTGGAGAGAAATTCAATCAAGATCCTTTCTCTTTGGTGGGTTTCTACTTGGAATTAATAATTGAGCTTCTAATAATAGAGGAAATACTTTTCATCAGATTTGATGCTTCCTTTTAACTAAGGTAGAATGAAAAGAAACACACAAATAGAATGGATTTACATGTAAACCACAGCATCTGTGAACATCTGGCATTCCTTTGAGCAGAGTTCGCATCTCAAAGTCATATTGATTACGTAATATTGAAAATGTTTTCAGCATTCATTTTAGCTCCCCGATCTCTGTTACATTTTGAATGAACAAAAGCTATCTGACTGCTTTATAACAGATGTCATAAACATATGAACGGAAGTGACATTGTTGTATCCAATAATATCAATACACTTTCATGTATGTTCCTTGATTGACAAAGGAAAATCTGTGACATTTAAGGGTCTCCTGTGTGCAGAGTTATGAAATCCAAGAGGCATGCTATGTAGAAGAGATTAAAATAGAATTTTAGGCAGACTGCCTTTGGGTCAGATGATAGCTTCTAGGAGGATTCATTGCAGCCTGGCAGGCTTGTGGATTGTTAATGGAACCGTGATAACATTTGGGTCTTAGCTCTTCTCTCAAAACTCAGAAGGGCTGGACAGTGTGTCCCGTCTGCCACGAAAATATTTCAGTTTGGTGATGAAATGGAAAATAACTTTTCCCCACACAGGTGCCATATTTAGAACTCTTATAAGGAGTGGTACACGCTCTCTCCTCAGGGATGTGGTTGCTGTAGGAAGTTTCCTGTGGCGGGTTGGGGGGGCCTCATATAACACTGGGTACCTTTCCATAGTTTGCAAATGTGGACAGGGAGCAGGTGAGGCTTTCCCCTTTGGTGTTGAAGTTGCATCATTTCATCTGAAAGGATCATGGTTTTAGTCCATTTTCTATCATAGAATGAGAGACATCACCAAAAACCCCATCCCACTTCAGTATGGTGGATGAAGTTTGCCCCATGGTCCTTGTTAAACATACATAGATAGCATCCTGCCGAATCCCTCCCGCAGGGCCGAGCCACCCATCATTCTGCGCACCCACGTAGTGGGGAGGGTCCTGGCAGGCCATGGTTTTGTAGATCACTGGTGTCTTCTCTCACTCTTCCTGCTGCTTCAAGCCCTGCCTGCACCAGCAGGTGGAATGCTGTTCACCTGCTGCCACCTAGTGGTTCTTCATCTCTCAACATCCTTTTCCTCCGCCTTCTTTAAGAAAGATTTTCTGTTGTCAGATTCAGATTTACAGACAACTGAAGTGATACAAACGTGTGTTTAGGATGGGGCTATTAATGTGCCCAGGGGACGGGATGTTGTTAGTTGGTTGGTTTGGTTGGTTGGTCGGTTTACATCTTGAAGCGGAAGACCTTAATTTAGTTCTGTTGGAACTCCAGCAGTACCATAGGGGATGTGTTTGTGTGTGCACATGTGTGTGTGTTTCTCTCACTCCCTCTCTCTTAGAGACACATATCAGAAATCAGAACTGTGATCATTTTTCCTCTGCAGCTTAGAGCGGAAAGTCAGTCCTTATCAATGATATCATCAGTGTAAACCAGAGGTTCTCGATCAGGGGCAAATCTGTGCTCCTCCCCACCCCTCCCCGCCTCTTCCTTCCCCGGGGACATTGTACCAATGTCTGGACACATCCTTGTTTCTCACAGGCTGGGGGTGGGTGCCCTGAGCATCTAGTGTGTAGAGGGCAGGGGTGCTGCTGGACACCCTACGATGTACAGCACAGGAGCCTACAAGAAAGAATTAAACAGCCCCAAATATCAAGTTCCAAGTTGAGAGAGCTGCTATAAACCAGTGGGACCCCCTCTTTCTGCCCTGCGATAGTGTGCACACCCTGTCCCCTCTGTCACATCACACAGCGTGCACACCCTTCATTGGCATCAGGATCCCCCACTGAAAATAAGGGATGGGTCCTTTGTCAGCCAGCTGCCATCTTCCCTCTGGCCAACCTGGGCGTCCCCATGAGCATGTCCTGGGAAGATCTTCCTTGCACCCTCCTTACACCTCAGCAGAATATTTAAGGCAAACCAAGCTACTCTGGTGGGGAGGCTCGGACGACCCCTTTGCTCCTGCAGCTTTAGGAGGACCTTGGTGTTCACTCCCATCCTCTGGTCTCCCCCCACCCCCACCCCACAGTGAGCTGGAAGACTTTGTTGAAGATTTAAAGAAGGACTCTACATCGGCTGGCCGCGTGGTCACTCTAAAAGACGTGGAAGATGGGGCTTTCCTCCTGCGACAAGTGGGAGAAGCTGTGGCTTCCCTGAAAGGTGAGCCTCCTCCTGGAAGGGAGAAGTCAGAAGCAAGTCTTCGGGGGATGGGGTGTAAAAATCTGCCCAGTAGTGAAGGATTCGTTCATTCATGCACACAGAGGTATTCATGAAACACCTACGTTTGCCGGGCCCTGTTCTAGGCACTTGGGCTGTACCACTGAACAAAATAGGCAAATGTCCCTGTCTTCTTGGAGATTATATTTCAGCGGGTGCTGTAAGATTGAGGACTCGGTAATACGAGTGATAGTTTCTCTCTGCTGGGCTCTTCCAGTGTGGGCACTTGTGCCAAATTCATTTAAAATGATCCTAAGGGACAGTTGCTTTTATCCCAAGTATACAGACAGGAAATGAGGCGCAGAGGACCTCTGTCCTTGCCCAAGGTCACTTGGAACCCGGTGTCCGACCAGCATCTGCTTCCTGAAGATGTGTGCGGGGTGCTCCAGCCGATAAGCCCCACGCTCCTACCCCTAGTCCAGCATGCACGCCGGATAGGGGCTTGTTCCATTTTTTCTCCTACAACTCACCATCTGCTCTTGGCCTGCAGGAGAATTTCCAACCCTACAAAACAAGATGCGAGCCATCTTACGCATAGAAGTAGAGGCCGTGCGGTTTCTGAAGGAGGAGCCCCACCGGCTGGACAGTCTACTGCAGAGAGTGCGGAGCATGACCGACACCCTGACCATGTTGCGGAGGTAACCGGGCCTCTCCAGGGGTGGGGGAAGGTCATGAAGAGAGGCAGCAGCTCCCTCCCACCCCCAGAATTCTATTGCAACATGAATGAAGTCCCGATTCTTCAGCACAGGCTCGCTGCTGCGTTTGGCACATCCTACAGTGTAACATTAGCAAACACAGTAAACATTTAAAAAAATCATTTGGTTCTTTTCAGTAGCATTTTAAAGTTGAAGAATGGATCAAAATATTTTACTAGCCTCCTTCACTTCAGGAACACAGATGCCTTCTGTGCGTGGTGCTGCCTCAGAGAGAGGGAGGGCAGGAGGCAGGAGAGATTTACAACTGGAAGTTGCCTTCATGACGGTGACTAGTGATGGTGGAAGAGAGGGCACAGTAGCATGAGAGAGAATGGGTTGGACAGGTCCTTGGGGATTCTTGGAGATTGAAGGAATGGGGTGGGTAAAAGAAACAGATGGGATGCCTGCGTGGCTCAGTGGTTGAGCATCTGCCTTCGGCTTAGGCCGTGATCCCAGGGTCCCAGGATCGAGTCCCACCTCGTTCTCTCCAAGAGGAGCCTGCTTCTCCCTCTGTCTGTGTCTCTGCCTCTCTCTCTGTATCTCTCATGAATAAATAAATAAAATCTTGTTAAAAAAAAAACAAAACAGAAACAGAGTGAGTAGTACAAGAGAGTCCCCGAATACAATGTCTTTTTTCAAATAAAAAAGGAGAGAAAGTTTTAATAAGAAAAATAAGGGACTGATTAAGGATTATAGGTCAGGTTCGACATTGTCTGATATATAAATATCTTGATCATAGCAACAACCCCCAAGGAAAGCCTTAGAAGAGATTCTTATCTCCCGTCCTTGTCCTCACCATTATTTTTTTTAATTTTTTTTTTATTTATTTATGATAGTCACAGAGAGAGAGAGAGAGAGAGAGAGAGAGGCAGAGACATAGGCAGAGGGAGAAGCAGGCTCCATGCACCGGGAGCCTGATGTGGGATTCGATCCCGGGTCTCCAGGATCGCGCCCTGGGCCAAAGGCAGGCGCCAAACCGCTGCGCCACCCAGGGATCCCTGTCCTCACCATTATTATATGCTTTCTCTTTTTTTAAGATTTTATTTATTTATTTATTTATTTATTTATTTATTTATTTATGTATTTATTTATTTATTTAGAGCATAAGCAAGGGAAGCAAGAGAGGGAGGAAGCAGGCTCCCACTGAGCAGGGAGCCCAATGCAGGGCTTGATCCCAGGACCCTGGGATATGACCTGAGCCAAAGGCAGATACTCAACCACTGAGGCACCCAGGCGCCCCTCATTATTACATTCTATAGAAAAATATCTGAGGATCAAAAAGGTAAAGTTCCCAATACCGTCTAGCTAGACCTTGCAGAACCAATGAGATTCAAGCACAGGGCTGTCTGACCCCAAAGCCATGTCCTTGCCACTGCATCATGGGTGGAAATAGACAAAGAGCATCAGATGACCCCAAAAGGCAAAGGAGGATGAGGACTAGCCTAGCTGTTGGGTTTGAGGTCACTGTCGACCTGGCAGAATGGCTCGGTGGAGTCCAGGTAGAGAAGCCTGACCACACGAGGCTGAGCAACGTGAAGAGCAAGCAGGAGGAATTAAATACAGGTGACGCTTGAACAGCCCAGGTTTGAACTGCACGGGTCCACTTAGATCAAGATTTCTTTTGAGAAATACAGGACAGTACTGTCAATGTATTTTCTCTCCCTTGAGATTTTCTTACATTTTCTTTTCTCTAGCTTACTTTGTTGTAAGAATACAGTTATAACGTACAAAATGTATGTTAATCAACTGCTTGTGATATAGGTAAGGCTTCTGGTCAACAGTAGGCCATTAGTTGTTAAGTTTTGTAGGGAGACAGAAGTTACACATGGATTTTTGACTGTAGAGGGTCGGGACCCCGAACCCACACGGTGTTCAAGGGTCAGCTGTATGAACTGCCCTCCCCAGGGGCTTGGCGGTGAAAGGAGGAGAGCATGGAGGGCTTAGGAAGCTCTGGGGGTTGGAACTGAGCATCTCTGGGGGCTTCCAGCCAGGACCCGGTGCAGGAGTTGTTGTTAGAAGCATGTGTTCCCTGTGGAACTGGGCAGGACAGCATGGTGCCAGTGGGAAAGGAGAGACAGGCCATCTCATGAGGGAGAAACAGAGAAAGCAGCTACCAGAGACAGCCAGGAAGCACTTGGAGGACATTAGGAAGTTGCTATGGAAACCCTCAACCCTGGAGAGCTGCTACTCTCGATTTTACAATGTCTTAATTTTGCAATAACAACTTGCCTGGCTTTGGTACGACACAGCATTCAGGCTAATGCCATCAGAATAGAATGCAAGCTACCTATTTTAAGAGTTAATACTGCTGTGTATGGTTTCTCCCAGACATGTCACCGATGGGCTCTTGAAAGGGACAGATGCAGCCCAGGCTGCTCAGTATGTCGCTATGGAGAAGGCCACGGCCGCGGAAGTCCTGAAGAACCAGGAGGAGGCTCCCCATAGCCCAGGCCAGCACCCCCACGCTGCAGGGGTGCCCGGCGACATGAAGTCAGAAGTGGTGCCCTTGACCGTCCACCATGCACAGAGCTCCCCCGTGGTCATCCAGCCCTCCCAGCTGTCTGCCGCCCTGCTCAACCCCGCCCAGCACCTGCCTGCAGGGACTGGTCCTCACCTAGCCGGCCCTCCAGCCGCCACGCAGGAAGGGACCTCAGCCCTGCCATCGACCCAGGCTCCTCAGTCCCCGCAGACGCCCATGAATGGCTCCACCATGCAGAGCTTGTTCATCGAGGAAATCCACAGCGTGAGTGCCAAGAACAGAGCGGTGTCTATTGAGGTAGGGTCCCACTTCCATTTTTCACCCCATAAAGGAATAACACCTGGTCCCTTCCCTTGGAGAATTTCCAGCCTGGTTGTCAGATGTACTTCTTATATATATGTATGTATAAAAGGTAGATTTTTTTTTGTATATATATATATATATATATATATATATATATATATATATATCTCAAAGATAGATTTTAGCACTATAAATAGGTTTCAACATCCAGATTAAGAGAAAGGTCACTGGATTTCAAGAACGATGAAACACCCCAACCTGGCGGAAGGGGAGGCCCTGGTGTGCCTTGGAGTGTTTACCAGCTGACTCTCTGGGGGGAAACGCCCTGATTTGTAGAATTTGTCAATTTTGAGTTACAACAGGGTATCAGTGAGCATGTAATTGGGGAGAAATGAGTCAGCTCTCCTGAGCCAGTGCATGCGGGCTCACACTTAACCACTGGTGGGTGCAGGCCTACGGAGGGCTTGCCACTGGGCTCGAAAAATCAGTAGAATCTGGGTAAGCAGAGCAGGGTGTTGAGGGCATGCTGCGGCAGAGGAATGTTGGAGCAAAGGGAGCCACAAGGAAACCTGTTTAAGGGGAACAAGACAGAAGAGATGAGGCCGGCAAAACAGGCTGGAACCAGATTTGGGGGAGCTTGTAAACCAGTCTGAGATATATCTCAGGGTCATGGTCTGGGCATCCCCAAAATGCTGCATCTTGGGCCAGCGACTAAAAAATAGCATCTTCAGAAAATTACTCTGAAACAAGATACATAATTGATTAAGATGATGGGTCTGGAATTAAGGGTGCTGGATAGGAAGTCATTAGCATGATCTTAGGGAGGCAGAGGCAGTCAAAATGCAAAGAGAAGATGAGGCCGTAAAGTCACAGAACAGATAACATGCCACATTTTTACAGATTCTTTTTATCAAGAGATCATTGCTTCTTCCTTTCTCTTGCCCTGTGCATCCTCCACCCATGACCCCAGACCCTGGTCCTCACCATCCTGCCTCTCTCTCTCGCATCAGCAGTAGATAATTCAGATCTCGAGAAAAAAACAAACCTCTTCAAACTGCCAAGGCCACAGTCACGGCAACTGGGCCTCCGAACACTAGGTAGCTCCTGTCTGCCCCAAAGTCAGTAGCTGTGCCCCTAATCCAAGCCAACCACTTACAAAAAGTGAGTCATGGGAGGGGCAGTGTGTGATCACCTGATGGTGATTCCATCCTTTCATGCCCAGCGGGGACAGGGGTGCAACCCGAAAATACATTTCCTCCTGAGAACGTGTCCGTGTGGAAATGCTGTCAGTAGGAGGACTCCTTTATTCAACAAATATCTTTTGAGAACCTGCCAGGCGTAGTGATCATTGTTATGTGTGTGGTTTAAGTTTCCACTTATGAGTCATCTCTAAAAATGCCCCGATCAGCAGTAAGGAGGCCTGAGCCTTTCTGCCCACTCCTCTGCTGAAGAATGAGGTGAGCTTCCTTCGCAACAGGTGTCTGAGCCCCATCGTGCACCAAGTCCTACAGGCTCTGGGGCAGGCAGTGAACAGAGGCGACAAAGTCTGTGCTTTCAAGAAACCTATCTGCTTGTAGGGAGAGATCGAGAACCAGTGTATCCCAGATGATAATAAATGCTAGGAAGGAAAAATAAAGTGGAGAGGCGGGGAGGTTGGTAAGGATGGTGACGGTGGAGGTTCTCGTTTCCATAGCATGAATCTCAAGCAAATCTCTCATCTCACTGGGCTCCAGTGTCTCCTGTGTAAAATGTGTTGATAAAATGATCTCTGTCTTTTTCAATTCTTACCTTGTGGGATTTTAGTAATCTTGGCGCTAATTTCCCCTTTGCCCATCTGGAAGGTTTCCTGAACCATCCCAAAATCATAGAAAAATGTTCTCTTAAAAAATGTGCAGGTGTTTAGAAATGCATTTCATGCATTTCTCCCTGTTGTAGGACTTGATGGAACTTAGAGGTAATCTAAATAACCCCCACTGTATACGTAAGAATATTCGACCCAGAGGCCCTATAGCAATTCTTAGACAGGCATGGAATGGAGGTGTGGGTGTCTTTGTTCCTGGTGTTTTGGGTTTTGTTCCTGTCTGTTTGCACATCTCCTCTATGATGAAAACTTGGTTTAGAGAACAGAAACCTGGTTATGGGATGCATACTTTGGAAAGCATATCCCTGTGTCTTTTTTATTACCATTGGGAAAGTAGCAATAAATGCTCAATAATCATTTAATGAACGAATTTGGGTTTCTGAACTTGCTTCTGTGCGAATGAATGTCAGTCACTTGGGCTTAAGTGACAGAGAGCCCAGGAGCAGGTTTATCTGATTGCACAAATGTCTCTCAGCATGGACACCAGAGCATGATTTTATCAACAGTTTACCTGCGTTACACCTCCCCCTACACCAACATGAAATCTCTAATTAGCTTTCCCTGTGGTTTCTAAACTTTCTTCACTTGTGATTTTCCTTCAGAAAGCAGAAAGGAAATGGGAAGAGAAAAGGCAAAATCTGGACCACTATAACGGGAAAGAATTTGAGAAGCTGCTAGAAGAAGCTCAGGCCAATATCATGAAGTCAATTCCAAACCTGGAGATGCCACCAGCCTCCGGCCTGCAATCAAAGGGTGATGCTCCAGGAGACAAGCTAGAACTTTCAGGTGAGGTGCTCACCGAGCCGGGTGGCCTTGGCTGCCTTCGGGTCAGTGTTGGGCTGCCCACTTATGCATGAACTGGCCAACAGGCCCACTCTCTCACTTCTCAAGGATTTTATAAAATTATAAACTTGGAAGACCAAATCCTCAAGTATGACTGGATTCTCACTACCTCTTTTTAATCAAAACCATAGCAGGGAAACTGTGTTCTAGACTAGGATACTAGAATAGTGCCCAGTAAAGAAAAATATAGATTCCCGGCTCCCACATTTCCTATGAATTTATGACACTTCACAGCACCAGCTGGGAGAATAAGAGGGCTGCATTTAAAGTAAGAGCTTTTCATATGCTGCAGGAAGAAAATGTCAGCCTTTATGAGCTCCCAAGGGGATATTAGATCATAAGGCGAAATTACATTTTTTAAATCAAAATTATTAGATTGTATATTGAACCAACTAAACTATGGAAGTTAAGCATCAGTGTGTCACTAACAACATAAAATTACTGTCGGAAAACCCAGCCTACTAAATCTCCAACCAACGAGCCACATGCCTTATATACTCTGATTTCGAGTTGTGTACAGAGCCACGATTATACCTGCAGCCCAGTGTCTCAGGGCCACATTCCATGATGCCTCGTCCAGGAGCTAAAATTAATTTGAACAGGAATCGCCATCCTGATTGCATGTCCGGGAACATGAAAGTAGATACATTTTAGAACCACTGAAGCCCTGTCGGTTTTCCTTTCCCAAAGCTGCTCTAAAATTCCACCCACTGAAACTCTTTCCATCAGCCTGTGCTAAGTTTTTCACCCCCTTTTCCCACCTGCCAGCTGTGTAGGCCAGCTTAGGTACCCTGGAGGGGTCAGACAGCATGTGCCCGCAAAGGAAGGGGTCTGGGAGGGGTGATGGCTCTGCTCTCACCCAGACAGCTTTTCTCCCAAAGTTCCCATGAGGAACTTCTCCTGGGTAAGGACCTCGTTCCGTTTCTATCTGACCTAAATTGGCTTTCCCCATTATTAATTTTGTCAGGTAGTGCCTGCATGTTTTATAATCACAAATAAATGATTAAAAAATAGTTAAAATTAGAACTGTCCCTTCTCATGATTATACAGCAAAAATAATCACACTACATTCTGTTAACTTACCACATTTGGGCTTTTCATTCCTTCAGATTAAAAAAGTTTGCATGAAGTATTTTTAAAATATTAGTCCCCAAAGTATTTTTCACTCGTTAAAATGTTATCATTCTATCTTATTTTTTTAAGTACACTCTACACCCAACATGGGGCTTAAACTCATGGCCCTGAGATCAAGAGTCCATGCTCCACCACCTGAGCCAGCCAGACTACCTTGCTTTTTGTTTTTTTAACACATGGCCTGATTTCTTGTCAGAAAGAGTCCACTAATGTACAGGCTGCCAGAAATGCATAAGGGTACAGTCCGTTACCTGCAAATGTTGGTTTCTATCATTTTTACTTGTTTGTCGTGGATGTTATTGCTTTTATGTATTTGTGTGTACTAATGAGGTAAAATCCTATGCTGAGGGTTTTAAAAAAAACTTTTTGTATTTCCCTTTGTGTGATCTACTTAGATAATGGGGTGGACCGCTAGCTTCTAAACATCTATGGAAAAGTTAGGGATCGCAGCCTCATTCCATGTTAAAGAAAAATCATTCACAGAGCTATGTGTTCAAAAGAGCAGGGAAGACTTGATTCAGGACGGCACTGGGGGAGAGAAATTGAACTCAACTCTGAACGCAGCATATCAAGGGTAGGAAGATTCTTGCCAAGGGCTTGGATGTCCACGGTGGGGAATGAAGAACCAGATCAGATGTCAAGAATGGGAGGATTCTTACTAAACTGATTTAGCAGAATTCTTTGTGAAAACTGGGCTGAAGTGACCAAGGGCAAAGCCCAGTGGAGAAAAGGGCTCAGAGGAGCCTCACCAAAGCTGATCAGAAGGCATTCTTTGTCCTTATACAGGAGAGGAGACCTGGGCTCCCCCTAGGGTCCATCAGCCTGTGCCAGTCCCTTGAGGGACACCCAAAGCTGCTGAGGCCATCCCTGGCCAGGCTGCTGCTGGCTTAGGATCCAGCCAGGTGTCCCCGTGCTTTTCAGGCCTTGGAACCCAGTACCCTCACGCATGAGACTAGCATCACCCACTACACACAACTGTGGGCATTTCACCCTGATGATTTACCCACATCCTTACTACAATCTTATGGAAACCTCTCAAACAACTCTGACTACATGAATCAGAAGAGACGAATACATCCAGGGAGGGCAGGCCTCATTCCTAGGGAGAGCTGGGGCAAAGCCGGGTTGGGAGTTCCGACCCTGAATTTCTGGCTTCCCTGCTTTAGGGAACCCTTGGGTTGAGTGCTGGTAAAAGGCAGGGGTAAGGGGTATTAGTAATGGCGGGAATGGGGCTGACTGGTTTTTTAATTTTATTTTATTTAAATTCAGTTTGCCAACATATAGTATAACACCCAATGCTCATCTCCTCATGTGTGGGGCTGACTGTTTAAATTTTATTAAGTGCTTTTGCGGGGACATTTTTCTGGAGAAAGCTAAGCAGATATCTGCATTTTCTAACCTGTGGTGTCAATCCTAATTTATACCTGTGCGTTTCCGTGTTTACTGCCTCCTTTCATCAGCAAAGAACCCTTTCCAGCCCCATAGCTGTAGCCAAAACTACATTCTCTTCCTGATTTTGTTTTCTGTTTCATGTGCCTCCCATTTTCCTTCTGGCCCCTCAGTGACCGGATTCCATCCTGACATCCCCTGCATGAACACTTCCTGCTCACTCTGTCTTTCAGCCTTCAGAGATGGAGGCTTTTGAGGCCATGCAAGGTGTTCTAGATTTGTCTTTCGTTCTTTTTTTAAGATTTTATTTATTTATTTTGGGGATACAGAGATAGGGAGCAGGGGGAGAAGAAGAGGGAGAGGGACAAGCAGACTGCTTGCTGAGCATAGAGCCCAGCCTACAGCTCAATCCCATGATCCTGAGATCATGACCTGAGCTGAAACCAAGAGTTGCCGCTTAACTGACTGAGCCAACCTGGCACCCTTGGATTTGTCTTTGGGCCCCAATATTCCATCTCCCCAAGTAATATCCAGATTTTTTGTTTAGTAATGATACCTCATACTTGCATTGCATTTACAACAAGCCAGTGAGCACTGTTCCAAATGCTTCGTGTATTTTAAGTTATTTCATCCTCACAGCCCCCCAGTAGAGAAGATTACCATAATGGGCACATTTAACAGATGAGAAAACTGAGGCAGAGAGAAGTCAGAAGGTCCTTGTTCAGGACCTTTCTGAGATTTCAAGTGAGTCAGGCTTTTAGGGTCTATACCTTTAATCATCAAACTGTGGAGAGACTAGAAAATGTTAAAGTCAGATTACATCAAGTTTATAGAAATACACTGTTCTGGATGTTATCTTGCAAAGAGATTATTTTTAAATGACACACTGTTTTCCAGAAGACTCTCCAAATTCAGAACAAGACTTGGACAAGCTGGGGGGTAAGTCCCCACCTCCTCCTCCCCCGCCCCCTCGGCGGAGCTACCTGCCAGGATCAGGGCTCACCACCACGAGGTCCGGCGATGTGGTCTACACCAGCAGGAAGGAGAACATCACCGCTAAGGTCTGACGGGTTAAGCACTGGTAAACTGGTCTCTGGGTTCAAATGATACCCTTAGACAAGCTTCTCTCTATTCTCCTTTGGAACACAAAAAGTAGTAAGGCAGAGAAGGAGAGAATTGACTACGCTAAATCACAGGAAGGCCCCACAGATGGGAAAATCTCAGCCAGTGTTATTGGACTAGACTCAGCACCACGAGCTTTATCCTTACTTGACTTTTAGCTGCGACAATGTAAAATGCAAATCGTGAGCTACTTCCCCCAGCAAGGCGCCGTAAGATTGAAAATGGGCGTAGAAGCAGAAGCAAAAGCAAGGCCATCTTAAAAAGCTAAGTGAGATTCTCTCACAGAGTTGTGAGAGTCTGTACAGAAAGCTGTTCAATGAGCTTTAGCTTCCACTTAACTTGGCAAGTTTTGTTGTTTGTGCTAAATGTATGATACAATCGCCAAGGAGATGTAGTATGGGCAGGCCTTTCTCAAAGGCACCAAATGTTGAGTAGTTAGAATTTTATTAAAGGTCTTCAGTCCATTCATCAAAATGGCAGCTTGTACAAACAAAAACCCAAACTAAATGCAAGGGGATATTACAGTCTTTGAACTCGATTCAAAGAGATAGGAGACCAGTGTACCAGCCAGTAAGGGAACCTGTGTTCTTGTGATCTGGCCCTCTTTTTGCCAGCACCTTGAGGTGTTAAGCCAAAATCTGTGATTCGAATCTTCCACAGGCAAGCAGTGATGATGCTGGACCAAGCCCCCAGGCTAGAGCCACCAAATGTCCAACAGAGGAACCTGCTTCTGCCTGGACCCCATCCCCACCACCAGTCGCTACCTCCTCCTCAAAGGATGAGGAGGAAGAAGAGGAAGGGGACAAAATAATGGCAGAACTCCAGGTACGTGCATGAGATGACCGACTATGGCTCCCTGCCTTCCTATCTTGGACTTTCTGGCTGTGTCTCATGGATTCATTAGCTAGAGAGGGCTGGCAAGGAGCCTTTGGACATAGGCCCCGACAACTACATCTTCTGGCTTCCACTTTTCCAAGATGGCTCTGAACTAGGCTGTCAGGGTACTTCATGACATGTGTAAGGAATGATCATTTCCCCAAACAGCTCAGGACATTTATACAGAAAGTCAACTGCAAGTGTTCCTAGCTCTGCCTGAGAGGATTTACTCTCCTTGCTTTTAGTCTGAAGAGTTGACTTCCTTTCAAAAGTGGTAAAGACAGGGATCAGAAATACCAGCCATTGTCTTGTCTTCCTAAGGATTGATTAAGGCCCACTTCAGCTAGAGTCCCATCCTTTGGTTTTAGTACTTAGAATGGTTGCCCTTAGGTCTTCTGTCCTCCATACCAGGCTCCCATTCCGTGTCAGCATCATCTTTTCAAATATCCTGAAAAGCTGAAGGATTCTATATCTCATTGTCTTTGGCCTGGTCAAGAAATGATACTTTATTTTCAGTTTGGGATTTTTGTTTTTTAACCAATTGGCACAGTCCGTTCATAAGATTAAGGATGGCAAGCTTTGAGCCAAACTCAAAGCTTATCCCGCATTCGAGCCATGGCTGTGAATCTACCCTGTATGTACGTGCTATGAAATTTTCTAACCAAAGACATATGCACAATTCCCAAACCGAAGTCTGTTTGGAGAATATTCCATTTAGAGCCATACTTCTTGTAGAATTTTTTTTGCCCTTTGGATGGTCAGATGGTCCAACCAAACTACGTAGGACTCCAAAACCTGTTGCCTGGTCACCAGTGTACTAACAGTTTTGTGCAGGCCCCACGGATCTGCATTCTCCATGTGGAATGAGAGAACTTTCAAACCATGTCATTTCTACCACTACAGCTGTTCTACTTTGCTTTCCTGGGTAATAACTGCCAAAATTGGGCCATTTGGACTTACGGGGCTGCTGGTTTGATTTGTCACCATGGGTGAGCCCTTCTGAGCCTCACTAAAACTCCCAGACTGGCCTGGGACATCCCCTCCATCAATCAGCTTGCCGGCAGGTTTTTAGAATGGTTAGAGGATGTCATCCACAGATTTACAAGGTTAGTGACATGTTGATAGCATTGAGGTGTCTGTCACTCAGTGATCCAGTGAGGACCCTCTAGCTAATGATACTGGCATGACAAGGTTGCTTGTTGTTGGGGGATTGGTGCTTGTCTGAGGATGTGTAGGCAGGCTCGGGACCACTTGCTGTGGCATCTGCCCCAAGCATGGTGTGAATTGGCCATGGCCCAGTTTGGTTCACATGGGTGACAAAGCACTAGATGATTTTAAACCTGTACAAGTGAACCTTACTAGTGAACAGTCACTAGTAATCCAAGAAGCAGAGACTTTTAAGCTCATGAATAATCCTGCACTAACCCCCCAGACAGAAGTCATTGATTTGTTCCAGCCACTTAGAGCTCATTGCTTGAGAACATTTGTCAAGCCTAAATATCACTGATGCTTTCTTTGACTGGAAGTTTTCCAAGGCTGGAGTATTTGGCTCCTTGTTGTATTATTGGTGGTTAGAGAATACTGGTGAATGAAGTGCTCTCAGCCTAACTTAGCCAAAGCCAGGCAGCCCTCCTGCTGGGGTAGGGACCCAAGCTCCTGCCTCAGAAAGGCAGCCACGGGCTCTGGACTTAGATGCCCCTGAGGCAGGGCAAGGAGCAGGTGCAGCCCCGTAAATATACGTGTGGAACAGCTTTCATGCTCCAGGTTACCGGGCATCAGAAGAAGCCACCAGCTCCGAAGCCCAGGGTCTGACAGCCCCATGGAGATGGCAAGTGGCCTTAGTGGGAGCTCCAGGGCCAGCGAGGCCTGGGGGGTTTTGGGGACTGCAAGCGGGAGCCAGTGCTGCAGGAACTCAGGGAGCCGGCCGAGGATCAGGAGAGCAGGCCAGGGAAGGTCCCAAGCATCGGCTCTATTTATATTTTAGGATCAGTACTGAGATTGTCAACATGGCACGGGCATGGGTCATTCTTTCTGTCCACAGAGTTATTTCCGAAGTACCGTGTTTGACATTAAGAAAATAGGAGGCAATTATCTGGGATTTTTTTTTTTTCACTTAAATAACTGGTCTTTAATCCTGGCTGCATATTTGAGTTGTTTGAGGGGAGTTTAAAAAAAAAAGGCCTCCTAATGAATTCTGAATTAATTATTCTCTGGGTGACACCTGCATAACAAAATTAATTTTTAACTAGGTGACAGACAGGCAGTGGAGTTGAGAACCACTGATGTCAAGAAGCCTGGCTGCTGGGGTCTTCATCTTTCATGTCCCCATCTGCCCCAGAGACTCAGACTGTGCTGTCTGCCCTCTGAGTGGCCTCCATCACCCAGTGCTCACGTGAGCCGATGTGGGCTCCTCGAACCAAAATTGACAGTTTTCAGGGACAGGGCTAGAGGCTTGGGCTGCGCTGAGGCCATGCAGAATCCTCTGGATACAAAGAGCATCACTTTATTCTAAATGCACTTCCGAACACCCCCAAGCAGGGTGGTACCTGTTACTCCTGCAGATGGTAATTGATAAGGATTACTTTTGCTAGAAGATTTAAGGGTTGGCAATATCTTGTGCCCTTTTATCTATGACCTCAAGAAAGCTGGTTAAAAAAAAAAAAAAGCAAACAAGAAAATGTTGCTTCTTGTTTTAATTCATTTATATAGTCCACTTTTTTTTTTTAAAGATCAAAGCAAGAAGCCCTACTAAGTACAAATCAGATTCACCTTGTACTGAAAGGAAGGGTGTTCTTTTCAAGGCTTCTGTCCGTTAATCATGCCGGGGCACAGACGCTAAACAAGCTTTGCCCCTGGCTCAGCACTCAGCTTTGGTGACCCGAGGCCGAATGCAGAGCCCACTTTTTCCAGGCTCTGCCTCCCTGGCCCGGGTGCCCCTGCGTGCAGGGCTGGGCTGAGGTCTCCATGCCTCCAGACCACCTACCTACTCCCTCCATCCTCCTTGCTGCACGTGGATCCCCGTTAACCTCAGTATTTTAATCCCTTAGGCATTCCAGAAGTGTTCCTTTATGGATGTAAATTCAAACAGTCATGCCGAGCAGTCCCGGGCTGACAGTCACGTTAAAGACACTAGGCCGGGGGCCACAGTCCCACCCAAGGAGAAGAAGGTAACGTGGCGGTGACACATCTGCCACATGGTCCAACAGTCCTTCTTTCCTTGCTCTGACACTAACACTACTCCTGCTTTTGTCCTTCTGTGCCCTCTCTTTTCCTCTCTTGCCTTTTTTTTTTTAAACTAATGGAGATACCGCCTGAGGTTTAATCAGAGATTATTCAGTGACCTCTGGGTCCCTCTGCACACCACCAACAGTCTATGGCAGAATTTTAGGCATTATCTTCCCAAATTGTAGAGTATACACCTTGCCAGATTTTTCTAGAACTCTAGGAAAAAAAAATAGAAACAGCAATCGAGTATGTAGCACTTTTCCTAATTTTTAACACGTCTTCCAGATCCAACCCACCTCCATTAGAAGTAGCAGCAAGCATTAGATTCTAGGAAGAAAACACATGGTGTCGCTGAATGCCCGCCACCATCCACAGGTATATCCTCATTGAAACGTACACATATGTATTTGCGCACGTGTTCGAGAATGCCAGATAGAATTTTTGTTAAGTACTACAAATTCTCAAGCTATGCCTTGCGAGACAGTAAGTCCAGTATAGGTTTAGTGCTAATACACACAATGTGTCATCCTAATGGCTTCAAGACCGATGTCCAGGCTCTGGAACAAAATTCACTGTTATTAGATAAGTGCTTGACCGGGAGGACCTTAGCCTGAATGTTTGAATGTCACCTTTTTAAGTCTGACCTAGAGCCTTTATGATTTTTGCATAAAGAGCCATCTGATCTGAATGAAGCCTCTGACTAAATTTCAGGATTGACAGCTTATCATGACCAACTCAAGTCCTAGCATCTTTCACCAGGAATGTCTATTTCAGAAATTGAAGATACTAGTGTCCCCCAAATAAAACCAAACAGATCAGCCACAGTGTAGCCTAATAGCTATACCAGGTGGGTACCTCAGTCCCTGTGTAAGAAAGCTCAGTGAGGGAGATAGAGGATCACAAGTCAGAGGGCCATTCTAACATGATTATGTTCAAGAGACGCAGTCCTGAGGCTTCTAGCTTCCAGCTGTGAGGCCCCAAGCAAGGAAGCTGACCTCTTCCTCCCTGCCTCACAGCCATCGCAAAGCCTCCTGCAAACCACATCTGCCACAAAACTGACATATACAACTGTCACAGGGCGGGGCAGGGTGGCCGGAGGGGGGGGGGGGCGGTTGTCTGTGCACCAGCAGGGGTTTTGAGATTATTATTGATTAATTTTTCTCATGAAAATCTGTTAATTTGAATTGACCCCATGGCATCATATTGGAAATATATTGCCCTTTCAGTCTGTGGGATTGCCCTGCATCGCCTTATTAAAACCAATTCATGAGACGCCCGGGCATATCCTGAGTCACGGGGCATAGCTGGGCCAATGTGACTGTTTCTGTCTAAAACACTGACTGAGCCCCGGAAACTTCTTGAAAATCTCTCTAGAGACAATCACTGTGTCGTGGAAATTTGCTAATTGGCTAAAAAGTTACATTAGGTTCCTTGCCTTGTGATTTGAAAGCCATGTCCTTCCGATCTCATTCATCTCAATCAAGAGTCCATCAGATAATAAGTAGGTCTGTGTAGTAAGAGCCTTGTAGGGACTTAAGTGCTCATTTCAGTTAATTGTACTCGGTAGACTGGCCTATTTTGTAATAACCATGAGACTTGTCCCCAAATTTTTATCATTATTAACCTCTCCCTGGTCTATTCATCTACTCTTCTACAAGTCAAATATTTCCTTAAAGTTTTCTCCTACCATCATGAGGTGCTAGCCTAGTACTTCACTTGTATGGGATTTTCCTATAACTATGTCTCTGATTTCGGTTTATTGCCCATATGCATTTTGAGCCTGCTACAAGTTGTCTGAACAATCCAAATCTCAGGGCCTATGAACAGATATTAAGAGGTTTGATTACCTTTTGTGCAGACTCTTGACCATCTGAGGTTATATATAAGATACCATTGTGAGGTTACATGACATTTGTGACCAAGCTGCGCTGGATAAAGTTCATGTACTTGCTTCAATACACTCGTTCTTTTTTCTAGCCCAGTGACAAAACTGACAGGTCATGTGAAACTTACCCTTGACATCTTTATCTTAGTGGTTTTCATCGGAGTCTTCCTGCTACAACATCTGTTTTAACATATGTATGTCTCTGGGTGACATTTGAAGTACTTAACAATGGGTAAAGCTGGGGCCATGAGCCATCAGAACAGATGTCAGCCCTGACCCCAGGCCATGGGCCAGCAGAGAACATCAGCTGCATAGGTGTCATACATGTCAATTCCTCGTCCGATTCATGGGTAAATTCTCACTCCAGTCCTACCATGGTACACTAACTCCATGTTTGGAGTTGAAATCTTAGGTCAAAATCTCACTTATTCTTCTTAAAACCTTTTACTGGATGTGTTTGTTGTTTAATAATCCAAGTTTAAAATCCCACATTAGACATTATGTTGTTCAACCACACCAGCTGAATCGTTGCACACTTTTGGAGGCTTAATTGGGATGAAGTCAATCTATACAGGAGGTGTTCAGTGGTGGATGCACCTTGTAGCCTGTATGATGTTTCCTTGTGATTAATACTGACTTTGTTGTTTGTGTGTTATTCCTTGAATGTATATGGACGCTCTTTCCGTTTGTAACAGGGCGGTGGGATTGCTCTGGGTTGACTTGGGCGGGGCCTGGTTATTGTGCTTTGTTGTCATTGCTTTAACCAGACAACCTTCTTGGGATTGTGTCTCATCCTGCTGTAACCACCTCCTCCTCTCAGGCTTCGGCAGCAAGAAAAGAGGGCAGTGGTGCCTTGGGAGCCACAAGGCACAGCTGTTGTTAGTGTCATGGCAGGGCCCGAGGAAAGTGGTAGACACGTGCCGGGAAAGGCCACGCTTCTTGGTGAAGCACTATCCATATCTGGTCCTCACGGCTGGGTTCTCAGGTCCTGAATCTTGGTGAGAGCCTCAGAAATCTACCTTCACTCCATGTCAGAGGATATAGAGACTACAGGCCGAATGACAATGTCACGGCCACCATTTTAGTCTCAAATGTCTGCTCTGGAAATGTTTAGATGATATTTGGGCAACATTTTCATTCTGCATTTGGATTTGATCGCCTTGGGTCTGATTAGTTCGAAGGCTATTGTGACACCTGACTTGGCGAGTCCAAGCATAAACCGCAAGTACCTTTCCAATCTGTCGTTTGCCCAGGAACAAATAATGGGTTTTGTCATCTCCAGATACCACACCCAACAAATGCAGAGTCCTTATAGGACAATTTCCATAAAAGAAGCAGAGATAGTACTGAACTAACTAGCTGGAAGGGACGTGAAACCTCTCCTGGTCTAGTGCCTCGGTGTCTAAGCAAGAAAACTGAGGCCCAGAAAAGTGAAGTAACACAGTTCACTGGCAGGTCTGGATTAGAATCACAACCTTCTGCCTGCTGGGATACTGTACTTTCTACAGCGCCACACCACTCTTCCCGTTTTAGATTCCGCTGAGCTCACAATCAGAGGTTGGAAAGAGAACGCGTTGATATAGAATCGGTCCCCTTATTCTCTTAACTGCTCCCTCACAAACATCTGAAATCCTTACAATCCTTTGCTAATTGAGATTTTCATCTTGTGCAAACACAGGGCATTTTTGGAAGTTGGAGAACAAAGCAACCCAAGGTAAACAGAGCTCTATAGGCTTTGGACTGGTGTGTAACAAATGTGCTTGGCCCGCATGGTTTGGAAGTGTAATTAAAGGAGTTATAGGCCACTTTGGGGGGATGTGGTTTTGTGGAGTAACGTGTCCTACACTGTTCTACCAGAATTTGGGATTTTTCCATGAAGATGTACGGAAATCTGATGTTGAATATGAAAATGGCCCCCAAATGGAATCCCGAAAGGTGAGTTTAGCAGATTTCTGTTCCAACTGATACCACGCAGATTAATTACCTTCTCTGGCAGATCCATTTCTGATTAACGTGTGTGGTTTCCCTCTTCCACTGTCCTTCTCAGGTCACCGCAGGGGCTCTAGCACCTCTTGACCGCCCTAAGTGGGAAATAGCAATGGGGAATAGTCTTTCCGATGCATCAAGAACATCAGAGTATAAAACAGACATCCAAAAGAAGGAACATTCCCTATCCAACAAGAGTTTATTTAGAGACAGTAGAAACTATTCCCAGAAAAACGTGTCTAGGGTCAATTCTGGCCACCCTGGCACTAGTCTGTCGGAGGTCGAAATACACAAAGGACCTAAGAGCTCAGGACCGCAGTACCCTGTATCCGACACTGAGCATCAGAAGATGAATTATGGAAAGACAAAGGAGATGAGTCTAGAAGGAGCAGAAAATACGGATGCGTGTGACCTTCCTTCTCCCACTAGGTCAACCGAATGGAGCCCGTGTGACGTCAAAACTCAAGATCAAGAGGTGCCCATGACAGAGCTGGGCCAGGTTGTGCTGAGACCCAGGGGGGCGCGGCCCGGGAACGCGAACCCCGGAGAGGACGGGGAGTCGGCCCCAGGTTCCCCCACTGAAGACAACGCGACCCCCGACAACATTGCCTTCATGATCACCAAGACCGCTGTCCAGGTTCTCTCCAGCGGGGAGGTCCGAGACATAGTGAGCAAAAAGGGGGAAGACGTGCAGACGGTTAATATAGACGCCAAGAAGGAGACAACTGGCCAACAGGAGGGAGCTGAAAACGAGGAGCCAGTCGTGTGCCTGGACAAGAAGCCAGTTATCATCATTTTTGACGAACCCATGGACATCCGGTCTGCGTATAAGAGACTTTCGACCATATTCGAGGAATGTGATGAGGAACTAGAGAGAATGATGACGGAGGACAAGATAGAGGAGGAGGAGGAGGAGGAGGAGGAGAGCGGAGACCCTGCGGTCCAGCACAGCGCGCCGGGGACGGTCCCCGAGGCGGTGGCGGCCGGCAGCCCGGGGCCCGCGCGGCCCGCTGACCGTGACCTGCAGCCGCGCTGCCCGGCGGCCGAGGCTGACACGTCGGGGGGACAGGAGCTGGACAGGAGGGAGCAGGGCAAGTGCAGCCAGGCGGATTCTCCCGGGGCAGAGAGCAAGGCTGACGGGCCAGACGACCAGTTTGAAAGCCACAAGAAGAAGTTCAAGTTCAAGTTCCCTAAAAAGCAACTGGCGGCTCTCACTCAGGCCATTCGCACGGGAACCAAAACAGGGAAGAAGACCTTGCAGGTCGTGGTCTACGAGGAGGAGGAGGAGGACGGCGCTTTGAAGCAGCACAAGGAAGCCAAGAGATTCGAAATCACTCGGTCCCAACCCGAAGACACCGCCAAGAGTGTGCTTAGGAGACCAGAGCCACCCGGTCCGGAGGGCTCCACTCTGATTTCCAGAACTGATGAAATTAGAAAAAATACCTACAGGACGCTGGACAGCCTGGAGCAGACCATCAAGCAGCTTGAAAACACAATCAGCGAAATGAGTCCAAAAGCCCTAGTTGATACTTCGTGCTGTGCCAACAGAGATTCTTTCGCAAGCTCACCCCACATGGCCCCAGAGGCCTCTCCCCGCTCCCTGCTAGTTCTGGATGAAGCGCCCACTGCCCCAGAGCCCCCCTCGTCCGTACCTTCAACTTCACGTAAGGTATCTTGGTCTGATGGAAAATGAAACGACCCAGCTGCTTTCTTACATCTGCCATAATCACCGTTAGCAACAGGTGTCTTGTGATTTACTTGCTTCCTTTCAGGTGGCTCATTGTGTTTTGTTTTTTGTTTTGTTGGGTTTTTGTTTTTTTGTCTGTTCGCCACGATCCCTCTCTCTCACACTTTCTCCCTCACCTTCAAAACAACAACTAGGTGTCTAACAGCTAATCGATTCTCTTTTTACCTCTGTTGCTGATTGGTGTTGGGTCAACGCAAGGACGCTGGGTCAGTCATTTGCTGTTGAAATGATTGCTCTGATACTCACATTAAAATTCGTTTGATCAGTAGTGGAGCAGTTTATTCTGTTTGATTCTTCCAATTAACCCCAGTGGTGTCTCCTGATGTCCGTCTCCTAGATCTGTCCTGCATGTAGGGCTGTGGCTTCTCACGTTGACCTTCTCTGCACACAGTGGGAGGGCCTCGGTGATAACCCACTCATGTGCTTCTCCTTCTTTTCCCCTCCCGCTGCTCCTTCCCCCAGGGCTCCACTGGGACCCCGCAGACCAGCAGGATGCCAGTGCCCATGGGCTCCAAGAACAGACCCGGAAGCCTGGACAAGCCCGGCAAGCAGTCCAAACTGCAGGATCCCCGCCAATATCGTCAGGTAGTTTTACCTTAAACCCAATTTTGGATGGACACTATTGCGGTTAAGAAGCAAGTCACTGACTTAGTTTATACCAAATACTGTGTTTTCTTTGTAAGATACGATTTACATAGACACCCTGGATCTGGGGCATGAAGAAAGTCTAAACACCTTTGTTAAACTTTTCACCACGCTTCTGCATGCTTGCAATAAAACATCTTTTACTTTGTGACTCCCAAGTTTAACTGTTAACACCAGGTGCCAGGCCCATTGGCTTTTCTTTGGTGAATGTAGTGGTTCATCAGAACGCCTTGGGAAACCGAGACAGACCCGTCCTTGAGCCGCCCTGAAAGTCACCAGTACTAACGTGTAGGCTGCCCGCATTGCATTCGAAGTACATTAACTGTCTACCACGACGCCCCAGCCCCACCCCAGTAACCCCCCAGACGCATGGCGCACCCAGCACCCGGGAACGGTAGTGGGTTGACGTGCCTCTTCTCACCAACACTGTTCTTCCTTCTTTCCTGTTCTGCACATCCTCCACTCTGTCCTCTGGGGCTGTCTACCAGGTCCAGTACAGCACAACAGGACTTAGCTCAGGCCTTGAACTGGTTTGGTTTGGTGTGGTTTGGTTTCTTTTATTTAATATTCTCAGAAGGGCTGTGTTGCCAGAGCCCGTGGATTGATCGTGTTACCAGCTTTCTGACAAACTCTCCTGCCATCTTTATTTACAGGCTAATGGAAGTGCTAAGAAAGCTGGTGGGGACTGTAAGCCTGCTTTCCCCTCCTTACCTGCTTCTAAGATTCCAGCCCTTTCTCCCAGCTCTGGGAAAAGCAGTTCTCTGCCCTCTTCTAGTGGTGACAGCTCTAACTTGCCTATTCCATCTGCTACTAAACCACCGGTTACTTCTAATCCTCTCAGCCCCCAAACAGGACGATCTGCTCCCTCTGCCTCCCTCATCCCCTCTGTCTCTAATGGCTCCTTAAAGTTTCAGAGCCCCACTCATGCAGGTAAAGGCCACCATCTCTCATTCTCACTGCAGACTCAAAACGGCCGAGCAGCCCCTCCCTCCTCCTCCTCCTCCTCCTCCCCGCCCTCCCCCGCCTCCCCCACTTCACTGAATCAAGGTGCCAAGAGCATCAGGACCATCCATACTCCTGGCCTCACCAGCTACAAGGCACAGAATGGAAGTTCAAGCAAAGCCACCCCATCCACAGCAAAGGAGACCTCTTAAAGGCCAAATCCTGTTAGGCACAAGTGGGAGTTACCTTTAAAAAAAAATTTTTTTTTTTAAACAGTCTTCAACAACTGTTTTCACAAGAGAATGTAACATATTGCTGTACTGTTTGAGGCTTAATGCTAAGTATGTGCTAAATACTGGATGAGTAGATTTCAGTAAAGCTCGTTTGGTTTTGTTTTTTTGTTTTTGTTTTTGTTTTTACTTTGTTGCTGTTGTAATTACCTAGTGTTTACTGTCTATATTCAATACCTGTTACATGAAGTAAGCATGTGTTACAAAAAGAGTGGCTGGCAGGAGAGAAGGGTGTGTGTGAGATGGGTGGGGGGGAATGTATTCAGCATGTAAAACATGTATGATTCCAGAATTTTAGTATGTTTTGTACAAAAATATTTTTCATTACGGAGACTAGACGTGAACAGAGAAATACACAAGTGTGACTATACAAATTGTAAAACAGATACTATAATATTTCCTTTTATTTTAGTGTTATTTAGCTTTATTACAGATTTCTATTTTTGTCAAAACTTCATGATTCCTTTCGAGATCCTTTTTGCCAAAAACATTTTGATACTATAGCATTGTACATTTGAAAGTAGTGTGCTAGACCATAAGCCAGTGAACTTCTACACAAGCCAACCCAGAGGCACGTGTAGAAGGCAGTTTATCAAACCTATTGCACTGCCATGAAAATTATGTATAATAATTTGCAGCCCAAAGCAAGCTAGCTTTTTCTTTGCTTTTCTTCTTTTCTTTCTCTTTGTTCCTTTTCTTTTTTTTTTTTTTTTTCTTAGACATATTGGGATTCTCTAAGTTGTTTTCTTTGCAGTATCAAACCCCTTCCTTTGTTTTCGGAGACTGGTAACCCATACTCTTACATTGTGAATTTTAACATGTACACTTCTATATGGTTCTGTAAACTGATAAACTTTTGTACATATATAAATAGACATAAAAAATACTGTATGTGACAGCACAGAGTAGTTTTCCCACACCAAAGTTAATTTTTATGCATGCTTTAAAACTATATCTTGGGATGGGCAGAAATGGGGGCTACCCCGTACATTTTTAAAAAGCAACAAGTTTGCACAGCTAGAGTGTTTTTGTAAATAAATGTATTTGTATAACACAGTCATGTAATATACAGAACTATAAGCAGAGAATTTGCAAATCTAAATAAAGGGCTGCATGCTTATTATTTTTTGTACCTTGTCACTCGAACTACTTCCTAGTCAAAGGACAAACGTAACAACTATTACCGAGTTAAAGGGTTTGGGTTTTGAGGAGGTTATAAGTAACATGTAACCGAACACGAACTGGTTTTCGGAAAGCTCTGCTTTTCCTCTTCGTGATGAGTTTCTGATTAATTCATTGCAAGTGTGGTGCCTTCTGATATAACCTGCTGACTCTCTTCTCTGTGGCTTCCCCAAGGTTTGGTTCCCAGAAAGCAAACCTGGGTACAGAGTTTCCACCCTCATTGACCGGAGGGCTCATATTACTTTTTCTTTTTTAATTTCCAGTAGAAGTAAAGTAGAAATAAAACATCTTTGTCACTATGATTCTTTTTGAGTTCTCAATTTTAACAAATGTTGGTGTAGAGGGCCATATGCGAGCTACCATTACACTGTACGTCTTCACTTGAAAAACAGGAAGAACACTTAGTGAAAATAACACCAAGATTATGAATCACAAACAAGAACAATCTCAGGAAACTACTACTTATTTATTTATTTTTTGCCTCCAAAATATTTAATTTGGTTTGATATAAAGGGCAGATCATTAGTAGTTTAGTACCTGGTTGTTAGAACACGGTCGTAAGCTTCAAGTGTACGGAGCTGGCATGCTTTCATCAGAAATAGTATATTCTATCTCTACTCATATTGATTGTAATCTCAGGTTTCAGGGAGGGCTCAGGAAAATCGTCACCTTAGAGCTTTTAGGTATAAAATGTTCCAACACCTCAATCGTGTCCCATAACAACTCAACAACTACACTAGGTTAAGATACATAGAGTAGCCAGCTGACTTGTGCCAGTTTATTTGCTCCTCTGTATGGACAAACTGAGATTTCTTTATAAGCAGCTAACCACAGATGATGGCTCCCGTCCTCAGTTTACCTTCAGACTTCCCAGGGTGCTGGCAAGGATATACAGGTGATGGTCACTTGCTGCTGATGTCATGAAGGATAGGGCATGTCCCCCAGGTGATGAAAAACTCAACACAGCTCCCAGGCATAACCCTGAGACCCAGCAAAGTGCCACCCACCTCCTCAGGACATTGGAGGGAAACTGAGTCCAGGTGTGCATGGGCTTCCTCTGACATGCTTCACAAAGACACCTTGGTTCCTTTTAACAGCTAAAGTGGGCTGCCTCTCCCCAGCCCCTCTACTTCTCCAAAAAACAAAAAACAAAAAACAAAACAAAAAAAATCCTGACACAGATTGCATTCAATAAAGGTTAGGATTGTTGTCCTTATCCCCGCTACACAGATAACTGGACACTGCTCCTGCTCTTAAAATGCTTCCATTTAGTTGTGGAGGGCGTGGCAGAAACATGGGCAGGCGGAGAAGTGAGACCAGCCTGAGTCCAGAGGAGAGGCCATTCGCCGAGGTGATGGCATTTGGCCCTCCTTGCTACAATACGGAACTTTTCAAAGAGGCTGCTTTTCTTTCAATGCTACTTGTGACTGCGACTCTTTCCAAGGTAAAACAAAAGATTTATACGGTCTTGGAACAAAGCCAATGTCCTAGAATCTTGGCTCCAGAAGAGTGGTCCTTTTGCAAGGTTGCATTTTCAGGATTGGGAGAGGGTATACCCAAATCACCCCACCCAGACTCCTCATATGGTGGGCGGACTTGATGCCCATCCCTGAGGAGCTGGGTACCAGGGGCAAGACCGAGGAAGAAAAGCAGACACATCCACTGGGCTCCCAGAGCAGCTGTGGCCATGCCTGTCTCCCGGACTGCTTCCCGAGTGCCCCAGCCTGTAATTCAAGCTTCTTCCCCTCTCCGTGGCTCTGAAAACGCAAAAGTGTTTGAGAGCAACCAAGAAGCTTTTCTGGAGGGATTGGAGGAATATAGAGTGCTTCAGACAAAAATTCAAAAGGTAATTTTGCAGAAAGCAACCAGGTGACATTGCTGGGGAGACACACCATGGGGCCCAGGCAATTGTGCACTTTGACGTGTGCTTCTGAGAAGCTAACGTCCAAAAGAAACTGACCGTGCAAGCACTTTTGAGGAGGGAACCTCATCTGTCAGGGCTCGTGGCCATCTAGCTTGAAACAAGAGCACATTCTGATGACCTGGAGGTCAGAAGGTCAAGTTATGCTCGACACACTCGATGAGAAGGCAGAGGAGCTTGCAGTGCATGCCTACACTGACACAGAATGCTTAATTTGTTTAATTAGTATTGATGGAGAAGTCCTTGACCCTTGTGTCTGTGAACACATCCCCAGTAACTGTCCTCTGTTGCCTGTTATGAGCCACGTATGTGCTAAAGTGTTCTGCACGTATCACCTTTTAATCATCACAAAACCTTGGGAAAAAATCACTGTCCTTATCCCTTCCCCATCTGTAGAAAACACAGGCTGAGTAAGATCTTGAGACAAAGTGCTAGATGTGTGTCTGGGATGAGGCTGAGGCATAGGCGCTGATTCGTTCTGCTTGGGACGGGAGTTCCACTGGTTGTCTCCGAAAGGACTTGGCGGGCAGCTTTTCAATCCTGGACCAAAGGAAAGAGCATATAAAAACAAAACAAAAACCCACCTCGTGCATTTAGGGATTATCACAAATTTTGGCTGCCTCGCTTAGGGGGTTAATATTCTCATCCAGCGTCACTGGGTCCTTACCTGGGATCACCGACACCTTCCCTAAGCAAGTGAACCAGGCACCAGGAGACTGCAGAAAAATGAATCCGCCTGCCAGGAAGGCCACGCCCACTTCAAAGCCCCGCCCCTTGCCCCGCCTACTCCGAGCTGGCCACGCCTCTCCCTGCTCCTCCATCCTCAGTCCTCAGCCTGGTTGCTAGAGCACCTTCTCCATTCTTGGGGGTAAACGGCTCCCAAGGGCCCCTCCAAGGCATTTCTAGTTCTGCTTCCCGACACCTCCCAGGCACAGGACTTGTGGGTGGGCAGTTGCACCCCTCAGAGAGAGTCTGAAATGGGAGGACGGGGGTCTAGTCTTATCAGATCCCATGCTCCCCTTTAAATTACAAATGCTGTGTAGGAAAATTCTTGTGGATACATCCTACCTACTCACGCAGTTTCAAATACTAAGCAAAACACAATCCTACGCCCCACCGGTTGTGGGACGAAGCCCAATGAGCCGGCACCAATGAGCAGAACACAGCGACAAATGCATTTGCTTCATTTGGAGGCTCAAGCCCCATGAACACTGTTTGCTGATGGGACTTTTTCCCAAAGCGTGAACGATTCTGTTTGAAGCTTCAAGCAAAGCAAGTGCTCCCTAGTTTTACACCTTCCTGGAAAATATCTGGCCTATTTTAAGAATGCCAAAAAGCTTGTTTGCAAAGCAGAATTGGTCTGCAGGTGCAGGTGATTGTAAATAGGTGTTTTCACTCACATGAATGTTCGATGGGAGACCACCAGGTCCTGCTGGAGTGGCCAGCTCCTGGCAGCTCCACTGCGGGACCCTGGCAGCCCCGGGCCGCACCCACACCATGCCAGTTTTGCCTCATCATTGTGACAGCGTCAAAGGTCTCCACAAATACGCACACTTGCCTCTAAAGGGCGGGACTGCCGTGGCTGAGAACCGCTGGTGTGGAATAAGGAACACACACTTCATTGTTGAAAATGTCGGGCGAACCCCAAGGGCCTGAGGATGCAGCAGTGAAGATCCAGCCTCCTGAGGCCTTCTCCACGAGATGGGAATGTAGGGAGACACACGCAAAGCTCAGGTCCCCTTGAATCCCCTGGCATTTCTGGAACTTGCTCGTGACACCTGCAGCCACATCAGCATTTATGCTCTCTCTCCACTCATGCCTGGAAGAGCAAATGATAAATGACAAGAGAAACCCAATTGTTAAGCATTTGGAAGGAGGAAAGGGACAGGAAATCTTGAGAGAAGGTAGGTGGGAAGGGATTTTTTTTTTCTTTTAAATGTTGAAGCCCTGGGATTAGCAAGAATCGTTTAGAACCAGAGCTCTGTCCTGCCACAGACATCGTCTCCTCGCAGACCTAATGTGAAAGGGGAGGAAACAGGCTGATTGCCAGTGGGATACACCCTGGCAGCAAAAGAACCCAAGAAAGCCCAAACTTGCATTCAGGATAAATTCGCCTCATGTCCCAGGTTTTCAAACTTGGCTGCACCTTGAGATCCCATGGGAAGTTTTTTAAAAAGCTGAGACCTGGGTCCCACCCACAGCGATTCTGAAGTAGGGGGACCCAGGCTCTGTCTGTGCAGGGGATTACCCAGCCTTTCTAGGTGATTCTAACAGGACGCCCCAGCTGAGAAACCAGGTCTCAAACTAGGAAAGTAGAAGCCCCAAAAGTGATGAGAAGATGCTGTTTCTTAAAAATAGAAGGTGACTTTTACCTCCAAGATAGCAGATTCAAACTTGAAAAAGCATTTTATTTTTCAAGCTCTCCAACTGTATATATATGACACTGGAATCGATGGACACCATCTTTCCCTCCAAATGTTGCTTGGTGCATCTAAAGCTTTGCTTGTATTTTGACCCTTCCAGGGCCGCCAGGTCTCCCAACACGGGCTACATTTAGGGCTTGTTTTGTTTGCAGGTAGCTAAGAATTATAGTTCTCAAGTGCCCTTGGAGTTGGAATAATTTAAGGATCTGACGTCAAGAAAGTACCATTGCAGCTCTTCCTTTAGCCTCTGGAGACGAAGGGAGTCCCCACAGTGGCTCCTAATAGTTGGTTTAAATGAGACATTTCAAGTGTCCTCATTACGGAGGTCCCACCTGCTGGCGAATACCAATTTAGTGATGTTTCAAATGGTGCATCTAGGTCTCTATTTGAGATATTAAGGATGTATAAAGCCAAAAAAAGAAAAAAAGCCAAAAAGTGCAGAATCACGTTTTTGGGGGAGGGACTGGTGGGAAGGTGGCCCACATAGATCTGAAAACAATTCTGCTGATATGGGATCCCAGGACAGGGCAGAGAGTTCAGAAGCCTGTGGTGAGCAGAGGAGGACCAGGCAGGAGAAGCCTGCCTTCACTTCGACTTCACCCTGGTCCGGTGAGAAGGTCAGAGGGTGGTGTGCAGGATCCCAGACTCAGGTTAGAAATGTAGGCAGGGCCAGGCCCACACCCAGGGGGCTCCTCCCCTCCAAGAGCCCCAAATCCCTCCCTGAGAGGTCCTTCCCAGGGCCTTAACCCAGCTCTCAGACCCCAGCCACCCTCTTTCTTTCAAAGCAGACCCTCTGCAGCGCCTTGTGGTCGTCACCCCTAACCCCTCCAAGCCCCACCGGCCTCCACTCCCACTGCGCCCTGAAATGCCTTCCTTCGGTGGCACCAATGCCCCTATATCATGACACCCAGTACACACTTTTCAGTCCCAAGTTTGGCTTTAGAAGATTTACCCACAAATATTCCACATTAAACAAATGAGATTAAGTCCCTTTTCCATTGATAAAGGGCAGTGGGGACCAACCTTGCACCCTGACCAGTGAGCAGACCTCCAACAGGGCAGAAGGAACACAGATGAGCAAAAACATTGGCGAGCAACAGTGCTGTGGTTCCCTCCGGGGGGAGGGGGGGTGCCTGGAATGCTCTCTCCGAGGCAGGCTTGCTTAATCCTACTCTGTTGGAGCCAACACTGAAAGTGGTTTAAGCGTTGCCTCTGGGGCAGATCAGATCTAGGATTCGAGACATAAGAGTCCTTAGATCTGTAAGGATGGCAAAGCTGTCTTTGACCTGTTGAGTCTCCTTTCTTGGGTGTCTATCCTCATTGGATTTTGTGCTTATTGGACTACACGCACCAGAGCCAGAGTCTCAGGCCGCAGCACCTCTTCCCCCACATGCCTGGTGTCCTCTGACACAGAAAGGGCCTCCCGGGCAGGGCCCCTGTTCCTTCTGAAGCAGAAGGCCCTGTCTACCTCCTGGACCTTGAGAAGTGGGTTGGGGTTTTTGTTGTTGTTGTTTTATTTTGTTTACCCCAAGAGCTGGAGAAAACCAAACCAAGAGCATCTATTTTACTCCCAAGAAAGAGTTCACTAAGCCAGAAATGGAGTCCGGGAAGGAGACGTTTTGGGAACCAGTAGATCACTGAACGGTGATGCCAGCAGACTCCTTCATTTCCACGGAGGAACAGAATTGTGCGGTGGAAGGGCTTTGCCAGCTCTGACACACCTTGCACGTAGTGAAGAAAGACTGTTCTTTCACTGAGTGACTCCAGAGGCCATGCCCTCCTCTGCCCTTCCAGTTCTTTAAAATTCCTTAAAAGAGGCGCTCCAGAGGGAAGCAGGGCCTTCCTGCCTTCCTGCCCTCGGGGTCAGCTCAAGCCGCCCCCCCCTTCCCCCCCCCCTCCTTCCAGCGGCACTCCTGCCTGCTCCCAGTTGCTCCTCCGCCTGGGTTCCTCTCCAGGAAGCCTGGGTCAGGGCACCCTCTCATCCACAGCATTTAGGGGTGTCAGAAGTGGATGGTGGTGTGAGTTTAGGAAGTATAGGAATTAATGGATATGCACGCGCGCGCACACACACACACACACACAGGCGCCCTGAGCAGGACCTGCTAAAACCCACGCAGGACCTTGCTGTTCTGTGGAGGCACAGGCTGGTGGAGAGGGAATGGGAGGCCCATGCTGTTCCCACCCCTCCTGTCACCCACAGGCAACACTTCATAATCCCCAAGATCCTATAGGGTTTTAGGAAAACAACCGGTCCCCTGCTGCCACCTGGTGGTCATGTCTGGAACTTCCTCTAAGGGTCTGAGGCTAAGGAACCGCTTCTCACGGAGTCCATCAACTTCCTTCGTCCGTCTTGGCCACAGCTTCATTTTATTTTTTTCTAAGGATTTTATTTATTCATGAGAGACACAGAGAGGGAGGCAGAGACGCAGGCAGAGGGAGAAGCAGGCTCCCCGCGGGGAGCCCGATGCGGGGCTCGATGCGGGGACCCCGGGATGACGACCTGAGCCAAGGCAGATGCTCAACCCACCAGCAGCCTGCGGCCCTGCCCTGGCCCTGGCCCTGGATGAAAGTGTGAGGTCGGGGCCATCTGTCCTCCTCCCGGGGTCTCTCTGAACCCCTCACGACGTCTCATGACTCCTGTTTTGGAGAGGGATGGTAAATGAAGGAACGAGAAGATTCGAGCGCCGTGGGGAAGAGGCGGGCGGCGGGTCAGCGAGGAGCCCAGCGTCCAGGGGTGGGCTCCCCGGCATCGGAGGCGGGACTCACGGGCCGAAAGCTGGGGTCCCCCGCAGCTCGGATGTTGAGGCGCGACGGTGCTGGGAGGGCGCCGGTGAGATGAGGCCGCGAGGGAGGGCCCCAGAGGCCCCGAGACCTATGGCTGTCACACTTCGGCCTGCTGGAGTCAACAGGTGATTGCAGGTACCTTAGAGGGATGCAAGCCCTTTATCCATGAATGGGTAAGAAGCTGTGGTCTATGTATGCAATGGAATGTTCCTCAGCCATTAGAAACGACACATACCCACCGTTTGCTTCCACGTGGGTGGAACTGGAGGGTGTTATGCTGAGTGAAGTAAGTCAGTCGGAGAGGGACAAGCATTATATGTTCTCATTCATTTGGGGAATATAAATAACAGTGAAAGGGAATATAAGGGAAGGGAGAAGAAATGTGTGGGAAATGTCAGAAAAGGAGACAGAACATAAAGACTCCTAACTCTGGGACACGAACTAGGGGTGGTGGAAGGGGAGGAGGGTGGGGGGTGGGGGTGACTGGGTGACGGGCACTGAGGGGGGCACTTGACGGGATGAGCACTGCGTGTTATTCTGTATGTTGGCAAACTGAACACCAATAAAAAAATAAATTTATTTTTTAAAAAAAGGAATGCAAGCTCTTTCCGAGGGCTGCCGGGCTCTGCTGCTCCCCCACCGCCCCCCCACCCCCACTCCCCCCCCCCCCCCGGGCGACGCCTCCCGCGCAGACCCTGCCTGCCTGCCCGGGTCCCAGGCCCTCCAGCCGTGGCAGGTAGCGTGCCCCGAGCCCCAGCGGGCGGGGGGGGGAAGGGGACTGCTCTGCACCCGGGAGTCACGGGCTTCGGCAAACGGGGACAGATGCTGCCCTGGCATCGTTCTGAAGGGCTGCTGCCGGTCCGTCCCTCGTCCAGGCCCTCAGCCCTCGGCACCGGGTGAAAACCGGGGCCACCCCGAGCCGGACGGGTCGTCGCTGGGATGTGCGGGGCCCCCGTTCTCTCGGAGCAGGGCTGCGCCGGGGCGCGGGGCTCCGTCTCGTGGCCACCAGCACATCTGCGTCAAGGGTCCTCGGCAAGAGGCGGGGTTGCCCCCAGGACACGTGGGGAGACGTCGGGAGACACTCTGGGTTCTCACAACGGGGGGTGGCCGTGGGGGTGCCGCTAGCACCTGCTGGGGAGACGTCAGGACAGTGCACAGGCCAGCACCCACAGCACGGAGCGGCCCGGCCCAGGGCTTCGGCCCAGCACCCACCTTGGCTGGCATGTTTTTTGTTTCTTTAAGATTTCATTTATTCCGGTGGCCCAGCGGTTTAGCGCCGCCTTCAGCCCGGGGTGTGAGCTGGGGACCCGGGATCGAGTCCCACGTCGGGCTCCCTGCATGGAGCCTGCTTCTCCCTCTGCCTGTGTGTCTGTCTCTGTCTGTCGTGAATAATTTTTTTTAATCTTTAGAATAAAAAGATTTCATATATTCATGAGAGACACAGAGGGAGACAGAGACACGGGGGGGGGGGGCGGAGAGAGGCAGATTCCCCGCGGGGAGCCCCATGCGGGACTCAATGCCAGAACCTTTTTTTTTTTTCAGTCTTCAAATATTTTTTTATTGGATGGCCACGCGTTGCCTTCATTTATTCTATTTCAAATCACTGTAAATTTACTTTTGTGAAAACGCTGCCTGCATTTTCTAATACAAAAAAAAAAAAAAAAACCTAAAAATTGTTTCAGGAATGCAGAGAAACATCCAACGTAAACAGCAAAAAAGTGCACCATAATTACTGCTGCACTGCAGTCATTTCTGCACTTTCCATGTTTCTTAAATGACTATCTTGTCTGATAACACACAATATAAAGAGCAATTATGAAAAACAGATACTTACATATACTTCGAAAGTCTTACTGAGAATATCCTGTTGGCTTCGGATAACCAATCACAGGGGCCGGACGTGCATATGCCTGCTGCTTCATGCCTCCGAGCATATTGGGAACGTTGCTTCCATGCTGCTGGGCTGTCATCAGGCCCCGGGCCCAAGGCAGGCGCTCGCCCCCGAGCCGCCCGGGCCCCGCTGGCCGGGACCTACCCCCCTCGCCTCCGCAGGGCCCCCAGGACAGGGCCCGGGCCATACTACGCTGTCCCCTTGGAGGGAAACCCCTACACGGGCGGTTGACCGCACACACGTGGCCTCCGATGGCGGAGGGAAGAGGAGGTGCCTGCCGGCCCCTGCGCACCTGGCCTCCTTCCTCTGGCTCCTCTTGTTGGGCCGCACAACGTAGCCTTTTCAAACTTTGGCCCCTTCCTGATTGTTTTGACACGTGCGCCCCTGTTTTGATGGGGTTGGATGGGGTGGTTGGGGTTTGATGGTTCCCGGTCGCAGGCCTGGGAGCAGCCAGGTGAGTCACCTGTGGGGCGCGAGCTCCCGCGGAGGCCGAGGGCGCCGGGGCCGCGCGACCCGCCGGGGCCAGCAGGTGGCACTGCGACCCCGGCCCGGCTCGGCGGCCTGGGGAAGACCCGAGGCGTCCCTGCGTCTGCGGCCCCGCTCGGAGCCCCGCGGGGGTGTGAGCCGCTCTTCTGTGAGTTGGCCCGAGGAGACCCCCTCGGCAGCAGGGCACTGAGCAGTGGCGGCCGGGGGGCCTCCGGGCCGGGGCCCGGGCGGGGCGGGGAGCAAGGCGGCGGGGTGCCCCAGGAGCCCCAGGGCAGGGGGGGCCTGCGCGCGTCCGAGCCCCCCTCCCCCCGCTGCCTCCGTTCCCCGCAGCTTCGGAGGCCCGCGGCCAGTTCTGAGGCACCCTCAGCTCTTTCCTTGAATACTGGGGGGAGGGGGGGGTGCCCCTGTGTAGACATGCTACATCCCAGCAAGCTCCAAGCGCCCCAGGGAGTCCCGCGGGGGTGTCCACTCTGCAAAATCGCACGCGTGAGCTACAGGCAGGACTCCCAGAGACCGTGTTCCCTGACAAGGGAGGGGTCGTCTAGAAGAGAAGGTCACCTCTTCCCAGGGTGACCTTGAGATCCCTCACAAATGCTGTGGGAACCCCAAGACACAGAAACTGCTCCTTGGAGAAGGCTGGTGAGAAAATCCACGGGGGAGCCGGCATGTGAGCCGAGTCCGGATGGGTGGGCAGGAAGAAAGGAGCAAAGAAATGGATGACGTGTCTGGTGCTACCTGGGTGGCCGCCAGGTGCCACCCTGGGGGGGCCGGAATGGGGAGCAGCCTGTGGCCTGAAGGGGAGACTGGCTCCTGGGCGCTGTGCTCAGAGTCCATCTGGACCAGCCTCTAATTACTCTGGCTCTTTGCCCCTAGAGGAGGCCCTGGCCACACCACAGCCACCTGACATCACCCTTGGGACTTTAAGGGTGTGACTGCCCCACTGCTGACCTGCCCCAAGGGCACTAAACCTGCAATGCCAGCAGTTCTACTGTGTCCCTCCTGGGAGACAATTTGGCAATGGTGTGAGGTCCTGGGGGGGAACTCAGTGATGTCCTCAGAGAACTCAAAGTCTGGCAGGAAACGCAAAACAACAAATAGACCCAAACCACCGCGTGGGGCCGAGGTTGGGGTGGGCGGGAGCGTGGAGCAGGATGGCCCTCACTCGCCTAACCAGGGGCGGGAAGCAAAGAGAAGCAAGGCAAGGAAAAACTTTATTTGGCTGGGCTGGTGCCTTAGGGAGGGAGCAGAGGCGACGTCATAAAGGTAGGGTGGAGTCGTATTAAGAAAGGGCTTGCATACCAAGCAACAGAACTGGTCATGTTCTATGTAGGCAAAAGGAGAGTGTTCATGGATTTTAAACAGGAAACTGGTGCAGTTGGCATCTTTGAAAGCATTTTGGAAATGCGGCGGGGGCGGGTGAAAGCAGGCGGAGGCTCACAAGTGTGAACTGTGGCAGGACGACAACAAGGAGGACGGACCATAGAAATTAATAGGAAGAAGGACTCCATCGGTGCCTAATCGGACGTGTGGGGACCGTTCCCATGTGGCCCCGAGTCTCCGTTCTCCTACCCTGTCATTCCACCTCTGCTTTCTGCAAAATTAAATTACCCTGCTCACCCGTGAATGATACTCGGGAAAGTCTCTGAATCCCATCGACATTAGGCACCAAGTGCATTTTCCTCATTCTGTTGCCATAGCAATACCAGGTGCTTCTGGCAAGATGGTGGCACTGAGAAAAATTGACAATATTTTAAAAAACAAGATGCTTTTTTTCCTAAACGGTAGACCAACGTTTTGAAGCATTAAATCAGTTACTTTCTCAAGTTCAATCGCATCGAAGGAGGACAGACCTCCCAGCAAAAGCTTTGGCGCTTTCCTGGCTGTCTCAAGGAACCACTATTGTGGGGGTAACCACCTGGGGGTAACACCCCTGAGGTCTAGCTGCCCCCTTCTGGTCGCCACCAGAACTGTCCTGCCTTTCCCGTTTCCCCGCTTCTGGGAAGCCCTACGGTGGGGACAGCCAGCTTGTTCTGGGAAGAAGAGCAGAGGCCCTCAGTTAAAGACCTGTGTGGCCTGCAGCCCAGCTGACAAGCAAGCTTCCCCGCGGATGCAGGCAGCAGGAGGCCGATGGGGAGCCCAGGCTGCCCCTGCCTCTCAGTGACGGCCACTGAGGCCTCCAACTAGGAATGGCTCTCTGTCAGGCCATCTTCCTGCCGCAGAATAGGAAAAGACCAGGCATTGCCTGGAGTAAGGGACCAGATCAGCTTACTGCCCCCAAGACCTTTCCCTATATCCCTCCCAGCCGGAAAGGGGCTGGGAAATGGCACCTGAGGGGAGGTGCCCATTATTCCAGGGACGGGGAGAGGAAGGAGAGAAGGAGGCTGAGAAGAACAGACACTGGGGCTGATGTCATGGTGGCCAGTGTGGGCCTGAAGTCAGGAGGAGTCGCAGCAATATCAGTGGTAGCTTCCAGAAGCTGAGAAGCATCAACGAGGAAAGAGAGGCTGAGTCAAAGAAGAATCCCGGGGATGTCCGCAGAGCCAGAGGGTCACCCATGAAGATGCATTGAGGAAAACAAGGGAGATTGTCCTAGAATGTGGTGACGGAATGACAGCCCTGGGCTCACGTCTGATTTTACGGATCTGGCATATTCGGGCTCTCTGCCTTGTTTTTAAGAAATTGTGTGCACGGCGTGATTGTTGGGATTTCAAGTAGGGACTGAGCTTGGCCGCACGGTTTAGTTGGAAAAACTGCAGCTGACTAAAGTAGGAGTAACTAAAGTTGCAAGTAACTCAAATCATGTTTAAATGATGTATGTTTGGAAGTGTTTAAACTGTCAAAAGTTGTGCTCTGTATGCCCTCTATATTTCCTTTACTGGGTGAGCCCAGTAAATTCTCTCATTTTAGAAAAACCTCAGGTGGCTGGTAGATTTTATTCAGCCACATAACACTAACCTGATGTTTGCATTTACTGTTGTGTAAATTACAAAGGGAGAAATCTCTGAGTTTTTTAGAAAGATTTTATCTATCGATCTATTTATTTAGAGCATGAGCAGGGGGCAGGGCAGAGGGAGAGGGAGAGAGAATCCCAAGCCGACTCCACGAGGAGTGCAGAGCCTGAAGCAGGGCTCTATCCCAGGACCCTGAGTTCATGACCTGAGCCGCAATCAAGAATTGGTTGCTCAACCGACTAAGCCACCCAGGCACCCTGAGTTTTATAACTTCTAAGATTCTGTGTTACTAAGACAAAAACCAGAACCACTGGGGTCAATTTGATGGAGTCAAGTGCCACTGTTAGGTATTCAAGCACACTGGGGGGATCTGACCTGCTGGAACATTTCGCACTCCTAGCTGCATAGTCTTAGACAAATGCCTGAATGCCTCTGTCTCCTCATCTGCAAGAGAGGGACAAAATTCTGCTCTGTCATCTAGGAGTCAGCTGCATGCAATAGAAAATCCCAAGTAAGATGGCTTAAACCAGAGAGAAGTCTATTCCTCCTGTGTCCAAGCTGCCCAGACCTCAGGCCCACAGTCGGTGTGGCAGTCCTCAGGGTGACGGGGGCAGCCTCCACCACAGGAAGCTCACTTTCCCGGGTTACCTCCTGGTGTAAGAGGGCTTCCAGAGGGGATCCCTGGGTGGCTCAGTGGTTTAGCACCTGCCTTTGGCCCAGGGCACAATCCTGGAGTCCCGGGATCGAGTTCCACGTCGGGCTCCCTGCGTGGAGCCTGCTTTTCCCTGCCTCTCTCTCTCTCTCTCTCTCTCTCTCTGTGTGTCTATCATAAATAAATAAATCTTAAAAAAAAAAAAAAAAAAAAAAAAGAGGGCTTCCAGAGCTCCAGACTCCTGATGGTGGGAAGAGGAAAGGTCGTGGAAGGGCCTGCCCCTCCATTTAAAGACAGTTGCTGGAAGTTGCATGAATCACATCTTCTGGACAGTGGGTGAGAACTTCGTCATCTGGCCGCCCCTTGGCTGGGAAGTCGTCTTGCCAGATGGATGCTGGGAAATAAGCAAGACTGTGCCACAATCTGTTTCACTGGGCAACTGTGAGAATCAATGTGTTGATGTATAGAAAACATGTAGAATGGTTGGTAAGCATCACACCGGGAGTGGTGGCGACAGGCGGCTGGCTCAGGGAAGTGTAAATCAAAAGAGCTGCCTCTTCAATAGTCTTTTCTATTCTTTCTTTCCTTTAAAAAAAAAAGATTTTATTTCTTTCTTGGAGAAAGAGAGAGAGAGAACGAGCAGGGTATGGGGGGGCAGAGGGAGAAGTAGACCCCCCACTGAGCAGGGAGCCAGATCCAAGGCTTGATCCCAGGATCCCGAGATCATGACCTGAACTAAAGACAGATCCTTAACTGACTGAGCCACCCAGGCACCCCTTTCTGTTCTTGCTTATCCCTGATTAGACTCTGCTATTGGGCCTGGAGAGAGAGGCCAAAGGGTTGTACCTTCTTTATTCGGGACATCAAATTCACTCCGGAGTCAGGGTGGTAACTCGGGTCTTCAAGCAGAGACTACAGGACGGGCTATGGGCCCCTGCAGGAGGGGGCAGCAGGCAGGGGGGCCCAGGGCGGGGGGCCTGAGAGCACAAGCCCCATCTCTAGTCTGCTGGGATGTGGGACTAGTAGGGCCACATCCAGTTTTCCAAAAAAGAAAAAAAAATCTAGATTTTTATGTGACATCTCTTTTTGTTCACCTTGACCATTCTTATTATGGCCACGGGCAAGCAATCAGTCCGTTAAGACCACATGAGATGAAACTAATTAGGAAAGGGGCAGGCTGGAGAAAGCAATCAGGAGCTGCGGCTGGAGGGCACATTATTGAAATGTTGGGAGACAAGGTTGCATAGGAGGAGAGCTGGGGTACAGCTTAGCAGGGTTGGCCTGCAGCGTGGTCCTTCCGCCTGCAGACCCTTCACAGCAGGGTAAGGAACCCAAGGAAGTGGGAGTGCTAATGGCACAAGGTCAGGATTTAAGTTTTGTCGGCATGGTGTCTGCTGGGGCGGGCTGGAGGAATGGAAAGATTACCGTTTCCCAATATTAAAAATGTTATCTATCATAGAAATACAATACAGCAGTCATTAAAAAAAAAAAAGAAGAAGAAGAAGAAGAAAGAACGATCCTATTTCTGCTTTTGGCTTGAGTCTGCGAAGCTCTCAGGTTTGAGTTTTTGTTCTGTTGTCCCTGGTGAGAAATCTACACACACAGGGAGATTACCTTGTTCATTCCTTCTTTGATTGGGGGTGAATCCTTCTGTGTTCGAATGATGTTTTCCCAGGGTTGGGATGGGAAGTGCTGCTAATCAATAATAATCAACCACCAGGCACCACTAGGGTCGGGAAATTAAAGCCCTGGCGTCCCTCATGATTCCACAGCAAAGGGGTCCTGCCGGGTTCTGTTTAGGTTTTCAGAACAGATCATCACGGTAAATGGAAAGAAAATAATTGGATATTTCTCCTAAGAATAAGTGAGAGGGAGAAATTTGGAATGTTAAAGTGTAAACATGTCAACACAGCCTAAGGGAAACTTTAATAGGTTTCTTCAAATCTATCCATTTCGCCAAAATGAATAGAGATAATGAACAAATTTAAAGCTCTCTCTAGCTGCTTGAAAAATGAAATGAGGGAGACTGATTTTTTTTTAATTGGTCAAGAATACGGTCTAAAAATGTCAAGCTTGTTGCCAAGGTTCTCAGGTTTTGATTTCTTGGAGTCTGTAATTAACCACAGAAAAGTGAAATATTAGGTTGCTTGTCTTCACAGTGGCTCTGGTTGGTTTTAGTTATTGATAGACTTTTATTCTGTGATTCTTAAGGTAAGGAAGGGCTCCTCTAAAAGAACTTTCCTGTGAGGCTCCTGTGAGTCTACAAGCTCCTAGGAATCTTCCACTGACCTTCAAAGCCACAGAGTAAGTGGGCATTAAAATTCCTGTTTCCTCCTCCATAGTCTTAGAAAAGCAGACTTTGGGAATTCTCAAAAATAGAAAAATATCACATAGGTGTAATGAACTGCATGCACTGCAACAAATGCTTACCTTTTGGGCACAAAGAGCAAAATGATAAAATCATAAATCTATGATTCTGATTTGGATGAATAGAAACTACAAACATATGCTTTATTGTATGAAAAAACAATTACTATACACAAGAGTCAGTAGAAATGTCAGATATAACAATCAGACCTAAAGTTTCTGAGGGTAGATCTTAAAAGTTCTTATCACAAGAAAAAAAAATGTAACTATGTGTGGTGATAGATGTTAATTAGACTTATTGTGATTATTTCACAATATATATAAATATCAAATCATTATGTTGTACACCTGAAGCTAATGTTATATGTCAATTATATCTCAATAATAGTAATAGTAATAATAATAATGAGCAAGAAGAAGAGAATCAGACCTGATAAAATTAAGCTATGGCAATTATTGGATCCAAAACCAGCAAACACCTATAACAGTGTCTGTGAGATGGGGATTATTATTTCCTTCATTGCACATGTGAGGAAGTAGAGACATGGAGAAGTTAGGTGGCTTGTTCAAATTCATCCAGATTTTAAGGCAGGGAGTTTGATTCCATATTTAATGCTAAAATAAATGTGCTTAATAGTTTATAGAAATAGAAGAAAGCATAAAATGTGATGCAAACAAGGAGAGCTCAACATAGTCTAGGCTGTTTTGGAATTTAAAAAGATGAACTGCTAAAAATGAGAGAAAAGTGAAATAAAAAACTCAATGGGCAGACTACACTGCAAATTAGACATGGCTAAAAGTAAAATAATGAGCTGGAAAGGAGCTTGGAAAGTAGGATCTTTGATGCAACAAAGAGAGAAAGGGAGACCTAAAATATGAGCAAGAAGGCAAGGGACAGGGAGGATCAAGTGAGTTCATTCAACAGATATTTAATAGGACCTCCTGGAGGAGATAATAGAGCAAGGGAGAGCAAATATTAAGAAATTACTGAGAAGCTTTATAGAATATGTGAAAGATGTCAATTCTGCTTCAGAAAACCAAATTCTAAATGAGATGATAAGAAGAAATCCACACCTAGGGCACCTAGGTGGCTCAGTCAGTTGAGCATCCAGTTCATGGTTTTGGCTTGGGTCATGATCTCTGGGTCTTAGGATTATGCTCACATCAGGCTCCAGGCTCAGAGCAGAGTCTGCCTGAGAGTCTCTCTATCCCTCTCCCTTTGCCACTCCCCCTTCTCACTCACTCTCTCTCTTAAATAAATAAATAAAAATATTTTAAAAATTAAAATTTTAAAGAAAGAAATCCATACCTAGACATATTGTAGCAAAGTGTCAGAACACTAAGCACAAAGGGAGAATCTCAAGGTAGTGAGAGAGTGAAAATAACATGTTACCTACACAGACCCAGACCCACTGCTGATTCACAACAACAACACCACCAAAGTCCAAGGAGAATGGATTAATATCTAATGACACTGAGGGAAAATACTGTCAACCTATAGTTGTATATCCAGCAAAATTATCTCTCCTGAGTGAAGGCAAAAACTACATTTAAAGATAAATAAAAGCTGAGAATATTCATCATCAACCAAGGCTCACTACAGGAACTTCTAAAGGATCTAAATATCTAATTCAGGCAGAATGATCCCAGATGATAGGGCTACAGGGCAAGAAGGCATAGTGATGCCTTTGATGAAAATGGTAAATATGAGATTAATCTCAGCATTGCATTGACACTTTAAAACAACAATTATGTCCACTTTATGGAGTAAAAAATAAAAATAGAATTCTGGAACGTGATAAACTCTGGAAAATGATAGTATATAAGTTGGGATAGGACAACTGGAAATAAAGTATACCTAGATCTTTGAATAGCTTGAGAGGAAGATACAGGTGTTGATTAATTCTAAATTTATTTAGTATCCATATTAAAGTTTCTGGGGGTAAATAAATAAATAAATAAATAAAGTTTCTGGGGACTCCACTAAGGAGATAGAAATTAGGTAGGGAAAAAATGGAAAAAGAGGAAAAGATCATTCAACCCAAATAAAGGTGAGGATATAAAGGCAAAATAAAACAAGAAAAAACAGGCAATTCAATAGATTTAAGCCAATCAAAACCAACAGATGATAGAAGGAAGCTCATATACACACCATTATTGTGAAAAAGATTAATAATGGAAGGGAAATGATAGAGCTCATAAGACTAATTTAAACACAAGAAAAAGGGGAAAAATGCACTATGTGCTCATGATAAGAACAGACTTAATAGAGAGAGGCATAGAAAGATGAAAGATAAAAGTATGGGAAAAATATACCAAGCCAATACAAACCAGAACAAAAGTAGGGTAGCTAGGGGACACACACCTGGGTGGCTCAGCAGTTGAACATCTTCCTTCCGCTCAGGGCGTAATCCTGGAGTCCTGGGATCGAGTCCCACATCGGGCTCCCTGCATGGAACCTGCTTCTCCCTCTGCCTGTCTCTGCCTCTCTCTCTCTCTCTCTCTCTCTCTTTTTGTCTCTCAGGAATAAATAAATAAAATCTTCAGAAAAAAAGTAGGGTAGCTATATTAATATAAAACAAAATACAAAACAAGCTTTACATTAAAAAAGAGATGAAACGCATCACAAAGAAATGATAAAAGTTCAATCATTCTGTAATCACAAGTGTCCTTCTGAGAAAGAGGCAGGAAGTTACAGCATTCTAAACTTGTAAGATGACACAGAAAGTTTCCCAAGAGCAAAACCAACCACCCACCTACCCAACCAACCAACAAAAGACCCTAGAAGGAGAAAGTGACAAATACAGTGCAGTGGGCAGCCATCTTTGCTAATTGAGAGAATTGAGAGAATTCCCCAAACTGGAAATGGTAATAGATCTGAACATCTCAATGGATATACACAGAATGGTATGTGCCTCTCAACTAGAGCATATACATCTTCTCCAGGCACACACAGACTGCATACTAGCCTCAACAAATTGCAAAGAACTAGGATCATATAAACCACATACTCTACCAAATGCAATTAGGTTTAGAAAAAAACTACAAAAAGGTAAGTTAGAAAAACCCTATGTCTTTGGAATGCTTAAAACATACTCCTAAACAACCCATGTGTCAAGAAGGAATCATAATGAAAATTTAAAAATACTTAGCATTAAAACTTGTTTGATATAGTTTATCCCACTTAGAGAGGAATGTACAACTTTAAGAGATTATATTACAAAAGAGGAAAGACTGAAATAAAGGAGCTAAGCCCCTTGGCCTAAGCATTCAGCTTGAGAAATTAAAAATAGAATAAAACATCCCCAATGAAACAAAGGAAAAAATGAAAGACAACATCACATTGAATTATAGAACTCATGCGGAATCTCATAGTACCTTGAATAGCCTAGGTAAGAAGAATCAGGAAGGGAGATTTTTCCTATTAAGATTAATAAAATAAAAAAAAGATTAATAAAATATGTAGGAGTCAGGACCTATGGACTAGAGTAGACCAATGGAACAGGATAGTGAACCCCAAACAGTTGCACATCAGTGGGGAAATGGGCTCTATTCAGTACATGCTTCTGAGACCATAGGATGAAAAATAATAGATCCTCACTTCACAACATGCACAAAAATCAATGCTACGTGGATCAAGACCCTTTACTCAGAAAAGTGTCCAGTATTGGATAATAAATTACAGATGATTCTACTTCTAACCATATATTTTCCCCTCAATCTAGACTTTCAATAAGATCTTCATTCATTTAACAAATATTTTGTGTCCACTGTGTTCCTGCCCCTGTTCTAGGCATCTGGAATACAAGGTAAACTGACAAAGACCTCCACCCTGTGGGGTTTAGTCTTGTAGATAACTAACGTATATGGCACTTTCAATGTATCAGGCACTTTTTTTTTTTTTTAAGATTTTTGTTTATTTATTCATGAAAGACACAGAGAGAGAGGCAGAGACACAGGCAGAGGGAAAAGCAGGCTCCACGCAGGGAGCTGGACGTGGGTCTCGATCCCAGGACTCCAGGATTACACCCCGGGCCAAAGGCAGACGCTAAACCACTGAGTCACCCAGGGATCCCCTATCAGGCACTTTCTAAGCCTGATGTTAGCTCATGTAATGCTTGATGTTAGCTCACAAAATCCTTGGCAGATGCTATTATTATTTTAAGTGGCAAAGCTAGGACTTTATTTTTTTTTTAAAAGATTTTATTTATTCATGAAAGATAGAGGCAGAGACATAGGCAGAGGGAGAAGCAGGCTCCTTGAGGGGAGCCCGATGTGGGACTTGATCCCAGGACCCCAGGATCATGCCCTGAGCCAAAGGCAGACGCTCAACCACTGAGCCACCCAGGTGTCCCCAGAGCTAGGACTTCAAATAAGCCAGCCAGCTCTCAGAATCCCAGGCACTAACTTCTACATTATACTGCACCTTTTAGCCCTATGGTGATGAGTCTGTTGTGCTATGTTTTTGCTTAAATATATACATGTGATTGGGGCACCTGGGTGGTTCAGTCGATTAAGTGGCCAACTTTTGGTTTTGGCTCAGGTCATGATCTCAGGTTGTGATCTTGCTATTAGTTCTGAGATCCAGCGTGCCTCAGACTCAGTGTGGAGTCTGCTTCAGATTCTCTCCCCCCTAGCCCTCTGCCCCTTCTCTCCCTGTTCCTGTGCACTCTCTCTAAAATAAATAAATAAAATCTTAAGAAAAAAAAGTGTGTGTGTGTGTGTGTGTGTGTGTGTGTGATGAACCTAAGACATCTGTTGTGTGTAATGAATTGCCTTCTTTCTATTGCCTTCTGTTGCCTTCTTTTCTATGAATCTAGGATAGTACTGGACATGTACCATCCAACCTTGAGAGAATTGCTACATGACCCATTTTCTGTGTTGTGTGGTCCAGATGAGAAAATCTGATTGAGAAAGGCTGCAAAGATCATGTTATAGGCCAAGAGAGTGCCAAAGTAAAGCACTACTGAGCTGGAACCTGTTCTTCCCTCCAGAATTGTCATCCTTGCTGCCATGGTATAGCCAACAGAGATTTAGCTTCTTTAGCATAATGGAGAAAATGGGCAAGAGTCAAGTTCTTGCCTCCTGCTTATGTTAGGTACATTGAAGGTTAGTCTATACTAGGGGGGAAAAGTATGTCATTAGAATGTAGTCTTTTAAAACCTTCTGGTCGACCAAAGCTGCACTACGCTGGATAATGGCCTCCAAAGACATACAGGTCTTAGAACCTGTGAATGTCACCTTAACAGGGCAAAAGAGATTTTCTTCCCCATGTCATTAAATTACGGATCTGGAGAGGAGAGTATCCTGAATTTTTGGCATAGTTCCTAAGTGTAATCACAAGTGTGTTTATAAGAGCGAGGAAGAGGGAATGCAGGAGGAGGGAATGTGACAGCTGAAGCAATGTTCCATGCCATTGGCTGGCTTGGAAGCATAGAAGGAGGCCATGAGTCTATAGGTGCAGGGACTACAGCTTTGGAAGCTGGAAAAGGACCAGGACAGGGGCACCTGCATGGCTCAGTGGTTGAGCATCTGCCTTTTTTTTTTTTTTTTAAGATTTTATTTATTTATTCATGAGAGACAGAGAGAGAGAGAGAGGCAGAGACACAGGCAGAGGGAGAAGCAGGCTCCATGCAGGGAGCCCAATGTGGGACTCGATCCCAGGTCTCCAGGATCATGCCCTGGGCGGAAGGTGGCGCTAAACCACTGAGCCACCCGGGCTGCCTGAGCATCTGCCTTTGACTCAGGTTGTGATCCTGGGGTCCTGGAATCGAGTTCCACATCGGGCTCCCCGTGGGGAGTCTGCTTCTCCCTCTGCCTATGTCTCTGCCTCTCTCTCTGTGTCTCTCATGAATAAATAAAATCTTAAAAAAAAAAAAAAAAAGGACCAGAACAGACTCCCTCCTAGAGCCTGCCAAGGGCACAGCCTCACCGCTGCCACCTTGATTTCAAGCCAGTGAATTCTGACCTCCAGAAATATAAGAAATATGAGAATACAGTCGTGTAGTCCTAAGTCACTAAATCTGTGTTAGTTTGTTGCAGCAACGATAGGAAATTAGTACAGCAGTTATTTCTACTGAAGCAATCTCAGGCTCAGGCCTGTACTCCCCCTTTTGAAAACTCCAGCTCTCAGAGGGGAGGTGGAAGCATTAGCACCACAGCCCCAGATGTGATGGGCTAAACAAGACACGCACAGAGAGTGGTGGAGTATGTTACCCTGCACTCCTGTTCATCCCCTCCTGGGAGATGAGACCCCTCCATCCTGTAGAACCGGGGAGCACTTCTAGCTTTGACCACTGAGAGGGACGGCCTCTACAGCCGGGGCAGTCGGCCTGACAGCCAACGCTCAGCCCAGAGTGGAGAGGACGTGGAGCAATGTGGGAGCCGGCCCACGGTCCCCAAACACAAGTGAGCCACTGAGCTCTTATTTGCCACTGCAGCCTGAGGGGTCCAGCAGGCAAATCTTAGCTATGCCACACACCTTCACTGAATCTGCAAGGAGATGGGACTTCTGAGTGAAAATACTTACGGGACTCTTACTTGGCTTTCAGTTTTGGAAGAATGGGCCTGTGAGTTGGAAACAGAGTGAACTGTGCTTATGATTTTAACTGTGTAAGTAGGGGAGGAGGCTTAGAAGGATGATTCTGGAAACTGTCTTGCTGCTTAGAGAAAATACCTTTGAAGGGAGTTCAAACTTATGAATACTAATACTAAAATAAGTATTTGAGGAACCCATGGATGTAGGTAGGTGAATCATTAAGGCAAAAGAATTGCAATGCCATAAGCCAGAGGTAAGAATTTACACACAGAAGTGCACAGTGGGGTCATTGAAAGAAGGCCACAAATCCTTTGCTGTCCTTTGTCTTGACGGATGGAGTCTCATTCCCCTTCCTTTGCATCTGGTCTGGACTTAGTGCCTTGCTTAAAGAATAGAATGCAGCAGAAGCGATATTCTGGGCTTCTGAGGGTAGGTCACAAATAGTCTTGCAGCTTCTGTTCTGTTGTCCTTAGAGCAGCTTGTTGTTGGGATATCCTTGCTTGGAACCTGGCCTCCATGCTGTGTGAAGCCCAAGCTGCTTGGAGAGGACATGTGAAGACTGGTCAACATGTGCAGCTGAACTCCTAGCTGAGAGCCAGTGTCAGCTGACAGCTGTGAGTGAGCCATCTTGGAGGTGGGAGCCCAGTCAAGTGTTCCGATGGGAGCAGCCCCAGCTGACGCCTGACTGCAACAGCCTGGCTGAACCAATCATTCCACACAACCATACAAGAGCATCTTAAAAATTGTTATGTTTAAGCCCTGGCGTTCTGGAGCGGTTAATCATTCGGCAAGAGATTACTGGAATACATATGTGGTCCTTGTGTCCTATTATTAAAGGGAGCCTACAGTTTCAGAGGCGTTAGTCTGAAGAATTGCTGGAACACTAGGAAGCTCACAGCTAAATCAGGGGAAACCCTTAAATATTACAAGAAGCATGACACAGTGGATATTCTATTGCCTTACACAATGGCCAGCATGTAAGAATTCAAATTGAAGGGGACAGCTGGGTGGCTCAGCGGTTTAGTGCCTACCTTCGGCCCAGGGCATGATCCTGGAGTCCTGGAATCGAGTCCCACATCAGGCTCCCTGCTTGGAGCCTGCTTCACCCTCTCCCTGTGTCTCTGCCTCTCTCTCTTTCTCTGTGTCTCTTATGAATAAATAAATAAAATCTTTAAAAAAAAAAGAATTCAAATTGGAATTAGAGGTCTTTCTCTGAAAGAAAGGTTAAATTATTTCCTGTGGATGGAAGAAAACCTTAAGAGACTACAAGCAGTAGTAGGTGTGACTTTTTTCAGGATATTAGAATTTGCTTACTTCTTCGAGCAAACAAACATCCTTGGTAGTGTCCATGAAGGGATGCTTCCCAAGTTGCTTCTGTAATATCTGAGTGGAAAAGGGAGTGTAGGTCCTGAACTCTCCATAAACAACACTCAGTAAAGAGGATAAAGCAGCTGTGAGACCTTGCACATAACTGATTTCCAAAATCCACTTCCTACTTACTGTCAGTCCAACAACCAGAACCTGAATGGAAACAGAATGGAGAACATTCCAGCACTGCAAATGCACACTGAAACGTGAAGGGTTAGAGGTGAGAGCTGAGCTGGTGTCAGCAGTGGGATCAGCTCTACACTATTTCCAGGCAACTCAATTCACCTTTAAACAGTTAGAACTGATTAGAATTCTCTTCCTTATATGGAGATAATATCCACCTCCTTTTTTTTTTTTTTTTAAAATTTATTTATGAGAGACACAGAGAGGCAGAGACATAGGTAGAGGGAGAAGCAGGGTCCCCTTGGGGAGCCCAATGCGGGACTCGATCCCAGGACTCCAGGATCATGACATGAGTCAAAGGCAGATGCTCAACCACTGAGCTACCCGGGTGTCCCAATATCCACCTCCTTTTACCTTTTGATCACTTGTCGATGGTGAGAAGTTAGAATGCTTACAATGGAAAGAGAGAAGGTTTGGGAAACATGATGAAGATCTTCAATTATTTGCTGGGTAGTTCTGCAGAAAATGTAGATTGACTTCAATATGTAAATTTAAAAACCCACCATGAAACTGTGAACATCGGTGGAAGATTACTCAAACATTTGTTTATCAATAGTGCAGCCAAGAACTGGGGCATAGTAATTTCACCTCCTGGAAAAACATATCCCTCACAATCTAATGCTGACTAATCTCTGTGAAATTCGGCATACAGCTTGTGAGCACCACAGGGTTTTGGTCAATTCTGTTGCTAGGTTTTCACAACTGTCATCTTTATCCTATTTTCAAAAGGTAAAGGCTTAAAGCATCTTTTTTTTTTTTTGCTCTCTCTGTCTGTAAAGGAAGCATCTTTAGGAATCCCATAGAAAAGCATCTTTAGGAATCGCTGACTATTGATAAACCTCTATCTGCATTTCCCACAATTTTCCGTTTGGAGCTGCTTTCCCACAATTTTCCTTTTGGAACTGCTTTATGCTTGGAAGGTTGGGACGTGTCTTATAAAAGTCTCAATCCTCTCCTTGGCTGGAGAGAACTATGCTTTCTCCTTTTTTGTATTTCTCTTTATTCTTCTAAAATAATTGGTTCACCTTTGCTGTCATAGCAGGGTTGCCACGAAGCCCTGTGAGCAGGTGTCCTCTCCCCAGTACCACTTGCCCGCTCTACTTCCTTTCTGAGCTGCCAGCTGAGTTCTAGTGTTACAAACAGCTCCTACTGTTCTCTTTGGTCACAAAACAGGCTGCTAAAACATCCCTGCTGGTGGGGTACAATTTCTTCACCTTGGAATGGTGAAGTGGCCAGTTGGGACATTTTGTTGTCTTGTTTAGGAATTCCTGGATCTACACCTGAAACTAATGTTAACACTGTGTGTTAATGATACTTAAAAAAAAAAAAAAAATAATTCCTGTGGATCTGGAGTTTTATAGCAAATATCTCAGCAATAACTACTGTAGGAGAAATTAAATGTTGGACATCATACTACCTCACATCATTCATTAAATAAATCCTAGATACCTAAACACCTAAAAACTGAAAACCACATGGTAAGCCTATCAGAAAACAAACACAGGTGGTGCCTGTTTTCCCTATACATATAAAAGCTTGTAACTGATTAAATAAAATAACTTTAAAAGATACAGTCTAATACCTTGAAGTTTAAAAACTGCAAATAGAAAGAAGATATTTGAAATCCACGCAACAGGTAAATGACTGGTATCCACATTATATGAGGATCTCTGAGAAAAAGGCAATAACAGAAACATTCTCTTGACCAGTAATGTAGGAAAGGCACAACAGTCAGACATCACCTCACACATATCGATTTGCAAAACAAAAATGTTTAAAATCTCCAAAATAATCTAGTATACAAGAGGATGTGAGGAAATGAGAAAACTCATATGCTGCCAATGGCATCAACCTGGAGACTAATTTGACAAAACCCAGTCAAGTTGAAAAGGTGCAGACTAGTAGCCACCCAGCAGCTTTAAGAATGTGTGTGGGTGTGCAAGAAGGTGAGCACAAAGAAACCCCTCAAACACCATGCCCATTCCAAGAAAAATGGGAAAATAGAACAGCACTACCTGGTACAATACAGATCTCAAACACATGAAGTGAAAGAAGCAAGTTAGATACTATGCTACAATTTCTGTAAATTAAAAATATTACACTATATCATAATTATGATTATGTATATATAAGTAAAATGTGCCTGGAAGGATGTGCTCATGATGTTTGTCTACAGAGAAAGGGAGTGTAAAAGTTAACAAAGTGGAGTAAAAACTTACTTCCCTGTTTTCAATATTTTTTCCTACTTGTTTTAAAAATAAAGAAATGTTGTCCTATCTGGAGGGTTCTAGCATTTGAGTCTCCGGAAGAATCAAAATGGCAGAGCTGCAATTACTTTAGGCTCGTCTATTCTAACTCATGTTTACAGGTGGGGAAACTGAGGTTCAGAGACATAAAGTAACTTGCCTAAGTCACTCAGCTGGCCAGCAGCAGGTCATGACTATGCTCTGGTACTCTGAACACCCAAAGCAGCATTCCTGGTAGGTCTGAAGCAAGGCTGAAAGAATATGATCTTATTTAAAAGCCAAGAAGTAGGAACCCTCAACAGCTCCATGGAATTATAGATTTCCATCTGTTGACTCCGTAGGAGGGCAGAAACTGCATTTCAGCAAGCACTTCATCAGCCTTTCAAAAAATGAACCCCAAGCAAATGCTGGTTTCCTTTTCAGTAAAGAAACAGTATAAACTACTTCCAAAATGAGGCCAAAAAAATCCTTAAACAGTTTCATTAAAAAGCAGAAGCAGGGCAGCCCCAGTGGCGCAGCGGTTTGGCGCCGCCTGCAGCCCGGGGTGTGATCCTGGAGACCCGGGATTGAGTCCCGCATCGGGCTCCTTGCATGGAGCCTGCTTCTCCCTCTGCCTGTGTCTCTGCCTCTCTCTCTCTCTCTCTCTCTCTCTCTGTCTCTCATGAATGGATAAATAAAATCTTAAAAAAAAAAAAAAAGCAGAAGCAAAACTTAGCCACAATCCCTGTCAGATAAGCTAGTCTATTACATTTCTACTGAAGTGAAAGCAGAATAATTAGGCTGAGGGCATCTTAAACGACCATAAATTGATGAACTATGCATATAAAACCAGATTACTTAAGAGGTGCTTTTAGAGAACCCATTGTTTCCAAGATTTTTTAGAAAATTCCGTTTTAATATTTCAGCATATGAGTACCTATTCCTCTGTTGTTAGAATAAACAGACCTTCATCCTGGAGGCTCCAGTAAGACAAGTGTCACAAATTCCATATAATGAAGAGTTAGCTGGTATCTCACACGGTGTTTTTTGTTCTGTCTGACATTCTGTAGATGAAAAACCTATTCATACTGATTTGAGTTTAGGGTACGTCTATCTCCAACTACAGTGGAATAGCTCATAGCTGATGAAGACTGGTACTGAGAATGAGAAAAGCTGGAGAAAATACAATCAGCCACTAATCAGTCCATAGGCAAACTGGAGAGCTGTCAAGGCACTTAAAACACAGAGGCCAGTGAAAGTCAGCCACTAAGAAGCAGGCTCTCCTCAATTTCCGTGGGTTGGGGCGTGGGTGGCAAAATAAAGAAGTAAAAAGGGGTGCAGGGGTGCAGGGTGCCAAGTCAGCTAAGATGTGAGGAGACAAAATCCCAGAGGAAAGACAATCCTAGAGGGGAGAACCTGTTGCATGGTTTTACCTTTAAGGCGTTTCCCAATACTTGAGCCATTCCGGGTGGAAGGCTCAGAGGCTGAGAGCAGGTTGTGAAGATTGGTGCTTCTGGTGGCGTTCAGCCAAGGATGTGCCAAGGAGGAGAGGCTGTAGGAAATACCCTAATACTGAGATACCTGAAAAATGACACCTTAGGAGAGGGGCTGAGCCAGAGATACACCTGGTCTCACAGAGATTGCAATCCTGCCTTCACCTGCTCTGTCCCTTCCTGCAAATGTAGGGTGACTCAGACAATGACCATTGAAGCAGTAGCAAGAATTACAACTCCTTCTTCTGCAGGAATGATAGAAACTAGAGGAAAATACGATGACATTTTTAAAGTGCTAAAGAAAATCCCAGCACCCTGTAGGCAACAGCACATCCTTCAGAAAAAGATTGCAAAATAAAGACATTTCCAAATAAAGAGAAGCAGAGAGGCCTCATTAAGAGATCCACAAAATGATTAGAGTTCTTCAGGAAGAGAAAGACAGCAGATAAAAACATGGAAATATAGGAAAGACTGAAGAGCAGCAGAAATGGTAATTATTGGTAAATGCAGATGAATATTTAAGTGTATGAGACAAGAATAATGTCTTACAAGGTATGGAGATAAACACGTGCACACACACACATATATATATGATGTGTGTGATATGTTTAATTGGGTATGCACACAGGCATACATATTTATATATACATATATATAAATATATATATTTAGCAGTATGTGGAAAGCAGTAAATGTTTAATTTAAATTAGGTTTTAGGGGCCCTGGGTGGCTCAGTGGTCGAGTGTCTGCCTTCGGCTCAGGTTGTGTTCCTAAGGTCCTGTGAGCAAGTCCTGCATCAGGCTCCCCACAAGGAATGTGCTTCTGCCTATGTCTCTGCCTGTGTCTCTGTGCATCTCTCATGAATAAATAAATAAATTTTTTAAAAAATCGGGTTCTATTAGGTGAGGGATGTCTCTATAAGAATAGTAAAAAAATAAGTAACATGCTAATAGAGGGGAAAATGGTATAATAAACATATCTGATTAATTCAAAAGAGGCAAGAAACAAGAGAAAAAGGCATATAAAACTTGTGAGACCAGTAGAAAGCAAATGTTAAGATGGCAGATATGAATCCAATATATCAGGAATTTCATTAAAAGTAATTGGCTTACATATTTCAGAGATTATCAGGCTACATTAAAAAAAAACTATATACTGCTATGAGATAAAAACTGAATATAAACACAGAAAGGTTGAAAGCAAAAGGATGAGAAAGATTTACTATGCAATACTAACCACAAGTAATTGATACCACCACACTAATATCATATAAAACTAAACTTTAACACAAGCAGCTTTGATAGAGATAATGAAGGGCCTTTCATAAGATAAAAGGGTCCGTTCACCATAAAGATAAAATAATTCTAAATTTATGTCCCTCTAGTAAACGAGCTTCAAAATGTATAAGGAAAAAAAAACTGACAAATAAGAAAAAATACATCTGTAATCATAAGACTTTATCACCTCTCAGGAAATTATGAGAGCCAAGTAAGATATTAAGGATACCAAAGATCTGAAAACCATGATTAAGAAACCTGACCCAGTCCACATAATAAAGCACCCAGTAACAGAGTACATATTCTTCTCAAGTGGACATGGAACATTTATAAAATTGGCCATCTGCTGGTTTACATAATGGATGTCTCCATTAATTTCAGACGGCTTAAAACTATCTGTTTAATGATCATGTGAATTAGATGAGAAATAATTTTTTTTAAAGATAAACTAGAAAGCCTCCAAATGTTTAGAAATTAAGCAATTAAAAAAAAGAAATTAAACAATTTACATCTACATAACTCATAGATTTAAAAAAATCACAATAGAAGTTGGAACATGTTTGGAAATAAATGAAAATAAAACAAATAGCCTTTTCAAAAGCAAACGAAGAACCAAAAAAGGCTGAAAATCAATGATCTAGGAAATGTCTCAAGATCCAAAGAAAATTGAAGAAAATAAATATGAGCAGAAATGAATATAATTACTTGAGCCTTGAGCCTAACTTCTTTAAATATAAGAAGCCTTTTTGACAATTTTAATAATACATTGACTTTTCTAGGAATGTACGTACTATATAAACTAGGAAAGAGGATACTCTTATTTTGTTCTAAATTTTACCATCATTTAAGAAAATCACATCACCAGTAGCAAAACCATTCATGGTACATGAAGTTATTGTAGTTAGTGACTCTCTCTCTATCTGGTGCAAATATCTGAGTATTTCACATATTGAAATATTTAGTACTTTATTACAAATCACTTTTTTCTATAATAAGATTAGACATTCCATACTATGTTGAATAAAATATGTATTATATATGTAAGTTTGTTATACAGATAGGTTACATTTTTAAAAAAGATTTTATTTATTTATTCATGAGAGACAGAGAGAGAGAGAGAGAGAGAGAGAGAGAGAGAGAGAGAAGCAGAGACACAGGCAGAGAGAGAGGCAGGCTCCGTGTAGGGAGCCCGATGTGGGACTCGAGCCCGGGTCCGCAGGATCACGCCCTGGGCTGAAGGCAGCGCTAAACCGCTGAGCCACCCGGGCTGCACCAGATAGGTTATATTATCTGTGAATTTCATTTCGGAATAGTAAATGAAAAATTTAAAAAATACTCTTTACAGAATGAGAATATGGGTCTGGCAGGTTTGAAAACCACTAGATTTGATGATTTTTAAGACCATTCCAGTCTTACCATTCTGAGATCTTAAGCATCCATCATTTCTTAGAATAGGTTTGACATATTTTGCAAGTAGTGTGTGGCAGGCACTGTATCTGGAACAGTATCTCACTTAAATCCAATAACCCTTATAACAGATACTATTATCATTATTTATATGAAGGAATAAATTCAGAAAAGTTAAATAATTTGCCCAAGTTTACCTATCTATGAGGTCTGATTCCCAAATACATGTTCTTTTCACTCATTATCTCCAACAGAAAGTAAATAACGCATTACTTTAGCTAGAAAAGTTAAATATTCTGTGTACAGAATAAGCAAGCTGGTTAGGCCAGTATAAACATTTACCCTAGGTGTGGAGCCCAATGTGGGGCTCGAACTCACCACCCTGAGATTAAGACTTGAGCTGAGACCAAGAGTCCGACGCTTAACCCACTGAGCAACCCAGGTGCTCTGAGAGCTGGTCATTTTTTTTTTTTTTTTAAGTCAGAACCAGGGGGATCCCTGGGTGGCTCAGCGGTTTAGCACCTGCCTTTGGTCCAGGGCACGATTCTGGAGTCCCGGAATCGAGTCCCACGTCAGGGTCCCATGTCAGGCTCCCGGCATGGAACCTGCTTCTCCCTCCTCCTGTGTCTCTGCCTCTCTCTCTCTATGTCTATCACAAATAAATAAATAAATCATTAAAAAAAAAAAAAAAAAGGTCAGGACCAATGACGGCAGTTGTAAATGGGTAACACATTTAAAAATGTGTTAGAGTAAGTTCCAAGCCACGCAAAGTTCACCAAAACAATTTTTATTTCCAGTGTTTAATTGGGTATGCACACAGGCATGACACAGGTTTGGATTCATTAAGTCCTCATGCAGAATTATATTCTTCTCGATAAAGAAGCCAGTTCCATCCAGGTCACTATCTACACACCTATGTTACAACATTTATATCAAATCTGGTATCTGAAGAAAAGATACACATATAATATGTTCATTTAAGTTACGTATTTTACAGAAAGATTAAAAATTCAAGTCACACAAAACTCAAAAACTGTATTAAAAGTTTGAATATAAAACTCAGAGATCCACCTGGAATGACGAAGGAATGCAAGTTCCGTATCCACCTGTGTTAAAACTGGTACATGTAATGAAATTTGTTACCAATAAAATGCATTCATTTATTCAGTGTAAGTTCTCTAATTTTAACAATATGGCACCCTAATAACCAAATGGATTTTTATGATGAGGCACTTTTGTTAGTGATGAAACCAAAAGAACAAATTTGCTGCACACTAATGCCAGCTATTTGCTTCGGTAATCTTGGGTATACACTGTGTCCTAAGTTGCAACAAATATCTTGCTCATTTGTATACAACTATCCAATATATTTTTAAATATATATACGTATATACACATATATACGTATATATATGTGTGTGTATATGTATATATACATATATATGTGTGTATGTGTGTGTGTGTGTGTATACACATATCTTTATGTTCTTCTGGCTGTCGTAATGCACTGTAAAGCGATTCCACAGTGCAAAATGATGAAACCAGCCCAAATGAAGGCTGCATAATAACAATTCTGGTACAAGAAAAATATTTACAGAGTCACTGGAACGTGTAACAGTAGCTTTTCTCTTTGCTCTGGTGGCCGTGCCGCAGTTTGAAGACAGGGCTGCGCCTGTGCTTTGCTGCCTGGGGTTCCGGGCGGGTGACGCACGGGGCTGGGCGTTAGAGCGCCGCGGGGCTGGCGTCGGGGCTCGCGTTCCGGAAGCTCCCGCTCCCTGGGCGGGCGCGGGCGCGGGCGGGCGGCCCGGGCTCCCGGCGCTCCCCGCGCTCCCCGGGCTCCCGGCGCTCCCCGCGCTCCCCGGCGCTCAGGCCGGCGCTCAGGCCGGCGCTCAGGCCGGCGCTCAGGTCGGCGCTCAGGTCGGCGGCGCTGGCGCGCAGGCGCTCCCGGGCCAGCCAGTCCGAGATGCAGAGGTCCCGGGCGGGGCACTTGGGCCTCAGGCGCGTGACGGCCGCCAGCTCGGGCTCCGGGTCGGCGCCCTGCTCCTGCGCCTTCCAGAAGCCCAGCACGCTCAGGTCGGCGGCGTCCCGGTGCCCCCCGAGCGTGTGCCGGCGCCGGATGTGCTTCCGCTTGGCGGCCTCGCCCGCCTTCTGCGGCCCCAGCGCGAACATGTCGTCCGCCGGCGCCCTGGGCCGCAGCTTCAAGCGGTCCGCCAGCTTCGTCCTCCAGGTGGGCTCCTGGCGGTCGGGCTCGGCCCTGCCGGGCGCCAGCAGGCTGCCCGTGGACCTGCCCTTCTTCATGACGTCGAACACCCTGGCGAGGGCGGGGGCGTCCCGGTCGCCGCCGTCGGGCCGGAGGCGGGCGGACTTCCTCCGGGACAGCGTGTCGCACTCGATGAGCTTGTGGGAGCTGAAGAGCTGCCGCCGGCTGTCCAGGCTGGGGGTGCGGCTGCCGTCCGTGCCGCTCGGCTCGCTGCCCTCCGAGCTCCTGCGGCTCGCCCTGCCGGCCTCGCGCGGCCGGCCTCGGGGGCCCCGGTCGGCGGCCGGGGCGGCGGGGAACACGGGGAAGTCGCTCTCGCTGTCCGTCTCCACCGGCCGGCCCTCGCTGACGAGCTCGCTGCGCTCGTCGTCCGCCTCGTCGCCCCTGCTCTCGGCCACCGAGCGCACCTCGGGGCTCAGCCGGCCGGGGTCGGGGTCGGCGTCGGCGTCGGGGTCGGCGTCGGGGTCGGGGTCGGGGCCCGGGCCCGTCAGCGACGCGGCGGACGACGCGCGGGCGCGATCTGAGGCGGCGCCGCCGGCTTCGGGGCTGCTGCGTTTCCTGGGGCAAGGCCTGGCCAGGGGCGCGTGCGGGCGGGCGCCGAGCCGAGTGCCCGCGTCGGACCCCGCGTCTCCCGGAGGCGTGGGCCTGGGGGCCCCGGGGGGCCTGGGGCTCTCTCCCGGCGGCGGGGAGCGGCAGCCCGGGCACGGCGACTTCCGGGCCCTCGCGCTCGGTGGCGGTGGCGGTGGCGGTGACGCTTCTCCGGACGCGGCGCTCTCCTTCCTTTCCTCTTTTGCGGCGCCCGAGTCCTTCTTGGCGTTACCTTCTTTGGAAATGACGGCCCTCTGTTTCCTGCACAACGCCTCGCTCTCTTTTTTGGATTCCTCTTTGATGTCACTTTGACCCTGTTCCGCGCTTTCTTTCTTAAAAAACACATTGTCCAATTCGTCCTCCGAGCTGCTGGGTTGTGTCTTTTCTTTTGGCTTCTTCCTCTTGCGACTGGCGGCTGCGAAGATGGAGGACACAAGCAGTTCCCTGCTATACTGATCTTTTCCGGATCCCCAAGAACCCTGAGAGAAATCAGAGAAACCAGACAATGAGCACAGGAACATGACTGGGGCCGTCGTCCGAAGCGGTGTGCCCTGGAACGTTCCTTACTGAGGTGACGCTCTCAAGCTCTGGAAGCACCAACGGCGTGCGGTTCTCCAGACTCCCTGGGAGCCTGTCCATGAGTGACCACTGCCCACTAGTTCCATTTCTTGGCAACCGGTGGCATTTAGCCGCCAAGTCACAACCCCTATACCTCCGTCTCTCTCGGGGACAGATTTTGAGCCTGGAGCTATCTAGTGCTCGTCCTGTTCAGGCGAATTTCCCTGCATCTATACTGACTCCCCCTGCTTCTGGGAGGCTCCACCTTCTTCAGATTCCTTAATCTGGAACACAAGTTTGAGAGTTACTATCCTGACGTAGTTGAGTGTGATATCCTGACATAGGTTACTAAAACTGTACGACTGGCTTCAATTTTCCAATTACGGACACCATATGATACACGTATTGTATCAGATAAACTCACTGAGGGAACTCCTTGGTCTTCCATTAGTTCAGCCAGACGGATCTGCAGACTCGCCTTAGGCAAATCAGGCTGGTAATGTCTCATTTATCTCAAGGTTAACAATGAGATCGGAAGATTCAAATAACAGAGGGTCAACTAAGTATCTTAAATCCTTACCAGAGAAGCACTATCGCTGATAGAGTTGTAGTGAAGGCCACTGGCTTCGTTAGCTATGTGTAACAGGTTCTTGGTGACAACTATTTAATTAGTGTGCTCATGATGCCTATCTGTTAAGTAAATGATGGCGGTGGGAGTCAGTAAACACTTGCTGGTTAACCACAGGCCGGGCAAGACAAGCAGGAAGGCAGGAAGTATGCCGAGTAATAGAAGCAGAAAGCGTATTTCTCTACGGTCGTCAACGTCTTAGACGAACTAAAACTACTGTATTGAAATCTTGAAAAAGTAAAAACTTAGGCTGTTGCATTAAAAAGGATTCACCAAAATGAAATGGCAGATTAACAGAACTTTGTTTTTACGAGTAAGAAAGGATTTCCTCATTATCCAGTATACTTCTAATCGGTTATCCACATTTTAACACCTTCTGTAGAAGACAGACAAAGACGTATGGAAAGAAATATGCATCTAGTAAGAGGGAAGGAGGACATTTCAAACAGGTCGGAAATTTCAAATCCAAGTCTGAAATCTTATCTTCTGGCAAAAAAAAAAAAAAAAGAAAAAAGAAGAGAAGAGACGAAAGAAGAGAAAAGAGGAAAGAGAGAGAGAGAGAAAGAAAAGAGAAAATGTCCCAGATTAAAGAAGCCCTAAAGAAACATGATAATAAAATGCAAGGAGTGATCCTTAATTGCATCCTGTATAGGGAAATAAAAAACAGTTTACATTTACATTATTGGGACAACTGGGGAAATTTGTGCAAAAACTCTTTTAGAAATGATAATGTTGTGTACTGGGTATGATAATTACACTGTGATTATATAGGAGAATGCCCCGCTCTCAGGAGATGCATGCTGAAGCATTTGGGGGTAGAGCGTTATCATGTCTATAAGTAACTCAAATAGTCAACTCCTCAAAATTATATATATCAAGATTTACCAAATGATGAATCTAAGGTAAAAGGTTTAAGTGCTATTATTCTTATAACTTTTCCCTAGGTTTAAAATTTTTCAAAATAAAAAGCTGGGGCAAAAAGCCAGTAAAAATCACAGCGTTAAGTGACAGTGAATGATACGATATGACTGGAATATTTTGTAAAATTCCCTGCAAGATTTTCTAATTTAATTACATACAACCTCTCACTATGATATTTAAACGTGCTATCATTTAAACATGTCTCCTTTTCCAACAGAACAATAAACTGTAAGAAATTTATTGACAATTCTAGCTGCTACTATCTCAGCAGATCAAAGTTTGGACGAGTCAAATTAATAAAAAAAACTTTCTAAGAGTAAGAACTTCCCAAAACTACTCAAAATGTGTAAATGGTGGTGTTGTCAATCGAATACAAATTATGGAAAAATACTGATTTTGCTGAAAGAAAAGCAAGAATATAGGTTTTCATAAGAATGTGTGATGGTAACAAAATCTATTATTACTACTGAAATATTTACAGATGAAATATGATGCTTGGGGTTTGCTTCAAAGTAATCCAGGGGGAGGCATGTGAGTGAAGTGCACATGAAACAAAATGGCCAGCCACATGTTAATTGTTGAGAATGGATAACGGTTGCATGGGGACTCATTTTACTATTCTCTCTGTTTTTGTATAGCTTGGAAAATTTTCACATTTAAGAATGAAAAAAGTGTCTACTCCTTTGTATTAGGCTAAACTATGCCAGGAGAAATCCAACATTCAAGCCCACAATCCAGTATTCTGTCACAGTCTAAGAATTAATTTTTCCCTCTCAACAATTTTGTTGGTCCGTGTCATCAGACACAGAGAGGGATGCACCTGTATCCTAATTGTAACAATCGACTAAAAGGCAACCTCCCCATCCTAAGGTATTTCAGAATCGTATGAAACAATTTACCTTAGATTTTGTTGAGTCACTAGTAGCTGAATCTGTTGAGAAGTTAAATAAAACATGGTCAGTATTAGTCAATCTTTATTGCTTCCAACAAACAATGCAAAACTTATGGAAGAGACAGGCACAGAACAAAATGTGAAAGCCAAACTCAAACAAAACGACAGAACACTCTGGATAGTCAGAGCTCACAAAGATGCAAGCTGCACCACAGAAAGCCACCGCCATGAAAGGATGCTGTGAATTGTAGGCAGAATCAGCTCAATGAGAGGTATGGCAAAGGAGCCCTGTACTAAACAAAAACAGAAACACTAGTGTTTATCAAGATTTCTAAATATTAAATCTAGCCATGAAGAAGCTCCAAGACCTTTTTAAGAATTGTACTATGTACCACATCCTGTATCTGGAACTGATACACAATGTAGAACTTTCAAGATGGTTGGCTATCCTCGCTACAAATTGAGACACTTGTACTCAGTGTGTTTAGGTTGATTTTTGTCAGACTGTCAAACGCAAATTTTATAAGCGTAAACTCGAAATGCATCTGAATGCATTAGGTAACCCTGCTTCCAGGTCACTTTGTTGTTTTTTTTTTAAATAATGCTGATCTTTGTGCTTTAGACCCCAGTTTCATCTCTGTGCAGTCAGGGATCCTTTTGACTAGATTGGTTAAACTGCTACCAGTTTTGTCGTTATCTATCACAAACGCTATTATGGAAATGGAGAAATGGAGACCATAATTTTCACTGTCTGGCAAAAACTCAGATTATACAATTATAAAGAGGGTAGGAAGGGGCTAGCGCTATTCAGGAGAACACCAATTGTGAAATTTTGTCTTTCAACTTGAGGGAAATGGATTTTCAAAATTAATGAGCTGAGCCCCGTGCCACGCCCCTTTGAACACATGGCTAAATGCTTTATGACTTTAAGAACTGGTAGACCATACCATGCTATTTCTCCTCACGGTCTGCTTCAGAAATAACAAGAAACAGCAGAAAAACTTTTAAGAAAGTAGTATTGATCTGTTTACAATAATCCTTAAGAGAAAATTTACACCACAGATCAACTAGGTTTTGCATTTACAAGAATCGGGGGTTTCTGCAGACCAGGCAGCTACAGTGAGGACAGCAATCCTCCTTCTTCCTACAGCTCCAGCTGTCCATCAGGGCCACCACAGAATCCACTAGCGACATTACCGTGTGATAGACTCCTCCCACTTCGCCTGTTCAACATCAGTATAGATTTGCCTGTGTCAGTTAGTGCTGAAAAAACCCTTTAGGACTCAAACAACTAGAGACAAAGGGAAAAGAGCGTGTAAAACAACATGCTAGGTTTAGTGCAACAGTTTGGCAGGAGAAAATTGTCAGTAAAAGAGCCTATGAAAACCGCTACTTAACCAGACATTAGGGCAGCAAGAGAAAACAGAAGAAAATGTCAGATAAGATCGACTTTTACTGTGAACTCTATAGTGACAAATAATATACTGTTATTTATGAAAATGGTGCCCATTAGCAGTTCAACATATTTCACTTGCTGCTTTTAAACAGAACATCTAGCTCAGGAGTAAGAACTACTTATACAGTTTAGATCATACTTTCTGCCATCACAGCAACCACATATTCAGTAGCATATATCTGTTTTACCTTGTGATGACTATTACATGGAAACTGTGAATTAAAAAAAAAAAAAAAAAAAAAGAACAAAACAGTGGTTTGCATGCTCAGTTCCCTCAGATTTCCATTCTGACAAGCATTACAATTCCATGCACTGCCAATGGCATTATAGTCACTGGAAGATAATTAAGATCAATCAGAAAAGGAAGATCAAGTTTTTTTTATTAGTAGAAAGGAAAAAAAAAAAGAAGAAAAGGAAAAAATCATAGTGAATTGTTATTTATGATTGATTTGTTCTTTCAGGTTACGAGGATTTAGCTTAACCTAGAAATCAATACTGCCCAGGCAAGAGTTACCTGATACATCTCCAGGGGAGACTCCTGTCCTTCCAATGTTGGTGAGTAAATGATCTATGTTTGGCACTGGCTGGGAGTCTACTGTGTTTTCCTCCTGCACTGTTGTCTATGGTTAATAAACAAAGATCTCTTCATCATCTCTTCAAAGATACTTTCTTTAAAATTCAAACAACATTTAGTAAAAGACACATTACCGAGTGGAGCACAGGTGCTTAACTTTTTACATTGGTTACACAGAATCAATTAACTACAAAATAAGCATCATACTTGTATTTTCATTAGACCAGAAATGGAGGAGCTATAGACCTGCTTCCGGGGTGCAAAGCGGACAATAGCATACAAAGCAGGAAGTTGACATTGTTGGAGCATCAGGAGCTTGTGTCCCGAATGCAAACAAGTCAGTACAAAGGCTGACAGACGATACTTACAAGAGGTTCTTCCACTCCTTCTTCTGTGAAAAACCAGTCATGCTAAAATTTAAAATAAAAAAGGTGAAAAGAGAAACTAAAGAACCCCCTACATAGATCTATATTTTGGAGAATATAGGAAAAAAAAAAAAAGTTGTTTTCTTAGAAAAAAAAATTCTATCCAAATTCTGTCCTACCAAATACCAGCTGCTCACAAAAGTTATTTTCTTGACGAGATGAAGCCTGAACTTACATGCTGGATAAGCGTCTCCACGATCTTGTATTGGTCTGGCATGTGAGTGACCATGTGGGTCATGTTGTCTTCGGATGTTCTCACAAGAGTTGGACCAAAAACTATTGCTAGGTTTCTTGGTTCCATCTGGAACAAAGGATGTCATTGAAAGATATCAGAATTTTTCTTAAGAGAGTAGATTTAAATTCCCATTGCATATTTGCCATTTTATTTCTGAAAGGTTCTTTTGATGAAAAAGAATTCAAAGAAGAAAGGTTGACCAATTGTGTATGAAAAAACTAATGTTTCCTAGTTAGGCCTTCTATAAGCTAATCTACACTTAACATCTTTTTTTGTGCTTTAATGACAATGTACTGTACTTAATTGGCATTCATTTGTCTCATGAAGTCTTTGAAGACAAGCAATTGATCTGGCTCAAACTAGTATTATAAGAGCTGCATTAATTGACAAAAATATTAACATCAAAGGGAAAAAAACTCACAAAAGAATAGGGTAACCCTCTCCTCAAAAACTTAAAAAAAAAAAACACTAGAAAAAATGCTTAAACACATATAACATTTTCCAAATCTGCCCCCTTAGTACATCAAAAGTGCTAATATTTAAAAACATAACATCCAAAAATACTCTTTTTGTAATTTTTACTTCAACGAAAACTTCCAAAGCTCTTTGCTTATCCTTGTGTGGATCTGAAACATCTCAGTATAACAAGCTTATACGTTGGGACGTTCATTTCCACACCATTTTGTATTCCTTGTTTAATAACACAATTATCAAAGGTATAGATTCATTGTTTTCCTTTGTTGTATCTTAGAGTGTCTAGTGTAATATATTGAACTCAGGATTTGATTAAAATGTCAAATAGCTTTAACCAATGCTGGAAACATACCAGAGGGTTAAAAAAAAAAATCACTGCAGAAATTAAAAAGTCAAACTGGTTTAGGGAAGCTCACTACTATACTATTTTGGAAGAGCCATGGGCATGCCCACATGTGTGCCTATACACATTTTAGGTATGGTGCAAAGTGGAAAATGCACAGATACTCCCATTCTGAAGCAACTGCTATGCATCTAATATGTTAGCTACCTTACTACATGCATCATTACATGGTGCTTATGACAGTTATAGGGAGAAATTGTGGTCGAAGTCAGTATTTTCTTTTTTTTTTTTTTTAAGATTTTATTTATTTGTTCATGACAGACACAGAGAGAGAGGCAGAGACATAAGCAGAGGGAGAAGCAGGGTCCCCATGGGGAGCCTAAAGTGGGACTTGACCTCAGGACTCTGGGATCATGACCTGAGACAAAGGCAAAGGCTCAACCACTGAACCATTCAGGTGCCCCTAAAGTCAGTATTTTCACAGAAAGTTGACCTAGTGGAAAGTAAATCTACCTTACAGGAAGGGCTGACTTGAACTGAGTACGCAGCAATGTTTTTTATTCTCCCTCTGGAAGATGTCATCTCATTCTTACATCTGTCCTGGTGGCTTACAAAGTCCATTTCAAAGGTCTTAAGCAAAATTTTTACTAGGTTCTTGTCTACTATGATTTCATTTAGGTTTGTAGACTAAGGATAACACATTATTATTTATATGTATACAGTTATATTTATTATGTGGGTATACAGTTTTAGCTGGCTCCTAAGTAAAACTAATAACATAAGTAGTTCACCATTTATTTACTCATCAATTACTTTAGGCAAATTCTGTATTTTTTGAAAGATGCTCCACAAGCATAGTCAAATAGGTAGGAAAATGAAATGCCCTTAGCCACTTCCTCAAGAGTCACAGTGTTAGTTAATTTAGTAAAGCCATGAAAAAAATTCTACTGTTACATTTTAATTCAGTGCCTTCTAAACTAATTAGACCATCAAACGCTATGTCCCACGCATTGCTAACATCCAGCAAAAGTGATGAATGAGGAAATGCACTTTGGGAAATGCTGAAATAATTACAAAATATTTCAGCTATAATTATGTTGAGAATTTTTTGGATCCCACTGGATGAACTTCTGGAAACAGCACAACTAATTGATATAGGTTTTTTTTTTTTATTCTTCCACTCTTTTTCCTTTTTCCTTTAATGCCCTATCACTGTTGATGAAATTGAGCATCCAAAGGATATAACACTGCTTGCTGACATTTTTTGAATTCAATCAGGGGGCAGCCCTGGTGGCTCAGCGGTTTAGCGCCGCCTTCAGCCCAGGGCTTGATCCTGGAGACCGGGCATCGAATTGCATGTCAGGCTTCCTGCATGGAGCCTGCTTCTCCCTCTGCCTGTGTCTCTGCCTCTCTCTCTTTCTCTCTCTCTCTCTCTCTGACTCTCATGAATAAATAAATAAAATCTTAAAAAAAAAAAAAAGAAAAGAAATCAGGAAAAACTGAACATGAACTGAGTATTAGATAATAGTAAGGGACAGCAAATTTTGGTGTGTTTGACAAAGGTAGTGTGATGCTGTTAAACAAACAAGAAGTCTTATTTGCTTAAAACTAAACAAAACAAAACAAAAGAAAATGTCAGTTTCACTGTATACTATTTGGTATATTTGATACATTGTGCAAAAATATCACAAATGTAGAGCTGTAAAATAAGTAAAATTCTTCGCTTTTCATTTTTCTTGCTGGATAAATGTAAAAGGATATATCTTTTCAAAATGGTGACAGTTGATATTTTGGGATCTTTTGCTTTTAAGAGCGATTTTTAAGAGGGGCTGATGGGCCAACAGGATGTATTTTAGAGCTTTTGTTGAATTATAACCCTGGTTTTGATTGACGTGAAGCAATGTAGCCTATCTTTTCAAAGAAACCCACTGCAAACACATCTCTTCAATAGGCACTTTACATACCTTATTTTTTTCTGAATTTTCTGCCACCGTCTTCAGATGAGCAGAAAGGAACTTCAGAGTTTCATAATGATGTTCGGGCAAATCGTGAATCTGAAACATATTATTTTCATGATGGATTTAAAGGCTGAATTTCAGTTGTACCTCCAAAACTACAAAATAATACCTACTAGTCTTTTTAATGTTTTCAGACGGTCTAGAGGATCTTCTTTACGATTGGCCTCAATAAAGTCGGCATATTTATCTGACAACAACAATAAGAACAATAAGACAAGTTTATCTTAAATCGCTTAGATGAGTTATAATCGAGATTTACTTTAAGGTTCGACTTCAAAACCCAATACAAAGACTTAAACATAGGGCTGACCCCAAATAGCTTTTGAAATGTAATCTCCAAAACAGCTATCATTTGTAATGATCTCCAAGCTTTATCATCAAATGAAATTCCCTAAAATGTGAGTTCTCTGAGAGTACCATCCTATATTTATAGAGTCTGTCCACTTTTTTGTCCCCCCAACCACAACACTGAGAACAGTGTCTTATGTAAGTTTAGTGTCCTGCTGGACTGAAAAAAAATGATTTCCTACTAATTGTACTTTATTATGTCTGAAGACTTTTGACAGAAAACAGTATTTTTAACTTCATAAGTAAACATGGATGAACAGGGTACCATATACTTTCATGGTATCTACATAACCTGAACCTACATAATTTTATAAACTTATTTTTCATCCAAATTTATCAGGAGGAAAAAAATCTAAATGACAAAAAAAAACAGTGATAATTATGCTTTATATAGAAGTAACAACTAAACAAAATCTCCTGCTTCCTTTAACCAAATATTAATATTCTATGGCTTTCCAACAATGTAATTTTAAACTATTTCAACTGGTATCTTTTGTGGGCGTTCACTCACCATTTGTGAAGAGAGGCTCAGGGAGTTTTCTGAAGAAGGACTTTAGTAAACTACTTATCACATTCAAATCTCGCCATTTCTAGGTGTGCAAAATAGAAACATGGCAGTTTTGTAGTCAATACCACAAAAGGAGAAAAAAACCCCACAGATCAGGTAATCAAATAGAAATACACACTTACATCATCTTGTATATCAATATCAGCCATCCCCTTGTTGAGTTCTTCTTGCATACTTGAAATGGCTGCATTATTTCCAGGAACTCTATAAATACCTGTATACTCAAGACCTCTTTCTTCAACTAATTTGCAACATATGTCAACTATTAATGGAATATACTGCAAAACAAGAAATAAATATTTTATTTAATACAGCACAAACGTTTATATTTGTTAGTAGATGTATATTGTAGCTAAGAGGCCCTTTCCATCCAAGAGGAAATAGATAAATTGCTGTTGTTTGATATAGAGAAAATGAAGAATATAGTCACTGCAGAACTGGGAATAGAAGCAGCAAGAGAGATCTGGGACAGCGAGAGGAGAAGAGGTAGCACAAGACAGAGAAGGGTACCCAGGGAGATGAAAATGTGAACAGGAAACAAGGCAAGTCTAAAGTAATGAGAATATGGGAACAATGCAGGTGAATAAAGGGCAATAATAATTGCAATAAGGTGAATAAAGAGAGAAGAGGGAGAGAAAATAACATCATCAACCGCAATTCATGACACGAATCCTAATATGGACGTTATACACACGCAGGCACACACACACGCACATACACGCACATTTACATTTATTATACTTTCTCAATCAGGTTCTTGTTCTCATCCTTCACCTTCTTTTAAGGTGCTAAAAAGCAGAAACACATATGATTTGAGAATGAACTCTTACCATTTCAGGTACATTCCTAATGAGTGAATCATTATTCTATTTCAGAGTCAATACATTAGAAAAAGATCATTATAGATAAAATAACTCAACACATCCTTACAGGTCAGCAATGCTTAGGGAAGCTGATCTGCTATACAGAGGAAAATGCTGCACAGATTAAAATATATTCTGTGCCATCTGAAGGGTTGTGTACTCAGGTTCTATAAGGACTACAACGAATTAACAATAGGAAATCTGGGTGGCTAGGGTCTCCTACCCGATTGGTATGTGCTGGTGGACAATCATCCAGTCTGACACCGAACGTTCCTGTAGCAGTGGGCTTTTTTTCAAATGTCTTCCTCATAATACTTGGAATACCTTTTCTCCATGTGCCCTTGTCTTTTGGGGGACTGGTATCATCTTTTGATCGTTAGTTAAAAAAAAAAGAAGAAGGAAAAGAAAATACAAACAAGTATATTTAAATCATGACTTCAATATTTATATAAATCAGAGTCCTGTACTATACATGAAATAGCCTATATTTATAGAAAATATTGTATTATATTCTCCTAATATATGACTCCTTTTAACCTCCCATATAATTTAATTGAAATCAGTTATGCTTTTCTACCCTTTTACAATCTGTATCATGGTTTTCTTTAGAACAGTCAAGAAAATAGGATCTTAATAGTGACATCTTAATAGTGAAATTTTAGCAGAAGGAAACATGATGGTTTTATCTCAAAATAACAGTGCTTGGATCCTCTGTGTTAAATTTGTAGTGTCTTTATGTAGATGTAAGTGTTATATTTTCCTTCACTTTATCTTTATCATAAGACAAGACTCATCTTAAGGAAAAGCCACATTAGCCTAGACTGGGCCCAAGGTGATCTTTGAGCTAGCTCACACTGGGCTGAGGTCAGCAGAAATGGTACAGAAAAACATGAAATACATACAAACATACATTTATTTATTTATTATTTTTTTAGACAGACAGAGAGAAAAGGACAAAGAACATCTTAAGCAGGCTCCATGCTCAGGATGGAGCCCCACATGGGGCTCGATCTCATGAGCCTGAGATCATGAGCTGAGCCAAAAGCAAGAGTCGGACACTTAACCAACTGAGCCACCCAGGTGCCCCACGAAATACCTTTAAAATCCCAACTTTAAACCATTGTATTTGTTAAATTTATCCAGAAACACTAGCATCAGTACCTTTAGTGAGAAGTTTCCGTTCTGACTCTTCCTTGGGAGAGTGTGGACTTTGAGTCTTTGGCTCTGATTTAGCACCAAGCAGAGTCTGCCGAATGCTGAGACTCTGGCGAGGTGTTTTTGGCAACTGTTCTGCTTTGCTGCTGAAAGAGATAAACATTTCTTAACAATTATTTATTTTAAGATTTTATTTATTTATTTGACAGAGAGAGTGAGTGCACAAGCAGGGGGAGCTGCAGAGGGAGAAGCAGACTCCCCACAGAGCAGGGAGCCAGATGACGATGTGGGGTTGATCCCAGAATCCTGGGATCAGGACTAGAGCTGAAGGCAGACACACCCAGCCGACTGAGTCACCCAGGTGCTCCAACAATTAGATATTTTACCTCCAAATTAACTTGTAGGCATGGTAGGATTCTCACCTCATCAGACTATTATATTCTTTTATTCTGCGGCTAATTAGATCCCTGTTAGTCACTCCAGTGTCCTACAGAACAGACAGGAGGTAAAATTAGAAAGTCAATTTTAAACACAAAGAGGGATCATACTTTTTTGAGGCTCTTTATTGTATTGCACTGCTTAGCCAATACAGCCCCTATATACTCTCAGTGGAGTTCTTTTAAAAACCCCTGTTCAGCATTGCCACCCAACATCCCTATGCAATAAATGATCCAAGTGCCCTCCGCGCCCCCATCCACTGCCAAAAGAGCTTTCTGTTTATTTTTTGTACCCCTACAATATCCAGAATTAGTATCAGCAAACAGCAGGTGCTTAAATTTATTGATCTGACATTTCTTTATAAATGACTGGGAAGCAGTGGGCCAGTTTTTTTCTAATACAAGAAAGAATGATCAGCATTTCAAAATAATACAGTTGTATAAAAGATGGAAAAATGAGGTCAAGATTTGTTAATGATGAACTTATAGGAGTAGTGAGACAGAGTCATTTAGTGTCAGAAGTGGCACTTACTAGATTATCAGAAGAGAAAAAGCCCAACACTGAGCTTTTCAACCTTACCAGGTTAGCTTTTATAATATGCTATATGGTAAAGTCAGATTTAATCATGAAGTAATGATTTTTTTTCTAATTGGACATTGACATGTATTAACTTTCTTTTTTTTTTTTTACCTGTTTCATTTTGATTATAATGAACAGTAAAATTTACAAATACAGGCTTTGGAGACAAAGATCTTGAGTTCAAATACTCTTCCTACTTATCAGCTAGGAGATCAAATGGTTAAGATCTAGAGTGAAATCACCTGGGTTTAAATCCCAGCCCTGACACTCAGTAGCTGTGTGACCTTATGGAAATTATGTAGCCCCCCTTTGACAGTGTCCTTGTTTGCAAAATGGTGATGACAGTAATAGGACACATTCATACAGTTGTTGAGACTTATTCATGTAGAACACTCTTACTTTCTCTATTTACTTTGAAAAAATTCAGGTCTGATGCTCTCTTTACAATGCTTGTAGAACAAAAGTTAAATCGACAGGGATCTGATGTTAATTTTTAACCACAAACAAGGTAGGGGATAAACTGTCAGAGAAAAAAGCAGTCATTCTTCCTATGGCCTAAGTTTTCATAATCTGAATTGTACATAATGGAAATGACTATATTATATTAGAGAACATAATTTGCATAACCTTACAGTAATGTAGGTGTCCCAGTGTCCCGTGAGTTAAGGGAAAAGAACATTGGGCTTCTTTATGTCATAACAATGAGGACAAAAAGTGAGAACAACATGTAAAAAAAACCGTGTTAATGATATGAAAGGATACTCTTGAGCAAAAGCTAGACTTAATCACTGTGGCATTTGCTCTGTCAAGTTCATAATTACATACACTGTTAGCACTACATTATCAACCCCTGTTGTAAAAAAATTACTTGATGGCTGTGAGCCAGAAACTCTCAAGTCCCCAAACATTTCCCTCTTAAAAAAAAAAAACACAAAAACTGGCTTTTCACAAGATTTCTGAAAATGCACGTTTTCTTAGAAGCTAGTGACTATATTATAGCAGGCTCTACTGTATTTTTCTTGACTGTGTATCTCCATGAACGAAAATCCTCATACCATATCTTTTTACATTTATATAGTAATTTGTTTTGATAAGTATTTTCACTATAACTTAAGGCCCACAATAGTTCTGTTTCTGTGATAAGGAACCAAATCTGGAATAATTTAGTCATAATGACCAGGATGGGGAACTAGGATTTCCTGATCCTGCTTCCGAGAAAGCATGCAAAATATATGAATTATCTATTTTTGTAGTTCAGTTATGATGATTTTCAAATAAGTGAGTATATTATAAAATAGGTACACTTAAATTTTCCTTTTGATCAATTTTTCAAGTGAAAATAGCATATTTTAATTTTCTAAAATGATGTTTCAGATTCTTTCAGTCTTCCTAAGAAAAAAGTCATGAAAGACTCTAGTTTTACCCACATAACTTTGTACACACACCTCTTCGTTGAGGTTACTGCTCTCCTGGATGGTCTTGATCCATGCTAGCATGTCATCTCTGTCTTCAGCCTGAAATAGGCATTCACAGTCTGATGTGGTGAGTCGAAACACATTTTTCCTCTTGGTCTCACTGTAAGAGATGTCTATTAAGCAGGCATTGACGCTGATGGGCTGTTCTTCCTCGGATGGAGTCATCTGTTCTCTTTTATCTTTGTACAGGTAAAGTGAATGGCCCCGAAGCACAACATACATCTGTTTCCATGGCCGAATGCTTCCACCAACTCGCTGGAAAACATGAAACAGTTCAGGGATGCTTGATGCTTGGCTCAATCCTTGTGACAGGATAAACACATCAAGCAACACTTTTAACACACACAAATGTACACCAAGTGTATGTAGTGCATGTCTGATTCTCAATGCATTTGTTAGAAGAGGAATGACAAACACGGTGGAGGGTAAACCAAGCAAGGCAAGGTATTCATATCGAAATCAAGGATAGTGAAATCTCAACTCTAACTTGGTTGGGGGCAAAAAAACCTGTTTTATTGTTCACAAAGTAATTAAGATATACTGAATAAAGGCAAAACAAGAGTAGCAAAATATATAAAATATATAAAAATGCTAAGAGAATAGAAAACAGGAAAAAATCCATCAGAAAAATCTTTTGAGGGAGGGTAAGGCTTAAAACAAGTCCCAGATCATGCAAATGACAAACACTATGTAACACTCCCAAAACCATACGTATGAGTAATGAATTAAACTAACAAAATTGATCAACTTTATATGGTCAAGCAACAATATCCATACCCAAGGTGGGTTTTTTTTTTTTTTTTAAGATTTTATTTATTTATTCATGAGAGACACACACACACAGAGAGGCATAGACACAGGCAGAGGGAGAAGCAGGCTCCATGCAGGGAGCCTGACGTGGGACTCGATCCCAGGACTCCAGGACCACACCCTGGGCTGAAGGCAGCACTAAACCGCTGAGCCGCCCGGGCTGCCCCCAAGGTGGGTTTTTGTAAAAGTTATACTCTTTTGACAGAACTAAATTTTTTTTATAAATAATCTGCCCACATATTATAAGAAATTATAATATGGCAAAGGTTTTTTTGTATTGAAACCTACTTAATGAAGCATGTAGACATTGTGGTATTCATTTACATAACTCAATATTTATAAAATAAAGTTAAGAAGAAATTTATAAAGGCAATTTAAAAGAAAAAACTGGGAAAAGCTCAATTAAAACTCTGAAATTATTAATATGGAGAACTGCCACTCCCTAAAGGAAGATTCTGCGAAAATCTATTGCTAATAAACTATTTAATAAGAAAAGCTGAGTTCCTTCTTAAATACTTTGATTTCTCTCTCTCTCTTTTTAAAAGATTTTATTTATTTATTCATGAGAGATACACAGAGAGAGGCAGAGATATAGGCAGAGGGAGAAGTAGGTTCCCTTTGGGGAGCCTGATATAGGACTCAATCCCAGGACCCCAGGATCATACCCTGAGCCAAAGGCAGATTGATGCTGAACCACTAGCCACCCAGGTGTCCTGATTTCTCTATTTTTTTGTTGTTGTTTGCAAAATATAAGACTGTATATCCCATTTGCAGTTGATATACAGAATGAAAAAATATGAAATTAAGTCAACGATTTGAATTTTTGAAAAATAATTTTCCTTCATGTAGAAAAAGTTATTTGGAAGTAATATTTTTCACTCCCTCTTATGAATAATTTGTCATTTTATCTGTGCAGACTTTACATGCTATTTTGCAGGGCTTGCATTTCATCTGCTCGAGAGACCGTACTACCTTGCCCTTGTCGGTGATGAGTGGTCGGAAGTGAAGCCACCCTTCTTTGGCAGCATCACTGAAAACCTCTGAGGAAGAATCCTTCCTGGACCCAGAGTCTTCTGATGACTTCTGACTGTCTAAGATCTATAGAAAAAGCCAAGAAAATAGAGTAAGACACCAGCTTTTTCCTTTATCAACATGTGCCCACTAAAATTGCTTTGCTGAAAAAAAATCTTTAATATTCCAAATGAAGGATTATTATTATTTTTTAAAATATTTTATTTATTTATTCATGACAGACAGAGAGAGGCAGAGACACAGGCAGAGGGAGAAGCAGGCTCCCCCATGCAGGGAGCCTGATGTGGGACTCGATCCCGGGTCTTCAGGATCACACTGTGGGCTGAAGGCAGCGCTAAACCACTGGGCCACCGGGGCTACCCTGAAGGATTTTTTTTTTTTTTAAAATACTACCATTATTAATTACATTAGAAAAATTTCTAGTCTTATTTAAAAAAAAAGCAAATTGGCTACTGTCATTTTTTAAAAGTTGTCTGCAGGAATTTTTAATCATTAAAAAATAATGGAAATAGTATAATTTTTCTGCTCCCGAGCTCATATGTTAATGAGAAAAGACAAATTAGAATTAAAAAATACAAAATGATCAGACTGTGATTAGTGCCATTTGGGAAAGGAACACAGAGACGCAGTAACAAATGACTGCATTGTGGCTAGAAGTTGGTGGTGCAGTGGCAGGGCCTCCTGAAGAAAGAATATCTGAAATGAAATGTGGATGAAAAATTTTTAAAGGGGCCATCTATGAAAGGTCAGGAAAGAGAAAAGTTCAGGGAGAATGTATAGCTAATGAGTAAGTATGTTTACCATTATCATTTTATTTTATTCAATTTTTAAGATTTCATTTGAGAGACAGAGAGAGGGAGCAAGAGAGTATGAGCAACCAGGGAATGGAAGCAGGGGGAGAGGGAGAAGCAGGCTCCCAAATGAGCAGGGAGCCCGACCCAGAGCTTGATTCCAGGCCCCTGAAATCATGACCTGAGCTGAAGGCAGACGCTTAACCAACTGAGCCACCCAGGTGCCCCTTACTTTTCATTTTAAATGTTCACTGAGAGAAACAGCTAATTAATAGATTGTTTAGGGTCTTTTAGGCCATGGTAGAAAGTGTGATGGGAAGTGAATAGGTAATGAATCAAAGGGGTAACATTATCAGATCCCAGTTCAGAGGTCACTCTGCTTGCCACCTGAAGAATGGATTCTCTACCCATCAGAAAAGGTGTTACTGTAGGAATCCAAGTGAAGAATGATGGTGGCTGGGCTTAAGTAACTTAAGTGAAAATAGAGAGGAATGTAAAGCTTCAGGGTGTGTCCTTCCTGGAGGTAGAGTGGATAATACTTGATATGGGGGTGAGGGTGAGGGAAGAAGCAACAAGGCTATTTCCCAGATTTGGGCCTTGAACAACTGAGTGAAGTAGACTTAGTGAGATGGGGAAAACTGGTGGAAATATGGCGGGGGTAATCCAGATCTCTTTGGCCATTAAACCTTGACTGCCTGTTAAACACTCACATAAAGATGTCAGCCTCAATGAGCTGCAGTCCGGGGAAGAAGCCAGGGCTACAGTATAAACTTTGAGAGACTTCTGGATAAGATCATGTTGGCAATGAGGGTAGCTAGAGAAGAAAGGGTCAGAACCAGTTCTAGACATTCCACCATTTTAAATATTGGGCAGAAGCAGAATGGAAACCAGCCGAAGAAAATATTTTAGGAAGGGAGCGGGAAATTGTGTTGGAGACTACTGAAAAGTCAAAGAGGTTAAAAATCAAAGATAACCATTAGTTTTGGAACTTGAATGTCACTAGTCACCTTAGCGTGAACAGTGTCAGCCTGGTGTGTGTTAGTTGAGAAAGACATGATGTGAGGAGGTGAACAATTTTTTCAAGGAGTTTTAACGTGAAACATGGAAGAGAAGATAGGCATAGGAAATAGAGGTAGATGTGGATTCAAGGGAGGTTTTTAAAAAAATATATATAGTAAATAGCAGAATGTGCTTATATGATGGTGAATGAGCCCCTGGCAAGAGTGAATGAGCCACTGGCAAGAGTGATTCTACAGAGGAGAGAGGGATCTTGAGAAAGTGAAAAGTGACTGAATCCAAAGAAGAAATGCGGATTTAGGTTTTTCACAGAATCAGGTTCCAGATACACAGATATTATAAGAACATGAGTAAGGAGGGCAGAAACTATGGGCACAAATGAAGATGGCTAACATTTTTGGGGAATGTAGAACAAGAAAATTCCTGTCTAACAGCTTTTGGTGTGTGTTTTCAATGAAGTATGAGGGAAGAGTAGATGGGAGAGGACAGGAAGGTGGAAGGGAGGCCTGAAATAATAATTTTGAGGAGAGAAAAATATGCATTCAACAAAATACAGGATTGCTGGGTAGTTAGATTTTTGGCCGTAGACTGATAACGTGAGAAAAATCAGCATGATGTGTATTATATACTTGAACATGTTTAGAAATTAGAAAAGAACACATAATACATAATATGTAATTAATATTCCCAATGCACCTGAAACTCACAGAATATAGGATAATAGAAACAATTCCTTATGAAGAGCCAAAGTAAGCAAAGGTAAATAGAAACACTGATCATTTGCTGATACTTAAAAAATACTGAATACCAACCTTGATTCCCTTCAGGCTAGAAACGTGCTTAAAGGACCTGTTAGAAAAAAAGCACATAAATATTTGCAGTAAGTGCATAACACCTTAAAGATGTAAAAACAAGTTGACCATTACAAATAACCTTTCAACGATAAGCTGACATTTTATCATTATCATGTTAAATGTTCACTGTGCAATGCAAATGAGAAAAACAGCTAATTGTATTAAGTACTGACACTTTTGATTCCATGATAGAAGTTTCCTTAGTGGATCTGGTAAATTAAAATGGTCTCTGCATGAAGTGTGAGATTTTATCCTTCCTTTTAGATGAAAGAAAAAAAAAATTACTCAGGCTGAACACTGAGCTTTAGAATAAATTATTAGTTATCCACAGTCGCAGTGCTCTGTTAAGGGTTCCCACGGTGTTAAGGATTGATAATGTGGCAGGAAGAGTGTGGTCAGGGCCAGTCCCAGCCCACCACTCCTCCCACCAACCACATTCCGGATGCTTTGGTTTGAGACCAGCTGCTGCCACTGAAAAGGTTTAGGGCTTCTGAAGATAGGCTTGCTTTAACAATTCAAAATAATTTAACTTTGGGGGACAAAGTTTTTTTTTTTAGATTTTATTTATTTGACAGAGAGAGAGCACACAAACGGGGAGCAGCAGAGGGAGAGGGAGAAGCAGACTTCTCATCGAGCAGGGAGCCTGGGGCTTTATCCCAAAACCCTGGGAGCATGACCTGAGCCGAAGGTAGATGCTCAACCACTGAGCCACTGGGTGCCCCAAAAGATTTTTTTAATTCAAAATTCATTTTAAGGAATTTAGAACTATAAGATGTGAGTAAAGATGGCATTGCCGTCCCATTTCAAATCACCCCAACAAGATAACCAGAAATAGCTATGCAAACTCCATCTGCAATAGTATCAGGAGACACTGTAACTCTGAACCACAATATAAATATACGTAAATGAAGATGGGTGTTAAATGAGGTGAAGGAAAGAATGGATACAGAATAAGGACATCACTGGTTGCATATCTCAAACAAAACTGCAGTGCTCCCTGAGAGGTCAAAACCTCCCCGTATTTGGAACAATGGGAAACAGGGTGCCTGGGCTGGTGACGGGAGCCTCACTCATCACCATGGATATAAGGGATATGAAAAAGAAAAAAGGAAACATGCAGTTCTGTTATTTTTGCAGGAAGCAGTATGTGGCTTTGTGCAGGGTGAAGTAGACTCTGAAATGTGGCAGTTGATGCCATCTTTTAGTAAGGAAAAAGTAAAGGTTAAAATAGCTTGGAAATTCAACATTTTGAATTCCTATTGGCTTGGACCACTGCTCTGGCCACACCTCACACAAACTTCCCCCATGTAGTTGGTCCAGGAAGAACTGCTATAATTGGAATATAAATAATCATTAAATGGAAGCTTCAGAGAATCTATACAAAAATACTCTGATAAAAAAGATTATTTGGGGCACCTGGGTGGCTCAGTGGTTGAGCATCTGCCTTTGGCTCAGGTCGATCCCGAGGTCCTGGGATCGAGTCCCATATTAGGTTCCCTGCTTCTCCCTCTGTCTATGTCTCTGCCTCTTGCTCTGTGTCTCTCATGAATACATAAATAAAATCTTAAAAAAAAAAAGTTCTTTGACCGAAGATTCAAAATCATAAAATGTCAATGTTCCTTAATTTTATAAGTTAAAACACCATGTCACTAAAAATATCCATAAAAATTTAAGAACTAGAAAATTGACTTTAAAGTTCAAATAGTAAAATAAACAAAAATAGCCAGGAGAATTCAGAAAAAACACAGTCATGAGAGAACAGTTCCATCAATAATAAAAACATAATAAAACCAATGCAATTAGGGACGCCTGGATGGCTCAGCAGTTGAGCGACTGCCTTCAGCCCAGGGTATGATCCTGGAGACTCGGGATCGAATCCCACATCGGGATCTTCTGTGTGGAGCCTGCTTCTCCCTCTGCCTGTGTCTCTGCCTCTTTCTCTCTGTGTCTCTCATGAATAAATAAATAAAATATTAAAAAAAACCCACTGTAGTGAAAGGGAATATAAGGGAAGGGAGAAGAAATGTGTGGGAAATATCAGAAAGGGAGACAGAACGTAAAGACTGCTAACTCTGGGAAACGAACTAGGGGTGGTAGAAGGGGAGGAGGGTGGGGGGTGGGAGTGAATGGGTGACGGGCACTGGGGGTTATTCTGTATGTTAGTAAATTGAACACCAATAAAAAATAAATTAAAAAAATAAAAAAATAAAAAAATAAAATAAAAACTTAAAAAAAAATAAAAATAAAAATAAAAAATAAAAAATAAAAAAAAACCCACTGCAATTAACGGAATCTGGTGTACATGAGTAGACAGATAAATCAATAGAACAGAATGGAGGCTAAATATAAAACTATATATACATATAATAATTTAGTATTTAATAAAGATGAAATATCAGTGGGAAAAATACAACATTCAATAGATGCTTTGGGCACAACTGAGAGACACTGGAAAATATAAAGTTGGCCTTTATTTCACTAATTGAAATAAAATAAGCTCCAGGTGAATCACAGTTGTAAATATACAAAAAAAGACAAAAAAAAACCCCCATAAATTTGAGAGGCAAACATGGAAGAATTTTGTTGTATTCTGCAGGAAGCACTTTTTCAATGACTCAAAATCTGAAGGCCATTAAAAAAAATTCTAAATTTGACTGCAAAGAAAAAGTTTGACATTTTTGCACAGTCTAAAAAAAACTTAAAATCCAATGAAAAATACTGAATTGGGAAAAGACTTGCAACACTTATCTCAGAAAAGAGCCCTTTATATAAAGAGCCCCCAGAAGTCAATTAGGAAAAGCAGTTGGGAAGAGCAGAAGACATGAACAAGCAGTTCATGGGAAAATAGAAATCTCTCTTAAATATATATGAAACAATGTTCAATTAACAATAAGAAATTTTCAAATAAAAACTATAATGTGAGGTGGCTCAGTCGGTTACGTGTCTGCCTTCAGCTCAGGTCATGATTTCAGGGTCCTGGGATGGAGCCCCACATGGGACTCCCTGCTCAGCGGGGAGTCTACTTCTCCCTCTGCCTCTCTCCTCCCCCTGCTTATACTCTTTCTTAAATACATAAATAAAAATCTTAAAAAAAAAAAAAAAAAAGCAACAACAACAAAAAAGCTACAATGTGATACCATTAGATTTACAAAAACATCAAATGTTAGGTAAATGCTGTGCTGGTGAGGAGCAGAGACTTCCGTACACTGTTGGTGGGAATCTGGTTTGTTATAAACTTTAAGGAGAGTGGCTAACAATACATATTAAAATAAAAAACACACACCCTCTTGATGTAACAATCTTTCTTCCAATTATACTCACTTATATACTAAATTAACTATATACAAATATAATCACTGAAGTATTGTTTGCAGTAGCATAAGATTCAATCTAAATGTCTATTTATAGAATATAAATTGACAGATATATATTAGTAAAACTATTCAGTAGAAAATGAAACAATCATGAAAAAGAGTGAGCCGGGAATATACACACTGGATGATCTCCGCAATCAGTCATTTGTTTAGCATCTATCATTGGTTTGTAAAAATAATTAGGATATGTAATACACACATATATGCCTAAACACGTGTAAGTGATTTTATGCAGAGAATAGCTCAGGAAACAGTAACATAGTTATGTCTGAGAAGAGATCTGGGTGGCCAGAGACCTATAGTAGCACTGATTGTTTAATACTAATATTTTTTGCATTATGTTTGTGTATTACCAATTTTTAAATATTAATGTTAAAAATTCAACTGCATATATTACTGAATAACAACTTTATTTTTTTATTTGCATTTCTAATGTTATAAAGTTAAAAATATAAAAGAAATCATTAAAATTCAGTATTTATATGTCAAAGTCTGACCAAATACTGACAAATATTTAAGATGATATGCTTGAGACTTACAATTTTGCATCTTCTCTGTAATCATCCAGGCCCTCATCATAGGATTTTGATCTTTCGGTCTTTGAGCTGGGCTGGGCATCGAGACTGGGAGGTCCGACAGATTCTGTAATTAAAAGCCAACATTTAGACATTTGCAAGTGGTTTCCAGATCCTTTTCATAGTGAGATCAGTTTGTCATAGCATTCTAAGTGGAAAACTGAGAAAGAGAGATGGTTTGCATAGCAACTCACTGAAACGTACCCTGGTCATGGGAGAGCTGGCGACGAATTAAAGGAGCCGACGTGGTGAGGCTGGGTGGGACCATTGCTATGGAGGGTGCCTGGGGTGCCTGGGGTGCCTGAGGTGCCTGGGGAGTGGAGGCTGAGATGACAGCAGAAGCAGGGATGTGTGCAAGGTCATGATCAATGCTAGGGCTTGTTGGTTCATCTAGAAGATAAAATGAAAATAAATATTAGAGGGATGCCTGGCTGGCTCAGTCGGTGGAGCATGGGACTCTTCATCTCGGGGTTGTGAATTCAAGCCCCACACTGGGCTTAGAGCTTACTTAAAAAAAAAAAAAATCAGGAAAAAGATAATAGGTATCAGAATGCCAAATGGCCTAATTATTAATAATCAATATTCACTATTTCTTAAAAAAACAGATTTAGATTTTAACACTTACCCACTAAGGCACCAATAAATAATAAAAATCTTATATAGTTATTACTCCAGTAATTCCAAATAATTCTGAGAATGTGGTCTAAGAAATTAAATAAGTTGCTTCTTCTACCAAACAATTAATACTGATTAACTGATAATCAAGATACTAAAGTTTATAGGCATTGAGAACCTGAACCTATAAAAGTGGAATGATAATCTTGTACCACCCTAAAAGAATTATTTTTCCCAATTTTAAATGTCTTACACATCATTTCAGGAAGTTAAACAAGTAACTTGGCTGAGGCTTAACTTTCAGAGTATCAAGTCCTAGAACCTCCCCATGCACAAACTCACAAGTATATCTTCAATTTTTGAAGAAAAATGTGAAAGGACAATTTATGGCTTCCAGAAAAAGTTTATACATTATGAAGACCACTGCTATAGATGAAATGTTTGTGTTCCTCCCAAAATTCATGTTGAAACCTAATCCCTAATGTGACAGAATTTGATGGTGGGGTTTCGGGAGCTGATTAAGTCAGGAGGTGGGAGCCCTTATGGATGGAATTAGCACCCTTACAAAGAAGTAGCCTGAAAGAGCTCCCTTGACCCTTCTTCCATATGAGGATACAACTTCCATAAACCAAGAATCAGGACCTCGCCAGCTACCAAGTCTGCTGGTGCCTTGATGTTGGACTTCTAGCCTCTGGAACCATGAGAAATAAATGGTTATTGTTTAAGCCACTCGGATGTGGTATTTAGTAGCCCGAATGGACTGAGAGAGCCACTGGTGGTTTGTTTGGCACTTTCGTGCAAATCAGAAATAGGTGCCTTTTTCCCCAACCAAATGTAGGCCCAGGCCTAGAGGAAAAATCCCCATTTGCCCCCTGGTATCCCTGTAGAAACAGATATTTTAGGTGTTACAAATTTTAACTTTCTCAAAAGCCTGTCACTACCTGTCAAGAGCAGAAATGCATATAGGAATGCATATGCATGCATGCACAGTAACAAGAGCTAACACATTTATAGAGCTTAGGAAGTACTAGCATCATTCTAAATACTTAAAATATATTTTCCATTTAATTCTTATGAAATTCTATGAAGTAAGTACTATTTTGCAGATGAAGAATCAAAACAGACAGGTTAAATAACTTGTGTAAAGTTACCAAGCAACAGGGACACAATGTAGACCCAGAGAGTCTGACACAGAATTTATGGAATTATATTTTTGCTCTAAAAGTACAAATGATATTTGTTTTCCAAATTGGTGAGTGATAGTTCTGTTCAAAATTCTTATTCTTATAAAAACATCAATGATTTAAATTATTATTTTCTAGGCTAGTAGAGTATAAATTAATAGAATGCCAGAACTGTATTTCCTAAAATCAAATGCTCTAAGTCTTAGAAAATCATAACGAGGGGCACCTGAGTGGCTTAGTGGCTGAGCATCTACCTTTGGCTCAGGGCATGATCCTGGGGTCCTGGGATCAAGTGCTGCATCAGGCTCCCTGCAGGGAGCCTGCTTCTCCCTCTCCCTATGTCTCTGCCTCTCTGTATCTGCCATGAATAAATAAATAAAATATTAAAAAAAAGAAAATCATACCAAAACCCTTTATAAAGAATATCCTATAATGATAAGACAGGGTTTTGATTTCTTGATTTAAAAGATCAAACTATTTTAATTTTGACCAAAATCTAAGGCTGCTCTATCATTTTAATGGTTAGCATTTTAATCAAGGTGACTAGTAATGATGCAAAATTATAACATTTATAGCTAAAATCTGTAAATTCTGACTATCTTAAGCTTATTTTATGTTTTTACAAAGTCTTTAAAAGCAGCTCTTTATATTTAAGCAATAGAAAACATTTTTAATGGATGCCTGGGTACTCAGTGGTTGAGTGTCTGCCTTCGGCTCAGGGCATGATCCCAAGGTCCTAGGATTGAGTCCCGCATCGGGCTCCCTGTGGGAAGCCTGCTTCTCCCTCTATCTATGTCTCTGCCTCTCTCTCTGTGTCTCTCATGAATAAATAAATAAAATCTTGGGGGGAAAAAGGCATTTAAAAAAAATTTCACTATGAATCAAGTTTACTAAGTATATAATATCATATGTTGGTGAGCATGCAATTATTCTTTTTTCAAAAGCAAGAAGATAACTGACTTTATATCTATTGAATAAAGATAAAAATTAAAAAAAAAGATAAAAATTTAACTTTACTAAATATTATAGTGTTCTTTAAAACTATCATTATGATTTAAATTATCACAAATTAACCAACTTTTCCAAATGATACATGTGTATGAAGTCAGTTGGGTCTTATGGGGTCTGCTTGGGCCACCAATCTGTTATGGATTCAGAAGCATGGATATGAATAGGAAAATACCGTATTCTTGAGAAATTATCTGATGTGTGTAGCACAGAGAGTATTAACAGCAGGAAAAGGCTTCTGTAGAGAAAACATTCACAACTGTAGTGTGCAATAAATGTGTCAAAGAGTGTCTAGGAGATTCCATGGGATAAATCTTTCAAGAAAATTTTAGGCCTTCCAAAGTAATTTTAAAAATATTTGTATTTATTTACTTAAAATTAAATATCACAGAGTGAAATTCAAAATGTTCATGATTAAGCATTAAACAAAATTTCAAAGGCAATTTTTTTATGACTCTTGACTTCCTAGAGGTATGCATTCAATTTCTTTTGACTTACTGCATTTTGGAGGAAATTTCTTTATTTCACTGGGTTGAATTCATCTCTGCTTTAAGTGGATGTGTGCAAAAAGGCCTGGGATAGACAGCGACCTGCTCCAGGAAGCAAGGGTGAATGGAGGTCTGGGCAGGAGGCTAGCACCCTGGGCTCCCAAGCTTCAGTCCTGTTGCACTCTTTAGAATAAATATATTTACTACTATGTTAAAGACAGACAAGGAAGAGCTAGATATACTTTTTAAAATACAAAGAATTACATTACTTCACATTTATGAATTGTACTTTAATAAATCCAATTCTTCATTCCCTGTAAAAATGTGAGAACCTTTCTATTGTGTTAAAAGTACCATTGCTGTTGTAATGATTAGTTGGAATTTTAAAATTCTAATGTTAACACATGCTTTCATTATTACCTATGGGTAGATTACGTACAAACAAGAATAATTTAGGCTTATCTCCTTTTCCAATATAAGAAAATGAGTACTATTTAGTTGTCCAAAGAGAAAACAAGTGTCTGGTCAGATTTTCAACTGATTTCTATATTTTTAATAATCAAACTTAAATATTATGTCAGATGAAAATAATCATCTTTGTCAAGGTATGTCATATATTATGTTATGACATTAGGTAACACACGCAGAACACACCACTATCAAGACTGTAAACTTGTTCTTATCAAGTGGCATAATCCCTTCTCATGGTAAACTTAACTACATAATCAAAGAACTGACTGAACATTGAGGCCTTAATTTACTTTATTCACTAAAAGCCCCACAGCTCTTCACAATAAAGAAAAGGTGGAGAAGACACTGAAATTGTATATACTCAAATTCAAAGTGATCACTGATTCTTAATCTGTGAAAAAGACAGACCTAAATGTCCAAAAATTTTATTGGAAAATACTGTTTTCCAAAAATAGATAAATAACTAATTCCCTCAGGAAATATATACTCCATAATTCAATGTGGATTTTTTCCAAAGGGAGAATACTATAAGTTACTATGTTTAAACTGATTATTCATTCATTGTTATCTTTTATCAACTAAAATTCTGGGGGCACCTGGGTGGCCCAGTAGGTTAAATGACTGCCTTCGGCTCAGATCATGATCCCAGGGTCCCGGGTTCAAGCCCCACATCACCCTAGCTCCTTGCTCACAGGGAGCCTGCTTCTCCCTCTGCCTCTTTCTGCCACTCCCCCTGCTTATGCTCTTTCTCTCTCTCTCTTAAGTAAGTAAATAAATAAATAAAATCTTTAAAAAATGGAATAAAATTCTAGAAGAACATCTATAAGATTTCACACATCAAGAGAAACACAGGGGCGCTTCACTGGCATAGTTGGTTTAGTGTCTGACTCTTGGTTTCGGCTCAGGTCATGATTTTAGGGTTCTGGGATCAAGCTCCGAGTTGGTCTCCATGGTCAGCAGGGATTCTCTCCCTCTGCCTCTCACCCCACTTCTCTTTCTCTCTCTCTCTCTCTAAAATAAATACATATTTAAAAAAAAGAAAAATATAGACAGGTAAAAAATCAAGGAAGCATATGGTGAAACTTTACGTGTAACTCTTAGAATTAATTTTCAAACAACAAAAAAATGGAAGCCTTAATACATACTGAGAGCTCTTATATAAAATTTTTTTTTATTTTTATTTATTTATGATAGTCACAGAGAGAGAGAGAGGCGCAGAGACACAGGCAGAGGGAGAAGCAGGCTCCATGCACCGGGAGCCCGATGTGGGATTTGATCCCGGGTCTCCAGGATCGCGCCCTGGGCCAAAGGCAGGCACCAAACCGCTGCGCCACCCAGGGATCCCCTGAGAGCTCTTATAAATAGAAACAACTAAAATCATAACAGAAGAGCAAAGCGCATAAAAAGACAAATCATGGAAGAAATACAAAAGCCTAATAAAAATGTGAAGAAAACCTTGTGAAAACCTAACTACTAATGAAATAATAAAATGAAACCAAGTAAAAATAGGACAGCCGGTTTTCATCTCTAACCTGGCAAATATTTTCATCTCATGATATTTTTATCCTATTTGTTTCTCTTCATCTTCTGCAAGATGACTGCAGAGAATGTATGATGCTAGCTGCCCATCTCTATCTTTGGGGTTCAGTGGGGCTTCTGTGGGTGGGCATATGCACAAGGCATGACCCCTCCTAAGACCCTAGTTCACTGAGTTCACAGTGACTGACTAAGGGTAAAGAATCTGATCTAGTCAGTATAGATCCAGTCTCTCCATCAGATTTGACATATGGATACTGAGAAAAGCACGGTCTTTCTCTTCCAACTCCCCAGAGAACAAGAACTGTAAAAATCAGTAAACTGAGTTGCCAGCCACCATCTTTTCTACCATGTGGAGAAAAAGTATCTGAGAATGAAAAAAGCAAAGCTGAGAAAAAGATACACAATCTTGATGCCAAAGCACTTGAGTATTTGGATCTAGCCGTGTACCCAACTAGGTCTACCCCCAAAACCTCTTCACTGTAGCTAACACTCCTTTTTGGCATGAGCTAATATGATAAAACTTTCTTTTTTTTTTTTTTTTTCAGATTTTATTTATTTATTTGAGAGAGAGCAAGCAAGCATGAGGTGGGAGTGGGGCAGAGGGAGAAGCTGACTCCCCACTGTGCAAGTTGCTGGATGCAGGGCTCCATATCCCAGGACCCTGGAATCATGACCTGAGCTGAAGGCTCAACCAACTGATACATGCAGGCGCCCTGAAAAAACTTTCCATCAGGGACTCCTAAACGGCTCAGTGGATCAGAGACTCCTGGATGGCTCAGTGGTTGAACGCCTGCCTTTGGCTCAGGTCGTGATCCTGGGGTCCTGGGATAGTTCTCCCTCTGCCTATGTCTCTGCCTCTCTCTGTGTATCTCTCATGAATAAATAAAATATTTAAAAAAAAACTTTCTATCATTTGTAACTGAGAGAATCTGATCAACACAAAAGTAGAACACCGTGTTTCTAATTTGCTTTCACCAACAAGCATTACTCGTCGTAAGACCTACTGTCCAGTTGCTGCAGATTAGAACAGAGCAAAAAGGGCCTCTTCTACAATGAGCTGGGTTATGAGGAATCTTTCTCACAGTTCAAATAATTAAAGCATTCCATCTGTAGTTTGTTTTAAAGTTATAGTTGAGAATCATTTTATAAAACTCAGTGAAATTGGTGGAATTTTTGGCATAGACTAGGGTTAAACAGCTCCTCAGAGTAACTTTGCTTTCTATTTCACCTCTGCTAGGAAGAGGTAATCCTACCCCCTGCCCAAATAACACTGTTAACAGCATAATATTCAAAGATGGGATAAACTATATTGCAAGAGGAAGAGTACATTTGTATAAGTTGGAAGAAACAGTGACTAATGTCAAAGTGTGTATGTAAGGCCCCCTGGGTGGCTCAGTCAGCTGAATGTCCAAACTCTTGATCTCAGCTCAGGTCTTGATCTCAGGGCCATTGAGCCACCAGGGCTGCCCCAATAATCTCATTTTTTGTAAGAATTCAACTCATTATCATAATAGGAATTATGACCACACTTCTTTAGTAATCAGTTCAATAACATGCATTTAAGTAAATATTTGGCTCCGGGAAGGTCATTTTGAGATTTGGGGTTATTTGAATAACCAAAAATCTAATGCTGTATCTTCCTATGTGATAGACAATTTTTTCTTTTAAAAATTAGGAAGTGAGGGGATTCCTGGGTGGCTCAGCGGTTTAATGCCTGCCTTCGGCCCAGGGCGTGATCCTGGAGTCCCGGGATCGAGTCCCGCATCGGGCTCCCTGCATGGAGTCTGCTTCTCCCTCTGCCTGTGTCTCTGCCTGTCTCTGTGTGTCTCTCATAAATAAATAAATAAATAAATAAATAAATAAATAAATATCTAAAAAAAGATTAGGAAGTGAGAATTCTGAATGTTCTGCAAGCTTGCTATACCCTATTGGTGCCAAAGTGAAGGGAGCAGAGCTGTAAATCCAAGAGGAACTGTTGTGACAGGAGAGACTGGGAAGGAGGAAGATGAAATCGGAGCTGAGGCAGGAACGTGTGTGGTCCCATGGTCAGTGCTGGGGATAGTCAGCTAGTTGGCAAGACTGCGCCAAGTGTATTTGCATAGCAAATGCTCTAAATTTAAAGAAGGCAAGGGGGAGGCACTACTTTTAGATTTACCGCAGATAACAGTTCCAATTACTTGGCTGAATTTCTGCAATCCCACAGATGAGACAAGTTAATTCCATATTTGAAGATTTTGTGGGTCTGTGTGTAGGGGACGGGTACCTGTGCACGAAAACTGGCCCAGCTTGCTAGCTGACAAATGCAGGAGGTACTATTTTCAAGAAATCTGAAAATTACTTTAAAAATATTTCATAAACACTAGGTACCAATTTCATCACCAATTTTTCTTTCACATGATTAATTTTCACACTGAAAATAAGCAAGCTATTAGGAAGGGGAAAACTGGGCAGGAGGTCCTGTCTTGTCAGACTATGTGAAAGCCACTTAATTTTCCTGGATATTAAATTCATTACCTCTGAAATACAGAAACTGGATGAGGATTATCAGAAGGGTCTATTCTAGTCAAGAGGCCTACAATAATAAATCCACTAAAGGTGCAAAGTTACCATTTGTGAAATAATTTAAAATACCTTTAGGTTTTTCTAAACCAGGGATTTGTTATGGGGCTTTTGAAGTTTGGATTTATTTTAAAAACCGGCAGATGTAGCTGAGAGTGTAGTTACTATTAGATCTGTTTTCCACATTAAAGAATCAGCCTAAAGTCTAGAAAGTCTAATGTAGGGAACAATTCCATAGTTTTTATAGGTGCTAAGGTAAAATTTTTTCCCTAAATAAATCAGCATAGTATTCTATAAGTGTGCTACAGGTAAACTTGAAATATTTTAGAAGAAAAGCTAATGCTACTACCAAATGGAAGGTAAATACACATATAAAATTATTCCGTAGTGAATAGTTTTTTTTTTAACAGACTTGGAACACATATACTTATTTACTGAAAAGATACTAATTCAATCTTGGGAAGTCTGAGTTAAGAATGGGGAATATTGAATGCAGAAATATTTTTTAGGTTAAGCTTTAAAAGAGTAAAAGGCCAGGATTTATTTATTTATTTATTTTAAGAATTTATTTATTTGTTTGTTTGTTTATGACATACAGAGTGCGGCAGAGACACAGGGAGAGGGAGAAGCAGGCTCCCTGCAGGGAGCTCAATGTGGGACTCAATCCCAGAACCCTAGGATCATGACCTTAGCCAAAGGCAGACATTCAAACACTGAGCCACCCAAGCGTTTCAAAGCCAGGATTTAAATTTTAGCACATATGTAGGACATTGTCCAAAGAATATGAGATTTGGAGCCAATAGATAATCAATTCTGTCAGTTACCTGCTGAGAGACCATGAGCAAACAACTTAACTTTCCTTATCCACAAAGTGGCTTATTTACTTCTCACCTAAATTCTCCCAGCTTGTCATAGGATTAGTACATGAAATACTTGGTAGGTTATAAATTACTACAGAAATTTGTGGATTTTGTTGTGGTTGTTATTATATTAAAAATGAACTCCACATCATTACTCAATAGAAGCAAGAATCTCTAAGCTTAAGTGCCAATGGAGTCACATCTTGTGGGAATGCAGATATAGGAAAAAGACTGTTAAGATGATGAGTACAATTTTTGTCTTTATAGATTAGTTGTTTTGTAGAAAGACTCAGTATGTTTAGTATAAAGAGGCACTGGGTGCTCTATGCACCCCCTATAATATCACTGCTGGCATCAGGAGACTAGAGCCGCCAGAGAGAGAAGTTGGGTGAAGGGTGGCAGTTGCCCACTCCCGTTCTTTTGGGTAAATTTCAGACACTGCAGTTTAGCTATATGTCTCAACAAGCTTTAAAACCTCTAAGTTGGTTTAAAATGGCAGGACCAGTAAGGCTGCACCAAATGAATTCTATCGTATATTGGCTAACACTAAGTACATGCATATGGTCTAACTTTGGGGTGAGAACAAGGAGTATTAGAAATATGGCAGGAAAAAGAGAGGCAAATGCATTTGAAATGAAATCTGAGTGTGGGTAATTCAGCTATAGTTTCTTTATATTGATAATTATGAGTCGTATAAAGAAATGTATAAAGTGTAGATTGTAGGATATATCTGAAATCCTGCTACTAAATGTCAAATTAATTATAAACTCATTATTCATTTTGTGTTTCTTATAAAAGAAGTAAAAATTTATTTTCAGTACTACTACCAAGCTTTATAAACTGCATGTAAGGGGTAAACAAAACACTGTCAATGACTGATATTCCTTATTTAAAAACAAAATGGTTTATTTTCTTCATTTCTCTAAATCTTTGTGAACCAAAAGAAATATTAGATATTAAATGTGTAACAAAGTGTTTGAAAATTTTCTTGCTGTAAGACATACCATTTGCTCTGTATTATAAATAACTAAATAAATGAATTGGCTCCATTCTCTGGTATTTGGGGAATAAAGCAAAGGCACTTAATTTTTTTTTCTGCACTAATCTATAATGTTTTCAAATGACAAAAAATAATGATTAAAATTACAGAATATAAGATTCTGGAGTGTAATAATGCAAAAGCAAACCTTAATTTCTTTTCTTTTAAGTGTTCCATGAGCATAAAGTATACTCTCTGAAGTGTGTTTTATAATATATTAAACAAAGATACTCTAAATGAAAGGATTCATGGTCAAATACTTTTGAGAAAAATTGTATTAGAAAATATACCTAAAAAAAAAAAAAAAGAAAAAAAATATATACCTAGAGGGGTGCCTGGGTGGCTTAGTTTGTTGGGCATCTGCCTTTGGCTCAGGTCATGATCCAGGGTCCTGGTATCGAGGCCCACAACGAGCTCCCTGCTTAGCAAGGAGCCTGCTTCTCCCTCTCTCTCTGCTTGCCACTTCCCTGTTTGTGTGTGTGCTCACTCACACACTCTCTCTGTCAAATAAATAGAATCTTTAAAAAAAGAAAGAAAATATACCTAGAAAATATATATAGTAGTATGTTAATGATTCTAAAAGTCCCATAGTAAAGACAAACAAAACTTGTTTAATTATTTAAATCTAGCACTTCTCAATTTGATCACTGATTTTTTTCTCCTTAATCAAATGGAATTCATGTTCCCAGAAAATACACTGGGAAACGTTGCAAACAGTCTCTTTTACTCCATTTCAATGCTGATGTCTATTCTATTTTTATATTTATAGAAGTTAAATTATTATATGTATATATAATAATGACAAAAAAAACAGATTGGAAAGAGAAATACCTCTAGGTCAGGTAACACTTTAAAGCTCAATAATAAAAGGAGGGATCCCTGGGTGGCACAGCGGTTTGGTGCCTGCCTTTGGCCCAGGGTGCTATCCTGGAGACCCGGGATCGAATCCCACGTTGGGCTCCGGGTGCATGGAGCCTGCTTCTCCCTCTGCCTGTGTCTCTGCCTCTCTCTCTCTCTCTCTCTCTCTCTGTGACTATCATAAATAAATAAATAAAATAAAATAAAATAAAATAAAAATAAAAGGATTTCAAGATTTATTAAATTATGGAACTTATACTGAATGAAATCTAAAAGTTCTTTTATTGATTGGCTCTTTACCTATTCAACAACATAGTCTCTAATAAGTATTTTTTGGACTTCAAGGATAGAGTAAAGGATTTTAGTTAATCGAAGACCTAAAAGGTTTTCACAGTAAAAAGGAAACTATAATTAAGCCAAAGAAATCACACCTTTTTTATATTGTTTTCTAAAACTTAGGTAAATACTAAAATTCTTTCCATGCCTTTATTTCAAATGGTATACAATCTTATGAGTCATTAAAATGCTGTAAAAACTCAGGAGGCATAGCATTATTCCACCTGAGGGCCTACAAACTTTTAAGAGTTTTCACATAGTGAAATAAATTCTGTGTTTGTATTTCAGCTTTTTTATCCTGCCCTATTCTACTGGTTAAGGTATAACTGGCATACTACAGTAATTAAATTCTATATATTAAAGTTTTAGGAGGTGTATATAATATTGTACTATGAAGTACTTAAAGTAGAATCTGATCAGAACTAGTAAGTGAGCATTTTTATTTTGAATGTTAAAATATTTTAATAATTTCTCTATATGTGTATAGAATTAAATAGATTTTTATTTTATACCTTAGCTGATGTTCTGTCTTTAGTAATAATCAACTTGTTGATCTATTCAAAGGATTAGTAGATAATTATGAAAAAATTAACAGATATAGCTAGCACATTTTTAATTACTCCAATATAATCTGGTTATGTTGTTCTTATTAAGTAGGAAGAAAATATGATGCCATTATTCTGGTAAGATCTCATAGGCTTATCAAATACAGTTACAGGTTGTAGGAACATTTATAAAAAATCATAAAATAATCACTAGTCCTCAGTTACTTTCTTTAAATATCTAGATGATGTATAAGATTTCATTTACGGCAAAGTTCTATTCTCTGAACTTGGATTTAAGGGTATAGATATTAATGAGTAAAATTTAGGTTGAGATTCCCCACAGTGCTTACAACTTGAATACATCATATTTATAAAAAATATAAGTCACATAGAACTTTCTCAAAAGCTGGCTCTGATAGTGTTGCCTGACAATTCAATAGCTTGAGATTTAAAAAATTTCCCTAGGTAAGAAAAACCCCAAAATGTTGCTCAAAAAGAAGCACATTATCCTATAAAATTATAGAGCACTATTCATGAATTTTTGGGAGTAATGGCGCAAGTATGAGTCTGGCCTTGGCTTCTAAAGAAGGCCCCTGCATCACACAGCTCCAAGGGGCGCTCTTCATAATAAATCAATATAAATGGTGCCCTCCGGAGCTGTGCTCTGTAAGGAGGCTGACTCAACCTGCCAAGTGTCACTTTAGGGAAGTTATTTAGCCTTTCAATAGCTTAAACTTCTCATTATTAAATGAAGGTAATACTAAGGACATATGGGATAATCCTATTAGATTATGTGTTAGAGCTGCACAATAACTATAATTTTTTTTATTTTGAATACATTTAACCATCATCTCAGAAATTATCATTAGTCTATTATTTCAACCAATATTTACTGAGTGCCTTCTATATGCCAGGCAGTGTTCTAGGTTATTAAGGCTACAGAAGTGGACAAAAAGATCAAAAAGCATGGCTCTGGCATAAGCTTATATTTTAGCTCTGCAGAGAAACATGTATTAAAAAAATATATAAAACAGGTCAAGCGGAAACAAGTGGTATGAAGATAAATAAAGTAGCTTAAGGGGACAGAGAATGTCAGGTTCTGTATATGTGTGTAGGGGGGTACCTACTTCAGATAGGTTGGTGAGGAAAGGCTGTTTTGATAAGGTAATACTTGAGCACAGACCCAAATGTAATGAGGGAGAATCTTGTGACTCTCTGTGGAATGTGTCCTGGGGCTGTGAACTGGCAGTGCCAAGGCCCTGAAGCATGCCTGGCATACTCCAGAAGTGCAAGGAGGCTAGGGCAGCTGAAGTTGGGATGCAAGTACCTGGAGGACAGGAGATGGGATCAGAGAGGTGGAGTGGCCTTGTGGAGCCTATCACAGAGGGCCCTGTAGGTCACAGCAGGATTTGGGATTCTATTCTGGGTTACAAGGAAAGTGAACAGAGGTTCTGGTCAGAGGAGTGGCATGACCTGATCTGCATTTTTAAATAACCACTCTGGCTACATTGTGGACAATACCCCTAGGACATGTGGGGGCAGACTAAAGCCTAAACCAACACACTAGCTAGCTGTTCTACACTGGGGCACGTGCTTGTCTTTTAAGTAATTTTTCCCACTCTATCCCAAGATCTACTCTAAAACAAAGTAATTTGACAATGAAGGGGTCTCTTCATTCAGCCCAAAGAAATAAGAAATAATAAAAGTAAAAAGCACTGCTTAAATGAAAGGCTGATTATTAATTATGAAAACTGTTCTATTTGGCTTTTGACTCAGATGCATCATCAACTAGGTGCAATTTGGTTTGCTGAGTCCCTTGACCCCAGACAGTGGGAATTCGTTTCATGGAGGGAAGGAAGGAAGGAAGGAAGGGAGGAAGGGAGGAAGGGAGGAAGGGAGGAAGGGAGGAAGGGAGGAAGGGAGGAAGGGAGGAAGGAAGGAAGGAAGGAAGGAAGGAAGGAAGGAAGGAAGGAAGGAAGGAGAAAGAAAGAAAGAAAGAAAGAAAGAAAGAAAGAAAGAAAGAAGAAAGGAAGGAAGGAAGGAAGGAAGGAAGGAAGGAAGGAAGGAAGAAGGAAGGAAGGAAGGAAGGAAGAGAAAGAAGAAAGAAAGAAAGAAAGAAAGAAAGAAAGAAAGAAAGAAAGAAAGAAAGAAAGAAAGAAAGAAAGAAAGAAAAGAAAGAAAGAAAAAGAAAGAAAAGAGAAGAGAAGAGAAAAAAGAAAAAAGAAAAGAAGGAAAACTCACTTGAAATAATTTTTGAGAGTAAAAGCTTATGGCTCTGGTTTCAGCATAGCTCAGGAAATTGAGGACAAATGTTTCAAAATCACAGCTAACGTTTTTGTGCCCGCTGCACTAGAACTAATACCTTGCTGAAAAGATGTGTAAAGCATTTGACGTGGCAGCCACTGAGTAAAGGGGAGCTTACCTATGAATGGGATGGATGCCAGCGAATCCCCAGGCGGGCTGGTACTTGAGGCCTTCCTTTCCTCCATTCTTTTTATATGGACCTCTCGGCGTGCATCATTAGGCAGCCAACAGGTCGTGTCTGACCCGGTCTCCTGGTCATTTACTGCCAAGATGTAAGACTGATGCCGTAAAGGCTGTGGTGTCTGGCGACCCGATGGGGGTTTTTCTCTTAGGACGACAGTTTCTCTATTATCTAAAGTATCTGCCTCCTGAATTTCGGCCTCTCGTAAATTTAGATCTTGATTTCTTTGAGGGACCAAGACTTCAAGATCCGAAGCGCCTGAGTTCTCACTGGTCTGAGGGACCGACTTCCCAGAAGTTCCAGAAGAAGAGGGCGCTTTCCCAGGCTCCACCTGGTGATCGGGGGCACTTTCGGTTCTAAGCCATGTCTGCTGATTCAACAGACTGTTCTGATGCAAGTGATTTACTGGTCTTTGGTCTTTGACAGAAACAAGTGAGTTCTGGCTGAAGGATGGTTTTGTGACATGCGGAGAAGGCGCTTTCAGGGAATTACTCCGGACTTTCACAAGAGGTGACCTGTCTTGTGAAACCCCTCGAGGCAGTGACATTCCACAAGTAGTCTGAAAACCTCTGTTGGGCTGTAGTGTTTTCAGATCTGGTGGCACTTTCTTAAACTGAGACACAGATCCCACTCCTCTGCTGGTCACTCGCCTGTTGTCAGAATTAACGCTCGGAGCCACGGTAAAACTTGAACCTCGAAAAGACTTGTGAATTTCTTGCTGCCTGGGTCTTTCATAAATCCCTCGCCTGTCATCCTGTTCTGTAAATCCACTCCACTTGTAAGTCTGCTTTCGTTCTCCATTCGAATCAGGTATCTGACTTTCAGAATTGACATTTTCTACGGGTTCACCCTGTCCCTCGATATAATCCCACGAACGAGTTCTGTGATTGCTAAAACTAACAGATGAAGATGCCAGTGCCCCTTGAGATGCACTTCGTGGACAATACTTCATTAGCACAGAATCCTCCAGCCTTTCCTGGGACACACTGCGCTGCCGGATCTGAACAGACTGGGGCACTCGATCGTGAGAGGTGCTTCGACGTCGTACCTGCAAAGTACTGCGGTTTGGTACCACCTGGTTATAATCTGTTGTGCTCTGAGATGCTGCTCGTAAACTATCTAGCCTTTCTTGAATTGTCCTACAACCTATGTGCAATCGTCTGTTATCAATATACTCTTTGTAAGTTTTATAGTTTTTCCAGTCTATGTGCTGATGGGAATTCGGAGAATAGTGATTAACAGATACAGAAGGGGAATCCACAGCTTGAGGTCTACTGCTTGAGATTCCTTCCGAATGTCCACTGTAATTGGTGGATTTAAGTAACATTCCCGAAGGTTCCAATGACCTGGAGCCTGCAGTCTGATGAATTAGATGGGCAGTGGGAATTGATGATGATGGTGATGTGGTCCTTGACACTGTTTTCAAAGAGGTCTGCTCATTTAGGCCATACCTCACCTCTTCGGTTCTATGTGAAGGAACTGTATGGTTGTTTCTATTAGTTAACAAATCTACAACCTTCTCAGAAGGTACAATGACAGTCCTTACACTTTCATTGCAAACACACACTGCTGTGTTCGATTTTACAACATCTGTTGGTGATGGAGGCACTTGTATTTCCATTCTGTAGGCCCTGCCAGGTTGTGTCAGCACTGGTGTACTGGTTTGCTGTTTGTTCGATGATGAATCTGGAGGAGATATTTCAACTGGCTGTGCCATGGCTGAAGGGGCAGACGGCAGCCAGGGATAGCAAATTGGTGGAGGTTCGGGGATATTGCGGGCATTACCACTGTAGGCTTCATTGCCTTTCAGGTAGGCATCTTGCGAATACGCCTACATGGAAAGGAGGAAAAAAGTGTCATTTAAGATTTATAAGACAACAATTTCCATTCTTGCAATGGACTGTTTTACTTTACTGTGCCCTATCTTATTCCTAAATGACATTCGCTAAAGCAAGCATGCAAACAAAACATAAGGATGCTCCACACATTTAGAAAAGGGCTAGTCTTTCAGGAATCAAATAAATTATAGAATTTGCAACAAATATAAATTACAACTGCCTGTTTTCTCAAAAGATTAAAACACACCAGTTTTTCTCCCAACCAATTAGAGATAAGCCTTGTTGCTTCTAAAATCTTCCCCATTCAAGTTTTATGATCTTTCAGCATTTGACAGGTTAAATGGCTGCCTGATAAAGCTCAGCAAAAGAAGATTTTGATCTTTTGCCAGAGTGAAGGCGAAGATATTAAAAATCTTAACCAAATACATTTTCACTCTGAGCACTACTGTCAGGACAAATTAATTATAACATATTGAGCAGTGTCTTGCCAATTAATGCTTACTGAGTCCTTAAAAATAATCCATTCTGATTAAATTAAATCCTAAGCCATGCTAAATATTTTAATATTTAAAAGAGAAAATATGTATGTTTAAATTGAGCATGTAAATTAAAGATACAAAAATATGAAACAAAGGAATTTATCTTCCTGTACATAATTTTTTTGTTTTAAGCTAATGCAAAATTATATTGAACGAATTTATTTGGTCTCTTTTACTTATTATAATGAAACATTTCTCTATTACTAACAGGCAGGCATGCAGTTCAAATGATCTTTTATCCATTATTTATGAAATTATCCAGCAATGTATTTCAAAACTTCAAAATAACTGAAATTAAAGGCAGAGATGCAATGAAACAAAACTAATTGATGGAACTGAGGACTAGGTCACATCTGAGATAGTGAGGTGTGGCATCGTGTTACCTATCTTCTCCTAATCAAAACAAGCTTAATTCACATCTATCATCACATCCTGTCTTTGCATTAGATAGCTTGCAAAGCTCAAGTGCAGCCACAAACATAACAGCAAAGTACCAGGGAAAGAGAGAGGGTGAGAGACTTTAAAAAAAAAATCCACAAACAGGTAAATGTTATGTTTTAACATCAGTTATGCACAGGATTCAAAAGAAAACCAAACATGAAAACAAAAAATAAAGAAAATCAGGTATCACAAACACATTCTGCAAATTAGTAAGATTAACATAACACTACGGAGGAGTTTCTCTAAGCAAACTTACAGTTTTAATAGGTTGGCTTATTACATATCTCTATAAAACATAACTTAAAAAAAAAAAGCAAGGAAATGGCTTCTGTGCATTTCTTACCAGAGCTGTGACATCCTTTGTAAACTGTAGCTAGCAGAAAATAGGAAAACATAGTAGAAGCTGCTTACTGATATAAAGACAGAATCATGTTGTCATATTGATGCTGGAAACAGCAAGCTAAAAATACATCTATACTGATTTCTCTGGAAGGTACCAAGAGAAGTAAAGGGCAGTGAAGCATAAAGAATAACTTCAGTATCCTTCTGAGCATCTTTTTCTCAGGCTTTTATCTGGCTCTTATTTGGGTTGTCTACCATTTCTGAAAGCAAAATACATCTGGTGACAGGCATTCCTAACAGCTATTTCCTTCAATAGGCACTGCTGTCTGATACTGTGCCACAAAGCTTCCCTTCCACAAGAGCAACATTGATGTCTCTCATTTCCCCTGAGCTTCTTCCATCTCTGCTTCCAGATGACGAAACGGATGCTCTATTATGCATTTAAAATAGTACAACCTCCTCCTTACCCTGTAAATCAGAGCACAACCACAAGCTGTCAGCTGACTGCAGCTGTCTTTACACTATGATTTGGAAAGAAAGAATGATTGTTGGATTAAATGTGTTTAACTCAAAAATCAAGATCTCTCACCACTGTACCTTTTGTCCTGTTTTGCTAGTTTAAGAAAATTATTACTGAATGGACATAAAAATATTACTTCCAGAGGAATTCTTTTAAAACTGATACTGAATATTATGGAACATAAACCAGAATGCAGTGGAAAAGCTGAGTAGATAAGAGAAAACATGCATGCCATAATATTTTTAAGGCATGAATACAGTCAATCAAAATATACATGTTGGGTTGTATGCCACTGACATAACAAGACTATCTTTTTGATGCTGATTATATTCACACCAATCCTTTTCCACGGTAGAAAGACTGTGTCTGGATGAGTGAACACTCTGGTACAGTATTTCCCACAGTATGCTTGTACAATTTTATGAAGCATCACCTGAAAGGGAGGGGGGACAGAGTATTCTCTATTCTCAATGATGTGGTGAAGGACTGACTAGTAGGTTTGACTTCTCAAAACCTCTACTACATTACATTGTAAAACTCAAAGGGAAAGGAGAAGCTTATTCGGGCACAGAACCCCTTTTTTTTCTGAAGGGGTTTTAATACAACTAGAATTTCTGCTGGAAAGTACCATCCTAGAACTAATAATTTACAGACACCTCCTTTATTCAAATTTGAGGACAATAAAACTATATGACAGGAACTATGAAAAACTTGAAAAAATATCTGACACACTTCAAACATCTCCAAGATTCTTATGTAACAACTCTAAATACTAAATAGCTTACTTTCATGGGTCTCCACTTCTGGGTAAAGTTATGCCAAATGGGTCCTCACATACATGCACGTGGACCATGCATTAACAGCAGATTCACTAAATAGAATATCCTGCACAGACAGTACTACTGCCTAATGTAAGCAGATATAATTGAGATGAATAAAACATGAATTCATTCAAGAGCAGTACTGAATTTCCTTACACATTCTCAGAGTCCATGAACACTAAAAAAGCTTGTTTATCTATCTATTTAAGAGTTCCTCATTCTGAGGGCACCTGGGTGGTGCAGTCACTTAGACAACAGACTCTTGGTGTGGGTTGGGATCTCAGAGTCACGAGATGGGCTCTATGCTCAACACAGGGTCTGCTTGAGATTCTCTCTCTCCTTCTGCCCTGCTCCCCCAGCCCCACTCATACTCTCTCCCTCCCTTAAAAAAAGAAAAAAAAAAAAAAAACTCCATTTGGATTAGAATTGTAAAGAGCATATTAAATAACATTTAACATTGACAGTCTGGATCCTGATTTTATGTACAGTATCTACCAGTAACTTAATCCTAAAATAATCTTCCCTTCGGTTTGAGTAGAGTTGCATCAAAATCTCTATTACCATACCTATTACCATTATACTACTACTACTATTGCATATTTATTATCTAATAAGTGGTAAAAACAGACAAAAAGTCCTACCAAAAAACCTGCAGAATAAGTTGGTAAGATTAAAATTCCTCCCTACCATTTCACCTTTAACAGGCTGACCTATTAATTTAATCCATTACTTTTGATAAAATAAAAATTAATTATATGTCTGTCTGTATAATAAAATACATGTCAAACATACCACAGCGAGGCATGGGAAAAGGGGATGGTATGCATACTTTATAACTTTCTAAATTATTTGTAACTTTTCTATCAAGCATGTAACTATTTTTATTATTCAAAAACTGATTTTGAAAAAGAACAAAGTAAATGCAAACTGGCAAAATATGAAAGAACCCTCCAGAATTTCTGGTCTTGCTTCCCTACTCTAGGCAGGACCACTTTCATGCACACTTGACAAATGGTCACCTAATTTTAAATACAATATTATACTGATTATGGAACATATTAAATACTTATTTTCAAGGTAATTCTAGTAAGTCTAAAGAAAAGCTTTGATTAAATTACATTTTCCAATTTATAGAACATAGTCACAGAGTGGCAAATAGGGCATTAGACTCAGAGCCTAGAGATGAATTAGAACAACAGTTCTGACACCAACAGCGTGACTGGGCTCAAGCCCTTTGATTCCTAATCTGCATCCAATGCCAGTAAAGAATGGTGGTTTAGTTGAAAGTACAGGCTCTAGTCTCATACCTGCCTTGGGTCAAGTCCTAGTATCATTGCTTTCTTCCCTGTTATTCTAGAAAAGCTGTTTAACCTTGCTATGTTTAATACAGAACAGCACAAATAGGCTCAGAGTGCCCTGTTCAAACACCAGACACACCCAAGAATCTCCACCACTATCAGAACTGATCAATCGAAAATTTGATGAGTCCTTTGAGCTAATTGCTTAACAAAATATCGTGATGCATCCACTGAAAAGAATGGCCAGGTCTAGTTCTCCTATCCTGAGCCCATTCCAGGAAGGGTTTTCTTCAGTCAGCATCACTCTCTAGGCCACGTAATGGATGGTGCCTGTTTCATTCATGCATAGCCAACATTTGAAATGGTGACGAAACCATTTTGTTTCTTTGAAAATGGAATAGAAAGTGTTTTTTTATTTTTAATAATACCCTCAAAAACTAAGATATCAGTGTCTAAAATATTGTTATAAAATACTGTCAAAAATAACTAAAAATGAAGGTAATACTATTCATATTGTTAATGTAGAAAATATATGATGGTTCAGAAAATGAGGCTACCAAGTACAGGAGCACTAGTACCAGTACTAGTTTAGTAAAACTAGTAATTAGTCTTCATTTTATTTCATGTTTTTCAATATCACACATTATCATCTATAATCAGAAATTTATTATATACTTATCATGTATTATATACATGAGTCAAACTTTAAACCAAATTAAATTTTCTATGCCGCCTCTCAAAGATGACCTGAGCACCTCTAGAGCAATTTGGTGCATCCATCACTTCAGGAAAAGAAAATCCCATTGACACACAATCGCCCCGTTGCCTCGGCTAACATACATAAGCTACAAGAAGCTTTCACTTGGGTAAATAATTTTTACAATGGCTGTAAAAATGTTCATGTTTACTTTTTCTTTACAGTGAATATTCAACCTCACAGTATATATCTTTAAAAGCACATACTGTAGGTAACAGACTTAAGACCAACATAAATACTTAAGGCCATTAGGGAACATTTTAACCCCAGAATCTGTTAGAGAGAAGAATTTCTGCATATGCTTTTTGAAATCCCACATTCTCTTTGCATTTTATAATAGCTTTAAAAAATGACATTCTCAGATGCCCCGGCTAAGTCCTAATGTCCTTTAGGAAAAAGCATAGTAAGCATTAATTATATACACTCCTTTGATTTGTCTCATGAATTATAGTATGTTCAAGGCTGGGTTTAAAAGTGAGGTGTTTTGTTTTGTTTTTAAAGATTTTATTTATTTATTCATGAGACATACAGAGAGAGAGAGAGGGAGAGAGGCAGAGACATAGGCAGAGGGAGACACAAGCTCCCTGCCGGGAGCCCAATGTGGGACTCTATCCCAGGACCCTGGGATCACGCCCGGAGCCAAAGGCAGCCGTTCAACCACTGAACCACTCAGGCGTCCCAAAAGTGAGGTTTTCTTTTATCATTAAGGGCATATGCTTGTAATCTCTTAAGATTAAAATTCAAATAACATGTCTGAAAAACAAATTTTGTTACAATTTTACTAGAACCCTTTACTAATGAACTTTGAAGATCTGTGTGCTCATACCACTCAAGTGAATCAATTTTTTTCCGTGTGTGCAACACTTTGTATCTTGCCTTTGTTTGAAATATATATTTTTTAAGTAAAATATAGCAAATTAATCTTCTTTTCCACTGATCATGAAATTAGACAATTATTCCTCCCACTGCTGCTGCTTCCACATTGTTGCTCTTCATCAACCACACAGCGGGGTATGATGGTAATTTTGTGCTTGATTCCTGCCCTAGGAGTTCAGTACAATGCCAGCCATGCTGTGAAATGAGCACTGTTCGAAACAGCATCCAACCAGTGTCTTCACCTTGGCAAGGAAAGAGTCTACTACAGATGAGAAAATAGTTCTGTTTGGGAAGTGCATTCTGTCTTTGAGTCATTGGATTGCCAAGGAGGATTCAGGTAAAGCCTCCCCTACATCTGTGCCTCATCTCCTAGCCCTTTGTAACACCATAGTGGATTCCCTCATTTATTTCTAATTCGGGGAGTCCCATTGCCTTCAGTAGTTCTGCCTGCTGCTCTGCCATTCTGCTAAATTATCAGGGCAAGTACTCTACAACTAGCTCTCAATGCCTAGAAAAACTACCCTGCATAGTTGTACCTTCCTTGTTGAGACTCCCCAATGCCAAAAGAACTATGTGCTTAATCTGTTATCACTAAAAAGCCAGTCCTAAATAAAATCCACATGCCTTGAAAACACAAGGTAGATCCCCATGGATTTCAGTTAATTATATTTTACACAAATACTCAGAATCATTAGGATCAGTTTTAGTGATGTTTCTGTAAAAAAATGTTTACAGAAGAATACTTAGGACTTATGCCTTACAAATGAAAAAACATGACTTTGCCATTTCCATTCCCACCACAAAGATTCCATGTTGTACTTGAATTAAAAAACAATAACCACAGTTATTTGCTAAAAAGAATTTAAAAACCACAAATGTCAGTAGCCACTGCCATTTCTTAGATCAAGGTCAGCTTTCAGTGTGTTACCTAAAAGGTTTTCCTCATGCTGTCTTATTCTACGGAACTACAAAGTCAATTGAAGAGAAGTATTTTCTTGAATTAAATTTATATATGTTACCTTCTTTTTAACTGCTAGCAATATTTAAGTTCAACAAAGGAGTTAAGGATTCTATTCAATTCATTTTCTTTCTAAAACTGAGGAAAAAATTTAGGCTAAAAGCTAAAGTCTTCAATATTTCTCCCGTAAGATGCAGACTCCATTCATTGTGAACCTTACTTCTAATAGAATGAATTGATACTGTTACCAAAACTGTAGTAGGTTAATTTACAGTCATACATATTGAAAAGTTAAGAAATGGCTTTCATAAAATTTCTGTTCTCATAAGAAAAAAAAAAAGATTCTAATTCCTGGGGCTATACACTGAGCTTTGGCTTCTGGTCAAAGGACTACCTCGGATGCAATATCAGAGCAAACTCTTTAGGAATCTCATTCCAAATGGCAACAACAGAAGTACACTATAGAATCAATAAAATATTCTTATGTTAACTATAAAAACTGACAATATTTTTTTGTTTTTTGTTTGTTCATTTATTTTGCTAAAATGCCGAGAATTCTGACTCTGCTAAATGAACCAAAGGGAAATTTTTTCCTTCCCAGAATTTATATTCAGTCCACCTCCATCTTTAAAGAATTTTTATTAACATTTGAGACTACAGAACAATTCATATTTGAGTAAATAAAACTTACCACTTGGAGAATGTCTTCATCTTTTGGCATAACACTAAGTTCCAATGTCGTATCACTGAAATTGAATATATATAAAAATTATGTTAGGGGAGGTGCAAGTGTATAAAAGAGAAATAAAAGAAAGATAGTTAGCTCAGAATTACTTTTTAAATTTGCTTATGAGTTTAATTTTTGTTTTTATAAATATTTACTTATCAAACCCAAATCATTAAAATAAAAAGCAGTTACTTTTATAAATAAAGCTAATTATGAAGGAAAGAAGGGATCCTGCCATATGTTTGAGCTATTCATAAGAGTCTTCTTTATAAAGTGTTTCTAATTTAGGGACATTAAATATATTACTTATTTTAAATATTCCTGGAACAGAACTCTTCAGTATATATTTATTCATTATTTTAATTCAAATCACAGAAAAATTATATATTTTTACCACATATTTTCACTATTTATCAAGTTAAAAATACATTCACATGAAATTAACCAAAGAGCCCTCAAATTTAACATTTTAAGTCATATAAAACATCTAAATTTTGAAATATTCCCTCTTGGCCTCAGAAGTGAAGGAAATCAGAGTTTACCCTCAAAACTATCAAAATGACTCATTTTTAAAAACTACATAGCATTTCAACTATTTGCTTTCTTCTCTGACTTAATTTTAGAGCTTAAACAGCTTAAAGTCTCACTTTATTTTGGTACTATAAATGTCCTGTTAAAAGATAGAGAAGTTTCTCTAGGTTTAAAAAAGCACCAAGGGGTAAATTATACTCAGTCTTGTGATCTAGAATTACATTTAGAAAAAGCAACGATACTGGGATGCTCCCGTCAAGTAATTCAGTATCTAACCTAAGAATATCAGATTTTTTTCTTCCCCCAATACAATCAAGAGATTAAGAAACAATCAGACAACAACAACAAAAAAAAAGAAAACAAAACCTAATAGTTTACTGGTGTCACTTTTTGTTAGATTTGAACCCTTATTATCAGGTTCATAAATGCTCAGAATAGTAAACCATAAGAACCACAGGTTCAAATAAATTTTATTAATCAAATATGTAGGTACTTGTATTTCAATATTTAGAGTTGGTAGAAAATACATACTGATGTTTAGATAAATTCTTCTGCAAGGATACATTTTTACATTAATACACTGCAGAATCTCAATGGCTTTGTGCTGCATTATCCATTTGCTACCAACTGCAGACAAAAGGAACACAATTTTTTTAAAATAAAATAAGATCATGAAAAAACAGTATTTCTCTATTTTTCAAATTGCTTTATTGGCTGAAAAATCAAGACTGTCATTCCAAAGTGTTATTAACTCCAAGAGATAAACTGCACCAGTAACAAAAAAATTAATGAGGATTTTGAGGAAAACAAAGATTAAGTTATGGTTACTTGGAAAAAGTATTTTTCAAGAAAAGATGTTAACAAATATACTAAAAAAATCCAACACCAATATGTTGTATCTATGATGAACTAATTTAAGAGAATAAAAATAGGGGTGATCTCCCCACTGCCTCGGAGTGGCTTTAAATTCTTCACAATCCCCTGTTCTCTCCAATACTTAAGATCAAATAGGGATCACTGTCAGAAACACCTAGAATCCAATATTAGAGGCAAGATTTAAGATTTGCTTTCCCTAAATTTAATTAAATATTAAAACAGTAAGAAAAATATTCAGAGAGCAATAAATCACAATCACATCACCTAATCGTAAAAATGACAATGCTTTTGAGCATTCATGTGACTAACTTAGATTACAGCATGAACTGCTTTAGACATAGTTAGAGGAGCTTGATAAAAGTCTTCAGAAAATAATGAACTTCACTTTAATTACAAAGGGATGATCTGGACAATGGGACCCCAATCAGGGCCTACTCTTGACAGGAATTCAATATGCTAACCACTTTGGCTTTCAAATTCTTTATTTATAATTTAGAAAAATTTTCTAGGTGTGTGGTAGACAGAAAAATAGCAGGACTAAGTTATCTTTGAGGTCTCAGGTTATTCTGTACATATTTATTTGCCTTTAGAACTCAAAATTCTTTTATCCTGTAGAACGCAGGTAGACAGACAGATTCAAAGAGAATTTCTTGCTGTCTTTGCTAAAACAAATGAATAAATTTGAGCCAAGAGTATTTAAAGATATTGGAGTAAGCGGTTTTAAAGTAAATTTTAATATGCATTTATATTTTTATTACAAATTATAAATTTAATCGTCATTTCAAATAAAAGTGAGAAACTTAGAGTAAATCTAAAATATGTTCCTTTTAGATTCTTAAGGACTTTAATCACAAATCTGATATATTTGCCGAAGCAAAGCACCAAGTAAGCTACCATCAGGTATTCATCCTTGGCAGTTCTCACATGTATTATCCACTCCAAGGGAAAGTCCCACATCTCCCCATCCCATTATAGAATATAGACAATACTATATTGAATCTACTTGCTTCACTTATTTATAAACATCCATCTTTGGACAAAATTAATCATATTTCGAGAATCTTACCTGTTTTGAATTAAAGCAATTACTTGGGAGTAGGTCTTTCCAATAACACTTTCTCCATTGACTTTTATAATTCGATCACCTTCAAAGAGAAGTAAAAAAAAAAAAAAATACATGAGGAATTCCATAAAAGATCATTTCTGACTACTTTTGAAATATTTCTTGAGTAATGTACTTATTTTTGATATATTCCTCCTATTTTTTAAAGCATCTTTCACAAACATGAATCTAAATTTTAATGTATACAGCTTCTGATGAAATATAGCTTAGGTCTTAGAAGCTCTAGTCAGGGATGAATTTAGAAATTCCAAAAGCTATAGTCACCAGGTGACCCTGGCTACACTATTTATGCCCATTATTTGTTTTCTGAGTTGCAAAACTACTAGTTATTCCTTTGTTTACCCTGTCACTTCCTTGCCTTGGAGACTTAAATTACTCTTCGTAGTGCAATAATTAATCAACTCATCTCTGGCAGATAAGGTACTTCTAGAACATAGAGATCCAAGATTATTTCAATTTTGTCAATACATATCTGTACCATTTTACTATTTTGTAATCCTTATCAAAATTAAATGTAGGCACTTTTAAGAAAGCCTCCAAGAGCCTGTTATCTAAGTGGTAACCAAAAGTGCTCCTAATTAATAATTTATATTATTTGTGTCCAAACCCATCTATTTAGGTATCAAGAAACATACAGATAACTAGGTTCCAAAAACAGTAATAACTGACGTGAAGATACAGGAAAGAACATACAGAAGGAGATAATGAAAAATATGGAAAATGAAATATGGAAGAAAGAAGAAATAAAGGAAAAAAGAAATCTGGAGGTATTGTTTAAAGAGGAATATCAGTACCTGTACATAATCCAGCTTCAAAAGCAGGTCCTCCTTCTTTAACCTGTTTAACAAATATGGTATCCATTGGTTCCAAGCGGTTTCTTTGTTTTCCTATGGGAGAGAAAAAGTCCAAGGCACAATCTTACTTCACAGTATTTTATTAAAATACTGAAATAGAAAAAATAAATAAATAAATAAATAAATAAATAAATAAAATACTGAACTAGAAAATGATATTTTAGACAATTAAGCAAAGATTTTTAATGAAGTGTTAAATACATATCCTGAATTTGGATGCTAAAATCACAATTTAGGAGTTTTCATTAACTCAAACATTTATTTTGTTTCTTCTGTAACACAACCACCATCACGGCAAGAGTAATGGTATCTATTTAGTGGGTACATTCTGTATGTAAATTACTACACTGAGAGTTAATTTCCATATCACGTTACTACTACTATTGCATAAAAGGGGAAACTGAGGACAAGAGAGATTAAATCCTCCAAGGTCACATAGCTAGATTACACAGGGAGTACTTTACTGCTTTTTAACACTCCACTGGGCTAAGTCCTAAGTTATAACAATGATGGAAGATACAGTCCTTTCCCTTCAGGGACTACAGTCGGAGAGAGATGTACAAACCAAAAATGGCACTATGGTATAAAAAACAATCATAGGCAAATACAATATACAGTTATGGCAATGACGAGTGCATGATCAACTCTGTAAGCCAATATTTCACAAATTGCTATCCATGGATCATCTGCATTAACACTGAATGTGCTTACTAAAAATCAATGTTTTGGGGTCTAATCAGAAGTCTGCTTTGTCAACAAGTCTCCCGGATGATTCTTATACACACTAACATTTAAGAACAACTAACAGTTTCAATAAAACAGAAGTCAAGGAAAGATTCCCAAATGAGAGGGCATGTAAGCTAAGTGATAAGCACTAAGACAAGGACTGTGGTGGGAGGAAGGGCAAAGAGGTAGATAGTGGTTCTCAAAGTGTGGTCCCCAGACCACATAACCAGGGCATTGACATAACCAGGGAATGTGTTAGTCATGCAAATTCAGGGACTCCATCCAAGCTCTGCTAAATCAGAAACTGAGGTGACTGTGATATGCAATCATGTTTGGGAACCACTGAAGTAGGAGACACAGCCCTCACTCTTAAAGAACATGACTGAGCAAATAAGGCAGATATATGCAGGGAGTGATATAATACTCGTTAAATTGCAATACTGGGCAGAAAATGAATGTTAAATATTAAGAGTTTACAATTCTTGCCATATAAAACTAAATTTTCATCATGGTGTATCACAAATGTGGCTCAAAAGTTTCTTTTTTTCCTTTTTTTAAAAATACATATTTAAAAAAAAGATTTTATTTATTTGAGATAGCGCACAAGCAGGAGGAGGTGCAAAGGGAGAGGGAGTGGGAGAAGCAGCAGGGAGCCCAATGTGGGGCTCAATCCCAATCCTGGGGTCATGACCCAAGCCAAAGGCTTAACCTGACCCAGGCTGAAGGCAGATGCATAACCAACTGAGCCACCCAGGTGCCTCTTAAAAAAAAGTCTTAAAAAAGGAATATATATCAATAGCTCCCTTTACACACTTAGCTATTTACTCTGAAAGAAGTCTTCTAAAGTAGTGGATGACTAATTCAATCACTTATATGCAACAGGGTAGAGTAAAAATTGCTTGTTTTTAAGTTTTCTTTGTTTTAAGTAGTGTTTTTGTTTTGTTTTTTAAGTTGGCTCCATGGTGCATGGAGCCCAACACAGGGCTTAAACTCATGACCCTGAGATCAAGATGTGAGCTGAGATCGAGTCAGATACTTAACTGACTGAGCCACCCAGGCACCCCAAATTACTTGTTTTCAGAAGCCAGTAGATATGGATCCAAATCCTTGCTTTGCCACTTCATAGTCCAGTTGCAAGTAAGTAAACATTTTTACTTAACTATTACTTTTTCTTCTATGATATTAAGAGATAATTATTCTATATTTTTACATTCTTGAAGAGTTTCCATGAAGACTAATAAATGAGATAACATGTGAAAGTATTCAACATGGCACATAACTGGTTACTCCAGTTATAATTCCTCAGCAAATGTACATTTGCACTCTACACAGTGCTCAAATGAAAACTAGTACCATATTTTATGTCTGTAAGAATGAAAAACTTGAAAGGTAATAAAAACACACTTGCAAAGTATCTATTATACAATTTAGAAGCCTATAAATATGTATCAGATATCTTCCCAAAGAAACTTTATATGGCCTTCTATATTCAGATAACATGAAAATATTATAAATCCTTTTGTCATTTCAGATTAGCTATGATAGCCATGACTACTTTCTCTGTGAGGCTTTGGAGGAAAAAAAGAACTAATGTCAGTTAAATCCCTACCATGAAGAATATCTAATTCTTAAGAGATGTTTGTTAAAGGAGTCAGGGACTAATTGTTATGATTGTATCACTGTATTGTATTATCATATTTCTATAATTATAATTCTATCTGCAACTTAATTTTCAAATGGTTTGAGGGAAAAAATAAACCAAGAGACCATCCCTAGACATGTGGACAGGCAGATAAAGCAGACAGAGCAATATGTTAATTGGTAAACCAAGACAGACAAGGTTTCTGCTGTACTTTGAAAATTATGATAAAAAGCAGGAGCGACTTCCTGGATGTGCCAAGCTTTATTTTTCTTCATAGAATTTATCACTCACTACTTAAAAATATGTTTTTATTTGCTTGCATTTTGGTTGTTTGTCTCTCCCACTAAAATGAAGAACAGGGATTTTTGTCATGTTCTCTGATATCCAGAGTACCTAGAATGATGCCTAGCACAGAAGTGGCATTCAAAAAATATTCAATGAGTGAATAAATTTATTATTTAGTTTAATTCTCATAATAAGCCTACAAGATATATGCAAGTAAGAGGAAACAGACTAAGTAACTTAAAAAGAGGCAGAGTAGGGATTTGAACTCAGGTCCGAATCCAAACACAGTGTTCTCAGTTATTTCAAAAATAATTAAACTATTTATTCATTTGCCAAACTTTACTGAATACAGGCAGTCACTTATAATTACTTTGAATAGAAAAAAAAAGTTTCTTTTCAGTATCAGTCACTTAAAATTCAATTATTTTTGGCTAGGTCTCTCTGTAGCCAACTCAACATTTATAAGAACTGGCATTTAAAGAAAATCATCTGTTTCTTCTTAGCTAGAGATTTGAAGGTTTAGTAAGTTTTGTTGAATCAAATCATTGCTTTCATGGACTTATATAATAAAAGAAGAAAGATTTTCCTCATTAATGTCTTCTAGTCTATTACGTCCAAAAGGTGATTATACCATACTTTTATTTAAAAATACAAAATGTAAATGACTTTAATGAACTCTATAAAAACACTGAGAGTTGGCTGGGCGGCAATGTAGTAAATTCTGAAAATTCTGATAGAAAATTTCACTTATACATAATAGAAGTTGTCCAAAATAATTTTGATTTAATTTCTATAAAAAAATATTAATTCTTCAGAGACTGACATGATAAAATCAGAGACACTGTCATTGACAAATCTTTCAACACACTATGCGTGAAAACATTTGAAGGTGGAACAGATTAAAATGGGGACAATCTGACAGCAAAAACCATCACATCTGCTGAGAACTACTTTTGATTCTTGCTGTCACTTTTCTTTCTGAACTTTGTCTAAAATCTGACTTACTATTACTACTTAGATATTATCCAATTCCTTCTAAACAACAGAAAACTGATAACCCTTAATTACAGGCAGGTTTCACTAAAAAATATACTTCATTTTAATTTCCATATTTTCTGATCCTAAGTTAAATACTTGGCTTATTAATTTTAAGGTGTGTCTTTAAGAGAAGTATTACCCAAAGGATACAAACATAGTGATTCAGAGGGGCACATACATCCCAATGTTTATAGCAGCAATGTCCACAATAGCTAAAATATAGAAAGAGTTCAGATGTCCACCAAAAGATTGTGTGTGTACACACACACACACACACACACACACACACAGGAATATTATTCAGCCATCAAAAAGGATGAAATCTTGCCATTTGCAATGACATGGATGGAACTAGAGGGTATTATGCTGAGCGAAATCAGTCAATCAGAGAAAGACAAATACCATATGATTTCACTCATATGTAGAATTTAAGAAATAAAAACAGACGAACACAGGGGAAGGGAAGGAAAAATAAGATGAACACGAGAGGGAGACAATCATAAGAGATTCTTTAACTATAGGAAACAAACTGAGAGTTGCTAGAGGGGAGGTAGAGGGGTAGGGGCTAACTGATGGGCATTAAGGAGGGCACATGATGTAATGAGCACTGGGTATTATATGCAACTAATGAATCACTAAATTCTACCTCTGAAACTAATAATACACTATATGTGAACTAAATTGAATTTAAATAAAAATATTTTTTAAAAGTGTCCTCTCTTTATAAAACAGAGAAAGACAAATACCACATGGTTTCATTTATATGTGGAATCTAAATAACAAAACAAAGAAACACTCATAAATTCAGAGAACAAACATGGTTGACAGAGGGGAGAGAGGCTGAGGGTGGGTGAAATAGGTGAAGAGGACTAAGAGGTAGAAACTTCCAGCTATAAAATAAGTAAGTCATGGGGATGAAAAACACAGCATAGAGAATATGATCAATAATATTGTGGTAACTTTGTGTGTGATAGGTGGTGATGACATGTATCACAGCAAGCACTTCATAATGTATATAGATGTCAAATCACTGTGTTGTGCACCTGAAACTAATTTACTATTCTGTCAGCTATATTTCAATTAAAATTTTTAAAAAATTTTAAAGAAAGGATAATTTTAAAAAGTATCTTCTTTTTAATATATTCTACTGGAAATGGAATCAAAAATTTCAAGTTTAAAATGTGTTATTCCATCTCGTCTTTAATTTTTTAAGTCAATGATTTCTGAATATGCACATTTAAAAGTCTGATCCTGAACTGTGGTAATTCACGAAGAAAAACAATTCTTTACTTTCCTGTATTATCATCCGGTAGGGCCAGATAGCTTCGCCGGCAATTCCTAGTAAAAAGCCTCTTTTAATTCTATATCCATGTTTTATAATTTCTCATTTTTTGAGAACTCATAGGAAGTGCTTCAAAGAACTGTTTTTATTCAAGTGTTATTTCCTTGACCTTGTCAGAGAAAAGGAAAATGTGTCTTTTTAGCACACATACATAAATCTTTCTGTATTTGAGAAAAGAAGTAAAACGACGACAATCTGAATAATCTAAATGGCTAAATGACAGCAGCTAAAATGGCCAGGTACAGAAAACATTCCATCTTATGCTATTTAACATATAATTAGCAAAGACTTAACAAGTAGACAGAGATCCCATATGTGACTTTACTTAAAGTTGAATACTATTTTGAAATCAGAAAAAAAAACCCCACATACTTTCACATTATAGTAAATATAATCACTTGGGAGAAAAATAACGAGGAAGGAACGAAGAAGAGACGAAGGAAGAAAGGGATGAATGAACAAACTATGTGCAGGTAGTACTTGCCATCTAAATACTGGATGAATATCCAGGTAGCTGTGACTTCTATTCTCCACAGGCAGGATAATGCAGTAGTTAACAGCTTGAGCCTTTTAAACAGATTACATAGTTTAAAATCCTAGCTCTGCCATTTATCTTCAAGGAAGGTTATCAAATGTTGCAAAAATTAGTTCAATTTAATTGGGTATCCTGTATTTTATCTGGCAACCTTACCTCCAAATGATTTTAGACAAATGTTTTACTTGTGTTACAGTGAACTCCTCTGCACAATGAGGATGATGGTAATATATTCCCACCTGGCAATGTTGTTGTGAGGATTAAAAGAGATAATCCATTAAAATGCTTATATAATGTCTAATTCAAGTAGGTATTTAATAAATGTTATTACTGTGCTAGTCTGATAATAAACCTTTGGAAGGTTTACATACAGATCAGGGATAATTGAGGCTGGGGTGCTTGTCACTCTGCAAGTGCTTAATTAAATACTGGTTGAAGGAGTATCTCTATAAATCCAACTGCTATATTATGAAGAAATTGAGGAATACAAACCAAAGACTAAAGAACTCTTAAAAAAAAGAAGGTAGACAAAAATATGAGACTGTACTAAAAAATTTCCAGTAACTCTGACATGAACTACACAATACTTATTTTCAAAGAAACTGGTATTGAAACCAGAGGACTACATCCCTAGGCCTGTGGGCTTTGTCAGTTAAAAAAGATTATTTAAATCTGTAAACGACCCTCTCCTTTAGAGAATGCTAAAGCCCAAAACATTGCCAACATTTAAATTATTTCAAAATCTAAACTTAGAATAAAAGCAAACAGACTCAAGCAAATGGATTATTTTAAGAAGTGACAATTTTGCAGCGCCTGAGTGGCTCAGTTGGTTAAGTGTCGCCTTTTTCCTGGGATTGAGCCCTGCATTGGGCTCCCTGCTCAGCAGGGAGTCTGCTTCTCCCTCTCCCTTTGCTCTTCCCCCCAACTTGTGCTATTTCTTAAATAAATGAAATCTTTAAAAAAAAAAAAGTGACAGTTTTGAAGTATGCCACTTATAAAGAGGACCCTGTAAAGAATATCCACAGAAAAGTAGATAGGTATAAGTCAGGGAATGCTATAGTTCTGGGGGCAATAGGAAAATATTTATTAACAGAGTGAACAAATACATACCTTATACAAAGAAATACCCTCCCATGTTTTAAACAAAAACAAAGCAAGAAAAAAAAATAATGGCTGTCACTGAGATTATTAACCTTTTTGGCTTCTTCCTTCTGAGTTTCTGAAGATGCTACTGAACAATTTTTTTTAAATGGAACTAATCTTCTCTTTTATAATGACAGTTAATTTTTTAAAGTATTCTTTTAATTGATTTCTTTGTTGTAAAAAAAAGTCTACACAAGAGAAAGCCACTGAAATTAAACTGGGCTTCATATGAAAGTTATATAAGCCATGGAAGAAGGATACTCTCCACAAATGTGGAAAACTAAAGAGATACATCACATAATAGAGCATTAAAGCTCCAAGCATTAATTATTCAAAGAAAATCAATTAAATGGTTTATGGAAATTGATATTTAGTTTTCAGACCAAAAAATAAGTGAAACCACAATGTAGATTGAAATAGATATCAAAGTTAAGTCTAAATAATGAAAAATGACCTCAACTTCTTTTTGATGGGTAACAGATTGCCACAGGGGGGGAAAATAGGGCATGAAGAAGAATTTATTGTGCAAAAGTTAGGAATTATGAATCTTTTAAGGCAGAAAACAAACGAGAAATAAATATCAAACCCAGGCTAGGATTACCTCTGGGGAAAGAGAATAGGTGAAGAGTTATGGCCTCAATCATACTTATAACCATTGGGGTGAGGTGGGATGGGGTCAGGACTGGGAGGAAGGACGCTAAAATGCTAACCTGACAAAGATAGGTGGCAAGCATTTGGAAGTTACGTTTTCCCCCTATATTTTCTGTTTGCCTGAAATATTTTGTAAGTATTTCTTAATTGTTGGAAACAGACTGCTAATCTTTATTTTGAAGGTTTGGCTTGCTGATGGCATACATAATTATCCTAAGAGCCTAACAGAGACACACTAACAACCAAAAAATCCATAAATATCATTATGAAGCAGCATCCAACTTTAAAAGACTGGTATGGCAGATTACTGGGTACTCCATTTCCTTTGGTTATAGCAGAAGCACTAATTAAAAAATATAAATATATGCTAGTTTATTAAATCTAGGTATTCCCAGATTTCTACTAAAGATGTTCTCATTTCCAGAGGGATGGCTAATACTTTAAAATTATATCTCCCAAGCCTCTAATCTACAGCTCCAACAATTATGAGCTTCAAACTCAAAATTCCAATAGCCTCTGGACATTGTAGGATGTTGCCTGTTGGGTCTCAGTCAAATTCTATCTATAAGCAAACTCATATCCTCTACTCAATCTGATCTTCAAGTAATATCAGATGGAGCAAAATAAAATTTTTAAAAATCTGTTAAGTATTAAAAAGAACGTCATGATATCATTATATAACTTAATCATGATAAACTTTCAACCCACACCCAGCTAATTATTTTTGCTTACTTTTTATTGTGGAAAATGTCCAACATATACAAAAGTAGACAAAACAGAATAAAAACCCATGAACATAACTTAAATAACTAAAAAAACTTTGTCAATCTTATTTTACTCCTACTCACTTTTTCTTCCTGAAGTGTTTTAAAATAAATCTCAGATATCATGTCAATTCATTCATCAATACTTTAAGATTTCTTTATTTACTTGAGACAGAGAGAGAGCATGCAGGCTGGGAGGGGGAGAAGGAAGAGGGAAAGAGAAACTCAAGCAGACTTCATGCTAGGTGTAGAACCCGATTTGGGACTTGATCTTACCACCCTGAGATCAGACCTGAGCTGAAACCAAGAGCCTGATGCTTAAGGGACTGTGCCACCCAGGCACGTCCCCTACCCCCTTTTGTTTTTAAGATTTACTTATTTACTTTATTTTTTAATTTAATTAATTAATTTATTTTTTACTTACTTATTTTAAAGGGAGAGAGAGAGCATCCAGGGACATTCATAAATACTTTAAATACTGCAGTATGCATCACCAGCAAATAGGAACTTTACTTTTTCTTAAGGAAAGATAAAACAATCCCAGATTTCTCCATAGTATGTGGTATTCTCCACAGTGTAGATAAGTATAAACTGACAACAAACACAATCTTGCCTTCTACTTTCATCCTCCTAAATGCCTACTTAGCATCAACGAAAAGCAGTATGTCACAACATAGAAAAGACAGCACCAAAAGCTATGAAACAAATTTAGAGAGGTTTCACATATGAAATCACAACAGAACCCTAGATTAAGTTTCCCATCAAGTTAACCATTCCCAATGGAATGCTCTGCCTACGTATTCAAATCAGTGAGATCACACACACACAGGAGAACATACAATACATGAAAAACTCCAGCACATGGAACAGTGCCTGGCACACAGTAGACGATCAATGAATATTTACTGCTGACTTACCAAATTACAGCTCTGGCAAATGTCAATAGTAGAACCGCCCAAAACCAAGTAAGGATTTGTTTAAGGAACAAAGTTGCATTGCAACTGACCTGTAGAATCTCCCTCAAACAGTAGATGGGGCTACTTAATAGTGGCCACTTAATAGTAGTTTGAGTAAAGTACCGCTAGGTGTCAGACACGAGTCAAAATTTTCTGGCATGATTAATGACTTAGGCAAGACAGACTCTGGAAGAGTGTTATTCATTCAACAAATATTTACAGAGCTTGTAAATGTGCCAGGTGCCGATTATCCTGCAATGAGCAAAACAGTCCTGGGATCTGCCCTCTCCAGTATTTGAAGTTTATGCAGCATCATTTCTCTCTCTCTCTCTCTCTCAAGTTTCAGGAATTTCACCAAGTATGTCTCACGTGTGGATTCACAGCCCTGCCATTCCTGTTGTGCTGGATTTTAATTTCTCCCAAACCCAGGAAAATTTGTTCCAGTGTTCTAACCACCAGCAACTATCTTTCCATCTCAGACCTTACCATCGCTGGACCCCTTAACGAATTCCACTTGGTTTTTGCTTTTATCAAGATCTTCCGGGGCACCTGGGTGGCTCAACAGTTGAGCAGCTGCCTTCAGCTCAGGGTGTGATCTCAGAGTTCCCGGATCAAGTCCCACATCGGGCTTCCTGTGTGGAGCCTGCTTCTCCCTCTGCCTGTGTCCCTGCCTCTGTGTGTGTGTGTGTGTGTGTGTGTGTGTGTGTGTGTCTCTCTCATGAATTAAAAAAAAAAAAAAGACCTTCCATTTCCTTTAGCCCTCCCTATTCTTCAAGATTTGTCAGGCTCCCTCCAGAAATCACTTTCTTTCTTACTTACTAAGATTACCCACGGACCAATACTGCAACAAGATTCACCAACAACTTCAACTTCCTTCCCTGCCCCCTGACCTTCCAAAGCATTCAGCTTGCCAATCTCCAACTATGGAGAATTCCATCCGTGCACCCACTCTGTTCCTCTGCTTGGCCTACTATTTCAGTTGAACAAAACTGCAAATCCCATAACCCACTGATTTATAGTTTCTGAGTTCAGCTAAGTTCTCGATACGGCTCACTCAAGTCTCTTGCTTATGTTTTAATTCCCATTCCTTCACGGTTGCTGTTCCAAACTTAATGAGCTTCTTGAACTTGCTGGTCCATCCTGATTCCCTCACACTATCTGGATAACCTTTTCTTTTATGGCACAGTACACTTCAACTGTTGTATCCTGATTTTTTTTTTTTTTAATCTTTGCCCATCCTTACTTCCTTTTGTTTTACCTTAAGTAAGGATTTAGTCACCTGCTTCCCTCAAGACTGTTTCCCTCACGGTCTCCTCTCATGTGTAAAACTTCAGTCAATCTCTGTTCTTCCCTTCACTGGACAGACATACATATTCTCAGAGACATACAGTAGCTTCCTGTACTTAAAAGAACAGCAAAACTTCTCCCTGTCCTTCCACATAGCTACCATCTCTTATTTTCCTTCCCTTCCTTTTCATACTTTTGAAGAATAGTCCATATCGTATCCTTATTTCTTTACTTCTAATTCAGGGTTTCTCCAACACTGACAAGTATCCCCTTGGGGATACAAGCAAAACTTCCCACCCACCCCATTCCCATCCTCATTAAGTTTCCCTGCTCTAATTTATGTTCCAACCCACGATACTTGGTTTCTGTATCCCCTCCGCTCACTCTACTGAAACTATTCTCAGTAACTTTACCAGTGTGCTGCTTGTCAAACTAGGTCCAACAGTATCCTTTTTAGTCTTCATCCAAATCTCTATGCAAAGGATAGTTATCTCCTCTCCCCTTAAAATGACCACCTCTTACTTAGCAGGTCAGCAACTCCTCCTGGTTGTCTTCACCTTCCACAACTTATTCTCAGACTTCCTTTCTGATTCTTAGATGTTTACCTTCCATAGGGCCCTATCTTTATCCTCTGTTTTCATGCTCTCTGGGCATGGTTTCATTTACACCTAGGACTTAATCAGCGCATATATAACAATGACTTCCAAATCTATTTTCAACCCCACCTTTCCCTATGGGATCCACAGCCAAATTTTTAACCAGGTACTGAACATTTTACAGGCATCAGAAATGCAACTTATCCCAAACTAAACCCATTTCCTCAGAGGAAGGAGGCAGATATGTTCCCCCTCCAGAATCCTGCAGCTAATGGTCCCTCCATCTATCCACTCATTCATGCCAGAGAAGCTAAGCATATTCCTCCAGAAATCATCCTTACTTGGTGACATAAAATTCACACTCAAGTCCCACCACCAAATCTGGGCAGATATAACTTCCAGATATCTCTGAAATCTATTCTAGAACACTGGTCTTCCTTCCTCCTGATGATATCCTATTCACCTGTCAATACTGCAAAGGAGGGCAGCCCCGGTGGCGCAGGAGTTTAGCGCCACCTGCAGCCCGGCGTGTGATCCTGGAGACCGGGGATCGAGTCCCACATCAGGCTCCTTGCGTGGAGCCTGCTTCTCCCTCTGCCTGTGTCTCTGCCTCTCTCTCTCTCTTTCTGTGTGTGTTTCTCATAAATAAATAAATAAATAAATAAATAAATAAATAAATAAATCTTTAAAAAAAAATAGTGCAAAGGACATCCCACCTGAGACCCTTCCCTGCTGCTTAAATGATGACTCCCTGTGCAGTGGTCCTGCCACAACTGTACACACCTCTACTGTTGCATGTATGTAATTATTCTACACTTTCATCCTCCATCAGAGTAGGGGATTCTTGAAGCCAGAGCCTTTATTTTACATATATGTTCTTTACATATATATATACATGCCAGGAACGGTTTTGAGTTTTAAGCCAAAATAACAAAATAAAGTTCCTGTTCTACATTCCAATTGAGGCAGAAAATGTTTGACAAGAAATAAATAGCATGAGATACGGTGATAAGTGTTAGGGAGTATAATAAACAGAGCCGAGAAGGGGAGGAAGGGTGAAAGGCAGGGCTGTAATACTATTTTCATGATATGGTCAGACAAGTCCTCTCTAACAGGTCACATGTGAACAACTACCCGAAGAAAGCCAGGTTAGAAGCCGTACTTCTCCCTTTCCAGCAATGAGATTAGTGGCTTACTTGTAGTAGTGACTCAACAAATGTTTGCTAAGTGAATGAATAAACAACAGGAAATAGATTTCTAGATTTAATATTACGTAGCATTCATATACAAATATTTCTGTTCTGGAAAATTATGTTTAACTTTGAAAACAGGGACATAACTATCCCAATTAACTTATTAGCTGCCTCTATGAACCACATACTTTGAATGTAGACTAGCTGAAGAGCAATCAGGAAAAAAAAGGGGACTATCCGGCCAGATGGTGTCTGTGATCAAAGTCTTAAGTCATACAGCAGCTGGGAAAAGACAGCTCAAAATCACCTAATTACAGGGTCACCTCTGCAACATTTTCTATAGAGAAGTTTTTTCAGAGAAAAGCCTAGAACATTACTACTACTCCAACTGTGTACTTTCCTTGACTTTTTCATCTGAATAGCCCTATTTCTAATTAGCTGAGACTCTAGATTTCATATTTATTTTTAGAATGCTTTTAGAATACTTCCAGAAACTTTAAAAGTTGCATTGATTGTCTTGACTACCAAAGTAACTTCATGCCTTTCAAAGTCTTAAAACCAACTCCAAAAAATTGGATTTCTGACAGTACCTACTTAATCCAATCAAATTCCTTTCATTTTAGATTACTGTAAAAATGGTTTCCTGGAACTTTTAAAGTGAAGTTAGATATATATTTTTTTATTTATTTTTTTCAAAAGAATTATTATTATTTTTTAAAGATTTTATTTATTTATTCATGAGACACACAGAGAGAGAGAGGCAGAGACACAGGCAGAGGGAGGAGCAGGCTCCATGCAGGGAGCCTGAGGAGGGACTTGATCCCGGGTCTCCAGGATCAGGCCCTGGGCTGAAGGCGGCACTAAACTGCTGAGCCACCCCAAAAGAATTCTTTTTTTGGGCTGCCCCCAAAAGAATTTTTTAAAAGTTTATTTTTGCCTTACCCAGCAGATATCAACCTATCTTCTATTTTTTTCCCCAAAGGTTTCATTTATTTATTGGAGTGAGACAGAGCACAAAATGGGAGGAAGGGACAAAGGGAGAAGGAGAAGCAAACTCCCCACCACGCAGGGAGCCCAACATGGAGCTCCATCCCAGGACCCTGGGATCATGACCTGAGCTAAAGGCAGACATTTAACGGACTGAACCACCCAGGTGCCCTGCCCTATTTATTTTTACTTTCAAGTAAGCTCCACACCCAACATGGGTCTTGAACTCACGACCCCAAGATCAAGAGTCATATGCTCTACTGACTGAGCCAGATATATATATTTTTTAAACTCTCATCTAACTTAACCACCTGACCAGTGTATTTTACAAAACGGTTTGCCAAATTCCTACTGACATTCAGGATTACAGTATTTTTGTTACTGCTGCCTGAGCTTACACACTTAGTGGCTATGTCACATCTCTAAACTTAAAAAATGTCTGACATTTCATGTTAAAAGCGAGAGAGGTGAAAGAAAGGAAGGAAGGCAGGAGACAATAATTTTCTTCCTGGACAGCAGTGGTACAGACATGAACATGCTGAGTTGTGCAGCTTGGGAAAGAGTCATGTCGGAACAGTGCCAAGTTAAGGTTGGTTCATCCAGAGCATTGACTCAACAACATCTGAGCTACTACCAGGTACATACTAGGCCCTGAAAATTAAACAATAAAGGACAATTTCCTTCCTTAATGATCTTTGTTCTTAAAGTAATACATAAAAACACTGTTTTCATAAATACAATGAATAGTCTGGGTATGGAAGAAAATTTCAGTTTGCATACTCTAATACTAATTTTTGATAAGAAATATATTTGCCCCCACTTATTTCTGCATTTTCCCATATCAGATCTGTGCTGCTGCCACCACCTCCCAGGATCAGGTGGAGGAGGAGGAGGCAGAGAGTCTCTGCTTGTTTATCACATAGCAGGAACAATTGCTCAGATTAACTGTCTCCAAAATATGAGTAGGGATTTTCCAGAAGAGAAGAGAGAAACTAACTGTGAAGCATCAAACAATCTATTTATTCCATCTTGTACAAAATACGCTTCCCAACATTTGGAGAATAGCTATCACTTTCATGCCCTCAGCATCTCTTTTGCAAGCCACAGCATCAAGTTCTTTCAATCTTTTAAAAAAATACACACCATAGTTTTAAAATTTATATATATCCTTGCTATCACTGTCCTTTATTTCTGAGGCTCCCCAGTGTTTTGACCATGTTCTATTTAATCAGAAAAAGATCCAGGAGCCCTAATTTCCCATGTTTTCCTACCTATCAAGTGGAGTGGAATAAAATAAATATACTGAAGATAAGTTGTTAATAGCAAAATACAGAATCACTTATCTCTCTCTGTGTGTACACATGTATGCATGTGTATATTCATGTGTGTATTTGTGTGTATATAAGCTTATACATTTTTAGATTAGGAGACATTGCCCATAAGAGCAAACTACAAATAACTTGGTAATCTGATTTTATCTTTATCTATATTGATAGGATATAAAGGTATTTCAATAAGACAATATATGGACAGCAAGTCTTTTATTTTATTTTTTGACAGCAAGTCTTTTAATAAAGTATCAATGTACTAGCAAATTGAGCTAGTACAGGGGAATGCATAATTTATATTTGAACCATAGTACATATATATGTAAGCCTAGCTGCTAGAAAATTACATCCCAAAATACTATTAATATCAATAATATATGTCCAGACTGAACAGGAGTCCCTTCCACCCAGCAAGCAGAAGAAAAGCCCAAGTCCTATCTAGTTATGAATCTATTAAGAGATTGTCCCACATTAATAATAAGGGTAACTAGAAATAATGCTCCCACCAACCTGAAGGCTACACCTAGGTGCTAAGCAAAGTAAGGGGGGTGGGGGGAGGAAGGAAACCAATCTCTAAGAAGTAGCTATGGACCAAACTTCAAATAGATTTGCAGCCTAAAAATATAATAACCTGGTTCTGTATAAAAGCAAACACCAATCTATTTGAAAACAACGTTTTCATCCTAGATCTCAAAAAATTCCTAGTAGTTTTTGATGGACAACAAAGGCAAAATAGTCCAATATACAAAGCAAAAAACCCCCCAAAGATCAAAGAACAAAACCCACCCTGAGCTAGAACCAGCAGAAAAACAAAAACAAAAAAGAGAAACAGACCCACAAAGACTCCTGATAGTAAAATTACCAGACACAGATTATAAAACAACTGTTTACTATTTTTGAAAAAACTTTTAAAAAATCCTAAAAATGATAAAGAGAAAGCTATAACAATCAATCATGTATACTTTGGTGCCTTCCCTGAAGAATTTTTAACAATCAAAATTTAAAACCCAAACAGCTAAAAAGAAAATTATTAGATATATATTGAAAGAAATTATCTAAATGCAGCTTCTGAGAAAGATTTGGGGAAAAAAGGGAAGGAAGAGAGAATTTAGGAGCCATGGGGGACAGAATAAAAACATCTAACATTTGTTCAACTGAACCCCAGAAGAATTGAAGAGAGCACTGAAAGACAGATAATATGTGAAAAAATGCTAGCTGAAAATTTTCTAAAACTGATGACAACCACCAACAGACACAAGAAGCTCAATGAATTATAAACAAGAAAAACAAAAACAAATTCTCACCAAGACACATTTACAAAAGGGCCAAACACGAAAGATATGGAGAAAATCTTAACAGCAGATATAAAGTTTGCCTTCATAAAACCAATACACCAAAATATGAATTAATAAGCAAGAATATAAGCCAAAAGAGAGTGGGATATTAACTTCAATAGGTTAGAAGAAAACATCATCATAGAATTTTGTAGCCAGCAAAATCTTTTCCAAAAATGAGAGTAAAACAAAGACTTTTCAGGAAAAACAAAAACAAAAAACCCCAAGAGAATTGCAACATAACATAAAAGTAACCTGCAGGTAGGAGGAAGATTAGTAGAGTTAACATATCCTAAAGTCCGTATATTGTTTCAGAGGAGAATAAAATATTAACTAGCACTAGACTTTGATAAAGTTGCATATTATGATACCACTAAAGAACCGCAATACATTATTTAATCTTGAGAGAAAAATATAAAAAATTCAAGATAAAACAGAAACTTCAAAATAAAGTAGGAAATTAAACAATAAATGTTATTAATTATATTAAATGTAAACAGACAAAAATTTCCAAATCTAACAATGGTGAACTACCTTGTTTCAGAATCAACTCTTCCACCTATGAGCAACAACCAGAAAAGCTGGATGAAGTATAGGTAACATTCATGTGAAGTATAGGTAACAGAAAGCCTCCAAGGCAAGAGGGCTCAAAGGGGGATAGGATCTCAAAGAGAAGGAAGTTCAGAGAAGTGAGCTCAATGTTTTGCATGGCTTTTAACGTTGAGGTACTTTCTGCTTCCAAAGTAATGGCTGAGAGACTGATGAGCTGTACAGAACTTCCATCAATCTCAAAGGGCCAGGAGGACACAAATGGCTATTTGAGGCCAGACAAGGAAGGTCTGGAAAACACCATAAGCTTTCAGCTTGGGTCTCCCAAGGAATTGCGTGAGTAGGGGTGAAAAAGAGAAGCCCAGCCACATCAAGCATGCAGGTGTGCTGTACAGATTTCCTTTGAGAGAGAATCTGCTGTGGGGAACACAGCGGAGTGAAGCCCCAGCTGCCACTCCTTTAGATCCACCGTGGTCGCACAGAGGCCATATTTCCCCATTAGGGCACAAAGCAAGATTCTGCTCAAGGGCAGTGTTTTTTGGGGAGCTCCTCAGTGGCCTCACAGAAACCTCCTGACGTTGGGCTGCAGTCTGGCATCTTTCCTACCAAATCCTCCCTTCCTTCTCTTCTCTCACAGATGTCAGACCTGCAGTGTGGTCTGAAGTCTTCCCCTGCATCTTCCGCTCCCTTCTTCTTTATCCTTCACAGGCATTTCTCCCAATGAATCTCTGCCATGTCTAATGCTGTCTTGCCATCTGTTCCAGTCTTAGCATGGCATCTGTTTCCCAGAGAACCCAAACTATTAAACCAAAAGTCAGAAAAACTAAGGCCCACCTTTAGGTAAAGCCAATCCCTGCAGAGAGATGCAAAAATCCTAAATACAACACAAAACCAAACCTGGCAATATATGAAAAATATCATATAATATGAACAAGCTTGATTTAGTCCAGTCATGCAATGTTTAACAGTTGGAAAAATAAATCAATATAATTCACTATATTAAGAGGTTAGAGGAAAATAAAATAAAAGGTTTATGCCAAAAGATGCAGACAAATTCAACATTCATTCATGGGAGAAATACACCATGTTCACAGATTAGAAGATTCAATTATTTCAAATGTTTTCAAATAATCAAATATTGTAATTAATATAAACCAATTAAAATTCCAACAGATTTTTTTGTTAAGTGCAGAAACTGAAAAACTGATTCTAAAACTTTGTGATATTGCAAATGGACAAAAATAGCCAATCCAATTGTGAAAAACAAAACTGAAACACTTACTCTACCTAATAGCAACATTTAGAACGTGGTAATTACAGTAATTAAGATCACAATCTTGCTGCAGAGAAAGTGACCAATGGAACAGAACAGAGGTTGGCAAGCTGGGTGTATAAAAAGCCAAACAGTAAATATTTTAGGCTTTGCAGAATACATGCAGTCTCTGCCGCATATTCTTTTTTTAAAACAATCTTTTAAAAATATAGAACCGTTCTTACTTTGGAAGGTATACAAAAGTGAGGCACAGGCCAACCCCTGGAATAGAAGAAAGTCCCGAAACAGACCTACAGATATTTTATGATCAAGGTGGTATGACAAAGCAGTAAAAAAAAGTATAGAGTGTTCACTAAACAGTGTAGGGTTAGGGCAGCCCAGGTGGCTCAGCGGTTTAGCGCTGCCTTCAGCCCAGGACATGATCCTGGAGTCCAGGATCGAGTCCCATGTCAGGCTCCCTGCATAGAGCCTGCTTTTCCCTTTGCCTGTGTCTCTGCCTCTCTCTCTCTCTCTGTGTCTCTCATGAATAAATTTTAAAAATCTTTAAAAAAAATAGTGTAAGGTTAAATGCATATCCATATTGGAAAAAAATTAATCTTGGTTTCATACTACATGTAAAATAATAATTACAGGTAAACTGTAGGTTTAATTGTGAATGATAACACAATAAAGCATCCTGTAGATAACATAGGAGGGTATCTTTGTGATCATAGTAGAAAAAATTCTTTTTTTTTTTAAATATATTTTTTTAAATTTTTATTTATTTATGATAGTCACAGAGAGAGAGAGAGAGAGAGAGAGAGAGAGGCAGAGACATAGGCAGAGGGAGAAGCAGGCTCCATGCACCGGGAGCCTGATGTGGGATTCGATCCCGGGTCTCCAGGATCGCGCCCTGGGCCAAAGGCAGGCGCCAAACCGCTGCGCCACCCAGGGATCCCAGTAGAAAAAATTCTTAACTAGGACTCAAAGTATTGGCTGTAAAAGGAAAGACTGACAATTGGACTACATTAAAATTAGGAACTTGCCTTTATCAAAATTACTACAAAGAAACTGAAAGGCAAGTCACAGCTGGATACCTGATATAGATATAACTAATAAAATCCTCATCAAGAATATTTAAAGAACTCTTAAAAAATTATTTTTTTAAAAAAGAACACTGATACTTAATAACCAAATAAAAAGTAATCACCCCTATAATTTTCAGGAAATTTAAATTAACCTATATTCCATACCACTGTACACCCACTAGAATGACTAAAATAGAAAAACTGCAAATATTAAATGTTAGTGAAGATATGGCACAACTGGGACTCTCACACCATGTGGCTGAGTATATACATTGGTCCAATAACTGAAAAACGATTTAGCGGTATCTACTAAATGTAACCATATGCATACCTATGACTCGGCAATGTCACTCTTGAATGGATATACTCACTAAAAATAAGCACATATGTGCCCAAAAGTGTATGGATAAGAACGTTCTACATCTGCATCAGTTGAAATAGCTAAACACTGGAGGAAAATCTAACTAAACTGTCTATATCCTCTTTGTTTTATAGCAAGTTTAATGAGGTATAACTTACCTATGATAAAATGTACCCATTTTAAATGTTCACTTCCTAAGTTTTGACAAATGTAACCCATGTAACCACACCACAACCAAGATATAGTACATTTCCATCAGGCTGGAAACTTCCCTTATGTGCCTTCCCAATCAAGCACGAATTGGTTCAGATTCATCTTTCCTCTCATACAAATGGAATCAGACAGTCTGTCCTCTTTTGTGCTTGGTTTCTTTCATTCATCAAAATGTTTTTGACAGAAAAACCAGGAGCAACAAAAGAAAAAGTACATAAATTAGATTTTATCAATATTAAGAACTTTTGTGCATCGAAGAACATTATCAAGAAAGTGAAAAAACAATCTACAGAATGAGAGAAAATATATGCAAATCATGTATCTGATAACAAACCACTCTCTATACATAGAACATTTACAACTCAAAAACAAAAAGATAAAAAAAAAACCAAAAAGATAAACAACCTAATTAAAAAAAAAAAAACAGAGCACTGGATTTGAATAGACATCTCTCTAGAGAAGATACACAAGTGGCTAACAAGCACATGAAAAGATCCTCAACATCGAGTTATTAAGGGAATGCAAAGCAAAACCACAATGAGACCCCACTTCACACTCACTAGGTTGGCTATAATTCAAAACTGGAAAATAACAGGCATTGATGAGGATGTGGAGAAATTGGGACCTTCATACATTGCTGGTGGGAATGCAAAAATGATGCGGTTGCTGTGGAAAAACAGTTTGGCAGTTCCCCAAATGTTTTACATAGAATTACCATAAAACACAGTAATCCCACTCCTAGACATATACCCCAAAGATTTGAAATCAGGGACTCAAACAAATACTTGCATACTCAAGTTCATAGCAGCATCAATCACAATAGCCAAAAGGTGAAAACAGTGCAAATGTCCACCGACAGATGAATGGATAAAAAAATTGTTATATACAAATGCAAGGAGGGGCACCTGGGTGGCTCAGTGGTTGAGTGTCTGGCTTTGGCTCAGGTCGTGATCCCAGGTCCTGGGATTGAGTCCCACATCATCCCATTCATGAATGAATGAATGAATGAATGCAATGGAATATTATTCAGCCAGGAATGAATTACCAGTACGGGCCACACATGGACAAAACTCAGAAGCATTACACTAAATGAAGAAGCCATATAAAAAAGGCTATATAAAATATCCAGAATAGGTGAATCCAAAGGGACAGAAAACAGACTGGACTTTGGGGAGGGGAAAACAGTGAATGACAGCCTAATGGATATGGGCTTCCTTTTGGAGCAATGAAAATGTTTCGGAACTAGATAGAGGTGGTAGATGTACAATGTTTCATACATGTCCTTTAATTCTGTACTAATTCTGTACTAAATGCCACTGAATTGTTCACTTTAAAATGGTGAATGAATTTCACCTCAATATAAGAAATGTTTTTGAGATTGATCCACCATGCTGTGTGTATTCCACTGCATGGATATACCACCATTTGGTTATCTATTCATATGTTGATGAATTCAGTTGAATCCAGTATTTATTGATTGAACAAGGCAACTATGAATACTCCTGTACAAATACTTCTGTAGGCAAATGTTTCATTTATCCTTAGTAAATACCTGAGTGCCCTTATCATTTCATAAAAATTAGTGAAAAATACCACAAGAAGTTCTATCAGTCATCAAGATGCAATAGGTACCAAAAATATAACCACATCAAAGATAGAAATCAGCTGCAAATATTAAAGCAATGCTGCCTTATCCTTCAGCTGAACAGACTTAAGCCAACAGAATATGTTCAATCACGAAGATGAAGAAAATTTTAAAACAAGTATGAAATGCTAATATTAGCTTAGCTGCAACTGTATCTGAAAGTTGAATTAGGATTTTTTCATACTCTACATTTCAAGGGAACAGAACCCTCTTTCTTATACATTTTCAAGGATGAATTGTGAGAGTATAGAATTTTCTAAGAAGCCATGGTAGAAACTGAGAGGAAACCCTAGAACTAGATAGCTTGAGTACGTAGTCTAATACTGTCCCTTGCTAGTTACTTAAACACTTCATGCCTCAGTTTCCTCATCTAAAAAATGGAGGTGATAGTATCCAACCCAGAAGGTATGAGTTAATTCACACAAAATCCTAAAACAATGCCTGGCATTTTGTAAGTCAGCTGTCACCACTACTACCATACCTACACTACAACAACCACATCCTCTTCCTCCTCCTCCTCCAACTCCTTTATCATCATCATCATCATCATCATTATCATCATTTTTACTTCCTAAAGTATCTTCAAGACAATGCCAGACACCTGTGGATGTTCTATTGAGCACTATTAAAAATTAATAAAAATATGTAACTATTTAGTATATTTACCTATCTACCAGAGAAACTCAAATAATTTAAACAATCAATACAGTTAAAAATGGGTCCCAAGGGGTTTAGTTAATGCCTAAAGATGTCAGCAGAGACCCATGAACTCACTTAGCATTGCTACATTTTAGAAATAATGAAACAAGCTTCTACTGCCCTACCCCCCACACTAGAGACCATGGACTTGCCCATAATAAGAATTCCCTCTTACCACAAATTTTCCATTTGTGTTCCATTTTTTAGTGGAACACATTTTTTAGTGTTATATTATTCTGAGGGAATAGGTTTTCTGCCTATTAATGGAAATCAGTGGCAAAAAATACACCCAATTTTCTCACCTTTCCAGAATTTACCTCTTCATTAAATGGAAGAATGATCTCTAAAGCATAGTGGGTATTGTGCAGCTGGCATAAAATGATGAAGTGGCCCAATTAGATTTTGCTCTCAGGAATTTGGAAGTATTATGATGTGAAAGGAAGGACAAACAAAGATACAGTGAGGGCTGTACCTTACACAGATGTCAGCTCATGAGAAAATCAAGTATAATCAAAATTAACTATGAAAGTCGTGTAGATGCTCCAGTAAATATCAGAGTTTGGGTCTTTGGAAAGTCAAAGCCAAGACTTGTTGTTATTCTCTGCATTTAGTAGCTTTCTAGGTCCCCATTCTGGTGCCTGTGGCTCCCCAGGTATCCTGTCACTCTTGACACTGAATTTGGAGATGTCCTGTTAGGTTTTTTTAGAATTAATACATCTGTCCTGAGGTGGTTTGGAGAAGTTTCTATTTCTTGCCACAAAAGGAGCACTGGTTAGAAAAGTCAAACATAGTCTCAGAGCTGTTCTGTCAGAAACAATAACAATCACAAAATACAATTTTTTACTAGTGAGAAAATTTATAATAGTCCCAATTACTTTTTTTCTACTATTAATGCTTAAATAAATCTTCACTCCAAAGTAGAAACCCAACAGTTACTTAAGTACCTACCTAACAAAATAATAAAGACATTGTAAAACACTGGAAATTTCCCTAGAATTAAACTAAGATAGGGGATCCCTGGGTGGCGCAGCGGTTTGGCGCCTGCCTTTGGCCCAGGGCGCGATCCTGGAGACCCGGGATCGAATCCCACATCGGGCTCCCGGTGCATGGAGCCTGCTTCTCCCTCTGCCTGTGTCTCTGCCTCTCTCTCTCTCTCTGTGTGTGTGTGACTATCATAAATAAAAAAAAAAATAAAATAAAAAATAAAAAAATAAAAACTAAGAATTTTTTTTTTTTACTAAGAATTTTTTTACTCATGGAATAAGTAGAAAAGAAATAATAGTAATTACAAACTTTTAATTGCTCTTATTTTGATTATTTATGAATATCTTCTCCAGAGATTTAAGAGACAACAGGACATCAGCAAGACAGCAATTATCTACAATCAACTATTATCACTAAAAAGTATTTTTCTACTTTAATGGCCTTTTTCTTGTAAACATTATTTGTATCATAATAGAGAAAACTAATCAAGAAAAAATAATTTTAAAACACAGAACATTACATATATATAGTATATAAGAAATGTAATAGAATGGAAAACTTGGGTAAGGAGAATAATCAGAAAATTAAGTGGCAAAAAGATATTCCACTAAATTGCCAAAAGGAAAGAACATTACAACAAAACCTTTCAACTGTTTCACAGAATTTTGGCATTAAAACAGAATCTCTTAGGAGTTTGAATAAAATTCTGGCAATTACTTCCTCTCCAGTGGTTCTAGGCTTTGACTCAGACCATTACACTGGAGGCTGGGATTCTATTTCATTAAAACAAAATTTACATAAAAGGATTTCGTAATCTCACTGTGCTTGAAAATAAGTTTTAAGAGAAAAATGAAACTGTATGATAAAAATCATAACATTCAGTTGAATTAAAATAATAACTAAATGTAGTATGTCCCCATATAGGTGGCATTCTCAAAAATGATCTATAAAGAAATTTTTTTCACATAAAATATGTTCTTATGATTGGTTGACTGGATGAGTGGAAATGGTATTACAAGTGCTATACTTTAGCTAACTAGGCCTCCATGGGCTAATCCATGACCCTGCTACCAACTAGAATGACAAGAGCTAAACTCGGCCCTAGGAGGCCAAGAAAGCAAAAGACTAGTCCCTCCTTAAACACAATGAACTTTCTGAGTCCACTGCTAGCCAGGTATTCAGAATTGGATAATAAGTGATGATTGCTCCCATAAGATATTCAGGGCTTCTAAACTTAGGCTATCCCTGACTTTTATGTGAATTCTTTGTCCTTGGGCATTCACAAATATGGAACAAACTTCTTTATTTTAATTTTCTCAAGGCAGAGAAATACCACAGAATTTCATAACATATTAAATATACCCTATTTTATCTACTAATTCTCAACTTTACATAAGTCAAGCTATTTTTTAAAAGACAGTATTATTTCCTTTACAGATTTATTTTTTTTTTTTTAAGAAAGAGAGAGAGAACCCACGCATGTGAGCAGAAGGAGGGGCAGAGGGAGAGGGAGTTAGAGAGAGAGAGAGAGAGAATGCTTAAACAAACTCTACACTGAGCGTGGAGCCTGATGCAGGGCTCAATATCACAACCTGGATATCATGACCAGAGTTGGAACCAAGAGCTGGAGACTTAACCAACTGGATCACCCAGGCACCCCAAAAAGAGCATTTTTTTTTAAAGATTTTATTTATTTATTTGACCGAGAGACAAGGAGAGAGAGAGAGTGTGTGTGCATACAAGCAGGGGGAGCCGTAGCAGAGAGATAGGAAGAAGCAGGCTCCCTGCTCTGCGGGGATGTGAGGCTTGATCCCTGGGATCATGACCTGAGCCAAAGGCAGACACTCAACTGACTGAGTCACCCGGGTACCCTAGACAGCATTATTTTTAAATAAAAATTAGTGAAGAAAAGTAAGTAAAGAAGAGTTAAGTGCAGATGAACTTCAGGGTTAGAAACCTGGTCTGGAAGTCCAGCTTTGTCCCTTAGTGGTGTGCTCCTGTATAAGTCATTTCACATTTTTCTCAGCCTTGGTTTCCTCATCTACAAAACGGGAATACTATCTCACATCTCTCAGCAGTATTATCATCAGTATTAAATAGGATAATAACATATACTATGATGCCTGGCATGGATTAAGTCTTCAACCACACGGTGAATATATTTATCCTGTAATTACAGGGTATTCTGGAATGACTCTGCCCTCTACCAAGTACTAATAGCACCCCCCCCAACTACTGCCAATCACAACAACCAAAAATGTCTACAGATATAGCCATGTGTCTATGGGGACTAAAGCTGTCCCCAGTTGAGAAGCCCTTTCTTTTAAGAGACTGGACCTTGGGGTTTTGAAATCACCTTACACTGAAGATACATTTAAAAATAACCATATGAAGGAATGGTATTAAGGATATTATTTACTGTATTACTGTTTTCCATTATGAGGACACAGAGGGGAAATCTGTCTCAGGCTTCACTGCAAACAGGATGTTGTTTTCATATGGATAATGTGAATCCTTAACTAATCCTATTTTCATTTGTTTTCTGGTCACTAGAAAAGCTCAAAAGCAAATTTAAAACCCAGTGTTAGGATCTACAGCACACATGTATGCACAGTAAGTTTCCCAAATGTCAGTTTAATTCATTCTTTTTTCCACCAGGAACTTTTTAATGTATCTTTATGATTTAATTAATTTATTTGAGAAAGAGAGGGCACAAGCGCACCAAGCAGCAGGGAGGGCCAGAGGGAAAGGGAGAAGCAGACTCCCCACTGAGCCAGGAGCCCTGTGCAGGGCTCAATCCCAGGGTCCTCAGATCATGACCTGAGCCGAAGGCAGATGCTTAACTGATTGTGCCACCTAGGTGTCTCTTTAGTCTTAATTTTTAATCTTACTACAATACCTGCATTTCTTCATGTGGACACAAACCCTGTTTTTACATGAAATTAGGTATATATTAGTAAATAACATAGGCATTTAAATTATAATATTCCCCAGCAGATCACTCCTGACCTAGATTAGACCTGTTCTCTCTAGTCAAAGCAAATAACTAAACCTATTAACTTCATTGAGCTATGTCAGATAGGTAGTCTGCATAAAGTTTTAGAACTGTGTGTTTCAACATTTATTAGAAGTATATTTCTCCCAATGGAGAGTAGAATGAGACAGGCATGATATTCTAGATGCTGTGTGTCATACGCCATCCTGGGAACAAGCACATCATTCTGCGGGGTAGTGGAAGACAGTGGATGATGCTGGTTTTGTAAGTTTTCCCTTTCCTCACTAACACTACTTCTAACCCAAGCCAAGTAATATTTGGAATTCACCCTGAGCCCCAGTGTATGACAGACGGTGTCACAAGAGTGGCCATTCTTACAAATAGTGGCAACTATGAAGGGTCTTTCCTACCTGGTCCTACACTCACAGATGACTTTTGAGAATGCTAAAAGGGATTGTTTTCCTCTCATTTAACCCTTTAGCATAGCCATTCTAAGACCTCAAATCAGGTACGTGTATTACAAAGCTTCATCAACCGCTGAGAAGGTGAATGGGTGAATGGATAAACAGGTGAGTGGATAAACAATCTGTGGTATATTCAAACAAGGGAAAACTACTCAGCAAAAAATAAAAAAGATAGCATATTAGTACCTATACATACAATGTGGTGGAACCTCAAAAAACACTACCCCAAGACAAAGACACAAGAGAGTACACATTGTATTATTCCATCTGTAAGAAATTTCTAAGAGGCAAAACTGATCTACAGTGATGGAAAGCAGATTAGTAATTGTCTAGGAACAGCAAAGGGGCACAAGGGAACTTTATGGGATGATGGAAAGGTTTTTCTTTTTTATGGAAGGATATAGTTAACATACAATGTTACATTAGTTCCAGGTGTAAAACAGTGAATCTATAGAAAGATTCTTATTGGTACCTTATCTTGATTGTGATGGTGGTTTCACAAGTTATATATTTACAGAAATGCACCTTAATTATAACTATATACCTATCACAGGTGCTAACATGGTATTCTTGTTAAAAATGCATAACTTTAAACTAATGATGAGAAAACATCAGATAAGGCCAAATTGATGGGCATTCTACGAAATCACTGACTGGTGCCCTTCAAAGTGTTAAGAACATGAAATACAAGGACTGGGTGGAGGTGCTGTCACAGGCTAGAGGGGACTGAAGGGACGTGACAAGGGAATGCAATGTAGAATCCTGCAACAGAGAAAGGACGCTAGAGGAAAGACTGGTAAAACCCAAATAAAGTCTGTGGTTTTGACAGCAGCATCGTACCAATGTTAATTTCTTAACTTTGTTCACTGTACCCTGATTATGTAAGTTGTTGAACATTAGGGGGGAGTCAGATGAAGGACATATGGAAACTGTGCTACTCTGGCAACTATTTTGTCTAAAATTATCTAGAAATAAAAGTTTTTAAAATGAGTACATTTTATTGTATGTAAATTTTAGGTCTCATGTTCACATGAAATTAAAACAAAAATATGTGGACATTACTAAGAAATATCCCTATCCCCAGCCTGATTCTCTTTTTTAAACTCATTACATATAATGCTTAAATAACATCAAGAAGACTCAAAATACTCTAGTTTTCAATAGTTGAGTCAATAAGTCTACTAGATAAAACACACAGCATTTCTTACCTACAAGAATTAATAATATATAACTAATTAAATAAAAATATCAGAATTAAGTTCCTAGAATCTTATATGTTCCCCCCACATAAATACTAATGTATAATTAACAATAAAGTCATAGCATGTTCAAATCATGATGAGACAATGGAATCCATGAAACTCTAAAGTCGATAGTAAGATTATTTGATTTCTAGAACTCTCACATCTAAGATTTATTATATATGTGGACTACAAAAACTGTACCATCTCATTTAATATTACTTAACATAAAGACTTGTAGAAAAACATTCAGAGAAAAATTAAAATTTTTATAGCATACCTCCTCTGTTGCCATTTTCTTCATCCTACAATATAAAAAAATACATCCATATATGAATACTTATTTATAAACTCTAGTGAAATCACAGCAAGGTTCAACTCCATTCACACGACCCTCTCCCAAAACATGCCAATAATAATCTCATTAACAGTGCCCCTTGTCAGAAGGATGGAGCTTTCATACAGAAGATGGGGTTTTGGGGGGTGGGGGTTGAAAGGAAGACAAGACAAAGATAGGAATGGCATTGTGTGTTTTTTTTTTTTTTCTCAAGTTACTTTAATTAATTATTTCTCTTACCTTATATGAAAATTGAATTGCAGACTCTGGGGGATAAACAATAAAATGCCTTAATGTGAAACCAAAGCCTTGAGATGTTCTTTTCAACATGACTGTTTTGGGACCTGGCCAGGAGAATGTTTCATCTTCGGATGGTGATACAGTTTCACTTTGTTCTTTTCCATCTTTAGTTTTTGATATCTAAAATAAAAAGATATTTAAAAGTTAACTGGATGACTCAATATACTTCCTCACTTAGAAAAAAAATATGTAAAAATCTAATAATCTGAGCAGAGATACAAATCTAAAGGGAGAAAAAAGAACCATCTTCTTTGTATTACCAGAAATCATGCAGATCATCAAAAATTAAATTTTTTTTCTAGAAAGGAATGCTATGAAAGTCAATCAGAAGTGAGAAAGAGCTCTTGGAAATTAGAAATATAGTGTCAAAAATTTTAAATGCAACAGAAGGAATGAAGCTGACACTATGAAACAAAAACTATGAAAGAAGAGACATGAAACTCTTACTGAGTAAGAACTCTAAAACTGGTATCAGAGAGTCCAACAGGAACAAAAGATAATTAGAAACTAATAAGCAGGACCTTCGAGTTCTGAGCATAAATTCAGTATTCACATAGATGATCCTTCCATTATCCTGGCCACCAAGTAGAGGAGATCAAGATCTCCTCTACTGCACTCTTGGGTTTCATCAGCTCATAACTGAAAACCCTCTGCAATCTCAAAGCAAAGATCTCACTCTTCATTCCCTCTCATTCCACAGCTCTTCTAAAACTGCAACCTGGGCCTACCTCTCCCACCTCTTCCCTGTCCCTCACAGCCCCATGTTCTCACTTCCATCATGAGCCAGCTTCATTCACTCCTTTCCCTTTCTCTGTACTTCCTCAAAGTTACCTGACAAAACCTACAGCTGGATAAATAATTAACATTGCCTACTCTGGGCCTGCACCTATGCAGTCAAACGTGAGAGAGAGAGAGGCAGAGACACAGGCAGAGGGAGAAGCAGGCTCCATGCACCGGAAGCCCGACGTGGGATTCGATCCCGGGTCTCCAGGATCGCGCCCTGGGCCAAAGGCAGGCGCTAACCCGCTGCGCCACCCAGGGATGCCCAAGGGAGCCTTTTATATTGTCTGTCAATAATAATACAGTTCTCTCCATCCCACTCATGATGGATGACTATTTCAACCCTTCTCATCCAACCTCACTTATAGCTAATGACCCTGCTTTCTATTATACTGTAAAAACATGAGGCATAAGCTGAGAACTTAGTCACTTGCCACGTCTACCCAGCCACCACCTGCAGCTGGGCCCACATTCTCCGCCTTCCTTCCTATTACAATCCTGCTCCAACGGCTTATTCTTCTAGGGCACCAACCTATGTACTATGTCCCTCTTAACAAAGATGTGGTTCCCGCAATTCGCCCCCCTTTCACATCATCTATTTTCTCTACTATTGTCCCCATTGGCACACATTTTGTAAATTCTTTAATTTTAAAATAACAACAGAATTATGGAAGCATGTAGCCCTCTCTAGCTGACAAAATCTGACAAAAGATTTGTAATGCCTACTAACTGAAACTCCAAAACACTACTGAGAGGTTAAAAGAATATCTAAATAAATGGAGAGATATACCATGTTCATGGTTCAGAAGATTCAATAATACTCTAATGTCAACTCCCCCAAAATTGATCTAAAATTCAATGAAATCGCAGTCAAAATCCCAGGGGATTTTTGTTTAGAAGTTAGTAAGCTGTTTCTAAAATTCACTTTAAAATGAAAAGTATCCAAATAGCCAAAACAAATATGAAAAAGAACAAAATTTGTGTATTTACAGTACAAGACTTCAAGATTTATCATAGAGCTACCATAATCAAGACTGAAGCCATCTGTGGAGACTGTGCATTTGAAGCTAATTTATCATAATTGCATTTTAGTTTATCCTCCCTTCTAGGAGTTAGGGATTTTGATAGAAAGAGGGAGTAACAGCAAACATAAACATGGGAGAGTCTCAATAACTGCAAAAGTCATCATATGATTAGGTAAAGTTTGAAGGATAAAGGTTATTTTTCTGGGCTTAATTACCCAAATAATTTGGTTAAGATTTAAGCGGTGACTGGATCCTCCTTTTGTGATTCAAATGAGAGAATCAGTTTATACATTCACAAGCCCCTCCCCCCAATTTATTCAGTAAATAAATATTGAGTACCTACTCTGTATCCAACATTGTTCCACCCAGTGAGGATACAAGAGTAAATAAAATATATATAATTTATTGTTTTCCAAATTAAGCTTCTTATTTTGAGATAATTACACATTTACATGTGCTTGTCGGAAATAACACAGAGGGATCTCTTAATCTTTATGCAATTTCCCTCAACAGTAACATCCTGGAAAACTACAGTATATACCACAACCAGGGTAATGACATGGATACCATCCATTCAACTTATCCAGAGCAGTTTTACTTGTATCCTGTTTATGTTCAGTTCTATGCAGTTTTATCACTTGTGTAGGTTTGTATATTCACCACCAGTCAAGAGACAGAAGAATTCCATCACCACAGGATCTCTCCTGTGGCCCTTTCAGAATCAATCCACTCTCTCCCTTCACCCCTCACCCAGGCCCTGACCTAGGCAACCGCTACTCTTCCGTATTTCTATCATTTTGTCATTTCAAGGATGTTATATACATGGAATAATATAGTCAGTAAACTTTTAGGAATGCCTTTTTTCACTCAGCATAATTCTCTGGAGATTCAGTGAAGTGGTTGCATGTGTCAATAGCTCATCCCTTTCATTGCTGAGTAGTACTCGATGGTATAGATGTACCCCAGTTACTTTAAAGGACATCTCTGTTGTTTCCGATTTGGAGCTACTATGTATAAATAGGTTCTGAACATTCATATACAGGTTTTGTGTGAACATAATTTCCATTTCTCTGGGATAAACATCCAAGAGTGCAACTGTTGGGTGATTAGGTAACTGCATGTTTAATTTTGTAACAAACTGCCCAAACTGTCTTCCAGAGTGAATATGCGATTTTACATTCCAAGATGTATGAGTGATTAGTTTCTTTGCTTCCTCAACAGCATTTGGTACTGTCATTATTTTTTATTTTAGCCATTGTTATAGGTGCACAGTGCTAGGTACTGTGACCATAATTTGCATTTCCCTCGTGGCTAATAATATACATCTTTTCATGTGTTGCCATCTCATTATATAATTGTGAAGAACAAAAGACTCTCCAAGACATAAACAAGATCAATAAATGCTTTCATGTTACACATGGGGAAATTGAGACCCAGATGGGTAAGTGATTTATCCAAGATTACTGCTGGCTAGTATGGGGCAAAAATTAAAATCAAGGTTTCCTGAATCTGAAGCTAGAATAGCTCCCCTCTATCATATTATTTTTCATCTCTTTTACTCTGTAGTCAGCACAGATTCTTCTCCCCAGTAGCTCTTTGATCTAATTTATTACATTTTTATATTCCACTTTTCCTGCAGAACCCTGACTTTAGCACTTTAGAAATTATAGATGTATAAAATTTATTTTGAGTGTATTATTAAGACTTGGCCTCACAGCTCCCAAATACATTCAAGTTTTCATTTCTTTTCCTTTGAATATATATATAAACCTCTTATATTATGATTTCATGCTTGGAAGTTTCTGAAATAAGCCTACTATGTCTTGTTCTACTAAGGTCTTCACAAAAATGAAGAGGATGGGATGAAGAAGAATAAGCAATTTCCTTTTTGATCCCTACAAACTTTTAAAGATTTCTGAATGCAACACAGCTCAGTTGTTTCTATTATTCCATCTTCCCAGAACATCACACTGAATCCTCTCCAGCCTCCTATCTTTTCCCTACAGGACAGAAAGGAAGGTTATACTTCTTTCCACATAGAAAGAGAAGATGAAAAGAAATACACATTCGTGCCTTCTCCACTCTTTCTTCTACTGAGCCACAGAGCCATTTGATCTGTTGCATTTTATAAGGGCAAAGCAGAGGCACACAATGAAGGACACAGCAGTTACAGATCCCTCCACTACAAAGACCCCTTACACATGCCCCTCACCATACTTCTCACCTCCCCACCATGAGCACCAATTCATGTACTAATGATATCAGAATCCAAGAAGTAAAGAGGTGACTAGAACAATAGCAGTTAAATTCCTGTGGATTAAGAACTGTCATTTGATCCTCTTGAAAGACTTCATAACAAGGTCACTTGATTGAATAAATAATAACTCAAGGTTAAAAGAAGCCAAAATAAAGGACAAAAACAAACTCCATAAAATCCAGATATAACAATTAGACAAAGCAATCTAAAGGAGTGAAAGGGGATCCCTGGGTGGCGCAGCGGTTTGGCGCCTGCCTTTGGCCCAGGGCGCGATCCTGGAGACCCGGGATCGAATCCCACATCAGGCTCCCGGTGCATGGAGCCTGCTTCTCCCTCTGCCTGTGTCTCTGCCTCTCTCTCTCTCTCTGTGACTATCATAAATAAATAAAAATTAAAAAAAATTAAAAAAAAATAAAGGAGTGAAAGAAGGTATAAGGGGGAAATGATCATGTAAGAATAAAGGAAATTAAAAAAAGAATAAAGGAAATTAAAACCTCACAGAAGAGAATTCAAACTGGTATGAGAGAACTTTTTAGGATAATGGAAATGTTCTAAAAGTAGACTGTGATCAAAATTTCACAACTGTATAAATTCAGTACAAGCCACTGAAATGTATGCTTACAGTAGTAGGTGAATTTTATAGTATGTAAATCATACTTCAATAAAGATATTTTTTAAAAACTCAGGTAAAAAGTACAAAGTCTAAATGTTATCCTGCACTGTCATGAAAGTAAACAAGAGTAATGAAAGAATGCCTACACATACAACAAATACATAACCCCTCAGCTATCTTTTTAACTACTTGTAGTTTAAGTAGAATGGAGATCGCTTCCTAGTACATTCCAAGAATCATTTATGATAAACCATAAAAAAAGCATTCATATTGTTTCACCTTAAAAGATTCTAATATTGATTCTATTACACCTAAGATTATGAGACCTCCTCCTATCTCTCTGAAAATGATTTATTTCATCTTACCACTGACAATGTTAGTAGTACCATTTATTTTATTTTTTTAAAGATTTTATTTATTTATTCACGAGACAGAGAGAGAGAGAGAGAGAGAGAGAGAGAGAGAGAGAGGCAGAGACACAGGCAGAGGGAGAAGCAGGCCCCCTACCAGGAGCCCGATTCAGGACTCAATCCCAGGACCCTGGGATCATGACCTGAGCCAAAGGCATCTGCTCAACCACTGAGCCACCCAGGCGTCCCAGTAGTACTGGTTGCATAAAGTAAGATTTTCTTCCTTATATATTCTGGGGCCAGACTTTTTAACACTGAAGCAACACCTTTTTAATTTGTCACTTGCTAAGAAAACACAAGATTTGAATGTCTGCGTCCTTTTTTTCATCCTTTTACATACATGAAAGTGTTCTCATAATCACAGCTGTCATCTGGCTGGATGTTTTTCTATCATTACTGAGGGAGATGGCTTGCACAGGGGGTACAAGCAGGGACTCTGGAGCCAGTCCCAGGGTCCTTGATTCTCCAGATGTGAGCCCTGGGCAAGTCCCCCAACATACCTGTGCCTCAGTTCCTCATCTTTACTGTAAGGATGATAATTACAGTGCCTACTTCATAAGCTTCTCGTGAGATCTAATGAGTCAAAGTTTATCAAGTGTTTAAAACAGTATGTCACACATACTAAGCACTAGTTAACTGCTTAAAAAAAAAAACACTGAGGTTACCAATGAATAATGACTTATTTCAAAAATGTATCATGAAAGCCCTTTCTAGATACCCAGGAGAATGGCATATAAAACACAGTTTTTCTGAAAGGAAAGACATTCAAGACAAAATCTTGAATAGACATTAAACTTTCTACTAGATTTTTATATACATCACAGTAAGTCTGATGGAAAAATGGGCTCACAGTAGTTGAGTAATCTGTCAAAAACAAAGGGCTAATAAGTGACAGAGCTCTTTCTGCTCTGTCAGAAGCAGAAAGGAAATCACAACAATCATTTAGCTTGCACTCATTCATTCATGCTTTCATTTTTGAGAGAGAGAGAGAGAGCAAGAGCATGTGGGAGGAGAAGGGAAAGAGGGAGAGGGAGAGAGAGACTCCCAAGCAAGCTCCATGCACAACACAGAGCCCAAAGGGGAGCTCAGGCTCACAACCCTGAGATCATGATCTGAGCGGAGACCAAGAGTTGGATGCTTAACCAGGTGAGCCACCTGGGCAAGTCACCCAGGCATCCCTACATATTGTTTATTTTTAAAGCACTTCCTCTATAATCCTAATGCCACAGAGAGTTAACCTTATAACGAATTATTCTTCACATATTGGGCTTCCTTGATATGGTGCTTCTCTGCAAAAATTTTCAACATATGTGGAAACATAATGCTTTTTTTTAAGAGTCTGTTTAAATTCCAATTGAGCTAAGACTCTTGAATCAACTTTTATATGCTAAGTATGGTTGGCAGCCCTTCACTTGCAGCTTCTGTTTATAGAGTCCTCCTAAAGTTTGTTTTTTTTTTTTTTTGACAATCCAGGATAACAATTGGAATTACTCTGATGTTGAATATTAGATGTATCTAAATATGTTTTTCCAAGAACTAATTCTAATTTTCAGGAGATATTTTAATATTTCAGAGATAAAAGATGATGATCAAAGAAATGGAAAAATCTAGATGACTTTAGTTTTAAAGTATTTCAAATTAAACACTTGGACAATTTAAAAAATATAACTCTTAATTTTTCAGTTTATTATTTACTTGGACATTCCTATAGTATTTTCTATCTAAGCCAACTGTTGATATTGGTCCTTTCTGCTGCTGTTCCTAAATGGTTTCACTTACCATTATTTTGAATCAACTAGTATTTGTTTTTATGTGATTCCTTTTTACTCAGAGTTCTGGATTTTCATGTAATTTTTCACCTAGCAATGCACTTTCCTCACTTCTGTCTCTTTCTCTCTGATTTTCAGATCCCAACATTTCAAAGACACAAATTCTTAATTACTCAATTTTATAACTTTGCCCTCATAAAAGATAGCTGTTTCAAATCTGAAATAAATTAAAAAACATTGGAAAGAATGTTGTGAAATTTCTAGAAATGTTTAATAGTTTAAACTACTATCATGACTCAAAAAGTTATTCCTAACTTTCTTATGACACATATAACCTGGTAACAATATTATCAGTCTCATAAAATGACAAGATGGTAAGAATCAGAATATACTTCCTTCATAGCCAATGACCCATTCAGACTCATTTCCTGGGCAAATCCGCTGAGTTGTTTTTTCAGTAGTCCTGATGGATTTAGACAACACTTGTTTCATTCTCCCCCTCCGTTCTCCTTGTGACTAATAAAAATGTCTTCATGATAACTGGGGGAAAAGTCTGAGTTTGTTTGCTGAAACAGAGAAATTACTTTCAAAGTAGTATCTAGAATGAAAATTCTCATGTGCCACCTGGCATTTGTAAAGCTTTCCTTATAATTTGAGGGAATTCCGCCTTACGACTGATTCCAGAAGCAGGTATGACTGAATCTAGCTGGCATATTTTCTGTGTCCATTTTTTTCTTCTTTAACGGTCCCTGACATTACTTTCTAATTCTGTTACTTAACATATTCATTAAAGTTAATTAAGGGAGGGTGGGGAATGTGACTAAGCTATTGGCCAGAAAGAGGAGGAAAAGGGCTGATGAACCACCACCCAAACTCTGATGTGGTTCACTGATTTTCACTGATGTAGAAAATTCCATTGTGAATATAGCACATCTTACTTATCCATTATCCTATAAATGGAAATAAGACTAATAGAGTTTTTTCTAGTTATTTTGCTATCATAGTAAAAAAAAAAAAAAAAGCATCTACGAACATCTCCTCGTTGGAAGGATGATGTCCTTTAAACTACAGTTTCTTTAAAGTATTTACATAGGATTTACCTGCTTTCTTTAAGGCATTTACATTGGTTTATATTCTGTTTAGATGGTTTCTTTTGATATTCATCTGGTATGGGATATGTCTTTATAATTTAATGCCTGAAGATGGCTTGTTAATATAGTAAATTTCAATGTGTAGTTCAAAAATCTGGTCTGGACAATGGCCATAAGCAAACACCATCATAGTATATCCCTATCCTCCTACTTCACCAAGAAGAACATATGGTTTAGGAGACTATCTCCCTTTGAACACACAGATTTGCTCAATATTGCCCCCTCAAAGTTTCTCTCATGCTCCCTTGGTACTATCTTTGGAAATACTTAAAACTCATCTCTCATTAAAAAAAAAAAATATTTATGGCTTCGGTTTTAGAGAAAAAAAACAACAAATGAAAAATGTTTTTATAAAGTATTCTGTACACACTGCACACATTGCAGGGCTGTTTTCTAAACAGCTCAAAGCCTAAATTCCATTTTATATAGAGGAAATATTTCAACTTCAAGATACATCATTGGGGGGCTCGGGGGGCTCAGTCAGTTAAGTGTCTGCCTTCAGCTCAGATCTTGATCCCAGAACCCTGCATCAGATGCTCTGCTCAGCGAGGAGTCTGCTTCTCCCTCTCCCTGTGCCCTCCCCCCTGCAAACACCATTCATGCCCACAGGTTTGCTCTCTCTCAAGTAAATAAATAAATAAATACATCATTATATCAAAATTCTTCAAATATTATCTACAATTAAATATGAGAATAAATGATGCTAAATGTTCAAATGTGAGCATTTACGGAGTCTCACCTATGTGTTAAACCATATTTAACTGTTACTACAACTTTGAGCAATATATTTACATTTTTTTTAAATGAGGCTCAGAGAAGTAAAGTGACTTTCCCACAGTCATAAAACATACAACTCCAACTGTAGAGACCTCTTCTCTAAAAAACAGCTCTTTATCCAAAATGTAAAAGACCCCAATCTGATACTTATATATTCCAGTGAAATTTTGAATTACTTACCTGGGACTATGTTTTTCATATAAAGAATGTTTGCTAAGCCTTAAAATACTCATGACTTCTAAATATTTCAGTTTTTAAAAAGTTCATCACCCATTTATTAATAGCAAATAAAACTAGGTACACAGTAAATTAACTCAAGTATTTATTTAATCTAATAAATTTTCCTCCTTATGTTACATGGCATACTTAAATCCATACAGAAGAATCATCTACTATATACTTCAATCATTTTCTTTCTTTTTTTTTAAAGATTCATTTATTTATTTGAGAGACAGAAAGATCATGTGGGGGTGGAGGGGGTATGTGCAGAGGGACACAGACTCTCAAGCAGACTTCCTGTTGAGCGCAGAGCATGACGCAGGGCTCAATCTCACAACCCTGACATCATGACTGAACCAAAATCAAGAATCTGAGGCTTAACCTACTGAGTCACCCAGGTGTCCCTCAAGCCTTAGATAAAGCCTTAGATAATTTAGATTTTACAGAAATCAAAATTCTAATATAAATACCAGGAAAAAATTATATTTCACAGAAATTTATCAGTTTGACTGCTGGACACCTTCTGAGCATACTAGGAAGAGATTTATGCCAAATAATGACTGATAACTGGGATGCCAAAATTATTTAAATATGCTTTACATAAACTTAAATATTATTTTTATTTAGCTAAAAGAGCACAGAATTATGTACTTCTCTAACAAACCATATAGAATACTACATTAATCAGTATTAAAATTTCTGCTTAGCTGCATTTTACTTTCCTGTATTTTAATAAATATGGAACTTCATAAAGGCAGGAGAGAGCCAAAGATTGGGAAGAAATAAATTACTTACTAAATGCATATTTAAAAGAATACAGTAGCGGTCAATCACATTTAGCATATATCCAAACAATAAAACAAGAACATTATATCACACAATGTTCACAGTTCAATACCATTTATACAAGGATCATCATTTTGCCCACATCACCAAAGCCTATCTGGCTCTACTGAGAATTTATAATCTATTGCGTTTTAAACCTATCTACCAAAATGAAGGAAAACAGTTTTAGTTACATTCTTCATTTGCTGCTATCTTGCCAGAAATTATCTGCTAATCATAAACATCCAATGACAGAATTGATCATTTAGAGCAAGAAACATACCTCTCTCTCTTCCAAATATAGTACTATGCTGCTAGAACTGTCTTCTTAAACATGAAGTCAATCAGTTCTTAAATTCTCATTTCATGAGGTTTTCAAATTATAAAGGAAAGATAATGAATTTCCAAAACACTTTTCTACTAAGGACTTCTGAAGGGAATTACTCTTTACTGTTATGAAGTTTAGTTAAGACTTTTATTAACAATATTCTCTCCAGATAGAGAAAGACACAGAATAAAAGATACTACATGAAAATTGATCAGAAAAAGAAAAACAGAACAAAACAAAAAAAACAGGGGCACCTGGGTGGCTCAGTTGGTTAAGTGTCTGATTCTTGATTTCAGCTCAGGTCATGCTCTCAGGATGGTGAGACAGAGCCCCAGGTTGGGCTCTACGCTGGGCATGGAGACTGCTAAAGAGTCTCTCTCCCTCTCCCTCTGCCTGCCCCCACCAATAAAAATAAAATAAAAAAATAAAATAAAATAAAATAAAATAATAAAATAAAATAAAATTAAAATAAAATAAAATAAAATAAAATAAAATATAAATAAAATAATAAAATAAAATAAAATAAAATAATAAAATAAAATAAAATAATAAAATAAAAAATAAAATAAAATAATAAAATAAAATAAAATAAAAAAATAAAATAAAACAACCAACAACATGGTTCTACAGTGTCCTAGAAGATGTAGTCAAATGAAAGTTTCCACACTTCTATCTGGGAATATACAACCTTTTTGCAAACTCACTTGGCAATATTTATCAAGAGACTTAAATTTTTTTTTGAGACTTAAATTTTATACCTTTTAACCTAATCACTAGCAAAATAATGAGACAAAAAAAAGAAATAATAATAAGAGACAATGGCAAAAATTCATATTTATAAGATATTCACTGAAGGTATTATAACCTCAAATTGGCAATTAAATGTCCAACAATAGTGACAGAAAGGAATAGCTAAAAAAATAGCTAAAAAATAACAAATAAAGAAAGGAATAGCTAAGTAAAATTATGATAGCTACTGAAGTCATAATTGTGAAAAATTATTAATGGCACAGGAAATGAATAGCATGCCCAAAATACAATCCTTAGGAAAGCAGTAAAATATAAAAGTCAGAATATGATAAAATTTATTTTAAACACACACAATCTTTGGGATCTAGGGCCAGTTTCCTACTGTTTTTATACAACTCATAGATTTTCTATAATGAACATGCCTGCGAGCACTAATAAATTTTCCCATCAGCCTTTACCGTAGCATGTGCCTTGCTGACAGGCTGTATTCTGAAAATTCCATCTGTGCTGAATGGTCCACTCCCTTGTCAGTGCCAAAGTACCTTGCAGCAGAACTCCCCAGCCACTGTACTCCAGTACTGTGAAGCAGTCTCCCAGGCCGTTACAGAGCTTCCTTACTCCAGAACATATCCTACCATGTTGTAGTTACTTGTTTATACAATTGTCTTTTTAATCGGAGCAGCTTCCTAAGGAGACGGTCCACGTCTCATTTGTGCCCAACAAAAACCTGACAGAAAGTAAGACATAAAAAACGAACTAATTTTTTTAAAAGATTTTATGTATTTATTCATGAGAGACAGAGAGAGGTGGAGACATAGGCAGAGGGAAAAGCAGGCTCCCCGGGAAGCCCGATGCAGGATTCAATCCCAGGACTTGGGATCACAACCTGAGCCAAAGGCAGACGCTCAACCACTAAGCCACCCAGGTGTCCCTAAAAACAAACTAAATTTAAATGAATTAAATGAATAGAGTTTACATAAAACAAGAATAATATAAAATGATGACTTTAAAATCTTGTGTGCAAGTCCTCCCGTTCACTTTTTTCCCTATATTTCTCAAGTCAGTAAATGTTAATAGTTTTGTTTCATATCAAACAAAGATAGAGAAATACACACAAAACTCGAATATAGATAGCCTATTTTTACACATATTTTCTTATAAAGAAGCTTTATTAACATGAGTTATTTTCAGAAGCTACTTATTTTCTGATATGAATAAAATCTTGTTTACTCTGAATCAGAGAACAGATTTTATTTTTAGGTTAAAAACAATTCTATCCGTACCCTTTGGGCAAGCAGGAATCTCCAATTTAACCTTAAATTTCAGTTCATTTTAGCTACCAGTGAATAATGAAGTCCCCTCTGAGGGGTAGAGAAGACATAGATATAGACAGACAGAAACAGTTGGTTAAGTGTCTGATTCTTGTGAAACATGACTCTAGTGAAACATGATTTCACTATTTGAAGCACTACAACGATCTAGATAGAATGTCAGGGACTCATCTTGTTAAATGTACATACAAATGAATTTTCCAAATCTAAGTTAATTTAGGATTATAATGACATTACATTGGCAACCAATGTTAGTAGTTGACTCAATTTCATTAGACTGAACTATACAGACTATAATTTCACTAAATTTTATGGAGCTAGACTGAAACATAGAGATAATATAATCCAACTTGGTCATTCAGAACATTTCATAAAAGAGAACACTGATTCTCAGAGGGGTTAAGTAACTTGCCAAAAGTTACACAATTATAGGTGACCCAAACTATTCATTAGGGTCCAAACTGAAGTAGATAGAGTAGGTCAGGGAGAGAGTATTGCATCAGACATGAAGCATTCATTTCCTTACTAGCTCTTAATGAATACAGCCTATCATAGTCTGATACTTTCAGGAGCGCAAGGATATCCTGATACATAAGGTAAGATCTGTCCTCCAAGAACCTGTACTCCAATGAATAGAAAGATGGTGTGAAGCTTAAAGGAAGAGGCATAAAAAAGTACTTAGAATTACTGGATCTTAGAAATAGGGTACTTTTTTCTTTCCCTGACATTTGGTTGAAAGGTAGCCTAAAACAGAAGCTCAGGATACAGAGCATCAAATATACAGAACTGCTCTGTTTGGGGGAGAGGGGCAGGGAGAGTTTGTACTGAAACCTGCTCTATTCTACTAGTTCTACAGAAACTCCAATAGTCTGTAAGGAGCTTATAAATCAGAGATCTAGTTCAACTAACTTATTTCATAAATACAGAAACAGGCCCAGAGAGACTCGCCAATGGTGTCATAGCTAAACAGAGCCATAGTTTGGACTAGTTTCCAGTCTTCTAATCCTGGAACTTCTCCACTACACTACAACACTAATAGACTGTTTTAGCAATTTGGGATAACAGCTAATGGATAATAACCTATCTTTCTTTTTCCTTTCATAATTTGTTTATTAAACACATACTATATGTTATGTTCACTAAAGGAAAATTAGAAAATAAAGCTAAGCAAAAAGAAAATAATTCAACTAATCTACCATTCCTCCTCCAGAGAAAATTGATGTCAATACTTTGGTGTATATATTTCCTTCCAGACTTTTTTTTTTGTAAATATATATAAATACACACTTTAGAAAAATGTCCTTCAAATCTACTTATTTTTATTTAGTAGGTTTTGAATGTCTTTTCATATTAATATATTTATCTGTGCATTGAAGGCTGCATAGTATTTCATCATATGAATAAACCACAATTTATTTGTTCATTCTTCTCTTTTAGGTATGTATATGGACCATTAAACTTTCTTATTCTACTATTGCTATTAGTATTAGTATTATTACTATTATAACTATTTTATAGAAAATCTCTGTGAAAAACCACCAGTAGTTTTTAGGATAAATTTTAAGAATGGATTTGCTACCTCAGTTTTGTTTTTAGTTTTACATACAAAATTTCAAAGTGCTATCTATACAACAGAGAACAAAGTCACAAACACGCTGACAACATTTGAGCCAGCTGTATCCATATTCTAGTGTACAACAGGTAATCATCTTCTAATTTTTGCAAAGATGCTATGATGAAAAATGATTCTTGTTTTAACTTTTTGTTTCTTTCATTAGTAGTGAGACTAAACATCTTTGCATATAACATCCTATTCTTAAAGACCTCTAATATAAATAATATGGAAAAAAAATATACGGAGAGTCTCCAGCTCAAGACTGAATTACAAAAGAACATGTCATCATTGGAGTTCAGAACACAGTTCGTGTACGAGATTATAAATGAGGGTTGACAGTAATAGCTTAAAACATGGTTGTAGAAAGCAAAGCAAGATCCCTGGGAACTAGAAGGAGAGCTTAAAATACACAGGAACTCAGAAGCGACCACATAGGGAAACAGACCCCAGATCTTAAAGAGTAAGTAGACAGTAAGTCGCTTCCGGAAAGAGGGCCAAACTGTTTCAGGTTCAGAGCAATCTGAGGACTGGGATGTACCATAACATCAGGTGGAGACATCTAGCTTTGAGTTGCCAGGTCCAGCAAAGGCAAACAAGATGATGTGATCTAACAGCATCCAGAATCCCCTGGGAAAGACAGGGCTCAGAGATGGAGCAACTGGGCTGCCATCCAATTTCTAATGTAGTGATGTACAGTCTGCATATGCCTTTCAAATGCGTCACGATTTCTTGGTCAAACTCAATGGTGGTTTTTTTTTTATTTCAAACACTTAGATACATAAAAAAATTCCAAATGCAAGAGGATCTTGTTTTATACTTTGTTCATAAAAAGTTATAATTAAATATTAAGTATTTTATACACACTTTAGAGGCACTGGTGGAGCTTAGTATTAAAGGAACTCTGGGATAAAGCATTTGGAAGGCAATAAATTATTTTAATCATTCCATAATTTATGTCCTATAAATATAGCTGGTTTCAACATAACATATTTCTGGAAACTACATTATAAAATGGATTATTTTTAATAGATAATACTTTCACAAAGAAAAAGCCCTTTAATTGGCTAAACACAGAAATGATTTAACAGTATATCAGAAAAGCAAAGATTTAACAATTTAAAGCCTCTAGAACCATTTAAAAATACAAACTGTTAAAATTTTTAAATAGGCATAAACACACCAGCTGCATATTACACAAAGAGAATCTTAAAAGTATTATAAAATACATACAATACTCATAAAAAATACAAGTCCAACATATCATAAATTTTACTAAAAATTTATGTTAGAAATAAGATGAGCTTGAAAAACCAAACGGGAATTATATATTTAAAAAGGGGCTTTTTACTTCCCTTACACTCCTTTGCTTTGGTTACAGCACAGGTGTTTATGGTTGCAATGGATGCCACAGGGCGTTTCCTTAAATACTAGCTGCCTGGACCATCTCCCAAATCAATTTCCAGATTTTTATTGATGCTGATGCTTTTGTTGCAGAATTAATGCAAATTTTGACTAAATAACTGTAATTTCCAAAGGAAGAAATAAGAGTCTACCTTCTTATAAACTAGTCCTATTTTTTGAAGACTGATTTTCCATTCACTCTGTGTCTGGATCTTCTATCTTTAAAAGCCTTTATATTCAAGTAGATAGTGTCAATGAGCACAATATTTAGTAAGTGGTTCTTAAGGACTTCTGACAAATTGAAGGCCTGATACTGATAATAACTTGCTTTGGTTACTCAAATAGAGACTACTCAAAGAACTGAAAATTGGATGACAGTCCATTCTTATGGATTTTTTTTAACAGTATACTCAAAGAAATTAGGTAACAAGTTCTTAGAGCTAGTGAATCAAAGGTAAAAGATCTGAACAGACACTTCACAAGAGATGGACTCCAAATAGTAAATAAGAAAAGATGCTCAACTTCATTAGGCAAATGAAAGTTTAAATCATGAGATACTACTAAACATACATCAAAATCTCTAAAAAAAATTTTTGTTTTAACTGACAATCAATTATTAGCAAGGATGTAGAGTAACAAGAATTTTCAGATACTGCTGATGGGAGTATAAATTGGCACAATCACTTGAAAAACTGCTTATGGTATCTGTTAAGGTTTGGCCATAAAATGTGTATCCTGTGTCCCAGTAACTTCACTCCTAGATATAGCGGAAATCCACACATATAAAAAACTCTGTTCAAAATGTTCATAGCAGTATTTATTTGTAAAGGCTAAAGACTGGAAAGAAGCCAAATGTCCATCAAATGAGTGAATAAATAAATCGTGGTAGACTCATATGATGAACTACTATAAATAAAATTTTAGGGATCCTGGGTGGCACAGCGGTTTAGCGCCTGCCTTTGGCCCAGGGCACGATCCTGGAGACCCGGGATCAAATCCCACGTCGGGCTCCCGGTGCATGGAGCCTGCTTCTCCGTCTGCCTATGTCTCTGCCTCTCTCTCTCTCTCTCTCTCTGTGTGTGACTATCATAAATAAACAAAAATTTAAATAAATAAATAAATAAATAAATAAATAAATAAATAAATAAATAAATAAAATTTTACAAATTTACAGCTAATGCAACAACACAGATGAACTTCAAAGATAATACTGAGTAGGGGTGCCTTGGTGGCTCAGTCAGTTAAGCATCCAATTCTTGATTTAGGCTCAAGTAATGATCTCAGCTAGTGAGATTGAGCCCATGCAGGGCTCCAGGCTGGGCGTGGAGCCTCCTTAAGATTCTCTCTCCCTCTCCCTCTTCCCCTCCCCCTTCTATCCCTACCCCCCACCCACCTACCCACACTCTCTCCTTCTCTAAAAAATATATATAAACCAAATAATAATAATAATAACACTAAGTAAAAAAAAAGCCAAAAGAAAAGAGTACACATAATATGATAGCATTCATGAAATTCGAAACAGGCAAACCAAAACATGGTGATTATCTTTAGAGGAGAGAAAAGTGACCCCAAGAGGCATAATAGAGGCTACTGAGGAGCTGATAGGCTATAGCTTGATCTGGTCAATGATCCACAGAAGTGTTCACTCTATAAAATTCATCAAGCTATGTATTCATGATTAATGCATGCTGTAATTGCAAGCATCTGTTTAAAATGTTTACATGTTTATGAAAACATAAATCTGATTATGTTACTGTTGCACTAAAAACCCTGGAATAGGCTTCCCATCACACTGGGAAGGAAATCCAAAGCTCATAGACCCTCCATGACCTTGTTTCTGGATATGACTCTGACCTAATTCCTACTTCCTCTCCCCCTCCTCACCAGTTCCTGCCACACAAGTCTCAAACATACCAAGCTCTTTCCCATCTTAGAGGCTTTATCTTTGCAATTCCCTCTACCTGAGTGCTGATAACTATACGACTTGCTTCCTTAATTCCTTCAGGATTCTATCTACACATTATCTATTCAGAGGAGTTATTCTGTTCGGAGGTGCTTTTCTTAACTACCTTATCTCTCTCTCCATCACTCCATTCTGCTTTATTTTTCCTCACAGCACTTATCACAATCTGAAACATGTTTGTTTGATTGACTGATGATTGACTGATTTTCTGTTTCACCCTCCCCCCCCACCATTAAAATGTAAGTCCATAAGAGCAGGGACTTTGTTTTGCTCACACTAGAACAGTACAGGTACAAATAAAAAACTATTGAATGAATAGAAAATGAGTGTTTTCTTTTCCCATAAAGGAAATTTTATATTTTAATTACTTATTTTTGTGTCTATTTGTTTAAATCTGTCTTCCCTACTTGATTATAATCTCCAAGAATACAGACATACACGCTCAGGATTTTATAGCTAATACCTATCACAGAAGCCAGGTAAAAAGCAGGTACTCAATAAATATTTGTGGAAGCAACAGATATACGTCAATGCAACAGTGAAACTTCATTGTTTTCTAAGCTGGCTACACATTAGGATTACTGTCTGAATTAAGCTCCTTAATTTCAAGGCCCTAAAAAGCAAGCACCATTTCTCCTTCACCACTAGGCATAGGCCCAGAATCATCCATTTAGCAAAGTATTTTGACTGATTAGCATTATTTATGGTAAGCTTAATATAAATTCCCATTCCCTCCTGTGCAGAAAAGAGTTAATCTAGCAGGCCTGGGACTTCATCCTGAAGAGAGGCCTGCTTACTAGGTAGGTCCTGGGTTGTCATCTGAGTATTTGGATTCCAGATGGGGGCTCTCACCATACCGTAACCGATTAAAGTGGCTTACTGTATGTAACCTGTGTGTGCAGACAACACGGTTTATGCCGAACACCTGCTTTCCTTCTGGGAGTCTGGAATTTTGGTCCATGTCAGGCAGGTCATTGTCTCGAATGAGCTTCCCTGGTAGACACTTCATACATAGTGTCACGTTTTGATGCTGGAGGAATTAAGTGTATCGTGTGTGACTCCACTGGATGAGACTCCTGAAGCTTGTATGGTTTTCTCTGAGCTTTGTCCCAGGATGCCTTTTCTTTTGCTGATTTTGTTTTGTGTTCTTGGCTGTTATGAAATCATAGTTTAGTACTGCAACATGCAGAACCCTGTAAGTCCTCTGAGCACATCATCAAACCAAGGGGGTTTGGGGGGATCCCTAACATACTTCCCAGTTCTGAAATGGATTATAATCAATCCCAACAAAAGAAGAAAAAGAACAGTGATCCCCACCTTTTGGAGTTCATGCCTACAGATAATCCGCTCTGCTTGAGTGTCAGCTAGACCTGGTGAATTCTAATAAATGGAATTCACCAAATGTGATGGGATGTCAAGATTAGATTACAAAAGACTTGTGACCTCTGTGTTCCCCACACTTTGTGTCTCTCTTGCTCTTCTCTCTTATTCCTTCTTATGAAATAGGCTGCCATCTTGTGAGCTGCCCTCTGGAGAGGCCCATGTGACCAGAAACCACGGATAGTCTCCAGCCAACAGCCAGCAAAGAACTGAGGCCCTCACAGCTCATGAGAAACTGAATCCCACCAGCAACCACGTGAGTGAGCCTGGAAGCAGATCCTTCTCCAGGCAAGCTCTGAGATGATGTCAGCGCTGGCTGACCCTGAGTGTGGCCTCGTAAGACACTGAGACACTCTGGGCCAGAGGACCCGGTGAAACCACGCCTGGAATTTTAACCAGCAGAAACAGAGATAATAAATGTTGTTGTTCTAAGTCACTGGATTTTGTATGTAATCTGTTTCCCCGCAGTAGATAACTAACACATTCTATTACCTAAAACAACTAAAAATGTAGACAACATACATGAAACAATGGTTTCCAGACACTGGATATCAGATAACAAAGGACCATGACTGCTGGGGAAAAAAAGGAAATAAAATGAGCACTACTGCCCTAACATAGCCCACAGAGTGTCAAAGCCATGGCACACCTGGTGGCCTCCCTAAGTTTGAAGAAGCCACGGTGGCCCGTGTTTATAGCAGGGAATAAGACAAAGTAAGTGGCACAGGGAGGGAGCCCTGAACATTTGCCGGGAACTAGTGCTGTGTCCTCTGCACCCAGCCTTCAGCTTAGTACTCATGAGTCTCTATGAGGAAACCAGCCAGGAAAAGAACTGGAGGGACCAATCCCCTCAGCTCACACCAGGATGGGAAGAGTGCCGGTTCCCTCCCGAGAGAGTGGGGAAAACCCTGTAAATCATGGGCACCAGGTAAAATACTCCCAAGTCCTCATCACCAGCCAGGCAAAATTAGCACAAGACTAAAGCTGCTCTGATCCCACTATTAAGGCTTAAAAACAAGACTCAAAAAAAAAAAAAAAAAAGGAAAAGAAAAGAGAAAGGATTATATGTCAATGGAGCTACAGGCCAACATGTATGGTTATGGGGAGAGCACAGCTGGGAGTAGTTGTGAGGGGTTTAGATCAATGATGGAATATAAAGCTGGATAATGGTTAAAACGAGGCATTTTACTTGACACAGGATTTAACACTGAAGCAAGGAATAAGACAGGAGAGGTTCGGATACATCATAGGGATGCCTCTAAGAAGCCTGGCAGGCACGATATCCCATATTAAATGAAATACAGATGCCAGAACCGCTGATGGTGACAAAAGGGATGAATATAAGACCGGAGAACTAGGCCTGCTCGATGGGTCTAATGGGTCAGACCGGAAAACCAACCAGCTAACCATGTTCCTTGGGAGGACCCAAGGACCCTGCCTTTACCCAGGCAATTTAGAATGTACTGATGCAGGTGGATCAGCTCCTGTCCCATGCAGGCCATACTGACAGCAGTATCTTCTGTCTACATCTGGGCTTCCTAAGGAGCAATGAGGATGACAGGATCACAGAAGAATAGAGCCCAGGAATCAGCACTTAACTTTTAGAGTCAAGGTGGAGAAATTCAGGACTGAATATCAAAATCAGAATGGCCTCCAGGGGTCCTCCCCCAAAATCTGCAGAGACAGATGATAAAACGTGTTGTTCCTGGGAGCCACCTGTCACTGGCTCACACTGGCCCCTGCAGAAGAGGGGAATGATGTCCCAGGGGGGACAGACCTTATTAAAGCACAGATGTGGGACAGCTGAAGCTGTTAGGTGCTGGAAGATGGGGGAAGGGAACTTGCTGCAAAAGGGGTCTGGGGAAAGGGGTAAGGGGCAAGGGGGGTGTGGGACAACAGGGAAAATAAAGGGGAGGATGCCTTTCCACAAGTGGAAAGAAGAGACCCCTTTCTGTTTTCCTACCTTTCTCTGTCTCTCTCCTCACCTTTCCTTCTCCCTCTCCTGTTATTCCCTGTTCAGGCCACATTTTCTCCAGTGCTCCCTAAACAGCCCATCAGTTGGAAGTATGCTTTTTCCACGTTATGAATACAGCTTTATAACTCCCATTTTATCTATTTTAAAAAATTTTTTTTTAGAAAGAGAGAGAATAGGGGGAGGAGGAAAGGCCAAGGAAGAAAGGGACAGAGAATCTTAAGCAGGTTCCATGCTTAGCATGGAGCCCAACACAGGGCTCGATCTGACATCTCTGAGATCATGACCTGAGCCGAAATCAACAGTCAGATCCTTAACTGGCTGAGCCACCCAGGTGCCCGCCCCCCCCCATAATTCTCATTTTTAAAAGCTGAAACATTGAACACTATATTCTGGAACCAAGAGTTTTAGAGTATTATGTACTACATTTGGCGGGAAGGGGTAGGGGGGACAAGGGGGATGAAATTCTAAGGTACTCTGTAGACAAAACCAGGAAATTCTACAGCTCCTACATCTGTTTCTGTTTGGATACCCTTGGGAAAAGTAGGTACCACACACTTCAATGCGCCTACTGTAAATTTGCATTAAATGATAGACTTTCCCATTCATCACCTAAGCTAAAAGCCACTATGAATGGTACCCTACATAAGCAATGTTCCCCCTCAATCATGAATAAACATGGCATGACACAGGAGTTAAAATTTCATTCCTCAAATATATAGTAGCATATAAGACGTATCCTGCTTTTCTAAAACTCACTTTTTGTTAGAACTGGAAGAAAGAGCCCTGGGATCATCTAATCAGTTTACAGATAACAACACTAAAGTCTGGAGAATTAGCAGAATTGTTCAGAATCACACAACCAAGCAGTGGCGGAGCACACCAAGCACACGCAGGAGCTTCTACTCGTAATCCAAAGCTCCTTCTTTCCACTGGACCATCCAACTTCTCAAGCAAATGGTTTCCCCCCCAAAGATGGGGATTCAAAAGCTAGCATTTTCAGTACTTTCCTCCTTGTACCAAATCCAACCATCATCAAAAAGCCAAAACAGAGGAGTCTTCCATTCCATTCATCCACACACCATTTAGTCTGTCCTTTACAAATCTGCTTCAGAGAGTTCCATTTTGTCTTTCTTATTAATTCAAACCTGAGTCGCCTCATCAACCAGAGCTCCCAGGCCAGAACATCTAGGCCAGGCATGGGCATAGCAGAGTCTGCGGCTGAGCCCTCTAGTTACTGATCCAGAGGCAGCTGGCTCCACGTGAACCGTCGGCTTGAACTACCTAGTTAAGCTAACTGCTTTCGATTCCAAATGAACCACTTTTCAGCTCCCAAGCAATCACACATATTGTTACATGACATTAATGATGCTACTTTTTAAAACTTTATTTCAACATCAAGCTCTGCTCAGGCAGCTCGGTTTATAATCACATTGCTTATATAACACAGTCACCAACTCAGAGTATATTCATACATGTACCTACATATTAGCGATGCTAAAGGCTCAGTATCGGAAACAAGGGAAGAGCCAAGAGTGACTCATCGACTAACCCACTATAGAAGGCACCAAAAACTCACAGCCACAGTAGTTATTGCAAAACCTAGTTCTCCCTTCTTCTGTTTTCTTACCTGTCTTACCCTGCTCTCTCCAGCCTTTTATCTCTACCTCCGTACTGTGTATCTGTCATTCCAGACATTCCTAACCCTTTCCTCTCCTCTCCCTGCTCCTTAGTCTTTCTTCAGTCCACTTCTGTCTACTACTCCTGAAACCGGCCATCAACTGAAAAAAAAAAAATATATATATATATATATGATTTTTGTCATTTACTCTACATTCTTAATACAGCTTGCCAATTACCAATTTTGAGAGCTGATGCACGAATACTACATTATATCCACAGTAAAGAGGCGGTACGGTGTGGGTGTTAAGAGCAAGGGTTCCAGAGTCTGACTAACTGGGGTGCATCCTGCTCTGCAGCTTAATTGTGTGTGGCCCTGGGCAAGTGACCTAGCCTCCCTCCCCTTCACCTCACCTCATATTTCATCTGTTTCCTGTAAAGTGGGAGCATGAAAATCATATCATCTCAACAGGGTCGTTCTAAGATTTAAAGGGGGTTAAGTATGTAAAGTGACACACGGTAAATACCCACTAAACATTGATTATTCTGCTCCCTTATGAAACACTGAAGTAAAAGTTCCTTCTGACATTTTTCAGTATTTTAGGGGCTTGGTGTTATGGATCCGTCATACGGCACAGAGATGTTTTTACTCTCCTGTGCCTTCGACCAACAGTTCTGACAGCTAAGGTTCTGAAGCTTTAGGTCATTCGTTATGTTACTGCCGAAACGTAGCAGTGATCTGCTTGGATTTCCCCTCACAATGACTAAGAGGCCTCATCCCTTCAATATTCGCAGCCTCCCTGATCTCACCTGCATACACTACCTGTGCAAAGTCAGCCCTCTGTGCATCGTGGCACAGTGATTTGTATCCCTACACTCGTAATCAGTCCTGCTAACCCCACATTAACCAGGCCCCCCACCGACAAATTTCTCCAGTGTTACTTCCCACTGACAGCATCATGGCAATCTCCAATACAAGGCCATTTGTATGGAAGTGAGCAGTGAGCATAATGAGGACAGAGATGACTCAGAAGCATGCCACAAAGCCGCACAGAGGGTTGTCCTGGAGGTCAAGCCAAGAAAAAAGTCAATTTACATTATTCTGCCTAGCAAAGCTAAACCCTTGGGGTCCTTAACCAGGAGACCTCATTTTCAGGCTCCCTAATTAAAAAAACAAAGGAGCAATTAACCACTTATGCATTTTTTAATAAATATAATTATTCAAATAAGCTAGTAAGTGATAATACCATAATACTTTACATTTCCCTTAATTTTTAAAGGAAGACATAATGTAAAGTAATATTGAAAGGAAAACAGTTATATTAAGCATTTCTAAAAACAAGACCACATTTAGCTCTATCATTTAAGGCAGAGCTTTAATGTGCAGGAGAAATCTCCAGAGAATCTTGTTAAAATCAAATTTTGATCTTACAGGTCTGGGCTGGGACCTGAAAGTCTGCATTTCCTACAAACTTCAGGACGATGCAGACACTAGTGGTCTGTGGATCACACCTAAGAGTAGCAAGAAGTTAAGGTACCTTAAGTGTCGAAAGGCTTATTCCCAATTTCCTAGCTTATCAATTTAAAGCATCCTTTAACTGGTGTTAGAAGCAGCAACTTCTTCTAACAGCTGGAAGGAACAAAGTGATCTGCAGGCTACCAAACTGCTTCTTAACAAAAGGAGCCAAGAGAGGAGCTGGAGAAGAGGAAGGAGCTTCAAGAGGAAGCAATAAATAAATAAATAAATAAATAAATAAAGTCCTCTGTAGCCTCTCTTTCTGTCTTCCATTTGGTTTCTCCAAGGAAGAAATGAAAAATGTACACCGGGGTCCTTCCTCGGTGTGGTTATCTCCTGGTTTCCAACTCAAGGAATCCAATACAAGCTTCCTCTAGCTCTTCTTCCCTAAAATGAACTTCCACAGAATGACTATTTCTACTAGATAATTAAAGTTTCCAATCATTTTACAGTCCTCTTTCAAAGAAAAAAAGAAATCTGCTTTAACAGTACAGTTACTTTTTCCCTTTGTAACATTTTACAAGGAATTTGAACAGAACACTTCCTTGAGAAGGGGAATGTGAATAAAAACCTCAAGAAAGTTAAAAGGCATGTCATGCAGAGGTCAGGGAGTGAAGCATTTCAGAAGAGGGAACATTAAGCAAAGGCCCTGGCACTGAGATATCAGGGAGTCCAGTGTGGTTAGAGAAGACAGAGTTAGGGACAGGACCTTGGAGATGATGGGGCATGCAGGGACAAACACATAGGGCCCTTGGCCTTTTTTTTTTTTTTTTTTTTTTTGGGCCCTTGGCTTTTATGTTGACTGACTTGGCCAGTCTTTGGAGGGCTCTGAGTAGAGTAACATGTTCCAGTGTTTAGCAGGATCAGACTGGCTGCTGAGCTAAAAAAAAGACTGTAGATTCTTTACAGGCATATACAAAGAATGATGATGCCAGGATCTTCCGTGCTTGGCACTTCCCAGTATTCCTTCAGAGTTCCCTAGCTAGATATGTGGCCCATGCCAATATCATTTGTCACCAGGTTCAAGGGAAAACAAGAACTGGGTTATTGGATATGTCATATATGTGAAACCTTAATGCCTAACATCTTTGTATGACTGAGCTCCACTATTACCCAACATTTAGCCCTTAGTTCTAAATACTGATTAGGACATTTGAAATTTCATACACCACTGCAGAAAAAAAGAGAAAAACATAGGGTCTGCTCTTCCTAAAGGTGACAGTATTATAACCTATAAAATTTTTAAATTCACTCATCTCTCACAAAATCTAAGAACATTCTACTCTCTAAGATTTTCTTAATATAGAAATATATTTTAGAAAAGAAATGCTTTAAAAGTATTATCACCCTAAAAAATAAACAAAGAAGCAAACAAATAAATAATAAAAGTATTATCACTCTGACCCAGTAATTTCACTTCTGAAATGGTATCCTATGCAAGCAATACTGAACAGGAAAACAATTTTAATCACAAAGTATTCATCATATTTTATTTATAATCACAAAAAACTGGAAGCAATTTAAATGTGCAGTGACAGTTAAATGATTTAATAAATTGATAGTGTAATATATAAAATATCAAATACTTATAATGATAATGTACTATACATACATTTAATTTAATAAATATTAAATATTATGATTATATTAGAGAGACTCTAGCTAGAAATTATGCAGCCATTAAAAATGATGTCATAATATGTGCATACTATGATTACAACTTATAAAATACACACACAGAAGAAAAAACACTGGGCAGGAAAGAAACTGCAGGGTATATATCAAAATATTAACAAGAGTTGTAAAAATTGGAAAAGTGATTGATTAAAATGGATTTACCCAGCTCAATTACTCAAATACAAGTGACCATGCATTTTGCTTATAACTTAAAAAATTAAATTAATGGGACCTCTTTACTTCCATCTTTTTATTTCCAATATGGATCTCATATGATATCACCTCTCTCTCTCTCTCTCTCTCTCTCTATATATATATATATATATATATCAGCCTGGAATATACTAATAATAACAGTAAGCTTTATTAAGCACTCATGGTGCCAGGCACTGTGTTAAATGCTGGATCCAGGCCATCAGATTTAAATCTTCACAACAGTCCATGAGGAAGATCCTCAGAAGATGAGAAAGAAGAGGTGAGTGAGCAATGCCAAGGCCATCAGAGAGTCAGAGATAGCACCAGGCCTTGAATCCAGTTTTTGGGCACAAAAATCTGCTCTCTTATCCACAGCACCAGAGTGCCTCCCTACAGCAATACAGAAGTATTTAATAAAAATAGAATTCTCCAGCAGTATGCAAAAAAAAAAAAAGCGCCAACTGAGCCCTGTGCCAACTGTGGCACCCTCCCATTACCATCATATCACTCATGTGGTCTGCTCCTCCTGTCTGCCTCCCTTGCTCCTCACCCTGCCATTTCCTTTACTCCTTATTTCTCTCCCACACTTCACTACCTATATCACAAACTTTCCAGCAGCATCCCTGGGCATTGCTTAGCTTCAATAGTAAAACTCAAAATCAACTGCTGTCCTAAAGCTTTCTAAAGACCATAAGTTATACACTAGAAGCCTAATGCCACATTTGGCCATAGATGTATTTTGCTTAGATCTCAGTATTTTGAAAAATACTGTTGAGTATTATTGAATGAGTTACCAACACTTAAAAATTAGGATGAATTCACATAAAAGGCTAATTTTAAATGTCTCTTGAAAACCAAATGATTTGATAACAGGAGGCCCAACAGGGCATCAATCTCCTGAAGCTGATTCTCCACTTTGCCACAGTCTCCACCAGTCCCTGTTAACTCACACCTGACTCTCTTCAACTCTCTTCACTTTTATGGAACCTGCCACCTTGCCCCCAAAGCACTGAGTTTGTGACTTCCACCAAATATTTTAAGTGGTGGCCTAAAGTCCCCAGGAGACGTGATCATATGCCATTTTTACTTTATGCTAAATTCTCCTCTGACTGATGCCAACAACTAAATGGCCTATCGTTGGATGTAAGCCACAGCAAAAGCAGCACCAGCAATCCTGCAGAACCCCAAGCCAACGCAGGTCCAAAAGCACTTTCTGTGGCTGGTTCACTTGATCACCTCACCCTCAGATTATCCCAACTCAAATATTCCTTTGGGATTAGCCAGAACAAAGTCTTGACCAGGTCCTACCTCAAACTACGAAATTTTCTGGTGATGAGACTAATACATTTAGTAGTAATTGCAAACCAGTTACTAAGGAATTTTTTTTTTTTTTTAAGTTTCAGCTTCAGTCGGTTCCTGATATTATGAATTTTACATGCAAAGATAATTGCAGTATCTATCTTCTTTTATTCTCTAAGTAGCCATTCAAAATCCATATTTTTACGGTAATGTAAATCCATTAGAAGAGAACTAGAAAGTGCACCAAGGAATCAATCTTATGCTGGAAGAACTACAGACTAAATGACCTCTTCCATCTCTAATTTCTGATCTGTTAGTCTATTGTGCATACCCTGAACCATAAAAATATCCTTTCACCATTCCAGAATAGAGACAATAGGACATAACGTAAAGTACTGGAGACCCAAAAGTCCCACTTGAAACTAAATTCATGTCTCATTAACTTCTGTTCATGCCATGGCTTTGGGAGAACTGAGAAATGGTGCTATACTGGGGGTGGGGGAGCTACATTTCATTTATCATTTACTACTTTCAATATTTTAATTTTTCTTCTAAATTTCAAATAATACTAAAGAACATTTTTTTAAAAAGGAAAACAAATACCCACAAAGTGATTAATAAACCCTATGAAGGTAATTAAATCATGGTTTTTAAAGATTCATTGATAACTAAAGCAAAGCTGCCATTGCATAGCTATTTTGTGAGAGAAGCCATTATGATGAATATATACAATATTATTTACGACTTATAAAAGCAGACTGCACCTAATAAATAATAACAATGCTGACTGAAAGTTGAAGGGAGAAAAAAGAGTTTTTTCTTCTTAGGGAAGTAAATTCAAAAGCATATGACAATTATCATAAAAAATATACTCAACAAAGTTTCTCTACTGCAAAACAACTGTTTTCTAAAAACCTGTCCAGGAACAGAATAACTTCAAAAAAGAACTTTCATTTAATCCCACAGTGAAAGAAATCAAGAACCATATTTCACTAAAAATGAAAAACTAGCTAAAAAGCAATTCCTTCCAAAATCTTGCCTACCTTCCTATAAACACAATATGAAACGCCTCTGAAAATATGTAACATTTACTTTTACAATTTTATTGCTTTAATTTTTCCTAGTTTTATTTTTTAAGTAATTCATTCTAACTTCCCCTCCCCCACCACTTAAAGCTCTACAAAGTCTCATCTGCGCAACTGAAGAGTTAACCTACTTCTTTTAAGAGAAATTCAGATGATACACCATGTTAAACAAGTATTTCAACAAAAAGTAACAATCTGAAAGATTACTTTTTCACTGTTATAGGAAGACACTGATTTTATATTCAGCATTTTCAATTTTTTTGTTTATACATTATAGCAGTTTTTAATTAAAAAGCAAAATATATATGCATATATATATATATGAAACAAACCTGACCACTCCATGCACAGTACAGGTTGCACAGTAGGCTCCAATTGTGGTTGATCATGCAGTCGAATATCCTGAACTGGGCCATGACTGCCTATAGCACCGTCTGCATGGCTTCTCTGACTCAGCTCCTGTCAGCAGGGTAGTGCTGTTACCAGAGCTCTGCAGTGATGTGAGCTGCAAATACGATCTTCCCCTCCCTTTCCTGTCTAAGCAGCAATAACTCACTGGCAGAGCTACCTTGTCTTCCTAAACACTGGTACATTTAAATTATGAAATCATGGAGGGAAGACTTTTCACAAAAGCCTTATTCTATATTTATTACCATCTGATTTTTTAAAAGACGATGGCTCTCTCCTTTCTGGAGATCATAGGCTAGTATTTATATAGTTAATGAAAACACAACTTGGGAAGGTGGTACAATACATCAACCGTGTTGGCCACATCCCACAACAAACCAGCTCCCAACACAAAGCTGTGACAGCATCTGTGCCCCTCAGACTGTGTCCTATCCGAAGGGTATCCCTGAATCCTATCTTCATCTTTTAGTACATTTCACATGGCTACCATCTCTTTAAAGATCCCTCATCTCGGGCACCTTTTACCATTTTTGTGCTTCTCTTCCTACATCTCTGACCATTCCCTCTTGAAAGAGAGCCTAGACTGTACCAAGACAGACTTCACCTTCTCAACTGCTACCTACAAGGAGATGACCTTAACTTTGGAGCTTCAGCTCATTCATCTGTAAAATGGAGATAACACCTACCCTCATGGGGGCTTTAGTAGGAAATAAAATAACATCTTTAACATGCTTAAAAGGGTGTCTAACAGGGGCGCCTGGGTGGTTGAGTAGGTTAAGCTCTGATTTCGGCTCAGGTCATGAACTCAGAGTCTTGGGAGTACTGGGATCAAGCCTGCATGGCAAAGGGTTCCCTGCTCAGTGGGGAGTCTGCTTCTCCCTCTGCCTCTCCCCTGCTTGTGCTCTTTCTTTCTCTCTCTCAAATAAATAAAATCTTTTTTAAAAAAGTACCTAATAAACACCTGATAAGTGATGATTATTAATATTCTTAAGATGGGCTTCCCTTCCTGTCCACATCAGAATTCTTGCTCTCATTTCTTATGCTGTCCCTAGATGATGTTATTCTCCAGGGCCATGATTTTATAATGATGAATTATTTCCAAACCTGTCTTCAGCCCCACCCTTTCTCCTAAGCTTCAAATCTGCATGTCTAAACTCTAGTCAAGCCCATTCACCTCAATACCTTACACCACATATTCCAGCTAAACTCATTACCTTCCCCCTCACAACCCGCACCAGCCACCAGCTTGGGAGCCCCTCATCTGCATAATGACAGCACAATTCAGCCTCTTAGTCACCGAAACAGAAACCAGCCATCCTCAACTCTCTTCCTTACCTCTCACATCTGTCACCAAATCTTGTCTTTGCAGGGAAAACGCACAGTAAACCTGTCCCTTTGCTGGTCTTACTACTGTCACAGCCTCAATTCAGCACCCATCAACTTTCTCTTGTGCTACCCCAAGGGCCTCCAGCTGGCCTCCTGGAACACCCTGTTTCACTCCTTTCTGGAATCTCACCTCCAGAGGTCTACCAAAAGAATCTCTGAAACTACAAACTAATCCGATGACTACCCTGCCTAAATCCCTTCCTTGCCCCTTTCTGCCCAAGGCGGTGTTTCCCAAAAAAATGTTCCTACTTGTTCTATAGGATAGGAATATGAATCAGTTAAATGAAAAAAGTTTTTCAATGCAACATAAGTTTAGGAAAAGCCAGGCTAAACAAAAAAACAAAGTTGCAAGACTGCTCAGAGTCTAAGCATGAAGATGAGATTCAAAGGCTCCTGGAATGCTTGTTCTTCTCAAAACCTTTAGCTCACCTTCCTTCCTCTAGCTTTCCCTTAATTGGTGGTGTTCCATAAGGCTCTGACCTCGGCCCTCTCCTCTCATCTCTCCCAATGAGCTCATCTATTCCCCAAACTATAATTATAGTAGACATTGGCTTAATTGACCACTGCCTAAATGACCTGCCAGACAAACCAAAATTCTCAATTCCAGTTGCATGAACACTGGCTGAGCCCATGGCAAGCTCAACTCTTTCTTATGTTTGGGAAGACAGTCTCTAGCCACTTATTTCTGCTCCCACCAAATGAGACACACACTTAACACACCCATTTTATTTCTGCAAAGCTCTTTATGTAGGTTTTATTTGTGTTACTGTTATTATGTAGCTTAGATGATGAAATATGAGTAAAAATGAGAGTTAGTATTTGTGAAAACTTGAATGCTTTGAAAAGATTCAATAAAGGCTGCTGCTCACTTCTCTACTTTTTTCTTCCTTGGTCTTGTACTTTTTTCTCCAGTAAGATTCTAGAAAGTCTCTCTAGCTGCAGCCACTAGGCATATTCAGAGACTAAGGCTGTTCCTTCTGTCAGAAGATTCTTCTTTTTACCTAGCTAAGTCCTTACCTGACTTGGCTCAGCACAATCTTCCCCGGGAGACTTTCTCTGATCCCTGCACTAGGTGAGGTTTGTCTCCTCTCTGTTTTCATAAATCCCTGTTCTTCTCCTAAAATAATATTCATCGTACCCTATTAAAATTATGTGTTCAATTGTTTATACTTCTCATTATCCATGTACATCCACGAAGGCAGAGACCAAACCATGTCTGTATTTTTTCACTGGTGTATCTTCATGTCTGGCACTTAGAAAGTACTCAATAAATATTTTTTGAATGAGGTAAAATGTGGGAGGAAAAATCTAAGTATAATAGGAATCTCTGGAACTAGAAGCATCAAATGTGAATCATTTTAAGATAGAATAACTTTTATCCTGGGAACCAATCGGTCATTATCACCAATTGTGAGCAAAAACACAAACTGCTTCCTTCCTCAAATGATTCCATTAAGCTCTGGAAGCAGATAGCATTCTAGCAAAATCCATAAATACCTACATTACCATCTATTCTATCCCCACCTTAAGATTCTGAAAAATTCTGGAAGAGGGGAAGGAAAGGTTTTAGGCATCTGTTGTTTAAAAGTTCCCTGGTAAGTACATACCTTACTAGTTAATAATCACTGTACGGTAGCATAGACCCAAAATAAACAAATAAATAAGATTCAGAGACTCAAGGCCCAACTACAATCAAGCTTTTATAAATCATTCCTATAATCAAACTTTTATAAATCATTACTAAACACAGTGTATAATTCAATAACAATATTGTAACAATACTAATTTACTGGTTTTGATAATTGCCCCATGTTTACTTAAAATGTACATTAAAGGGGACACCTGGGTGGCTCAGTGGTTGAGCATCTGCTTTTGGCTCAGGTCGTGATCCCTGGGTCCTGGGTTCAAGTCCCACATCGGGCTCCCCTGCCTGCCTCTCCCTCTGCCTATGTCTCTGCCTTTCTCTGTGTATCTCTCATGAATAAATAAAATCTTAAAAAAAAAAAAAAGATGTACATTACAGAAATTTGGGTGAAGAACATAAGGCAACTCTGTACTATATTGCAACTTTCCCATGACCTAAAATTATTTCCAAATAAAAAAAAGTTAAAAAAAAAAAGTTAATGAACAACTGCAACCCAGTAGCAAGGCACATCCCTAACATCCAGATGTGAGCTTGAAATATCATTCACCACGAAAAGGAAGCAGGACTTCTTAGAGAAATGGCTGATTCTAGGTCCTAGGCGGGAAATGTACATAAAAGATGAGCTAGAAAACCACACTCGACAATAAGGACAAAAGACAATCTGGCTTGTGTCTAAAGGACTTGGTTGAAAACTTGGAAGAGCCTACCACTGGTCAAAAAGGGGGTAACTGCTATAAGGATCGAAACCTTTGTCATATGTTGGCATGTGCCAGCTAATAACACTAGATAGATAAGCAGATAAATACATAAATACATACACACACACACACATAGGTCATCTTGGAAAGGTGATCAGGAAACTGATCGTTTCTAGAAATAAAGGGCAAGAATTAAGGAAAAAAAGATCACAGTCATATGATTACAACATTGTTTCCCAACATACCGTTTATACTTCTAAAACATTAGTTAATACGTATGTATAATCCCATATTGACACTTCCGAAATTCAAACATCCCTCAAAGTCCAAACATTTTTTGTGACTCATTGATGGCAAAACCTGCCCTGCCCTCAGTTGACGCAAAACTCTTCTAAGCTTGTATTTATTCCCCAGATGATAAATATTCATACGTTTTCACCAGAAATTACTGATAGCTGGGTGATGTCCCAGAACCTGCATCATCTTACATTTCTAAAATTTGAAGACTTCTAATTTCTGAGAAACCCAAGAATTTCAGAAAATAGATTACAGTTCTTCACGAATAGCCCTGGAAATAAGGATAACTAGACAGCAGGGATCCAAAATAAAAAAAAAGAACAGAGGAAGAAGACCACAGAAAGCAAGACCATCGACCTTGAACGAGGAACATCTTTTTTACCTAGGGTCACTGGGGTCAGAGAAAGCTTTACAAACAGGTAAAATCTGAGCCAAATTTTGAAGGAAGTGTGGGATTTACGTAAATGACAAGACATGAGAAAGGCATTTCAGGCAAAATGAACATGAACAGACATGAAAACACTTCAGACTTTACATATATTCAAGGGACAATGGATCTGCCATTTGCTTTGAGTAAATGTTCGATGTTGGACAGTGAGACATTATGTGGAAGAAGAATGTGTACTCTAAATCCTGTCACAGTCATTCAGCTTTAAATGAACTTTTTCTTTGGAAAAACATTTTTTTTATATATGATATATGGTGGCTGACAGGATTAAATGACGTAAATGATAAATGTTAAGGTACTTAATAAAGGTTCAGTGTTCTCTCTAAAAACCCTAAAAAATTATCTAAAATATACTTTGTCTTACTGTATGTTTCCAGGAAACAGATATTAGAACCTAGAACTTACCAAAAGTATATTAAGATTAAATAAAAGGTTAGTAAATGTCAAGAGTATAAATACCTAAAGTGCAATAGGAATAAAGAATATTAAAAAGACTATGACACTCAAAACAAATAAATATCTAATGCTAGAAATCAAAAGGCTACTAATTAACTTTTTCTCTGATTTATATATTTTTAGGCAAAAAAAAAGTATACATTATGTAGATCTTTAACAACCGTTATCACCCTTTGCAAAGACTTAATTACTCTTTTATTTCCATCTATTAGGAATCTATTCTGATGGTCTATACTTTTGCTCTAAAACCAAAAAAATCCAACTAGTCTCTTTTCCAAACTAGAGGTTTGAGATCATCTGGCAAACAAAGTCTTTGGGATTTACACAGTTAATCTAACAGAAACAAATTCACTTTTTCCTGACTTTCCCTGTTAATATTATCTGGAGAAAAGCAAAAACACTACCATAGAAAAATATCCAATGGGAAAAAGTCTCTTCAACAAAGCGTGCTGGGCAAACTGGACAGCTACATGCAAAAGAATAAACTGGACCATGTTCTTACACCATACACAAAAATAAACTCAAAATGAATTAAAGGCCTAAATGTGAGACCGGAAACCATAAATATCGCAGAAGGGAGTACAGGTAGTTATTTCTCTGACATTGGCCATAGCAATATTTTTCTAGATATGTCTCAAGGAAAAAAAATGCAAAAATAGGGGTACCTGGGTGGCTCAGTCAGTTAAGTGTCTGATTTTTGGTCTAAGCTTAGGTCATAATCTGTGGTCGTGGAAGGGAACCCCAGCGCAGGCTCCACGCTCAGTGCAGAGTCTGCTTTGGATTTTCTCTCCCTCTCCTTCTGCCCTTCCCCCAACTTGTGCTCACTCTCTCTGTCTCTCTCTCTCTCTCAAGTAAATAAATAAAATCTTTTAAAAAAAAGAAAGAGCAAATTTAAATCACTGGATCAAAATTTTGATAAATCACTGTATCAAAATTTAAAACTTCTACACAGTGAAGAAAATAATCAACAAAATTAAAATTAAAAGGCAATCTACTGAATGGGAGAAGATATCTGCAAAGCACATATCCAATTAAGGGCTAGTATCCAAAATCTATAAAGAACTTACATAACTCAACTTCCAAATATCAAATGATACAATTTAAAAATGGGCAGAAGACATGAACAGACATTTCTCCAAAGAAGACACACAGATAGTCAACGGGTACATGAAAAAAATGCTCAACATCACTCATCATCAGGGAAATGTAAATCAAAAGTACAATGAGCTATCACCTCATACCTGTCAGAATGGCTAAAATCAACAATACAAGAAATAACAAGTGTTGGTAAGGATGTGAAGGAGAAGGAACCCTTATGCACTGTTCGTAGGAATGCAAACTGGTGCAGCCATTGTGCAAAACATTATGGAGGTTTCTCAAAAGGTTAAAAAACAGCCACCTGGCTGGCTCAATCTGTAGAGCATCTAACTCTTTATCTCAGGGATCCTAATAAATAAATAAGTAAGTAAGTAAGTAAGTAAATAAATAAATAAATAAATAAGGTTAAAAGTAGAACTGCCTACAATACAAGAATTTCACTACTGGGTATTTACCAAAAAAATACAAAAACATTAATTCAAAGGGATACATGCACCCTTATGTTTATAGCAGCATTATTTACATTAGCCAAATTACAGAAGCAGCCCAAGTGTCCATCAGTAGATGAATGGGTAAAGAAGATACACACACACACACACACACACACACACACACACACACACACAATGGACTATTATTCAGCCATAAAAAAGAATGAAATTTTGACATTTGCAACAACATGGATAGAGATAGAGAGTATAATTCTAAGCAAAATTAGTCAAAGAAAGACAAATACCCCATGACTTCACTCATACGTGGAATTTAAGAAACAAAACAAATTGAACAAAGGAAAAAGAAAGTGAAAGAGACAAACCAAGAAACAGATTCTTAACTATGATAACAAACATATGGTTACCAGAGGGGAGTGGGTGGGATATGGGTAAAATAGATGATAGAGACTGAACAGTACACTTATCATGATGAGCACTGAGTAATGTAAAAAAACAAAAAAAAAAAGGAACAACAACAACAAAACAATAATAACAAAGTTTGAAGACTCACACTCCCCACTTTGAAAACTTACTACAAAACTACAGTAATCAAAACAGCGTGCTACTGGCACACTGTGGTATAATATAGACCTATGGATCAATGGAAAATATTACAGAGCCCAGAAATAAATTCTCACATATATGGTAAATTAATTTTCAATTCAGTGCCAGGACCATTCAATGGGGAAAGGATAGTTTTTCAAATAAATGGTGCAGAAAAAACTGGATATCCACAAGAATGAAATAATACCTTTACTGTATACTGTATAGAAAAGCTGCCCCCCCCCCAAAAAAAAAACAGAAAAGCTGGCCCAAAATGGATCAAATATCTAAATTTAAGAGCTAAAACTACAAAACACATATTGTTTTCACATATTGTGGAAAATCTTCAAGACCTTGGATTTGGCAATCACTTCTTCCTTATGATGCCAAAAGCAAAGGCAACAAAAGAGAAAGATAAATTGGGCTTCATAAAAATTTAAAATTTTATGCATTAAAGGACACTATCAAGAAAGTGAAAATAAAACATACAAAATGGGGGAAAATATTTGTAAATCATATATCTGATAAAGGATTAATATCAAGAATATATAAGGAACTCTTACAAGTTAACAACAAAAAACATACCCAATTTAAAGATGGGCAACAACCTAGAATAGACATTTTGCAAACAAGACAAATGTCCAACAAGCACATGAAAAGATATTCATCATTAGTCATTATGGACATGCAAACCAAAACTACAATGAGATAACACTTCATACGTATGCTGGTTAGCTATCATTTTTAAAAAGTAATTTTTTAATGGAAAATAACAAGTATTGGTGAGGATGTTGAGAAACTGCAATGCTCATACACTGGTTGATAGAAATATAAAATGGTCAGCCACTGTGGAAAATAGTTTGGCAGTTTCTCAAAATGTTAAACATAGAATTACCATATGACCCAGCAATTCCATGTCTGAACATATAATCAAAAGAATTAAAAACAGGGACTCAAACAGAAATTTGCATACAACATTATAGCAGCATTATTCACTACGGTCAAGGTGAAAACAACCCAAGTGTACAACAACAGATGAACGGATGAGAAAATATAGTATCACATACAAAAGAATATTATTCAGCCATAAATAGGAATGGAGTTCTGACATGTTCTATACCAGGTCAACCTTGAAAACTTCATGCTAAGTGAAATAGGCCAGACACAACAGGACAAATATTATACGATTCCACTTCTATGAGATACCTACAATAGTCAAATTCATATTAAAAGCAGAATAGACACTACTGGGGTTAGGGGGAATGAGGAGTTATAGCTCAATGAGCACAATGTTTTTGTTTGGGATGATGAAAATGTTCTGGAAATAGTGATAATCATAACACAACACTGTGAATGTACTTAATGCACTTAATTATACATGTAAAAATGGCTAAAATGGTAAATTGTATATGTATTTTACCACGATAAAAAAAGTTAATCAAGAATTTCTGAAATAAAAAATATAATTACCTGTCATAGCTAAGGGAAACAGTACAACACAGGTTTTTACCTACATAAGAATCTATACTATAGTAATTTGTATAATACTTTCATAAGCAAACAAATCAACTACTTTTATTTTTCTTTTTAAGATTTTATTTATTTATTCATGGGAGACACAGAGAGAGAGGCAGAGCCATAGACAGCGGGAGAAGTAGGCTCCTCGCGCAGAGCCCAACATAAGACTCAATCCCAGGACTGGGATCACGCCCTGAGCCAAAGGCAGACACTTAACCGCTGAGCCACCCAGGCGTCCCTACTTTTTTTAATATATACAAACTGTATTCAGAGTTTACTTATTTAGGTAGGCTTCCAAAAAAATTAAAGGTTTAGATAAAATTAAATTGCCTAAACGTTGCATGCCAGTTTCATTAAATCCAAGATATATCAATAGTTTGTAATTTAAAATCTACAGAATATGTAATTTTTCAATTTTCATATTCAATTACTTAGAAGTTTTCAATGTTAGCTATAATTAAGGGGAAAAAATTTGAAAAATTTTCTCTATTGAAAAACAAAACTTAAGAATGTTGCAAAAGGGCAGCCAGGGTGGCTCAGTGGTTTAGCACCGCCTTCAGCCCAAGCATGATCCTGGAGATCCGAGATTGAGTCCCATGTTGGGCTCCTTGCATGGAGCCTGCTTCTCCCTCTGCCTGTGCCTCTGTTTCTCTCCCTCTCTCCCTCTCTGTCTCTCAGGAATAAATAAATAAAATCTTTAGAAAAGAAAAGAATGTTGCCAAACTATTTAGGAGAATAAGATAAGTCCAACGATATGATGTAACATACGGTATTAGAGCTATAAAGTTTTAAGAAGTCAACTTTCTGAAAGGTACAGCAACTCTCTCCCTGACTATTCTTGAAAAAAAACTTTGAAATTAGATCTTAGAAATCACAGAAGCTAAAATTATTTTGATTTCCTTCTTTTTAAAAAATATAGTTGGAGGGGGGCTGCTGCCTGGGTGGCTCCATGGGTTAAACGTCTGCTTTTGGCTCAGGTCATGATCCCAGTGTCCTGAGATGGAGGCCCAAGTGAACTCCCTGCTTAGCAGAGAGTCTGCTTCCCCTCTCTCTCTCTGCTCCCGCTCCCCCACACTCATGCATTGCTCTCTCTCAAATAAATACATAAAATCTTTAAATATATATATATATATAGAGAGAGAGAGAGAGAGGATTTCAGAGTAAGGGAAGACAAAACTAATATTCCAGTAGTGGGTGAGGTATTTAATGTCTTAGCTGGTAGTTTTAGTTTTGCCCATTAACTTCTCATTATATTTAGGTTTTTTTCCCTGTTTTGCATTAAAAAAAATTATGGACCACTTCACAAATATATGTGTCATCTTTGTGCAGGGGCCATGCTAATCTTCTCTGTATTGTTCCAATTTTAGTATATGTGCTGCTCATATGAACCGTGTTTTGTATTTTTAATTGCATTTTCACCTATTTTAATTGAGGCATAAATATTTACACAGAATGTTTAACTCTTACAAAGCACCAGCTCTTAAGTATACAGCTCATAACATGCTACAAATGCATGTATCTAAGTAATTCACCCTAACCTCATGAGACAGAACATTTCCATTACCCCCAGGAAGTTTCCTGTGTGTCCTCTAGTCATTCTGAAAGTCTCCTTACCTCCACAGGCAATATTCATCCATCTTGCTGCATGTGTACATAGTCTACTGTTTTTTATTGCCAAAAAGTATTCCACAGTAGGAATAAATGAAAATCTAGCTACTTTCCTATTAATACACATTGAGTTGTTTCTGGTTTGCAGCCATCATGAATAAAGCTGTTACGAACATTCCTGAACAAGTCTTCTGTGTGAACATGTGTTTTATTTCCCTTGGGGGTAATTATGTAGGAATGAAAATGGCAGATCATAAAGTAGGTATATGGTGAACTTTATAAGAAACTGCCAAATGGTTTTTTTAAATATTGTACCATTTTACACTCCCATCAGCAATGTATCAGATGCTCTACATCCTCACCAAAATCTAGTGTTATCAAACTGGTTTTTTTAAAAAATAAATTTTAGTGCAATTTAATTTATACAGAAGAAAGTGTGTCCCCCTTTAAAATGTATGCTGCAGTGAATTCTGTCCACTGTACTCATCCATAGAACCACACAGCCACCGTACAACCAACATTTTCATCTCTCCAACTCCCTTCATGCTTCTCTGCAATCAAAGCCCTCCCAACTTCAGACAACCACTGATCTGCTGCTCTCTCTCACTATAGCTTAGTTGACTAAGTTCTGAAATTTTATATAAGTAGAATCATGCACTCTTCCAAGTCTGGCTTCTTTTTTTTCCTCAGCATTTTGAGATTCATTCATGGTGCTAACCGTATCAACAGTTTGTTCTTTTTTTTTTTTTAATTTTTATTTATTTATGATAGTCACACACACAGAGAGAGAGAGAGGCAGAGGGAAAGCAGGCTCCATGCACCAGGAGCCTGACGTGGGACTCGATCCTGGGTCTCCAGGATCGTGCCCTGGGCCAAAGGCAGGCGCTAAACCACTGCACCACCCAGGGATCCCAACAGTTTGTTCTTTTTAAATTTCTGAGTAGTATACTATTACATGGATATACCACAGTTGTCTGTTGATGGATTTGGGACTGTTTCAAATTTGGAAATACTATGAATAAAGCTGTTATGAACATTCATGTATGAGTCCTTTTGTGGACACTGTTTTCAGTTCCCTTGAGTAAGTACCTAGGAGTAGTCCACGTGATAAATGTATGCTTCACTTAATGAAAATCGTCAAAATATTTTTCTAAGTGGTTATGTAATTTTGCATGCCTCTCAGCAATGTTTGAGTTCAATTATCCTACATACCCAATAACCCTTAATATTTTTATTCTTCTTAAATTTAGCTATTCTAGTGGAGTACAGTGGTAGTTCTTTGCGGTTTTAATTTGCATTCTCCCCCCCCATCATGATGCTATTGAACATCTTTTCATGTGCTGATACACAATTCATGTACCTTCTTTTAGGCAGTTCTGCTTTTTCCCATTTTAAAAATTGGGTTGTCTGGAAGCAGGTCCTTGATCAAATACACATAATACAAATATTTTCTCCCCATCAGTGGCTTTACTTTTCATTTTCTTAATGGTGTTTTACAAAGAGCACAAGTTTTCATTTTGATGAAATACAATTTATCGTGTTGTTTTCTTTTCTGGTTGGTGCTTTTGTGTCCTTTCACAGAACTCTTTGTCTACCCCCAAAGTCACACATATTTTGTTCTTGACTAGAAGTTTTATTGTCTAGCTTTTACATGTATGTCAGTGATCTATTTGGCGTTAACTTTTTTCCATGATGTAAGGTAAAGATAAAGGTTCATTTTGTCTATATGGATATCTACGTGTTCCAGCACCACTCAAATCATCTCACTGAATACTAATAATCATGTATGCATGGGTCTCCCAATTCTCCACTGCCTTTCATTGTTATATATATCTATCACTAAAGCAATTCTATACTAACGATTTTTGTAACTTTAAGTATTATAAAATAACAATATAAATAATATAAAACTAATTCTTTTTTTCAAAGTTGTTTGGTTACTCTGCGTCCTTTGCATTTCCAAATAAATTTTAGAATTAACTTGTTTATTTCTAATAAAAAATTTGTTAAACCTTGCTGGAATTTTACGTGGCAGTGAACTGGATTTATACAGCAATTTGTGGCTAAGTCACATCTTAATAATACTGAGTCTTCCAATCCAGAAACATGGTATTATATCTGTTTATTTAGGTTGTCTTTAAGATATTAAAATAATAAGGCTATTATTTTTGTTTCATTTCTCAGTTGTTTCATATATAGAAATACACTGATTTTTGTACAGTAGCTTTGTATTCCTGTATCTTATGACCTTGCAAAATCTACTTACTAGGTCTAGAAAGTGTTTTTGGTAGATCCCTTACAATGTTCTCTGTGCACAATCACATCTGCAAATAAAAAGTTTTACTTCTTCATTCTCTTTTTCCTTCCTTCCTTTTATTTCCTTTTCATGATTTATTACATTAAGTAGGGACTCCACAATATTGTCAAACAGAAGTACTGAGAGCAGGGCAGCCCAGTGGCTCAGCGGTTTAGCGCCACCTTCAGTCCAGGGCATGATCCTGGAGACCCGGGATCGAGTCCCATGTCAGGCTCCCTGCATGGAGCTTGCTTCTCCCTCTGCCTGTGTCTCTGCCTCTGTGTGTGTGTGTGTGTGTGTGTGTGTGTGTGTGTGTGTGTGTCTCAGGAATAAATAAATAAAATCTTTAAAAAAAAAAAAAAAAGAAGTACTGAGAGCAGACATCCTTACTCTGTTCCTGATATTAGTAGTAAAGTATTCAACATTTCTCCAAGTACGATACCTGCAGGTTTCTGTTATCAAATGGGGTAAATTTCTTTATATTCCCAGTTTTCTGAGAGATTTTATCATGAATGAGTGTTAAATTTTGTCAAATGCTTTTTCTGCATCTACTGAGAGATGATCATATGAATTTTCTCCTTTATTGTTTCTTGTTAAGCTATTAAATATGTTAATTATTAATACGTTAAAATGACAATCTTTCATTTCTGCGATAACTCCAACTTAATCATGACATTATTATCCTAGATTTAACTTGCTAACATATTGTTAAGAATTTTTCTATCTACAACCATGAAGGTTAGTGGTTTGAATTCCTTTCCTTATAGTGGTCTTGTCTAATAATTACCAGGCCTATACTGGCCTCATAAACAGGAGATGGGAAATATTCCCTCCACCTCATTTTTTGAGTTTGAATAGAATTGGACTCATTTCTTCCTTAAACATTCTAACATATAGAATATGTTAATGCAGCCATCAGGATCTGGAGTCTTCTTTGTGGGTAGGTTTTTAACTACAAATCAATTTCTTCAACAGATTTAGGACTAGTCAGATTTTTTTTTTAATTTCTCCTGGGGTGTTTTGGGAATTTGAATCTCTCAAGGTATAATATTGTGATTTATACTAAGAAATACATATTTGGTCTTCATCTCCATTCCCAGCACAGAGCACCTAAAACCCTTGGAATTTCCAAAGTGGTAAGAGCAACAAAGGTGTCTTTTGTTGTGTTAATGCGGTGACTTTTGGACTGCACCTAAAGATAGGGGCTGGTTGCCAAAAGAACCAAACCTGTGATTAGAGAGTTGGAACTTTCAGGCCCACCCCTCTGACCTTAGGGGAGGAGAGAAGGGCTGGCGTATGAATCACTCACCAATTGCTAATAATTTAATCAATTATGCATATGTAATGCAGCCTCCATAAAAATCCAAAAGGATAGGGTTCAAAAGCTTCCAGGTTGGTGAATACGTGAGGATTTGGGGAGAGTAGTGTGCTTGGAGAGGGCATGGAAGCTCTACACCTTTCCCCGTACCTTGTCCCATGCATCTCTCCCATGTGGCTGTTCCTGGGTTATATTCTTTTGTAATAAATCAGTGATCTAGTCAGTGTTTCTCTGAGTTCTTTGAGTCACTCTACCAAAGTAATCGAACCCAAGAAGGGGGATGTTGGAACCTCAGATCTACAGCCATCTATAGCTGGTGGGTCAGACAACAAACCTGGACTCGAAATGAGTGGCTAGGATGAGGGGGCAGTCCTACAGGAATGAGCTTTTAATCTGTGGGACCTGATGCTATGATGTGGTCTCCAGGCAGACAGTGTCAGAATTGAGTTGAACTATAAGATGCCCAGCTGATGCTGCAGAATGGCTTGGTTTGGGAACCCATTGCCACCATACACAAACAAATCTGAATGGGTACAGAATCCTTACACACAATCTACCCATAATATCTAACTGTCAAATTCATAGACTTAAAGTTGTTCATAATATTCCCTTTTTATCTTTTTACTGTCTGCAGGCTCTGAATGATGTCCCCTCTCTTATTCCTGATCTCGACATTTAATGTTTTTCCTCTTAATCACACAAACTGATTTTTAAAGTTTGAAATCCTTTCCAGAGACTGACATAAAGTCGCTTTCTGGTCTGCTGTCAATTCAAAGCCAACTAGAAAAGACAAACTATCAAATTTATGCTAAACATTTCACCATAGTTTGGCAAAATCAAGCAGTATTCACTTTCTAAGCCATGTGTTTTTGGTATCCTTATGCATCCTGAATATATATGAATATTTCAGAGCCTTAAATATCTCTCTACCTTTTTCCTAGAGATCCCACTTGATCCAAACACAATTTTCAGTACTGGTTCAAAGTAGATACAAGATTATGATCAAATAAAAAGACAGCCAAGAGCAGTGACAGATGCTAAGGATTAAATAGGGAAAAATGATTCTTCTTCCAAAGTCCTCACCTAAACTGAAGACAATTTGCATTAGCTCTTGTCTAGAGCGGATGCAGTTCTAGTAACCATAAACTATGATTATGATATGAAGTTCTGTCAATATCTTCAACTAGGGATTCTAGTTTGGGTCACATCACCCCAGGAAAGACTCCAGTGGTACCCAGTCTCTCCCACTAAGTCTACATTGTAATTGTGTGATTTTTAATCAACTGTACATTTTGGTAAGGCATCACTGGTGCTTTAGGCAGCCAAAACTAGTGAGAGTCAGAAATGAAGGCAGCTTAAAAACAAAACAAAGCAAAACAGAACAATGTATCAATTGAAAAATGTGCAAAGGATCTAAACAAACATTTCAACAAAGACATACATACAAACGACCAATAGTTATATAAAACGGTGCTGAACCTCGCTAATCATCAGAGAAATGCAAACCAAAACCACAGTGAGATAGCACCTCATCCTGTTAGAATGACTATTGCTAAACAACAAAAACCCAAAGTATTAGGGAAAATGTGGAAAAAAGGGAACCCTGGCACACTATCGGAAGGAATGTAAATTGGTACAGCCAATTTATATGGAGGATCCTTGAAAAATTAAAAATAGAACTATCATATGATCCAGCAATCCCATTTCTAGGTACTTATCCAAAAGAAATGAAATCAGGATCTCAAAGATAATATTTTTCAGTGTTAAAAAAGAAAGAAATCTTGCCATTTGTGACAACATGAATGAACCTGGAAGATATGCTAAGTGAAATAAGCCAGTCATGGAAAAGTAGATAAATACTATATGATCTCATTTATATGTGGAATCTGAAATAGACTCACAGAAGAAGAGACTATATCACAAGGGGCCAGGGAAAGTAGGGAAAATGGGGAGGTGATTGTCAAAGGGTACAAAGTTTTAGTTATGCAAGATTTTGGAGACTACTATAGAGCAAAGTGCTTAGAGCTAACAGTACTGTATTGTATATTTAAAATTTGCCAACAGGGTAGATCTTATGTTAAGAGTTCTTAATGCAGACACACACATACACACACACACAAATGCAAAAATAGCAGTAACAATAATACTTAAGGAGGTCACGAATATGTTTATGGCCTTAATGGAGGGAACAGTTTCATGCTGTATATTTATCCCCAAACTCACGGAGTTGTACACATTAAATATGTAAGCTTTTTTTTTTATTTTGTTTATTTATTCATGACAGACGCACAGAGAGAGAGAGAGAGAGAGAGGCAGAGACACAGGCAGAGGGAAAAGCAGGCTCCATGCAGGGAGCCCCATGTGGGACTAGATCCCAGGTCTCCAGGATCATGCCCTGGGCTGAAGGCGGGGCTAAACTGCTGGGCCACCAGGGCTGCCCATGTAAGCTTTTTACATATCAATCATACCTCAATAAAGGCATTTTAAAAAGCCAAGGTATGTCAAATATCCAGAACTCTAACATATTTGAGTATCTAACAACTATTCTAACAGGAGGACCTTTGAAGAAGCAACCCTGGACCTCTGTTTGAACAGCTTTATATCAAAGTCAACTAGAGAATCTGGGATTTCCTATTAACTCTCAGAAGCACTGTTTTTACCTAGGAAAAGAAAGCAAAAGAGAAATCCATTCACCACTGTCATTTATTCTTCTTCTATTGATATACTCATACCCACTTTTTAGTGTCTCTTGGCAAAACAGACACATGGGGTATAAACTAAACATCACATCCTAGAAGACAAGAAATACTTTGCATGTATGCCATCACATTCAAGGACGTCAGTTTTCTCCAAGGCTCCTCTTACTCCTTTGAATTCAAATCATTCTCTTTGGAGATGCCTATCAACCTTGGTTATGCCTTCTTCATTTGTTTACCGTCTCACTCTGTCAGAGCCTCCTTATCTTTACTCCTTCTCCAACATCACTTTCAATGACTTCAAGAAATCCTGCCTCTTCTTCAGAATTGGCAACTGGAGTCTGTCATTAGCTTGCATTGTATTTGCACTGTGCTATCCAATGCACCTCACATTCCATGAGATTGAAAGACAAGACTGATTCAACAGACAGACAGAATGGCTGCTAGTGTTAAATGACTGGAAGGGTATGTGGAAAGAAATATTCTGTTAATGATTAGCTTATTATTATTTATGTTAGAATACCTACTGAAACCCTTTATGATGTATACTTAAGCAAAGAGCATCATATATATATACACACACACACACATATATATATGAATGATAAATATGAAAGAGCACATAGAGAAAGAGAATGAGGATATATATGTTTTATTGCATTGTAACTTTTACTACCCTTGATAGAGTTAATATGAACAAATGACTGACTATAAGATGCACAAAAGAAATTATTCTGTTACTTGCTTAAAGAAAAATACCTTTCTGTAAATGACACAAAACAAATTACTTTTGTAATACAGCTAAAACGTATCAATAGCTTCAATATGACCAGAATCAGAGTTCTATAACTTTAAAAAATATTAACTTTTGGTTAAAGTATAACGTGCACACAAAAATGTACAACACGTATCATGGTTGAATTTTAAAGTGCTCTTTTGACATAAAGTTTATTTTATCTGAAAAGAATATTACTTTGGTATACTAATGACATGTAGAAATGCATGTGACTGAAAATATAAGAAAATAATTACAATTTTAATCTTGAAATTTTCACTTGTTCAGTCATTTAAATTTTCTCTCCATATTTTTGCCTGTTTTCTTTCTTTTCTTTTCTTTTTTTTTTTTTTTTTTTTTGCCTGTTTTCTTTACATTGATTTCAATCTGGGTAGAAAAATTCCAAAATCAGGATACCATAAGTATTCAGACTTTGGAAGGAGCTATGAATGTCATTTAGTCTTATTTTTCTCAAACTTGGAAGGTCACCAGGGGATCTTTTTAAAAGTTAAGGCTTTTCAGTCTCACTTCCAGGGATTCTAACATTAGCTTAATGGTGGGAATAAGAATCCGTGGTTTTATAAGTTGCCCAAGTGATTCTAATGATCACCCAGATTTCCCTGACTTAAATTCCTACCAAAGCAGGAATTCTGTCTATTATTCCCCAAGTGAAGGTCATCCTATCTACAAAGAATACATTCAATTTCAGTTACCTTCTTTAAAAAAAGTTTTTTTTTTCTGAATACAGAGCTGAATAAATTGGCTCATCTATCCACAGATCCTACCCCTGTCCTTCCTAGCCATTCAAAATAAATCTTACCTCTTTTCCAAATTACAGTACTTGAAAATACAGTATTTTTTAAAAAGTACACTGCTTTGTAAGTTTCCTTTCCCCATTTACAAAATTGGTGAAGTACATGTATGTGTGTCTAAGTATGTATGTGTCTACCTACATAGACATACGTGCACAGAAGGAGGGCTGATACCCACACAGTTCAAAATCTGTATATAACTTTTGACTCCCCAGAACTTACTGCTGACTGGAAGTCTTACGGATGACAAAAACAGTCAATTAATACACTTATTTTATATAATACACTATTTACTGTAGTCTTACAATAGAGTAAACTAAAGAAACTATTATTAACAAAATCATATGGAAAAATATATTTACAGTACTGTTTTGTTTTTGTCAAAAAATATCTGCATATAAGCAGACCCACACAGTTCAAACCTGTGTTGTTCAAGGATCAATTGTATATATCTTCCCTATGGGCAGAGAAGGGTATCTATAATACACTATTAAATGAAAAAAAAAAAGGTAAATTGAAAACATTTCCTAAAAGCATTATAATTGGGATCCCTGCGTGGCTCAGTGGTTTAGCGCCTGCCTTTGGCCCAGGGCGCGATCCTGGAGACCCGGGATCGAGTCCCGCGTCGGACTTCCTGCATGGAGCCTGCTTCTCCCTCCTCCTGTGTCTCTGCCTCTCTTTCTCTCTCTCTCTCTCTCTCTCTGTGTGTCTATATAAATAACAAAATAAATAAATCTTAAAAAAAATTTAATAAGTAAATAAAAATAAAAGCATTGTAATTAATATCTGATTTAAGCTGGATGCCCAAAGCGTTTCCTTACCCACTTCACATTCACTAGGTAGATAATACGTTTCCAGAAGCCAGTATGTAGAACCCAGAGAAGAAAATAGGACTCACTGACCAACCTAACACAAGTTCTTTTAAATACAGAATCTTTACTTACTATCAAACTTCTGGGGATTAAAGACGTCTGGATATCTTGAGGTTAAAAAAAGAAAAAAAATGCCCATTAATCCCCAAGATCACAGTAGCGAAGACATATCCAGAAGAAATGTAATCATAAACCCAGCTTTCTAACTACTGATATTTAAGGATACTCTCCACGTTGTAAGAAAAAAGAAAATCAAGATGTTCTTAAGAATATAAGTTCTGCCAAGATATACTAAAGATTAATGCACTGAACAAGAGTCTAAGTCAAAAGACTATGTCCTCATTTGGGTGTAAGAAGGAAGCAGTAGTTATGGGATCAGGAGCAAGCACTGCACATGTAGCACTACTCATGACTGTGCCAGATGTGGATCGTGACAAGGAGAAAAGGCAGTAAGAAACAAATTCTGAATCAAAACCACGCCCAGTATCAAATAGAAAACTTAAGAGCAGCCAATGTAACTAAGGAAAAGAAAATACACTCTTTAACTTGCCCATTTTTTAATAATAATAGTTTTCTCTGGTCTGCCCAAAAACTTTCCCCAAAATAGATGGACATTCAGAAATATCAAATATGGGTTCTAAATCTATTCTCTTATTCACAAATCTACACAGTGGGATTCCTTGCATATTCATGGAGAACTAGACAAAAGAGGACTTAGAAAAAAACAATTAGTTTCTTAAACCACAGTACAGTGTATCTGCTTGTCCCTCAGATTATTTTAGAAGTACAAAAGGCCATCTTCCAGATTTTATTGTGAAATAAAATATTTGCACAATCTTCAATTTATTTAAGAATATGACAGCTTCGACTAAAAAACTATTTTGGTGGAAGCAATCCAAAATGAAGTTTTTACATGAAGACATCTTCCTACTCTAAACCAATAGAACATATAAAAGGCTCATTAGATTTAACATATTTAATTCTTTATGGTCAATTAAAAGTAGATAAATATAGGACAATCTTTAAGTCTAATAACCTTTTGGTTTGCTAATCTAATCACATCAACCAGAAAGAAAAACAAGTGCCTCCCATATGGTCTTTCTGTAACAGAAAGTAGCTGCATTCAGTAATGGCATCTGTGCGTCTTTACCCACACTAGCATTGCTCACGCTGAAATCACCATATTGTTAAGTATAATAAGATGACAGGTCCCTTCACAAAGCAGAGAACAAAAGAAATGGAATATCACTTTTGTACTAGAATAATTTGACCTGGTAAAAACTGAAGAAATGAAAAAGGATCAGAGATTCTGTAACCAAAGAATAAGGACTTCACAAAATGTTTATCTCGGAAGAAAACAAATGCTAAGAAACACGGACAATGTATTGAGAAATTTTCTGTAGCTGGGGGTACTCATTTGCTGATGGCCTGCATCTAGTGATAGGTCCCACCCAATTCATTCATATCTGGAATTCTGCTGTAATGTCACTTCATACCTGCTGCTGCTACTGCTGCTGATCTGAATTCTGGAAGGCTTTACCTTTAATCGCAACCCGCAGCATAAAGCTTTTGACATGCAATGGTATTCTGACATACAGACTCAGGTATACAAAGGAACACATGTTTAAAGTTAAATAATAGTGTTATATTACATGGCACTACAATGAGCCTAGAATGAGTCCTAGGCCTCCCCTGAAAAACAAAAACAAAAAAAACACGTTTTTAAAAAAATATTCAAGTACTGTTTTGAGTAAGTGTGTATCCTTCTCAAAAAGTATGTAAGTATTATTTTAAACAGTATAGGTTTTCAAGAAGTCAGAGTTCCACAAGACTAGTGACATACTGCCTATTTTTAAAAATCTGTAAGTGGTGTCTGTTGATCATAGTTTTGGAATTAAGCAAAAAAGAGAAAATACAAAAATAATGTAATCCCCAAATTCTCATCATCTAGAATGAACAACGGCTAACATTTTGTCATAACCAACGTCATGATCGTTTTTAACTTGTGATGAAATGTTTATGATATTGAAAAATGTTTAATAAAGAACGTTAATAGACTAGCCGTTCGTTTTAAGACAAAATATTTTACCAATACAGACACATTATCTTTTTATAGTTTCCCCACCAGCCCATGTCCCCATCCACTGGTGTGTTAATTACCATTATCTCACCTCTTAGTGCATATTATTTCATACACGTGTGTACACACTGTGTGGGTTACTGTTACTTGGTTACAGGCTTCCCAAAGGGAGGAAAGATGCAAAGAAAAAAAGGTACCAAAGATGTGAACAGTAGTCCTAATGAAAATGGAGGTCCAGAAAACAAAATACTCATACCCTACACACTTCTGTATAATCTAAATTAAGTATTCACATGTTCTGTATCCTTACACAAACTCAATAACGTTTTAGAATTTTTCTTAGTCTTGACTCACTCATTCATTCACTCATTGGAAAAAAATATTTGTGGGCCAGCAATGGGCTAGGCGTTCTTCTTGGCACAGAAAGTACCATGTGAACAAAACGAACCACACTTAATACTAGCATTCAAGATACATGATCTGCCCCAATAAATAAGCAAAATCAGATGGATAAGCATATCAGATGCACAGTAAAGGCAAGCAAGGTGTGTCATGGGAGCAGGGGGAAGGTGTTCGATAAACCCAATGGTCAGCAAAGGCCTCACTCAGGTGACCTCAAGGCAAGACCTGAAAGAGACAAGGAAGCGAGCCCTGCACACACCTGAGTGGGGAGAGTGCTCCCAGTGGAGGATACAGCTAGTGGTGGGAAGGCTCTGGGGAATGCCACGCCCAGGAGTGTGCTCAAGAGTCCAGAATGACCAGTACAGAGGGAAGGCAGTGAGAGCAGCAGAAGGTGAGGTCCAGGAGGTGGGAGGGCAGATTGTGTGGGGCTCTGCAGGGCCTATAAAGACTTCAGCTTTTAACCCTGAGGGAAATGAGAAGCCATCAGAGGAATGTGAGCAAAGGAGTGACACGCTCTGATCTACAGAAGGTTCGCTCTGGTTACCGTGTGGAGAACAGACTCCAAGAGGGCAAGCACGTGAGGCTGACAGTCACCCAGATTTGTATAGTGTGCATGAGAGAGATCAAAGATCACTCCAAGAAGCCTGACCTGAAAGGCCAGAGTGCTGGTGCTTGAGAGGAGGGAACTGGGAAGGTGGGCAGGAGGAGTGGATGCAGAGAATCTGGAATCTGGTTTTTGATATGCCTCTTTACTCTCCAAGTGGAGACTCAGTGGTCAGGTGGATGTAGGAATCTGACTTTAAGGGATATAGAGACCAGACAGGGGTGGACACACACATACACACACACAACTATACAGGTATATATTTGAATTATCAGTATATACTTGATGTTTAAAGTCAGGAAAGTGAGCACAAGGTCACCTGGGTGGCTCAGTGGTTGAGCATCTGTCTTTGGCTCAGGGCATGATCCCAGGGTCCTGAGATGAAGTCCTGCATTAGACTCCCTGAAGGGAACCTGCCTCTCCCTCTGCCTGTGTCTCTGCCTGTCTCCGTGTGTCTCTCATGAATAAATAAATAAAATCTAAAAAAAAAAAAAAAAGGAAAGTCAACACAGAAAAAAGAAAGAGGGTCAAACTCAACCCTGATGTATATGAAGATTCAGCAGGCCAGAAAGTTGAGGAAATTACCAGGCTGAGAAGTGAGGAGGAGGGACCAATAAGGTAGGTGGATAATCAAGACAGTACAGTGTACCCGAATCTAGGTGAACACTGAAGAAAAATTAAAGCCCTTCCTACATATTCCTTCACTAATTCAACAGTATTTACTGAGTACCTACTATGAGCCAGACACAGTCAAAGCAAACAGGGTGCCTGTTGCTATGGGAGTTGCAGTCCAGGGGGGAATACGGATAAAGCAATTCGCAGGCACTATTCCTAATAAAGCAAAGGGTGTCTGGGAATAATGCACTGGGGGGTAACTACTCCAGTCCTAGACGGTCAGGAAAGGCTTTCCTAAGTTAGTGATGGTGAAGGAGAGACCAGATTGATGAAAAAGCAGGCAGGAGGGAGGTGGAGGAGGAGAAGCTGGAAGGGTGGAAGGAAACAGTATTTGAAAGGACCCAAAGTGGAGAGAAGCATGGAACAAACAGTGTCCCCAGTGGAACAAAGTGTAGGAGAAGATTATTTACAGTCCTTTCAGCCTTCTCAAGAGTTTGAACTTTATTCCACAAGCGATGGGAAACCAGAAAATTGTTCTCCCAGGGGGAATGTAACAACTGACCTTGGATTGAAGGAGGAGCACTGTGAGTATGGCAGGTCCAGGGTGCCTGCGGAGGACCAGGCTCAAGGCTGGGAACCGGGCTCAAGGCTGGGAAGGTAGTCAGGGAGCCTGGGCTGTGGCTGACCCAAACTCAGGTAGTGGCTGCAGGATCTGGAATGCATACTTGGTAGGACTTTGGATAGGAAGAATGAGGAGAGAGAAGGGTCAAGGATGATAACCCGGTTTTTGACTGGGACAGATAAGGAGATAGCTGGTGCTATTCACTAAAAGAAGGAACTCCGCCAGAGGGGAAGGTCGCTGGTAGGAGTAAAATTTGTTAAGTTTGATGCCTGTGGGTGATCCAAAAAAAAAAAAAAAAAAAAAAAAAACCAGTTTAGCAAATAGGTCTGGAGAGCAACTATAACACGTGGGATTAGGCTGTAAATTTAGAATCACCAGCAAGCAGATTAAAGCCATGGGAGGGTGAAAAGTGAGACCCTTGGAAGTGAGAAAGACTAGAGGAATGGCAAGAGCCTGGCTCTAGGTAAAGCCAACATGAAGGGGGGCAGAGAGGAAGAAGAACCCCAGGGAGAGAAAGGGGGAAGGGAGAGAGAAAGAAAGAGAGAGTGCCCAAGATAGCGCCTGAGAAGGAACAAGGGACAAAAGCCAAGTGCACAGTATTCCAGAAAGAGGAGCAAAAGGATGAATTCTCATAGTTCAGACACAGAAAAATGCCTTACTGTATTATCTACACTATTCCAAAATCAACCAATGATTCTCTTTCATCAGCTATAATACATTTTAGTCCTGGGATAATCTCAGTCTAGATGAAGAAGCCAAACATCAAATGAAATAAATTAATAAATAATACTGATTAGCATCAGTAAATATGTTTATTTTAACAACCGATTGTGGAAGGGCTGAAAATTCTATCCCTGGGGAATACTATGGCCTACAGATAAAAAAAAAAAATGAAATAAGTATTAGAATCAGGAAAAATAATGTGGTCTAAAAAGCTGAGGAATGAGTTGGTTAAAAAAAAAAAAAAAAAAAAGGAGGCAAGCTGAACCTTAAAGGATGAGCTCTATAGTGTATGAAAGGGGTGATGATTATCACCAAGGATTCAGTCTAAATTAAGCGATTCTGTGAGCAACGCCACTTCAAGGCTAAATGTCGGAAGACTTCACAGACCAGACTGTACACACGCACACAACACACCAGCTCAGAGAGTAAAATGATGTTTTCAGACACACAAAGTATGTAACTCTGCATGAATAGAATTGTGCCATCCTTACTGTACAATCCCAAGATATATTCTACTGAATTGTCACAATTCGTTATTTGAAGAGGATTGTTTGGCATTTGTTTGGTTTTTAACCTTCCAATATATGCTTGGGGAGTGGTGCTTACATTTATTCATGTACCAACACAATTAGATTCTAATACATATGATGAACAAGTAGTTCCACATTATTTACAACGGTGGAATTAACCAGATAAGCCATGAATCAGAGATTCCTATTAATTTACTACATTAATTTCTTCTGTCCTACACAGTTAAGTTTTTGGCTGATGAACAATATTAGTATTAAGATATGTATGCTTGTGTCTTTGGTAGGTAGAAACACATAAATGTGTGTATTCCAAGACATTTAGGAACATGGCTATCGGTTTTTAAAAGCTTTTAAAGAATGACAGTACTACTCTAGAATGTAATACTTCTAATAAAATTAAACACAAAAATTAAGTGCAGTGTTTCAAGACTTAAATATGTATCAATCCAAAGAATTCCAGCGGCAACTCTCTTTTTATTACTAATAAATATTCACAAGATTTAAAGTGCATCCAAAGTATCAGTGAGAGGTAAATGCACAACAATGAAACAGGCAATAATTACTCCTTAAGCTGAGATATTAAAATGTTGTCTGACAGCATATAGCCCCTTTATTTCTATTCCCACATAGAATTAGGGTAACTATCTACCTATTCTTTAAAAAGCCAAACAATATGATAGCTTAATATCAAACTCAAGTTCTGTGTATAATCTTTAAATTAGCAAAATACAGGCAACAGAATGATTTCTTGGTTCCCAAACTACAAGTAATATGGTTATGCCAGCAGAAACATCCAAATGAAAACAAATGTCACAGCTCTTAAAAAAAATACATAACTGTCAGTGTTAATATAAGCCAAGTGTGCAACTGGAAACACTGCCTTCTAGCCAAGGACAAGATGTATCTAATATAAATTCTTGGTTTGGGGACATCCCTTAAATGACACCCCTCTCCCCCCCAAAAATCAAATAACATTAGCTTTTGCAAATATAATGCAAATAACATGCTAATTAAAGTATTCACAAGACAATGACGAATAAGGCTTTGGGACCACAGTACATATCATTATGTAACTACAATACACATTAAGCAATCGCCAAGTTGTACGTAGGCCTTCCAAAAGGAGTTATTATGGTTTACCGTGATCAGAGGATTGTGGTGTTATACTTAATCACGTTTTTACCTGCAAGCAGGTGTTTACAGGTGTCAAAAAGTAAAGCACGAATTCTAACTGTAACCCCCTTCTACGGAGTTGTATAGTTATGGGACACTGTACCCACCTTCCTGTATTTTCTACATAAACTTTCTAACCCAATATGAAGTAAGCTACATGAAGCAAGTTTCTCTGCCTGCTTTAAAAACAATTGAACTTGACTCATTTTTATTAAAATACCAAAACTCACACACACAGAAGTAGGCCTTGTTTCAATGGCCATGAGCTTAAAATTTAACACTGACAAGGCACAAAAGAAACAATGAGAGTAAAGGCTCTTTGGAGGATGTTACTATAACCTAGTCAATCTGTCAATAAAAACATAGACGGCTCAAAAGTAAAGTTCAAAGTGTAACAATAGTCAGTACATTTAGTTAGCAAATTACAGAAACCACCAAGAACTATGTAAACACAATATAGCCCCTATAGAATTAAGTAGAATATAAAAAGAAGATAAATGTATAGAAGGAGAAGAAAGAATATGAGAGGCAACAGGGCATATGGGTGTCATAAATTAACGGCTTTTCTGATTTCTGTCCTGCCTACTTAAAAATTTTCAGAAAGCCTGGCCTGTAATCTTCCGAGCCTTCCCAAAGATGATGGCCTAAAGCCAATGCAAGCCACCTGACACCCAAGGGCCGCTCACAGAACTTCCCAGCACTTCCCAGCGGTGAAAAGAAGGACATAAATAAAGGAACAGGTAAAGGCAGGAAAGGATTTTTCAGCGAGCTGGAATCACAACTTCTACAAATCTGTTTTTCCAGGCTGTGCTCAAACTGTCCAGGAGAGAAAAGACTTGTTTTTCTACCCAGAGCAGAGAGTCACAGCAACAGCAAGCCCGAATACCCATCAAAGCCCAAGTGAGCCGAGTCCCCGTTGCAGCAGGCATACCAGCTGCCCCCTCTCCACCTCTGAGAGCGGATCCTGGATACAGACCCACAGAATGCACAAAGGCATCCCCGGCACGGCCCAACTCTAAAACTACTGGTGGACGGAACTGACAGAAGACAGAGACACTTGTAGCATTTCCAGTCACCTGAAATGGGAGGATTCCCGGCTCTGAGGTGATGGGGCAAGATGGGGCATTTCTAAGTGAGGAAACCCTTCTTGCGGAATCACTGGCAGTTCCTGGAAGCAAAAGCGGGCAAGGCTGCACTGCCCTGGAGTCAAGCTGGGGAACTCCCACAAACCAGCCCAAAGGCCCCAAGGCCTCTCCTCAAGCCCCTGGCAGCTGACCTCCCCGCCAACCCCAACGCCAGCAGGACACCTTGCAGATGGCAGCAGCCCAAGATGCTGCCTCTGCGCTTACCTCGCAGGTGGGGGACCCGCAGGCCTTGAGCTTGTCACCATCTCCCTCCGGCAGACCAGTCCGGCGTGTGGCCATCATTTCATTTCAAATTATAAAGAAGGGACCAACCCTTCGGGGTCCACATTGGGGGGGCGGGATGCCACCACACACCGAAAAGGGAAGAAATGCCACACACCAGGCTCCGAGGAGGTGCAGGGCTGGAGAACCGAGGAATGCGCCCGGGAACGAAACGTTTTTATGAAAGCTCCTGCAAAACGCCCTGATGATCTCTTCGGACTTCAACTGACTTCACCGTCTTCGTCCATCTCTCGAGACTTTAAAAAAAAAAAAAAAACCACACACACACACAAAGACGACGGGTCTTCTCGGCAGCTACGGAGGCCAACTGCAGAAAGCGGTCCCCCTCCTCCGGGCGCTACTCCGCGACCGAGGGCAATCCGAGTGGGTCGCAAGGCTCGGGCTCAGCTCCCGGAGAGACCTCGCCTAGAACAGGGAAGAGTTAAAGGGCGTGAACTTTCTCCAGACGCTGACCTTAGCCTTGCCACCAGTCTACAGTCTACACCAAGTTCGCGTTTCCAGCACTCGGAAAGATCATCCGGTCCATGCTGGTGAACCTCACGCACGAAAGGGGAAATAATCCTCCCTTAGAAAGCAGAAAGAAAAGAGGAAAAACCCAGAAATCAGGGGGAGAGAAAATGAGAAGCATCCTAAGTGCACGGTGTGTGCGCCAAACACGCCTGGGTGGCGTGCAGCCTTCAGGGGGAAAAAAAAAATCCCTTTTCGAGTGCATTTTAATGAATGTATTTTCTGGGCAAAAGAGAGCGTGTACAGATAGGCTCTGGGGCATCACCCAGACACGTACACTTAACGGGAAGTTTTCTCCCCCACGAGATTAAAATGGAATGATACTTTCCGAAAGCTCGGATCGCTCCCCTACCCCCCCCCGCCCCACCACCACCAAAATAAAAACAAAAAGCCAGCCTCGCAGGCGGGCAGCGCCGGCCGGGCCGGCGGCGGGCGGACGGGGTGAGCCCTGCGCCCCGAGGCCGCCCCCGAGGAGGCGGCTGTTTGGCTTGGCCCGCGGCGGCGCTGGGCGGGGAGGTGTGCGCGGCCGCGGGCGGGACCCGGGCGCAGCTCCCTCTCCGGGGCATTATTCTGGAGCGACAGAAATGAAGCCGCAGCCCGGGCAACTTTACTTGCTGCTCCCCGAACTACCATTCGGCACTCTCTTTCCCTTGCCCTGGGGCCACCTCGGGAAGGGAAAAGATTAAAAAAAAAAAAAAAAAAAAAAAAAAACCACCACCCACCCACCACTATTTCCTCCGCCCCTTCCAGAGGCGGGTCGGTGATCTCGATCTCCCGGGAAGGGCGGCCCAAATATGCACTTCTCTAAAGGTGTCGGGAGACCCGGGGGAAACCCCCAAACCGAGGGGCTTACCCTTCGCAGCCCGCCCGGCCCGGCTCCCGAGGCGCGGCGGCGAGCAGAGCGGGGACGCGGGCGGGCGCCGGGCCCGGCCGGGACGCGCTAGGCCGCAGGCTCGGTTAATATTCATGAGCGGACGGGAGGCGCCCCTCCTCCACGGCCGGCCGGCCGGACCTCGGCGCCCGCCGCCGGCCTTTGTGCCCTTCCCTCCTTCCCCCGGCCCTCCCTCGCTCCGCACACGCGGGCGCGGCCCCTCCGCCCCCGCCCCCGCCGGGCGTCCGCCGCGGGCTCCCTCCGGCCCCGCGCCAGCGCCGGGCGGGGTGGCCTGGGGTGGCGGGAAGGGAGGGAGCCCGCGGCGCGCCGGGCTCTCCACCCGCCCGCGGGCGCTGCGCCCTCTCGGCCGAGGCGGAAAGCAAAGCAGACACGCACCGGAGGAAGCGGGGCGAGTGGATCCGCTCGGGGCTGGCGGGCCCCCGGCGGCGCGCCCCGCACGCCCGGCGCGAGGACGATCCGCCGCTGCCCGCCGCCGCGCTCCGAGGCCGCCGCCCCCGGCCGGCCGCTCCCAGGCACCGCCGCGACCCGCCCCGGCCGGGCCCGGGCTCTCGGCCGCCGCGGGAGGGCGTGGGGCGGGGCGGCGGCCGCCGGACTCTCCCCTCGCCTCGCCGGGCCGGGCCGGGGCCGCGCTCGGGCGCCCGCGATCGCCAAGTGACAGAAGCGCCTCGCTCCGCCGCCGCGCCGAGCTGTTTCCCGGGGGCGGATTTCTCGCTTCTTCCTCCCTGGATCCACCTCCTCCCACTCCACCTCCTTCCCCTCCCCTCCCCAGGGGAGGCTCTGGGGCTGAATATTTTCTGTCTTGAATAATACGGTCCCGGGAACCGACGCTGCAGCAGGGGGATTAGCCGGGGCCGGGGCCGGGGCGGGGGCGGGGGCGGGGGGGCTCGCCAGCCCCCTCCCAGCGCGGCTCCGACCCGCCGGCCTTCGCTTCCTCCCACCCAGACCCCCGCCCCCCAAAGCCTCCCCGGCCTCCTCCGGGCTGCCGAGCGCGGAGCGGGACCGGCCGGGAGCCGAGCTTTCTGCGGGGGAAGACGACGAGGTGCTGGGTGTCAGGGGCGGACAGGGGAGCAGCTCTGCGGCTGGACTCGCCAGCCGGAGGGGTCACGGGGTCCCGGCCTGCGGGAACCTATCTTGCCGAATTTCTCGCCCCCTTCTTTGGCTGCGGGAGGGGAAAGGAGCGGCGCTGCGAGGTGCGACTTGCAGATAATAAGGGAGTGTCCTTTCACGCCCAACTGCAAAATAGGTTCCCGACTGCGGGGGAGGGGGTCGCAGCGAGGCGTCGTTCATTCACTTATTTCCCCATATAAATCTGCAGAGGGCTGGATGAGGTCGGCGCGGCCCGCGGGACCGGGGGAAGGCGGCGGGCGCTCCGCTCCGCTCCACGGGTCACCGCGGCTCCGGGCCCCGAGCTCCGCCGCGGCCCCTCCCCACCCGATCCCCGGCCGGCCGCGGACCCCGGGCGGCTCGCCCCGCCCCGCCCCGCCCCGCTCCGCCCCGCCCCGCCCCGCTCCGCCCCGCCCCGCTCCGCCCCGCCCCGCCGCGCCGCGCCGCGCCTCACAACATCTCCCGCTGCAAACGGCCCAATCGGGAGGCGCGACGAGAGCATGCGAGCCAATCAGGGGCTGCTGACTCAGGCTTCCCTCCACCCTTCGCCCCGCCCCCGGGAGGAAAAGCCGCCGCCCCGCGGTCTCGTCCTCCCACTCCCCCGCGGACCCCCCCGCCCCCCCACTCTCCGCTCGTGGGGAGGTGGCTCCCCGGCTGCGGTGCTCGCGGGGCTGCTGTGGGGTAGTCCGCCGAGGCGGCGGCGTTTGTCACCTTGTCACCCTCATCCTCGCCCCCTCCCAGACACACCCCTGCTCCCTTCCCCAGTCCTCCTGCTGGTGCTGTTGAGGGTCATTTGTATCCTCACTCCGGCGGGGGACTGCCAGCTATTGTGTCTGCTCAGCTGCCACCACCCTCCTGAGGGAAAAAAAAAGGAACAAAACCAAGAAGCTATGGGATCTGCTTACCTTTTCCTTCTTTCTTAAACCACACTATCCCCTGAAGATTTTAAGACCTCTCCCCATCCCCTACTCCCCGCCCGCCGCCTGGGGTCCCGATAAGGAACCCCCGCCCCCCCAAACCAACCAAACAAAAACACACTCCCTGGAGCCTGAATACCTGTGCCTTCGTTTTTAATATTCCTCAGAGTGGAAGGTGCCAAACATTTAGAATATACAACTAAATCCTCAGCCTCAATTAGAGGAAAGACTGACTGGATCATCTTTATCTAGCCATGAAATTTGCATGTTCATGACAGCCCCTGACAAAACTAGTCAGCCAATAACAAAGAACAACAACAACAATAAAAAAAAGAATAAAAAAGAGGGAATGCCTGCCAGTCATTTGGTAATTTACTGAATAGCCCACTGGGCTATAGCAGTATCCAGTTCTAGATACTGTTGAGTAAATTAACAAGAAGTGAATAGAAATGCAGGGTTCAAGTAGCGTACCTCTAGTGGGCTTATAGAATATGTCCAGAAAGGAAAAACAATTTCAGGCACAAAACAGCTCCTTACAAATGCAAATGTGCATGCATGGCTAAACGGAGTACTTCATAGCTGAGGATATCTAGGGTTAAGATTTTTGCAATGGAAATTTTTATAAGTGTTGATTTTAAAAGATTTTCAGCTTGGTAAAGGAGAGTAAATATTGGCCATGGAAGGCGACATGAGAGGAGGTAAACACATCTTAGGAATTGTGGGGAAATAACATAACCTAGAAAGACATTTCTATAAAAGGTAGATGGGAGCATCAAGATTACAGTCTAGCTCCATCATTTACCTTGTGACTTAAGGCAAATTATTGCTTATGTGTATAAAGTACTAGAGCTATCGAGTAATAATGCTGCCTGCCATCTATATAGCACTGTCTCTGCTCTAGGTATCCCTCCAAGAGCTTTACACACAACTTAATGAAGTAACTGTGTGACAGAGACAGGATTAAGCCCAGAGGGTTGGCTCCAGAGTTCACGCTTTTCTCCACAACACTACACTACCCCTAACATGGTTTTCCAACAATACAACAACATTAACTAACGTTTACTTTGCTTATTATGTGCTAATTATTGTGCTTTGTGGGTAACTAATTTATTCTTACCTCTGGGTTAGGCATGACTATGATGTTCCATATTGGGGAATGTTTTTAAGAGCCATTATGAGAAGTTGTAATGATATGTATCTTATTTCTGTTACGATGGGAATGATCATGATGTTCTAAAATTTGGAGAAATTTTTAAGAATCATTACGATACATTGCTATCATATGTGTCTATGTTTACAGACTATCTGGTTGGACAGGGACAGTACAGTAGCACAGAACTTAAACTGGGGAAATCTGGGTCCTAGTCCTCTCCTGGGACCTCTGGGTGTGATAGCACTTTCCCGAGCTAGCTGGGCTATCGAGAACATCAAATGAGATAACACAAGTAAAGGAGCTTTCAAAATGTAAAAAAATCATTATTCTGATTGCAGTCTTATTATAAAGCAGGTATTTATCCTGTTTCCCCAACTAGGAACTCTCTATACTCTGTATAATATTTTATTGTCATTGATTAGGAACATTTTAACGTGGTTAAAAATTAGGTCAATTCCTTTCTGAAGGTATGAGCAATAATAATATTTTATTAACGGTTTGAGCTCTCCTTGAGATGCATTCAAAGCAGACCAAAGTGGACGCTCTCTGGGCATCTCTAAAGTGGCAGCCATCAGCCAGTCATTTGCCATTCCAAAGGCGGATGGTGTAACTGGTGGAGAATGCATACCTTTAGAGCTCCCTTCAGCTGCCCATCTTGGGCATTTCACTCATTAACACCTCCACCAGAGGGAGGGCAAGAGAAAGGAAAAGGAGCCAAACTTAAATCCTGTGGATACTTGTTAACTGCTTCAGCGAGAGATTTGGTGAAACAGTGGGTTTGGGGATCACTGTCACTGAAAGGAGGTCTGGAATCAGATTTGGGTTTCACAGTTGGTATCTTGCTAGTTTTCTTTATCCTGAGTATCATGGATAAGCAAGAGCTAACAGTAATTGTACCTTTGTTTTACTTTGAAAGGCTAATGTTTTCCTCTTTTTGAGCAAAGCCAATTAATAATCTCGCTTCTTAGAGTCTCCCTTGAAATAGTCTAAGAAATCACTACAGCCATATTCATAACTGCAAGACAGTCTTTGTACACTATAATTCTGACAGTGTAGACAAGACATTTTTAAAGATGCGAACTATATCCTTAAAAAATAGCTTTTGACTTTGTTAATGACATAATAATGTTGTTTTGGTGAACCAGAATCAAGAAAAAATGTCGAAGCCAAAAATAGAGCCAAGTGTCTTAACCCCTGGTCTAATGTCATTCTGTTATAAGCTATGGATGATTTCTACTCTGAATATAGAAGTTGGCAATTCTAAGAGGCACAAGTCTTTGCCAGTGAATTCCACAGATGAAATGTGTAATTTGGGATGAAGCATTTGTAAAACTATGTGTCCGAGGCAGTTAAGACCAATGGCCCTCAGAAAAGTAAACATTTTTTTGGTGTTAGGACAATACTGTAGACTTTATTTCTTTTTCATACAATAGTAAAAAAGGCATATTACCTGCTAATATTTCTCGGAAAAAGATTTTCATGTTGAATTGAATAGTTCCAGAAAACCCACATCTCTACCAAGGCATTCACTACTGTTAACAAGAGAAGGGAGTAATTTTCCATAATAAATAAGGTTTCTAAGATTCTTCTTCCTTCATCACCTCATTTATAATAATAATGTAAGTGATTTACTAACTTAATGTTCTGTATTCGCTAAATACATGATATTATTTCTGTCTTCGTGATGGCTATCATCAATTATTAATTTCTAACCTAAAAAATAGTGATGCTACTTAATTCAGTGTGTATAGTACCTAGCAAACTGCCATACACACTAGATATTTTTGAATGATTTCTCTGTCCTCAGCTTATTGTGATCTTTTCCTCCTCTGGACTATACTCTGCTTGGGTTTCTCTTTTTGGTTTGTTTGTTGCTATTAATTAGTTATTTGATCATGAACAATCTTATATTATCATTTAACTGCAACTGAATATTGTCTTCTTTTCTATTAGATTATAAACTTCTATAGGGAAGATTCTTAGGGCTTTTACTTCTCTTCAGACCCCTGTAATACCTACTACAGCTTTTATACACAGAAATCACTACAAAATGATTAAAGAGTAGAATGATGATCGTGTCACTATTGTTGATAAATGTTGATACCTCAAGAAATCCCTGGCTGACCAACAATTCTCCAGAGTGCGAGAAGTACATTCTGTGTGCATATTGCTTAAAATGGAGAATATAAATTACAAGAGTTGTCCACAAAGAGAGCTCTTGCTATGGCTCTCAGCTTCCAGAAATGCCACATCTTATCTTTACTTAACTTCACTTGTGGTGACTAAGCTACTTTTTTTTGGCCACAACACCATGCCAAAAATTAATATCACTTGCATTTTTGTCAGTCATTATAAAATATCAGTCCATAGTTTATCCAAAATCATGTATCAAACATTTCTCCTAGATTCAAATAATTTTCAGCTCCAACATCTCCATAATTAAACTTGAGTGTCATGGTCGTCATATTCATCAGCATTATTAAGATTGTATTTCTATATTTTAAGAAAAATAAATATGAAAATATACAAGTTTTCATTTTATCCTAAGAATCATGATTTTAATTTTAAAGCATTCCAGTTTTCCTTAAAATCTGAGACACGTTTTTTAAATGTTTCCACCCACCTAGCTACATATGAGTTAGAACATCCTGTGAAAATACCAATCTGGATAGAAAGCCATATTACTGGAAAATTGAGGTTTTTATTATCTTGGAATAGAAAACTAAGTTTTAACCATTCTAAATAAGAAACTGTGCTAGCAATTGACTATGATATCATAGACATAATTCAGAACAACCAAATCTCTTTCAACAGAATTAAAAAAAAAAAAAAAGGCTAGTTTTCCCTTTCATCTTCATGGAGCAGAAGTAGAAGAGATTCTAAAAACCTCTCCATTACTTGATTCAGTAAAACTCTGGGTATCTTTTAATATTCCCTAGGACTGTAGATTCCATTCCTCTATTCCTGTAATTGCCTGCATTCCCTGCTAACCCAAAAGTCAACTAACCAAGGGCTCTTCCTTCAGCTAGGAAAAGATTTGCAGGAGTATGTGGCAATTCACATCTGGGCTTAAGTATGAAAGATGCGGGCTTGCATAACTTCTCTCCTAAAAGATTTTTTCAATTAAATTTTAATTTCAAAAAATTGCAACATAAAAGGGAAAAAAATGGACTTTGCAACCAAGAGAGAGCCCCATCTTGTATCACATTTCATAAGTCCATCTCTTGCTTTCTTCCAAGCTCCTCATTGGTTGGATCTAACAGGAAGTCCAAGGTACTCAAAAATAATTCCTCTACTCTCTTTCATATACACAGAACATCTAGATAGCAAATCCTGATCAAAGATGGACGGGAATAAAATTAAAAGATTGATGTAAACATTTTTAAATGGCAGGGGGTGGCAGAGAAGATGAAACAAAGGAGCACATTAATCAAATGAGAAAGAAAGGATATATTATAGAAGACAACTTGCCCCAATAAATGGAAAAAGAGAGAGACAAATGTTTTACACCCTGAAGGAAATAAAATATAAAATATATTAAGAGTGAAATGAAAAGAGAATAAATGAGATATAAAAAGGAGTTAGAAGAGCTATGGAAAGACATCAAGAAGGAAAAAATCATATAATTGCAGGAGTAATAAATGGATCAGGGTTAAAAAAGTAAAAGAAAGGGTATTTAGCAGAAAATAGTGGGATGGTTGACAGCCTTTTTAAAGGCATATCAAATACAAAGGAAAAAGACGAGATTAAAGTGATTAGACAGGAGACAAAGACAAATAACAAAAATTGAATTTAGAGAAATTGACATCTCTAACAACTAATGAAACTAAAAAAGTATTTGAAGATATAACCTGGGAGACCACTAAATGTCCCCCAATAGCTATTCTCATCTTCTTCTCTAAGAACACCATTTTAGCTGAGCACATGCTCAATGAACCAGACTACATCTTCCAGCCTTCTTTCTTAGTAGGTGTGACCACATGTCTAGATTCTAGGCAACGAAATGTGGATAGGAAGGAGTGTCTGCTACTCGGGAGGTCTTCTCTTAGAGGGATTGGATCTGTGCCTTCCTAGTTCTTTTTCCCCTTCCTGATGATTGTAGATAAAGATTGCTTCAATGTAGCAAATAAAAATAGAGCACTCAGTTCAACTGGAATTTCAGATCAACGATGAATAAATGTTTAGTATAAGTATATCTCATTTATTGCATGAGACATATTTATACTAAAAAAAAGTGTTCCTTGTTTATCTGAAATTCCAGTTGAACTGGGTGTCCTATGTTTTATCTGGGAACACTCCCAGAGATAGTGAGCATATGCCTTTGACCCAGAGAGGGAAGTCACCTGTGGAAGATGGCAGAGACCTTGCAGCCGGCCTGAATTGCCTACTTCTGGATTGTTACCTGAAAAATATATAATTTTGTATGTCGCTACTTCTTTAAATAGGACTATGGTATTTATAAGATTTTTTTTTTGGTACACGAACCTAGCCTTTGTTCTGATAGGTGAAAACTTTCTTGCAATTCCAAAGATTAAAAGGCGTAACCGTGTTTCCAGAATTATTAAAAGAGAGTAAGTACTTGGAGAAAGTTGTTAAACTTTGAGTATAAAATAAAAAAAGGAACCTACAAGTAAATCGAAGTGAATCATCTAAAAGCAAACTATAGCACACAGTCTGAATCCAGTCTGCTACCTAAGTTTTGTAAATAAAGTTTTATGGAGTACATTAGCACTTGTTTACAAATCTATGGCCATTTTAACACTATAATAGCAGAGCTGAGTAAGGGCAACAGAGCTCATGTGGCCTGCGAAGACTAAAATAATTTCTATCTGGCCCTTTACAGAAAAGGTTTGCTGACCTCCGACCCAAAGGAAAAACATTACTGACCTCAGAACTCTCGTCAGTATTAATTGACTTGAAAAGAGTTTTGAAGGAAGAACATGACTTAAAGATCATGATCATGTTGTCATCCACGTTTAAAAGCAGCAGCAGGACATTCTCAAATAGCTAGAGATTTGGAAAATACCTCACCTGTCCCCATAGCAATGATAGGATAGTGTAAATGACTAGAGGGTGATTTAAAATAAATATGGAAGGGACAGGCGTCACCTGAAAGAATGGGGATTATTTTGATGGCACAAAATTTACATGTCATAAATCTTGAAAGAAAAGCACTACAGTGGGAAGTAATAAAATGATAACTATAATCTACTAGGACAAAAATATGCATACAGAAACATTTGAGAGGTGGAACAAGGAGAAATGAAAGAGAATGTTAACTGCTCTTATTCTTTCACTGGTTATGGGGGTTCAGAAAGATAATATTCCTATGTTATCTAAGACAGAATGGTTGAATGAATAATTAGAAATAAGGTAAAAAGACAAGCCACAGACTAGCAGAAGATATATGCAACTGATAGAACACCAAAGATTTATATTGAGACTTTATAAAGAGCCCATAAAAAAAAATCAAAATTGAAAAGATAAGCAGACAATTCATAAAAGAGGAAACACATGTGACCACTAACCATAATAAAAGATGCTCTATCACTGGAATCAGGATAATGCAAATTAAAATGATAAGGAGACCATTTCAAACCTATCAGACTGGCAAAAATAAGTCTGATAACATCAAGTGTTGAAGTGTTGATGAAAACAGAAGCTCTTACACACTGCAGGTGGGAAATATAAATTCATAAAACCAGTCAATGGCAACACTACTTGGTCAGGTCCCAAATCCTGGATTGTCTGCCAAAATCAGAAATGATTGTTCTCTCCACCTCAATATCCAGTAAGGGTCTCAAATTTAAGATCCTACTCTACTCCCCTCACATTAGGTGGTAATTCTTTTTTCTACAGCTGGAGACTATAACATCCCAGGTAGCCCTGAACCCTTTTTTCTCTCACACTGCACATCCTGTCATCAGGAAACCCTGGCAGCTCTCACATCAAATTAGATCCAGAATCTGATCACCTGCACAGTGATCACTCAGATCTAACTGTCATCTGGATGATGATCAGAATCGTTAGCCAATCTTCCAGCTGCTGGTCAATACCAGAGTCAAGGTCACCCTTTTAGGACCTAAACCAGATCACTTTTTTTTCCCACCTTCTATTGGCTTCCCATTCCACTCAGATACAAAACCCAAGTCCTTACCATAGTTTCTATTGGTCCTGTTTGAGCCACCTCCTGGCTATCTGCTCCCCTGTTGCCACACCAATTTCTTTGCTGTTCCTCAAACACACCAGGCTAGTTCCCACTACTCCCACCGCTCACTCACCTGCTGTTTGCACCTGCTATTCTCCCAGCGTAGACTATGCTTTCTCCAACAGCTACTCGGTTCTCTCTCCCTCATTTCATTAGGGCTCTTGCTTAAACTTTGCTTTATTGGACAGGCTTTCTCTGACCACCTTGCTTAAAATAGTGCCATGTTTACCCACCCCGCCCCAGCCCAACTGCTCTCTGTCCACCCCTTATATTTTTTTTCACCCCTTATATTTTATGTAATTTTTCAAAGCCCTAATTGCCATCTGGTGTTTTATATTTTCATTTATTTTCTATCTTCTCAGTTTAGAATGTAAACCTCAGAAGAACAGGAAATACGTCTTTGGTTTATTGCTATATCTCTAGTGCTTAGAACAGACCTGGCATATTCTGAACACCCAATACAATATGTCCTAAAGAATAACTAAATAACCACTTTGGAAAGTGTATTTTTTAGGACACTGACTACGAAAGTTGAGGGTGCCCTTATTCCACCATACAGAAAATCTACATCCAGAAGATGTCCAGCCAGAGAAACTGTTTCTCTTATGAATAAGCAGACATATATACAGTACACCTTTCTAGAAAAGTAGAAATAACCTGTTCTTTAGTAGGTGAATGGATAAAATCAGTTTTATGTGGGCAGTGCAAACCTGTTTAGCAGTTAAAATGAATGACTACGTCAATATATATAACTTTTTTTAAAGATTTTATTTATTCATAAGAAACACAGAGTGAGAGAGAGGCAGAAGCAGGCTTCTTCTTTTTTTTTTTTTTTTTTATGATAGTCACACAGAGAGAGAGAGAGAGAAAGGCAGAGACACAGGCAGAGGGAGAAGCAGGCTCCATGCACCGGGAGCCCGACGTGGGACTCGATCCCGGGTCTCCAGGATCGCGCCCTGGGCCAAAGGCAGGCGCCAAACCGCTGCGCCACCCAGGGATCCCAGAAGCATGGTTCTTCCAGGGACCCTGATATGGGACTCGATCCCAGGACCCCAGGGTCACGACCTGAACCAAAGACAGATGCTCAACCACTGAGCCACCCAGGCATCCCAATGTATATCAATTTCTTTTCTTTTTTTTTTTTTAATTTTTATTTATGATAGTCACACACAGAGAGAGAGGCAGAGACACAGGCAGAGGGAGAAGCAGGCTCCATGCACCGGGAGCCCGACGTGGGATTTGATCCCGGGTCTCCAGGATCGCACCCTGGGCCAAAGGCAGGCACCAAACCGCTGCACCACCCAGGGATCCCTGTATATCAATTTCTATAAAAAAAAAATGATGTTGGGTGAAAATGCAAATTGTCAAAGGATGAATAATTTGATGGTATGTATATAGTATACATATGTATCCACATATGTAACATGTTTATGAATCTATAGATATGAATTAAAAGTACAAAAATCAGGGCACCTGGGTGGCTTAGTGGGTTAAGTGTCCAACTTTTGATTTCTACTCAGGTCATGATCTTGGGATCCTGGAATCGAGCATTGCACTGGGCTCTGTGCTCAGCAAAGAGTCTGCTTGTCCCTCTCCCTCTGCTGCCCACCTCCTTTGCTCTCTTTCTCTCTGTATATATATAAAACAAACAAATAAATAAGTAAATAAAATCTTAAAAAAATAAAAGTACAAAAATCATGGATCATACACCAACTTCAGGAGGAGGGAGGAAGGAAAGAAAAGAACGATGGAATGAGAGTTTGGCTGCAAAATTTCAGTTCTTTAAAATGAAAAGATAGCTCTGAAGACCTATAATTATAGCATATATATTTTATACATGATGTATCAAATAGTTTATCTGTTTATACAACACATTCTAAAACCAGAAATTGTTGACAGTGTTTGTCTTTGGGTGTAGAACTAGAATGGGGGAGGGAAGGAACGAAGTACCATGATTATTGTTTGGAGTTAAAAAAGATTATTTATGAGTATGCATTACTTTTGTTTTTAAGATGACAAGTTTAAAATGCCTTTTTTCAGTCCTTGTCAAATCAAGCAGACAGAAAAATAAAAACACTGAGGACCTGAATAATAGAATTAACAAGCTTGAAATAATAAACATCTGTTAAACTCTCCTTCTGAAAATAAAAGACTACCTTCTGCCCAGGCTCCCATGAAATAGTAATTAAAATTGACCATACATTAAACCATAGAAAAGATCTCAACACATTCTACAAGGTATAAAGAACATAAAATATTTTTACCATGTACTACTGGAAGCAGTTTGTTTTTGTTTTTAATGGAAGCAAAGCCTTGAAGCCTTTGGAAATGTTCATATGCTCCCCTAAACAACTCTTGTATCATACAGGTGATTAAAGCCAAACGTCTGAATATCAACAAAAGAAAGATAATGAGGACAGTAGTTATCAAATTTGGAGGAATGTGATCAAAACTGTACTTCTAAGAAAATTTGTAACCTCATATCCCCTTATTACTGAAAAAGAAAAAATGAAAATAATTATGTTCAAAAATTAATAAAGTAGAAGAAAAAGTTAAACCTAAAGAAGGCAGAATGAAGGAATGAACAGACTAAAATATAGAATAAAATTATTCGAAAGCAAAAAGCAGTGGAAATTACAAGTAAACCTTTTTGTAATATAAGCAATAACATAAATTATTTTACTATTTAATAAGAAAAATAGGAATACATGGAAATAAGAGTGAATAAAGAAAATGGCCACAGATATGGAGGAAAAATACGAGAAGTAAAGTAAGAACTTGATAATATATCTGAAAACCAGGAAAATAAAAATGTCAAAAGTTGACTTATGACAAATCATGCTTAAAGAGACCAACAATAATGGAAGGAATTAGGAAAGTCCTTGAAAAATTATATTTTAAGAAAAGTACCTTAACTAAGAGATTTTTGGGATATAAATATTTTTTCTATAAATCATTAAGGAATAGATAATTCTTATGCCATGTAGATGGTTCTAAGGCACAAATAAAGAAGAAAAATTTCCACAAACAATATTCTAAAGACTGAATAAATATATGACAGAAAAAAAACTATGATCCAACTTCACATGTGAATATTGACATTAAAATCCTACATAAGATATTAGTATTAGCCTTAAGCAAAATACCACAAAATATTACATGATTGCAAGAAAGGTTCATCACATAAATGGAACTATTGTTCAAAATCAGGAGATCTTTTCATTTTAGTACATCAAGATAGATGCAGCTAAGCCATTCAGTACTCACTCTCAATAAAACTCCTTGGACTTCTGTTTTTGGGAAGACACAGTAAATGTACTTTTCCCTATTCCTTTCACTAAGTGCAATAAAAAAACCTAGAAAAAATATATATCGAGGGAAACAGATGAAGTTTAAAAATACACTTAAGTGGAGAAAAATGGAAATACAGTTGATCCATCCTCAAGCAATAGGTATAAGATATATATATATAGATATATATCTTATATCTATATATATATATACACACAATCTTAAGAAGTATCAGAAAGGTAGAGAGGAGAAAGAAGACTGCTAGAAATTACACAGTGATGAATTACACAGGATTTCTTTTTGCTTCGTATTTCCCACAAGTGGAGCTAAAGAAGCTGGCAACCTGGAAAGGCCAACATATGCAAAAATAAAAAAAAAAAATTCCCATCAGAAGCCTACTCTCTCTATTCAGAGGACCAGGAAAGGGGTAACCTAGCAACAAAGAAAGTTTCTAAATAATAAACACTCCAGTGAAACACCACAGAAAACACTGTGGCCCCATGACATCTCCACCCAAAACAGCAAAGATAGCATAGAGAGCCTAGAAGCCCACACTAAACAGGTTATAATGAGTACCCTTGCCACCACTGCCCACAATGTCATTGGGGATTCATTGGGGACAATGGAATTCCATCCCTACCTTGCAGTAAAGAGGTGGTTCTCCCCCTCCTCCCTAAGGTATTGTCTGAGGAGGTTTAGGAAAGAATCAGGACTTTCGCTACTTCCCAGTGGTATTGAAGCCATTACAACATGGAACCAATGGAGATGATGTAGGGAGCAGTAACAAGGCACCTTTTACCACTCCTAGCCAGGAGGTATCAGTGAAGGCCTAACATGTATGTACCAAAGAACAGAGCTGCAAAATATGTGAAGCAGAAATGGATAGAAATGAAAGGAGAAACAAATACACAATTTTTGTTAGAGACATCAACATACACTCAATACTTGCTAGAACAACTATACTAATCAGCAAGGTATAATAAGAACTTAACACCATCTACCAACAGGGTCTGATCAATATTAGGAGAATACTTCATGAAAACACAGCAAATAAACATTCTTTGCAGGTGTTCACAGAATATACACTAAAATAGAACCGCTCCTGAGCCATACAACAAACCTCAACGAATTACAAAAAAATTGAAAGTACACAGAGCATGTTAATGGTAATGAAATCAAAACTAGAAATCAATAATAGAAAGATCACAAGAAAACTCAGACACTTGGAAAGCAAACAACACATCTCTACACAATGCATGAATCAAGGAAAAAGTCTTAAAGGAAGTTTAAAAAAACATTTAAGTGAATGAAAATAAAGATCCAGTCAATCCTCGAACAACACAGATAAGAAGTGGATGGGTCCACTTATATACAGATTTTTTTTATAAATACAGTATAGTCCTGTAATTGCATTTTCTGTTCCATGTGCTTTTCTTACTAACATTTTCTTTTCTTTAGCTTACTTTATTATAAAAATACAATATATAATACATGTAACATGTGAAATATATGTTATTCAATTTCTTATGTTATTCCCGTCAACAGTAGGCTATTAGTTAAGGTTTGGGGGAGTCAAAAGTTATCCATAGATCTTTGACTGGAGGGGAGCACCTCATTCCCAGGTATTCAAGAAACAACTATACAACAAATCAAGATTCATAGGGCACAGCTAAAGCCATACTGAGAAGGCAGAAGCATAGCACTAAAATGTACATATTACAAAAGAAAAAATTCTCAAATCAATCATCTAAGCTCCCACCTCAAAAACCTAGAACAAGAAGATGAAAATACACACAAACAGAAGGAAGGAGCTAATAAAGGCAGGAACAGAAATAAAAATAAATAAATAAATAAATCCCACCCCCCCAAGAAAGGAGCAGAAATTGATGAAATTGAAACAGAAAAACCAAAGAGAAAAATCAATGAAACAAATGAGCTGTTTCTCTGAAAGACAAATCTCTCACAAAAATGACAAAGACAAAGGAGAGAAGATACAAATTACAAATTTTGAGAATGAGACAGAAGATATCACTACAGGGACACTTGGGTGGCTCAGCGGTAGAAATCTGCCTTTGGCTTAGGGCATGATCCGGTCCTGGGATTGAGTCCCACATTGGGCTCCCCACAGGACATCTGTTTCTCCCTCTGTCTTTATCTCTGCCTTGTGTGTCTCTCATGAAAAAATAAAATCTTTAAAAAATAAAAATAAATAAATAATAATTTAAAAAAGAGATACCATGACAGACCCTGCAGACATCAAAAGGAAAAGCAGATGTGGCTACAAGAGCGGAAGAGCAACTATATCAATGCCCATAGCCTGGTTGTGACCTTGTGCTGGAGTTTTGCAAAATGTTATTATTGGGGAAACTGGGAAAAGGGTACAGTGGGTTTCCATATATAACTTCTTATAACTGCATGTGAATCCCCAGTTATCTCAAAATAGAAGTTTAACTTAATGAACTCTAAAAACAATACCTTAGCAAAGTATAATTAGAAGCTTACTTCTTCAACATGATGCCTCTTGGCCTACCCCCTCTACTATATTTAATAGTTGAGGAAGTAGAAATTCTACTAGAAATTCTAGAAATTCTAACCTAAGCATTTTGACAAGGGAATCAGACAAAAGGCACAACTATTGGAGAAGAGGAGGTAAAAATTCCAATGTTAAAACTGATCAATTATGCAACTAGAATATCCAATAGAAAGTAATGGCAAACTATTAGTAATCAAGAAGTTTGGATAGAAGGCCAGTCATAAATAAAAATATAAAAATGTTCTCATTTGAAATTGTCAAAAATAGGAGTAGTTTGAATGTGTATAAGTAAGGATTGATTAAACACAACATGATTGATCCAAAGAATGCAATACCATGCAGCTGCTTTAAAAAATGTGTAAATCTGGGACAGCCCCAGTGGCGCAGCAGTTTAGCGCCGCCTGCAGCCCGGGGTGTGATCCTGGAGACCAGGGATGGAGTCCCACATTGGGCTTCCTGCATGGAGCCTGCTTCTCCCTCTGCCTGTGTCTCTACCTCTCTCTCTCTCTCTCTGAATGAATAAATAAATAAATCTTAAAAAAATAAAAATAAATTAAAAAATAAAAAATGTGTAAATCCATATGTATTTATATGTAAAATATGTTTGTGTCAGTCAGTCTAGGCCAGGTTTAAGCTATCATAACAAATAGCTCCAAATCTCAAAGGGTTTTTTTCTTGCTCACTTCACATATCCACTGTAAATCAGCTCTACATCATTTTCTCTATATCATCTTAACTCTAGAAGTCAGCATGATAGAACAGCCTCTATATAAAATTTTCTGATTTCATGGAAGAGGGTAAAGAGAGACATGGCAAAAGTAAAAGCTTTTACAGCTTTTGCTTGAAGATAATACGTATCATATCTTCTTACATTTCATTGGTCAAAGTTAGTCAATGGCCATGCCTGAGATAAACAAAAACAACATTTATTAACTTTGCACAGACAACAACATCTTAGAAAGGAGAACCAGTTGTACATGGGCCTAATATCATCTACCATAACATCCATGAAATATTATCAAGCAAAACTCAAACAGGTTACAGTTGGGGAAAGTATTCAATATAATTACTGACATTTTTTGGGAGGGTGGATAGTATTCAGGAACAGCAGTGCTACCAATTTCTGCTTTTTATATTTTTGTAATGTTACAGGATTTTGTAATAGATATGTATTAATTTTAAATTAAAATAATATTTTATTTAAAAAGTAAAAAAGGAGAAAAATCTGATCTTAGTCTCTTCTGCTTTAATTTAAAACACATGCATTTTCCTTTTGTGTGTAGTGGACATGGAGAATACATGTGACCATTCACAGAATAATGCTTAGAAGCATTTATTAAATAAATTGTTAGTTTAAAAAAACTAATCTTGTTTGAATTGAACACACAATTGATTAAGTAAGAGGTTCTATGTGGTGCATCAAGGTATAAGAAAATTCAAATCTAGTCAGAAAAGGAAATACCCTTCTATCCTACATTCAACAACTACAGAGCATAACCTTATAATCAGTATGTAACAGAAAGTTATTCACCAGAATTGGAAATAAATAAAAAACAATAGTATTTCCCAGGGGGGTTTGTGGACTTTCACTTATGTGGAGAAAGAAAAGAGAGGCATAAAAAAAAAAGAAAGAAAGAAAGAAAGAAAGAAAGAAAGAAAGAAAAAGAAAAGAGAGGCATGGTGGCAAAACCGAGCTGCCAGGTGTTCTGGCCAATGAGTGGCATGGTTCTGCCATTAGGCAGGAGTGGAAGTCCCAGTGACCATTTTTCAGTTGGGAGGCTGTGCGCCATGGGGGGCTGTGTGCCATGGGCAGGTGATGGGGGAGACAGAGGTAAGAAAGAAGCTAATAGAAAGACAGAGTGGTGATGAAGTTGTGTATGGCTGAGAGAGAAGAGATCTTTTTAGCAAATATCCATAAAAGTAAAGGAGGACTGGGCGGAGGGGAGGGTGCTCTTGCTGTGTGATATATTATGTAAGACCCCATCCTATCCCCATGAAGAAAGCCTTCCGTAAAGACTTAGAGGCACTTGTCCCAGAGGTAGGGATTCCTTCCTATTCTCCTGTGACTTCAACACAGCAAAGCCCTTGGCATTCTTCAAAAATATCTCTTAAGAGCTTCACCAACCCCCAAATTCTCAGGTATACCTGGAAGAACCACATGCACTTGCTGCTGTGACCTCTAGGGGCTCACAGTGGATGGAGATGAGGGTAGCAAAATAAATTTGTCCGCAGTTACTCTTCTCCACAATTAGCAGGGAGCGCAGCTTTGAACACAGTAAAGAAAAGCCCGTAATTTGAAAACCCAGGCAGTTGTCCAATTAGCCAAGGGGTTGAGGACTGTATTGTTTGGAAAGGCGTCTTAAGGGAATGCATTTCCGATGCCCAGCCAGGCCCCTTGGCATGGCCTAGAGGAAGAAAATGAGAAGGATTGACATCACTCTGGGGTGTAATTTAGAATATACTCTCCAGTGAGAGCAGGAACAGCTGCGCAGATTTTGTTGCTTCTAGGAAACTGTTTCTTTCCCTTAATGTGGATGCAGACTATTGTCTGTCTCTGAGAATTGTTTGTCCTTGGGAGAATGTGTGAATGTGTGTGAGGGGATGTAAGTGGGGGTATCTGTAGGAGTATGTTTGAGCATGTTTCTGCAATTACTCACAAAGACTGCTAGCCTCAGGGAGAATGAGGGCTTTCACCCCACTTTGATAGAAAGATTGTAGACAGGGAACCTTAAAGTGCCAAAACCCACTCCTGGACTGTTATGCCCAGCAGAGCTCACCTGGATGATTCTGCAGATGCCTGTAAGCGGCCTTTTAATGTGAAATTATCCTCTAGAGCAGCAGTTGGCAAGGTAGCACCCAAGGACAAAACCTGGCCCACTCCCTGTTTTCGTAAATAAAGTTTTATTGCAACACAGCCATATCCCTGTATCTACATTTTGTCTATAGAGGCTTTCATATTATAGCAGCAGACTCGGGTAATTGTGACAGAGACTATATCGCCCACTAAGCCTAAACTATTTATTATCGGCTTTTTGCATAAAAGGTCTGTTGACCCCTGGTCTAAAATCAGCACTTCCAAAGAGAAAATTGTATATAAACAATGCTACCCTTGAAAATCTGTTAGGAAGTGAAGATAGATATTTTGTCACTCAATAAGCCTCTATCAGTGTTTTCTTCAGGAATAGAGGAATAGTGTTTCTTCAACTGAATGCGAAATAAATGATTGGCATATTGTTAGGAGCCGTGATGTATGAGAAATGCATATACCTAATAGCAGAATTACACTTAGCGCAGCGAAATGAGAAACTTGGAGAAATGCAACTCATAAAGGGCATGCAGATTCATGTTTCCCATCTCATTTACACTTGGTCACAGCTTTTTAAGAAGAAAGTAGGCAGCATCACCTCCACTACACATATTGTCACTGCTCGCTATTTTTAAAGGAAGCGTGTATAGTTGAATTTGAGTGAAATGAGTGGGTGCATCCTGCAAATCTATATTCGGAAATGTACTTTGAGGGGTTTGGGTGCTATGGATAGCCCAGGTTGTGGGAAAGAGTAATTTCAGACGGAGGGAAAGGTCTTTCCAGTACTAAAAGAATAGGAGAAAGGCTTTTTTTTTTGCAGAGAGACCTAGGTAGGTAGATCTTGAGACAAGGTAGATAGATCAGGAACTGGAATGTTCCAGGAGAAGGCTGTAGGAGAATCACTTCATTTCATTTTTGTTCCTTACACTGAGAACAGCGATATTTTTGCCTGCCATTTGAAGTTCCTCTGCCTTAAATTATAATTCTGTTCAGTTAGTTGGAAACTTTCAGTAAATCTTCTCATGGGCTCAGGTTGGGGGTAGTGTGGAGAACCAAATTTGGGGTAGTAAATGGACATTTGCCCATGACCAGCATGACAATAGAAAGTTTAAGAACCTGGGGTCCTATTAAGGTTTTCAGCAGCAACCAGCTGCAAATAAACAGAAGCCTAATTCAAAAGCTGGAAGCCTTGGGAGGGAAGAGGGTATAGTTGAGCCACAACTACATTGTTGCATGATTTGAGCACAAACATGAGGTAACTAGCTATTTCTTTTACCCCAAATATACTATAGAAACATGACTGGATCTTCAAAATGGTGGAGAATTTAAGTGTGTGGGTGCATGCCTGTGTGTGTGTGTGTGTGTGTGTGTGTGTTGGGGAGGGGAGTAAATACATGAATTACATAAACATGTTAATGTTTTACAATTGAATGCTTTGATGTATATCTTCATACCAGAAGCCAGTTGCTCTTTTCACTGTTACCAACACATTCTCTCCTGCTTGGAGGCCATTATCAACTGGAGGAAGGTGTCATGCGCTGAGCTCACCCACAGCAAGCAGAGTACTAGGAAACTTAGTGGAGGCATAAATGCTCCTGCTCTCCAACCCAGAAGCACATCTTATTCTGATTTGTGCTTCTGCCAAATTACAATTTTGCTACATGTCAGAGACCTCCAGCTTGGGCAAACTGTAATATCTAATTTATAATTCTATTTTTCACTAGTAAAACTTAGAAGTATTTTATTTTTTAACTGTATTGAGGAGTCATTGACAAGTATAATTGTGCATATTTAAAGTAGTTAATCTGATGATTTGATATATATATATATATATATTTACCAAGACCAAGACAACTATTTTACAAATTTAAAATTGAACTGTCTGATCACTGAAGAGAGAACTTAGAAGCAGAATGCAAAGTGTGATTTAGAATTCCAGTGACGTTTTTGAAACATGCAGTTTCATTAGGCTCAGAATTGAGTTGATAAAAATGGCAAATTAAGTTGCCCTTAGATGTGATCAAAGGCATGAAATTTTGTACTTCTCAACCCAGGCGGTGTTTGAATCTTCTGGGAGCTCTAAAAACTGTTGAGGCTCAGGCCACACTGGAATGGATCACTTAGCTCCCTGGAGGGAGCACCCAGGCCTCTGTAGTTTGGAAACCTCCACCGGGGACCCCATCCTGCAGTTGGAGCTGGCAATCAGGCCTCCAGATGCAAGGAAATGGTAAAGGGAATGGCTACCTCACAGAAGCCTTCTAAGACTTGACACGTCGAAACGTGTGGAAGGCTTTCTTCAATTCTAGAGCAGAAGGCATTTTAGGAGTGCTTGTTTCATCCAGAAATGGGAACTGTTCTGTTTAGACTTCATTAAAGCACATGTGGGCGATGTCGCCATGAAATCACTTCAGCCATCTGGCAACACAACAGGAAGTTATTCTGGTTTTGAATAAAGTGCAATAAGGCGGGTGAGGCAGCAATTAAAACTTATCAAAATAGCCGCGATTTTCTGAGTGGTACAGAAGGGTAAGCAACCTTTCCGAAGGGATATTTTTTTCTTTCCCCCTTATTTCCATAGAAAATATTTCTAAAGTGAAGATTCAATTCGATTTAATCGTACTGATTATATTTTAAAAAGCAAATAAACTCTAGTACTTCAAAGGCTTTACTGAAATGTAAATCTCAACTCCTTTTTCTCCTGGAGGAGAATGTATACATCCAATTAATGGGCACTTGAAGTGAATATGGAAGTACTATGAAAACTAAAACGATTTTTATTTTTATTTTATGTTTTTAAAATTTTATTTATTTATTCATGAGAGACACAGAGAGAGAGGCAGAGACATAGGCACAGGGAGAAGCAGGCTCCCTGTGAGGAGCCCGATGCAGGACTCCATCCCAGGACGCTGGAATCAACACCTGAGTGGAAGGCAGAGACTCAACCGCTGAGACACCCAGGTGCCCCCAAACTAAAACAATTTTAAAATGTGAGAAGAACTTGATTAATCAAGACCAAGCGGGGAACAGTAAATATTAACCTAGGTAGTGAGGTGATGGGGGGTATATTCCCTGTAGTATGCTTTTACCATCACTTAGATGTGATCTGTTGAGGTAATCATCATAATATCCACTGTCTGGTGTTAATACTGCTTTATTTTATTATGTCGTTTTTCATTTTAATAGGTTTTTCATTTTCTTTTATGGGTTCTATTTTTTTAGACTCTAATTTGAAGAATTTCTTCAGATCCTGCCATCACCCCACCCCATCCTGCCCTCTTCAGCTGTGAAAGATATAGGAATGGTAAATCTGGGCCTATCTTTTTATTGCCCTTGGACATAAATATGGGTGTTCTAGATTTTGACATGTTATTTATTTCCTTTTCTTAATTGAAGGATAGTCAACAATGATGTTTCATTAGTTTCAGGCGTACAACATATTGGCTCAGCAAGTCTATAAATTATGCTATGCTCATTACAAGTATGATTATCATCTGTTGCTGTACTATGCTATATAATATTCATCCCCAAACTGAAACACATTACCTGTTTCTTATTTAAATTTTTATTTGGGAAAAATTGTAGATTCACATGCAGTTGTAAGAAATTATGCAGAGAGATTCCCATGCTCCCTTTACCCAGTTCCCCCCAAAGAGAACATCCTACAAAACTATGATATAACCAGGATATTGACATTATTTCAGCCAAGATCAAGGACAATTCTTTTACTGCAATATTCTCAGGTTGCCGTTTTGGAGTAACTCCCGTATCTCTCCATTCCCAATCCCTCCCTAACTCGGCAATTCTGTCCTTTTGAAAATGTTACAAAAATGGAATCATATGGTCTGTAATCTTTTGGGATCACTTTTTTTTTTTTTTTTCCACTCAGTATCATTCTCTGGAGATTCAGCCAAGTTAATGCATGTGTCACTAGTTTATTCCTTTTTGTTGCTGAGTACTACTCTGTGGTATGGATATATCACACTCAGTTCTACCATTCACCTGATGAAAAACAACTGAATTGCTTCCAGGTTTGGGCTGTCACTAATAAAGCTGCCATAAAAACATCTATATACAGGTTTTTGCATGAGTGCATGTTTTTATTTCCTTGGGATAAATATCCAGGAACACAACTGATGGGTCATATGATAGTTACATGTTTTTCAAGAAACTACCACGGTATTTTCCAGTGTGACTCTGCCATTTTTCATTCCCTCCAGCAAAGTATGAAATCAAGTTTCTCACATCCTTACCAGCATTTGGTATTATTATTTTTTTAAATTGTAGCCACTCTGATAAGTGTGGAGTAATTGCTCATTGTGGTATTAATTTGCATTTCCGTAACAGCTATTGATACAGAAATCTCTTCATGTGCTCTTCTTCTGCTTGCTTTATCTATAACGTACAGAATGTATTTAGCACCAGCAAGAGGAAAGTTCCACATTTTCTTTTTGATGGGTCAAAATAGAGTAGTAAAGAGAGCAAGTTTTGTTCTCATATGGTCAAGGTCTGAATCCTGGCTTTGCAACCTTAGGCAACTTCTCTTTCCTCAGTTTCCAATCTGTCAAATGGTAATAATACCTACCTTGTTTTGAGGGTTTAATGAGGTAGTGCAAAGCACTTCAAACAGCATGTTCTATAATTTTTAGTTAAATAGAATTCATAATGCATTTCATAAAATTAATAACATAGTAAAAAAAAAAAACATTGTTTCCAAAATTGTAAGATTTGCTTAACTCTCTTCCAGTATTTAATATTAATGAAAACTCTTGTGATGCCAACCCTATTTTTCCTTTTTTAAGTAACCTTTCCTGGGCATGTCAGCACTGCTTGGGGGATTATATTTTTCCTTGCAATTCCCAGCTGTCATCAGTCTGTGTATAGGGGAGTATCTCTTTGTGCTTGATAAATACTTGATAAGCTCTTCCAGTCTAAAAGGACAAATGTTTCAGCAACTCACTGAATCATGGGTAAATTGGTCCAGATTCTCTGAATTTCTAAGCATGTGTAAGACATACTTTCTTTACTTAATATTAAATTCCTACAATCATTATCAAGATTAAGAAAAGAGGGCTATGTAGAAAGGGAAAACATTTTGAAACCTGACTATTCTATTCAAAACCCAAGATATAAACCAGATTTACTAGTATTTACTCTTCTTCTAAGGTTTTTAGTAATACTCTACTGTTCTGAAAATTTGTGTTCAGTGTTTTTTTAAAGATTTTATTTTTAGGGCAACCTGGGTGGCTTGGTAGGTTAAGCATCTGCCTTTGGCTCAGGTTATGATCCCAGAGTCCTGAAAGCAAGCCCTGCATCAGGTTCCCTACTCAGCAGGGGATGTGCTTCTCTCTCCCCCTGTTTGTGCTCTCTCAAATAAATAAACTCTTTTTAAAAAAAGATTTTATTTTTATTTATTCGAGAGAGAGAGTGATTGTGTGAGCTGGGAGAGGAGCAGAGGGAGAAGGACAAGCATATTCCATGCTGAACACAGAGTCCAATGTGGGGCTTGATCCCAGGACCCTGAAATTATGACCCGAGCCCAAACCAAGTTGGTTGCTTAACCGCTGAGCTACCCAGGGGCCCCTACAATAGTCTTTAAAGTGTAAAATACATCCTTAACATGTAAAGATGGAAAATATTCTCTTGTGAGTGACAAAGAAGGGACCATCAAATAATTGGTAACATAATAATTCCATAGACCTTCCCAATCATTGACTAATCCTTAAAGGATATCTACAAATGTAAAAAGTATCTTCATATTTTTTCATATTTATTGTACAGCAAATAGAATACAGGATTCTAAAGTGAATTTGATTAAGTGTACAAAGCTTTCCCCTATGAGGGGACATTTGGCCAAATGGCTATAACTATGGGACTAGTTACATAAATTATGGTACATCTCTAAAATAGAATATTATGTGGTTGTTAATATGAGTTAGACAAATATATGTGCACTGATGTACAAAGCAGTAGGAGATATAGAGGTATTTTACAGGAAGAAAATAGATTCTATATATGTATCTGTGCGTATTTACATATCGAAACATTTTTGAAAAGCATTTGTTGGCAGAAGACTATAAAACTGCAGAGTGGAACTAGGTAGTGAAATGGAGATTTATTTTATATCTTTCTGTATTATTTGAAGGTTTTTAATATTGCACATTACAAAAAAATTAATTTTTTCAAAAATTGATGCACCACCACAAAGAATATTGGATGTTTAGATATTCACAGACAAAACACACCATTCCTGTTAAATAGGATAAAAAAATAGAGAAATGGATGTCAGGATCTAGCTGAACATATAAACGAGCCATGATATCAAGTTTTGTTTACTTAAGATGGTATTTTTCTTTCTTTCTTTTTTTTAAGATTTTATTTATTTATCTATTCATGAGAGACAACACACAGAGAGAGGCAGAGACACAGGCAGAGGGAGAAGCAGGCTGCATGTAGGAAGCCCGATGTGGGACTCAATCCTGGGACTCCAGGATCACGCCCTGGTCCAAAGGCTGGCGTTCAGCCACTCAGCCACCCAGACATTCCTCTATTTTGTTTTAAGATTTTATTTATTTATTTCAGAGAGAGAGAGAGAGCACACAAGCAGAAAGGGAGAAGCAGACCCTCCACTGAGCAGGGAACCCAACTGATGCGGGGCTCAATTCCAGGACCTGAGAGACAGGCAGAAGCTCAACCGACTGAACCACCCAGGCGTCCCTTCAGATGCCTTTTTTTTTTTTTTTTTTTTGTATCTCTTAACAACAAGGTTAGTCCAGGAGAAAAATGAGGAAAACAATGAACAATCTTGGCTGTTCTGGTCATTGAACACTGAACCCACAGGATCTTTAATATATTTACATAGCTATGCTTGAAATCCCTATTTGCTGACTGATTTTTAAAGAACTGTAGGCTTCTTTGATGAGAAAGAGGAAGTGCTGAAGAATAAATTAATGAAGGAGAAAGAATCTAGCAACAGGAAAGAGACAATGGTGACGTCTTTAGTTCTACAATACTCTAGAGAGGAATCCAGTTATTTCTCACTTTTGGACAGCTACCATACAAAGCATGACAAAAGCTATCAGGGCAGCAGATAAGGTCTTTTCTGAAGTGGCTGTGTATTTCGTATTTTATCTTTGGGCTAACATGTCCTTGAGGCTTTTTTAATTTGTACTCACAAGTACTAGCCTGCCAATCAAAAATATACATATGTTAACTTTCATTTAATATTCAACATGAAATGTCATGTAATATCATAGCTCTGGGGCACAACTCCAATTATGTATCAAATGAACTGAAAACACAATTTAATAAGTTGTAGTCTTTTGGGAAAGAACTTCTGTGACCTTAAATTTTGGCAAGTCTTTCATTTTATAAGCGATTTAGAGTAGCGGATGGCATTTAGATGTTATAAAATATAATTCATCAGTCCTTACAGATAAACATTTGTCTTAATGACTTTCAAGCATAAACTGAAATACTATATGAAAGCATAACATTATTTTTATATATATATAAAGACTTTTTAGGGAGTCCTGGTGGCTCAGTTGGTTAAGCATCCAACTCTTGATTTCGGGTCAGGTCATGATCTTAGGGTTCTAAGATGGAACCCCAGGTCAAACTCTGAGCTCAGTGGGGAGTCAGCTTCTATCTCTCTTCCTCTCCCTCTGCCTCTCTCCTCCTCAACCCCCTGCTCACATGCTCTCTTTCTCTCTAAAATAAATATATCTTCTTAAAAAAGCTTTTTGAAATTATAATTCATTAAGGCTGACATTTTACAATGAAAGTGTTATAGCCTTTAAAAACAAGTAATATTTTAAAATAGACATGCACTCATACAAATACTATCACAATGCACACAAACTAGAAGTGATGGCAGATCAATGGCATATGATTCTAAGGAATAAAACCATTTGAAAATTGCTTCTCTCTTAGATAAACACTTATGTTTGAAGATATTAACATAAAAGTGTTTAAAATATGATTCCTCAACTTCTACAAAAGAAAGATCAATAGAGCACCTTGAGAGTAACTAGAGGGATATATTTTTTCTTTTAAAAACATTTTTTATTTATTTATTTGAGAGAAAGTGAGAGAGAACATGAGCTGGGGGAGGGGCAAAGGGAGAGGAGAAACAGATTTCCCACTGAGCAGGGAGCCAACATGGGGGCTCGATCCCAGGACCCCAAGATCATGACCTGAGCAGAAGTCAGATACTTAACTGACTGATCCACTGAGGCATCCCTAGAGGGATGTATTTCATAGAGGATAATCTTAGTTTTCACAAGATCATGAACGGTAGGAAGAAACTTATGTTTTTGAGCAAATTTATTTTTTAAAATTAGGAAGTTATAGAATTGCTATGATAGGACATTGAACCATTTCTCAAAATGTGAAAATTCATAGGGGATTTGAATCTTAGCCCTTCTTAGAAGATGAAGCTTCCACAAGACCCCTCTCAAATGTGACCATTGAGATCAGTTGACAAGGGAGATCTTACAAATCACACAATAGGAAACAGACTGGCTGACCAAGAAACCCACTCTTACTGTAGGGAAAGTCTCTGCCTTTCCTGGAGGATATGATATAGGGTATGACCTAGTGACTCACTACAGAAATGGTGCCAGTTCTCTACCCCTTCCTCTATTCATGTCCTTTGCCATGTGACTTCACATTCTCACTGTCAAAAGACAGTGTTGGTTTCCTCATCCATTGATTCTGACCTGACCTTGTGACTTGTTCTGCTAATAGCATGCAGGTAAAATGACAGTGTGCCAATTCTGAGTTCAGGCCTCAAGAAGTTTTGTGTGCTTCTACTCTCTTCCTTGGAACCCTACCATCACCATATGAACAAGTACACCATATGTGCTTCTACTCTCTTCTTTGGAACCCTGCCATCACCATATGAACCATCACCTACCATACCCCAAGACATGGAGTGGAGATGAGTTGTCTAGCTGACACCATCCTAGACCAGCCAGTCGCCAGCCTACCTACAAGCTGATAGCTGATGCATGAGCTAGCACAGCTGAGATCTGCTGAGCATGATTTTGATCAGAACAACCATCCAGCAACCCTGCAGCCTTGTGAACTTTTGGTATTATCACTAGGTTTGGGTGTAGTTTGTTGTACAGTGATAGCTAACTGATGTCCAAAGTAAATATCTTCAAGTCTTCTATTTCGAAACAAAATGAAAAACTATTTACTCTCATCTTCTCTTCAAATTTCTTAAAAGAATAGTCTATGTATGTATCAACTTCTTTTCTTTTCAGTCATCTCTTGGCAATTCTAAAAACTGTTCTTTTTAAAAAAAAATATTTTATTTATTTATTCATGAGAGACACAGAAAGAGAGAAGCAGAGAGAGAAGCAGACTCCATGCAGGGAGCCCGATGTAGGACTCGATCCTGGGACTCCAGGATCATGCTCTGGGCCAAAGGCAGATGCTCAATTGCTGAGCCACCCAGGTGTCCCAATTCTAAAACTGTTGTTGCTAAAGAGTCTAGACTTTTTAATAAGTCCAGTGGGTTTTTCTTCCTTTCTTTCTTTCTTTTTCGAATATATAGTTTTTTATATCAGGATATCTGGTTTCACTGAAAACTGTAATTGATTTTGCTATAACACATCCACTAAAATTACTATTTTAATACTTAAGTAATTTACTTTCTTATAATTTTTAGGATCCCAATGAGTGATTATTTGTTTTTTGTTTTTTTATAAATTTATTTTTTATTGGTGTTCAATTTGCCAACATATAGCATAACACCCAGGGCTCATCCCATTAAGTATCCCCCTCAGTGCCCATCACCCAGTCACCCCCACCCCCTGCCCACCTCCCCTTCTACCACCCCTAGTTCGTTTCCCAGAGTTAGGTAATTTGTTTTTTTTAATTGAGATAACAACTGACATTACATTACTTTCAGGTGAACAACAATGATTTGTTATTTGTGTATATTGTGAAATAATCACCACAATAAGTCTAGTTAACATCCATCACCACATATAGTTACATATTTATTACATGATAGGAACCTTTAAGGTTTTCTATCTTAGCAACTTTCCAATATGTAATGTAGTATTATTAATTATAGTTGTGATGCTGTGCTTATAAGTGTGTGCTAAATAAGTGTGCTAAATAAGTATCCCCTGTACTTATTTATTTTATAACTGGAAATTTATACCTTTTGACTACCTTCCATGAGTATTTTAATTCTTGTCTTAGTTAAATTTCTATACTGTTTGACACAGTTGATGACTCCTATCTTGAATTGGCGCCTCAGGATTTTATGGCACTATTATCATATGATTTTCCTTCTGTTTCTATGGCTATCGCTCTTAATTCACAGCATAAGTCCATCTTCCTTTGCTTCGCCATGAATGTATATGATCCTCACTTATCTGTCTTCAGCCCTTTTCTTTTTTCAGAATACATATGTCCCTTGGTTGATTTCATCTAGGCTCAACAGCTTCTATCATCAAATCTAGATTCATTTCTAAGAAGTAGACTTTTGTACTCCACATAGATCCATCAATTTGGTGATATTGTGGAGGAATATTTGAGGGGAGGCTGGAAGCCATTATGAGGACACTGCAGTAGTCCAAAGGATACTGGAGAAATACTTTATCTTGGCCAAAACTGACGAGGGGATGTTGAGAAATATTTAAAAGGCAAAATGTACCAGATATGAATAGTAATAGTGAAAAGTCTTGGATGAAATATTTCTTGAAATTGTCTCTCTTGTCTGTGCCAATTGGCATGTTGAAATGAGAAAAAAATAAGTTTCTTTCTGTTAATTCTAAAAAGTAAAGAACATCTGTAAATGAAAAATCAGGTAGTCAAGGTTGAAAATACAAAAAAAGGTTTCGCACACTGTACAAATAAAAACATTTTTGAAAAGCCACAGAATAAAGTTTACTCAAACACCATCAGTGCTTGCAAGTTCTATTTCTAGTTTTTTTTACTTTATAGCTCAGTAATATGTCACTCACTTTCCTCAAACTAAATATTTGCTATGCTTTCATTTGAGTGAATTGTAATATGTGTATTCATTAATTTTTCAACATATAAAATGATTATCTACTTTTTGTCAAGTACTTTGATGGAAGCTGTGGAACACGCTAAGTGGATAAGCAATGTCCTACAGGGAATTTAGATTCTAGTAAAATAGACTAAAATTTGTCTCTAAACACTCATGCTTTGAGGTCAAACATGAGGTACAAAGAATTGACAGAGAGAAAGAATATCTGTGGGTAGATGAAATCAGGCAGAGGTGAGTTGACATTAAAAGATGGAGTAGAGGGACGCTTGGGTGGATCAGCGGTTGAGCATCTGCCTTCGGCTGAGGACATGATCCTGGAGTTCTGGGATGGAGTCCCGCGTCATGGAGCCTGTGTTCTCCTCCCTCTGCCTATGTCTCTGCCTCCCTCTGTGTCTCTCATGAATAAATAAATAAAATCTTAAAAAAAAAAAAAAAAGGTGGAGTAGATTTGGACCTGCAGAGGCAGGAGGAAAAAACATTGTAAAATTAGCAAAATTACAAATGGAGCAAAGTGGAATGGATCCTCAGTGCCCAAGGAATAGCCTGGATTGGGCCGCAGGTTGAGACAGGAGGTTAAAGAGAGAGAAAACCAAGAAGACAGTAAAGAGCTAAAAGTGTAGGACCTTTAACTAATACAGTCTGAACAGTTTAGACTATATTTAGGAGACAACTAGGGGATCACTGAAAGTTTTGAAGTATGTGACCAGGGCCCCTTTTATGGTGATTAGTCAGGTAACAGCAGCATGGTTGGAGGTTGACCTGCTGGCCTAGAACGGGAGTCTGGAGAAGCAGATACAATCAGTGTGATCACAGGGAACATGGGGCAATAGCTTAGGGATGGGGTAATAATTCTAACCTGACTTAGATAGTAAGCAGTGGAAATAGAAGAGAAGGATTAGACTGTTTGAATCTATTTGATCTGTGATTTAATTGGATATATGAGAGCAATTTGGGGATGGACATCTTTGAACATGTTGATTCCAAAATTCAGGTTGGATTTCAAAGTCCACCAGGTATTTTTTTTTTTAAGATTTTATTTATTTATTCCTGAGAGACAGAGAGAGAGAGAGAGAGAGAGAGAGAGGCAGAGACACAGGCAGAGGGAGGAGCAGGCTCCATGCAGGGAGCCTGACATGGGACTCGATCCTGGGACTCCAGGATCACACCCTGGGCCGAAGGCAGGTGCTAAGCCACTGAGCCACCCAGGCTGCCCTCCACCAGGCATTTGGAAGGCTGAAAACCAACTCGGAGCTGAATATGTAAATATATATATATTTAGAGAGACTGAAGTATGAGTGAGTGGGGGAGGGACAGAAGGAGAGGGAGAATCAAACAGACTCCATGACCAACTGGGAGCCTGACATGGCGCTCGATCTCATGACCCTAAGATCATGATCATGACCTGAGCCAAAATGAAGAATCTGATGTTTAACCAACAGAGCCACCCAGGTGCCCCTGAAAATTTTATTTTTTACCTTGTATTCTCTATTAGTGATAATCTGGAAAAATGAGCCTCCTCCTTAAGTAATATTTCTCTGACCTTTTTTTTTCGGCCTTTTGTGTTTGCTTGGTCATTGCAAAAAAAACCTCATTATGATTTTAATTGAAATAGTATTGAATGGATAATTTAATTTGGGAAGAATTTGTGTTCGGTATGTAAGAATAGAATATTATGCTTTCCCACCCACAAACACAGATTCTTCTCTTCAGTGATTTGTCTTCTTTTATCCCCCACAGTGAAGTTTTATAATTTTTTTCATGTCATTCCTGCCTATTTCTTATTCAGTCTATTCTCAGGTGTTTTATAATTTATAGTGATTTGTGATTAGGATGTTTGCCTGTTATGTTTTCAAACTCTTTACTGGTATACGGGAAAATGATCAATTTTGCATGTTGATTTTATAACTGGACAACTTATGCAACACTCTCATTAGCTCTAATAGCTGCTCTTTACCTTCCTTTCTTATATTTATATCTGTTTATTTTTCTTGTCTTATGTCATAACTAGAATGACCAGAACAATCCTAAATAATAGCAATGACTAAGAGCAGAAACACTAGAGTTTCCTCACCCTTGCAATTTCAGGGAAGTCATTATGTTATCTTCATAAATGAAACACAATTTCATTTGACCTGTGCTATTTATTTTTACTTTTTCTCATTTTACCCATTATGTTTGCCTTTGCCTTTTTATCTCATTCTGTCATTGTTTTGTCCTTTTCTTTCCTCTTTAGTCTTTCTGCTCCTATTCATTGAGACCGCCTCTTTCTGCACTCTGTTAGAGGAAGTCAAGGAGATTCCTGAAATTCTTCAAAACTTTGTGGAGATTACTCTTTCCCCCTAGTTTTATGCTATATTTTTATAGATCTTTATTTTCCTTCTGTTCATTCTCGAATAAGTTGAAATCTAGATGTACATTTTGTTCACAGATAGCAGTGGGGACTGCCCTGGCCTCTTTTTCTACACATTTATTGGAAGATTGTGTTCCCTTCTTAGATCTACTGTTTGAGAGTAGGTTAAAGTGCTACAAATTGTTCAGTTGCCAGTTTTGCTTTTTTTCTGATTTTATTTATTTAATTTACAGAAAGAAGGAGACAGAGTGCAAGCAGGGGGAGTGGCAGGCAGAGAGAGAGGGAGAAACAGGATCCCTGCTGAACAAGAAGCCCAACCTGGGACTTGATCCCAGGCCTCTGGGATCATGACCTGAGCCAAAGGCAGACGCTTAAGTGACTGAGCCACTCAGGCACCCCAGTTGCCAGTTTTTAGAGTAGTCTCACTTATTGTGATTCTACTTGTCTCATCTCACCCCTTGCATTTTGAAACTATGGAGTGTTTGAAAAATTAATATCCCCACTAGGTACCAGTGATGGTTAATTTTATGAGCCAGCTTGACTGGACCATGGGGTACCCAGACATTTGGTCAAACATTATTATAGATGTGTCTGTAAGGATACTTCTGGATAAAATAATATTTGAATGCATAGACTGAGTGAAGCAGATTATTCTCTTATGTGGGTGGGCCTTGTCCAATCAGTTGAAGAGCTCCATAGAACAAAAAGGCTGAGTAAGAGAAAACTGCTTCTGCCTGACTGCCTTCAAGCTAGGGCATTGCTTTTTTTCCTGCCTTTGGATTCAGTCTGAAATGCTGGCTCTTCAAGCCTGCCAGCTTTTGAATTGGAACTATACCATCAGCTCTCGTGAGTCTCCAGCTTGCCAACTGCAAATCTTGGGATTTCTCACCTCCAAAACTGGGTGAGTCAATTTCTTATAATAAATCTCTTTCTATATATGTCCTATTGGTTCTGTTTCTCTGGAGAACCTGAATAATATATCACTCCTACTGGAATTCTCCAATCTTGGCCTTCTACCTTTGGAACTTCACACATGGAGTCTATACCTGCAAAATACTACCACCAACTTTTCTGAGCACTACCTTCTGTCCAGTCACTCTCTGGAATTATGAATCACCTCTGAGTTATAAAAATAAGTATGATCATGAAAATAGGCAAACATTGATGGGAACTTATTCTAGCTCAAGTACTTTGCTAAGGGTTTTATACCTACCACTCCAGGCAATGCAAAAATATAGAAAGAAGTGGAGGGAAGGAGAGTGACACAAAGCACAAGAAGGAGGAATGAGGACTCTGGCTGCTGCATAGATCAGAATCTACAGGCTAAATACCACCTGCCCAATGTTCCAACTGGTACCCATATGGTGCAGGAATAACAGAGATGGTAAAAATCGTGTTCTACCTCTTTTCAAGTAGTTTAGGTATACTACAAAGCAATGTCTGGGAGATTATAGTCAATTGAGTTGGACTATAAACTCTGAAAGGACTGATTCTCATTGTATTTGTTTATGATGTATTCCCAGTAGTATAGTGCCTGGCCCTAGGGAAACACTCAATATTTCTCATCAATGTTTGTCAAATCTACTTTTCAGTTAGTCAAGATTTCCCCCAGATCCTGGTAAGTTGTATATCTGTTTTAATTTTCCTTCTGATAATTTTTTCTTCCTCTTTCTGTAGTTTTATAGCTATTTTAGAGGACACGAGAGAAATTTTTAAACCAGAAGTCCCTTTAATGAATTTTATTTTTTTTTCCTTTAATGAATTTTAAATGACATTGTATTAAAGCTAAGGAATGAGTCTATCAAAGATCAATAATATTATACATTTCATTAACTGAAGCTGGTGATTAATGCACAGGAGTCAGAAATATCAAGAAGGAATAGGATTTTGTAACTAAGTAAATGCCTTCATTACTCACAGCCCATTTCCTTATCTGTACATGAAGACAATTATAGCCACCCCTTGGCTTTGGTGTGTGTGTGTGTGTGTATGTGTGTGTGTGTGTTTGGCAAAGGAGAGACTATACTCTATGCAAAACTGCTTTGTGGGATCCCTGGGTGGCTCTGTGGTTTGGCGCCTGCCTTCGGCCCAGGGCGTGATCCTTGGAGTCCCGGGATCCAGTTCCCTGTGGGGAGCCAGCTTCTCCCTCTCCCTGTGTCTTTCCCTCTCTCTCTCTCTCTCTCTCTCTATGTCTCTCATGAATAAATAAATAAAATCTTTTTTAAAAAACTGCTCTGCAAATTGCGGATCCTATATATATTTTAGTTATCATCACCATGACAGTTTTCTGTTTTGTATGCTAATCTGTGTACAGCATCTTTTCGTGACCAAGATTCTAACTACATATTTTATCCTATCATCCCTAGAAGCCACAGTACAGTATTATACTCAATTTCTCTACCAGATTCAAAGGTCATGATCTCTTTGGCAGGGAGAGAGTTACCATCAGGAAAATCTTACTGTTGGATCCAGGACAAATCATTAAAAAGTTGCGTAAGTCTTTGTCAGCATCAAGCTGTTGTTCTGCAGGTGTTTTGCCATGTTGACACAGCTCATGTTTGCCCTGTTTTATTTATTGCTCTTTCTTTTGGAGGAAATCATAGAAAAAATAGGACTCATACCACAAATGGAAACCGTTTATCTATTTAGCTGTTGAACTCCTTGGGAAAGAGGGAAGAAATAAGTGAGAGATGCCCAAAAGAATAAAAAATATTCACATATTCACTTTCAAAACACACTGAAAATAGCAATGGAGGATCCAGATTAGAGAAACTCATGGCAGAAACACTGGAGCTCCTGGAAATGGAGAGGAAAATGTGAAAGGCAATTCCATTAATATTAATACTGTAAATTTTTTTAAAAGATTTTATTTATTTATTCATGAATGACACACAGAGAGAGGCAGAGACATAGGCAGAGGGAGAAGCAGCTCCCCACTGGGAGCCTGATGCGGGGACTTGATCCCAGGACCCCAGGATCAAAACCTGAGCTGAAGGCAGATGCTCAGCCACTGAGCCACCCAGGTGCCCCTAGAATATATGTTAATCTGCAGTTATGTTCCAGGCTCTGGAGTAGTTACGTTGGTGAGTAAAACAGCAATCCCTGTCCTTGCCTTGCTTATAGCTGAGCAAAAATTAGAGCTAGCAAGTAACTCTAATACAAAAGCAAACCATAATAAAATGGCCAGAGCCAGCATCATATCCCTCATTCTAGCAGCTCTTAATAAATTTTACTTATATTAACACTTATTTCTCAAATTATATATATATATATTTTCTTTAAAAATCAAATTATATATTTAATGATAAATTCATATAAGAGTTTTATTCTCAAATACAGCATATGATGAGTCCAGTGAATGAAGCTTCAGAGAATAATACAGAGTTGTCTGGGAAGAAATAAAGGTTTTAGAAGATATAAGTAGCTTCTGTCCAAATGTCTGTCCCTGAGCTTGTTGATGGACACTGGAAGGGCTGAGCATATAGGAAATAGTCTTCTTTCTAATATGAAAGGCATATTTGTGTCCCATGGAATGAGAGGTATGCGTGGTATGAGAACAGGACCCAAGGTCATTGCAGGGCTCACAGTTGTAATGCATATTTCCTGAGTTACTATCCTCCACACGGATCATTGCTTGTTGGTTATTCACATCTATTCCTTCTATTCCTTCTATCAGATCAGTCCTAGGGTGTTTACTTCTTCTACTAATTTTTCATTGTTCTTCTCTTTCTTCATCATACTCTATCTTTGTTATTGTGGAGCTTCACTTCTGTCTTGAAGCCCATCCAATCTCACGTCCAGTGTTTCAACAGTATTTGTTTTACCATTTCTTGGATTCTTTACACATGGTTCAGCAATTTTTCACTTCTTCAAACTTTTAACTCTTCAATGAAAGAAAGGCTCGGAAATATATACAATCTTTATTAAACACATGCAGTTAAAGGTTGAAGAGATGGCACTGGTTTAACGAGAGTAGAAATTGGAAGGCCACTTTTAATAATTGAGTAAAATATAAAATAAAATAAAAATTGAATAAATATTAAGGAGCACAAGAAACTGTCACTCATCATTCGTATGTTACATGACAAAGTTAATATTTGTTAATTTTCAAAGCAAGATTCAGGTAAAATAAAATACAGAAATCTGAAGCATACATTTTGATAAATTTTGATAAATATATACATCCATGAAACCACCACCCCAATCAAGACAACTAACATTTCCATCACCCTAGAAAGTTCTTTCATATATTTTTCCAGGTTAATCTTCAAGATCCAGGGGCAACCACTGCTCTGACCCTTGCCACCATGGATTAGTTTTGCCTGTTTGTTCTTCAACTTCACATATGGAAAGACACAGTTTTTACACTATTGTGACTGTCTTCCTTCACTCAATATACTGTTCTTGAGATTAATCAATATTATTATGTGTATTAGTACTTTCTTTTCTTTCTGACTATAAATATACTCCATCATGTGAATGTAACACAATCTGTCCATTCAGCTATTGATGGATATTTGAGTTATGTCCTGTTATCAACTGTTATTAATATACATTTATAACTAACTCAAGCTCCTTTCAAATTATATACTACTTTGTGAGTAATGTGAGTGCCTTAAAATAAAATATTATTCCATTTCTTCCTCCTATCCTTTGTATCATTGCTGTCATTCATTTCACTTATAAATAAGGACACATAAGCATATATATTTATCTGTGTGTATGCATATGATGTATACAGAAGCATATATAATTGAATACATTGTTGCTATTATTCACTATTATTCACAATATTAAACTATTATCAGATCAATTAGAATAAGAAAAAGGTTTTATTTATCTTACCTTCACTTATTTATTCTTTGATGGCCTTCTTTTCTTCATGTATATCCAAGTTTCTGACCTGTAGCATTTCCTTCTCTTCAAAGAACTTCTTTTAATGTTTCTTGCAAGGCAGATCTACAGGCCACAGATTCCCTCAATTTTCATTTTTCTCCTTCACTTTTGAAAGATAATTTTTCAGAGTACAGAATTCAAAGTTGGTGTCTTTTTCTCTCCAAATTTTAAATATTTCACTCCACTCTCTTCTTGCTTGCATGATTTCTAAGGATAAGTCAAATATAATTTTTATCTTTGTCCTATAGATAAGGTACTTTTTTCCTCTGGCCTCTTTCGGGACTTTTTCTTTGTTTTCCTTTTTCCTCTTGTCTTTCATTTTGAATAGTTTCTATTGCTATACCTTTAAGTTCCCTGTTTTTTTCTTCTGCAATGTGTAATCTGCTGTTAACCCCGTCCAGAGTGCTTTCATCTCGTACATTGTATGTTTATCTCTACCAAGTTCAATTGGGTCCTTTAAAAATATCTTCCATGTCAAAAAAATATATACCTTCTATGTCTCTATGTAACTTTTCGAACAGATGGAGTGTAGCAATAGTAACTGTTTAAATGTTCATGTTTGCCAACCCTCACATCTATGTTGGTTTGGGGTCAGTTTGAATTGAGGGATATTTCATCTCATTATAAGTTCTGTTTTTTCTGCTTCTTTTATGCCTGGTAATATTTGATCAGATATAGTAGGCTTTACTTTGTTGGGTGCTGGATATTTTATATTATTATAGATACTTCTTTCACTTTGCTCTGGGGTGCAGTTAATTTCCTTGGGAACAGTGTGATTCACTTGGGTCTTACTTTTAAGTTTGTTGGGAAGAATTAAGAGTTGTGCTCAGTCTAGGGCTAATTATTCCTCACTATGGAAACTAGAGCCTTCTCTTTATATACGCTCTACCCAATGCCTGCTGAATTAAGGTGCTTTTCCAGTCTGTCTAGTGGGAACAGTCACTACTCTCAGTCATGTGCATGCAAGAGGTTTTTTTCTGTCAACCATTTGCATGGATCTTTTTCCAGCATCAAGTAATTTCGTTACATAGGTCCATTGATCAGTACTCTTCTGCATACTGGAGCGGTACCTTCTTTAGATATCTGGATTTCTCCTTTTGTGCAAAACTCTCTTCTCTGTTACTCCATCCTGAATACTCTCTCACAATCTTTCTGGACGGTCACTTCCATCTCCTCAATTCAAGGAGTCTACTGAGCTTTGCCTGATTTTCTCTCTGTGTATAGAAACCTAGAAGTTCTCAAACTTTCCAAGGTCATGTGTATAGGCCATTGTAGCACTCATCTTGCTCATTTCCTGCTTCTCAGGGATCATCGTCTTCCCATTGCCTGATGCCCAGTGTCTTCAAAGTCATCATTTCATGTATTTTGTCTGGGTTTCTGGTTTGTTTGTATTTTGTTGCTGTTGTTGCTCGTTTTTTTTAGGTGAAAGAGTGAATCTGGGCTGGAAGCAGAAGTCTCTATTTTGTATATTTTGGTGGTATTTTATTTTATTTTTATTTTTTAAAGGATTTTCTTTATTCACAAGAGACAGAGAGAGAGAGAGGCAGAGACACAGGCAGAGGGAGAAGCAGGCTCCACGCAGGGAGCCTGACATGGGACTTGATCCTGGGTCTCTAGGATCATGCCCTGGACTGAAGGCAGCACTAAACTGCTTAGGCACCCGGGCTGCCCTTTGGTGGTATTTTAAATGAACTTCTAAACCTTTATTTTCCAACTGCTTTTTGCTTGTACTCAGAAGCACAACTGATTTTCATGTTCTCCAAGCAAGTATGATTTTAAAAAGATCATTGCATCACTCTCACATACATCTAAACATAAAGAGCTAAACATAAAGAGATATGATGGATTAGGGGAGCAAGAGCTGGCAGCTGGTTGGGGAAATTATTAGAAAGGCTACATGGAGGAGGTGGGATTTGAAAGATACATGGAATATATTATAAATAAAAACTACAGCATGAACAAAGCACAGAAGGCATAATCAGGGATTCTGAGTAGTTTGATTTGAATGAAAAATCGATTGTGAATAGAGGACCTGAAGAAACCAAAATCTCTCTGTATATGATACATAAACATAAAACTTCTGTAAGAGAACCTTCTCTGATCCTCCAGACCAGGTAAAGTCATTTGAAATAAACTCTATGTTCCTTTCATAAAATGCTTACAACTCTTTTTTTTTAATTTTTTTTTTAAATTTTTTATTTATTTATGATAGTCACAGAGAGAGAGAAAGAGAGAGGCAGAGACATAGGCAGAGGGAGAAGCAGGCTCCATGCACCGGGAGCCTGATGTGGGATTTGATCCCGGGTCTCCAGGATCGCGCCCTGGGCCAAAGGCAGGCGCCAAACCACTGCGCCACCCAGGGATCCCCAAATGCTTACAATTCTAATTAACTTTTTGTTCACCTATTCATGTAATGTTTGTCTTCCATACTAGACTGAAAATTCAGTGAGGGCAGGAATCATGCATGTTTTGCTCACTGTTTTATTTCTAGTATTTAAAATAAATATTCATTGAAGGAGTTGGTAAATTGAACCAGGATCAGAAGTCTGAATTTAATTTCATGTGCAATTGGGAGTCTTTAAAAGTGTTCACTTTGGAAGAATGATATTTACAAAGTTGTGCTTTAGGAAGATTTTTTCTGGAAGCATGTAGTGAATGAACTTGAGAGAGAGGCGCTAGGCATGAGGAAAGCACTGAGGAGGCCACTGGAATAGTTTAGACAGGAGTTGAAGTGAGTGGGAATCATGGCAGTGGCATAGGAATAGGAAGGAAATAAATACAAAAGATTCTGTAAAAGGAAAATCAGCGAAGTATAAAAATTCAGAATGAGAAGGAATAAAGGAGAAAAATGGTGTCATTCATAGAAATAGGGAATCTAATAGCAAGAGCTGTGTCATGTCAATAGCTGTCCATCCTGAGTGTCAACTTACCTGTGAACTTTCTAGGTAGGTCTATCTGTTGATCAGGCAATTGGAAACTGTAGATCTCAGGACAGAATTGTGTATTAGAGACATGAAAGGGAGAATCATCCACCTAAAGGGGATATGTAGCCCTACGGAACAATGAAATTGATGAGAGAGAGAGAGAGACAGAGAGAGAGAGAGAGAGAGAGAGAGAGAGAAAACAATGTACATAGAGCAGAGAAGAAGCCTGAAAAAGCCCAAAGAGACAATTTCAGAGGGCATTAATTTTAGGAGGCAGGAGGAAGTCAACAAAGGATATGGATAAGAAAAGTTTTCTAAAGTTGGAAGTAGAACCAATAAAATATCATGTTTAGAAGGAAAGAGTTTAAATTTACTTAACTGAGTATGTAGACCATTTGAGTAACACAAATACAGAAAATGCCATTGACTTTGATCATTAGATCACTAACAAACTTCAAGATTATTTAAGTAACTTCCTTTGATTCTTAGGATAACCATAAAAGAGAAGAGTGGTGTTATTACCCTCACTTTCAAAAAATTATTTGTTTGTTTGAGAGAGAGAGAGAAAGAGAGAGAGCATGCACATGGTAAGGGCAGAGGGGGGAATCTTCAAACAGACTCCTCACTGAGCACAGAGCCCAATGCTCAGCTTAATCTCACAGCTCATGAGATCATGACCTGAGTCAAAACCAAGTCAGATGCCCAACCAACTGAGCTACCCAGGAGCCTCAATTTGTAGATGAAGAAACCAAGTCTCAGAGAGTTCAGTGCCTTTCTCAAGGCCACACAACCATGAAACATGAGAACTGGATTTTTACCCCAAAGTCATCCCCAACATTGTCCCCTAATAACCACACTGCATGCTATTCTTTCTAACATTCTTCAGAGAAATATATTTCTTCTCAGAACTATACTGTTGTTATGCATCTCATTATTGTCTATATCCCTAAGAAAACTATATAAAACACTTGCCTTGAATGCTAATAGTACAAAGATTGATATTAGCAGCTCCTGTCAATAATGTAGAATGAGTAAGGGCTCAGAATGTTTGTTTGCCATCATACAATTTTGCATTTTGAAGTTAAATTTGTAAGTAAACATTATTAAGGAGTTTCTCTTTCTATCAGAGCAGTGACACCAACTCAGGAGTATGTCAAATTTTCCTCACCAATTCTATAAGTAAATTCAATATGCTCCATATTTACTTAGGTTTAAACTTGACTAAAGACTCATATACATATTCACCTACTTCATCTAATCGGTGACATACTGTTACATGAAAGTCATATAAGAATATTTAGGTATCAATTTAAGAATATTTACAAGTATACGATAGTACTCTAAATCCCGGAATAGTCTCCTGTCCTAACGTTGTCAAACATTCATCCCAAAAGGCACAGGTATGTGATGAGCAGTACAGAAAAGGATCAGAGGATTTCAAATTACTAATTTACTTTCTCTTACCTCAAGAAAATAGAAAGACATTGGAGATAGTTAAACTGATAGTCTCAATTGTTCTCTTATATAAGGAGTTAATATGGGACAATATGTACTGTTGTCATCTTCAAGAACTTCTAAGATAAATAAACAAACAAGAAAATAACTGTTCTACCTGTAGAAGCTATTTTTGGAATCTATGAGTAGAATATTTGGTTTGCTGGTTGCTATGATGGGCATTTACACATAGAACCCTATCATAATCAATGGTAATTAAAATGCTTTCTTTTAAACCAAAGAGGTTGTTTCTTTTAGTTCAGAAGAACTGCAATTATTGTCATGAAAAGCCTGATGTCTGGGCCTCACAAAACAGAGTAGTCACTATGAAGGAACAAGAGCTCTTTATTATGCAGCTAGTAAAGGTGAAGTCATATTCTGAAGTGTATGCTTAGTTATCTGACTACTGCCTCAGCACAATGCTAACACCAAAGTTTTGGGTAGGTTGAGTCTTTTTTGTCTATACAGTGGCATGCTGATCTCTTTGACTAGGATTCAAATTTACTATAAATTGATACCATTTTTCAGAAGAAAATAAGGACAATTTTAAGAGCATTTCCATGGATATTCACTTTCCCCCCTGCCAAAAAGTAATGAGACAAGCCTACAGGCTTCGTTCCATTTTGGTCAAATTGCAAATATGTGACATTTTAGAAATCTTGGGCAGTTTTACTCTTCACACCCATTTAATCACAGTTTGGTGACTGGAGCTTGATGGAATAAGGGAGTTGTGTAGATACAGTGCAGTCCTGTTTCTGGGATTTTGTAGAAACTATGGTTTCAGAAGAGAATGGAAAAAATAAACATACTTAGCAACTCAAACGCCAGCTGCCTTAAAACTGGCTTGGACATTCTGGACTCATCACCATGACTTTTTCGATCTTTGTTGTTGTTGTTATTCCAAATTGTAAACAGACTTGTGTGGATACTCCTTTTGTATATTTATATTTGGGGAAGGAGCAGGTTGGGTTATTTTTCTTTTCCACATTTATATAACCTTTAGAAATTTAAAATAATAAGACCCAGATTTCTTATTTGTTAAAATCTGAAAGACTTGAAAGACATGTAACTAATGACTTGGCACCATTTTCTTTCCCCGTAAGTGAAACTGGATAATAATATTTTTCACCTAAATAACACCTTCTAGTCTAGTCAGTCAAAAAGCTTTAGAAAACATTCATTTGGACTCAATGACCTCTACGGTGTGTGATGGCTATTGTACTGACTTGTGTTATAGGGAATGCAGGAGAAATGTGGTTAAAAGCTTAACTAGTAGAGGTTAACTGAATTGCTCAAGTTTATATAGTAGCATAGTTGGGAGGTAACCTATTCATTGAAGTCTCTCCTCCTTAGATCTAGGCAAAGCTCTTGAAATTGAATTCCCACTACTGTGGTACATCTAATAATTTTATACCTTCTGTGATACTTACTCAAAGATCTACATCTTTTATGATATATATATATATACACATATATATATATATCATAATATATATATGACTACTTGGGCCATAACTTCTCAGAATCCTCAGCATACACATAGTTATGTCTCACTGACCCGAATTTGATGATGTTTATCTGAGTACTCCCTATGGCGAGAAAGATAAAATGTTTAAGATAGGCCTAAATCAATCAGGCCCATGTCTGGGTCAACCCCACTGGATTCACTGAAATTTCATGACTAATGGACCATGAATTTGGAAGAGATTCCCCTCAAGAAACTCAGAGTACATTATTAAGCAAAAGAAGAAAAGAATAGATTATAGTGACTCACCCTCAAAATATCCATTACACCCTTCATCTTTACTGTTTCTCCAAAATGATGTCTAAGGATGGGTTAAAATGCCACAAACTAGAGTTCACAGAACTTAGGCAATAGTATAGCCTGATTAGGTTTTTATATTCCTGGGCAGCACCTATTCCACTATACTATATTGATGGTACCCCGTCATGACATATATATCTACATCTTTTATGATATATATATATAGATATATATATCTTTTATGATATATATATATAGATATATATATCATAAAAGTTATTTCCCTCACTCTTCTAACTACCTCAAAGGAAAATTCTGCCTCTGGATGGAGTGAGAAGGTCTAGACCTACTAGAACCATGAATGGAGCTGTCCTTAAGACAAAGCTGAATCATTAGGAGGTGGGGAGGAAGTCAGGAGAGAGTAGATATGATAGATGAGCAGATAACAGGAGGAGGAGCCCATATGGCCAAGAATCTCTGAGTCAAGGCCTGGACTATCCTATTGTGTAAGCCAGTAAATTCCCCAATCTTTTAGTAATAATCTTTGAGTGATTTTGGGCCAGGTTTTCTCCTACTTATGACCAAAGATATCCTAATTGCTGCAAAGGGGTTGAATTAGAATGTAGTCGCTAGAGTCATACTGTCCAATAGGAGCTTCTGTGATGATAGAAATGTTTTGTAAATGTACTGTCCAACACGGTAGCCACATGTGTCTGAGGAAGTAAGTTTTTAATTTAACTAATTAAAATTTACATTTAAGTAGTCACATATGGTTAGTGGCTACTATATTGGGTAGCACATCACTAGATGTTCTTTAAGATCCCTAATTGTTCTAATATTGTATGATTTTATGCATAGTTTAGTACATATAACACACATGAATGGATCCAAATGTTACCTAAACTAAAATCTCTGTGTATTGCCAATACACACAAAACAACTGATTTCCAGTAAGAATGAATATATTAGATTTATGTTTTCATTCAAAGCTGCTATGATAGTTAATTTAATAGCAGATGATAAAAAAATCAATATTCACTACTTCTTTCCACATTAAGCATTTTACAGCTGGGAGGACTCAGGCAAATTACATAAAATCTCTAATGATATTTTGAGGGTTAAGTGAGAAAATGCATTTGAAGGACCTAGCATAGACTCTTGTCCACAGTAAATTTTCAGTGAATGGCAGTTGTGTCTCTTGCTGCTACTGCTACTTAAGACTAACATAAATGGCCAGATGCTGCCACTCCTTAGTGTCTAGAAGTGCCAAAATCTGATGGAGCAGACTAGCAATCAATCATTGAGATATGGACATACTGAAGTTGGAAAATACTTGGAGAGCAAGTAATCCAATAAGTTATAGTTGCAGAAGGTTAAACTAAGTCTTGATCATCAGGGATCCCTGGGTGGCGCAGCGGTTTGGCGCCTGCCTTTGGCCCAGGGTGTGATCCTGGAGACCCAGGATCGAATCCCACATCGGGCTCCCGGTGCATGGAGCCTGCTTCTCCCTCTGCCTGTGTCTCTGCCTCTCTCTCTCTCTCTCTCTCTCTCTCTCTCTCTCTCTCTCTGTAATTATCATAAATAAATAAAAAAAAAATTAAAAAAAAAAAAAAGTCTTGATCATCAAAATGATCAGGTCTTCAGTACAGGAGAGAAATTAAAACAAAGATCTCCTGGCTCAAAATTCAGGGTCCTGATTGCTGTGCTTCATTTTCTCACACCTCTTCCCAGATTTTTCAAACTGCCTGGTGTTCCCTATTCAATTTAGCAAACAGGTTAATCCTGGTGACTTTTGGGAAATTCAGTTTGTCTCCTAGGCAATTTTACAATACAACAATCTTCTCAAGACCGTTCAACCTTGGGACGCTTGGGTGGCTCAGTGGTGGAGTGTCTGCCTTTGGCTCAGGACATGATCCCAGGGTCCTGGATCGATTCCCACATTGGACTTCCCGCAGGAAGCCTGCTTTTCCCTCTGCCTATGTCTCTGCCTTTCTCACTGTGTCTCTCATGAATAACATCTTAAAAAAAAAAGACCATTGTTGACCTCATTGTTGACTCTTTTTTCCCTCTTCAAGAAGTAATGAGAAGACTCTTGTAAGTGTTACTGAATGTCTGGAACATAGCTGTTTAAAACATTTCAAAAGTTCAAACGGTTTTGATCTTCTCTATTTCCTTTTTTTTTTTTTTTTTCTTAGCAGGGAAAACAATCTTGAGTATAGTACTATATCAATATGGTCAAAAGCAAAATCATTCCTCATTGAGTCAGAGATTTTCGTCTTTATTTTGCTTTCTTATTCATGGGCTGCCATTTTATTGCCTTCAAAATGGAGCAAACAATACCTAAAAACATATCCCTGCTGATTTAATATTGAGTTAGTTCATCTTTGGGTCAAGATGGTAGGAGAGAGTCCATCTACAATTTATCACTAAATAAACAGATAATATTTGTTTCACATCTCCAAATTTAGGAGTTTCAAAGTCATTCCAATTGTTTCCGTGGCACTGTAGGGACAGACTGGTTGGAGTGTGAATTTTGTAGCTATATTAATTCATTAAACATTTTTATAAGATCAGTATTCCTATTAGATTGTGATCAGTACTTTATGGTTGGGAAATCAGCATGAGAAGGTAAGACCCTCATTTGAGTTAATTTTGCATTATATTGCTTCTACAAGGGTCTATGTCTTTTAAGCTACCATATGAAATTAAGTATGAGTCTTTTGAAAGAAATATCTGATTTACAAAGACTTTTTGTTTTACCGTCCATCACAGCCATACCTGATGCTTTAAGAGTCTCACCTAAGCTACCTGAAGAGGAAGAAGAGATTACTATACTTCCACAATTAAGAAAAAAAGTCAGCAGACTGTTATTTCTATGGCTATAAGAGAGAAGAATGTGTTACTAGGGTTGCCACATTTCTTCCGTTTTCATAAGAAAGTTTAAGGGAACAAACATTTTCTCCCAATAAATGTGCCCTTTTTGATGCCAAAGAGTTGGCTTTTCCAAACATTGTTATATATGATGATTAGACATCTAGGATGATCCATACATAAACACTCAAAAATATACTTCTACTACTTTAGGGATTAAGCTGGCTTTGGGTAGCTAGGGTGGGAACTAATCATGGATTTCAGAATTACTTCTGGGAAATGTCACCTAAGCTCCAAAAGCCAGACTATAAATTTTTAGAATGTAACTCATGTGGAAGTTGGAAATTTACTATGTATCTATCAGATTTAAAGTCTGAATGATATTAACTCAAACATTTTAACAATATAGTTCAATTTATTGGCAACAGTACAAAATATCAGATTGTGAAAATGTAATAATGAATATGTTATACAAAAAACTTCAAAACGTAAAATATTAATGCAAATGAAAAACTACCAGATGTATATATACAGGAAGGCATTCTAATATTGGTAGCCAAAAAAAAAAAAAAAAAGCCTTGTTTGAAAAATAAATGCTATGGTTGATACATACATACAAAAGATTCAATAGGTCAATGTTAATCATATCATCCATTGCATTTTTTCACTTTGAAAGCACTGAGAAATCCAGTAGTGAGTCATAACTGTTCTTCCAAACTAGATCAATTTTGAAGGAGACCTAGTCTTGAGACTAGCTGATAAATGTCATTTGTAATGGGAAACATTTGCTTTCTGGCTAGTTTAGTGCATTTAGGTAGACAGTAATGAGTTGCAGCTGAAGGGTGGAGCGCCTCTAAAAAGAAGTATATTTTTTCTTTGCCAAATATAATGAAGAAAGTATGATTTCCAACTGCCCCACTATTGATATTCATTCAAGAAGGATTCTTGCAATGTGACTCTTTCACATAAAAAAAAAAAAAAAAAAAACCGAAAACACTGGAAAATCAGAAGAGAGAATTATTACAGCTCAATAAACTGTACGGAGACATAAGAAGAATCAAGATTTATCACTATAGAAACAAAGACACAAATTAAAACAAAGACAAAAATGGCTTAAAGTATAGGAAAATACGTGTATGATAAACCACATATTAGGATGGGCTAGTTTATGTTTTAGTTACAAATAAATCCCAGATCTCAGGTGCTCAAGACAATAAAGGTTTATTTCTCACTGTGCTGCATGTTTGACAGGGGTCTAGAAGGAGGCCTTGCTCATCCTTGTCACTAGTATTTTCCTCATCAACCTGAGAAGGGGATTGCAGCACTAAAGTACCTAGTTTTAGCCACTAAATGCCTCCTCTTAGAAGTAACACAGATTACTTTCAGTTTCATTTTATTGGCCAAAGCAAGTCACATGGCCATGGCTAGCTTCAATAGGGTGAATTACAATTCTATCATGTGTCTGCCTGGGAATATACTGAGTGTGTGTGTGTGTGTGTGTGTGTGTGTGAAACAAAAGTTTCCCAGAATACACTCACCTTTGCTACGTGCAATAAACTCTAATACATTGTTTTATACTTTGTGTGTGTGTGTGCGCGCGCATGCTGACTTCAGCTCCCCAAGTTGTTTCATGATCTACTAAAGGATCACCACCATAGTTTGAAAACACTGACCCGAGTGAAGTTTCTAGTTGGAATGCTATAGGGATCCAGTCTGTTAAACATTTCCGCTGGTGGCTTGAATTAGGGTATTGATTGAGCACTGATCATGTTTGCAGATGATATCAGACTGGAAGATGTAGCTAATATGGCCCTAATAGGCTGCAACAATGGGTCAAAGAAAACAAGTTGAGGTTTCAAAGAGTTAATGGATAATCCTACACTTGGATCTAAATGATATAAACTGTATATACCAAACTTGGAGAAATATTTTAAAATTTATTTTTGTCTTGCAGGAGATGTGGCTTAAAAGTAGAACATATGGAAAATATTTCAAGATTTTAATTTATTCTAAGCACAACATGAGTCATCAGTGTTAGGTGATTGCCAAAACAACCAGGTGAAACTGAGTTGAAGAGAAATCAGATGAAGAGTCCCTGAGAGCCTTTTCTGAGGCCAGAGCTTACCTGGAGCTTTGTGTTTAGTTTTCAGGACCACATTTTAATCAGATGGCCAATGGCAAATGAGAATGAATTCCATAAGGACAGTGGCAGAAGAATCCCATCATGTGAGGGATAGTTGAAGGATCTAAGGATGCAGAGCCTGAAAACATAAGACTAAAAGAATAGTGATCTTCAAGTATCAGAAAGTCTGATGAGAAATCCCATAAAAGAAAGATTATGCTTGCTCTCTCTAGTCTAGGAGGCCAGAACCATTCATGTGTTCATTCATTCAACAAATATCTGTTCAGCACTTAACACTATTTACCAAGGTGGGTTTTAGAGGTACAGGAGCAAAAGCAACTTTCTCCCCTCAAGGAACACAGAGTCTAGTGGGGAAGAAGGGCAGTTTCACTTTCCTGAAGCTTGTGTTTATGTTTCCGTGGGCTGGTATAGCTCCCTAGCAATGTGCAACCTACCAGGAAGGATTGTTTTATTAGCAGGCTCACCGTACCTGACCATGTCACCATCACGCAAAAATCTTTCCAAGGACCCCAGTCACCTTTGGCATAAAATCTAAAATCCAGGGGTGTGTGGGTGGCTCAGTGGTTGAGCATCTGTCTTTGGCTCAGGTCATGATCCTGAGCTCCTGGGATTGAGTTCTGCATCAGGCTTCCCACAGAGAGGCTGCTTCTCCCTCTGGCTAAGTCTCTGCTTCTCTCTGTGTGTCTCTCATGAACAAATTAATAAAGTATTTTTTAAAAATCTAACATCCAAATGGCCCCCAAGGCTTGTTTTTAAAATTTCTCTGTATTTTCAACAATATTGCCTGCTACTCCCCCAGTATACCTACACCCCTCACTCCAGGCTTTCTGAATAAATCTCAGTTTTCTGAATGTGCTATATACTTTCTCACTGCTTTTACAACATTGCATGCCTTTCATCGCTCTCAGCCCCTGGCTGACTTTTGTTTGTCCATCATGACAACTTAATCACCTACCTTCCTTGTGAAGCTGCCCTAACCCCCATCGACCCTTCCTCTGGGCTCTCATGCCCCTTTGCTACTCATCTCAGTGAACTACCACTTATCTGTAAATTCCATGAAGACATCAGTACCTCAGCACCAGGTGCAGTGAGGGGTTACAGAACTGGTCCTCAGCAAATGCCCGTTAAACCTATCAGTGAATGCATGGTGCAGAATGGCTCTTCATAAAGATAAAGCTGTTTATTAGCTTTCAACTTTTGTTTTTTAAGATTTTATTTATTCATGAGAGACACAGAGAAAGAGGCAGAGACAGGTAGAGAGAGAAGCAGGCTTGCTGTGGGGGGCCCAATGCGGAACCTGATCCCATGACCTTGGGATCATGCCCTGAGCCAAAGGCAGATGCTTAACCACTGAGCCCCCCAGGTGCCTCTGGCTTTCAACTTTTGAAAATGAATCTATTTAAAGGAAATATGACAGAGATCCCTAGAAACTCACTTCTAATTTCAAGACCACTATTGACTGCTAAGCAACAAGAGTCACAAACCAATCAGGTAACAGGAAGCACTTCTCCCAACTTGCTTCCTTGGGACATTAGAAGGTGCTCTCCATTGGCTGCTTTGCAAATGGCCCTCCCATCGCAGGAGCACCCAACATTTCTCTCCTGCATGAGGGCTGGCACCAGGCAGTCCATGTGTCGGAGCAGTAAAACAATCTCGCATGAAGGGCAGCACGTTGTCCGTGGGCCATGCCAGCCCAAGGAAACAGTGCCGCCTTTGAGAGACACAAAGAGCCACTGTCCTTGCCTTTTTTTTTCTTCTTCAAAAACTGTAAGGGTCCAAAACTTGCTCTGGAGATAACAAAGACTCCTCGCAGACAGAGCAGAAGGCTGCAGTTATTCACCTGTAGAATTCAAGCCAAAACCAGCCCATAGGACGCAGCCCACAAGATTAGGGTAGTCAAACCTCCTTTTCACCTGGACTATAATCTGAAAGAAAAATAAGCTCTGCAGAAAACAGTCTATCCCCTTTTTCTCCCCCACCCCGCCGCCCTTTTTCTTAGCATCTTTCTGTTCTGGGCTGCCCTAGCCTCAGTGACAGCGAAACAGCTCCTGTGGGCAAGGAGGTCTTCTTGGTAACGTTGACCTCACATGCTGGTGTCTTCCACGATGCTTCCATCATGTTTACTTACTATAAAAACCTTAGGAATTATTTCAGCAGAGACTGAGTGACCATCCATAAGGGTAAGTCCCTCACTAAGTGGAAGGTTGGACTGGCTAGCCACTGAGATCCCCTCTTGGCTCTATAATTAGGGAACGTACGATTCATTCAAACCCATGGTCACCTGGTGGTCACATTAATACCAAGATGGCTCAACTATGGCCAGTGCTGCCATGGATTCGAGTGCAGAAGGCAAGGATTATAAGGAGAAAACAGATGAAAGAGGAAGGCTAAGAAATAGGGCTGCTGTGAAGAAGAAAATTGACTTAACAAATCTACACTGGGCACTTGCAATGTTTCAGGCACGGGCTGAAGGCAGAGCTGAAACTCAGATTTCTTTTAGATGAGCAGTAAAAACAGATCTGCACCGAGGCCATTATAATATAGTGGAATCAGTGCCGTGGTACTTCTGTGCTGTGCAGTGAGGAGGAGGGTCTGGAGGCAGCATAAAAGAAGACCTTTACTTTTTTTTAATAAATATTTTATTTATTTATTCATGAGAGACACGGTGAGAGGCAGAGACATAGGCAGAGGGAGAAGACATAGGCTCCGTGTTTGGAGCCTGATGCAGGACTTGATCCCATGACCCTGGGATCATGCCCTGAGCAAAAGGCAGATGCTCAACCACTGAGCCACCCAGGTGTGCCAAAAGAAGACCTTTCAACCAGGTAACAAATGAACTCAGGAATGAATAATGGCTGATTTAGGCTGGGAGGAGGGTACAGGAAGATACCCCAGGTATAGGAGACAGCAAATGCAAAGCAATAAGGGGAGAAAACATGGCAGACATGGTTCAATTCAGGTAGTTTCTTGGCATGGCTGGCATAGAGGATACATATGGGAGGATGACAGGAATCATGCTGGAGAAATAGGTAGAGGCCAAATGGTGAAAAGCATTCTCGCCATCCATAGCAGTAGGGAATTTACTGCAGTGATGGGAAGCAATGGGTTTCAGAACCATGGGGAAGAAGAGCTGCCTCCTGGTAGTGACCTGGGAGGTGGCAGGACTTCAGACAGGGAAAGAGACCACAGGTGCTAGACTTTTCAGCCATCACACATCCCCTCATGCCAGGTGTGGCAGGAGAGTTGACTGTAAGGCCCACATGGGCCAGGGCAATAGATAGCTCAAAGATTCACTAGAATCCCTTACCCTTCAGCCCCTGACTACATCCTGGTACTGTGTAAGGCTCGGGAACTCTGTTTAGGGATGTACATAAAAAAGCTTCTGAAGTTAAGTTTCCACTACCCAGGGGGTGGGGGCTCAGAGCATATGTGATTTTAAAGAAAATCACACACACACACACACACACACACACACACACACACACCCATCAGAATTTTTGGGTTGAGATTTATGCCTACTACATATATCATCTCATTTAAGACTCACAACACAGGTGCCTGGGTGGCTCAGTCAGTTAAGCATCCGCCTTCGGCTCAGGTCATGATCCTGGGGTACTGGGATCAAGTTCCACATTGGGCTCTTGCAGGGATTTTGCTTCTTCCTCTCCCTCTGCTGCTCCCTCTGCTTGTGCTCTCTCTCTCTCTCTCTCTGTCAAATAAATGAATACGATCTTAAAACAAAAGACTCACAATAACCTTAATGTGTGAGGTATTATTGTCCCTATTTTCCAGTAATTAAAATAGAGGTTACATAAAGATTGAGAAAATAAAACACTCTCATTCGAACGCTTCCTTTTGCAACTAAGGTCATTGAGGTTTTGGAAAAGCAAAGTGGGTCTTCGAGTTCACCAGATGGCGCCTGGAGGAAAGACTGGTTATACCAACTTATATATATATTTTAATTTTAATCTGAACTCTTTTTTTTAAGACTTTATTTATTCATTCATGACACACACACACACACAGAGAGAGAGAGAGAGAGAGGCAGAGACACAGGCAGAGGGAGAAGCAGGCTCCATGCAGGGACTCTGACGTGCGACTCGATCCCAGGTCTCCAGGATCACACCCTGGGCTGAAGGCGGCGCTAAACCGCTGAGCCACCGGGGTTGCCCTTGATTTTTTTTTTTTAATTTTTATTTATTTATGATAGTCAGAGAGAGAGAGAGGGAGAGAGGCAGAGACACATAGGCAGAGGGAGAAGCAGGCTCCATGCACCGGGAGCCTGACGTGGGATTCGATCCCAGGTCTCCAGGATCGCGCCCTGGGCCAAAGGCAGGCGCTAAACCGCTGCGCCACCCAGGGATCCCCTGATTTTGAACTCTTATTATGATTTACCCTTTATAGAGCTGACACATTTGAAAGTCAAATTTCGTGGAGATATCCTACTTTTGAAATAGTAATTATAGCCTAGGATGATAGGTATATGTTGTAGGGCATAAAAGTCCATAGGTCTAACAGGGATCAGCTCTTGCCGAAACTCCTATTGCAAGTTTCTAGGAGAGAGACAGCAAATAGGAGGAAAGAGGAGAGGGAAACTTCTGGAAGAGATGCTGCTGCGGCTGCTGGGGCAGGGAGGGCACCCAAGGGCATCCAGCCTATTGAGGCGTGCCAGCACCGCAGGTCAGCTGCCAGAACAAGCAGCCAGGCCAGTGGTCCAGCGTATCCTGGTTAGAGACGGAAGTTCCAACTCTGCTGTCAGTCTGCTCTCGGCTTCAAGAAGAAACTACTGTTTCTAAGAGCCTACTGTGTACCAGGAACTTTGACCAGTGTTATCTGATTTAATTGGAGGGAGAATACTCTGAGAAAGATATTTCCACTTAGCAGAGACAAAACCAACGATCAAAGAGTTTAGGGATCTTGACAAAGCCAGAGAACTAGAAACGGGAGGTGTTGAGATGCAAAGCCAGGTCTTCCTCTCCCCAAAGGCATCTGCTTTAGTTACCGCTCCTCCACCCCTGTTCCTCGTTCCAGACTGCCCTCCCTTACTGTTTCTGCACTTTTTAAAAGGGCTTTAGAAAAGGGCCAGTAAAACCTTCCATACCTTTCTGAAAATCGAGTGAACAACTGTAAAACTATTTTGAAAGAGAAAGATGTGAAATGGATGCCTGGGTGGCTCAGTGGTTGAGCATCTGCCTTTGGCTCAGGTCGAGATCCCGGAATCCTGGGATCGAGTCCCACTTCGGGATCCTTGCAGGGAGCCTGCTTCCTCTCTGCCTGTGTCTTTGCCTCTCTCTCTGTCTCTCATGAAGAAATAAATAAAATCTTTAAAAAAAAAAAAAAGATGTGAAATATATGCAAAGATATGTATGTATGTATCTTTACATAGATATTTATACGTAAAGATATGTATATATCTTGTAGTAAAAAGACACGTGGTTTAGATTTTGCATTACTTCGTGTCGGTGTAAGTCCCCAGGCTTGGTGTCAACATACAAAACCATTGTAATTCCATTTCTAGTATAGGAGAGGCAGGGAGAGGGATAGACACACTGTATCCCAAGGATTGTTTTTGGAAAGAAAAAACAATCCTTGGTGCACTAATCTTGAACTTGAGGAACCGTGCCTTTGTCGTCCAGCTGCTGCCTTAGAATCCTGTGTTTGTGTAACGAACAATCGCCATGGAAGTGTTTCATTTCATCTATTTATTATTCATATCCCTCCAACTTCCAAAGATAAATGCAAGGCATGGAAGGCATGGTTTTTGTAGTTGCTGCTTTTCATCTTCATACTCTAGTTCACACCACAACTCCTCTGTTGGGCTGATGCATCTGTTGAGCTAAAATACAACCACCAGTCGAGAGGGCTGGAGAAGCAATTACTCTAAAATTCAAATATTTGTATTTGATGCAGAGGTCTAACGGCCAGGACGTGCTGACCTGCGATCGAAGAGCTAAAGCATGAAAGTGCCAACCTTATTCTCTCTCCTGACTATTTCGCAGGGATGCACTGTTGATTTCATCTCTTTAATCTGCCTTGCTGCTTCCAAAGCCACAATTGTTCTGAAGCCACGCAAGGGCTGCAGTGATGAGGAGCCGGCCCCTGAGCGCAGGGAACCACTGGGGCCACAGATCCCCGCAGACCCTTTGTTCAGCCGACAGAGGATTCTCTCGGTGGCCAGCTGAAGGCCTTTCTTTGTGTCGTGATTGACAGACATGAATTAAATATCACCCCACTGGGCTCTCTGATTGGTGAATGACTATAGATTACAAGAATGTCTAGGGAAAATGGTGTTTCATGATAGGGGGACGAGACCAGAAAGGCAGGCTTTTTCCAGCTAATCCTGAACTTGACAACAGCAGAGACCTTGATTCCGGGCTCTTGTTTTTTCAGCTTGATCGGCCTTGTTCAGGCCCTGCAGAGAACAATCCTAGAATAGCCTAAGAGAAGAGGATGAAGCCAAAGGAAGTAAAAATTTGGGGAAAAGAAAAGGATTATTTTCTCGAAATGGCTGGTGTTTCTGGAGATGTGCTCTAAGGATTTCTATTCTAAAATGGGTCTGGCATTCTCCCTGGGGCATTTTGCTTTCTCAATTTATCAGAGTGGCAATTAATGTTCCTTATGCCAATGATATGCTCTGCGGAGTCCACTCTATTGGCGGCGTATAATGCACAGCCTTGGGCATAAACAGCTCTGCACACATGATCCTCTGGTTTTGAAAGCAGGAATGATGTGATAAGAAAGTATGGAAAATTGGAAGAGCAAAGAAAGACATCCCAGAGTGTTAGGTGACACGACATATATGTGGGTAACTAGAAAGCATGACAGAAACAAACCTGCCATCTAGTCTGAGAGTCTGAGAGCTGGGGGAGGTTTCCAGGAGTGTGGATTTCCCAGAAAGCTGGCTCAGCTAATGACCTCCCAAGACAGAAAAGGATGCTTGTAAGGAAAGTTCTCACAGCAGTTGGGGTAGGCATTATTTTCCTTGGTTTATATTTTGTGAATGGTATTGCACTGTGAAAGTACAGTACATTCCAAGGTGAAAGTAGCCTGGTTCTCAGGTCTGCCCCACAGATTTGCTCTCAGTAAGGCTGTTGGGAGAGAGCATTAGGGAGGAATCTTTTGCCTGGTTTGCAATAAATACTAGATTTGTTTGGCCGTTTACTTGGGTGCAAAGATTCTTTCTACAAGAGGAAAAGAAGGGAGAAGTAGTTAAGGGTGGGTCAGACTTCAGGCGGTAGAAGGAAAAAGGGTAAAAAGGTGACAAGCGCAAAGAGGGATGGATTCTCACGAGGTATGGAAAGGTAGTATTCATATTAGATAGATATTAGGGATAAGCTAATAACCTTGTCTAGGAAATACATGGGCCCGGTCCAGGTGGGCAGGTGATCCCAGAATCCTGGGATATACATATACCCAGGTGGGAATACATATATCTACCCTATTTTGTAATATCCAGTGGTCAGGGTTGCTGCTGAGTCCACAAGCCAGGCAGCTCAGCCACAGACAAACCTGGAACAAAGGGGTGGGAACAGATTAAAACTTGGGTACAGGATCCAGAAAATTAGGGGAAAAGCTGGGAAAACAGTACAAATCCAGGCAAGAAAATTTGGGCAATAGGTTGAGTCCATAGCACCAGGAAGATGCTCAAACCAGAGTTGTCTCTGCCTGGAGTCTGTAATGTTCCCTTAAAGAAGCAAAAGTGAATGTTGGCATGGCCAGGCTGAGTAGGCGGTGTGACCATATGGCTCCCGTGGGGGGTGTTGGAGGGGGTAGTGAGGGAGAAGCACAAGGCAGACACTTTAGTAGGAGTACAAAGCCAAGGAGCTAACCACCTACATTCTCTGACTGCTGGAAATGGCAACCTTCTTTTGGGATTAAAGTTTGAGGATTTTCAGACTCCTATAAATCACGATCAAAGTGAAGTCCTAATTTAGGGACTGCACAGTATGAGTGAACTGTTTGTGACTCTGGTAAATAGTTGCCTGGGTGTCTGGGCTATTAATGCAGCAATGCCAGCCCCTGGGGAGCCTTCCTAAACTAGAAGAGTCCTACTCTGGGAGGAAATGGGAGTAATAACAAATATGCTTTTTCAGTAGACCAACAGCTTGCTGATCTGTAGCATGGTACATCCCCACCCCTACCCACCATGTTTTTTTTTGTTTTTTTTTTTTTCTTCCTAAAGCACACTGTGTTGCTAGGATGATTTATTAGCTGTGTGTCTCTTCGGCTCCTTCATGAATCCAAACAGTTCAGTCCTGATGTCGTGGCTATGGTGTCACTGAGGGCATGGGATTAAGTGGGTAGAGAAGTAGACTAGCAAGGGCAGAGTGTATTAGTTTGCTAGGGTGGCCATAAACAACATGCCACGAATCGGGCAGCAGAAGCAACAAATTTTATTTTTTCACAATTCTAGAGGCTAGAAGGCCTGAAGACCAAGGTGTTGGCAGGGTGTCTCTCTTTGGCTTGTAGAGGGCCAACTTCTCCCCGTGTTTTCATGTGTTCGTTCTTCTATGTGTATCCATGTCCTAACTTCATCTTCTCATAAGGACACTGGAAATACTGGATCAGGGCCCATCCGAAGGACCTCATCTGACCTTCACTGCTTCTTTAAAGACCTTATCTCCAAATGTGTTCTGAAGTACTAGGGTCGGGCACCCATCACATGAATTTGGGTGGTGATGGGCAGGGCACAGTTTGGCTCATAAGATGCCACTCATGACCTTCCTGAATACTCAGAAGATACAATTGCTTTAGGGTGTATAAGATTGTGGTGAAGTAGTTTTTATAGAAAAACAGAATGTTTATGGAACTATAACCCGTGATTTTCCATTTAACTGGTTACAGCCCCACTTACTGTCATAACCCTATTATTATCACTTACCATAAATTATCATTTCAATATCAATAAATATTTATTGAATAAATGAATAACTCTTCTTTCTTGAAAACACCTGCCTTTCCTCGTTAGAAGGATTGGAAAGTTGAGAGATAGGCTAAGGTCTCAGGTTACACTGCTGATTGCCTCCTATTGAATGAGTTGTGGGCTGTCTCCAGTGGACAATAGAGCATCATAAATAATTCAAATTGAACAACCTTTGTCAACAAAATTAATAAAGTGCTCTTTATAACAGTCAGTTTAGTTTTTTCAAATCTGTTGGCTTGTCACTAACTCGAAAACTCCAATACCGGACGCTGTGGCTGCCGTGAGGATGAGGTCCTCCTCCTCGGAATGGAGAAGAAATGCTGGGCAAAGCCTCCTTCAAAATGAGTTTCTGTGGAAAATGCCAGATTGACTGGAATGTAGATAGGAATCCTTCATGTCAGGCTCAGTCCAGACTAGAGCCAAATCTGCCCTTGGTTAATTAATGGGCCTGCTCCATGCAAGCTTAAAGGTGGATAAGCTCTGAGAGACACATGAGTCTTGCCCTAGAAGAGTCTAGAATCAATCTGCTGGCTGTAGTCCCTGAAAACAAGCCCCTGCTCTGGAAACAGTTTTCCCTTAGCTAACACTTTGTCACAGACACAATAGCTGTGAAACAGCCTTATGTCAGGAGTGTCTCTAAGTCAACACAATACTTACAAGGAAGGGCAAAGTTGTGGATCAGATCCAGGAAATGGAGTGAAGAATTAAATTCTATAATATCTAATGGCCAGGGATAGATTATTTTTTTAGCTGTGATTTTATATACATAATATACATATATAAATACATATATATTTTATGTATGTATGCATATATTTATAATGTACATAATCATTTTGAGTGTACATTTTAACCATTTTTAAGTATACATTTCAGTAGCACCTACAGTAGCACTGTTGTACTTTCCTCACCACCATCCATCTCCAGAGCTCTTTTTACTTTGCAATACTGAAGCTCTGTACCCACTAAACACTAACTCTCCATTCCCTCCTTTCTCCATTACCTGGCAACCACCATTCCACTTTCCATTTCAATAAATTTGACTACTCTAGATACCTCATATAAATGGAATCATACAACATTTGTCTTTTTGTTGCTGGCTTATTTCACTTAGCATAATGTCTGCAAGGTTCCCTCCTGCCGTAGCATGTGTCAGAACTTCCTATCTTTTTAAGGCTGAAAAATATTCCACTGTATGTATATACCACACTTGATGTATTCACTCATTCATCAATGGATACATGCATTGCTTATACCTTTTGGCCATTGTGAGGGATGCTGCTGTGAACATGGAAATGTACCCGTATTCCTGCTTTTGACATTTTTGAGCATTTACTCAACTGCAGTGTCACTGGAAGGTTTGGTTCTTAGTGCCAGGCCTCTCAAACCCAGAGGGAACAATAAGAACAACCAGGGACACCCACCAAGCATCGGGACACAGGAGGGATTGGGAAGAGACAACTTGGCAAACATGATCCAAGTCCAGTCAAAGGACCTGTACAGCAGGACTCTAATCCCAGCGTCATTAGGAAGGATTTTTGTTTTTGGATTATGTACCTCCATTGGATCTACAGCTCTGCATCTATTCTAACATCTGGGGTCAATTTCCCACTGCTACATTGTTATTCATACATGTACCTTAAATTCCCTACTAAACTGTAAATTTCCAGAAGGTGTCTATGCTTTACTCATCTTGGACACCCCAGTAGCGCCTAGTAGAGTCTCTGGAGCATAGCCTGTGGTTAATAAATATTTACTAGATAGTTGAACCTAATATTTAACATTACAGAAACAGAGCTACTTACTCATTTCCTGGAATTCTTCAAGGAAAGCACCGCACTCATATCAGCTTAGATGTTATTAATAGCAGTTGAGTAACCAGAGGAAGTAATAATAGCACTGTGGGAAAATTAGGCCACATCTGAAATACCATGTGCAAATTCAAGCCTGCCTTAGAGAGTCTCTATCCTATGAATTGGGGATAATCTAGAAAGAGCTCAGGGGAAGGGTCAGCAGAAGCATAAAGACTCTAGAAGCTATCAGGTGAGAAACAGTTGAATAATTGACTGTTAACCTTGGAGACAAGAAGACTAAAGAGAGAGATATAATAAATATTTGTAAATATTGAAAAGGTGTTCTTGCAAAAAAGAAAGCTCAGTTTTGATCCAGAGAAAGATCCAGAACCAATGGATTTGAGAGCAAGAAAGCAAGATTCGATGTAAGAGAGAACTGTTAAGCTTTTAAATTTGAGCTCTTCAACAATGGAATGGACTGATTGATAAGATAGTGAGTTCCTGTTAACACAGATAGAAATGCAATAGAAAGGGGAATACAGGGACACCTGGGTGGCTCAGTGGTTGAGTGTCTGCCTCTGCTCAGGTTGTGATTCTGGAGTCCTTGGATCAAGTCCTTTATCGGGCTCCCTGCTGGGAGCTTGCTTCTCCCTCTGCCTATGTCTCTGTGTCTCTCATGAATAAATAGATAAAATCTAAAAAAAAAAAAAAAAAAAAAGAAAGAAAGAAAACGAAAGGGAAATACAGACTAGATCCTGTAGATTCTTCTTTGACCATCATGGTTTTTATTTCCAAGCCTCAAATTGTTTCCTTAAAAAAAAAGTCCTGCCCAGTTTCAGAAATGCAATATGCCCTCATCTCTCTGAGAATATTACCTCTGTGTCCTCAGGAAAATAAAAAGCTTCCATTTACTGAGTTTGGCACAGTTCTTTGAGATGTTAATTTTTCTCAAATGATTGACCATTCTTAGCTGTGAGCTCATTGTGGTAGGCGGAATCTCTTTGTAGCCTATGAATGTTTTCTCTACTTCCTAGCATTCTCAAGCACTAAGTGGGACATATTGTCAGCAAGGTGTGCTAGTAGTTAGTCTTCTGGTCATAGGGATTCCCCATGATATCTGGATGTTTCCAAATCTCATATTCATTGCCCCTGCCTAAAGGCAGAGCTTCTATTTGGCAAGGAGGAGTCAGACCTTGATCCATCTGACTGTTTCTACCAGTCATCCCTAGCTTTGCCTCTGGGCTCCCATCTTGCTCCTCATCACTTGTACCTCCAAGAATGGGGTTGGTGAATCTGAGAATTCCAGAACGTTTTCTTCCTTCTAAAACAGTCTTTTATGGTTTTTTTGTTTTGTTTTGTTTTGTTTTTGGAAAGCACCTTCATCTTAGAATTCCAATCCTATCTGCCTTCTCTTATTTAGAAATTCCTTTTTATTTCTGGTCCACCGAGAATATCTCTTCTTGTTTTCCAGTTATACTGTGGGTTTATTATTTTAAACATGTAACTGCATTCTGTCATTTTTAGGCATCTGTGCGCAGTTAACCATCTTAATTCAATCTCCTGTCCCTTCCAATTCTAAATGTTATAATTTTATAGATTCAAAAGGAAAAGTAAACAGAAAACACACAGTGCTTATAAAAAGAACTCATTTTAAAATGTTTTTTTCCAATTATAACAGTAATAGCAGAGATGAAATCCAAGATCATTCACAATACCAAATTCAACTATCATAATACAAGTCACTGCTAATATTTTGAAATATATGTAGAGTATACATAAATATGACTTATACAAGGAAGGGCAAAGTTGTGTATGATACTCTACTTATATGACACGGATACATAAAATGAGAATAAACTCTCCAAATTACCTTAACTGTCTCTTGAATTCCCTCATAAACTGTTATGTGATTATTTCTGTTATTATGCCACATATAAATCTCTGGTTACCTTTTTCTCTTTGAACTCTTTCTAGTTTTTCTCTTTTTTGTGCATTTTGTCTTGTAATTAAGTGTTCCTCTTTCACTGGCTGACCACAAGAGATTTGTTTCCTAGACATTTTGTTCCCTTCACTATGAGTAGCAACCTCTTCAAGGTTTAGCAAATACAAAAACACAGCATCTGCCCATGCTAGATGCCTGGAATGATGTGTGTCCACTCTGTCTTTTAAGATTAATTAACTTTAATTTTAATTACAGTAAGTCATGAAAATCATTTTAGAAATCTAATAGTAATTCCCATTCTTCCTAATTTATAGCATAATTTTTAAAGATTTATTTGTTTATTTGACGGAGGTGGGGAAGTGGGGGCGCCCATAGGGCAGAGGAAGAGAGAGAAGCAGACTCCTCCCTGAGCGGGGAGCCCAAGGTGGGACCCTGAGATCATGAGCCAAAACCAAGTCAGTACTTCAACGGACTGAGCCATCCAGGTGCCTCTATCATAATTTTTGAGTGAATCAATATTCATAATTTGCATTATTATGACTATGTACTTTTTTTTTTTTTTTTTGGCTGAGCTAAGTGGAATAACAGGATTACATTCCTTTTCTTATTCAAATTTAAACAATGTTCCTGGAGTTATAGTTATACTGAGCCCTGGCTTGGGAGGCAGCGTGGCTGATGGACGGACAGATGTGCCCATCCCTACCCTCCCAACCGGGGCTAGACTCCACAGCAAAGTAGGGGCCGGTGGCCTCCGGGCTGCCCGGCCCCCCGCACCCCGACTGCAGCCTCCTCGGAGGGCTCCTGTTGCTGCTTCTGCCTCTGCTGTGGGACGGAGGATCCAGCCCAGGGGAGCCCTCCAGGCTCCCCGCCTGTCCTAACCGCGTCCGAGGCCCGGCTCTTCCGCTCTGGGCCTTGGCAGTAGCGCAGGCTCTGGTTGCTGGCGCCCCTCGGGGTGAGGCTGGGGTGGGACGCGCCGGGAGAGGCCTCCTGGGGGGGGCGGGCCACCCTCCAGCGCTCCCCCCCCCCCCCCCCCCCCGCTCCCCGCGGGGTCAGTTCGGTAACAGCCTAACGCGCGGGCCCCGTGCGGTAAGCAGCGCGGGCTGCAGGAGCTGGGGGGCTCCCCCCATCCCCGATCCCCGAGGCCCGGGAGGAGTGTGGGCTGTGCAGCTGCCGCTCCCCTGCCTGCCAGGGCCGGGCCGGGCCTCTCCCTCCCCCGAACAGGGATGTGTGCCTGACTCCAGGGACTTGGGGAAAGCCCAGCTGCCAAAACTCAAGTCGCCTCCGCTCCCATCTGGGCGGCCGGGTGTCCCCGTGCCTCTGCCTTGGGGTCCCAGCAGGCAGCTCGTCCCCAGCCAAGGCCCCAGCAGAGGAGGACGCACAACCCTACCTGTCCTCCCTGGGCCTGCAGGCCTGGAGTCCAGAGCCTGGCCTGCCGGTGTTTATTGCATCCTCTGGGCCCCCAGGTCTGCGGTCTCTGCCCCCAGGCTCCTTGCCACCAACCCTGGTGGGACCTCCTGGACCCAGCCGGGAAGAAGGACATGCTGTTGCTGTGGTAGGGGGGCGAGTGGGTGGGCAAGTGTGCCTCCTCCCCTCCCTCCCTTCCAGGAGCCCGACTCTGCTTCTCCTTTTCTGCCCCGGAAATAAACTCCCCTGAAGGGGAAAAAAATATTCCTGCACTTATTAATTGACTATTTTTTCCTTAATTTGTACAATCATTAATTCTAAATATTCTGGTAGCTCCATAATATGCCTCTTGATTCTGTTTTGCTCTCAGTCCAATACATTAGTTTTTGTCTGTTTGTTTGTATCCAGAAAATCTCCCTGGAACCTTCCCTTCTCATATTCCAGCCTGAACAGGTTGGTTTCTAGGCCTCCCGGACAGCTATCATCCTGTGTTAGGTATTTTGGTTCCTGTGATTTCTGTTTCATGGTTTTCTCCCATATTTTACAGAAGAAGAACATCATTCAGTATTTTTCTGACAAGAGCATATGAAAAGCAAAACATCTGAAAGTTTAAATATCTAAAAAGATCTTTTATTCTATCTTTATATGTGGTTAATAATTTGGCTGGACAGAGAACTCTTACACCAGAAAAGAAGTTCCTTCGATTTTTTGAAGGCAATGAATGATCCATTGACCTATAGCTTCTGCTGTCCTTCTGAAGAAGTCCAATGTTGTTTTGATTCCTGATACTTTTTATGTGAACTGTTTAATTTTCCCTCTCCAGGCATTTTTAGGGTCTTCTCTTTGTTTCTGATGTTCTAAAATTGCCCAGTGATACTTATGGTTTGGGTCCTTTGTGGTAGGTGCTCATCAATGCCCTTTGAAATTTAGAGGATCAGATTGAAAATGATTTTTTCTTTCCCACACATGTGTTCATGTGTCTGTGTGTGTGCATGTATACGTGTGCGTGTGCGCGCGTGTGTGTGTGTGTGTGTGTGTGTGTACCTGTGTTTGCAGGGGGAGAAAGGCAGTCTGGCTGTACAGGGAAAGGAGAGAAGCTGAACTGTATATGCATTCTTTTATCTGTGTTTTCTTTGTAAGTCTCACACAACTTTTTATGCTACTTAGCGACTCCAAGATCTGAGTTTTTCTAGGGCTCTGGGAGGGCAAACTGACCGTCTTCTCTTTGTTGTTCCCCTGAAACCCATTTAGGTGGCTAGGTCCTCCATTCTGCATAAAAATCTCATCTATCAATTTTTTTGTCTCCTGAAGAGATGGTCATATCATTCGTTTGATTTCATGGACTTTTTACTTTTTTATTTCTGGCATTCTGTTATTGACTTATTAGGCTTGTGTTAAACCTACCATATTTTACAAGAAGTCTAAAGAGGTTTTAGAGTGAGTATTTGAAGGTGACAATGGCCATCGTGTGCTATCAAAGGAGTTACTGGGGAATGTATCTGAACAAGGCAAAAAAAGGGATATTGTGTTTTTTTTTTCTTTAGTAAACTCAACTTCTCGCCTCCTGGCAGCAAATGATATAAATGACAGAAATCAATTCTAGCTTTCCTCTCTTGCCTAAAGTCTTATCTGCTCCTGACTTCCCCAACTCTTCTTTGCTTGTGGACAACTGAAGGATTTATTGTTTTACACTTGGACTGACCAATAAAAATGGGGCAAGGAGTCATTTGGAGGGCTCTTCTACAAATCTGACCTAAATACAGAGGTTGTTAGGGTAGTTAGTTCTAGTAACCAGATGTTACTAAATTTTAAGGGCACTAGGCTCTGAATCCCTCCTCTTTTTTTTTTTACAAAAGCAAAGGCAAGAAGAAATTAAGATGCTGACCCTGTGATGTCATCACAGCTGTGTTGACATCTGATGTATTTCTGATGATGCGTTTGATACACTTTCTATAAGAATTATCTTTCTAATTCAGAGCAGCATATCTCTCCTAGAGTTGCTACAGGCCCTCTCTAGAACCAAATTGTGTAGGTTTGAATCCTGGCTCCATCGTTTCTTAGCCCTGTGACCTTGGGCGAGATACAAGTCTCTCATTCTCTCATCTGTGAAATGCAGATGCAAGAAGAACAGCCTCATCAGGTACCTGTGAGCATTAAAATCAAATAATGTCTGAGGCATTGTGTGTTTGCTATGATCATTGCTGTTGTTATTTCAAATGACAGGATGTTGAGGTTGTGACTTTGGTTTTAAAGAAACTCATTAGAGAAAAACACAACTGAGTGGTCTGGAGCAGCCTTGGTTGATCAAATACAAGATAGGGAGCTAATTCCTTAGCAACCAAGCCTCAAATGACATTCAGGAGACTCCTTTTTGAGACACATCATGTTCCATTTCTGTATAAGCTGTTTTCCAAGGTGAGAAAGTTCGAGTTTGCCTAATAAAGCAAGTACTCCGGATGTGAATAGAGTGGGTCAAGGGGACGCCTCATGTGCCCACGTGATATCCCTAGATTTCCTCTTTCCTTCTCTTCAGGAAATCCCCTTTCTTATCTGATTCTTCTTCTATAAATAGATGCAGTATGTTTGGAAGGCCATGACTAACTTGGGATCTGGAGAGGAAGGTCTGTGAGAAGTGAGATACTTTGCTCTGGCTTATCTGCAGCATTGAGCTCTTGCCCAGTGCTGAGGGAGGTGGGGCTCTGGCAGGAGTGGGGGGCCTGCACATACAGGCCAGAGTGAGTGGGCTTGAGCAGACCTAAGGAGGCTTCTCTCACTAAGATGGACTCCATGCTGTGCTGGAAAAAGCCCAGGATCCAGAGTCTGTCAGAGCCAACGTCCAGTTTTACCCTGATTCAATTTGTCAAAGCTTTATGAACGATGATGTCTTCATCTGTAAAGGGGATGCTTCTCAGTGTTGTAATGTGGATTAAATGAGTGCATTCACGTATATAAAGTGGTTTGGCACATCATAGAACTCTCACTGTTCCCATTCTCCTCTGTTTTCCCTATTTCGCATGAGCATCACTCCAAAATGCATCTCCCAGATTTCCCCTGCAAGACAGGATCTGGCCAGGCCACACCAGGGTGTACTGGGCCCTGGTGATTATCCTCTAGGACATTCACTTAAAGGATCTGCAGAGGTCAGATTTTCAAGGCTATCCTAAATTATCTCTGATAATGGCTTGTTTCCTCTCAGCAATTGAATCATGTGTATCCAATCAATTTAACAGTGTATTTGTTAAGCCCTGTCTTGTGCCCTAGGTACAACAGAGGATATAAAGAAAAAAGAAAAGAGCTTGCAATTTTGTGGATGTAATATAGAACTAACCCAAGTAATGGACTGTGGACAAAGTCTGTGACTCACTGATGTTCAGAGGGGACACACATGGCTTTGATGCCCTATTCGCCACCACTATACAATAGAGTCATGTGTTGGGTAGGGATGTTCTCACCTCATCCAAGCTGAGGGGGTCTTAGGGAGTTACATGCCAATATGGGTTAGGGTCTGGGGGGTTCCTGGGAACATGTGCATCTGCTGATTTGTCTTCAGGCACCAAAATACTTTCCCAGCCCAGAGCTGTTTCCGTTCAGGATTGTTTTCTCAGCTTCTTGAGAGAGAAAAAAAAAAAAAAAAAAAAAAAAAACCAAAGGGAGAGAGTGCTGATGGATACAGAAAATTCTTTTCAGAACATGTTCTAGCTGGACTTGGCTACCCACTGATTTTTAATTTTCAGTGATTTGCTAGAAGCAAGGCCTCGGTTACAGCATAGAGTCTTTTCTGGAGGACAGTTCTCTTCCTGCCTGCCCCCCTCCATTTTGCTCAGAAAAGATGGAGAGACTCTTGTCTTATGAATACTTGGTTACTTCTCATTCATAGAACTTTAAACACTCTGAAAACACAACTGAAATCAGCCCTTTAGTGCCCTACTCAGTGCCCTTTAGTTAAGATCGTGGTTATTGTTGGTCAATATTTTCTAGGCAGGAACTAGAGGTTGATGATTAGCCAAAGGCTCTTTTTCCCCCTCCTCTTATATAAGGATTGCAAGGTAGGCCTCCCCATGCTAACTTCTGCTTTTCGCTCTGTCTGTACCCTTCACCCGGGTTTGACCTAAGGTAATACTAGGTTTCCTTAATTTGAGTGGGTGGCCTCCTACATTGGAGAATTTCCAGTTTATATCTGTAGAATAAGTGAAGGCATACCCACCGAGCTTGGAGCGTGCTTTGGGTTAAATTCAGATGCCATCCTCACATTTTCAGTCTCGGAATCTTCTGGTTTCCAGCTGTTGCTTAATTTTTGATGATGGACCAGCCTGTTGGAAGTTTCAGAGAGATTCTGTTCCAACCTCAACTTTGCCCAGGTCACCAAGGTCTGAGGCAAAAATGGGTCATATTGTGTGAAAAGCAATATTCACCTGCTTCTGGCTTCCCTTTGCTAATGCAGCGCCTCTGGAAATCTTGAAAGTTCACCCCAGTTTTTTGAGGAGTGACCAGTTGCTGTTTCACATGGGTTTGCAAATAAGTCTTTCCTGTGTTGGCCAGTTGTGAGTGCTCCCACTTTGGCTCCTTCGGGGGCCATTGCCCTGGAAGGCACGGCAAAGCCCCTAATCTGAGCATAAGGATTGACACCTGGCCAAGGTTGCCCTTAGCTGCTGAAGTCACTGAAGACACTGCTGCTCTTGGGATGCCGCGCCTACAGCTGGGCTTTGTCTGCAGCACCAGGACTTGACAGCCAATGCCATTATCGTGAGCCTGCCAACGGGGCTGCTGTCCACAGGTGTGGCCCTCATGCTGGTTCTGGATTGGGTTCTGCTACCCCTGTGGGGCAGCCACCCCTAGATTGGGTGCTGGTCTGGGGGTACAGATGCTGATGCCATGTGTTGCTTTCTGGGTCAGCAGGCACACTGTGTCCATGGTGCCCTGTGCAGAGATGGCCTTCTATATCGAAGAAGCCTCCCACTTTCAGGGCATGCTCTCATGCCTCAGGCCAAAGTAGTGCTGCTTTGGGCTGTCAGAGGCTTTTTTTTTTAAGATTTTATTTATTTATTCATGAGAGACACAGAGAGAAACAGAGACTTAGGTGTTGTGCTCAAGATTGCGAATCTGAGAAACCACCAAGGAGCCTCCACATTAGGCAGAGGGAGAAGCAAGTTTCCTGCAGGAAGCCTGATGCAGGACTTGGTCCCAGGACCCCAGGATCATGACCTGAGCCGAAGGCAGATGCTCAACCACTGAGCCACCTAGGTGCCCCGTGCTGCCAGAGTCTTATAGTGAGTTTTGCATGACAAGCCACTTCCAATTTTTACTTGCCTCCCTCTTCTCATCCACTAAGACTCCACTGCACGTTCACTGGGGTGAAGCCATGGAAACATCTAGATCCCAGGCACAGGCTATTTGCTCCACCCACATGAGCATTATGTTGAATCAAGTTGCTGAGTGCTTTCCTAGGGGTGCTTCAGTCCCTCAGATCATAAATCTGTCTCCAATCCTCCTCTGCATTCCAGCCAGAAACACAGTTTGCAAATCTATCTTGTCGCAGAGAAGCATGATGGCATGAATCATAAAAGACTCTCAAGGATAAAAATCAATATCATTAAGCTAAAAAGAAGTGGAGAAGTAGAATGGATATAAGTTCAAGGAGAAAAATAAAGGTATATCATTTCCAAATATTAAATAAGAATCTTCCTGTATTTTTTAATGGATGAAAATGAGTAATTAAATTGTCCAGATGCTTCGATTCCATCAGGCACATTTAAGAGTCATGTGTACTTTCAGTTTAAAATATCAACATTTACAATCTGCTGGAAATTATATCCTTGACAATTATTTAAACTTACATGGGGGTGCCTAGGTGGCTCAGTTGGTCTGGGGTCTGCCTTCTGCTCAGGTCATGATCCCAGGGTCCTGGGATGGAGCTCCGCATCGGGCTTCCTGCTCAGCAGAGCCTGCTTCTCCCTACCCCTTTGCCCCTCTCCCCCTTCTCAAATTCTCTCTCACTCTGCTCTCTCTCTCTCTCTCTCTCAGATAAATAAAATCTTAAAAAAAAAAACAAACTTGTGTTGAAAAGTTTTGGATGTTATCTTTAAACAGGTGAGAAAGTGCATAGCTCTACAAAATTATTTTTTGGTGGAGGTGCTGTGAGCAAACATGCTTGAGAACCTCCCATGCAAAGTGCCTTGCCAAAAATGCTCTGAACGACTGATTTCTATGACTTTTATTTCACAGATTGCTTTTTCATTTGAAATATTTTATGTTGGTTTAAATTTGTTTTTCACTGGAAACCTTGAAGAACAATAATTATGTTAGATAGTAACTTAATTTGGCTTCCCCTGCATCCTTCACATGCTTCTCCGTCTATGGTTATTCAGACATGTGCCCAAAGCAAGAGACCTCAGATTATCCATCACCAGACGAGAAATACACCTTTGCAGGGAATCACGTTAACACTCCTATTTTAAAGCATTTATCTGTTCTCATTCTCTGCTGTCTCCTTCTGCTTTTTAATGTTAAAAAGAAGAAGAAGAAAAGGAAAGGGGGAAAAAGTGGCAAAACTAGAGATCGGCTTGGCAAGAAAGATGAGTGGGAAGGGAATATAATTAGTGAGTAATCCTTAGTTTTCCATGTGAAGTTATTTTTATTGCCACTCCAAGCCTCAAATATCAGTGGGGAGGGAAGAGTTGAGAATAAATCAGTAACTTGATTATCAAGAGAACTCTTTCCTGATTGGAAAAAGAGTCACTGTCCCAGGAAAAATTGGCTCACAGGGAAGCACTTTCCATGAATATCTTTATACTCTGTTGCTTACAAGAGAGACAGCATTCAGGGGCTGGAAGTGGGGAGAAACCTCTGCCAGCTGCGTTCCTTGTGGGCAGAGAGACAGGGATTTCCTTTAGCAAAGGAACTGCAGGGCATTGGGGTCCTTGGGATTGGCGGTCAAAGACAACATTCTTCTGCTAGGGCTGTGAGAGTCAGCAGGAGGTCAACGGATGCCAGCAGCAGGGGGAGGAGTGTAAGGGTTTTAATGCCAAAGCTGTTGCACAGAAGCTGAGCATAAGCCCCTAGAAGGTTCCAGACTCTGAAGAGTCTAGAGTGAGTTCAGTTCCTCCCTTTGCCCTGGTAATGGACATCAGAATTACATTTAGCAGTGGAAACTGGAAAGTTAGCCAGTAAAGAACTTAAATTACATCTCTGTGTTTGTATGTATTTAAATCATGTTCTATATTGCATCCACTTTAACATTTGTAGGCAAACATTGATAAAGTGTGTTTGTTAGGGATTTATACTGATAAGTATATGCACATAGTTTTATCTTTATATGTATGCAGACATATCCACACACATATATGTTTTATGGGAAATGTTTAGCTTATGGCTCCTCTTGCTAAATGTGCCATCAGATCAGCACAGCAATCCTAGGAAAAGCCCAGATGGTTGGTTCACTTTACACAACCAAGCCTTCAAACACCAGTGTTTCTCAACCAAAATTGCAGGAATCATGCCTAAGAGGAAATGAACAGTTTCTAGGGCTGCCCTTGCCAACCCAAGTCTCAAGGTGAGGGCAAATAGGCAGTCAAATCCACACATGCAGGAGTGCCCGAGTCCGGCAGGCAATGTCTGTCTGTGAGTTACCTTCCTCGATGCCCATTTCTAGCCTGGGATCCAATGTTTCATGTTCTGATGATTTTAGTTTTTTTAGGCGGAAGCAGGGCTGGGGGCCGGGGGGATGGCGCAAGAGGGAGGGGCAGAAGGAGAAGGAGAGAGAGAATCTTAAGCAGGCTCCATGCCTGGCGCAGAGCGCCACACAGGGCTCCATCTCACAACACTGAGGTCATGACCTAAGCCGAAACCAAGAGTTGGACACAACCAACTGAGCCACCCAGGCGCCCCTCATGTTTAAATACATGTTCTCTGGTAGGTGGGCCAAAAGAAAGCTTGAGAGGGTTCAGAGTCACATCTCAAGTTAGTCTCATGGCTATCGTGGTGTCAGTGACCAGGCTGGACATCCCTCCACTTTGTTGACAGCGGCACACAGTGTTTGGCAGTAATTCGGCTTTGTTGCCTTTGGGGAAAGCCATGCCCTGCAGCTGGGCATCACTTTTCCCTGCCTGGGTCAGAAAGTTGTGAATGGAGATTCCATGTGGAGATTGGAAATTCTGATCCAAAAAACCTCACCTCTGAGTAGAAGAGGTACACATGTTACATCGAAGTAGGCCTCTGTTGGCTTGATTTTCTTGGCCGAGTGGGAGGAAGAACTGGAGAGTCCAGAACATTCCCATAGAGAAGTAAGGCCCTGCCCAAGGATGTTGTTCGCAATGCCTTTCTGAGTGAATTCTGCTGCTGCCGCTGAACTGGCTTGGGCACAAATGTTCACAGCTGCATGAAGGATGTTGCAGTGGACATAATGGGTGCTGTGTGTGCTGGAGTACAAACAGTCCCACACAGGCCCGGGCCTGAGAGACAATGGGACAACAAACAGCCTTCAGTACAATGCATTCATTTCCTGTAAGGACATGGGGCTAAGTGAGGCCCGAGAAGCCGGTTCCACCTGACCAAGAGACACTCCGCTTGATACCATCATTTTAGTGGCCTGCTGTTCATTAAGAATGAAGAACACATTAAAAGAAGAGAGGTGACAAGCCTTTGTGTTTTTTACCCCTGCAGAGCAAGATATAAATTAAAACTATTTTTTTAATGCCTAGATAAAACAGTGTGATAAAAATACTGAAGAGGTGTTAGAAGCTATTTCAATTTTAAGTCTTTTTGACATTAAATGTGTGTGACTCACTATCACCGCTAAAAATACTGGCGTGAGGCACTCGGGGCTTCTCTGCTTCCCAGCAAGCCAGCTGACTCTGCCATGAGCTCACCTCTCTGCCTAAGCTTCCACCCTCATGCAGATAAAAGCCCTACTGGGAGCCAGTTTAAGATAGATCCTTGATAATGGTAATGATAATTGTAACAGCGGACATCTACTGAGCACTTACTATGTAACAGGCCCAGTTTTGAACGTTTCATACAGGGGTATAAAAAATAGTGAAAAGGATTAAAGTGGAAAGGAGAGAAAATGAGTGGGAAAAATCAGAGAGGGTAACAAAACGTGAGAGATTCCTCACTCTGGGAAATGAACAAGGGGTAGTGGAAGGGGAGGTGGGTGGGGGGTTGGGGTGACTGGGTGACGGGCACTGAGGGGGGGCACTTGATGGGATGAACACTGGGTGTTATACTATATGTTGGCAAGTCGAACTCCAATAAAAATTATACCAAAAAAATGCTTAAATCCTCATGAGAATCTTATGAGGTGGGTACTGGTATAGCCACCTTTTTTAGATGAAGAAGCTGAGGCACAGAGAGGGTAAGCAACCTGCCCAAGGTTCATAGTTTGTGTTTTCAAATACATACCCGGGTCCCCCCAGCCCCGTCAACCCACTTAGCTGGGTCATACTCCACCTGTGCAGGTACTTGCATCACGCCCACATTTGTGATGAAATAGCATCCACATGTCTTGCATGGTGTAGGCATGCCTTGAAGGGACAATGAGAGGGCTTCTGGGGTAGGAAGCGTGAGGAGGTGCAAGGGAGGGATGGGAAAGAAGCAACCTCAGCAAGGCTGCTTACTTCCTCAACCACCAATCAAGCACCAGGAGACTCTCTAGGGATCTGCTCAGAAAGCCACAACTGGCACAGAGTGCTCCTGACTTTCAGACTTGCTGGGCTGTCACTGAGCAGCCAACGTGCCCCCAGACAGTTCAAGATGTTGGGAGAGTCTCAGAGGGGTCAAGTGGTGGTCGTGGGAAAGGACACGGCGAGCTGGAGGAAACAGGATCAAGATGGAAATAAATACATAGAACTTTGGAACTGAAGGACCCGTTAGAAATCATTCAGCTACTTTCTCATTTTATCATGGAGAAGCCTGACACCAGGAGGTGAGGAGCCCCAGCGAACACCACTCATGTGGCTCAAGACAGGGCCAGGAGTAAAACCGAGGTCTGCTCTCTCCATCTGTATACAAAAACAAACCCAGTTTTTTCCCCAAAATATTATATTTATATATTCATGAGAGAGAGGCAGAGACACAAGCAGAGGAAGAAGCAGGCTACCCGTGGGGAACCCGATGTGGTGCTAAATCCCAGGACCCTGGGATTAGGACCTGAGCCAAAGACCATTGCTCAACCACTGGGACACCCAGATCAAACCAACTCACCTTGTACAAGAGGGCTACATAAGATTATTAGAGGGATTCTCAGGAGACCTGATAGGAAGAGGTACTCGGGACAATATATTCAAGTACTGAAACACCAAAAAATATCTACCAAGAATACCCTATCTGGTGAAACTCCTTTCAATGAATATAGAAATGAACTTTCTCTGGACGCCTGGGTAGCTCAGCAGTTGGGTGGCTGCCTTGGGCTCAGGGAGTGATCCCGGGATCTGGAATCAAGTCCTGCATCGGGCTCCCCGGAAAAGCCTGCTTCTCCCTTGCCTGTGTCTCTGTGTGTCTCTCATGAATAAATAAATAAATCTGGATGGAAGGCTACTGTCTGCTTTCTCTTCTCTGCCAGGCTCATTATTTTGCTCCAAAACGCTGACCAGGTCTGGCTTTGACACAATGAGACCCAAGAGGAGGAGGTGTCCCTAGTTCTCCAACATCACATCCCTGTAGATTCCCGCCGAGTGCGTTCAGGCATCTCCACTCCTCCTGAGAGAATTCTCTGGCCACATCCCTGATTGTCAGCAGTCCCTGGGACCCTGCCACTTCATACTTGTCAAGTATGTCCTGAAAACTAATGAATGGTCTTGGCAGCGATGTGACAGGAGAGAAATAGGAGATAGGGTTCCTCCCCGCCCGAGGCGCACGGTCTCCGGGGGGTTCACATGGTACATGAGTGGAAGCACCAAGGGACGAATCTCACCACTTCCCCGGAGAACTCGGCTCGCGTGCAAGAACACAGCAATCGGGACTTCCAGGAATGAGCAGGGTGGTAGGTCGTAATTCAGGAAGGGTTTCCAGAAGTGCGCCTTGACCTCCACGGAGGTCGACGAGAGGAGCGCGAATTGGTAGAGAGAGCAAAATGCACGCACTGCAGAGACCGAGCTCACCTGCGCGCGGGGGTGGCCAGCAGGCCCGAGGCCCGGCCCGGAGTGCGTCTCTGCAGGTACTGAGAAACGACGTCGTGGAGAGAAACCAACCTGCCCGACGTTCCTGTCATACCTTGAGGCAGCAAGTTGCCTGCCATGCGAGACGCCGGGGAATCTGCCCTGGTTTGACGGCTGAGGAACAAGCCTAGTTGTAGGCAGGACCACGTAATGACACGCGTTACGCCCTGCGCGCCGCGGAGCAGCCAGGAAGCAGCCAGGATGCTCTTAGATGGGGCGCCTCCCTGTATTCCAGGTGCAGGGACGACAGAGGCTCAGCCCTGCTCTGGGTGCATGAGTGCATTTATTTATTTATTTTTTAAAATATTTTATTTATTTATATATATATAGAGAGAGAGGCAGAGACACAGGCAGAGGGAGAAGCAGGCCCCATGCAGGGAGCCCCACGTGGGACTCGATTCCGGGACCCCAGGATCGCGCCCTGGGCCGAAGGCAGGTGCTAAACCGCTGAGCCACCCGGGGTCCCTGGGTGCTTTTAATAAATGGTTTTTGTCACAGCAGTTCCAGCAGAAAATCAGCCCTCTTTTATGTCTTTCCGAACTAGGGAAGCCCCGTCACTCTCAGAAGCACGAAATAGTCAACCCGGCTCATGGATGTTACATGAGCGAGTGGAGCCGGGGTTGCTTCTCGCCGCCCCGCCACCTAGTCGGGAGGAGAAAGCAGGCCTCCGTTAGACCCTCTTGCTCTTCGGGCCAGAAGCCGGGGGGGGGGGGGGGGGGGGGGGGCAGGGATCGCCCCTTCTCTAGGCACGCTGGCTCCCAGCAGACATGCAAGGCGCTTCCCCGGTCACTGGGCTCTTCCCACGTGGAGGCCGCTGGGTGGCACTTTGTAGGACAGGTGGGCAGTGGCCTCCAGCCAGAAGTCCCCTGGGGAGGCCGGGCTCCTGAAGCAGAAGGGCTTGGGGAGCCCCGTGGAGAAAGCCTTCGTTTCTTCTTCTCGGTTAAATAAACGTTGCTGGGTACTTGTATGTGTCCAAATCATTTACGGTAGGTCTGCAGCACCTTAATAGTCTTCTCTAAAAATGCATTCCTCACCACCAGACATTTGAAGTTTGGATATATTTAGAAAAAGGTAATACAGGCTTTGAATTCTTTTTTTCTTTATTGTCATCCTTTAAGTTTTCACTAATCCTGTTTTCTCCCAACGTCAGCTTGGCTATACCATGGAAAGCCAAGGAATTAGGGGTTGGAGTTGGGGCTGGGGTGGGTTGGGGGGACAGGGTCTCTGGCCTGCTATGGGGCCACCAGCAAGAATACAATGAAGGGAACATTTGGGATAATGTCAAACGGAGGTTGTTGAAGGCGGTGGAGCTACTGAGCCTTCCCATCTGCCTCTTTCCTCCTCTCTGCTCGTTCTGTCACAGTTTGTAGGTTTACAGCTTGGGATTTGGGTTCATCTGGGAACTCAGAGTTCTGACAAACCATTGCTTTCTAGGACTTGCATGGAAAACTCGCTATGGAGAGCTCTTGGTCCTGAAGAGATTATGGCAAGAGTGAAGGGAAATGAGAAGAAGGGAACTTCTCTGAGTAGTGGCTCCTCCTCCAAGGGAAGAAAGTGTTGTTAGGACAACTCAATTAGCCCCAGCTTAAAGGGAGCTGATGACAGTAAGGAGGGTCTGGGCTATCCAGCCTGAGAGGTCCTACCCCCAAATCTCTGTACCAATAACTGGTCCACTGGGCATCAGGCCAGGAGGGATCTAGTTGCTACATTACACAAGGCTTTCTAACCCCATTTCAGACTAGAATCAGAAGGCTCTGGGCCAGTGGGAAAGAAAGCGGGGGGCGGGGGGGGGGGTCAGAGAAAAGACATGGTTAGTCAGTGGATGATGAATTTGGGCACTGCCATTTATCAGCTGTGTGATGTTGGCAAATTATTTAAGTTTCCTGAACTCAGTTTACTCATCTGCAAAATACAGAGCAGTCTCTGGAAACAGACAAGTTTAAAGTTTGATTTCCTTCTAGCAGTCTGACCCAGAAAAACCACTTTCAACCTCCTTAAACCTCAACTTCCTCTTGTGTAAAATGAGAGAGAATAATGAATTATCTACACCAAAGGGTTAAAAGAATTAAATATAATGCATGTTAAGTATTTAGGACAGTGTCTAGTACATGGTGTTCATAAATGTTAGCACTGTAGGATGCTAACGCAGGATGGATGTGAGTGTTAGAGAAACACATGCAAAACATTTAACATATTACCTGACACATAGTGGATGCCTAATAAACATTACTTATCATGCGACTTTGAGCAACCAATAAATACTTGTTGGACAAATACCCAAAGGAGGAATGTGTCTTTTCATGTTTGAATCTCTATTACCTAGCAGTTGTATATTGTAGGTGTATTAGTTTCCTCTTGCTGCCGTAACAAATCATCACACATTTAGGAACTCATAACAATGTGAATTAATTACCATATAGCTCTGGAAGCCAGAAGTCCAAAAACAGCTCTCCCTAGGCTAAAATAAAAGTGCTGGCAGGGTTTTGTTCCTTTCAGAAGCTTCAGGGGAGCGTCCATTTCCTTGCCTTCTCAGTTTCTAGAGCCCTCCTGCATTTCTTGGCTCTTGCCCTCTTTTTCCATCTTCAGAGCCATAAGTGGAGCATCCCAAATCAATCTCTCTGATTCTGACCCCCACTTCTGTTATAGCATCTCCTTCCCTGAGTCTGACCCTTCTGCTCCCCTCTTATAAGGACCCCTGTGATACCATGCCCCCCTCCCCTGGACAATCCAGGATGATCCCCCCATCTCAAGACCCTTAATTTAATCATATCCATGAAGTCCCTTTTATCATGTGTGGCAACATATTCACATGCTCTGGAGATTAGGGAATGGATATCTGGTGGGGTGGGGTGGGGCGGGGTGGTTATTATTCTGTTCACCTCAGTAGGAATGAATGAACAGCTAGTTGCACATTAGTAATTTCTTCTAGAGCCTCTGCTCACCATGTAAACTTGCCAAATTTGTCTTATACTGAAACAACTCTGCCCTGAATTTTATATCAATTCAAGGACACTTGACTTCACAGTGAGCTTTTCCAAATGCTAGCACTTGGGCCACCTTGATATTTGCTATTGCTGGTAAGTTTACCTTTCTTTCATTAACTCATTATTACTCATAGCTACACAATGAGGAGGCCTGTTTATCTCGCCTGGGTTTATAGATGAGTAACACCAAGTCCTAGAGAGGACCCAATGGGGCCCAGAATGATAGCTTGAAGTTGTAAAGGTTGGAGTTACTAGATTCTGAGTTCTGGCTTTAAGATTTCCCTTCCCTGCCTTTCACTGGAAGAGGAGAACCTGTTGGGTCTTAACTGTTGAATTTATGAGTTATGCTGAGATCAAAATTCTTTGTTCCACTCTCTGTTGGCATACTTCCTGTTTTCCATGCCTGAGTTGAATGTTGCTGTAAAGAGTGTTTATGAACTTGTGACACTAAACTCACAGGGACTCAGCACCTCTCTGGTGGCTTATCAATCATTCTGGCTTCCTGATTAAAAATTGGAAATTTCTTAGAAAGTTTCAACTACACTCAGTTCAAAGATGGTCACCAAAATAATTTGTACTTAAAAAAAAAAAAAGCTATCTGTTCAAGTTAGAACAGCACCACAATTATTTTAAACATAGTTTGTTAGGGTAAGTCCAAAAATTAAAGTTTTTGTATCTTTGTAACAAAGTCAAGGTTCAGGCAAACACTACTTGACCATGGAAATAGTAATTATTTAGAATACATTGAGATGAGGCTGAAGGGTATACTCAGAGATGAACAATAAGAGAAATATTGGCAATAAGGATTTACATTATGACTGTATATTTGTATGTTGTATATAGTTGTGTTAATACAAAGTGCTGGGGATTTTAGATATATTATCTTTTTTAATCCTCATGACAACTCTAGAAAGTATGTATTGTCTCCATTTAACTGTACCTCAGAAAGGTTAAGCCACTTGTCCATGGTTGGTTCATAGTAAAGGGGAAATCTGGACTCAAACACAGGCCTGTCTCCAATGCCTGGGACTTTACCCTCATATTCTATCTAGTATTTTACTCAGAGGTGGAGTGAGTTAGTTCAGCTCTCATGTTTTCAGTGTGAGTTCTAGAAAAGTAAAATGATGCATAGCTAACAGAGAGCGTAAGTGGTGGGTCAAACTACAGAGTGAAGTCTAGTAAATTTTTGCTACTATTTGTTTCTAAGGATTAGGAAGGAAATTTATTTCCTAAAAAGCTTTTACACTTTGGGAGGCAAATGCACAACCTAGTGTAGCTTTGAGGTTGCTGGGGCTGGGAAGAGAATGCCTTTGAGTAAAACAAGCTCAAATGAGGTAGATGGGATATCACCTCGGAGCTAAAAGGATAGCCTGCTCCCTGTTAGTTACCACTGTCAAGCTTGGGCTTGAGCAGAAGTGGATAATGTAGGCAGGGCACAAGGCCAGGAGCGGGTTGTAAATAGCAAGAAGTGGTGGGGCCTGTGGCCGTGGGGTGAGCTCAGGTCTAGAAGTCATGTGAGAAGACTGAGTCTCTGCAGGCTAAGGAATGGTGGACAGAAAGAAGCTGAGCAGTCATGTTTGACATGAGCCCCTGAGGCCCCAGCACCCAACAGGCTTGATCTGGGGGCCCAGCACATAGCTCCTGCCTCGAGGCCTGTGCATGGGGCCCTAGACTAGAGCTGGGTCATGGGTGTCCGTATTCAAGGATAGCATGGATTCTTGTGAGCAATACTGTGTTGGCCCCTCCATATGCATTTCAGAAAATACCACATTTGACACACAACTGGTTTATTTCCAGAAATGAAACAAGATTCTGTGTACTTTGTAAAAACATGCCTTATATATATCTAACATTGTGTTGGTGGTCAAGATCATTGTTTAAGCAAAGAGTCATTCTTGGGGTGCCTGGATGGCTCAGTGGTTGAGCATCTGCCTTTGGCTTAGGTCGTGATCCCAGGGTCCCGGGATCAAGTCCCACATCAGGTTCCCTGCAGGGAGCCTGCTTCTCCCTCTCCTGTGTCTCTGCCTCTCTCTCTTTGTGTCTCTCATGAATAAATAAAATCTTTAAAAAATAAATAAATAAACATAGAGTTATTCTCAAGACACTCCACTGATTTTTTTTTTCCTACTGATTTTTAAAAGGTCTAAATCTAGGCATTAAAGGGTCAATTAAATAGACATGCATGGTAAAGAACAAATGCCTACTATATATTAGGTAATAAATATTTGTTAAATGAATGAATGAACTTACATTGACAACAAAAAGAAGGCCTATCTTTTTTAGAATGCTAAGGGAGGTCAGCATGAACCAGGAGAAACTAGGAACTAATGCCCAGGTGAAATACTTAGTGTATTTGGAAAGTGGAGAAACCATCCCCTTCCCCCCAAATGTGAAATTTAGGCTTAGGAAGGAGATATTAGATGAGTGTAGATAACAGAGTGAGAGCAGAGAATCTTCCATGAAGGTCACGATTAGCCTTCCTGCCTCTTCTGTTCTTATAGACTTCAGTGCAGAAAGGGATTTATTATTTATTTTATTTTATTTTATTTTATTTTATTTTATTTTATTTATTATCTTATTTGCTGTTTTATTTATTATTATTATTATTTTGTATTTTTTTATTGGAGTTCGATTTGCCAACATATAGTATAACACCCCGTGCTCATCCCTCAAATGCCCCCCTCAGTGCCCATCACCCAGTCAACCCATCCCCCCCACCCACCTTCCCTTCCACTACCCCTTGTTCCAGAAAGGGATTTATTCAGCTGCCTGAAGTCTATGTGTAACCAGCAGTAGGTCAGGCAATGACTTAAATGCCACATTATTAAATGTTGCATGTGGGAGCATCTGAAATCGAGATTTTAGTCACTTAGACTCTGCCTCCCACGCCCACGTAACAGAAATGTACCACAGTGCATTGGCTGAGTGCAAGAGGTAAGCAGACAAATCACCAGATACTCTGCTATTTGCACCACATGCACATTGCCTGCATTCCAGGTTCTGTTCTCTTTATCTAAAAATCAGTCTCCTGTGCCATTTGGTAAGAATGAAGACTTCTCTAGGGAAGTGAAGGTATCAACGGATTGCAAGTTTCAATGCCTCTTAAAATAACACAGTTCTTTTCTAATTTCAGTCCTAAAAATCCTCCTGTCTGAAATCTGGGAACTTCTAAAGCTGCATCAGATTTTGGCAGGATGAATTATTTAACATCTTTGGAGCAAGGAAAGAAGAAATAAGTGCATCTGTTACTTTTAGGGTACTCCGAGATAACAGCAGGTTTGCATTCTTTTCTCACCACAATGGGAAATTCTAAAGTGAAGTAAACTTTTGGAATTAAAAACCTTCCTGAAGAGAGAGTAATTTCTCATTCATTCATTCATTCCCTTTTATTTTATTTTAAAAAAAGATTTTATTTATTTATTCATGAGAGACACAGAGAAAGAGGCAGAGACATAGGTAGAGGGAAACATAGGTACAGGGAGGACTCAATCCCAGGACCCCAGGATCACAATCTGAGCCAAAGGCAGATGCTCAACCACTGAGCCACCCAAGGGCCCCCTTTTTAAAAAAGATTTTATTGATATATTTGAGGGAGAGTGAGAGAGAGAGAGAGAGAGAGAGAGAGAGGTCACCAGCAGGGGAGAAGGGCAGAGGGAGAAGCAGACTCCCTGCTGAACATGAAGCCAGACTTAGGACTTGATCCCAGGACCCTGGGATCATGACCTGAGCCAAAGGCAGATGCTTAACTGACTGAGACACCCAGGTGCCCTCATTCATTCATTATTGTGGTTAAAAAAAACAAAAACAAAAACAAAACCATATGACATAAAATGTATCATCTTAACCATTTTGCATGTACAGTTTAGTGGCATTAAGTACATTCACATTGCTGTGTAACCATCACTGCCTTCCATCTTCAGAACACTTTTCATGTTTGAAAACTGAAATGCTCTATCTATTAAATAATTACTCCCTATTACCCACTCTCCCCAGCCACTGGTTTGACTACTGTGGGTAACTCTCATAAATGGAATCACACACACAGTGCATTTGACCCTTGAACAACATGGGAGTAAGAGGCACCCACCCCTCACACAGTCAAAATGCTGCATCTAACTTTGGGTTCCCCCAAAACTTCACTATTATCAGCCTACTATTGACCAGAAGACTTGCTGATTACACAAGCAGTCAATTAACATATATTTTGTATGTCATATGTATTCTATGCTGTATGCTGGTCTTTTTGTGATTGGTTTATTTTATTTAACATAATGTCCTCAAGATTCATCCATGTAGCATGTGACAAGTTTTCCTTCCTTCTTAAGGCTGAATAATATTCCACTGTTAGTATGTACCGCATTTTGTTTATCTCGTCATCTATCAATGTACAACTGGCTTGCTTCTACTCCTGGGCTATTGTGAATGATGCTGCTATGAATATGAATATGCAAGGAATACTCATTTCTTGACCTGGGTACTATGTTTCAGAGAAGATGAGTGGATTTAAGGTCTCATTAAGAGTAGACAGGAGGGGGGACATACTGATGACCCTTTGAAATATTAGCTACTCTAGTAACTATGCCAAGACCTCCACCCATTGTGTTATAAGTATATTCAAATGTATGTATTAGTTTCTCTTCAAAACAAATTATGTTATTTTTTTTTTTTAAGATTTTATTCAAGAGAGACAGAGAGAGGGAGGCAGAGTTATAGGTAGAGGGAGAAGCAGGCTCCATGCAGGAAGCCTGATGTGGGACTCAATCCGGGGACTCCAGGATCACTCCCTGGGCCAAAGGCAGATGCTAAACTGCTGAGCCACCCAAGGATCCCCTGAAACAAATTATGTTAAACCAAGTTGTTTTCTTCTTGGGCTTGATGACAGTATTCAGTCTTTAATGAAAGATTCAGAAACACAGCTTAAAAAAGAAATTAGAAATATCACATTAGAAATGGTTATTAAAACCATTCAAAATACCAAATATGCAAATGAACCATCCACTTATTAGGAAGCTAGAGTAGTTCCATGCAAAGATAAGCATAAAATAGCTTTTGTTGAATAACATCTTATCTCTAATCAATACTAACCTATATTGGATGTCAACATTTTTTTTCTAAAGTTCATTTTTATACTCTTAAGTATCTGGAGTCAGTAATTATCTCCTTATCTGCTCAACTTGATTACCATGTATTTTTAACTCCTGGGGCATTTTTCCCCTGGCAAAATGGAAATGCAAACAGACAGAGAATAAGTGGCTTGAGCTAACGTTATTTTTTCCTGAAGAAACAGGAGTAGAAAATTGTAAAAGGATATTATTTAAGCGAATGTAATTCCTGTTGCAGACAACAAGCCTAGTTCCCCACTCCCATTTCAAAGATTAATAAAAAGACTAGAGCAAAGCAGGAACATTTAAAAATACAGGGACATGTTTCAAGAACATTTAATAGCATGAATATCACGCATAGTTTATCTCTGTCTGAAGGACTGTGAGTCAAAAAGGATGTTAAAAACATCTGGAGAGAAAAAAATAATGTGTAGCTAGGAATACATTTTGCAATTTCTGATCCTTATCTTCTCTTTTAGTGGTTGTTAAGGAGACTAAAAAGGATTTCTTAATATAAAATCCCCTAAAAGAAATACTATTCAGCCTGTAAAGTGTCTAAGACTAATACTATTTTCTTCCTTTACTTCATTCACAGTTATCTGCAGTTTTCTTTTTTAAGGTTGAGCCAACTCAGAACAAATTAGTGGAAGAGATTTAGGAACTGATCATTACAAAAATTTATTGTGCAATGTTAGATCAAACTCCTGCATTTTTTAAAAAGATTTAATTAATTAATTAATTAATTAATTAATTAATTTGAGAGAAAGAGAGAGCACAAACTAGGGGAAGGGGCAAAGGGAGAGGGACAGGCCGACTCCCTTCACCCACAGGAGGGAGCCTCACAGGGGAGGGGAGGGGTTCAATCCCAGGTCCCCAGAGATCATAACCTGAGCCAAAGGCAGAGGCTTAACTAACTGAGCCACCTAGGCACCCAAATTCTTTTAATCTTTAGGAAAAATTTAAGATGCCAGTGTTAGACTACATGGAGAGAGCAACTCAGAGAAAAATGGAAGTCTGCCAATTGCAGAAACACATTGTCCAGAAAAATCACTGATTGTAAAGAACATCCTCTGTCCTTATATAAGCTACCAGATGTTGTTGAATTGAATTTTAAAAAGAAAGGAGGAAAAAGCTGATGAGTCATAGGGTGCAACCACAGCTAAGCAAAGTTTTACAGCTCTTTTAATTAAAGCATGTTGTGGTATGTGTAATAAACAACGTTACAGAATGAGAAAATGTAGATCCTGTACCGAATGAAGATTTAAATTTAAATACTTTTTACACTTGCCCATTTAGAAAACCTTTTTTAAAAAAGATCTTATGTATTTTTTTTTTTTTTTGAGAGTGAGAGAGAGCAAGCGAGCATGACTGGGGGGAGGGGCAGAGAACAGACTCCCCACTGAGCAGGGAGCCAGATGTGGGGCTCAATCCCAGGATCCCCAGATCATAACCTGAGCCAAAGGCAGACACTTAATTGGCTGAACCCCCCAGGTGTCCCCCATTTAGAAAATCTTAATAGCTTCACCTGTTGCAAGGACTTTGAGAGGTCCTAGCTATGGCTTCTATGTCCTTTCACTTCCCCTCTGTACCCTCAAAAGCACATTTCGGAGGAATCCTTTTTTTTTAATGTCAAAATTATTATAGTGTCTGCCAGAGAGAAAATTGAATAAAATGCCCTCCTTATATCAGAATCCATTCAGGTGCCATGTTGGGCCATGTCTTTTCTTTTATCCCAAAGGAGATGGGAATGCTTGCATTTGATTTTCATGAGTAGGGGGATTAGCCCTTCACCTCCAGAATATCTGAATTAAACCCTTACAGCTCCAAACTTCCATCCCAGCCCTAGATCTTTCTCTAAACTTCTTTATTCTGTCTTTAGAAACCTAATCTCTCCTTTATTCTTTGCAATTTTTTTGCTCTCTCTCTTTATCTTCTACATTAATTTTTTTTTTAATTTATCATGGTCACAGAGAGAGAGAGAGAGAGCGAGAGAGAGAGAGAGAGGCAGAGGGAGAAGCAGGCTCCATGCACCGGGAGCCCGATGTGGGATTCGATCCCGGGTCTCCAGGATCGCCCCCTGGGCCAAAGGCAGGCGCTAAACTGCTGCGCCCCCCAGGGATCCCTATCTTCTACATTAACATTATTCCCAGAACTGGTGCTGGCAACTCTAGAAAAAGTAAATTAGTTCTCTGGTTAACAGGACAAAGTAGCTCTATTAGCCCCACTTTATGCAATCAACAGATACTATCAACCTGTTGTGTAGGCAATGGTGACAGACCGTTCAGTTCTTGCCTTTGCATCATTTATGTAGTTATCTACCGACTTGCATGTTCATATCTCCAGATGAGTATACATGATTCATTAGGTGGGGAGGAAACACTAAAACTTCTATTTATTTTTTATTTTAAATCTAAAAATAAGAACTAAACCCTACTAGCATTTACCATATGGATTGTCATGGGAGACTTCACGTGGTCCATATGTCAGATGTCACACTGCTGGTACAGCGTTTAAAATAACCTAAGCCTATAATGTTAAAGGGTCAACAATGCGATGCGCATGTCACACATAAGGTATTTCTGATTGGATCAATTTGAAGTTCTATTACCTGGTTTTATTTTTTCTATCAGCTTTGTTGAAATATAATTGAAATGCAAAAAAATTGTCCATATTTAAAGTATACAATTTGTTCATTGTTAACGTGTAGATACCAGTGAATTCATCATTGCAGTTAAGATAATTCAACACTGATTTAAATTTCCTGCTATATCTCTGTAATCTTCTCTTCTCACATCCCCAGGCAACTACTGATCTACTTTCTGTCACTATACATTGCTTGGTATTTCCCAGAAGATGATGTAAAAGAATCACATAATCTTTTTTTTTCTTTTCTTTTCTTTTTTTCTTTTCTTTTCTTTTCTTTTCTTCTTTTCTTTTCTTCTTTTCTTTTCCTTTTTTCTTTCTTTTGTTTGGTCTGGCATTTTTGACTTAGCATAATTATTTTGAGATTCATCCATGCTTTAGTGTCTATCAATAGTTCATTTTCTTTTGTTGTTGAGTTGCATTCTAATTATAGAGATATACCACAATTCTTTTATTCATCTACTGATGGATAGTTGAAATGTTTCCAGTTTTGACTATTATGAATAAAGTTGCTATTAACATTCATGTGCCTTTTTCTAGACATACACTTTTATTTCTCTTGGGAAATACTTAAGAGTAGAATAGCTGGATAATTTGGTAAGTGTACATGTAACTTTTTAAGAAGCAACCAAACTGGTATGGCAAGTGGTCATATTGTATAAATTTTACCTGCAGTGTATGAGAACAATTTCTCCAAATGCATGACAATACTTGGTATGATTAGTCTCTTTAATTTTAGCTATATTGATAGATCTATAGTATTATCTCATTGTGCTTTTAATCTGCATTTCCTTAATGCCTAATGATGTTATCTTTTCGTGTACTTATTTGCCAAGTGCATATCTATTTTGGTCCAGTAATTACTTGACCCATTTAAAAAATTGGGTTGCTTGTTTCCCTGTTACTGAGTTTTGAGAGTTTTTATGTATTTTAGATACAAGTCTTTATCTGATAAGTGATTTGTAAATATTTTCTGCCTTCGTGTGGCCTATCTTTTCATTCCCCTAATAATGTCTTTCAAAGATCAGAAATGCATGATTTTGATAAAGTGCAATTTATTAATTTGTTCTTTTATATATCCTACTTTTGGTGTTTTATCAAATGCGTCTTTGCCTGAAGCAAGGTCATAAAGGTTATCTAGATTTTATAGTTTTGGGTCTTATATATGGGTCTATAATCAATTTTGAGTTAATTATTTATATAGTGTGCAGTACAGATCAATGTACATTTTCTTTGCATATGCAATATCCAATTATTTTAGTACCAAATACTATACTTTTTCCCCTGAACCGCCTTGGCATCTCTGCTGAAGCTCAGTTGTCTATGTATAGGTAGGTTTATTTCTAAACTCTACTATGTTCTATTGATCTATTTGTATTTATAGCAACACTATACTGTTGTAATTATTGTACATTTAAGTAACTTGACTATCAGATAGTGTTAACCAACAACATTATTCTTTCTCAAAGTTGTTTTGGTTATTCTAGGTTCTTGAATTTTAATATGAATCTTAAATTCAGTTTTTTAAGTTGTTGCAAAAAAAAAAGTCTTGCTAGGGTTTCATTTGGGACTGTGTTCAATTTAGAGAGTAATTTAGGGGGATCCCTGGGTGGCGCAGCGGTTTAGCGCCTGCCTTTGGCTCAGGGCGCGATCCTGGAGACCCGGGATCGAATCCCACGTCGGGCTCCCGGTGCATGGGGCTTGCTTCTCCCTCTGCCTGTGTCTCTGCCTCTCTTTCTCTTTCTGTGTGACTATCATAAAAATAAAAAAAAATAAAAAAAAAATTTAGAGAGTAATTTAGGGAGAACTAACATGTTAGCAATATTGAGCGTTTTCTGAGCCTAGAACACAATAAATATATTTCTCTATTAATTTGGAACTTCTTAAATTCATCTCAGTACTTTTCGTAGTTTTTAGTGTACAAGCCTTTCACATCTTTCCTCGGATTTATCACTAAGTATTTAATATTTATTGATATTGTAAAGGATATATCTTAAATTTCAATTTCTGATTGTTGTCACTAGTCACATTTGATTTTTGTATATTGATCTTGTAACCTACAACCTTATTAAATTTATTTTACTAGCTTATTTTATTTCTAGGCACATGAAATTGCTAACATGTCCTTATTATTCTTTGGATATCTGTAGAATCTGTAGTAATGTCAGTTCCCTCATTATGTTTTCTCTCTTTTTTCTGGTCAGTGTATGTAGATTTTTTTTTTTGTGTGTGTATGTAGATTTTATCTATTTTATTAATCTTCTCAAAAATCAGTTTGTATTTATTTATTTTTAATATTTTATTTATTTTATTTTTTATTTTTATTTTATTTTTAAGATATTTATTTATTTATTTATTCATGAGAGACACAGAAAGAGAGAGGCAGAGACACAGGCAGAGGGAGAAGCAGGCTCCATGCAGGGAGCCCCACGTGGGACTTGATCCCAGGTCCCCAGGATCAGGCCCTGGGCTGAAGGCGGCGCTAAACCGCTGAGCCACCCGGGCTGCCCAAAAACGTTTTTAACCCTTGATTTTTTCCTATCATTTTTCAATTTTCTATATTACAGATTTCTACTTTGACATTTACAATTTCCTTCCTTCTATATACTTTATAATTAATTTGGTCTTCCTTTTCCAATTCCTAAAGGTGAAAGATGAAATTATTGACTTAAAACCATTCTCCAGGGACGCCTGGGTGGCTCAGTCAGTTGAGTATCTTCCTTTGGCTCAGGTCATGATCCTGGAGTCCAGGGATCAAGCCACATCTTGGCTCCCTGCTCAGTGGGGGAGTTTGCTTCTCCCTCTCCCTCTGCCCCTCCCCCAACTCATGTTCTCTCTCTCTCTCTTGCTCACTCACTCTTTCTCAAATAAGTAAATAAATAAAATCTTTTAAAAACTCCATTTTATATATGTGTTTAGTGCTATAAAATTTCCCTAAACATTGCTGTAGCTGCAACCCACAAACTTTGGTATGTTGTGCTTTCATTTTCATTCTGTTCAAAATACATTATTACTTTTCTTTTGATCTCTTATTTGACCCAGAATTTATTTAGACCTCTGTTAGTTTCTAAATATTTTGAGACTTTCAAGAAATAGGTCATTATTAAAGATTTCTATTCCCTTGTAGTCCTTTTATATAACTTGAATCCTTTAAAAATTTTTGTGCCTTATTCTATGCCATAGAATATGGTATATTTTGGTAATGGTCTACCTGCCCTGTGTATTCAGTTGTTGAATGGTGTAGTCTATAAATATCAATCAGGTCAAGTTGATCAACAATGCTATTCAACTCTACTTTATCCTTACTGATTTTAGTCCTGCTTGTTCTATCAGTTATTTATTTATTTAATTTATTTTTTATTTTAAAGATTTATTTATTTATGATAGACATAGAGAGAGAGAGAGAGAGAGAGGCAGAGACACAGGAGGAGGGAGAAGCAGGCCCCATGCCGGGAGCCCGACGTGGGACTCGATCTCGGGACGCCAGGATCATGCCCTGGGCCAAAGGCAGGTGCCAAACCACTGAGCCACCCAGGGATCCCTCTATCGGTTATTTAAAGAGGGGTGCTGAAACCACTGTCTATAATTGTGGATTTGTCTATTTTTCCTCATAGTTTTCAGTTTTTGATTTATGTATTTTGAAGTTCTGTTATTATGTGCATAAATATTTAGGCTTGTCATGCTCACTTGATAAACTGTTTTATCACCATAAAATGTATTTCTTTAATCTCTGATAATATTCTTTGTTCTGAAGTCTACTTTGTTTGATATTAATATAGTCATTCCAGCTTTCTTTTGATTAGTATCAGTGTGTTGTGTCTTTGTTCATACTTTTACCTTGAACTTATCCGTGTCTTTATATTTAAAGTTTGTTTCTGATAGATAGTTAGGCCTTGGATTTTTATCCAGTTTGGCAATCTATTTCTTTTAACTAGGGTGTTCAGGCCAAGGGGTGGTGAACTACTCATTCTAGACTAACTGCTATTTTTGCAAATGAAGTTTTTTTGGAACACAGCCACAGTTATTCACTTACACGTTGTTTATGGTTGCTTTTGCATTCAAAGGCAGAGATGACTCATTACTCTCAAGTCCATATAGCCAGCAAGAATAAAATCTTTACTATCTGGCCCTTGACAGAAAAAGGTTTATCTATCCCTTCTTTAGGTTCTTTCCATTTAATGTGATTGTTGATGTGGTTAGGTTTAAGGCTAACATGTTGCTTTTTAATCTCATTTTTGCCATGAGTATTTCTATGATCAGACTCCTACCTGGCCCGGATTCTGGGCTTTTTCTTCTGTTCCTTACACCTCACAAGGCAATAAAAATGAAATCTCAACTTCAGCAAGTTTGGCAAATACTCTTGTGTTCTTTTGGGTTGTCTGAGAAGCAGATGCCACAATGTGATTAAATGTGCAAGAAATTTATATTGGAATTAAATTCCTGTGAGAGAAAGTGGGGAGGGAGCTGGAAAAAGAGGGAGTAGAAGAAGCATCTTAGAGTGTTGTACAGTTCTAAGGAAATTTCAGCAAGACCATCAGGGAGCCTTGGAGACAAAGATGCCTGACAAAGGACCCCCATGTTCTCGAGGAACAGACCTGGCTTAGTATACCTGCTGTGCTCAGTCACCAACCCAGAGCAGCATGTGGGAAGAGTGGCTGCAGGGCAAAATGTAGTGATGGATTTCAGAGTAGAGCAGTTGAAGCCCCCAGTCTCTGAAGCTCAGGCTCCCTGTTGTTACAGGTCTGAGGCTCATTCTCAAGGCCAGCACTGTCTTAAGATGAAAGCTTGCTTTAGCAAACTTACTTGTCTGGGTTCTGCTTTTACTCAAGTTTCAATTTCTGAGCAATTTGTACTTTTTTTTTGGGGGGGAGGCAGTTCATGAATGCATTTAAAATGACTTTTAAAAAATATTTTACCTAGCAATTTTTATTGTTTCCTGCAAAGAGGTCAGTCAGGGTATCTAAACATTCAGAAGTCCAGTCACTGAATTTATTTCATTCATTATTTCATAATGTCTATTTTTGTATATATTTTATAATGAATATCATTGTAAATCTATAAGTAAAGTCCTGTTGAGGGGATAAAGGTGATAAACATAAACCAGCATGGACTGTTCGATCCCTCCCTTCAAGCCCTAGAGAAACTACAGAAGTGAGAAGGATAGTATGGGTTCCGTCAATTAATAACAACAGCCCTCAACTGGAAGAATAGGAGGCTGCTTTCAAATGATGTACTGGGGAGGTGTAACTGAAGTCTAGAGTTGGGGGGGCTGGGGACTGGCTGGAGGTGGCAAAGAGAGTGTGGCTAGAAGATGGTTTTGTTTTTGCCTTCCTCTTTCAACCCCATTGTCCTGGGCCTCCACCACAGAACAATAGCCAGTAGCCAATTTGCTAGCCAGGAGGGTAAAATTAGGTAGCCCAGAAAGCCTCAGTATTGGGGAACTGATAAAAACAAATTCAGATTGAGCAGCCACCTTCATGCATTCACTCTGGGAAGTGAGGGAATGTTTCCCTGTAAACCCCTGAGGACTGGTGGATTGTAATTTAAGGAGATTGCTTTCTCCCAGCACTGCCTCTACAAATTTAAATGGAAAACTCTTGAGAAACCAAGAACATGTCTGCAGGAATAGCGGCAAATAGGAGTTGCCAACAGTGGTTTAATGGTATCTGGTTTAATCTTTTCCCCTTACTTTCAACACACCTGGTTGAGCATAGATTAGGCTTTGACCTTCTGCAGTACACACTACCAGCTGAAGTAGCTGATCCATCCAGGGAGACGTGAACTCAAGCCAAAATAACTAGATACCTAAAGAATCCAATTATCATAAAGGAAAAGCTATGCTGAACATTTACCATCTGAAGGAGGGTTACTGAGCTAAACACATGTGAATTTTAAAATAAACACGAAAAATTTACTCTGGAGGCAGGGAAGATAATGGATGGCATGGATCAATAATAATAAGCCATTAGTAATGACCACATAAAAATATTAAATAGGCAAAATATAATAGTTAAAATAAAGAACACAATAAATGAGAGAACAGCCCGATGCATATGACACATGCATTAGTGAGTTGCAAGATCATATTGAGCAACTTTCTCAGAATGTAGCAGGAAAGAACAGAGTTAAGATATAAGAGAAAAGTCCAGGAGTGGCTAAGATTGAAGTGAAAGTGCTTATGTCTGAATTGTAAAACCTCCGGGAGAGCAAAAAAGAAAAGGAGGAAATCATAGAAGAAATAAAGACAAGGAATTTCTCAGAACTAAAGGAAGAGATGAAAGTCCTCAGATTATAATGCTCAACAGTGCCCAACAGAAGAGAAAGCAACACATTTCTTAAAGCGTCCAGAGAGCAAAAACAGATTCTCTTCAAAGAAACAATGATCAGATGGACATCCTGCTCCCAAAGGCAATACCGGACATAGGAAGATCAATAAATAATGTAAATTAGTCTTGAAAGGAAATACTTTGAAACCTAGAATTTTAAAGCCAGCCAATTTTCCATTCAAATGGAACACAAAAAAATTCACAGACATATTAAGGCTTAGAAGGTTTATCATAAACACACACACACATTGAAAACTTGCTTGAAAGTAGTATTTAGATAGGAAGAGAAACAAGGCCAGGAGGTAGTCAAATACCCTGGCAAAATTTATGCTGTCTTAAGAAGATAAAATAGTTAGAACTAAAGAATAGAAGAAAGTATATACATACACAGTGTGTATATACTTATAAGTATCTATAAACTTAGAATTTAACCTCTGGACAAGAGCAGCATGAAAATATGCCATAGAACTTATCGTATTGGGGGAGAATAGACACCAAGATTAAAAAAATCATGAATGTGAGCCAATTACCATGAGAACAAAAATTGAAGACATAGCTATCAAACCAGCATAAGTCTATCCAATGAAAATCAAGAAATCCAAGAAAAAGAGAAAAAAAGAAACAGAAAGTACTAAAAATGAGAACTATGATATAAAATGGCAAAAATTAAGTCCTAATATACCAATATTTACAACAAATATACTTACAGTAAAATCTGTAACTTTAAAGATCTTTATCAGGAAACAAAAGTTAAAAACCAAAAAGGCTAATAATTCAGCTCGAATAGTTGTTCTCTTTTTGAGCAACAGAATAATCTAAGAACAGAAATAAATGAAGTAGAACATAAAAGAATAGAGAAGTATCTTAAGTCAGATTTCCTGGGATGGAGGTCTGCAAGGTTTTTCTGTGAAAGGCTAGCTAGTAAATATTTCTGGTTTGGCAAGTCACATAGGATGTTTATTGAATTTTTTTTCCTTCCTTCCTTCCTTCCTTCCTTCCTTCCTTCCTTCCTTCCTTCCTTCCTTCCTTCCGCCCTCCCTCCCTCCCTCCCTCCCTCCCTCCCTCCTTTCTTTCTTTCTTTCTTTCTTTCTTTCTTTCTTTCTTTCTTTCTTTCTTTCTTTCTTCTTTCTTTCTTTCTTCTTTTTTCTTTCTTTCTTTCTTTCTTTCTTTCTTTCTTTCTTTCTTTCTTTCTTCTTTCTTTCTTTCTTTCTTTCTTTCTTTCTTTCTTTCTTTCTTTCCTTCTTTCTTTCTTTCTTTCTTTTCAATCCCATACAAATGGAAGAACACTGTTAGCTTGCAGTCCATACCAAAGTAGGCTGTGGGCTGAATTTGACCTGTGGGTTGCGCTTTGCCCACCCTGTCTTAGAAGCAGAGCTGAGAAAACTACTCAGGCACACTCATTCATTCTTTGGTGTTGTATTGAGGGAGTGCTGTGAGGAGGAAGAGTAAAGAAAGGAGACTAGGACAGAGGAAGCTAAGCAAAGATATGCAGAGAACTTCAGCCTGATGCCACAGGGAGTTCTAGAGCATGAATTGCACCTAGACTCCTCTTGGGCTTCTGTGGTGCTCACATGTCTATAAGTCATTGGCTGTGATTTCCTTGGGGAGAGTGTATGCCTCCAGGACACAGGGAAGGGGTGACTGGGGACTCTAGTAGCTAATACTCCATGGAATCTGGAGGATGAGTACACCGGCCTAGAGAAGAAAATCCGTTAGAAGAACATTAACAAAGTTAAAGTAGTCTCTTTGGGGGGAAAAGAAAAGTATTAGAAGCAATTAAAATATGCAATAAAAAGAAGAAATGATTACATACACATTGAGATATTTTAAGTAGTAACAATATCAATACACAGAGAGCCCTGATCTTATGCAAGTTGAGTGAGAAAATGGAAGAAATGTAAAAGTTGATGTCACTTTTTGAAGCTAAAATAATCCTGATTCCAAAACCACATAAAAAAATAGAAGAAAATTATTGGGGTATTTCATATTTGATCGTAGACACATAAAAATAGCAGCTAATGAGGTCTAGTTGCTTAATTACCCAAAGGTTGGTGTGCAAGGCTGGAAATTCCAACCCTCCAATCGCTGGTCTTTCCGGTGACCAGCCCCATCCTGAGGCTTTCTAGAGGGGTTCCACCGTAAGTCACCTCTCTACATAAACTTAGGTATGATAAAAGGAGTTTGTAAAGAGTAACAAAATATCCTATCCCCACTTTGGAAATTCCAAGTGTATTAGGAGCTCTGCCCCAGGAACCAGGGAAAAAGAATATATTTCTTATTATACCACACCATTCTTTCTTATCCTCATCTGATCATCACCGGTGAGTTGAGACACACTTTCTACGTAGTACATGAACTCAGCTCTGTGTACTGAGTACTGACTCAGCAGTCTAATAATGCTGGTTCAAATTCTTGTTTTGAACAAAGCTATGTGACCCTGGGCAAGTGATTTAATCTCTTTGATACTCTAAAGAGTACTTTTCCTTATCTCTAAAATGGAGATGCCAATTCCTACCTCTGGGTTTTACGCTAAACACTAAATAGAGTTATCGTCAAGTTTTTGTGTAGCCCATGATCCACAGCAGTTGCAGCCAGATCTTTCGTGAAATGTCAACACACTCAATGCCTGGGCTTGAGTCTTTCACACACTGTGTTTTGTTATGCTCATACTAGATCTCTTTTAAATACAACTATAAAGATTCCTGCAGTCACCCAGTAGCTATGTAGTGTTAAGTCATTTCCCCAGGCTATTGATGAATATTCTTCACACAGCACAACCAAAAGCATTGCTCAAATAAAGATAAGACAAATTACAGCACTTCCGTTTTCCAGTCAACCAGCTCTGTCATTCAATATTGGGAGATTAGATAAATGGGACAGCAGCTTTCATTGTAAAGTCCGGTTGGTTTGTACTCAGTGATTTGTTGTTTTAAAAATGTTTTTTGGGGATCCCTGGGTGGCTCAGCAGTTTAGCGCCTGCCTTCCGCCTAGGGTGTGATCCTGGAGTCCCCGGATCGAGTCCCATGTCGGGCTCCCTGCATGGAGCTTGCTTCTCCCTCTCCCTATGTCTCTGCCTCTCTCTCTGTCTCTCATGAATAAATAAATAAAATCTTAAAAAAATGTTTTTGAATTGATTTGGTGAGTACTATTTCTAGCATAATGTTATATATATATATATATATATATATATATATATATATATATAAAATCTCCCTATTCTAGATTAGTTTCTTGGCCAAACTATATAGCAATTTCTTCATATAAAAATGTAACTACTTCTAAGGTTTCAGCTTGAATTTACACTTAGAGAATACTTGGCAAGCAAAAACTATTTTACTATGGTTTTTATATTTCAAATTTAAGCATCTTAATAGAAATAAAATTGCTCTTTCAAAGTCTTCTTAGTCTAGTCCAAACACTATTAGTGGGAAAAACATGTATTTCTACCTTTATAATCAAGGTGGGCTACTCTGGTGTTCTTTTTATCATTTCATACTTCCCCATGTGGCCAGGTAGTAATATTTTCTTTCTTTTTCTTTTTTTGAGATGGGGGAGGGGCGGAGGGTGAGAGAGAGAATCTTAACCAGGCTCCATGCCCAGTGCAGAGCTTGATGTGGGGCTGAATCCCACGATCCTGAGATCATGACCTGAGCTGAAATCAAGAGTTGGATGCTCAACTGACTGAACCATCCAGAACCCCCAGTATCTGTCATCCTTAAAAATCTAGGCAAGCAGGCATGTTTTCAATTATGCATTATGACCATTGAATAATCAGCTTCTCCGCTAGTCTCATTAGTGAAAAATGTGCAGGGGAATGACCTGTCTGTGGCAGATATCATCTCCAGCTTTCTGACAATGGCCAGAGCCATACACATCCTACCCTACTTGCTCTACTTATAATGTTCTATCAAGTGGTGGCAGTCTATGTTCCTTCCCCTTAAACTCAGACGAGTCTTTGTAACTGTTTTAATAACAGAATGTGGTAGTGGCAGTGAACCTGTCAGAAGCAGTATGGCTTCTACCTGCTTCAGTCTCTGTCTCCATTTGCCTTTGGAACCCAGCTACCATGTTGTGAGGAAGTTAGATCTGCATAGAAGAATTCCAACTGACAGCCTCAGTTAAGGTTCCAGCTAGCAGCCATTATCAACCACCAGACAAACCTTCAGATCAGAGCTACCTATAGAACTTTCTGTGATTGCGGAAATTTTCTGTTTGTGCTGATACAGTAACTTACTACCTTATGAAGCAGGCAACTGAACAGTTGTAATGTAGCTAATGGGAATGAGGAAGTGGACTTTAAATTTTATTTGATTTAAATTTAAACAAGTACATGTGGCTCATGGTTGCATTGGACTGCTTATCTTTACTTGGTTATAGCCTTCAGCCTTTGAATCTTCCAGCTGAAGCAAAAGATATCATGAAGCAGAAATAAACTGTCCCCATAGTGTCTCCTCCATATTCCTAATTCTCATAAGCCCCAAGAAATAATAATTATTGTTCATTTAAGCTACTCAGTTTGGGGTGGTTTATTATAGAGCAATCAGTAATGAATACACTGTTTCTACTGTTTTGTTCCCTTGTTTTTTGTTTTCCACAGTAAATAAAAATGTGCAAGTCTTTCTCATCTTTTAAAAGTCATCTGCACTTACCATCCTCGTTCACAGCTTATTAACTAGTCAACACCCATTAGGCTCTGGATACAAAAGAAGTCACAGTAACATTAGTTCAGGCAGGACTTCAGTATCCCACTTTGTCTTCATGTTCTCTCCTACTTCTCTCTGAGCAAAGCCAACCCTGGCAGAAAAAGTCAGAAAAGGGGGCCCTCTTGGCCTAGAAATTGCAAAAAAAATTTTGGGGGGGGGGGATGCCTGGGTGGCTTAGTGGTTGAGTATCTGTCTTTGGCTCAGGGCGTGATCCCAGGGTCCTGGGATGGAGTCTCACACCAGGGTCCCCACAGGGAGTCTGCTTCTCCCTCTGCCTGTGTCTCTGCTTCTTTCTCTGTGTGTCTCATGAATAAATAAATAAAATCTTTAAAAATAAAACAAAATAAAACATTTTTTTTTTAAAAACGGACTGTGCATGACCCACTGTGAAATGTGAATAACCTGTCTGTCCCAATATGTGGCCCAGAAGCTACTGTGAACACAGCTCTTTCAGCCAGAGTCTTTGTCTCCTTTTCTCCATGGGGTTCAGAACCAATCATGGGATATGGCTGGGCCAAGAAACAAAGCAGTTCTCTCCATGTACACCTTCTGTCCTTCATCTATCTAAGTACATCCCAACATCAATGCACAAACCTCCCTTCCATATATCCCCTTGTTCTCCTCCTGAAATTAGCCTGCCCACCTCACATGTTATCTGGAGATCCTAAAGGAACTCTATGATAGCAAAGTAACTACAACTCCCAAATGCTATTTTTGGCCCAAGTCAGCCAGACATCTGGGTGGGGAGTGTGATTTAGGGTTTCAATTTCCTAGAACATACTACCTCTACTACAAAAGTGAGGAAATATTTCTATGACACCAGTTCTCTAGAAGTGGGATAGGTCACCTTCTCTCTCCATTGGGAAAACACAAGTTCATGCCATGAGAGGCTGAAAAAATGCCTGCTTATGCTCTAAAATGTTGTTGTTGCTGTTGCTGTTGTTTTTAATAGTTTCAGAAGTCCTAAAACATGGTAAACCATGTTATATCCAAAGATATTCAAAGGTTAAATGAGATATATGAAGATTTGACTATTTGCAATTCACACTGAGAGTGCCTGGTTCAATATTGGATACATTCCAATTTAATAAGAAAGAACCAATTTATAATGAAGCGTTATGATTTGTTTGGAATATCCCAAAGTATTACTGATTATGTTACTGTATTACTGTAGTAAAAGTATTCCTAATTATTGTAACTGAATCCAAATAATGCATTTCACACACTTGTCCCCCACTACCAATCAGCTTTGGAACACTAAATTAATAAATGCATTGGTTGCTAATCAGGCTATGAGTTTTCACATTTTTGGTCTGGGTTGAAAAAACCCAGTGCTATTAAATAGATTTGAATTTTGCAAGAGAAAAGGAAATACTGTTTTTCCCAAGATGACATTCTTGGATATCACTGTCAAAATATTGTTTGATACGAAAAAAATTGCACGAATGATTAAACTTCTTGTGTATTTAATGATTTTTCATTTTCAGCATTAACTAGCACAGGTCCTTCTCAAAATCCTGTGAGGTAGATCAATTTCCTTCCTAATTCGAATAAACATACAGTACTCAAAAAGTTATACCGATGTTTATTAAAATTCAACATTCTAAAAAAATATTTTAATACAAATTATGGATAATTTTATATTTATAATCAAATGTATCTAGGTTTCTCTAGATCTTCTGATATAAATGCGGCATAGTGGAAATTATATTTAGAACATGAACTTGATCATTCAAGAAACTGGCCAAATTGAATTATCAGTCTCTAACTTGGATACTGATTCTTCTGTGGAACAACGCTAAAAGGAATTCCTTTGCTGGTTTCTCACTTGGGATATCTGGGTGTGGTTTATTTTCTTCTCTGACTGGAACAAAGATATTCAGGAAAATCTTTTACAACTAAAATTCTTTGTCTTACAAACAAGCTTGAGAAGAAAAAAAAGCAGTAGATCAAGTCTGGCTTAATCGTTTGCTTATACTAGTGCATATATAATCTGCATTTTTCCCAGGTTAACAAAAATAAAGCCCCAGGAAAGATATATGCAGTAGTATGTTTAAGCTACTGGCTCACACGCATTTTAATGGTTGAAAGTATATAAAAAAAGTTGAAGGCGGAAGAAAAACAGTAAGCAGTTATGAGACGTTAACATAACAAAGTTTTTTATTCTTTATTAATTTAAAGGAAGCTAGGACCTGATAACAATATGCTGCATATGGTTCAGAACCAAACAAAGGCTGCTTAGTTATTTATTTTGCATTTTCTCCTGTTAGGAAGTGAGAAAAAAACAGTTCTATTGACACTCAGGTTTATTTTCAATTAAAATCCCCATAAACTAGAAAACATCTCATAAAAACAGTGGAAATAGAAAAAATGTTATTCAGAAAAAAAAAAAAACCTTTCTTAAGTGTGCTAGTTTTCTATAGTGCCTTGGGCTGTAGGATAAGTCTTATAAAACTACTCAAAAAATAATTCAATCTCTGTGTTCATGTTGATAATATATAATAGTGTCTTGTCCTTTGATGTAAGTAAGAGGAAAATCTGATACTCACCAAGTTTTGAATTGACGCCGCCCCCCCCCCCCACCCCCCCCCCCCCCCCCCCCCCCCGGCACCGCCCTGAATCTGCCATTTGCAAATGTCCCACACGAATAAAAAGATGCAGCTTAGAAATGAGGGCCTTGCTGCCATTGTATTTTTTCTAATTAAAATGCAGAGTATTAAACACAGTTGAGTACATCCATGCATACATGACATACTGTTATCACATACCGGAAGCTCCGATCAACAGGACTGAGCAAAGGCTCATTTCATAACATCATTAAGATTCATTATACACTGCAGTTCAAAAAGGTTTTGTCAAAGCAAATAGTAATGGCCTGCCAGCAATGCCCAAACAGAAATTTATATTAAATTGTCCTTTTCCTCCTTTTTTCCTATGGGAATCTAGTTGCATTCCTTGCATTGGGTTCAGAGTTTAACTTAAAAGGCTTCCAGTTTCTTCAGATTGCAAAATATTACCAAAATAGAATATTAAAAAAAAGTTAAGTGAAAAATATTTGAGTAACTAGGTGGGAGAATAGTAATCAAGTATAATGACTGTATCAGAATAAAAGAAGGTAAAGTTCCAGAGTGGGAAGGTAGATAGAAAGCATGAGTCACAAGGCAGAGTATTTAATTTGGAACAAGTCAAATAAAAGCATTTGTTACTTTTTATGTTATAACCTTAGAAAAGAAAGCTCTCTCATTAAAACATTTTTTTTCTTTTATACCCTGCTGAGTGAAGATGCCTGGGGAAACAAACTTTACATGCTGGCTTTCTGACTGTAGTCGTAAGTATGATGTTATCTGGAGATTCGATGGTGAGAATTTGCTTCTTTAGACTCGATACTTTTCTTTGCCGTGTTCATTGATCACACATATGTGCTGAAACAATAAAGGATTTTAATGAATTGATTTCTTTAACAAAATATAAGGTGCAGAAAATGTAATGCAGTAATAACAGAATGTCATCTTGTAATTGGTTAGAGTTCATTCAAATATACATGTGTGCATTTATGTGTGTACTCATACATAAAATCTAAAGATACCCATTCAAAGCTTCATTGTTTTAGTTTTGAGCCCTATTCCAAATCTGGCTCTGTAGATCAGAAATGCTGAAGGAGGGCATGGTTAGCCATGGTAGAGATAGAAGTTTCCACCTGGTAAAATTACAACCTCTAGGGAGAATGGAGAAATAGCCATGGTAAACACAACATTGACTCTTATCTGATCCTTTTTGGGTAGCAAGAAACATGTTGGGAATATTTTGATTGCAAGGCACAGAAGTGGAGTCAGGCAAAAAGGGAGGGTTATTGATAGGATAATGAGGTAGCTCATAGAATCCAAGGAAGAGCACCAGTGAAGCAACTGGAAGGCCAGAATGGGGTAGTCCATGGTGCTTGTGGATACGCTCTCTGGGGTCCTGCCATTCAGTGGTTTAAGACCAAAATCCTTTGATTTCTGTGACTTTGGGTTTAAGTTTCTAATTCTTAGGAGAGAGACACTCACATGCATGATTGGTCTATTTTGGGTAGGCTATCTATCTCTAGATCATTCAACATTGTTTGAAGTCACACAGCTGGGGGTATAAACTGGGGGTCCATCTATATATGTTGAAACCATTTTGGAACGCCTAGGTGGCTCAGCAGTTGAACGTCTGCCTTCGGCTCAGGGCATGATCCCTGGGTCTTGGGATCGAGTCTTGCATCAGGCTCCTTGTAGGGAGCCTGCTTCTCCCTCTGCCTTTGTCTCTGTCTCTCTGTGTGTGTGTGTCTCTCATGAATAAATAAAATAAAATCCTTTTCTTTTCTTTTTTTTTTTTAAAGAAACCATTTCTTATTCATAAGGCGAATAGTTAGAATTGTATACAGCTGTAATTGGGATTATGAATGCAGAGTGTCCGGAATATTTCTGATGCAGAACATACCTAATCAGTGGCAGCCATCATTACTACTATTTCAATAATTTGTTAAATTCATATAACTGTTATTTGTGAAAAGAAGGCTAGGGATTTGCATGCATGACTTACATTCAGATCTCTGAAGTATTCATTGTAATCTAAGGCATAACCCACGACAAATAAGTTCGGAATCTCAAATCCAACATCTGAGTAGGGAGAGAGAGAGAGAAAAAAAAGGAATAACATATAGATAACATAAGGAGAAAGCCATCATATGTTATAGTTGGCACTTACACTGTGAGGACCTTTCATTTAGGCAGAAGTGAGAAAAATGATAAGTAATGCATAGGATGAGCCCAATAGGACCTGGACCAGAGTGACGAGGCAGGAAGACAAGATAGACAAGCAAACATACAAGGAAGAATGGCTGTACTCCTACCACACGGAGCTAAGAGAGGGCTCAGATAGCCCAGGGGATAACAAGAAATATCTATGAGTTAGTCATATAGTCCCGCTGTTCCAAAGCAAGCAGTATCCAATGATATAATGCCAAAGGAAACACTTTGGAGCATAAAGTTCAGTTCAGACAGAAGGTATTCCAGTCCTCTGGTAGGTGACTAGGTGCACAGGCTTTTGCCGCCAGGAAGTGGTTCTCCCACTGTGCTCAGAGTCCTCAGCTGGATAAAGGGCAGAGAAGCAAAACCTGGGAGACAAGATGAAAGGAAGTGGGATTGTTTAGTGTGAGGAAGAGAACACTAAGGGTTATTCCAACACTAGTCTTTGAATCAAGGAGGCAGATGATATTAATTAGCTCTCTATCTCTATTCAGGGAAGAATGGAAATAAATGGATTTAAATGCAGTATGAGGTACTTAGGTTAAATAAAGGAAAATTTATTGTAAGGAAGATAATTTTTATGGAAAAGATAGTAGGAACAGAGAATAGCTCTCCTTCAGAGGTCTTGAAACAGAATAAATGTGCCTATGGTCCAGTGGTTTTTCAAACTCTAGTTATTTTGAATCTGTTTATTACAACATTGCAGATGAGAAATATTCTTGCTTACTTTCATGAAACTGTACTTTGGCATAGCCAGTGGACTTAGAGCATGGAGAAAGTTATCCCTCTGGTGAACTACTCACCACCATTTTGATCCCTATGACCAAAGATGCTTTCACATGGAGAAGGCAACTGATTCCTGCTTGCAGAAAGTGCTGGAGGTGAGACACTTACTTTCTAGAGGGGTTGCATTACATATTACTGATAAAGACCCTCCTTTGTCCCTCCAAACTGTAGGTTGCTTTGAGAAATATAATCAAAGAAGAGAAGCAAGAGCAGAAGAAAAGATGTCAGCGCATATAAAAGATGCCATTGAACATATGGGAAAGAGTCAATTATGAGAAAGGAATCAAAAGTATCAAGCCTCAGAAATCCATGGAAACGAAACAGAGATTCTGACCCAGCTAAAAGGATATCAGTAAATCCCAGAGAACCCAGGCTGTTACCACAATAATGACTCTACAGTAAATGGAGCAATCAATCCCTACAGTAGGCATGGCACCTCAGACTGAGAAAAGCCAATTCAGAAGGCCAAACCTTCAGAGCTGTCATGGAGTAGAAGAAGGATGCTGGACAGGGGAATGGTTAGGAATCAGAGTGACCTACGTCTAGTTGGTAAATGGATGCAGTTCCTACACTTCTATTTGCAACTGCGGTGTTACTTATAGATGTCATGCAAGAGCAAGGGCAGTGATCAGAACCAGACTGCCTGGGTCCAGTACTGATGCTACGCTTACAGCAATGTGACCTTCAAAAGCCATTGAATCTTGCTGTGTTCAATTTCCTCACCTGCAAAATGGGTATATCAGTAGCATCTACCTTGGATGAATGTGGTGAAGAGTAAATGTGTTAATCTCTGTGTAGCTCTTTAAAGAGTGTAGGGCCCATCATAACCTCTTACCAGTGTTACCTATTATTTTATTCATGTCGTTGCTGTAAGTGACACAAATCATCTGTAAGTAGTTGGCTATGTCTGAAGTGACTCTTTCAACTTCAGTTAAAATCTTATCTATATGGGATCTTACGTGATTTCCTTAGAAGATTTCTATTTCCTCACTTTGCCTGACTTTACTGCACCCAGATTATATTCCCCATGCCAGTAACTGGACAGAAACGTGCTGTTGGGTCTCTGTGCCCAGAAATGATGTTGTCTAGATTTAATACACCCAGCATAGATGAAACTTGTTTTAGAATAAAGAGTCACTGGCGAAATGTCATTGGCACATTACTCGGCCATAGTGTACTCCTCTTGCTCTGATGTTTTTTCAGCTTGCTGATGGGAACTGTAGCCAAATTATCCCAGAGGATTTAGAGCAAATGTAAGTTATAAAAAATCAAGCTGAAGTCTGCCTATATGAGTGAAAAAAAGTTGCCTCTAGTGTTAGAATAATAAATTATCAAGCTGCTTGTTTATTCTTCCTGGCTTTGGAACTATTTGTATTATCAGTAAAGTGCCCTGGATGAGCAAAGTCCTCCAGAACATATGTCCGAAGTCAAGTGTGAAGATGGTATCTGGAGATATTTGTTCTGCCAATTCTCTGTGTTACTGAACTTTTCTTTGAAGGTGATGGGAAAGGTGTCTCGGATTTCCCCTTCTGTGTGCTAAAATTCAGGCTTACTGAAGGTCAGCATTATGCATTGTCTGGTGACGGTTTCTGGAGGCAGTATGCGAATCCTTCTAACCCTTTATGATGCCCTCCCATGCCCGTCTGACACGGACAGTGGACAAGGCAGGGATCCTGTATGTCAGCCAGTCTGGCGGGGTCAAGTCTCCCTCTACCTCCCTGATACCCATTAGCTCAGTTTTTTAGCTTTACGGTACTATGGAAAACCCAAAAATGAAAATATCCAATGCACACGACAGAGTATCTGGGAAAAACGCAAACTGGAAATTTAAAAACCCTTATTGTAGAGGACTCTATCCTCCCAGCAAGGCTGGGGAGACCTTGAGAGATTTGTGGGACTATCAAACCTTAACAGCTTGTGCTTCATATGGAATACTGGCAAATAGGAAATCAGAGAGTCTTCAACATGAATCAACACCACCAGCCAACCAACCAACCAACCAACCAACCAACCAACCAACAACCAACAAAAGCCAAAACCACTTACAGTCGGGTCTAAAGCCATCACTTCTAGGTGTTCTCTTCACTAACAAACTACCATTAAGAAAAAAAAGAAAGAACAAAGAAAAAAGCACTTAGTGATCCAGATAAAACTTCTGTGCATTGCAAATAGAACTAAACATCATTAAGATATGTATTTTCCCTCTGGAGCAAGTGGGGCACCATCACGGTCCCCTAATTCACCCTCCTGCTACTGTGGCACCACATCAGTGATTCTAGATAAAAGGAAGGGAGAGAGACTCTGGCACCAGGCTCAGCCAGCTGCTCCTGGAAGCCGCTAATGGAGGCACAGTAGCGAGAGACTCAGACACCTAGCAAAGCATGTCCTCTTCCCCTTCCTCTCTCTCAGGCCAGCAGTCAAATGGGCTATTTGTTCAGTGTGGTCAAGCCATAACACCCCAGGGCAAAGGGGTCACTGGTTTGGAATAGACTGCTCTCTTTGGAGACAACATCCTGTGTTAGCATCCTTCTCGGGCTTATGGGGAGATGCAGAAGCAACAATGATGTGAATGTCCTACTCACCTGGCTACCTTAATCATGTTGGGCTTGTATTTCTTTATGCTACTGAGTAGCACTTTCATGGTTTTCCCAGTTCCAACAACATCCTTTGCAAAGAGGACAGACAGATTCAGTTGAGCGCATTTGGGCAGCATGATAGATTTTTCATCCAGACAGATGATTGTACTCCTTATTAATAATGCATCATAATTAGAATTGCCATCAGATGGAGTCAAAGTAGGAAGCAGAGTTGGTTACATTTTTTAGACAGGTGCTTCTCTCTGAAGCTGGGTTTAGTGATGAATATTTCCTCTTGCAATCCTTGAACTGTGTTGAAAGCTACGTTCGGCCTTTGGAGCGCGTATGGGGCTGCTCACTGAGTACATTTGGCCTTGTGCATGCACATTCAAGGACTAAATTTGGCCTTGAGGTTATGCAACACAATACGGAACACATGAATTTTCATGGACATGGGATGTACAGCTGAATACCCTGAATGGATAAACACCTCCCCCTTGCCCTCCCCACTCAATAGGGGATTCTACGGCTGGGAAGTGAGATGTGTCTGGACGGCAGCTGGTGACAGCCTGTGAATTCTGAGGGTGCGAGGCTGCGGCGAGCCTCGGCTCATCTCTGCTGATGAGCTGCTGCACAATTAGAGGAGAATGGGCCGCAGAAGTGTATTGTCCTTGGGACAGAAATCAGCTGTCAGGAGCTGATTATCAAAACAACAGGTCTGAATTTAGCCAGGGTTGGGCAATTCGTTTGGCTAGAGGGCCTACTTCGTGGGCTATGTCTGAGCCAGGAGGACTGCAGATACATATGGCACACACAGGCAATTGTGTAACAAAAGCTTGAAAACAGCTCCCTTGAATTTTTGCCAGCTGATAAGACAGGCGTGCTCTTGAAGGAAAAGTGGCCATGTGCTGTATTAAGTCCACGGCTGCCATAGGGCCCATTCTCTTTCATTTTTTTATTAGCAGAAAACGTAAATTAAATTATAGCTTTTTCTTGGATTGTCATTTTAAAATGGATTGTGTTTATGATTTGGTTGCTGAAGGTAGGATTGTTGGAAGTCATCAGAGGTCGCTAGCAAGAACATCGAATTAAGGGTGAAAAGAGTTCAAATCTTGGCTTTACTATTATATACATGTGGTTCTATTGGGCTAGTTTCCTCTTCTGTAAAAATGCCTGATTCGCAAATAGATGTAAGAACCAATTTAGACATGTGTGAAATTAGACATAAAAGTAGATAAAGTACCATGAAAATATTATTACAAAGCTTTTATTCTAAATTGTTTCAAGCCACTGATTCTAGTTAGCTCTTAGTACATCTGGAGAGCCATGCACACAGTGTGAATTCAATAAATCCCTGTCTACTTTGATAATAAGTTCTATTTTCAAAACTCACCATTGGATTCTTTCAACTTTCAAATATGGATAAAGAAAAGTCAGCTTACCTCAACAATGAGGACATTCTGAAATTAAAAAAAAAAACACAGTTATTTAGAATATGATGCAAATCTGGCTCACGAGAGACACACATTTTTGCTTACAGTTAGAAATTTCACAATTTGCTTAGCTGGTCCTCCCCCATCCATCTAACTCAAATGCTTGGAAGTAATGTAGGCATTCCAGATTCATGTTAACAGTCTCTCTGCAATTACTGGGTGCTGCAATATTGATGTCTATATACAGGTTGGCAGCAGGGTTACCTCAGATCCTATACCTCTCTGAAGAGCTATTCACAAGTTCATCCCATGTCCCTAATTCTGGCAGACACCCCTATCCAGCATTCTTTGGTATACAAAGTTTACTAGGAAAACAACCATATAAACTATGTTGTGAATGGAGACAGTGCTCTGCAGAAGGATCACTCATTCAACTGTGACTGTCTTGCATAGCCACCAGTCACAGGGATTCTGTATTTACTCTCCAATTTTCAACCTTGAGGAAGGAAGGGTTGGCCTGGAGACAGCACTGTGAAGTGCCTGGTTGATATTTTTAGAAACATGGTTGGATTCCTTGCTATGTGCTCACAAGGCATACTTCTCTTTCTACCTAAAAACACCGATTATGTTTCATATCAATTCCTGTTTTTTAATTTATTTTAAAAATTTTATTTATTTATTCATGAGATGCACAGAGAGAGAGAGAGAGAGAGAGAGAGAGGCAGAGGGAGAAGCAGGCTCCACGCAGGAAGCCCGATATGGGACTTGATCCCGGGACTCCGGGATCATGCCCTGAGCCGAAGGCAGATGCTCAACTGCTGAGCCACCCAGGCATCCCTCAATTCCTGTTTGATATCTGTCTTCCTACTAGAATATAAACTCCACGAGGGTGGGGATCATGTTTGTCTTGTTTACTATTGTATTCTCAGTCCCTAGTATATATATATACCTGCATATAGATGCTCAGCAATTATTTACTGAGTGGAGGACTAATAACTGATGACACTGATTAATGAATTAAAACCAACCAATTAAATGGATTAGTAGTTACATGTCAATACTGTCTCACCAAATTAAAATATGACTTTGTTAACATGATATTGCAATGAACTAAAGGGTGTGGCTATTCCCTCAATGTAATGTCTCTCTTTAGATAACTCTTCATTATCCCTCTGATTCAGATAAGACTTTGAAAATTCTATCAAACCTTACACCTTACAAAGCTCACTTATGTCTAATGCAAAAGAAATGTAAGTAATGGAAGTGTTAGCTACCCAACCAAAACCATATTTACTTTATGAGTCAAATACTTCTTAGGTGGAAATATCTTTCTGGAAGTGTTTTTCTCTCGGGTATAGTCATTAAATAGTCATTTAGTCATAAAATACATTTTATTCTTTTTAAAGATTTTATTTATTTGAGAGAGAAAGAATATATGAGTGGGGGAGGGGCAAAAGGGAAGGGAGAGGGACAAGCAGACTCCCCACTGAGCATGGAGCCCGATGTGCAGCTCCATCCCAGGACTCTGGGATTATGACCTGAGCCACGGCAAATGCTTAACCAACTGAGCCACCCAGGTGCCTGTAGTAAATATAGTTTAAAAACCTTAGTTTTATCATTAAAATGTAAGGTTATCTTGTCCATTTTTAAAGTAGGTCATGCCCACAATATCCCCTACTCTAAGAGTCACAGTGACAGAGGAGTCCCCTTGGTATTCTGAACACATTTGCTGTGTTCTTAACCATTAATCCACAATAGTTAGTTAGGATGTGCATTTTTAGTCTGATTGAGGCTTAACCAACCATGCCTAGTAACCAACCTGAAAACTTGGAGAATACTTGGTTAATTTAATTCCCTGGTTCACAATCTCTTTTTGTTTCAATCTTATAATGTAAAACTCTTTAAAACTTTGTTAGTCTGCATTCTTGCCTAATTAAATAAAGCACACTGAACATAATTAAATTTGCTTTTTAAAAGCTTAGAACCTTGCAAAACAAGAGTCATCTTTGAAAAGATAGCTTTAACTATAAGATATAGTGGTGGCTGGGTAGTGGGACTTGAATGTGTACTAATTATAATGGAGAGATATATTATCAAAATAACTTAAACACATTTTAAAACTAAGGAATCCATATACAGATTCAAAGTCAAATAGAAAAGTCTAAAGATTTTGTAAATGTTGATGTAGACCCAATTGTAAAGTATTTGACCATGCTTATGTACTTTAAAGTTATCGTGACATTCTATATTATGCATAACCAAAATATTATCACATCTAACAAAAATGACAATAATCTATTTTATATTTTTCATTTTTTCTAGTTTTATTGAAGTATAATTGACATACACTTTAAAAGTTTAAGGCGTACAGCATAATGATTTGATTTATTTTTTTTATTTTTTATTTTTTTTTAAATTTTTATTTATTTATGATAGTCACACAGAGAGAGAGAGGCAGAGACATAGGCAGAGGGAGAAGCAGGCTCCATGCACCGGGAGCCCGACGTGGGATTCGATCCCGGGTCTCCAGATTCGTGCCCTGGGCCAAAGGCAGGCGCTAAACCGCTGCGCCACCCAGGGATCCCTGATTTGATTTATATATGTTGTAAAATGATTACCTCAATAAATTTAGTTAGCATCCATCATCTCATATAGATACAATAAAGAGAGAAAGTAAAAAAAGAAAACAATGTTTTCCTTGTAATGAGAACTCTTAGGATTTACTCTCTTAACAACCTTCGTATATACCACACAACTATAGTGTTAGCTATAGTCATCATATTGTACATTTCATCTCTAGTACTTATTTATCTTATAACCGAAAGTTTGCACCTTCTGACAAACTTACTCTGATTTCCCTGCTCCCCACCCGCTGCCTCAGGTAAACACAAATTTGATCTTTTTTTCTATGAGTTGTGTTTTTGTGTTGTTTTGTTTTAGATTCTACATGCAAGTACAATCATAAGTATTTTTCTTTCTCTGACTTATGTCACTTAGTATAATGCTCTCAAGGTCCATTCATGTTGTTGCAAATGGCAAGATTTCCTAGTTTCTTATGATTGACTAATATTCCATTGCGTGTGTGTGTGTGTGTGTGTGTGTGTGTGTATCACAACTTCTTTATCTGGCAACAATTTCTTAATATCATATAAAACCTAGCACATATTTAGATTTCCCTAGTTATCTTTAAAATGGCCTTTGTAGCTGGTTTGTCTAGTTGAAGCCCATGCACTGGGTCTTTAATTCTCTTTTAATTTAAAATCATCTCTTTTACTATTCTTCTATTTCTCAATTTAATAATTCTAGAGATCATCTATTTACTATGTTATATAACGATGAGAACTTAATTCTTTTATACTATCTTGCTTCTTTTTCCATCTCCCAGGGTAGATATTTGTTATGACTGTATCTTCTTGTACTGCTCACATTTTTTTCCCAGTACAAAGTCAAGTAGTATACTATAATTATGTTCCCCTTTAAAGCTTGTTTCTTTACTTGGAATTCCTAATTGCTTTCCTGTCATCATTCAGTGTTTTCAACTGCAATAGCGCTTCCTTGTCTGCCTTTCTTTCTTTCTGGCAAGCTCTTCTTTCTTGGAAGGATTAGTATGAGGAAAATATTGGCTAATTATGGTTTAACTATATTTCTCAAAGAATTTTGGAGGATTAAGGAAGCTAAGTGGGTTGATAACATCTGTAACAACACAAAGAACTTTCTGAGTTGTGTACAGTATTTAAAAAGTAAAATTATTTAGTGGGTTCATAAATGATGGATACTGATATATGAATACCAATGAATACTGATATAAAAAACCCATCTGTTACTGAAAGAGAGCTATGCAGAAATCTAGAGTTTCTCAGTGAGTTAAATAGAACAGTCAATACATATATATTTCTTTTCTTTTATCGAACATCACACTATTTTCATCACACACATTTTCAAATTCTTTCCTAAGTAATACATGGGTTTACTGTCTGGATTGCAAGCTGCCTATCTGCTGTTCACCTCCAAAAAAGCAATACCCTAGTACCTTTGGAAATTACTATACAAAACAAGTAGCCCAAAAGTATGGAGAAAGTGACTACCCTTAGAGGCATTTTCAGTAGTGTCTGAGAGAACTAATCTCTTCACATTTCAATATACCAGGGTTAGCTCCATAAGCTAAGGGACAAAGACAAATTCATCTTTATATGATCAGCATATATCATGGAGACCAGTATGTAATAGGTGCTCAAGAAATGCAACAAATTGACAATTTGGACCTTATTTCTTTCTCTAGTTCCTTATACTTTTAACATATCCCCTCTGGTTTTTTTTTCCTTCAATGATGTACAATTCCTCCTTAACTGAGCTATAATTAATATTTACTGCTTTTAATTTTGCATCATGAAATCTCCCAAAATTCCCCTCACTTTCCCCTCTTTTTCTGAGCAAGTAACCTTGGAAATTTTTTCAGGACATGCCGTGCCTCCTAAATGCTTCCAATCTGATAATTCCGATCACTGAATCTGAGATGTCTGCCAGTTACTGTCTTAGTCTTCTCATCACACCTAGCTCATTTCCTCCTGGAAAGTAAGTAAAATTTGCAACCTGAGGGCCGCAGGCAAAAATTCTATGGGGGCCTCTGGAGTGTGTCCTTTCGTTGCTATGGTGCAGTCCTGATGGAAGCTAATCACCTTGAGTTTCTTGAAGGAAAAGAAAGGAAAGATGAAAAAGAAGAAAAGAAAGAAGGAAGGAATTATGTAAATCTAAATGATTTTCTTAACTAGGTTATTCCCACTTTCAGTCTTTTAAAATGCAAAATGATTAGCACGCCACAGTCTAATCGGCAGCAGCATAGTTTCGCATCTATGGTCACGCCAAGCAGAGGGATGGCAGTAATGATGATGGGCTCATTGTGGGTGCTGAGCATGGGTAAGAGTGTGAATATGAACCCCATGGAGAAAGGAATGTAGTTCAGCATTTCACTTTATGTGATAAGTCACAAAATTGCCAGAATCATCAGTCGGTGGGCATTTCCATTATTGTTCTCAGCCTAGTCAGATGCAATAAAAAGGAATGATTTAAATAGTTAAGGCAGCCAAGGAGGAAATTTGGCAGGTTCTGACGCTTCATTCTGGCATTTGATTAGAAACTTATTTGGTGGGGGAAGGTGGCACGTCTCCTGAAATCTTGCATTTAACCTGCACATCTGTGTTTTCCCGTTGCCAGATTTGGGTCTGTTTCCATGCATTTGGTTTTATTCCACCCCTTTCAGAGATTTCCCTTGAACATGAACAAAATCTTCTTGCTTTAATGGATACACACATTTTATGAAGTGCCAGGATTAAATCAACTTTGAAAAAAAATCAACTAGAGAGCACGTTGTGCAGACAGCTTGAACACACCAAGGAAAATGCTTTTAAACATTGTGAGCCGACGAGGCCATTTAACTTAATCATTGAGGGTTCCCTTTATTCAACAGCCATGACCTATTTAGAACCATGACTCAGCCAGCTTCCCTTATGAGCTTCCTTTTCTTTGCTTTAAAAAAAAAGTAGAAAAAAGGCAAGGAAAAAGAAAAAAGAAAGAAGGAAGGAAGGAAAAAAAGAAAGAGAAAGAAAGAAGAAAAGAAGGAAAAAAAAAAAAAAAAAAGAAGACAAGAAAGAGACAGGTCCATGGTGGCTATTGTCTCTTTTCTGAACATTTTAATCCACACATCTTTACAGAGTTTAAGAAGTTATGTAGTACAGTTATGGGATTTATAATGTATAGACAATTATATAGGTGAGCGATGTCCCTATGTTTTTAAAGGTTCTTTTATGAACAAATCTGAATTAAAAAAAAATCTTTTCACAGTGTTCTTTTATGAACAAATCTGAGTTAAAAAAAAATCTTTTCAGGGATCCCTGGGTGGCGCAGCGGTTTGGCGCCTGCCTTTGGCCCAGGGCGCGATTCTGGAGACCCGGGATCGAATCCCACGTCGGGCTTCCGATGCATGGAGCCCGCTTCTCTCTCTGCCTGTGTCTCTGCCTCTCTCTCTCTCTGTGACTATCATGAATAAATAAATAAAATCTTAAAAAAAAAAAAATCTTTTCACAGTGTGTGGGTGGCTCCATCAGCTCAGGTTCTGATCTCAAGGTAGTGAGATCGAGCCCTGCATCAGGCTCCATGCTCAGCTGGGAGTCGGCTTGAGATTCTCTCCCTCTGCACCACATCCCCCACTCCCTGCCCACACATTCTTTCTCTCTCTCAAATAAATAAATACATCTTTAAAAAATTTTAAAAATCTTTTTTAACCCTCTCTCCTTCATTTCATCACTGAGCTCTGCTGCTGCTACTTTGGACAGCACTGTGCCTTCTGCAGTGCTCCTATTTGGCTCTTGTGGTTCTAGTGCTCACACTTGCTCCACCCATATGACCTCCAGACTAGTTTCTCTGCCTGGAATCTCTTTCCAGTCCTCAGTGATTCTACCCTCCTATCAAGTTCATGTTCCCAAAGCATAGCTTCTCGATGTCACTTTTGCCCAAAAACTTTTGCAACTTCTCTTTCCTTTTCTGAGCAAAGTTAAACTCTTTACTGAGACATTCCATATATTCTACAAACCAAACTTAACTTACATTTTTGTGGTTTTAAAGTATTGCTTCTCTATTTCAGGCTGATTTACTTCAGTCACATTGGTCTGCTCTTGTCCTCTGGCTCTCCTATTTCTCTCTTTTGTCCCTCATTTCATGATGCTCTTCTTCCCTTTTCTGTGTTACTCTCCAGCTTTCTGGTCCCAAGTAATACCTCTGGCTCCTCTTATGAAGACAGTCACAGTCCCAAGGAATCGTTCCTACTTTGGATTTCTTTTACGGGCAAGGAAAGAGTCTCATGTGGAAATACCTGTGAAGCTCTTCCCTAGGGGCTGAGCATTAAAAAAAAGAGGAATGTACAGGTTCAAGGCAGACTAATAATATAATGATAAATAAAGCTTCAGTATAAATTTGTCGATTGAGAAAACGTATAATCACTTTGTAAGGGAAAAGTTAGATGATGATTTACAACAATGCTCCATTCTATGCAGGTATTTACTGCAGTTTGACTTTCTTCTACAACATTAAAAAGAGTACCCACTAATTGGTACTATTTCAAGTTTTTTCCACCCAGCTGGTGTATATTCTGCTTGATGGAAAGATTCTGAAGGGCCTCTGAAACTTATTTTTAAAGTTCTCTCAAACTCAACACCTAGCCTTTCTCTGAAAAGCTGAAGAGTGGGTGAACAGATCAGGCCATATAAATGCCTTCATCTGTTTTAAGGAAAAGGAAATTCCAAATGTTAAGTGAAATTGTTTTCATTCCTCCACCTTCAGGTGTGCAGCGTTCACCAATTCAGTCCCCACTTTGAATCTTTTATGACACCAAAACCCTTATGCTTCTTGAAGACAATGTGTCCTCACTTGACACCTTTGTCACTGAACTTAAACCCAACTCACTGGCTGATGTGCTCTTTGGTCTGGCTAGATGGGCTTCTATTTACTTTCCCTCTACCATGCCCTCCTTTTCTTACCCTTCATTGAACACTTCCGTTTTTGTTTTTTTTTTTTTTTTGTTTTCTTTTTTTAAGAGAAAGAAGAGCCTGCATTGAATGAGTGACTTGTCAGCTAGACATCTTGCATGATGCAGGAGATAGGATGGTGAATAAGATAGGCAGGTCTCTATCCACCTTATACTACATTCTGGTGGGGGAAATAGACAAATAAAAATGTTAGTTAGCCTCCAAGTAAACACTCCAAACTGTGGAAAGAGCTTGACTTAAAACCGGGTACTGATATAGAGATGACTGGGGAAGGTGAGTAGCATGCAAGGGGGGGGAATAGTGCTCATTTTAGGCCGAAAGTCAGGGAAGGACTCCCTTACACTGGAGGCTGAGACATAAAAGGTAGGCAGAAAATGGATTCCAGGTTGGAGGCCACAGCTCCTCCAAGGTCTTGGTAGGAAGGAGCTTAACCAGTGTGATTATGGCACTATGAGGAGAGGTGAGTGGTGTATGATGATGCTGGGAAGGAAGCAGGGCCAGACCACACAGGTCTAAAAGGCTGTGAGAAAGAGGTTGGATTATAATCTTAGAACACTGGGAGTAGAGTTCCCAGATAAAATATGGAACACCCAATTACATTTCAGATGAATAACAAATAACTTTTGAGCTTAAGTATGTTCCAAATATTGCTTGTGACATGCTTATACTAAAAATGTATTCATTATTTATTTGAAATTCAAATTCAACTTGGCATCCTATTCTCTCTCTCTTTTTTTTGCTAACTCTGACAGCCCTAGTTGAGAGGGCGCTGAAAGGTTTTCAGTAGGCAAGTGAGGCGATCCAATTGGTATTTTAAGAAGATCCCTTTGGCTTTTGTTTCTTGGAGGATAGTTTGGAGGGTAGCAAGAGTTAAATGAAGGCAGAAGTTCAAGGAGACTAGTTAGGCTACCATAACATCCCAGAGGAGAGATAGTAGTGGTCTGGCCCTAGAAGACCAGTGCTTCTTAAGTTTGCATATGCGTAGGAATCATCTAGGGATCTTGTTAAAAGGAAGACTTAATTCAGAAGATCTGGGGTGGGATCTGAGATATTGCATTTCTAATTAGTTTGTAGGTGGGGCTGACCTTGCTGTTTCCTAGACCAAAGGTCAGCAAACTATGGCCCATCGGAAAATCTGGCCTGCTGCCTATTTTTCAAAATAAAATTTTATTGAAACATGATCCATTTCCCTTTGTTTACATTTTATCTATGGATGCTTCCTGGTTTCATGCTATGATAGTGGAGTTAAGCAGTTGCAACAGAGACTGTGTAGTCCACAAAATCTAAAAACATTTACCACCCAGCCCTTCCCTAAAAAGTTCATTAACCCATGCCCTAGACCACATCTTGCTACTGCAAAAGTCTAGGCTTGGGTGATTACTGCGAAGATGGTGAGAAGTGGGCAGATTTAAGACACATTTGAGAGCACTGAATAATGAAACACTCCCCTCTGATGTGAGCCCAGGTACCCTGAACTACATAAAAATGCATCTTTAAACCTAAGCTGTTGCGACAATTGAGAACCTGGCTAATCAATGTTGATTCATCTTAGAAATACTTACCCATTCTAAGCTCAAGGGGTTACTCAGCACACATTTAGATATATATAGAAATCCATCTACGCACCCATAAATGCAAGTAAATCCGTGGTATCCATAAAGATACCACGGAACAGCAACTGGTAACCTGGAAGAATCATTTGTCATTCGAGCAAAAAACTGAAGTTGATTCCTGCTTGTGCTTACTGCCAGCTGATTTTCCATCTCTCCCATCTCACCTCCCATGATCTCTACTTTCTCATGAAGGGAGAGTGTCTTTGTAGTAATTCTAGGAGGGGATACTGAGGCACAGCACTATGACCTCTCCTATCACTCGGCCCCTAGTAAGAAATACCTTTTCCCCATCCTCTTCTCTACGTCTAAGGAAAGGGAATATCCAGTACTTACATAAGAGGGAGATCACTTTAAAATGAGATAGAACACATGATGAGACGAGCATTGGGTGTTATACTATTGCTAGCAAATTTAATTTAAATAAAATAAAAAAATAAAATGAAATCGAAGATGATTTCAGAAAGTAGGAGAGATACCCAATTTGGGGTGCAACCTTCTTCTTGGCATTCATTTGGGATTCTTAGAATTGCCACTTTAACAGTTCTGCTGGTAATAGCCCACAGCAAGAGGTTTGTATCACACACTGTATGGTTTTTCTCTTGTGTCATACACCTGTAAGGCCCCAAATGACTTTAAAGGCCATTTCAGGGTTGTTAAATGTTGTGAATTTTTGGAAATTGTTTAGAGTATTTTAGCTTTCTAGGATGTTATTTTTATTTTTTATTTTTTTGCGGTGCTCAAACTCACAACCATGATATCAAGACCTGAGTGGAGATCAAAAGTCTGAGGCTCCACAGACAGGGCAATTCAGGTGCCCCAAGGTTGTTTTTTCATGCACTGACATCTTCAAATGGTGGTCCAGAGATGTATTAACATAAGCAAGATAATTCCAGTTTTTGTGGAACATAATTTCTGTCTAGATAGCAATGGCACACTTGGATGGCTACTATGCTATCTTCAGGGTAGAGGGAAGGAAGCCGGTTTGTATAGTTAGAGCCCTTGTGACTCTGTAGTTTTCCTAATGTTATTACACAGATTTTTAATACATGTGCCTGCTATTCCTTCTCTCCATCCGGACACTGCATAACAATAACAGCCACAAATATGAGAGATTAAACTTGCGGAAGAAACATTTGACTCAGACAGCTGAAGTTGTTCAAGGATAATGAATACAAAACAAGATAAGTCTGGAGAGCTGTTGCTTGCATTCACAGCAAAATTTGAATCTCAAGTCCCATTTCCACAATGGCCATGTGCTTCATGAAACAACTCTTCCTTCCACGGGATACATTTATGTCACAATCCAAACAGATTTTCACGTAATTATTAAGCATTGGCAGGCTTGGAACTCCATGTTGAAAGTGGAGTTGTGTGCCCCATGAGCTAGTGTATTATGTTCTTTTGCATGAGAGTGAAAAAGGCATAAGGTTGAAAACTGTGCTCTCAAGAAATCCTTTTTTTATTCCCTCCTTAAATTTTAGATATTTCGACAACCCTGTTTAAATGTCTTACTGCAGTGCCTAGGTGCTGAGGCATAGATGAGAGCCAATTTAAAAAAAAGCAGACACATAAAGGAAAAAGCTTCCTTTTCAAGAAGAACCTGCAAGAGGAGAAAAGGAAGAGAGCAGGAGTGCCAAGGGATTTTGTAATGAACTGTTGTCTGAAATGAGATTGGAAGGAAGGTTGGAGACGAAAGATCTGGTCGGGCTCAGGTCTTGGAAGCATTATAAAAGGAGTGTTTTATAAGGAAGAAATCATTAAAAGGATTCACACATCCATTTGCATGAATTAGCAAACCCGGGAGAGTGTCTGAAATGCATTGCAAGAGCTGACCTGAAATGAAGGTCATTGATTTCCCCATGACATCAGTGCAGACCGAGCAGAGTTACATTTACAAACCTTTCCAGCCAGTGTTGAAAGATCATGGCCTCCAATTATCTGCATCTCGCCCATGGACTGGTCGTTCTAAAAAAAAGAAAAGATAATATTTCACTGTACCAGAAAACCTTTACAGCACATTTTCCCCCGTCTACCCAGCTTGCGGCTGGATTGCGCCTGACAAATACGGCACAAATAGCTGGTACAGATTCCTGGTTGCCCCTGGTTACCGAGAGCCACTCGCCTGCTACTGTGTTGGAGACAAAGCATTCTAATGGCTTGAGGGGAGGGGAGAGACTGCGGTGGGGGGATGTTAAAGGAGTGGAGAGAAAACGAACAAACCTAATTTAGGAACACAAAAGTGATGGGAGGTGCCTGAACCTACCCCAAGGCAGAGGGAATTGGGGAAGGCGGTCCTACTCTGGGACCTCCCTGGGTGGAGGGGGCTCCCCTGGGGGCCCCCAGAAGTGGACCACGCATTTGTGTGCTAGGCCAACAAGCCCCAGTACTCCGCCAGCAATCAGATGGTGATTCCCCAAGAGATTAGAGGCCTCCTCTACTCCTGCCAACACAGGTCCAGACTGTCCTCTGAGGTTGAGGGTGATTCTAACAGTTCACAGATCAAGCACTATGGCACTTAGGCCTTCAGGCAGGATTGAAGGCTTCAAGAAACTCTTGCAGTCCCAGGAATATGTCTAAGAGACTTTTTATACCCCTTTCATTAGAGATCATGAGTATTCACTTTTTTTTTTTGCATATGCACTTTTGTGATGTTTTTATATCATACATCATCCTGTCCTAATTAAATCACACACAAACACACACACACACACACACCCCCCAAAATGGATTGTCACATAGCACACATCACAACAAAATAACATGGAGACAGAACAGGAGACAGAAAGCAGGCAACTTTTTTTCTGGCCTCACTGCAGAGATAGGGCAAAGGGCCGGACACACAAACCCTACAGACAGTGGCTCGGAGACCAAGCAAGAATGCGGTCATGTTACAGTCCCTTCTAGCAATAACCCTAGGGAGAAGATGATGGTGCAGGCACCCTGTGAAGGATGTGCTGAACCAGAAAACACCTTAGGTCACTGCTGTGGCTTTCTTAGTTTAGGATTTTCCTCTCTTATTCCAGCAACAAGGCTCTGACTCCTTCCTGGAGGTGGGGTGGAGCTGTGTGGGGCGGGCGGATGTCGTTCATTCCCTAAGGATCAGGTGGGGCCAGGCCTTGCTAGGTAACCAGCTCCGCCTGAAGCCGAATCCAGCCTTGGACTTTCTAGCTACTGAAGCCAGGGTCTCCCCTTAGGAATGTTCCTGGGTTGGTTTGAATTGGATTCTGTCACTTGCAACGGAGTCTCTATCGAGGCATAGTTACTCGTCATAGAATTGGTCATCTGGGAAGGGAAAAAGCAGCCAAATAACCAATAGAACCGTTGTTCCAATGAAGCAGCTGTTTGTCTTTTTACCTTACTGCTTGAGAGAGGAGAAAAATGACCTTAAAATGTTTTCACTTCCTCTTTCTTGGTAAAGCATTCACTCTTTACGGCAACAGAGTGGAAGGGATGCCCAACAATTAGATAAGTCCAAAAAAATTCTTAATGGGAACTGATCTCAAAAGGAGATAGTCAAAGAACATCCAGAATTCACGGATCTCTTGCTGTTTTTGAGTGAACATTTATTTATTTATTTTAAAGATTTTATTTATTTGAGAGAGAAAGCATGAGAGAGAGAGAGAGAATCACAAGCAAGGAGAGGGGTAGAAGGAGAAGCAGACTCTCTGCTGAGCAGGGACACCCCCCTCCCCCCATGCAGGGCTTGATCTCAGGACCCTGGGATCATGACCTGAGCCGGAGGCAGACACTTAACCAACTGAGCCACCCAGGTGTCCCTTGAATAGGCATTTATAATCATACATTCACCAAGAGTCATGCTTTAGGTTAGGAACTTGTCAAAGGAGAAGATTTTCTTGTCACTTTTAGAGGTGCTGAGATATAGGAGTTAACATAGGGGGACTGTCTGCATATTAGACTGAAATGTGTTGTTAATAGCAGCAGGAAAAATAAAATTTCAATACCTCCAGAGGACGGAGGTATGCAGAATTGGATGCAACTACTAGACCACAAAGTTTAATGTAACAAACGAGATTTACCCTCTGCCAAATCAGAGTAAACTTCATAATAATTCTACTATGATCATCTTCATTCTATTGATTGAAAACAAGAACCACACTATATCAGAAACCTAAATAATATGTTATAAGTCACACATTCAGCATGTTGCCACGCAAGTCTTATATCAGAAAGTCTTACTTAGAGTCCAGGTTTATAACATGTTTTTATTATTAGATCTGTCCTTAACTCATCTGGAACTTATGTCTTCCAAGTGTGTATATAGTCAATTGTCCCAATACTACTTATTGAATTGTTTGGGGTATTTTCCCCCCTCTGGTTGGAAATGTCATTTTTATCCTATCTTTCTTTCTCACATGTGAGGGCCAATTTCTATATTCTTCTGTTTCATTAGCCTAAAATGCCCATTTTCACATTCATACATACTGTTAAATTATTATCACTTTTTAGTATTTGGTAGAGAGAGTCCTGTTTTTGTGTTCTTTTTAAGAAATGCTCTTGGCTATTTCTGTATATCTATTTGCCAATTTACTGGGCTGTTATGAAGCTCAAATGAATTAATATATACTAATTATTTAGAACAGAGCCTGGCACACTGTAAATATTTCCCTCCCTCCCTTTCTTCTTCCTGCTTCTCTGCTTCCTCCTTTTTCTCCTTCCCTCCTTCCTTCCTAGGAAATGGTCACTCCTCAGACCTCTCTGGTACTCTGGAGTCTGGAGCTCCCTCTGGTTTGATCACGCCAGCAAAGAAACCTTTCGTGTCTTGCTGGAAGGGAGAGCAGAACTTCCAGGACCATCTTCTCCATTCATCCATTATCCATCACTTTGCTGCTTTTAGTCCATTCCTCCTTCTCTCCACCTTCTAAGAACCTAGAGACTAACTTGTGAGCCTTTCAGGAATTCTGAGGCATGAATCCTGTATTTCTCATTGACAATTCCCTCCATAGGCATTTAGGTGTTCACTTTGCCTATTCGGCTGAGTCAGTGCCCTTCCTTAATCCGTTTTGCCTCCTAAAAAGCCCTGACATCTCTTATCTGCTGAGGTTTTCTTCCCTCCTCTTTGTCCTTGCACATGTATATACCTCATTTATTTCTTTACTAGTATTTTGGTGGGATTTCAGGAGGGAATAGAGCTAATTTTATGCATTCAATCCATTGTGTGTAGCCATGATATTTTTCTGATGGTTCAAGAGCATCCTTTAATTCCTAGGATTGATGTATATTTTTTATTTTTTTTTTTTTTTTTTTTTTTTTTTTTTTTTTTTTTTTTTGGGATGATGTATATTTTTTAAAGATTTTATTTATTTTTCATGAGAGACACAGAGAGAGGGGCTGAGACACAGGCAGAAGCAGAAGCAGCAGGGAGCCTGATGTGGAACTTGATCCCAGGACTCCGGGATCATGACCTAAACCAAAGGAAGACGCTCAATCACTGAGCCACCCAGGCATCTGGATTGATGTATTTTTTAAAACATCATTGGTTTTGATTTGATAATATTTTATTTGGGATTATTTGTCTTATCTTCATATTCATCTCATCTTCATTCATCTTATCTTCCCAAGTCTTATCTTAATAAGACTGCTTCATCTTACTTATTTCATTAGTAAGATTGGCTTATAATTTTAAAGCAAAGTTATACTAGCCTCATACAATTCATTGAGTGGCTATCTTTTTTCTATGCTCTAGAAGACTTTGCATAGGAATGGACTGATCTCTTTTGCTAAGGTTCAGTAGAGCTCAGTATAGGTATTATAGAGCTCAGTATAGGTATTACTTAATCCACAACTTACAAAAGAGGAATCTGAGCAATGAGCATTTACAGACCTTGCTCAAAGAAGAGCTGCTAATAAGTCAAGGGATCCAGTTCAATCCTGGAATTGCCTGGTTCCGTAGTATTCTGGTGTAACCTACCCCAGCCCAGCACCTGCAATATTCCTAGAAGAAAGAAGCCCATAGTATGTCTTTGAGAGGAACCTGGAGAAGGAGTGGATCCTGCTTATACTAATGAAGTGAAATATGTGAGCTTAAATGGCCAAGAGAAGCCAACATCTTGGTAGGAATGCTGGCAGCAGTTATGTAGATTTAAAGCGCCAAGGGAATCTCTGACATTTGGTTCAGGCTTCCTTGAAGGAAATATTTTGGAAATTACCAGTTTAGGTGACCTGGTCTCCAGGTACAAAAAGGGCATGCCCAAGTAGCCCTGCAAGTGTGGCGATTCCTCCCATGGAGATTTTGGACTGCTTAGATAATGTTTAGGAAAAAAAAAAAACATTACTGAGCAAGAATAAATATCCTGAATTCCTGTCCTTTTGAGGAACAGGAAGGGGAAAAGTAAGGAAAATAAATAAACAAAAAACCACTCTCTAAGCCATTCATTTTCTTTCTTTTTTTTTTTTAAGATTTATTTATTTATTTATTTATTTATTTATTTATTTATTTATTTATTCATGAAAGACACACACACACACACACACACACAGAGAATGAGAGAGAGAGAGAGAGGCAGAGACACAGGAGGGAGAAGCAGGCTCCACGCAGGGAGCCCGATGGAAGACCCCATCCCAGGTCTCCAGGATCATGCCCTGGGCCGAAGTCAGACGCCAAACCCAGGGATTCCCCTAAGCCGTTCATTTTCAAAGTCAGAGACACCTGCTTCAGAATCTGTACACAGGAGAGCTTTTTCAATATTCTCAGTTACCACAGATCCCTCAACTTTGCTTTCCCCCCATGAGTCTTATTTTTCCTCTCAGCTATTCTGTGCTCAGTAAGGTCATTGATCCTATATTAAATGGATAGAGATACAAAACAAAAACCAGAGATACTTCATTATAAGGAGTTTTAATGACCAAACTGCCTGAGTTTCTAATTAAAAGGGTGCAAACGACTATTCTTTTTTTTTTTTTTTAAACTCTAACATTTGATGCCAAGTCACAGAACGAGGACAGGTAAATCGGTTCCAGCATTCCCAGTTTTCTTTTCAACCAGTGGTTGATGTAGGACAGGACTCTTCACTGGATCCCTTAGTCCTTTAAGCTGCCTGATGTCAGAGTGGAGGGCACAGAGCAGTCAAAGCCTGTGTAGCTTCTGTGCCCCTTGCTTCAAACAGAGCAATTCCACTTACATCGGCTGGATTCAAAGTTAGTTGGTGCAGGCAAAAAAAAAAAAAAAACGTTCTAAAATAATTGTGTTAGTGTTTTCTCCTTTGAAATTGGCTTACTTTTTGGTTTCCTGTTCACTTAAATACCCATCTGCTTCTGAGATCGTTTAGGAACTCATTCTTACAAACTATGGGGGAGAATGCTGTGGAAAGAAGAATGTGGGGGTTAACTGACTAGGCAGCTGGGGTCCCCAGCTACCCTCAAGGACCAGACTGTCTGGGTTCTACTCACAGCTCCACTCTCCATTAGTTGTAGGACCTTGAGGAAGTTACTTAACCTTTCAGTGCCTCAGTTTCCCTATTTGAAAAAAAGAGCATATTAATAGTTTCCATCTCTTAAGATTATTGGAAGACTAAATGAATTCATGTTCATGAAGCACTTAAAAAGGTGCATTTAAAATTAGCAAGTACGTAAACTAGGCCCTGTATTCTCCTAAGGAACTTGCATATCTACCTGGTGCCCAAACACTGACTTTGTGATGTATTCTTTGTTCGGTCCACTCAGCATATTACTACTCTGCGGGTGCCATGCACTCTGTGGTTAGGGTTTACCAAGGCTAACCACTACCCATGAGGCATGTGGGTGAGGAGGACTCATGTCCTTGCACTGCCACTTTGTATCTCGACGGCAGCTTTGGTTAAAAACGACCTCATATGTGTTTTCTTTTGGGGTTTCTCAGTGACCTCCCAGTTCCCACACTGTGGTGTCTGAAACTTTACAGTGGATCATTTGGTGGGCATAATTTCTGGCATTCCACTCTTCTGTTTTCATCCTTCTCAACAGGCAGAAACCAGAGATTGTGCTCTGACCTACTTTTGTACTTAGCTCTCATTGGATCCTTGTGGGAGCCACCTACAAGTCAATAGAGCAAGGAGTTTACCTTGAAACTGCCTTACAAGATGGCAGCAGAAGGTCTGTGGTAGAACGTGAGATTGGATGGCTGGGTTTCTGCTCTCTTTCCAGGCCCAGCTGCATTTTTACTTTGGAGATCATAAGATACCCTAGTTTCTTTCACCATTTAGCTTAACCATAAATTCACCATTTTAGCTTAATGTAATCTAAAATTGATTTATATACTACTTATAAACAAAAGAACCTCAACTAAGATACCATGCTAACTTACAGGAAAAAGTATTTGCAAATTTTGATAAATATTACTAGTGACAAATTACTTGTGGCACATCTCATCCTTATTGATGAACACCACTGTCCTGCATTGAGACCTCAGGAGTTCCCGGCATACAATCTACTGTGTTACCCTCTGTGTCTTAGCCTATACTTGTTCACACCACACTTCTCCAACTTTCTTCACATGGGTAATTCACACTCTTTCATCAAGACTCAGTTCAGGCCTCATCTCTTTTAGGAAGCTTTCCTAGAGTCCCCTGGACTTTATATGTGTCCCAAGAACACTCTATGCAGATCTGCATGTTAATAGAGCATAATCAACTGGAATTTTTTATGAATGTAACAATTGCCAATAGAATGGAAACTCCTTCAGCATAACAGCCTTATTATCATCCTAATTGTATCCTCTGTTGCTGGCACATTGTGGTATCCAGTGTTTCTGAAGCCATACTGAAGCATCTGAGTACATACATTGGCTATATTTTTAATACTTCTCCTACTTAGCAACAAGTGTTCTTGGCAGCACTTGGTTTCTATTCCTTTAAGCTCTTTCTCCAGCTGTCCAGAAGCCTAAAGGAGCTTATTACTCAATGGGAGTCAGAGAAAAATGAAAATTATAAACCAACTCGTGAGAAATAACAGTAAAGCTCAATTGAGAAGGACTTAAATAAAGTTGACTTGAGTAACATGGAAGATGGGAATATGGGAAAAATGTAAACCTTCCTCTGTTATGTCTGATTTCCATCCAAATTATATTTCTTTATTCTCATGCTTTTATTATGTCAGTTCCCAAACAGTCTCCTCAATATTTTTAAAAACCTAAATGCACATATCCATGTGAATTCTGAACACTAAAATTGTGAGAATATGATTTATTAAGATACTTAATAATAGGAATTCATTTCATGATTAGTAAAAGATACATTTTAAAAGCCAAACTCATATTTTAACCAGAAAAAAAATCAAATAGGTTAGTATGTACAATTTCATTCATTTGGAAGTCCACATGTATTTTGCATCTCCTGAATTTGGTGTGTCTAACTTTCCAAACATGATGTGACTTTATTCGAAGACAAAATGTCTTTCTGTTTAATGACAATGATTTATTACTCCATTGTGATTGGTATTCTACTCCACCCAGTCTCCAAGAGGGGTAGTGGTTAGCTAAGAGTAATCTCTACCCAACAGAGAAAGGCTCTTTTCTTTATGAGAAATGAAGGAGAGTTGAGTTAGAAGAAGGGGCCACAATGATGTGAAGAATCTATAGGCTAGAAGGAATAATGAAGGGTCATCAAAAAGAAAGAAAGAAAAAAGAAGAGAAGGAGGGAAGAAGGAGAAAATAGACCTTTATTTTAATTTAGTTATAAAGGACCCCTGGAAGGAGGAAACACAGTTTGAAAACAGATCCAGTGGGTTTGCTTTACATGAACTCTGTTTGAAATCTTGAAGCAGGATATCCTTCTGTTTTGAATCTTAGTATGGACTGCTGTTTTGGTTTAAGTTATGCTTTTAAATTATGGATCAGAAGGACAAACAAGTGAAGCCTCTCAAAACATGTGAGTGACCCCAAAAGACTTCAGTAAAATCTGTGTTTTAAAACGTGGATGGCCATATTGCAGTGGTGACTCTTTCTTGAAAGACCATTTTCTCCATACAATTTTTTCCCCCTAAATAACCCAGGGAAGATTTATAATTATAACTTAAAAAAAAACACAATTGAAAATAGTTGTTCAACAGTAATGAAATCTTAAACCAGCTCTCATGAACTGGTTTTAGGATTGCCAGGGGAAGGAATGGTGGACAGCAAAGACCAAGACTGGCAGCCGATAGCATGCCAGAGAAACTTCTAGAACACACACCACTTTTGGACATTAAACTTGGGTCTATCTTCTTTCCTACCCAATTATACTCTGGGTCCAAAGAGTTCTGCTCTCTTGTGTCACTTCTTAGCTCAAAATATTTCTGAAGATGCATGCTGCAAAATGATGTCTGATTTTGTCTGATTTCTTTTTCCACCCTCAGAGCCAGGCAAGAGGGGCCCTGCATACCACAAACACCAAAACACAAAGACATTTACTTTTTTTCTTTTTCGTCTAATAAGGAAGTTTCTGGAAAATTCTGTAACAGTTTGAGCTAATGAGAATTATGCAACAGGGACATGTGTGCTGAACTGGGCTTTGCTCTCTATCCCCTTGTAGAGTCAGGTTTGTTGTGGGGGGGGGCGATGGGGAGTATGGTGGTGGAGAAAGGCAAGCCTTTTCTTGGGAAACCAGAAAAAGGGGCTGATATTTCTTCAAATTGGTGACCCTAAATCACTCAAAGCAGGTGTCTCAGAGACCAAGCTCCCCAGATAACCAGATAACTGTGTTCCCTCTTACCTCTCTACTCAGAAGGTATAGTCTTGGTGGCACCTGAATCAGGAGAAAGAGGCCTGTGGGAGAAGAACCTAGCTGTCCCAACTCCCTGAAGAGCTGAAGTGGGTCAGTCTCTTGTGGGTTTTAGGCAGGTTCAGTCACCACCCAGGAGCTGGTCCTGGGCCCAGCTTATGCCCTGCCCTGCCCTGCCCAACAGACACAGGCTCTGCTCAGGCTTGCAGCCTGCAGGGATGATGAGTACAGTTCCTTTCATCTCCAGCTCAGGTGATCTGGGTAGAAACATGAACCCAGCCATGGACAAAGTTATAAAACTTCAAAATATTACATATTTAGAAATATGGTATGTGGATCTGCATTTGTAATTTTGCCTTGGGCCCTGTAAATATTAGAAGCAAGGCTGACTTTGAGAACCATTTCTTAAAAAGATTTCATTTATTTATTTATTCATGAAAGACAGAGAGAGAGAGAGAGAGGCAGAGACACAGGCAGAGGGAGAAGCAGGCTCCATGCAGGGAGCCCGATGTGGGACTTGATCCCGGGACTCCAGGATCACGCCCTGGGCCAAAGGCAGGTGCCAAACTGCTGAGCCACCCAGGGATCCCACTTTGAGAATCATTTACTGAACATTTACTAAGTGCCAGGCACTATGCTAAACACATCACTTTTATGAATTCTAACAAAATCCCATGAGGTACCATCCAGCAACCATACTCTTTGGTATTTACCCAACAAGTTGAACATTTATGTCCACACAAAAACTTACACTTGAATGTTTACAGCAGTTTTATTCATAGTTACCAAAACTTGGAAGCAACGGAGATGTCCTTCAGTACGTGAGAGGATAAATAAACTGTGGTACTCCCAGACAATGGAATATCATTTAGTGCTAAGAAAGAAATGAGCTATCAAGCCATGAAAATACATGGAAGATGGTTAAATGCATATTCCTAGCGAAGATGCCAATCTGACAAGGGTATATACTCTATGATTCCAACCATAAAACATTCTGGGAAAGGCAAAACTATGGAGACAGTAAAGATCAGTGGTTTTCAGAGGTTGTGGGGAGGATGCATAAGTGGAACACTTATAAGTGGAACACAGGAGATTTTTAGGGTAGCATAAATACTCTAGGATACCATAATGATGGATATGTGTCATTACACATTTGCCCAAACACATAGTTTTGAGGTGTCAATGTAGGTTGTAACATATGTAACCAGTTGTAACATATGTAACACTCTGGTGAGGGATGTTGATAGTGGGGGAAGCTGTGGGTGTATGGGGTCGGGGGTACATGGGAACTCTCTGTACTTTCCCCTCAATTTTGATGTGAACCTAAAACTGCTCTAAAAAATTAAGTCCATTTAAAAAAAAATCTTATGAGATAACAAGTACTGTTATCATCCCAATTCAAGTAACTTTGCTAAATAACAGTAACAGGTTCCACAATTGGAAAGTGACAGAGCTGGAAACAAGATAAACCTCTGTCTTGCTCCAAAGCCTCCACTGAACTAATACATTCTAGAGTTTTTCTCTAGGGTCTGATCAGAATCTACCTTCATACTATACTTCGTCTCCCCTAGAGGTGTGTGTCATATTCACATGAATCACCCGTACAGACTGTGATCTTGAGGCCTGAGAATCTGCATTCCTAGTGAGCTCCCAGGTGATGGGGAGGGGACAGGTCCCTAGGCCACCTCTCAGTCATCAAGGTCTATGTTCTACCCTGCCAGCTAAGTCCAGCGCACACCTTGCATTTTATCATCGTGTGTCTTATGGATGCTCCCTCCACCCAGAATGTTTTTATGTCACGTCTCTTCTTGTTAAAATCATAACTTTCCTAGACATATAAAGTAAACATCACCTGATCCTCAACCCACCACCACCATCAGCCAGAATTGATTTCTCCCACCAAGGTCTTTCCTTTGCATTAAGCATCAATTCCTGCAGTTCTTGTTATACTACTATTCCTTGCTCATCACCTATGCATCTGTTCACTTTTGCTATTCTAAAGGCAACTTGGGGATAGAGACTTTAGATCTTTCATCTTTGTACGTTCCTTAACACTGAGCAAGCCTTGGATGCAGAATGGAACATGACGTGTTCCCCTTTTCTGTACAGTGAGGACAATAACACTGTTACTGTTATTGTTTGGATTGTGAGATTTAAGTCAAATGTCATATGTAAAGTGCTTTGCCCAGAGTAGGCCCCTGATAAATATTTATTGAATTGGATTTTCCTTCTCTGTTATCCATAAAAGGGAAGGGGGAGAGTGTGGGAGTGAATTAATGACAAAGCCAGGCCTACCTTAAAGTATCTTAATCATATGAATAACTTTATTCACATGATTTTTTTTCTCTCTATCAAGCTCTACTTCACTTTGTTTTGTTTATTAACTTCCAGTCATTCATGTAACTAAAATTTATCAGTATTTATAGAAGGAACCTGGAGTATTATTTCCTGGTTCACATTTTCTATGGAAATCATTGTCTAAAACTCAACATGGCTTACAGACACAAGGAATAAATGTGTCCTTACATCATGGTAAAGTATAAGGTAATGTAACGATACATTTAATGTACATCTATAATCTAGTGGTATGTCCATATAACTCAAAACAACCAAATTTAAAATTAGGTAATGGTTTTCAGGTAACATGATTGTATAAGAAGAAATAATTATGACCAGACACAATGGTTATCTTAACCAATTACTCACCAGGACACCTTGGAAAACTCACTTGATTTCTCATTTACTCCATCTGAAAAATGGGGATAATACTGCCTGCCTTACTTGCTTCCCAGAATTCATGTCAAGAACAAATAGGTTGCCAATGCTTGCAAATGCTACAAAAAATAGAGCATACTTTTTATGTGCAAAAATGCACTAACAATATCCTCAGCCACAATACAAAGCTAGAGGGAAAAGGCAATTTATATGAAATACAAAGAAAGTAGAATACCAAATGTCAAGCATTTCATTTACTATTACTATATATTAGGTTTATAGTTTTGCGCCAACTTCTCCAGGTATCTAATGAGACATGAGCATTACGTGAGAAGGTTCGAGAGCAGAATGCTTCTAAGGTCACCTTTTATTTTTCAGAATAAGAAAAGATGGTTTATGTGATGTAGGCATGTTGATTGGCAGTGCAGGCTTGCAAATTCCTTCAGTATTAAGTCATGTCTTCAAAACTGGGTGGGGCGCTGAGTTATTAAATTTTTTCTTTGCCTCTGGAGGCCAGGGCTTGGAAGTAGCTGAAGACTACATGTGAACTGAGCTGGGTGGTCTCGGGAAAATTCTGTGTAAACAGCGTTGCTCATCTAAAAGTAGCACAATACCCTGCACATCTGTCTGTCCATATTATACAAACAGAATCTGGACTCCATTAATGTGCCTGAGGAATAAATTATTCTCTAATAAATATTTTTATAATCACAGTGGAAAGGAAGGGTCTAGGACAGCAAAGGAAATGAGACTCTGCTGTACCAATTTGTTGGCGGAAGCCTGGAAGAAGAATGGGAGAAGGGAGTAGACCACAGCTGTGTCTGACTTAAAGTGGGCATGCCTTCTTTAAGATGGGAAAGGTGGGGTTCCATATAGACTAAGGTACAGGAGAGTACCTTATACTATACTTGCCATTGAGGAATGCCAGATCACCCAGGGAAGGTGGCTTTTGCTCTTAGGTCCTACCAGACGATCAAAGAAGAACTCAATGACGCATCCAACTAAGGCTGTAGACCCGACAACCTCTGTGCCCCAAAAGTCAGAATGGCCACATGAGGTGGCCTGACAGAGCCAGCAGCCATGGAACAAGGCACGTGGGCTGTTGCTTATGCATCCACATATTACTAATGCATAAATACCTACTCTTCTCTCTTTACGCTCATCAAGTATTTGTTGTCATTGGCTGATGACACCAGGGCCTTTGTTTTGTAAGAGTAGCAGGAGAAGTTGTCTGAGTCAGAGATGGCAGGAAAGAGAGAAGAGGAAGCTGGAGGCTGATATGACCACTGTTCTCTGTCTGGTTCCTTTGACTGCATTTGAGCCCTGATGTTGGAGGACTGAACTGCTTTCATTAGAGGCTACGATTCTAGGAAGAGTCAAAGGTCTGAAGCAGGGCACATTCACAAATGTTTGGGGGCCCTGCCTCTGTGAAAAATCTAATCCTGCCCTGGTACCCACACTGGCACAGACACAGGCACTCACAACAGGCACCGTTAGCAGTGGCCTCAGTACCAATCCTAAGAAGGGGCTTCTCAGGAAGAAACCCTGAAAGCAGGTACTGGAGCAGGGCCTGGCAGAGTAGGTGGCAGATGGTCTGTAGTAACTGCAGCTGACAGACTGACTTATAGACACATGTAAGGATGCCCTTGTGAACTCAGAAATAACTGAAGAGTAAATTCTTAACTGGGCAGGTGGGAAACGTGTAATCCCAACTCAGTGCACTTTGGCATACTCATACCTGGATCTACTTTTTTAGTTAGTGACTGGTAGTGCTAAAGGTGAAAGCTGCATAGAGAATGATATTTGGGTTTTAGAAACTTCGAATATTTATTTGGTATTTATATAACCTCCCTCTGATTACATCAAATTCATTTGCTGTCAAGTTCACAATGTCCTTCACATAACGGAGTTCATGAAACTGTTTCCTATTATGGCACTTTGGTTTTTTATTTAAAAATTTTAAGGGAGTGATTTTTGTTGTTGTCGTAGTTTTAAAATCTCATTGTATTTTGATAAGTCCCTGTGACTTCTGCTGCTTGCCAAGATGGAATAACAAAGACCAGATTTATCCTCTTTCCTTAAAAAAAAAAAAAAAAAAAAAAAAAAGCAAATTGTGGGCAACAACAGTTTCAAGACACTGGATGTCAGGCAACAAAGAAGAGCAATCTCTGAGATGGGAACAAATGAAGTGGATCCTAGGACTGCCTAGTTAACTGTCTTGGTAGAGTTTTCAGGCCATAGCATAGGGAAGGAGAAATGGTGGGGCCTGGGAGACTGAGTGGAAAGGATGTAGCTGAGCATCCTGGAAGAACCTGACAGCCATTTCTCAGGACAGGATACCAGAGGGAAGGCCTGCAGAAGGAGAATCAGCAGCTCTACAGATACAGATGAAGAATCTACCTGATGCCAAGGAAAGAACCATCTAAATGGATTAGAAGGAACAGTGCCCAACATAAACAGGGCCAGGAATAGTGCCTGTCCCCACCAGAAAGGGAAATCCCACAATTGATGGGGAGTTACGTAGAGTATTCTGGAGGATCTTGCCTCAGTGGTGAAGCATTACTAGCCCTAGCACGAGGTTTGCTCTGGACCCACCTAACAAATCATAAATATATGATTTGAAATGATCTAACTGCTTCCAAGTAACAACTACATCTCAAAATAAGGCTCAAGAATATATAAGGGAATAAAAAAAATTACCCAGCCATAAACAAACGAAAAGATGCTCCTCATTACTAATCATAAGAGAACAGCAAATCAAAACTACAATGAGATATCACCTCACAACCGTTAGCATGGCTACTATCAAAAAACCAGAAAATAACAAGTGTTGATGAGGATGTAGAGAAACTGGAACCCTTCTACATTCTTAGTGCAAATGTAAAATGGTGCACCCTCCTTAGAAAACAATGTGGTGGTTCCTCAAAAAATTAAAAATAGGATTACCGTGTGAAACAGCAATTCTACTTCTGGGTATATATCCAAAGGAACTGAAAGCAGAATGTTGAAGAGATATTTGCACACTCCAGTTCACTGCAGCATTATTCACAACAGTCAAGAGGTAGAAATAACCCAAATGTCCAACAGTGGATAAACAAAATGTGGTATATGGATATAATGGAACATTATTCAGCCTTAAAAAGAAGAAAACTTTGTCATATGCTGAAACATGGATGAACCTTGAGTTATGCTAAGCAAAGTAAGACAGTCACAAAAAGACAAATACTGGTAGCTTCCACTTATTTGAGGTGACTAAAGTAGTCACAATAATAGAAATAGAAAGTAGAACTGTGGCTGCCAGGGACTTGGGAGAGGAGGAAATGGGTGAGTTGTTCAGTTTCACAGAGTTTCAGCTTTGCAAGATAAAAATTTCTAGAGGTCTCCTACCAACAAAGTGGAATACTGCACACTTAAAAATTATTAATATGGCAAGTTTTATGTGTTTTTTATTTTTTCAAATAATTGTGTTTATTTAAGAAATTCATCACACCATAAGGTACAATTCAAAGTGTTTGACATCTAATGAAAAATTCTTAGGCACAGAAAGAGGCAGGAAAATGAAGAAAATAAAAATCAATTGAAACCAACCAAGAACTGATCCAGATGTTAGAAGATAAGGACATTAAAATAGTTCTTAGAGTTGTATTCTGTATGCTCAAAACCTTAGAGACTTGGAAGATATAAAATTTTTAAAAGACACAAATGGAGCTTCTAAAGATGAAAAGTAAAATATCTAAGATGAAAAATGCATGAGTGTGGTGGGCATAATTCTAAGATGGTGCCAGGACTCCCATCCTCTGGTATACACATCCTTGAGTGTGAAAGAAACCGTGAATATGAAGGAATATCACTCCTACACTTATGTTATCATATATGGCAACAGGAATTTTTCAGATGTGATTAAAATCCCCAATCAGTGCATTTTAGCTAAACAAAAGGGAGATGACCCAGGTAGGTCTGAGAACTCAGAGGAGTCCATCAAAGAAATAGGAAGCTTGCTGGCTTTGGGAAGCAGACACACATTCTGCTGGCTTTGTGAACAGCTGGCTTTGTGAACTGCCACGCTGTGGAGAAAGCCAAGTGGCAGGGAATAGGGGGCAGTCCCCAGTAGGTGAGGACTGCCCACCACTGATAGCCAGAAAGAAAGTGAGACACTTCACTTGCAGCCGTGAGGAAATGAATTCTGGCAGCAACCTGGAGGAGCTTGCAAGGGTGTATTTCCTGAGCTGGCTTTATAAGGATGCATCCAGTTGACAACCTTGGGAGACCCTGAACATCCTGGCACCAGACTCCTGACCCTGACAATGTGGGATCACAAATGTCTGTTGTTTTAATCTGTTAAATTTGTAGTGATTTGTCATGCAGCAATAGAGAACTCATACAGATGACAAGATGAATGGCAGACGAGATACTGTCGGAGAAATGATTAGTGAGCTTGAAAACAGCAATAGAGAGTGCCCCAAATGGAACACATAGACAAAAAACAATTTTTAAAAGGTAAAAAGATCATCAATGAGCTGTGGAGCAACTTTAAGATATGGCCTAAATGACATGTCTGTAGAGCTCTTGAGAATGGGAGGTGGTGAAGAAAATTATTAGAAGAAATAATACCTGAAAATCTCCAGGTTTGACTAAATATATACACCCACAGATCCAAGAAGCTTAACAAAATCCAGGTACAAGTCATATGAAGAAAACGACACCAAAGCATGAAAATAATCATGACAATGTAGCTCTGGTTAGAAACAATTCAAGTGAGAAGATAATGGCACAACACATTTAAAGTACTGAAAAAAGACTGCCAATCTAGACTTCTGTACCCAGCAAAATTATCATTCAAAAACCAGGAATGAGGGGCGCCTGGGGGCGCTGAGTCCATTTAGCATCCGACTCTTGACTCTGGCTCTGGTCATGACCTCAGGGTCATGAGATCGAGCCCTGCAAAGGGCTCTGCGCTAGGCATGGAGCCTGCTTAAGACTCCCTCTCTCCCTCTTCCTCTGCCCCTTCCCTCAATGTGTGCTCTCTCTCTCTCCAAAAAGGGTGGTGATATAAAAATGGTGTCAGACATACAAAAGCTGAAGTAATTCATCAGCAGCAGAACTACACTGGAGAAAAAGTTAAAGGACAAACTGCAAGCAGGAGAAAGATGATCTGAAAAGGAAATATGGGTTTGCACAAAGGATGAGAATGACTAGATATGGTTAAGTACATAAATAAGTAGAAAAGATTTTTTACATTTTGTATTGAAACCTTGGTACTGAAATCTTTTAAAAAAGTACACTGTCAATTTTGGAATAATTGCAAATTTAAAGAAAAGTTGCAAAGTTAGTTGAAAGATTTACTGTATACCCTCTACAAAGTTCCTTCTATTGTTAACATATTAGATAGCTGTGGTCTATCTGTCACAACTAAGGAACCAGTATTATTATATTACATTAACTAAACCCTCAAGTTTATTTGGAGATCAGTAATGTCCTTTATCTGTCTCCCATTCAGGATACCACATTATATATAGTCATCATGTCTCTAGCCTACTCTGGCCTTAACTATTTCTCAGAATTTCCTTTTTTTGTGACCTTGACAGTTTTGAGGAGTGCCAGTCAGATGTTTTGTAGAATGTTCCTCAGTTTAGGTTTGTGAGATATTTTTCTCATAGTTAGACTGGATTATGGGTTCCTGACAAGATGATCACAGAGTTGAAATGGCATTTTCATTAAATTATACCAAGGGTACATGCTATCAACATGACTTGTCACTCATGATATTAACCTTGATCACCTGGTCAGGAAATTGTTTGCTAGGTTTCTCCACTACCCAGTGACTCTTTTTTCCTCTGCTTTCTATATTCTGCTAAGTCACTAAGCACAGCCTACACTCAAGGGATGGGGAATTTATCTCCTTCTCTTGGGAAAGGGGTGTCTACATAAATTACATAGAATTTTTGGAGTCCATCTTATTTTTTCAAATATGGATGTGCATAGGTATGAAATGCATCAGGAAAAGTAACTATGTGAATGTACATAAGACTTAGTTTCTTATTATTTACATTCCCTTAAAAGAATTATCTTTAAATGAAAATTTAGAAAGTAATAATATATTGTGGCATTTATAACACATGTATTAGTAAAATACATGATAACAATAGTGTGAAGTCCAGAAGTGTAAAAATGTAAATATATTATTATAAGGTTCTTATAACCATAGATGAAATGGTATATTACAACTTCAAGGTAGACTGTGGTAAGTTAAAGATGTTTCTATAAATGCCGAACAACCACTAAATTAAAAAAGAACTCAGAGTTTGGGCTAGTTAGCAAACAGAGGCGATATATCAGAATCACAAAAAATAATGAAATGAAAAGAAGGCAGAAAATAGTAAATGATGGGGAGAAATAACAAGATGACAGATTTGAACCATATCGATAATCACATTGAATATATATGGTATCCACATCACAAGTAAAAAACAAACGGTATCACATTGGCTACATGCTGCCTTCAAGACACCAGCCTCTGCATATTAAGAAACAAATAGGGTAAAAGTAAAAAGCAAAAAAAGAAAAGAAAAATATATAACATTAGTATTCATTAAGGAAATACAAATTAAAACACGATGAGACACCTCTTTTCCTTTGAATGGGAAAAATTAAAAACTATATCAAGTGTTGGTGAGGAGATGTGAAATGGTACAGCCAATTTGGAAAACAATTGAAAGGTTTTTAGAAAATTAAACATGCATCTACTATAACATCCAGCCATTCACCCCTAATTATTTATTTATTTTATTTTTTAAAATTTATTTATTTATTTATTTATTTATTTATTTATTTATTTATGATAGTCACAGAGAGAGAAAGAGAGAGAGAGGCAGAGACATAGGCAGAGGGAGAAGCAGGCTCCCATGCACCGGGAGCCCGATGTGGGATTCGATCCTGGGTCTCTAGGATCGCGCCCTGGGCCAAAAGCAGGCGCCAAACCGCTGCGCCACCCAGGGATCCCCCTAATTATTTATTTAAGTAAAAAAAAAAAATCCTATGTCCACACAAAGACCTGTTACAAATATTCATAACAACTGTATTTGTGGTAGTCCCAAACTAGAACCTACCCACATGTCCATCAACAGGTGCCAAGTAGATGGGTTCAAAGAAGGCTGCTGAGCACAGGAGGTGGAATGAATGTGTGTGAATGAATGCCCAGTAAGATGCCTACGCTAATACGCTAAGTTGCTGGGCCCACATGTGCCTGTAAAGATGCTTATTGATTGACCATTTTCAAAGAGGCTTTCACATCAAGTTAAGTTGTTTTTTTTTTTTTAGGAGAGCTCATTTTTAAAAAAAATCAATACACATATTTAATGAATGTTAAATATTTACCCTCTACTGTAGCCAAAATTCTAGGCATTCACTCCAAGTCTTCTAATCCCATTGCCACCATAGAGACCAAGTCAAACTTCTTTCCAATATGCCTTTTAAATCCACTTCAAGTCACTAGTGTTCTGATTAAGTCACTTCTTAAAACTTCCAGCCTCCTTCTCTTTACTCACCACCATCTCTCTCTTCTGCACATTCACCCCTGACTCTCATCTGCTCAGATTGGCTATGCACTATTATTTTTACCCCCTACAGTCAAAATAAATCCTCTTCTCTTCCCATTTATCTGTTGCTGGGGCCAATAAGTGATGGAGCTGTGTGGTTCCATGCTCATATGCCCTGCAAGCACACCTAATTCAACAATTGAAATTTAAAGATGAATTGTGGGTGCTGTAAGTACACTTCTCCACAAGTAGAAAGGGACTGAGGTATTTCAGGAGGTAGGTGGCAATAAGAGCAAATTCTTCACTAGAAAATTGACATTTCAGGTTTTATTAAAGCATTAGTTATTTCTGGAGCAGTAAAGACCTAAAAGCAAATTTTGCCACCACTGGCTCCATATTAAGGCTGCATTAGTGAATTCTCAAACCTGCCACACAGAACACTGATTTCTGTAATTCCAGTTTTCATATGGCTGAGAGAAAAGGGAAAAGGAGTTTCCAAATTCTCTTAAAACCCTGGGATTTAGCTATCAATAGAAAATAAAATCCACCTAAACTCTGATCATTACAGCATCTGTCTTTGTAATGACAAGTCTGGCTACCAGGAACATGGAAATAGCACATCCCATATGACATAATATTACATATTTGAGAAAGAAACCTCACATAAAAATCAACCACAACTTTCAAAAATACAATACAGTATTCTTATTAACTATAGTCACCATGTTGTACATTGCATCATGTTAAGAGAGTAGATCTTAAAGGTTCTCATTACAAGAAAACAAATTTGTAACTATTTGTGCTGATGAGGCTAACTAGACTTATTGCGGCAATCATAAAAACAAAAAAATTTAGACGCAATTCAAGAGAGTATCCAAACAACAACAAAGTTTTAAAGTCTTTATTTATTTATTTGAAAAGACAGAGAGAGGGGGGTGGGGGGTAGGGGAGAACAGAGGGAGAGAATCTTTAAGCAGACTCCCTGCTGAATATGGAGGCCCATGCCGGGCTTCATCATCTTATGGCCCTGAAATCATGATCTGAGCTAAAACCAAGAATCAGATGCTTATGCAATTGAGTCACCCAGGAGCACCTAAAAAAAGTTCTTAAAGAGAAGAGCCCATGTTTCAATAATCAGATTACCATTTTAATAAAGTTTTGGAAATACTTATTTTTTATAACTAGAAGAATATATTTCATTAACTTACAATATTAATAGCCAACCTTATTGTGATAGATACTGTGTTGGGTTTTACCTACTTTATTTCATTTTCTAGATGAGAAAATGGCATCTTAATTAAACAGCTGTTCCAAACCCACTCAGTAGTTGGTGGGGCCAGACAGAAACCCAGGCCTGCTCATAGCAAAGTCCTCACATTTGACCATTATGTTGAACTTCAGGGAAATGATGCAGTATCAACTTGGCAATGTTAATGGCAGTGGTGCTCAAAAACAAGGGCCTGACGATTCCTACTTATCATGTCTATTAATAATGTGATAGATTCAAGACAGAAGGAAGTGCAGAAACTGCTTGTCTCCTGATAATGTCATTGTGGCCCGCAAAGGAAGTATTAAAATAGGGCTGCTCTGCTGGCTCTTTGGCTATTGGAACCACCGCTTAAGCTGTGAGTCATGCTCTTGGACCTCTGCCTCTGTGGACGCTGACTGCTCGATCTTCACTTAGAAACTCTCCTGGAGAGGAGGCAAGGTGGGTGTTGCTCTATCACGGCCTTGTGTAGTCATGGGAGTGTAGTGGTTTCTTTCCCATGTTATGCAGTTCAGAGTTCTGTGAAAGCACAGTGGAGCGAATGTAGACTTGTAGATGAGGCAAAGGGGCCGACACCCACATCCCACTCTACTTAGCCCAAAGAATACAGTAGCTCCACTTTTGAGGTTTTATGGCAGATATCACTTAAAACATTTCAGTGCTGAAAACACATTTGAAAACCACCAGCCTACTGGGAAACAACATAGCATGGTGGTAAATATCATGGCTTTGGAGCTTGACAATGTGGGTTCAAGTCCAGGTTCTACCATTCCTGGACCATGTGCTCACAGAGCAACTTAATCCACCCCATCTGAACCCCAAATACATCCTGGCTTAGAATAGGCATCAGGAAATGGTCGTTATTAACACTACCATCTGTCCCATTAGAGGATGACGAACTAGAGGGGAATCAGGTTAAAATCCAGAAAGAGAAGAAAAAATGCCTAATGCTTTTCTTTATAAAAGAAAAACTTGGGGCCTGGCTCCCCAGACAGGCCCGCCTGTGCTATATCTTCTAATTGTAAAACTGAATACCACTGTAGAGAATACTCAATCCCTTTCCTGTTATAAATGTGAAAACTGAGATCCAGGGAAGTTGTGATTTGTACCAAGGTTAAATTAAAAACCTATAGCCTATAAGCCATTCTGTTTCTATCTCCAAATAGGTTTTTTTTCTTCCTTCTGGAAATCTCTAAATTTTCTTACTCAAATAAATAAAGTAGTTTTCTATACATGGAGGGGCGGGGGTTGGTGCTCATGTGACATTAGGGAAAAGGTATAACACTGGACAAAAAGGGAAAGAAAAACCTTAAAACGTAGGAGAAATAGAGTTGGGACTGCTTCCCCACCATATATATATATTTAAATATCATTATTATTGATATAATAGGTTAAGGTAAGATTGCATTAAGGCATATTGATTTTCACTTTTAAATCAGTCTGTGTTTTTCATAGATATGTATTTATATATATATAAATGTAAATGGATTAAAAATTAAAATCAATATATTTTTTTTTAATTTTTTTTTTATTTATTTATGATAGTCACACAGAGAGAGAGAGAGAGAGAGGCAGAGACACAGGCAGAGGGAGAAGCAGGCTCCATGCACCGGGGGCCCGACGTGGGAATCGATCCAGGGTCTCCCGGATCCGGCCCTGGGCCAAAGGCAGGCGCCAAACCGCTGCGCCACCCAGGGATCCCTAAAATCAATATATTTTTAAAATATTTTATTTATTGGGGCACCTGGGTGGCTTAGTGGGTGGGCATCTACCTTTGGCTCAGGTCGTGATCCCAGGGTCCTGGTATAGAGTTACACATCAGGCTCCCTGCAGGGGAGCCTGCTTCTCCCTCTGCCTATGTTTCTGCCTCTCTCTCTCTCTCTGTGTTTCTCATGAATAAATACATTCAAAAGATTTTATTTATTCATTTGAGAGAGAGTAAGAGGAAGGGCAGAGGCAGAGGGAGAAGCAGATTCCCCACTGAACAGCAGGCTTGAAGTGGGGCTCAATCCTAGGGTCCTGGGATGATGACCTGAGCCAAAGGCAGATGCTTAACTGACTGAGCCACCTAGATGCCCTAAAATCAATATGCTTTAATGAAATCTTTTGATATATTAGGATAGATCCAACTATATTAATTTTTTTCACATAATAATTTTCAGACCACTGGATACTAGATCAACATATACTTAATCAAAAAATAAAGTGAAAATAGTTCCCTCCTTTCTTTCTTTTATTGCATGGACAGTGAAAATCTCAAGCATCGGCTAACTCTTTGGCCCTATCACACTCATGCCATGTATGCACAAAAGGGGCTTTTGGTCCTGGACAAGAGCAGCAGAGAAGTCAACAGTGTGTGCTCTAAAGGATGCTTCCCCTAGTTTTTAATTATGAGACATGGCCTGTCTTCACTTGGGGACTCTTCTTGAGAATCCCAGAGTTCACAAGTTCAACTTCTGATAATATAATGCTAGTTTTAGCCTGCTGCTAATGGAAGGGAGTGCAAATGCACCCTATTTGGAATCACTGCAAAGGAAAAGAGAAAGTGTGTCATTCAGTCCTTTGTGAGAGCACTGGGCGGTCAAATATTGCAAATGCTTTGGAAAAGGATGACGTGGAAGAGTCCTGAAAAGTGCCTCTGTGAAATCCAAGGTCATTCCAGCTCCATAGCAAAAGAACAAACTATTGTGAGTGCATTAAAAAAAATTTGAGAGCAATATGAGCCAAAGAAAGTCTCCTCCTTAGGGTCAGTTTCTCTGCCAGTAAAAGGGCTTTCCCATCCCCCTCAATCACTAAGTCTAAATGTAACAAAACCCAACAAAATAAAGCAAAAGTGCTCCTGCTACCTGCAATCATCTCTTAGGCTGCTTACTTGATGGTTTCTCTTCTCCTGCTCTCAGCATGAAGAGTGTTGTTGGTATTTTGGATCAAAATTAGGCAACGTGATATTTTGACAAAACCCTCTGATGGCAGGAAACTCTGTTAGCATTTTGATAGAGTGAGTCAGGCAGCGGCCAAGCCTTAGTACAGTGATAGGAGCGCCACCAGCATGATGCTTTAAAATGTAACAGAAATCCAGGACTTCTTTATAGAATGACCTGCTTTTCCCAAGAAGTGCAAACTGAAAAAACAATGAGTTAGTGCTTTTTGCTATAAAAATTGAGAAACATATTAAAGAAACAGAATGATCATATCCCAAGGTGGTGACAGCTGAAAAAAACACACACTTGCATAGACGCTTTTGGAAATACACATTAAATACAAATGTTTGTGACGGAAATCTGGTGCTAATGTATCAAAAGCTTTCAGAGAAATGTATAGAGAACAAACTGGTGGTTGCCAGAGATGAGGTGGCTGGGGGAATGGGTGAAATAGATGAAGGAGATTAAGAGGACACTTATGGCGATGAGCACTGAGTAATGTACAGAATTATTGAATCATTATACTCTATACTCTAACTATACTTGAATTACAAAAAAGCTTTTAGGAAGATCTGGTGACAACATATCAACATATCAAAAGCTTTCAAAGTATACCCTAATGAGACAATCCAAGACATATAAAGCATTTTATGAATAAGGAGGTTTATCACACCTTATTTATGGTGCAGTAAATTTTAAGGATCTAAATCCAGTAAGAGAGGATTACTTGAAAACTGTGAATATATTCAGATGGTGGGATTCTTCCTTGCATTAAAAGTGATATTATAGGGGCACCTGGGTGGCTCAGTGGTTCAGCATCTGACTTTGGCTCAGGTCATGATCCTGGGGTCCTGGGATCAAGTCCTGCATCCTCCCCTGAGGGGAGCCTGCTTCTCCCTCTGCCTGTGTCTCTGCTTCTCTCTCTCTCTCTCTCTCATGAATAAATAAAATCTTTTAAAAATTTTTATAAAAATTTTAAAAAGTACTCAGGATTTTCTCAACTACAAGTGATGGGTACCCCAACTGAACTAATTTAAACAGGAAGATGATTAATTGAAAGGAAGCGCTGAACAACCAAATTTAGGAAGGTAGGACATGGGGCAGTTTGAAGAATGGTGAGACTCTAGAACCAGGGATTCAGAGGGCCTTAGGACTCTCCCTTTCTCTGTCTTCTGCTTCCACTCTTTCTCTAGCCTGACATCTTAACAACCTCTTCACCCAAGAGAAAAGGATTTTTCCTTCTAAACTGAACTGTGAAAAATTCCATATAAGACTTAACTGGTCTGGCTTGGATCACGTGTCAGTCCCTTGGACCAATCATTATGGCCAAGTATACCTGAGATGCAGGGATTAGCCTGCTTTGTGTCAGATATCTACCCTTAGGTCAACAGATGTGATCAAGGGGGCAACCTGGACCCTCTATGAGAGTAGTGAAGTGGATGGAATTACATAATCAGGGCCACGGATGTAATTGCCAGAGGCTGGGGAGCCACACTAATTTGTCTCCCACAACTTCAGTTGATAATATATGATAATCACATTGATAATATGATTTGTCAGTGCTTTCCACAGTAGTTTGTCCTGATCTTTTTGGGAGGTTAAAGAGTATCTTTGTCTTACCTTTTTTTTTTTTTTAAGAAAAGGGATTCCTTTGTGACTGTGTGGTTGGGAAGTGCTCTGGGATAAAGGGCATCGGGTAAGGGTTGCACTGTTGGAGCTGTGCATAACTATGCCCAGCTACATTGTTTGAGTGGGATCGGATAGATGAGCTGCCATCACTGACAAAAGACTTCATATCTGCCACAGAACTTAGTGGGTAAGAAGTGGTCATGGGAAACAGCCATTTATCTGTTACATAGAAATCCAGTACAGTATTTCTAAAACGTGCTGATTTCTGACTAACCAGAAATGAACTCTATTATGCTATCATTAGAGATGCCATATGTGAACCATATACTTGAGAGAGAGAAAGAGAAAGAGAAATACACAAGAGCCTTTAAAAATCCAGTATCTCAAGACAATGGAGACAGATGACTATGACAAATGATGCTTATTTTAAACATGTTCCCACAGCAGTGAAATTCTCTAATTCTGCTTGAGAATAACCAACAATGTTGTGGGAAGTATTCTGAATTAGACAGCAAGGTTGCTTTGATGGATTTTCTTTAGTACACAGATGTAGTTATCTGTGGACCCCCTAAAGGGATTTAGGAAGCAAGCAAAGATGGATTGAAAATGAACTCACAAATTTTTTTTTAATGGAGAAAGTAGTAAATGTGTAGAGACTGCTAGCTGGTGAAGGTTTGAATATTAATCAAAAGGAACTTTAGTTGTTGCTTATTGTCCATTACTAGGCATAATTCCAGAGCACCCAATTGACTGATGCAACCTAGTTCTCCCTTACGAAAACCACAAATTAATATCATTTATCATACCGCTAAATTGAGAGAACTTAAATATTTGCCTCTTTAGAGTTTCTTTCCAAATATAAACTCTTGTGAACATCTAAACCAGTGCTGAGGAGATGTGAAAAACAGAACACGGCAGGGGTATTGGTCCACAGACCCTTCAAACGCTGGTAGTTCACGCACTATTTCATGCCAAGGCTCAAAGAGGAATAGAAACCAAAAAGCCAGAAACTCTTGGTTCTATAGCTGAATTTTTATAAAACCTTATGTAACTTGGTATTTTTGCAACTGAATTTTTCCCATCGACTTCTGTTGCACTAGAGAAGTTGCCCTCTTACCCTGGCCATTTAACAGAAAGGCAATACCTCAGAACCTTCCAGAATCTTGAATGGACATAGAGAAGAATGTGCTAACCAATTTGTGAAACAGAAATCGAGTGAAAAAAAAAAAAAAAAACATGCTCTTTGGGATACATAGCTTCTGAGTCTTTTAAATATTCTCATCAGATCCATTCATTGGATTAAAAAAAATATCAACTGTTTCTCCCGCAAATCCAATCAACATATCTAGATAACATCACTTGTGAGCCGGGTGAGTTTGGATTCTAGTTGCTAAATTTCATGCATGTTTATTTGCAGAATTAAAAAACACTAACCCTTACTAGGGTAAGTGCTGTTTATGAAGACTCCATATAAACATTTTATATAAATAAAATCTATGCATAAAGGCTATATTTAAAAAAGGAAATACCCTGCTTCCTGTGCATGTCCTTAAGAAAGGAGATTATTTCATGACCACCTGTCACTGATTGGTGTTTGAAATTATAATTTGAAATCTTTGGTCTGAAAGTTGAACCAACTATCAAACTACAAAGTAGTTAAACCCTGGAAATCCTATTTTAGCATCAGAAATGTGTCTAGGTTTCCAATGTGTTTCAGAATCATATGCCTCAGACACCATAACATAATTTAATAGACAACTGTATCTAGGTTCCTTTATTTACACATAGTTGATCCCAAGGCCACCATGAAAATCCCTCAGTAGTCAGGCTTTCATTTATTGAATGGCAGAGCAGGGTAACATCAGTCAGTAAGAAAAAAGGAACCTGCAATTGTGTGAGAAAGAAACTAACTGGATGCTTCCTTGTCAGCATCAAGTCAGCAATTAGAAGGGTAAGAGAAACCAGCTTTTAAAGAGAAATGACAATCATGGCCTCACCTCACTGATACATGCTAAAATGTGTTTTTAAAAAGGCTAAAACAAAATTTCCAATTTTCCAATGTTTTACTGGTCACACTTAAGTTTTATTTCTGTAAGACTTCTGTACTGAATCACTCAGAGATGGTCTAAAGATGTGGTGACTTGTCACAGGTATCCATCTACAAGGGTCCAAGGGTCCAAGCCCTGGAGTCTTCCCCATGACTATCCCTGCAATCCTTGCACCATCTATCCACAGAGAAGTGTTAGGTAGGCGAAATCTGCACAGCTGGGGTTGCTTTGGAGGCGAAAACTGCTTCAGCAAAGTGGGCGAGAGAAGAAAGCTGATGCTTTGGAGCAACGGACAGATTACTCATCAAAGCTGCCTGTTTAGCTGGATGGCAGAGCGATGGACCGCCTAGGATTTTTTTTTTTTTTTAATCTTTAAAATGTGCTTTTGCCTGGCAATAATTCATCTCTTCCTGGTTAGTTTGATCAGCCAATGCATACAGCTGTGGACCTATGCCAATGGCTCACTACTGTGGGTGTGGGGTACCAGGTCATTTTTATCTGCTCTGTGGGCTACGGCCAGTCATTGTAAAGAAGTGGATGTTCTTGGAATCTTAGAGCAAGGAGGAATTCTAGCAATTATCCAGGTCTGTCTTTTTACATATGAGACCTGGTCCACTTCTGCTCAAGACCCTGTGATTCAGTAGGTCCCATCAGAACCCCGACTAGAATCTCATCTTTAAAAATTGTGATCCACTGCAAACTGCCTATCTTAGGAAAAGAGACTCTTCTAGAAGCCCCAGGGGAAGTGGACTTTCACGTTTTCTTTCACACTGGACCAAAGAGAGTGACAGTGGAGTTCTTCTCTCACCACACAGTGACACGGTCTCTCCCCACTGTGTTTTCTACTCTCTCTCTCTCTCTCAAATAAATAAATAAAATCTTCAAAAATAAAAAAATAAATAAAAGATGCAAACCACAGGAAGGAATTAATAGATACAATCCCAGTTCTGAAGGAGCTCATATTTTAATGCAGTCATCCTGTGATACCCACTTATCTGCAGTTTTATTTTCTTCAGTTTGAATTACCTGCAGTTAACCGTGGTCTCAAAGCAGATGGTCCTACATCTGATCTATCAAAAGCTATGTCACCCTGTGTCATTCACCTTACTTCATTTCCTCATGAAGGCCTTTTATCATCTCACATCATCATCAGAAGGGTGAACATAGCACAATGAGATTTTTTTGAGTGAGACCACTTTCACATAACTTTCATTACCACATATTACTAAATTGTTTTATTTTATTATTGTTGTTAGTCTTTTACAGTGCCAGAATTAGACTTTATCATAGGTATATCTGTATAGGAAAAAATATAGTATATATAGGATTCGATACTCTCTGTGGCTTCAGACATCCACTAGTGATCTTGGAATGTAATCCCCCATGGTAACTGGGGACTATTATGTTTATAGAAAAAAAAAAAAAGAAGTCCTCCTCTTTCATTTTACAAAGGAAAGTACTAAAGCCTAGAAGGGTCACAGGGCTGGTTTTGGTAGAGCCAGGGGTAGGACTTGGTTTCCTGGTTGATATTCTCTTCCTACTGTGCTTCTTCTCTTTATCAGTCTGGCCTTCTGTTTAAGGGCCATCTTTGAAGAGGGTCACTCAGAAAAATGTACCATTTCATTTCTTCCTAGCCTTGTTCTAGTCTTTCTAAACTGTAAGCTGAAATTTTTAGTTTTTATGCTGATATATTATGCTGTAAATGTCTGAAATTTGATAGAGTTACCTCCTTTCAAGTGAAGTTTATTTGATAGAAACGAAGGATGTTGCCTCTGTACCAAACACCAAACCACCAAGGTTCTCTTTCAACTGAAACGTTTATTTTTTTTTGCATTTGCAAGTCTGAGATTCTCTTTATCATTTCCAAAGTTGATAAAAACTAGTATGTGACAGTTATCCACTTTGGAGGAATTGGTCACACTATTACATATCTTCATTGAGATATCTCTCCCCAAAAAAGTTTCCTCCACATCAAGAGTGAGTGGTACCAGAGGGTCCTGCAAGATGAAGTAGGCATGCCAGTATTTGTGAGAGCACATCACGGGGCATAGCAATCAGCTGTATGAGAGGCTTGGAACATGTCAGGTGCATGGCGCTGGTCATCTTCTATGCTAGCTCTTGGATCTCCTCTCCCTGACTTAGCATGCTGGAGCCATCTCCTCTGGAAACCCTAAGAATACATCTGAACCTCTAGGGACCTCTGATTATCCCAGAAATAGCCAGAGAAGACTAAACAATTGTTTATGAAACCCATTCTCACTTGGTCCTTTCCCTTCCCTACTGAATCTTGCAAGTGTGCGCTCCTCTTCCTTACCCCACCTCTTACTACATAGATATTATCCAAAATCTTATCCCCCATTTTCAGCTCATGTTCACATTCTGTAGGCAATCTCTTCCATAGTCTCAATTCCACCTGTATACTAACGACTCCCTGTTTTATTTTTATGGCTTGTTAAGGTGTCTTTAGAGTACAAAAAGTTCATATTCCTAATAATCTACTGGAAATCTCCACCAGGGTGTTCCATAGGCCCTTCAAAGTCAGTCTGTACAAAAGTGTCTGTTGTCTTTCCTGCTGACTGGTTTCTTCCTCCCGTGTCTCAGTGAGGACACATTATCCATCAGATACTCAAGCCAGAAGCCAAGAGTCATAAAATCTCTTCTCTTCTTTTTATCATCCATATTCAATGTTATCTATTAATTTAATCATCCAGAGGAATTGGTTACTAGTGATTACCTATTTCAATTTTTGTTGTGTTTTTGTGTTGTTGTTTTTTGAGAGAAAGAGAGAGAGCACGAGCGAGCAGGGGGAGGAGCAGAGGGAGAAGAAAAGAGAGAGAATCCCAAGCAGGCTCCAAGCACAGCAGAGAGCCCAATGTGGGGCTCAATCTCACAACCCTGAGATCACAACCTAAGCTGATAGCAAGAGTCTGATGTTTAACTGACAGACACCCAGATGCCCCTCATATATTTTTTGAGAATTAAATGAGAAAGTCCATATAAATCACTTATATATTGCCTGAGTAGTAGATATTCAATAAATTATTATTATTAGTCCTGGTAGTCTTATCACCACTACTGTAGCTGCTTTGATCAGAGAGACAGGTAGGTGGATGGATAGAAACATAGATAGATGTAGAGATATAAAAAGTGGCAGGATTCAGGTATTCACTCAAAATATTTGTAGACTGCTGACACCAATTCCAATGTGTGGGTTGTTTCACCATACCAAGCAATTCTCTGCCACCTTCTGGGTGTCCTACAATTCAACTTAATTCTGATACTGTTTACCTGAAGATAGCATCGGATTCCACAGGTTGAGAACTCAGTCCTACAAGACTAGTCTCCATTTCAGATGCCAATTGCAAGTTCCGGTTGTTACTTGTGCTCTGACCATCTGTTTATAAATCAGAGAGGCTCCTACAACCCCTTCCTTAATTAATTTTCCAAAGTGGCTCATAGAACTGAGGAAACCAGTTTACTCACTTGATTACTGGTTTATTGCAAAGGATATGAATCAACAGCCAGATGAAGAGAAACATAGGGCGAGTCCCTGAACACAGGAACTTATGTCCCTGTGGAGTCTTGGGCTTAGCACGGCAACACATGGATGCATTCTGGTTCATCAACTTGGAAGTTCTCGGAAGGCTAGCCTTTTGGGTGTTTTGGGATGCTTCATTACATAGGCATGATTGGTTAAATCACTGACCATCAGTGATTGAGTTCAATCTCCCATCTTCTTCCCTCCCAGAAAGTCAGGGTATGGGGGTAGAGGGTTGGGTGGGACTCCGAGTTTCAACCCTCTCATCATATGGTAGGTTCCATGGGCCACCAGCCTCCATGTCTAGGTGCTTTCCAAAACTCACTCGTTAACAATAAAAAGAAACCTTTATCATTCTCATCACAGGAAATTCCAAGGGCTTGGGGAGCTCTGTGTCAGGAAGTGGATGAAAATCAAATATGTATTTCTTATTATAAACCACAGTATCTACAATAAGCTAGAAACTTTTCTAGGTTCTGGGGACACTAGTGAACAAAACAGGTATCTTCTCTTATGGATCTTACATTTTAGTGAACAAAGACAGGGATTATGTACATACATAAATAACATATCTGCAGTGAAAATTTCTATCAAAAATAAAGCAGAATAAGGGGGAACAAAGGATGTGGGGGACACTATTTTAAATAGGGCAGTCAGAATGACATCTCTGATGAGGTGGCATTTAATTAAGAACCATTAAAAAAAAAAAAAAAAAGAACCATCCGAGTAGGGGGAGCAGTGGGTGGTATGGCTCTGAGTGTGACTATACAAGGTATATTTCAGGAAACACCAGGGGGCCAGTATGACTGGCATGGGAGTAGAAAGAAGAAGGGCTCATTGGTGGTGAGGATGGTGACCTCCTCTCACCCTGATATAATTTTTCAAAGTGTTATATTAACCTCACAGATTAGAAACCTGAGGCTTATCAAGATTCAATTCTTTGTCCAACTGCCTTCAAAATACTTCCACAAAGTCTCAAGCTAAGCCTGTTCTATCTGCTGCTTCCCCTCTGTCTTTGCCTTAGCCTAGAACCTCTTCCTGTCTTGCCTGGACTATGGCAATAGGCTCCTAACTAGCTTCCCCATTCCTAGTCTCTTCTACCTCTAATGCTTCAGCCCACCCTCAGAGTGACTTTATGCATCACAGCTGAGTGCACTTCCCTGTTTAAAGTCCTCCCATGGTTTCCCATACTCCACACCAGAGGGTCAGGGTCAACTCCAGAGGTAGAGCATGCTCATCTCTGCCACTCAGCTTCCTAGCATGTCCCATGCATGTGGTCCTCTACCCATGCCACAGCAGGTTCCCCTGATTTCTCAGCTTCCAACACCCCATCTCGTCTTGTCTGTAGGAGAGCCCCACTGCACATGCATGACCCACCTTAAAGGAGCCTCCTCCATCTCCCTCTGCTCCTATGCTTTGTAAATATGCCTCATGACAGTTCTGATTCCATTGTGACTGCTTGGTCCTCTCTAAAGTCAAGAGAGGCCTGGGCCATCCATCTTATGAAGTCTAAAGATATTGATTATGCAGAAAGGTTAAGAATTGCAAAATTGTGCAAATTTGAATGCTTACATAACACATACACGCACATGCATGCACACACACACCCATTGCTAGATGCAGGTGGACTATACTGAAACTTGGGACAAACGACTTGTATGAATGAATGAATGAATGTGTCTTACCATGTGAAACAAAGAGAATAATATTTTTCTTCATAAATGGTCAGAATATAGACCACACAGAAGGCACACGAAAGGCTGTCTTTAATTTTCTTTTTAAAATACCCTTGGCATTTCTGCTAAGAGGCCAGTGAACTGGAATATTTTTATTAATCAGGGAAATAAAAGTGAGATTGCTACAAGACCTCATTTCATGGGAGCAACTGTGGCCACAAGGCTCACATGTAAGCCTTGAAAGCTGGCTTGAGGGCTGCTAGCTGCTTGCTCCCATTTGAGCATCAAGGCTCTGGTTCTGAAAGGCAGGGGTTCAAAGGAAAAGAGAAATGGACATGTCAGGAGATCTTGGTACTCGTCCTGGTTTTGCTGCTGGTTTATCTTTCCTTTAATAGAATTCTCTGGAATATAAGCATATAGTTATGTTTAATCATATCCACTGAGAATATAAAGCAGCTTATGTCTTACTTTCCTGAGTATAAAAGTCACATGAAAACACTTTAGAAAAACAAGATAGTGTAGAGTGCCTGGGGCAGGGAGGAGTCAATCAGTTAAGTATCTGTCTCCTGATTTTGGTTTAAGTCATGGTCTCAGGGTATTGTGAGATGGAGCCCCATGTCTGGCTCCACATTGGGTGTGGAACCTGCTTAAGATTCTCTCTCTCTCTCTCTCTCTCCCTCCCTCCACTCTCTCTCTCTCTCTCTCTAAAAAAGAAAGGAAGGAAGGAAGGAAGGAAGGAAGGAAGGAAGGAAGGAAGGAAGGAAAAGAAAGAAGAAAGAAAGAAAGAAAGAAAGAAAGAAAGAAAGAAAGAAAGAAAGAAAGAAAGAAGAAAGAAAGAAAGAAAGAAAGAAAGAAAGAAAGAAAGAAAGAAAGAAAGAAAGAAAAATGGGATAGTGTAGATAAGCATAAAAATGGAGAACTGGAAACTGATAATGAGTTGTATGAGTTAGAATTTACACAGGATAAAAGTATCTGACTTCAATCACTTCCAGGCTAATTCTTTGGGAAAAAAATGACTTCTATGAAAATAGCAACATAATCATTTTTGATTATGACACTTCATTTGGGTTCTGTCAATCTTGTGAAGCCCCACCAACACCACAGAGGAAATTATATTTTTTTCAAATATAATGTCTAACAATCAAAAAATATTTGGAGTAATTGCCTTCTTTCTTTTTCTTGCCATCCTCTTTCATTTTAAAACTACATGCAAATACATTTCAAAGTGAAGTATTCTAACCCAGTACAAATAGAGGACAAGGAATAAAAGACTATTTCATTCTGGAGTCAGGCAACAAAATGTCATAACCTTTGCCCTAAGAGTTTGATTTTCTGTAAAAGTTCTTTACAGAGTTTTCTAGCAACCAAGTGTTTTGAACGTTAAATGTGGGAAAATTTTACTTGAGGGCAGCACTGCTTTCTAGGATTTGATCCAAGACATTTCAAGTGAACATTGAATAAGGCCTTTTAGAATCATTTCACTGACTGCTGCTTGATGTGCACCTAAGGCCCTTGAGGCCCACATCACACGCTCCTATCACCACCACTCTGGTACAGAAGACCCTCAGTGTATTTTTGTTGAACTGAATTGAATTGAACATGACTTCTATCTTTCATCAAATAAAGAACTGGAAGACCACCATATTGTATTTCAAGGCAGTGTTTCTAATGCCCAAACAATGTTTCTTTACACATTTTGATATTTTTCACAATCTCAGGCAGGAAGAAATATACCACCAAGTGATGAAGTGTCCCCTTCTCCCCACCACCAGGAAGAGCTTGAATGCTGGAGTTTTCCATGAGCTGCTGTGCAACTCATTGGATCTAGACCTATTTCCACTCTGGCCCTGGTAACTGAGGTGGGGTGTGGAGGCAGGGGATGAACATTTAGAGTTAACCCTTCTTCTAAGTAGTGCCTTTGATTCCAGCTCCTTCGAGAAATACAGAACATCTCTGGCTGGGGTGAGCATGTAGGAAAGGAAGCAGGCGTTTTAAACATAAACTCCCCTCCTGGGATGATCAGCCTTAAACAGGGCATCTAACCTTCCTCATAAGTGAAGATCTACCGCAAAGATTAGAGAACAATATCACAGGACTTTCAATAAATAGCTAGGGTGCAAGTTCCCTTTTTATTATACAAAAGTATCCATTACTCATTATCTCACTGTTCCGCACTCATTTGTTGGAACATCTGTTTCCCTTACTAAGCTGTGGGTCCATTTAAGGACAGGGATTGTCTACAATTGTGTAATGTTTTCACAAATTTGCAAGATCTAGCAGAATCACTGATGCACAGACTTTCAGCAATTCACTTACATGGATGAATTTTAAAATACTGCATGTATTTCTTCTTAATTTGTCAGCTTTATATGAGGAAAAAAAATGTCCCTTTCTTCTAATAGTGAAAGACTAATATGCTGCACCTGGCATTAGATGTAGATTTCAAAATGTTCTCACTCCATATTTTACCCTCTATTTTGAAAAATGCCACTTTTGAAAGTCTAAGAAGCACTTAGCACCTTGGTTGAAATTAAGTGAAGGGCTAAATTAGCAGCACAGGGGTCTTTCTTAGTGCCCATGGCCAGACCTTACTGACATGGCTGGGTTCTATGCAGATATATTCTAATAAGATGCATACATTTGTCCAATATGCTGAATAATGGTGGAGGCTGGGGATTCAGTAAGTGAAGGTCAATTATTATCCTGACAACTTACATGTATTTTAAAGACTAGAGCAAAAAAGGCAGTTTTGGTTGAGGGAAGATTATAAAGCCAGAAAATGTAAGATTTAATTCTGGTTTTTACCAATTACAAGCTGGATGACCTCAAGCAAGTCATCTAACAACTCATGGGTTTTAATCTCATTGTAGGCATATTGGGGATAATAACACCTATTTCAGAGGACTCTGGAAGATTAGGATAATGTATCTGAAGATGCAGTGTATGATCGCAGTTAATACAGCAATCAATGTCAGTTGAATGTGAACCACCTGAGAATCTAGAATTTGTCCATATGAGAGCAAGCATTCCCCCTCCAACTTAGAAATATATTATAGCTCCATCCAGCTTTAACAAAATCTAGTCTTCAAAAATAGCAATCTACAAAATAATTCCAGCCCACTTACTTTACTACAAAAGGATATTTTACAAAATGAATCACCACTGGAATCCAATAAATAAAAACAGAAACTGGGGCAATTAAAATTCAACACAACTTACAAAAACAGTTTTCATACCTGACTTTTCAGATTTAAAAAGTCACTAAATCAAGAACTATGGTCTCCAATTTACAGCTGAGGAGGCAGATGGCTAGAGAGGTAAGTAGGTTTTTCAAGAGTGCTTATACAGTGTACACCTGTGTGTTTATTTATCAAATCCCAAACAATTAATATGTGCTAACCCCCAAAAATAAAAGCAGAAATATTTAGCACAACTTTAAAAAAAATCGGCTCTTTTGAGGTTTCATTTACAATTTTGAGTATATAATTCAATGAGTTTTGACAAATGTCTACAGTTATGTCTCCATCACTATCATCATGATATAGAATATGTCTCTCATCCCAAAAAGCTCCTCTGAACCCCTGTGAGTTGTTTCTCTTGCCTCTGTCTGTAGGCTCTGGCAAACATTGTTCTGCTTAGTGTTCTGATAGTTTTAGTTTTTTTCTAGAATTTCTTTTACATGGAATTATACATTACATAGCTTTTCAAGTCTGGATCTTTTACTTAGCGTAATGTCTTTGAAAATTCATCCATGTGGTTGCATGCATCATTCTTTGCAATGGTGTTCAACCCTTTTCATTGCTAAGTGAAAGTTTGACTATCCCTTTTCCAGTTCAAAAGTTATATGTGAATTTTTGACTTTGAGGGAGGTCAGTGTCCCTAACCTCTGCATTTTTCAATGGTCAACTATATTTAACTTTATAGGAAATTGCTAAAGAGTTTTTAAAGTAGCTATACTATTTACATTCCCTCCCAGCAGTGTATGAGGGTTTCAGTTTCTCAACATCTTCTTCAACACTTGTTATTATCTGGCTTTTTAGTTATAGGCATCCTAGGGGGTGGGAAGTAGTAGCTTACTGAGGTTTTGATTTGCATCTCCCTGATGACTAATGATGCTGGGAATCTTCCTATGCTTTCATTTGCCATTCATGTATCTCTTTGGTGCACTGCCTATTGAAATCTTTTGCCTGCTTATAAAAACTGGGTTATGTGTCCTCTTATTAATGAGTTATAAGAATTCTTTTTATGGTTAGATACAAGACCTTTATCAGATATGTTCTGCAAATATTTTCTTCTAATTGGTGCCCAAGTCCCAAACGTTGGAGTCAATCTTGACATCTCTGGTTCCCATTCCCTTCACAATCCAATCATCCTGGCTCTACCTTAAAATGTATCCAGAATCTGATCCTTCTCACCATCTCCGTTGCTACCAGATAGCCCTGTTACCTCTCACTTGGATTACTGTGGTGACATCTTAACTATGACCTCTTAACAGGTCTCTCTTACTTTCATTCTATTCTAAACAGCATCCTGGGTGATCCTTTTAAATCATACAGAGCAACACATCACCTTTCCACTCAAAACCTACCAAAAGCTTATTTTTATTAAGCTAAAAACTGTAGATGTTTATTAAAACACAGAAAATGCCATTTTTCACTTTTTGAAATCAGCTACGACAATACAGTGTAATACAATCTTTTCAGTAAATCAAATATAAAGAATTTCAAGTACAGCATCTAGAAGTTCTAATACCATTTGCCATTGAAACTTCAGCCACTTTTGGGGGAAAACACTAACTTTTCTAGGGCTGCCCAGCTTCCAAGGCAGGGTCATCCAGTAGAGTAACTACGTTGAAAAAGAGATAACCTTGTAATTGGCTTCCTCCTGTTGGTTCACAATTAGGTTAGCTAAGAGAGGGGTGGGTGTGATGCTGTCAGCGAATGCAAGCAATCTTGCTCTTCCTTTTAGCTTGACACTTTAACTTCATGTGTATATGATAGGTTTATGAGATCATTAATTATGCAGCTTTTAATTATATTAAAGTTCTCTGTTGGGTGTTATCATTGACATGCTTGTTCTGTAACTCCAAATATTGTAACCTATGGCAGCCCCATATTGAGAATTCTTTATGCTCATAAACTTGTTAAGTAAAATTCTACTGTGATCTTCACAACAAAGAGAGATCAGAATCAAATTAGGCTTAGTACCTAATCTGAGTATTTAGGAATTGGCATTTCTGCTAGAAATGTCCCTTTCAAGTTAGCCTAAATGGTTTGCAATGCCCCTATTAAAATTTATTTTCATTCAGTTATAGTCAGAGGCTAAGAAGGGTAAGGGAAAATCAGGTAATGGTTTTAAAGCAATGTTTAGAATCTATTTACCTCTGATATAGGGACTATAACTCATGTAAGTGAAGGTCACGAAACACACAAAACAGCTGTACATTCAAGATACACAAACAAATCTTTCTTTGAGTCACATGTGAAGAAATAGGATTTCCACAGTTATTTTTAAATAGGGTTAGGATTTTTAAATGTGGAAACTAATGAAATTTTATTTTCCCTCTGGGGAAATTATGGATCTTCCTTGACTTACAATGTGCTGATTAACCCATCATAAATTGAAAATATAGTTAAGTCAAAAAAATTTAATACACCTAATTTACTGAGTACTATAGCTTAGCCTAGCCTACTTTAAACATGCTCAGATCAATTACATTAGCCTATGGTTGGGCAAAGTCACCTAACACAGAGACTATTTTATAAGAATGGTGTTGAACATCTCATGTAATCTATTGAATGCTGTACTGAAAGTGAAAAACAGAGTGGTTGTATGAGCGCAGGATGACTGTAAATGTATCGATTGTTTAACCTTGTGATTGACTGTGGGCTGTGGCTCGCTCGTACCCAGCATCATGAAAGAGGGTTGGACTGTATGTCACTAGCCCTGGGAAAAGATCCAAATTTAAAGTTCAAAGTACAGCTTCTACTGAATACATATTGCTTTCATATCATCACAAAGTCAAAAAATCCTAAGTTGGGTACTGTCTGTACTTAACTTCTGGGAATGTCCATTTTGTTTGATTTTTTTTTTTTTATGTTGAATGCCCATGAACTGTAATACAAAACCAAAATCCAAAACTAACACTGCCCTATGAATCTCTTGGCTAATGTGTTTCAAGTGCCATAAAGTTTCATAGTCAAGTCAGTTAGAAAAAATAAGTCCTAGAACCAGGACTCAAAATTACATATTTAAATAAGAAAATAAAGTTAATAATAGCTACAAGTAAACATTGTTTTAGGACATAGAACCCATTTGCTAAATTTCCAAATATTTTATTCAAGTGTGAGGAATGCGACTATTTCTACTAGAAATATTCCAGTTTGGTTTGAATTACTATAAAAATAAAAAGAAAGTCATCATGTACTTTCACAAAATTATTTCTTAGGCATTTTGCTATCTGCTCTCTATTTGGTGAACCAGTGAGAATAAAACCAACACCCATGTGTATGTACATAGTGTTCTGAAGTAAAAATACATGAATGAGAAGGAAAACATAGGATGAAGGTGAGCTTAGGGCCATTTAGTGCTTCACAAAGATGTACTTCTTGGCCTGACAACATTCTTAGACAGCAAGGTGTTCTCTTTTCTGCTCTCAACATCCCAAGGGTGTGGTATTATCTTAACCTTACACATGATGATCTAGTTTAATGAGTAGAGTTTAAGACAAGTCAGTGAAATTTATTTTGGAATATATCAAGAAAATATGGCCTTGGGCCCTAAAAGGCATAATAAATGGTTTTTGTTCAAAGAATTTTGTTAAAATTCTTTCAAAGAATTTTGTTAAAACAACAGGCACAGCCAACCCCTTTTCCAACTAGGCTCATATCAACAAATATTTCATTTTTTCCACATCAAAGCCAGTGGCCTCTTGTCTCAGGCCTAACTAGGATGTAATACAAATCATCACGATCATGATCATCATCATTATCATCATCATTATCACCGTAGTTGTTATTTATTAATTTTCTGTTTGCATGATTCTGTACTGAGTTTTCCATATGTTATCTGATTTAGTGCTCATAAAATCTTCTCATGAGATAGGCATGAATAGCTTTATTTTACAGACAAGAACACTAAGATTCAGAAAGATTCAGTAACTTGGTATCAAAAATTAGTACATGATATTGGAATTTATACCAGATACATCTTTATTTGAAAGTTTGTGCGTACAACTTCCATATTCCTTTTTATTCTGCTTGCTTTTTCAAAGACCTCTGACATTTAGATAGGGAAAGGGCTCATCTAGCTTCCTTTACAATAGCTCCACATAAATAAGAGTTGCAAGGAGCATAACTTAGAGGGTAAAACTCAGATCCTCTTGTTTTTCTTTTCTTTTAAAGACCCTTTCCCACATTTGGCTGTCATACCTCTATAGGCAATGTTGGAATTCTGCACGCCTCCTAGACAAGGAATCATAATCAACATCCCACTCTACTTCCTATGACTCGTTGTCTAGATCAGCTGCTATTGCTGACAGATCATTTGCTAACCCTGTCCTTCTCTCTTTGTTCCTAAAGACATCTTGTCAAGCCACTAATGAGCTCCATCTTGCTAAATTGGGTGGCCAGTTTTCAGTCTTCTTATTTATTTATTTTTTTATTTATTTATGATAGTCACATCACAGAGAGAGAGAGAGAGAGAGAGAGGCAGAGATATAGGCAGAGGGAGAAGCAGGCTCCATGCACCAGGAGCCCGACGTGGGATTCGATCCCGGGTCTCCAGGATCGCGCCCTGGGCCAAAGACAGGCGCTAAACCGCTGTGCCACCCAGGGATCCCCAGTTTTCAGTCTTCTTACTTGATCTATCAACTGCCCTTGATGGTTGATCAGCTTCCCCTTCACTTGGATTCCAGGAGGACATGATTCCCTGGCTGCTTTTCCTCAGACTCCTTTGCTAGTTTCTTCTTGTCCTCCTCATTTCTAAATATTGGGATGCCTGAGGGTTCAGTCCTTGGATCTCTTCCCCATCTATCCTCATTCCCTGGGTGACCTCATCCTTTATAATAGCTCTATATCCCTTCTATACATCGACTGCTTTCAAGTTAATGTCTTCATCCACAGCCTCTTCCCTAAATACCAAACTGGTATATCCAATGTCCTGCTCACTGGATGTTCAAAGGGGAAATAAAGTTCAAAACCAAAGTCCTGGTTTCCCCTTACACATCTCTTCTTTTCACATTCTTCCTCATTTTCGTAAATGGCAACTCAGTTCGTACTATTGCACAGGCCCCAAACCTTGGAGTCATTCTTGAAAAGCAATGTCAAATTCCTTGGCAAATCTGGTTGATGGTTTCCGCTTCATTCTACAATATGTGCAGAACCTAAATACTTCTCACCACCTCCTCTGTAACCATTCTGGGTCAAGTTATTATTATTTCTCACTGTTATTCATGTAGGGGCCTTGCAAACATCTCTCTGCTTGGGGCAGCCTGGGTGGCTCAGCGGTTAAGCACCACCTTCAGCCCAGGGCATAGTCCTGGAGACCCAGGATTGAGTCCCACGTCGGGTTCCCTGCACGGAGCCTGCTTCTCCTTCTGCCTGTGTCTGTCTGTCTGTCTCTCGCTCTGTCACTCATGAATAAATAAATAAATAAAATATTAAAAAAACAAAAAAATCTCTCTGCTTCAACCTTTACCCTCTTCGTTCTGTTCTTAACACAACAGACTTCTATAAAATGTAAGGAAGATCATGTCATTCTACTCAAAACCCAACAAAGTCTTCCCATTTATTAAGAGCAAAAGGAGAACTCCCTAAAATAGCCTGCTAGATTCTACGTGATCTTACCTATCACTACTTCAGAATTCATCTCTTATTACTCTCACCCCACTTACTCTTCTCAGGCCTCCTTTGTTTTTCTTCAAATGTGCCAAACAAAGCCTAAGCTCACCTCAGGGATGTTGCACTTGATGCTCCCTCTGCTGGAATTTATTTCTCCTATCCACACTATTTGCTCCTTTGTTTCCTCTAAGTATCTGTTTCAAATGACCCCCTTGTTACATACCACCTTCTCTGACCACTCTTCCCACAGCCCCCTTCAGCAGACCCCATCTCTCTGGCCCAGCTTTATTTTTCTCTATAGTATTTTTCACTATTTGACATATTTCGTATTTTCTTGTTTTTCTCATTTTCTTATTTCCTGCCTGTTTTACCTAGAACGTAAGCTCCAGAATGGCAAGGAATTTGTTTTGTTCACTCCTGTATCCCTAGCTCCTAGAACAGGGCCTGACCCATAACATATATGTGGAATGACCATGCTATGGTAATTTTGTCCTCACAGAACCTCCAATAACATCATCTTCTATTTTCTGACAGACTACCTCCACCACCTAAACTCTAAACTTCCCTTATGGTCCAGTTGCCATATATTCATGTCTTCTTATTGCCCTATAGCTCAGACTTAGTTCCTGGACTCAGTAGGGCCATTTGAGTAGACTCAGTCTCTATCTCTTCTCTTTCCTCTCTGCCACCCTCGGTAATTAGCTGAGTCCTAACTCTTGTCTTCTTGTGGACCCAAGAAGACTGCCACAATCTTTACAACAAAATAAATCTTACTAAAAAAAGAAAGAGATTTCCTCATTAGACAAATAAACCATTCCTTCCTCTGGGAAGACTTGCAGCAGGTTTCCCTTTCCTGTGTCAAATGCCCACTTCTTAAGTGAAAGTGAGGCTAAGAAAGCAAGTTGGCATGAGCAGCCTCTGTCATGGAAGACAGAAAAATTGAGGTTGGGAGTAAGGACATCTTTCGGATAAGCAAGCAAGAGTGCTGCACTGCGAGTACTTTCGACTTCTAAGAAATTTTTCTTCTGTCTTTTGCATCTTCTCTTATTCTGTTACAGGGTCTTGTTCTTGCTTTAGAGATACTATATCTTATTTTGTCTCCAAGGGAATTTTAAACATAATATTTTGAAGTTTTCTCCTGTTCCTTGCTTTATCTCTTATTTTTTTTTGACGTTCCCTTTTATTTTATTGTATTTTGTGTGGCCTTTCTCATCCAAGTTAGAAACAGTTCCTCTTGTTGGTTTTTTCCTATTTAAAAGAGAGACACCGAACAAACTGATTGGGAAGAGTTATGTGTCCATCAAGGGGCAGCGAGTCATGACAGATGGATTTACTAAAGGATTCCTTTGGGGAGAGATGTCCTTTTTTGTGGGGGACTCCCAAATGCAATATGTGGAGGTTTTTTCTTTAAGGCCACTCAGTTTCTTCAAAGAAAAGCATTCATTCTCAAACCTTAGTGCCTCATTGGTGGGGTGGGGAGTAGTAATGTGCCTGGCTGCTAAAGAAGGGGACCAATGATCCTAGAATTTCATATAGAAATCTTAGCTTCATTCCCCCAGGCCTCTATGTTACATGGTGTCCACAATTTTGGCACCTCTTTGGTTCAATTTTTCTTGTGAAATTCAATTTTACTTTCCTGTAACAGTGGAAAAGGGGTGCTAAGGGTGGGTTGGGAGGGGAGTTGAGCAGTCACCTGACTTTAAACAAGGAAAGTGAGGTAGGGAACCAGGAAGTAAAAATGGTCTGTGCAGACATTGGCTCACTAGTCCCTGTACCTGACTTAGTCTTTCCAGGCCCTTCTTGATTTGTTCTGTTGCTCTTTGGTGTCCTCCTCTGTAGGCACTTGGGTCCTATGCACCTCCATAGCATTATGTCCACTATGTCTGCCACTGTTCTATGCCTCTCCTGTTCAATTTGTCAATGAGGTTTCATATATATATTATATATATAAAACATCATGTATTATATATCATATATATAAATATATAATTAACATATTAAAGTCATCATATAATATACTAATTATAATATATTAATGTCATTTTAGTGGATAATGCAAATCAAATGTGTGGGGTCAGTCTGTTATTTTTACACCGTTATTCAAACATATTTTAAAGATGGTATCAATTCAAATATGCTGAGACCCTACCAATCTTGAAAACTGACCTTGTCATTTCACAAAAGAAGACAGGAAAGCCCTGAGAAATGATTTTTTTCCCAAAGTGAACTGCAGTTATTAGGCTCTCCTGGAAGCCAGTGTGAAGATGTCAGGCCTTCATACTTGGTTTTGCATTTCAGCCCTATTCTCAACCAGCTCTGTGATCTTGAAACAGTTTCTTAAACATTCTGTCACTCACTTTCTGCATATGTAAAATGGGGATAACATCAGTTACCTAACCCATCAGGTCATGGTTGGCATTAATGCATTAATCTTTGCGAAGGACTTAAAATAGCACTTTAGACGAGCAGTCCATTAATCAACATTACTATTAGTGTGAATAAATCTAGCTCAACTTTAAAAAAACCATGGATAATACTATTGCAGTAGAAAGAGATCTTAAGCTAGGAATTTGCACAGATAATATTAGGGTTGATTTATTTAAGTATGGGTGTTCTATATGTAGAGATAAGCTTAATAAGGCTGCTAACAGAAAAAACATCATTGGAAAAGTTTGCATGAGCACATCCATTTGAAATATGTTTAAAATTATCCAATAAAAGAAATGAACTAGATTACATGATGGTTTTCAGTTAAAATATACTCATTAATCATCTACAATTACTAACAATTCTAATTCTTAGAAGAATATTACCTGAAAACATTGAAAGTTACCCCTGTTTGCTGGTCCCAACTGATATGCATTAAAAGGGAGTGGATTTTCCTTTAAATAAGGAAATGAAACCAGGGTATGTTTCTTTCACACTTAAGTACCTCCCTGCCTGTAATTCAACAACAGTGAAAAATGATTTAAAGACTTGAATACGGGCATAATTAATATCTTCCTGTGACCTAGGCTCAGAAATCAGTGGAATAAGGGAAAACCCTATTTTCATCTTAAGACATTTTCTTAATAGAGGGAGGAAGGATAACAGTGTACATTTTCACTTCTTTGATCTCTTACACACAGCCTAAGAGGAACTTCAGAAGAGCACCCTTACTAGAATTCTAGTTGGGGCAGCTTCTGAGTGTTCTTTACATCTGCCCTTACTGATTAGAAGAGGCTCTACAACAAAACAGACAAGAGGTTAGTAGGGCATGAAAGCCCCTGCCAGTACTTTAGCAAGAGCTCGTGAGAGAGGAAGGAGTAATTCCGGGATTTTACAAGTCACATGACTACCAATGCTTCCCACTACTGTATTTGATTAACATTTTTAGTAAAGGCGGTGCTGACTCATCACCAACTACTGGTCTACCATGAGTGCTGAGTCTCTTCCTGAGGCATTTCTGCCTCGTCATTTCTATCCATGGCGTGAGCTTCGGGGTCCTTGACGTATTGTTGTGCCCTTTTATTCACTGAGAGTCATCCTGTTTTTGTGCATTATTCTCTAATTTGTCAATGTCTGTTTGGATTCCGTTTCTGTTCTCGAGGAGAAAAAAAATGTTAGGCCCATGCAAAAGAAATATTTTTAAAGCTATCCTCCAAATGAATGCCAAATTAATAAAAAGAAAGTTAAATAATTCCTGTCCTTGAAAGCTGTAAATCTCAAGCATTTTCGTATATGTTGAAATTACCTAAATTGTCAACAATAATAATTGCATTTAGTAAATGGCAAACTCATGCCGTGAAGTAGCCCATGCTATAATCTAAAATGAGAATAATGACCATCGTAAAAGATATCTAAAGAGATCATTTTCTCATAAATATTTCCTCAGGTCATTTTATTACATCTGTTTTTTTCCCCCCTCTAAATCCAAATTATTCCCTGGTATTCTTACCTAGCATATAAAGTCCATGTTGCTTCATAAGATATATACAGAATATGTAATTTCATAAATACTTTTATGGCTTTGATGCTAGGTCTTCTATTCTATATCAGTTACAAAATGTTGATAAATAGTCCAACTTAAATCAGGGCAGAGATTTTTGCTGCCTGCAATTATTTTTTGTGCTGAAAATTAGACATTCTCTGGACATAATTAATAAAATACTGCATTGCATCTTTTTTGGAAAAGGTCAGGTACAAATTAATTAAAATGACTAACAGTCCTTAAGTTCCACAGGTCCAGAATGCATGGGAAAGATCAATGGGACAAAAACAGGGACATACAATACAATGGGAATCCCAAGGCATCTGATGCAGTCACCACCACCTGCTGGGCCAGGCCTTGCCTGGTGCCCAAGTTGTGCGACCGCCACCCCTAATAGCTAAGTCACTTGACTCCCACGCCCATTTCACCTACTGACTCAACCTCAGTGAATCTCTAGGAACAAACCCAACCTTAGATGTGATTGGAACTCTGGAACTGCTGGGCAGGAAACTGGAGCCTAAGCCTCATGACTCACTATTATGCCTCTCCTGCTGGCTTTGGCATTCCTTCTTGTTCTCAAGATCTAGTACCCACTGGCTATTCGGGGTCTTTTCTGATTCCACACAAATCTTAAAATAATTTGTTCTAACTCTCTGAAGAAAGTCCATGGTATTCTGATAGGGATTGCATTAAACGTGTAAATTGCCCTGGGTAACATTGACATTTTCACAATATTAATTCTGCCAATCCATGAGCATGGAATATTTTTCCATCTCTTTGTGTCTTCCTCAATTTCTTTCAGAAGTGTTCTATAGTTTTTAGGGTATAGATCCTTTACCTCTTTAGTTAGGTTTATTTCTAGGCATCTTATGCTTTTGGGTGCAATTATAAATGGGATTGACTCCTTAATTTCTCTTTCTTCAGTCTCATTGTTAGTGTATAGAAATGCCACTGATTTCTGGGCATTGATTTTGTATCCTACCACGCTGCCAAATTGCTGTATGAGTTCTAGCAATCTTGGGGTGGAGGCTTTTGGGTTTTCTATGTAGAGTATCATGTCATCAGCGAAGAGGGAGAGTTTGACTTCTTCTTTGCCAATTTGAATGCCTTTAATGTCTTTTTGTTGTCTGATTGCTGAGGCTAGGACTTCCAGTACTATGTTGAATAGCAGTGGTGAGAGACATCCCTGTCTTGTTCCTGATCTTAGGGGAAGGGCTCCCAGTGCTTCCCCATTGAGAATGATATTTGCTGTGGGCTTTTCGTAGATGGCTTTTAAGATGTTGAGGAATGTTCCCTCTATCCCTACACTCTGAAGAGTTTTGATCAGGAATGGATGCTATATTTTGTCAAATGCTTTCTCTGCATCTAATGAGAGGATCATATGGTTCTTGGTTTTTCTCTTGCTGATATGATGAATCACATTGATTGTTTTACGAGTGTTGAACCAGCCTTGTGTCCCGGGAATAAATCCTACTTGGTCATGGTGAATAATTTTTTTTTTTTGTGAATAATTTTCTTAATGTACTGTGGAAGGAGCCTCGGTGTCCATCGAAAGATGAATGGATTAAGAAGATGTGGTTTATGTATATAATGGAATATTACTCAGCCATTAGAAATGACAAATACCCACCATTTGCTTCAATTTCAACGTGGATGGAACTGGAGGGTATTATGCTGAGTGAAATAAGTCAATCGGAGAATGACAAACATTATATGGTCTCATTCATTTGGGGAATATAAATAATAGTGAAAGGGAATAGAAGGGAAGGGAGAAGAAATGGGTAGGAAATATCAGAAAGGGAGACAGAACATGAAGACTCCTAACTCTGGGAAACAAACTTGGGGTGGTGAAAGGGGAGGTGCGTGGGGGGTGGGGATGAATGGATGACAGGCACTGAGGGGTGCACTTGATGGGATGAGCACTGGGTGTTATAATGTATGTTGGTAAATTGAACACCAATAAAAAATAAATTTATTATTAAAAAAAAAAAGATCTAGTACCCACTGTGGGTTCTAGATTTATGCCTTGTCCTGTTTTCTGTGCCCAAGTCCCTTCCCGGAAACTCATGCTGTACTCCTAAAGAACTGGGGTGCTCTTTTCTCCTGCCCATCTGCCTCCTAGGCATTGGGGTCCTTTTCCTCACCCATACACAGCTCCAAAGAGGCAGCCATGGTATTGTGGTTAATTGTTCTGATCTGGGAGTTGGACAGGCCTTGGGGGTCCAGGAACTAGCCTCTGTGGCCTCCATGTCCTTACCTGTGCAAAAGGGATATTAGTAGCACCAATTTTATAGGGGCTTTGTGAGGGTTTAATAGTTAATACATATATAGTACTTAGCACAATAGTTGGCCATAATATATAAGTACTTGATGAATATTAGGTTGTATTAATAGCAGAAGCAATAGTAGAATACAGGCCAGGTGACGCTATCAGGCTGGTGGGTGGAGCTCTAAAGGCTGTGATCTTAACATCTCATTTTTCAACTACCTACTACACTTGTTGCTGGACTTCAACTTGAACTCCACACACTACACCATGCATTGGGTCTTGTTTCTTTTTTTTTTTTAATTTTTATTTATTTATGATAGTCACAGAGAGAGAGAGAGAGAGAGAGGCAGAGACATAGGCAGAAGGAGAAGTAGGCTCCATGCACCGGGAGCCCGAAGTGGGATTCGATCCCGGGCTCCAGGATCGCGCCCTGGGCCAAAGGTAGGCGCTAAACCGCCGGCCACCCAGGGATCCCTGGGTCTTGTTTCTTATCCTGGATTCAGTCCCAGCCTGTGGCAGTCAAGCACAACTCTGCCCTAGAGTCGTCTGGAAACTCGGTTGCCTCTACAACTGAATAATTACTTCTGCATTATTCTCTTATTTGCCCTGTCAGTGTTTACTTTTTGTAAGGAAAGATAAATCCTAATAAGTATCTCTACAGAAGACGAAATTTGAACACGAAGAATGTATACCGGTAAAATGTAGAGTTATTTACAAAATAAAGACCATAACGGATGATAACTAAAAATATTGCTATAAACTTACCATTACCCTTATTACACAATGGGCTTTGGTTTCATTTTTTAAATATCTTTTACTTGACAGAATTGGAAATCTCAAAGTAAACTTGCCTAGAGCAATGCTAAATTATCTCTTTTAAGGTCAGACTAGATATTTGCTTCATGCCAAGTTTCTTCATCCATGCATGTTGAAAGCCAGTAGTAAATACATCTTAAGAACTAAAGGTCAAAGACAAAACAGGTAATGCCAACACTCTGTTTTAATAAACATATGAACATGACAGATGTTCCAGCATCTCTATCCAGAGGTCACATAGAAATTATACTCTGGTTTTTCTAAATGCTTTTGATTAATTTTAAGGATTTTGGTGGATGGATTCAAACCTCTCCATGGTTTATTCTTTAGTAAATAGCTCTCCCTTTGAAGTCTGCAAAAATGATTTGAGGATATTAAAAATATTTCAGATACTAAGATGGAAAAAATCTGCAGCTTCAGAGAAGTATATTGCCATTTGCAAAATGGTATTGGAATAATGTCACAGGACCTAAGACATAAGAATAACTAAAGGTTAAAGACAATGTTTTCTGCTACATTTCAGCTATTCAAACCCTTGCCAATGGTATTGCCAAAAAAAGGGGGGACTACCAACTCATCAGTTCCAAGTGGTATATTTTTTTTCATATTTTAATATATCCAAAATCAGGATGCATCACACAATCCATGTCATGTCATGGTTTAATTTTGACTATTTTTGCTTTCTTAGTGGTACATGAACTTGTCATGTATTTTACAGTCTATGATGCCTTAGGCTTAATGAATATTGGAATTTCTTTCGTCTCTCACTTTTCCTTCTTTATTCCTTTACTTTCTTTGACTTTCCCATTCCTTTAGTTTTCCTCCTTTCCTCACCTAAAAAGATATATTGATAATAGGTATACATATACACAAATTATATATATTCATATACACTCTACACACACATATATACCTGGCTGGAACCAGTCCAGCACCCCCAGAGAACTGGAGACCTCTCTTCTCTACCTGCCCATATCAAAGAATTGAATTGGAATCCTTTTCCTTAACCCAAACCCAAGACTCTGCTAAAGGTAGGGTTCCTGTCTCAAGATGAAAAGGGACATTCAACTCAAAGCCTCCTTACTATGTAGGAAAAGTTCAGTGAAAGCCAGTTGTAGGGCAAAGTGAAAACTTCTCATTAACACTAAGGATGCTGAATCTGGTTTATCTATCCCATCCCCATTCTTCACTAGCATGGCTAATAAAGGACTGAACTCTGTGAATGAGAGACAAGAGATGTATTAGTATTTCTCTTCCATCATGGGAATAGGTTTGTGGCCAATCCTGAGCTCTAATGAGCCTCTTTAATAAAGAAGGCCAGTTTCCCCAGGGGCCCTCATGCCCTGCATGGCAACTCTCAGGATGTGTTTTATCTCCAAAAAGCTTTCTGTTGGTGCTGCCAACACATAGGAATTACTGATACTAAGCAATGTACATTCAAACAGCATGGGGGAATGATCTTGGGAAACCCTAGACTGCCTCATATAAAAATTCTTGTTGGTTTATAAACCCTGAAGTTTGATGAAGACTTTAGTCTGCTCACAGGTTAGCTATCCAAATGGATGGAAAACAAAGAAGTCAGGGAATTACCTTTTAACCTCACATTGGGTTGTATGTAAATTAACAATCTTTAAGTGAGGGCAACATTTTGGAGGCAATAAAGAAAAAAAATGCTTGGCAAATGATATATCCACATACAAAAAAAGCTGGCTGGAGAGTCATTGGCTGGCACCCACCAATATTCCCTTCCAACTTTTCTCAAATCCTCCTATGTTTCTCTACTTCCAAGCCCCTTAGCATAGATATTCCCAAAGTTTTCCCACCCCGATCCTGACAGAGTTTTCCCCACATACTTGGGGAGCTCAAGAGGCAGCTGAAAGATATGCCTGTTTCTCCTTGATTCAAGTCTTTCTACCCCAGGAGCTCAATGCTCAAGGCTCATTTGCAATTCTGCTGGATTTGGCTTCCAAGAGCATCATCTTTAAATGAATCCAGAGAGCAAGCAGGTGTAGTGAATGTTCATATCTTTTGGAAAGTTTCCACGGTGTAAGAGGGAAAGATGAAAAGAGAAGCATAGTTTCCCACAATTTACAGAAAAACCAACAGTCGACATTTATTGATGTGATTTTTTCTTGGAAGGAACTTCTTCATAGTTTATTAATATCATGTATAAAAGTTTTTAAAAAACTATGCAGTTAATTGTCTATTCATAGACATTGCCATTTTTTCCAGCAATTACAAGAGCTGGCTTAACCTCGTTAGGTAGGTATTAAAATAAACCTCAGGAAAAAAGAGTTGATTCCTTTTTAAAATAGATTTTATTTATTTTAGAGAGAGAGAGATTGCAAGAACAGGGAGAGGAGCTAAGGAAGAGGGACAAGCAGACTCCTCTCTGAGCGCAGAGTCTGTCGCAGGGCTTGATTCCATGACCCTGAGACTGTGACCTGAGTTGAAATAGAGTCAGGTGCTTAACAGACTAAGCCACCTAGGTGCCCCTAAAGTTGATTCCTTTTGGTGAAATTTTTAGCCTACTACATCTCCACACATCAACACATGCTAGAGAGACAGTAATGTCTCAGTGGTCACAATCTTGGGCTTTGGAGTTAAACTTGAATTTGAAGAGTAGACCCTCCACTTACAAACTGTCTGACCTTGGACATGTTACTTAGTATCTCAGACCTCAGTTTCCACGTGTGAGAAATGGGTATAACGTTACCCAATTATTTCTCATTTTCTGTCTACGATCACATCAATGAAGTTATGAGTTTTCTTTATTCCTTTTTATCCTTTCCACTTGCTGGGAAATCACGAATAATATACATAATATTCCTATTTCAATGGTTCTTCTTAGATTTTAAATAGGCATAGCTAACTTAAAGTTTGGAAGTCATCAACATCTCTAGGCTTCTCCTAAACAACGCTCAACATTAGAATGCTTTAATTGAATGTGGACTGGCATTTAGTATTCAGTATTTTTATTTTGTCAATTATTATGTTAACCAATCAAAACTTTTTTGATTAACCCACATGCTTGTCAATTTCTTCTCATTGCATTTAGTTTTGGGGGGTTCGATTTCCTTCTTACAAAAATACACCCTTTAAGAAGTACTTTCAGCCAGCGTCTGTTACTGGGAAACTTTCAGCATGTGATTGCTTATGTCTCTAGCTGGCACTCACACTTGAGTTAAAGATTAATAGAGAATGAAAATCATGGTGGACAGTTATCTTCTCTCAGTATGTTGCTGATAATACTCCATGTCTTGTGATTTCTGTTATGGCCTTTGAGAAGTCTGTTGATCCTATACTAGTGGTTCCTTTAGAGACAATTTCTCTTTGTTCCTCATCTGCTTTCAGAATCTATTCTTTGATTTTGGTGTTTTGTTTTTCAGTTTCACGATGATGTGCTAGGTATGGTCTTACTGTGCTTCCTACTCTGAATAGTCATGTTCCTTCATCAGCTCTAGAATAGGATTAGGTTTTTTTAATTGTATTTATTTGTTTGACACAAAGAGAGAGAGAAAGAGGGGGGAGAGAGAGAGAGAGAGAACAAGTAGGCAGAATGGCAGGCAGAGAGAGAGGGAGAAGCAGACTCCTTGCTGAGCAAGGAGCCTGATGCAGGGCTTGACCACAGGACTCCAGGATGGTGACCTGAGCAGAAGGCAGACGCTTAACCAACTGAGCCACCCAGGTGCCCCAGGATTAGGCACTATCTGATAAAAAATTCCCTCTACTCAATTCTCTCTACAGAATAGTCTTTCCTTCTGGAAATCCTAGGTGACATAATTTGGGCTTTTCATGCACTCTTTTATGTCCCTTAACTTCTCCCTCTTATATTCCATTTCCATCTGTGCTATCTTCTGGGTATTTTTTTCAGATCTATCTTTCAGTTAAGAATCCACATCCATATCAACATTATCCTATCATCTGAGTTACTATCTTATCCATTCAGTTACAATATTGTTCTCCACTAGACTTTCTATTGCTTCACTTCTAAAAGTTTTTTTTTCTTAAAAATTTTATTTATTTATTCATGAGAGACACAGAGAGAGGCAGAGACATAGGCAAAGGGAGAAGCAGGCTCCTCGCACGGAGCCCGATGTGGGACTAGATCCCAGGATCCCGAGATCACGACCTGAGTCAAAGGCAGACGCTCAAACATTGAGCCACCCAGGCGCCCCCACTTCTAAACGTTTTCATTTATTTTTTTCTTCTCGTGCTATCTTACTTTTTTCTTTAAATTCCTTCATTTATGTCTTTAGTCATAATACCTATAATTATTTTATATTCTTTTTCAGATAGTTTGTGTACCTATTTCTGCTATTTATTTTTGCCAGCTGATCTTGCCGGTGGTAGATTGTTTCTTTGCATCCATTGTGCTTTGGATTTGTGCACTCAGCTTAAGTACAGCTTATCTGAAGGAACCGGCCTAAGTGGAGGCATTCCTTTCAGAAAGGTTTTCTGGCTTTTACCAGGCACCTTGGGGATATTGTGGTCTGAGACCAATTTTAATATTAAATTCTCTGCTTGGAGTTTCCCAGACAATGCAGGTAAAGTAAATTAAAACCTTTAACTCACATGTGGTACAGACTTGAATTTAAAAATCCCCACAGGATATTTTACTTTCCTGTTCCAGCCCAGCTAGTTTCTTAGGGTCTCCCATTATTTAAGGATGGATTTTTTTCCCTGAGGGCATGCATCTTTGAGGGCACTGGCTTTGCTGGAGGGTCTCATTCAGCTTCCTATTTTATATTGGTCCAAGGCTTTATCATCTGTCTCTGTATAGGTGTGAAAATCAGATGCTGAGGCTTCAACTCCTCCTCCACAACCCCCTCATAAGCCCAGTCCCCAGTTGTCTGATTCTCAGAATTTTCATTTCTATTTCTTGGATACACGGTACCTTCTTGTGAGCTCCAGGGAGCATTGAAAAGGGTTTAAAAAACTATCATTATATTTCACCTCAGAGTTTTAGGTGTTGGTATAAAGACGATTTTCAAGTTGTCTGTTCCATAAAACTGCCACAATTAAACTGTGTTTGGTCTATTAACCTACCTGAACATATTACTTTGAATAAAAGACAATGTTTTTAAAACCTGTCATGTAGTGGTATAATACAAATAGATGAGATGTAGTGTTTCCGTAGATTAGATCTGCTGAAAAATCTGCCCTAATAGGTGAATAAATTCTTATGAGAAATAATTGATATTTGATTCTTTGTTAAATAAAAACTGAATACTTTCACAAATTTCATTGATTTTATAAGAAAAGCCACAAACTATGGCTACTTGTGTGCATATGGGATGTCATACATGTAATAAGTTCTCTCTCTGATGCAACTTCTAGATTTTCTCAAGTAAAGCCACTATTTATTTATTTATTTATTTATTTATTTATTTATTTATGTGTTTGTTTATTTATTTATTTGTTTATTTATTTCAAGAGACAGAGCACACGAGCAGTGGGATGGAGGGGCAGAGAGAGAGAATCTTAAGAAGGCTCTGTGCTCAGTATGGAGTTTGACACGGGGCTCGATTTCATGACCCTGAGATCATGACCAAGTTGAAATTAAGAGTTGGATGCTTAACTGATTGAGCCACCCAGATGCTCCAAGGCCACCACTTCTTTAAGGCACTTTATTGCATAATGATAATAACTGTATGTATGTACTTAATATGTATCTAACATATATTTTCAGAGAAAAATATAACTACTTCATAAATGTTGGCAAACATATTCATATCTTATAAAACAATAAAGTTTTGTGGGAAAACTTAGAAAAATTTGTGGGAAATGTGGATATGTGTAAAGGGCACAGGCTTGAGAGACAGATGGGCCTGGGTTCTGCGGCCATCTCTTTATTGGCTGTGTGACATTGGGTGAGTTAATGAACCTCTCTGAGCCTCCTTTTCTTTATCACTAAAAGAAGAAATGAGAGATACCTGGCAGGGTTGTAGACAGAATTAAATGAGACAATGAATTCATATAGCAAGTGCTGAATGAACATTGGTGGAAAGACAAGGAAAGACAGAAGGGAAAAAGGCAAGGAGAAGAAGGGAAAACTTGAAATGCTAAGGATCTGAGGCTGCCAGTGTTCTCCATTTCATTAAAGGACAGGAGTGTGTTGACCCTGCTTTCCAAGGAATTAGCCTAATGCTAATTTCTAAATAAGCTTTGGCCAGATTGCTATCATTCATGCAAACTCATTCCATGTCTTATGAAAAGTTTCATATAACAACAAAGACGAGTCAAATTGCCTGGAAACTGGAATGCTTGAATCCATCCACCCCTTCAGGAAGGTCCCTTAGTAAAGAGTGGAGGGCATCAAGCAATGAGATCCCTCTCAGGAAAAGAGCCCCTCAAGTGACTTATAAATGTGATGGCTGTGACAGGGAGAAATATGGCCTCTGCCCCAAATAGGAAATCTATAAAGAATCACAGAACAAGAGGCTAGGAGGAAGTAAAAAACTACACAATGCTTTTGACCAGCACCCACAATTGTACAGAGTCCTGCTCTCTCTCCAGAAACTTCCAAAGGAATAGAAAGAACATTTCATGGTCACTGTTTCTGCTGAGAAGTTCTCAAGAACAGGTTCGGAGGTATGTGGGAACACCAAACATGCTCAGAGGAAAATTAGCTGGTTCTGTTCCCCTTATTTGGTGGTGTTTATTCGGTTTTGGTTTTTTAAAAATATATCTCTGCCCTCAGGAATTCTGAAAGAACTCAATTATGTAAAGGGATGGTCAGCTCAAGCCTAGCCTGACACAGCAATTAATTCATCTCTGGATGAAGACAGCTTACATGCTATAAGTAGAAAGCTGTTCACATCACACCTCAGTCTATGAATATGGTTTTTCCATTCATTTCTGAGGATATTTTATTAGGGAAAAACTTGCTCTGACTGAGCAGGTAGGCTTTTTTTTTTTCCATGAGAGACACACAGAGAGAGGCAGAGACATAGGTAGAGGGAGAGACAGAGACATAGGTAGAGGAAGAAGCAGACTTCCTGTGGGGAGCCCGATGCAGGACTTGATCCCAGGACCCTAGGATCACAATCTGAGCCACAGACAGATACTCAACTGAGCCACCCAGGCACCCCAGCAGTAGGCTTTTATATTGTATGTGAGGTAATTTCTCAGGAGATGATCCGTGTTGCTCTGTTGATAGACATGAGGAAAAACATTTAGCAAGAAAAGAAAACACATGACAATTATCCTCAGGTCCTACAGGACAGTGTATGAAAATAGGTGAAGGTAGTGAAAATTTAAAGTCTACTACTGCCTCCTCCTTCATCAGAACCCTAGGCAGGAACCCCCATATCCCTCTCCCCAGGAAACATGTTGATTTGAAAATATCTGTCTAGATGCAGCAATAATGCTTACAATGCTAATGGAGTTTTAGAAATGGAAATGTTTCCTTTGAACTAGTATCATATAAATATGAGTTAACAGGGCTTGTAAGTGTTAGAATGTATGCCTCTAGGTTAAAATATTGATCAAATAAAGAGAAAATGTGCAGAGAAATGGACAATGAGAGACAGATAGCAGTATTATTTAATCTGACCTAGATTACAATGTTGTTAATTTCAGCAAGACTGATGATATTCTGGGTCATAAAACTAGCCTCAACAAATTTAAAAGAATTAAAATCATACAAATTATAGTTACTGCAAACAGAATTAAGCTGGAAATCCTACAGAACTATCTCTGGAAAATCCCCAAATATTTGGAAATTAAACAAGAAATAATTCATGAGAGAAAGAGGAAGTCACAAAGGAAATTAGAAAATAGTTTGAGTTGAATGAAAATGAAAACAAAGCATCAAATATTGGGGGATGCAATAGTCAATATCCTACCGATTGAGAAGGCAAAGATGTTTTCTTTCACTATTCCTATTCAGAATTGTATAGGAAGTCCTAGCCAGAGCAATAAGGCAATAAAAAGAAATAAAAAGTCTACAAATTAGAAAGGAAGAAGTAAAACCATCTCTGTTCATAGAAGAAATTATAAGAAATTCTACAAGAAAGTTTTAGAACTAGTAAGAGTTTTGAAAAGTTTTAATATTCAATATACAAAATCAGTAGTTTTTCTTTTTTAGTAGTATATCTATATACTAGCAGTAAACAATTGGAAATTGAATGTCAAAGAAAAATTTACCAAATACAATAGGACCCAAAACATTTTAAATATTTAGGCATAAATCTAACCAAAGATACCTAAGATCTGACTCTTGAAAACTAGACAAACATATTAAATATTAAATAAGACCTAAACAATTGAGAAATATATTCTGTTCATGAATTGGAAGACTAAAGAGTGTTAAGATGTTAATTCTCCCCAAATGGATCTATAGATTCAAAACAATCCCAATAAAAATTCTAACAGGTTGTTTTGTAGAAATTAACAACATGGTTTTAAAATTTACATGGAAAGGCACAGAACCAGAATAGCTAAAACACTTCTGAAAAAGAACAAAGTTGGAAGACTTATGCTACCTGACTTCCAGACTGATTATACTGTCATAGTAATCAGAACAGTGTGGTATTGACCAAAGAATAAGCATATAAACGAACAGAACTAGGTAGTCTCAGAAATAGACCCATACTTATACTCAAGTGAATTTCAGTGAAAGAGCAGACAATACAATGGGGAAGGATAGTCTTTTCACCAAATGATCCCAGATCAGATATTCACTTGCAAAAAAAAGCGCCATATTAACAAATTAACACAACATGGATCATAGACCTAGATTTAAATTAAAACTATAAAACTTCTTTTTTTAAAAGATTTTCTTTATTTATTTGACAGAGAGAGAAAGAGTACAAGCAGGGGGGAGTAGCAGAGGGAGAGGGAGAATCAGTCTCCCTGCCAAGCAGAGAGCCCAATATGGGACTCAATTCCAGGACCCTGGGATCATGACCTGAGCCAAAGGGAACACTTAAATGACTGAGCCACCCAGGCACCCCAAAACTATCAAAATTCTTAAAAAAATAACAGAAAAAAATCTTTGTGATCTTGAATAAGGCAAAGATTACCTAGATACACAAGAAGCATGATTCATAAAAGAAAAAATGGATAAATTGGGAGTTTATCAAAATGCTTAAATTATGCTCTTTGAATAAAAGAATTACTGTTCCTGAAAATAAAAGAACAACTCACTAGCTGGAAAATGTACTCAAGACACATACCTAATAAAGAATCTGTGCCTAAAATATATAAGGAACTCTCAAAACTCAATAATAAGAAAACATACGATCCAAATTACTGAAACGAGCAAGATATTGAACAAACACTTCAACAAAAACCAATATGAATAGCAAATAGCAAATGAAAGTATGCTCAATATAATTACTCCTTAGGGAAATGCAAATTAAAACCGCAATGAGATTATTATCACCTATTTGAAGGGGTAAAACAAAGGAAAAAAAAAGGAAAACTAGCAATACCAAGTACTGTGGAAAATAGGGAGCAACTGGAACTCTCATCTGCTGATGGAGGTGCAAAATTATTCAGTTCCTCTAAAAAACAGTTTGGTAATTTCTTGTACACACTCACCATATGACTTAGCAATTTCAAGAGAAGTTTACTCAAGAGAAATGCAATATAAGTACACACAAAAACCCCTATGTGAATATTTATAGCAGCTTTGCTCATAATCACTCTAAGGAGACAAACCAAATATTCTTCAGCTAATAAATTATTTTATTTTATTTAAAAATTTTTAGAGTCTGGCAGCCTGGGTGGCTCAGTGATTTAGCACTACCTTCAGCCCAGGGCATTATCCTGGAGACCTGAGGATCGAGTCCCACGTCGGGCTCCCTGCATGGAGCCTGCTTCTCCCTCTGCCTGCGTCTCTGCCTCTCTCTGTCTCAATCTGTGTCTCTCATGAATAAATAAATTAAAAAAATCTTTAAAATAAATAAAAATAAAAGTAAAATATTTTAAAGATTTATTCATTTATTTGAGAGAGAGGGACCATGAATGCAGGGGAAGGGGCAGAAGGAGAGAGAGAGAGAAAAAAAAAATCATAAACAGACTCCATGTTGAGAGCAGAGTCCATCACAGGGCTCAATCTCACGACCCTGAGATCACAACCTGAAATTAAGAGCTAAATGCTTAACCAGCTGCACCACCCAAGGGCTCCTGAATATATGATTTTAAAACTGTGATAGTTCCATATAATGAGATTGTATTTGATGATAAGAAGAAATAACCTTCTGGTATACATAACAACATGGATGAATCTCAAATGAATATGTTAAGATTTACAGATGTACTAAGGTTACCTGGTGTATGATTACCTTCTATGACATTATGGGAAGAGCAAAGCTCTAGAGACGGAAAATGTATCACTGCTTTCCAGGAGCTGAGGAAAGAGGTGACTACAAAGTACAAAGGGACACAAGAGCATTTTTTATGGTGAGGGATGTTCTATATACTGATTGTGGTGATTTACATGACTATGCAATTGTCAAAACTTACAGAACTGTAAACTAAAACAGGTAATTTCTCTTGCATGTAAATTATACTTCAATAAATCTGACTTTAATTTTTAAAAGAGTTTAAAAACCTGTTTTCCAGGGGAAAATCCAATAAGGATCAGAGCCAAGCAAATGAGAAAAAAAAAGAAAATCTTCTACAGAAGCTCAGTGACTTAATCTAGGATGAAAGGAACCTAAAGAAAAGGTTTCCAAGAAAAGATGAAACTAACAATTTAAGGTTCACATGTCTATAAAAAATAGCTTAGAAGTCATTGGGAGAATACAGAATGTCTGAAGAAATGATAAATAATTTGCCAGTTGCTCAAGAGCTGAAGCAACTGAATCACAGAGAGTGGTAGGTGGAACCCTAAGGCACATGCCCATCTGGTCCCTGGTGGACACACCCTGTTTAATCTCCTCCACTTGAGTGTGGGTGAGACTAGTAAATGTGGGAATGCACTCCCATGATTAGGGAGAGAGACAGAATCAACAGCAGACTCAGTACTGAGTGTGGAGCCCATCACAAGGCTCAGTCTCACCACCCTGAGATCCTGACCCGAGCTGAAATCAAGAGTTGGCCACTTAACTGACTGTGCCAACTGGGCACTCCAGGTCAGCTATTAGAAGAGGGGTCAGAGCACCACTAAATGGAAAGGTTCTGCTGTGCCAGGAACTGCCTGGTGGAGGGGACCATGAGGCAAAGCCTGAGGGCAGCCTGTAGATGCTGAAAGCGTTTCCACCAGGGAAGTAGAGACTGAATTCTGCCAATAACGACTGATCTTCTGCCAACAAGTGATAGTGGAAATGTCACTCATCTGCAAACTTCAGAGGAGATCGTACCCCTGGTTAACATCTTGATTTCAGCCTGGGAAGACTCTTGAGCAGAGAACCCAGGCCTGGATGTCTAACCTAGAGAAACTGAGGTAATAAATGTGTGTTAATAAATTAAGCTACTAAGTTTGTGGTGGCTTTGTCACACTGCAGTAGAAAATCCATTTAAACAATGAATTAAAATGTGTCAAGCTAGTTTAATCAGAGAATACTTTTATGGCTTTGACTCCAACAGTTCCTCATCGAACAGTAGGCTAGTTTTGATGATTTACTATATGTTGAATCAAAAAGCATCACAGAAGGTAACTTCAGAGAAGAGGAAGGACCCAGTGGATGATGTCTTTGGAGGATAATCTCCCTTGGTTCTGTCCAGTGCTGTCTAAGAAAACCCAGTATAGATTGGTGGAGGGGCCTTTTGTTGGAGGTTCTCTCATCTTGGCTCACTGCACATGGTAACTCATTGTCCCTACAGGCTTCCCTTTTACACTTTCAGGCCATGACTACAGCCATCTCAGTACTAATACTGTCCTCTCTGGGCTGGACACCTTCCTACAGGTCTCAAGGGCCAACGGTGACATCCAGACCGGAAACAGGTCAGTGTTCACCAGACTTTCTTAACACTCATTGTTAACACACTCAATTGTGAGGTTAGTCACCAGGAAATAACCACTCACTTTAAAACCATAAAAGAAAGTATGAATCATTCCCGAAGCATCTTTCCATATATGTGATAACAGAAAGAGGGGCTCCCACAAACCACAGTATTTCAATTATAGGCTGAAGTATCTTGCAAATTTAAAAAATGACATTCTTCATTTTCATCATATTATCAATTTTTTTATTCTAGAAAATTCATTATTCTAAACATTAGATAATGAAAATGGAATTAACAACTTACCCTGTAACTTTTCAGTCTGATGAAATCAACCTTCATAGAGACAAATCTATCTGAATTTCGACTGATGTTCTTCAGGTGTTCCACAAGATCCGCACAGAACTTGTAACCTCCTTTCAGCACACACAGGATCACAATGTCACAGTATCCTATGTCTTTCAGAATATCCTTTGCCAGCCGTTCAATTCTGAAAGAGGAATTAAAAGATATAGTAAAGCATTAGTACTTCTGAGTATTTTTTTTCCTTTCAAAGAAAATGCATGATGTACTACCCATATTAGATTACGTAGGGGATTGTGGAGGAGAGCTCAGGAGACAGAAGCCCACAGATAAAGAAGCTTTGTTAAGGCTGGACAAAGAGAGAGTGTTTGAAACATATTTTTGATAACCACATCATCCATAGTACATTTTTGCTCCTCTGTGTCACAAGCATGAGTAAGGTGTAAAATAGATGTCAAAGATCATGAATGCTATTATTTTATCACTACAGAGCCTGGTTGTTAACAATGCCATGAAGGTATCTGCTCACTTTATAGCAACGTGAGAGGACATGGGAAAATGACTCACCCACCTCATGACATTAGAGGAGACTGGAAGAAAAGTCAACTCCATAGTAACTATCAAAAGAATAATCTCTGTCTTCTGTTTGACAAAAATGGCACATGACCTATGTGAAAAGTGCCTAGAACACAATTCCAATAGGCATCATTTCCAGGGAGCACCATGTGAATGATCCGTTCCTGGAGTTAGGCTGCCTTGGGCTGGTATCCAATGCCTGATTTGAAACTGTCACTGTGTTTTTTCTAATTGTTTCATGTCTGTAAGTCCATTGCCCAAGCATTCATACAATATTAAAACCTTGAATGGAGGCAGGAGCTAGGGTTGCATATTAAAAAAAATTCCTACTGGCACTTCAGATAGAATTAGATTTAAAATGTGTTAACCTTTTAGGACACTTGGGTGGTCTAGCAGTTGAGCATCTGCCTTTGGTTCAGGGCGTGATCCCGGAGTCCTGGAATCAAGTCCCACATCGGGCTTCCTGCACGGAGCCTGCTTCTCCCTCTGCCTGTGTCTCTGCCTCTCTCTCTCTCTCTGTGTCCCTCATAAATAAATAAATAAAATCTATAAAAAAATGTTAACTGAATGATCTGTATATATATATATGTATGTGTAAAGCATTATATTATATATGTTCTACATATATTACATATATGTAATAATATATTACATAATATATTTTATGTTATATAACTTATGTATGTATATGCATACATATGTTATACATATATATACATTTACATATTAAATAGCAACCATGGTTTCAGACAATGTTTCTCAAAATATGATCATCAAGAAAATGTACATCAGCATGCAAGACAATGGGACATTTCATTTTCAGCATAATGGAGTGAGGCGGTCAACACATTTCAACAAAAAAGTAATTATAAAGCTGGATAAAACTGCCAAAAACAACCATTTTGGCACTCTGGAAGTTAACCAGAGACATATAACAAACTGTGAATCATTTATTCATAAAAACATTGAACAATGGGTAGAAACAGCACAAATTTGGCATTCTTGCCAGAGAATGCTCCCACTTCTCTGAGCCCTTCATCAGCTCCATTGTTCAACCAGATAGTTCAACGAAGGTGGCCCACTGCCAGAGGAAGCTCACCTGATAGGGAGCATCGTCGGTTAGTATGGCTATCTTGGTAGCCTGTGAACAGGGAGAGCCAATGGCTCCATTATCGTGAAGTTGCAAATAATCTAGTTTAATTGCTAGTCTAGTTGGAACTAGTCTAGTCAAGGATTTAATAGGGAGTTCCAGGAGAGTAGAGTCATGGGAAAAGGATAGATAATAAACTCTTCATGTATCCCAAATTGACCAGAAGAGGCACATGCCCAGCAGAGACCAGCATGGTTCAGGTTGCCTATACATTTCTGAATGATGGAGGCTGTATGTGCAGAGGAGACACAAGAAAGCACAATGAAACAATAAAAGCCAGGGAAGACTTGAAAGAGGCTGGAAATTTTAATGTGCTTGTCAGCCCCACACACATTCATCAGCAGAAAGTAGAAGCTTTACTGGCCTGAGGTGTTTGAGTACAATCTCCAACCAATCTTAGGCTGAAGACTAATAAGCTCTTCTGACACAGGGTAAGTCCTAGTAAGTGAGGGTTACAAGTAGAAACAAGAAAACTGCATATCACCAGAGGCTACACAGTGTGGAGGAGGCAAATTCCACAGAATGGAAGACAAACAACAACAACAACAACAACAACAACAACAACAACAAAAACCCCTAAAACCAGAAAACGAAAGCAAAGAAAAAGGTCAATGAACAGCAAATAATTACGAATATGGTAGGTATTAAATCAACTATATCAATAATCACTTTAAATGTGAATGATCTAAATACAGCAATTAAAAGACAGACTGTCAGAGTAGATTAAAAAAAGACTCTCACATATATTGTATATAAATATAAAGGCACTAATAGATTAAAAGTAAAAGGATGGAGAAGGACATACCATACTTATATCAATCAAAAGAAAGCAGGAGTAGCTTATTGATTTCAGACAAAGCAGATTTCAGAGCAATGAAATTATCTGGAATAAAGAGGGTATTATATAATAGTCAAGAAGTCAATTTTCCAAGAAGACATGACAATCTTTAATTCATTTTATTATTTAATGTGCATGCACCTAACGACAGTGTTAAGAACCTGATAGAACTACAACGAGAAATAAATCATCTACTGTAGTTGGAGACTTCTATACCCCTCTATCAGTAATTGACAGATCCAGCAGCAACCACTAAGGATATAGTTGAATCACATAGTACCATAAATCAAGTGGACCTAACTAGCATTTATAACATTCTTCTCAAAACATATAAATAAGAAAATGAAAAGACAAGACACAGATGGGAGGTGGGGTATTCAAAAAATCACATATCTGGTAAAGGACTTGTATCCAGAATATATAAAGAGCTTTAACAATTCAATAAGAAGACAACCCACCCAAAGTAAAAATGGCAGAAGACTTAAATAATCATCTCTTCAAAGAGAACATAAATAGCTAACAAGCACACTAATCATTAGGAAAATGCAAATTAAAACCACAATGAGATACTTTTATATATCTACTAGAATGGCTATAGTGAAAAGTACAGACAACACTAAATGTTGACAACTGTGTGGAGAAACTGGAATCCTCATCCTTGCTGGTAGAAATATAAAATGGTACAGCTGCTTTGGAAATAATTGGCATTTTCTTAAACTGAACTATAAAATCCAGAATACTGCTCCAAAAAATCCATCCAAGAAAAATGAAAACATACATCCACACAAAGACTTATATGTGAATGTCCATGGATGCATTGTTCATAGTAACTCAAAACTAGACATACAAATAATCATTGATTGGTAAATCAATAATTAGATATTGTAGGATTTAACCTATATGAAATGTTTAGAAAAGACAAATTTATATAGAAAGAAATCAGACTAGTGACTGATGCTGCAAGGAGGAACATGGATTGACAGTAAACAAATTTTGGGGGATGAAAGAAATACTATAAAATGATGGCTGTGCTTGCCCAACCATAAAAATTTACTAGAAATCACTGAATCATTGACCTGCAATGGGTGAATTTTATAGTATGTAAATTACACACTTAATTAAATTCATTCCTGGGGCCCACCCCAGACCACTGAATCAGAATTTCCAGACATAAAGCATAAGAATACACATTTTATTGGGCACCTGGTGGCTCAATGGGTTGAGCGTCTGACTCTTGGTTTTTAGCTCAGGTCATGATCTCAAGGTTATGGGATCAAGTCCAGTGTAGGGCTCTGTGCTCAGCACTGGCTTGCTTGTCTCTCTCCCTCTGCTTCTCCCCCAGCATCTCCACTCTCTCTCTCTCATGAATAAATAAAATAAAATCATTAAAAAATACATATTTTAACAAATCACTGGTTAAGTCTCCTGTACTGGGAACTGACTTTGAGGAGCCCTAGCAGGACCCAATCATGTACTAGATCAGGATGCATTTAAATAAGTCATAAAATTCAGGTGAAAAAAGCAGGAATTTGTTTAAACTGGGGAATTCCAAAAACAGTGTTAAGGGAAAAGTACCTCTGAATTATTAAGATGTGAACTGAATACGACGACTCCACTACGCAACAAAAGTTGGTTTAATTGTTAAAGTCAAGCAGGTTTCTTTCCTTTTTTTTTTTTTTTTTTTTGAATTTCCTTATTTTTAATATGAATTGCTAACAGGGAGATTTGACCATTTGGGAGATGTGAAATTTCCCAAGTTTATTTGATCACAGAACATTTTGTTCCCTTTGAGGATTGGGACTTATATTCCACAGAAAGCCACTGTAGGCCATGAGAAACTCCAAGCCAGGCTGTATTTTGATAAAATATCATAGTCTGAGAGAACGTGCAATATCCAAGTATTATCCAATAGACAAATTTTAGAGCAAAAGAATGACATTTCCTTTTGCTATAGACAGGAATTAATGGAAAGATAATATCCTGGGAATATGGCCTGTCTAATGTTTTTCAAACTTTACTTTGGCTAAGGACTTATTTCATAAGTTACATATTAACTCAGAAGAATATAATAGATTTTTTTAAATGGAGGCAAAAGTATTACAGTTTAAGAAAAAGGGAAGCATGCGGAGTCCAAAGTTTTGATTTGCTCCTACTTCCCATTGCTTCTTTCACCCCCGTTTCTGGGTGTTTAAAGAATCTCTATGTTCCTGGGAGTGCAGTGTGAGGCTTGCTTTCCATGTAAACGTGACGGCTTAAGTAGTTGATATTTGTACAAGAAAACAGAGGTACATGGAATGATAAGAGTCTGGGCATTAGGCAGTTTTGTGAAAGGGGTATGACCTTGAAATCCTGATGCTTAAAGTGGGCTCAAGTGGAGGATGCTCTCTGAAAACCAAGAAACAAATGGTGACTTAGTTACTTAGAACAGGAGAAAATGTTGGCTTTTACAAAGCCAGTTGGCTAGACAAGAGCTAAAGGATATCTATATAGATGGGTCAGAAAGAACTAGAAATAGTATTCTAGAAATAGTTCTGTGCAGATATTTTTAAGCTGAAAATATGCCTATTCCCAAAACATTACCACTGCCTGGAAACCATAATTGTGCACAGACTGGCCAATCTGTGATACATTGCTTGATCCAAGATATATGCCAAATTTCAGGAAAAGTCAGGGCTTCAGGGGTGTGTCCCATGAAGGCAAAGTTCACCTGTTAATTATCCCTGGTTAACTCAAGAGTCTGTGAATAATTTAAGACAAACATTCTCGGGTAAAGAGCAATGCTTTCCCAAATCCTATTTTTATCAGTATGTACAGGACATTGTTATTTTGAGGCTGATATATATATATATCCAGTAGACAAATTTTGCCCAGTAGACAAATATATATATATATATATTTTTTTTTTTTTCTTACCATTTCTCTGGGACAAATGTCCAGGTAAATAGTTCAGTTAAAGCATCAATTCATTTTATTCCAAATTCTCTGCCCTAAAAAAAGTTCTGTCTACTTCTACATGGCAGACTCAGGAATAGGGTCGTAAAGTGTATTGTATGATTTGCACAAGAGGGGGCCAGACAGCACAGGACCAAGATTGACATAAGAAATAACACTCACCTGTCCACAATGATGCCATGAGGTATGAGGACATAATCCAGATCTCCATAATAGTGCTGTGGGTATGTGAATAAATCCAAGTCATATCCTGGCCAACTGTCCATAATCTGTAAATCAAATTACTTTGGTCAAAATATTTTTCATGGGAAATTTATTTGGAAAACATAAATAAACAAAATGTATATCATTTGGAAAAAAGGAATAGCATTAAAAACAGAGAAAAGGTCTGACAATCAATACATTAGATTATATTCCGTCAATCTATTGAAAGCTCAGTGGGAGAAAGTAATTAGTTTCATGAAAGCTGACAAAGAATCTACTACTGAAATGAACAGAGTTTGCAATCCTAACTTTTGGCATCATACAATGAAATATCAACCTGATGTCTTATAGCTAAACTGATAGTATTGTTTGTAAGAGTGTGTTTTTGTGAATATATCATTTATATCTAAATGATATAGTATCATGAATATAAGTAACTCTATGTTCATAAGTATATTAATATGGACAGTATCATCATAAATTATTATAAATATTAATACATATACTATTACATTTTTATAGATTGTAAATGCCTCATCTGCCTGGGAAAGATTACCTGTTACAGTAAATGTGTCTTGGGATTAATACAGACACAAACTTCTGAGTGGCCTACTCATTACAATAAATACTTCAAAACAATGTACCATGGTGGGAACTTCAGTCAAGTCCCATCGGGAAAAATTGTTACAGAAAATCAGCCTATTCATGCAGTGAATACAATACTAGTCAGTCTTCCTCTTTCTTAGCACTAGATGTGCAACTTTTATGGTTAGAACAGGAAAAATGTGGGAGAGAAAATGAAGGTGAAGAGCGAGTTCCTTTTACTTTCAGATCACCGAGAGAGGATACAACAGGGAAGTGTTAGCACTCAACTCATTGCATAGCTGTATTGCAGATTCCTGATCTTTGATGACTCCTGCACCCTTCCATCAGACTCCTCTATTCAGCACGAAGCTTTTATAATGCAGAGCTATCCTGAATCTCCAGCCCATTTCCCTACACCATCATCTTCCCATCCTCAGACTGGTCTTTGGTCAAGTGGTGACCCTTCCCAGCTCTGTCTTCTGTTCATTGTCTGTCTTGCTTCTGCATCCTCTCCCTCTGTATCTCAAGTGGAATCCCTTCCGCAGAAGCTCAGGTCACAGGCCCCACTTATTTCTGGAGGCCTTGCTCACTGCTCATACTCTCTGATATTCTCTCTGAAACTCCTCATAGATGTGGTCCTCATAGCTCTCTGTCTTTTTAAAGGCTCCCATTCAGCCTCCTTGAGACGACTCTTGCCTCTTCCAGCTCACTCAATCTTGTCTGCTATAGAACCCATTCGTACTTCCTTTCATTCTGGCACGTCCTCCAGCTTTCTACCTTTCTCCTCAACCAGGACTCAAATCCTTAGTCCAGCCTCCACCCACACCCATCGCAGTTCTGGGTTCTGGAATGCCAGCCAAACCAAATTCAGAGCATTTTCTTCCAAATGTATCTCCTTCCTATCTCAGCAAAGGACAACATATTTTTCTACTTGGTCAGATTGAAATGTTGGAGTTGCTGTTGACTTCTTTCTTTCATTCCCTCATGTAACCCATTAGCAAATCCTATCCTCAATTCCTTTAAAATGTAACAGGACTCCCACTCAGCATCCCAACTGTTACCTCCCAGTCCATGCCACCATTTCTCCAGGAACCACCGCCATGGTTATCAGACATGCCTCCCTGCTTCCACCCTGACACCCCTGCCCCATTCTAACATGGCAGCTGGATTGCTGCCATCTTCTGCTTATCTTCTTTGGGGGGCTTCCCGTTTCTCTGAGTACAATCCAGAGTCCTTACCATGGCCCACAGGGGCTAACTCTCTCGATTTGTCATCTGTAGGCATTCTCTTCCTCCTTCATTCTGCTTCAGCTACGTTCTTCTTGCTGATCCTGATCCTTCAATGTGCCAGGCATGTTCCTGCCTCAAGAGCTTTGCACCTGCTCTTTCTCTTGCCTACAATACTCTTCCCCCAGATTTCTACATGGCTTACAGTTCACTTCCTTCAAGTCTCCATTTAAATCTCCCCTCCACGAAGAGGACTTACCTGATCACTCATATAAAATAGCACCCTCTTCCTTCCTACTCATCTCTGAATCTCTTTTCCCCAGCTTTATTTTTCTTCACAGCACATGTTTCCACTGGATGTGACGCATATACATCTGTGTGTTTTGTCTTGTCTCCTCCCACTAGAATGTCAATGCCTTCTGACAGAGACCATGTCTGAGTCATTGTTGAAACCCCAGCGCCTAGAACACTGATCTAGAATACAGGAAGTGCTCAAAAATGTTCACAATTCTCCATCCGAAGACTACTTAATACTACCTGAGCTCGCACCCAAACTGATTTGCCTTGATTTGTCTCCTTGCATAAAGATCACCACTGCCCAAGGCTCTGGAAATTCATATCTACCACGGGCAGATTGTTAGCCAAATGGTGTATGTCATCTGCATATTTGAAAAGTACCACATTTGCTCTGCCTCTATCAGCAAATTGGCTGTGTGCAATGATTGAATTTGCACAGAGCAACTCTGTTTCCTAGCCCTGAGAACTCCCTGGGCCCTTAACCATCAACACCACAGTTCCTTGTCAGAGCCTGAACACCAGCTGTACGTGCAGAGCCTCCAGAAGATCCTCTGGCAGGCTACGGTAAAGGCCAGACAAGAACCCCAATGGGCATGAGGCCCTAGGGAGACCATTCAAGTGCATAGCATTTTCTGGCTCTCCTTCCAGACCACACACACTACCCACTCCACTTCCTGGAGCCCTTCCAGGTGGCGGCATCATTAACTAGTGGTCTTCTGAGCCCATTCTTCCTACCATGCAAATCCTTTACTGCCCCCTGCCCTCTGCTGCATCTCAGAGCCTACATTCTTCTGGGTGTTCTAGAGCTCAGCTCAGACACATACTGGCTGTGATGCTAGGGAAAGTACTCATCCTGCCTGAGACGCAGTTTCCCTGTCCTTTAAATAAGACACAATAAAACCTACGGACAGGGTTGGTGTGAAGATTAAGAAAGAACAGTCTCCAAACAAGGCAGGAGCAACCCCATTTGAGGATCTGCTACAAAACAGCTGCCTCTCCAGTATTATGGACTTAATTGCACTCCCCCCACCTAAAATTCATATGATGAAGCCCTAACCTCCCACTGTGGTGACCTTAAGAGGTGAGGCCTTTAGGAAGTAATTAGGTCATGAAAGTGGAGCCCGCATGATGGAATTAGTGCTCTTATAAGAAAACCAGCAATTTCTCCTGCATGCTCTCTTTTTTTTCTTCCTCCTCCTTTGCTCCTACCCTACTCTCTCTGTCTCTGTCTGTGTCTCTCTACCATGTGAGGACACAATGGGAAGAATAAGGCAGCTATCTACAAGCCAGCAAGAGTCCTAATCAGGAATGAAATCAGCCAGCACATTGATCTTGGACTTGCACCTTCCAGAACTATGAGAAATACGCATGTATTGTTTAAAACAAGCAAACAAAATGAGAGAGAGAGAGAGAGAGAGAGAGAGAGAGAGAGAGAGATAAAGAGAATTTATTTAGAGTTTCTAGGACATTTCCTGGTATATAATAAGTGCTTAATAACTGATGTCAAAAAGAAGAAAAGAATGATAAACAAATGACAAAACCAACCTGTTTTTAAGTGTCATCATGGTAACCTGTAGTCAGAGGTGGCATGGAGTAGTGGTCAAGCACACGGACTTAGAAGTCCAGCACATGTGAAGTGGGGGGTTTATAGCTTGGGACTTAACTTGGGGTTTTAGCTCTCTGTGCCTTGGTGTGTTCATCTATAAAATGGAGTCAGTGCCTGCCTCACGTGGCTATTGTGAGGATTCAATAAGATGTATAACGGAAATAAAATTCTTATATCATTATTTAATCTATAGTACCTACATAGTAACTGCGAACCATCTAGATGTGCTAAAACATCACCAGTTAACTTGCAAATTAAAGGTCTTGATTTACAGAAGAACCTCAAACCTTTTTGTCAATGTCATGTTACCTTAGTAAAAGTTACACACTTAAAAATAGAAGAAATGTATTTGTCTAAAACTATTTTATAATTAAAACTGGACTTTTCCAATTAGTCTGAAATCATGAGTTTTCCTTGTTGAGATAAAAGACAATTAGAGGTAAAGAAACTACTGGTTTACAAACAACAGGTGTTGGTGAGGATGTAAAGAAAAAGGAACCCTCGTGCACTGTTGGTGGGAATGCAAACTGGGGCAGCCACCGTGCAAAACAGGATGCAGTTTCCTCAAAATATTAAAAATAGAACTACCCTATGAACCTGGAATCACACTACTAGGTATTTACCTAAAAAAATACAAAAACACTACTTGAAAGGAATACATGCACCCCGATGTTTATATCTACAATAGCCAAACTATCGGAGCAACCCAAATGTCCATCGATAGATGAATAGATAAAGGTGTGGTATATATTCAAGGGAATATTAGTCAACCATAAAGAAAGAATGAAATCTTGCTGTCTGCAACAACACAGATGGAGCTAGAGAGTATTATGATAAACGAAATAAGTCAGAGAAAGACAAATACCGTATGACCTCACTCATACGTGGGATTTAAGAAACAAAACAAACATGCAAAGGAAGAAAAAAAGGGAGTAAGAGGCAAATCAAAGAAACAGGCTTTGCTTATGGAGAACAAACTGATGGTCACCAGATGGGAGATGGGTGGAAGGAATGGGTAAGATAGGTGATGGGCATTAAATTGTACACTCACCATGATAGAAAAAAAAGAATATGCTGTTAAAAAAAAAGACAGCAACTACTGGTTTACTCCTCATAATTCCTAATGGCACATGAAAATTGCATTGCAAATAAGTCCTAAATCTGAAGGAATAGAGGCTGCTATGAACTGTAGATAATTATGTTATTCATCGGCTTTTTAAAAAATCAAAACAAGAAATCTTTAAATAGTTTCAGCATCACAGATAATATGCTCTAAGTTTAGCCAGAACAATACTTTCTCTGTTCAAAGACACAAAACATGGCTAGGCTAGGGAAGTGACAAACACATCAACTGAGCCATTTTATACAAAATTCAAACCCCAGAACTCATTTGGCTTCTCTTTTTTTCTAATTTGAAGATATACTGAAAACCTTCTTTAGAAGTCATTAAAAATATTTTTTGGCTTAGCATGTTTCTTGCACCATTTTCCGGGTTTTTTCCCCTAGGGAGACAAACCGTTTGAAAACACATGCAAAAAACACATCCCTACTCCTCTCTGCCTCTGAGCCCCACACCCTGGGCCCCACTCTCTCCTTCAGACTGGGAGCCTGGTTGGTGCCAATTTTCAGGCTCACATCTACCCCTCAGCTGTCAGAGAGAAAAGGAGTCTCATCCCTCAGCAGTGCTTCCAGGAACCCCACACACAAACATCGAACATTGACTGGCCCAGGCCAATGAGGTGCACTCTGATGGGTGCCTCAAACCACACGTGGAGACAATGTGTAGAAGCGGCTCCCTAAAAAGAGGGGGTCCAGATTCTGCTACCAGAAGAATGAAGGGGACTCGTCAGACCAAATGACACCTTGTATCACACGTGCCCTCCTCTTCTGTGGTGGGTTCGGCACCCAACCTAGTAAAGTTGTGTTTTAGATGGTTATCTCATTACTTATCTCCAATAATGCCACAATACTGGGGGGGGGGGGAGCACCCATAATAGAAACACAACAATCATTTTAGATTTTTCTCTCCTCCTTATGCCTTCCAAACTCACTGGGCAGGTACTAACTGTGATTCTCTTGATAATGCTTCAAGAGAAAATAAAACATAGAAATAGAAATAAAACATAGCTAAGAACCTGATCCAAAAAGGCCATATTAGTAGAGATCTTTATCTCTTCCCGAGAAGTAAAAAAGATGTACCAACCACGGGCTGGTGACCTTACTGGCTCCAGATCAAATAACCAGTCAATCTTGAGCAAAGTTTCTGAACTCAAGGTCTACAACTCTATTTGGCAATTAACATTTGCTACTGCTCATTGTTAATAATCTACTAATGTCCTACGTCCTCCATTCAATGGAAAGCCAATCTGTAGGCAAGAGTCATCTTAACTCTTAATATTCCCTTTTCTTGCACAAACCATGCTTCTTGTTTCATGCTTAAGGCATTGGCTCTATGCCCTCCCTGCCATCTACATCACATAGTTTCTACCAACTCAGAATTTTCTTCTGCACCTCATTTCTGAACAGCCCCCAAACCTGTCTCCATCATCATCCTACTAGCCACTACATCCTTCACCTGCCTTAACCCAATCGGCCTCATCTTTATATGCCACATCCAATCTTCCAGAGCAATCTCATCTTGGAAGTACTTCCCTGCAATCACAGCTTCCTACATAGCACAGTGAGTGACTTCAATCCTGCTTCTGTCGTTTGCTAGTTATGTGACCTTGGTGACTTTCTTAATCATTAAGGGTCTGTTTCCTCCTCTGTAAAATGGAGATCATTCGATTCCTCCTACCTCACAGATTTGCAAGGAGTAAATGAATAACACAGCAAAAACACACAGTAAGTGCTCAATACATGCTCGCTATCACTACCTGCCCCCTTTTTCACCGGTACCAGATCTTCCCTTTTGTTTTTTGCAACCGTCCTGGAGGGCTCTCTATTTTCCCTGGAAAGCTTCCTTCCTGAGCTCCGCCTTTCCTCTCTACCCTAGATGCCATGGGCTTCGAACTCACTCTGAATCTGCCTTCCCAACGTGCATCCAATTTGAATTCATCTAATTATGCCCAGCTCTACTGGAGAAAGTAGCAAAAACGCAGGGGTTCTCCCCATGACACATTATTTCCATCCTCTCATGAGGTCCTCACACTGCTTCACATCATCTTTCTCACAAAATTACCTTGCTTCCCAGAGAGCTTCTTCTGACACTAATAGGTTGGGCTATTTGTACTGTTCCATCAGTTGCTTTTTAGACTTTAACGATCTGCCTATCTTATTAGTCATATCAATTTACCTAATTCCTTTCTAAGGGTATATCTAATTAAAGGATAGCCTATATTGTAGCCATTCTACTGATGGGATGATTGTTTGAATGATTCTCACTGCTAATGGTTTTGAGATTGTTGAATACAATGGACTCTTTTTCCACCTTAGTCCTGCTTGCTCTTTCTGGAGCATCTGACACTTTTAATGGCCCCTCTCACCTCTCCACAAAACCCTGTTCCCTAGACACCTACTACCCTGTCTGTCCTCTCCGACTAGGCTCTTCAATATTGGTCTCTTTATCGGGATTCTGCTGGACACGCTGCCTCTTACATTTGGGGATTTCCAGGTTTCTATCCATAAACTTATAATTTTCCCCTCATTTTTATGGGTATCCTTATCCATACCAAGCATCAAATATTTGTCTATTTTCTGAAGATTTCCAAGTCTATCCAATCACCCTCCTCAATTGCAAATATGAATTTCAAATTGCCTACAGTGAGTGCATCTTGACCTGTGTACCTTGCAGACTCAATTTGTCCAGAATTAAACTTATTTCCCTTTGTATATTTTCATTCCTCCCCCCAACCCCACACACACCCCCTTGGGCCTGACTGTTCTCTCCATTGCAACTGGAGTGATTTTTTTTTTTTTTTAAAGCATAAATTGGGTGTGAGGATTTCTTCTCAGGATACAATGATTTTTTTTGCAATCGGTATGCCCGGTTTCTCTTCTTCACATGGTTACCTCCTACTCGCCCTTCAGGTCAGGGCTCAAATATTACTGTCAAGAGGACATCCTGACCACCTGAGCACAGGCAGTGCTCCCCAGCCCTCCTTCAATCACTCCATATCTCATTCCCCCTTTTCTTTTCCTTGCACAGGTCACTATGTGAAATCTTCTTCTTTAGTTGCTTGCCTATGTCCCTTTTTCTAGAATGTAAGCCCGATGAAGACAGAGCTTTATCCGGGTCCCTGCTGGATCCACAGAGCCCAGAACACCACCTGGAACCCCGCAGGACTGACAACAGGTGTGGAATGAATAAATAAATGAATTCCTGGTCCTTTACGATGAAAAGGTCCTGCTGATAAATTACGAACTGAGCAACACCTTTCAACCTGACTCCTTCTGTCTGAGGGTGCGGTGTTTCCTTCCCCAAGCTCCTTACTCCAGCAATCCATGCACATAATTAGACAGTTTATTAGTGAATACCACAGATCTCTGATAAAAAGGATTGTTAATGCAGCAAGTTCGCCCCACTCTCCACCCTCACCTCTGTTAATAACCACCACCTTCTGCAGAAACTATTCTGGACAGGAGCCCGGAGCTGAGGCCAGTGGCCACAGGGCAAGATGGGATTTGATTCCAGGGCACTGACAGATGGATACCCTCTGGCTGACTCTTTGAGGGGCTCCCAGGGATAAAGAGGCTCTGGTCTGGGAATCCATCGTCCCACATCCTCCCATCCAGACACGCTACTACATGGGCACTATACAGACAAGCTCTCCAATTCGCTCGCTCATCGCTCCTCGGGTCAAGCCTGCTGTGTCTCCCTTTCGCTGACAAGGATGCCGACGCTCCAGGGGCGTGTGGAGCTCACGCCGAGACCCCGGAGCCCCAGCCCAGGTTTCAAAGCGCCAACTCGGGCCATGGGAGCTACTTTCTTTCCTGGCCGGCCTCAAGAGCCCTCAGCATCCTTTTGGGAAACAAAACTTGAGGCCGGCGCTGGAGGGGTCCGGAGGAAGCCCGGGGGGAGGCCCGCAGGGGGGGGGGGGGCGGCGCGCGGGGAGTCACCCCGGGAGCGGAGCCGGCGCGCGCAGCCTTAGCGCCGGGGTCTCGGAGGCCCGGGTCGGGGGGAGGGACGGGGGGGCGCTGAGCACCCGGGGCGACGGCTGTCAGGTGTCGCGGGGAGGGGAGCGCGGAAGCCGTCCGCGCGGGGACGGGGACAAAGCCGCGGCCCGCTCGCCTTTCCCGCGAGTGCATTTCAGGCATCTAATCTAAAAGGAGGGTGCCAAGAAGGGAGGGGAGGGGAGGGGAGGGGAGGGGAGGGGAGGGGAGGGCGCGGGGGCGCCCGACTCAGCCCCGAAGCCGGGAGTCCGCATTTACCACGACGCCGCGCCCGTAGTCTGGCGCCTCCTCGCTGCTCCCGGCCATGTTTCTCCCGGGGAAAGCGGGAAGGGAAGCGGGCGCGGGAGGGGGCTGGAGGGGGATGGTGCCGGGGCCCGCGCGCCGCCGACCCCAGGCCTGGCTCCCGCGGCTCGCTGCGGCGGCGCCCCGCCCGCCCCCCGCCCGGCCCCCCCGACCCCCCTCCCGGACCCCCCTCCCGGCCCCCTCCCAGCCCCCCCGGCCCCCCCCGGCCCCCGCCCCCGGCCGCCCTCCCGGCGGCTCCCCGGGGCGCGGGCGAAGCTGCGGGGCCGCGCGCGGAGGCTCCGCCTGAGCACAGGCCCTGGGCGCGCCCCTGGCGGCCGGAGCCCCGGGCCCCCCGCCTGCTCCCCGGCGGCGCGCGGCTGCGATGTTATTCTCCCGTGGGAAGGCGGCCCGGGCCGCCGCCTCCCAAGGCCGTGGTCCCCGCTCTCAGGCGAGCAGGGTCTCCGAAGCCTTCCTGCCGATTTTCCTGCGCTCCGAGAGTCCACGCACGATGTGGGATGTTCTCGAACTATGGCTGTAGACCAAACTACCCGACCGTGATTTTGTTGTACGTTTTTTTTTTGTTTTGTTTTGTTTTTTTGGTTTTAAATCCTCGAAACCTCCAAGCCGGGAGTGTGAAAGAGCCCCGTGATTGCTTTGACCCCGGCCCAGGCCCAAGCCCGCACTTGAGGATCTGGAATGCGAAACAGGGGCCCGGCCTTCCCTGCAAGGGGGGGTGGGGGGGGGGTGGTGGACATTTTTACAGATTATCTACTTTACCACTTTTGTGAGACCATATGGTCCGACTGGAATGGTTTCGGGTTGCAGTTTAAAGCAATCGCTGCTCTCAGATTCGAAAGCTGCTTTTATGAATCTTTTGTTAATTGAACCCCTAATCCCAGCCTGCCCCCAACCGATGCGCGGGTTCTTTGTCCATCCCTCAAGGGCCCGCTCCCCTGGCACGGAGATTCATCCCCCGGTGTCTGCTGACCCGCCCCATTCTTTGCAGCCCCGCTTTTGGGTTTGAAGCTCCGAGCTTCTTTTTTTTTTTTTTAAGATTTATTTATTTATGATAGACACACACAGAGAGAGAGGCAGAGGCACAGGCAGAGGGAGAAGCAGGTTCCATGCACCGGGAGCCCGACGCGGGACTCGATCCCGCAACCCCAGGATCGCGCCCTGGGCCAAAGGCAGGCGCCAAACCGCTGAGCCACCCAGGGATCCCAACCCCCGAGCTTCTGAACACAGTTCTCCGACTTAGGCCTCTCTCTCCAAAAGGCTATTTTGTTCATGTCTGGGTTCTGGCACACGGCAGGGAGAGGAATGCTGATTTTGCTTGGTTTGAGGGGAAAATAGTCATCAATCAGTTAATGTCGCGCTAGGTTGGAAAATTATTAGTCATTCAGACGTGGCCGTGCTCACACTGTTTGTTATTAGGCTTCCCCCAGATGCCAACGCAGAGGAAGGGAGACAGCGCGTGAGTCGCCAACACTGGGCACCTTGCTTGCCGACCCACCCTTCTGCCTGGGTGATGTCGTTTCCTCATACTAGTCAGAGGTCCTTTTCAGGGCCACGTGTATAATCTGCCTCTCACCTCTTTTCCCAAATGTGACAGTTTACCTCCTATTGGCGTTGCCAAAGACCAAGCCCAGAAGTATTTTCACAACCACTGGTCACTAAAACTTCCAGGAACTGAGAAGTACTATCATTGTGGTGTGATCAGGCTTTGGGTTTCACCACACTGGCTGGTGGAGCTGGTTAAAGCAGCCTCAGGCCAGCCCCCTACCAGGCAGGTAATGTGGAGAAGCCAAAAGCATGGGGGTGAGACATGGAAATCCACACAACTAAGGCTCTCAGATGAGCCAAATGCTTGTGGTTCTCGAACCATGCTTTACCTCTTATTTACCTCTTTACTTTATCTCTTATTGCTGCAAAATCAAACTTACCCATAAGAGGCTCAATGTGGGTGTATGGGTCAGATTAGGGGCAATGGGTCTCAAAATAAATTACAGACGTAGCTGCTAAACAGAAACCAAAAAGGAACAGCTCTGGGCCCAGCCCAGGCACTGTGGAAGGTAGGAGAGAAACCGTGGCTAAAACTCTCCTTATAGGGACACCTGGGTGGCTCAGTGGGTGAGCGTCTGTCTACTTTTGGCTCAGGTCATGATTCCGGGTTCCTGCAGGGAGCCTGTTTCTCCTTCTGCCTATGTCTCTGCCTCTCTCTCTGTGCCTCTCATGAATAAATAAAATCTTTAAAAAAAATCTCTCCTTATAAAAGCCATTGATTTAAAACCAAATGGGATCACAATGAAAAAAAAATATAACATGCTTGAATGACAACAGGAATCGTGAATGTATGCTCAAGAACATCCTGTACAGGACATCCTAAGAAGACCACAGAATGATGAACAATCTTTTTTTAATTTTAATAATTCATTTTATTGAAACCAGTATAGCAAAAGTTTCTCAACATTTATTGAGATTGAGATGTTTATTCACTTTTTTCAAAAAAAAGATCATTGAAAGCTGGTGTGTTTTGTGGTTATACGACGTCTCAGTTTGAAGTGGCCACATTTAAAGTTTTCAGTGGCCACCTGTGGTTAGTGGTTCCCACACTTGGGTGCTGCAAATCTCAAGTACTCTAGAATTTAGTGCATTGACTTGAAGACCTTAGGAGTGAAAGGAACTAGAGAAGAAAAGGATGAAATTTCAAATATAATTGATCAATACATTTTTCATGAAGAAGTTGATAGAAATTATACTAGCAATACAAAAGTTGACACCAACTAGTTGGATGTTTTAGTTTTTAAATATACTTGTTTTTTTAAACAAATCATTTTTATTTATTTATTTTTTTTAATAAAGATTTTATTTATTCATTCATGAGAGACACAGAGAGAAAGAGAGGCAGAGACACAGGCAGAGGGAGAAGCAGGCTCCATGCAGGGAGCCCGACATGGGTCTCAATCCAGGGTCTCCAGGATCATGCCCTGGGCTGAAGGCAGCGCTAAACCGCTGAGCCACCCGGGGTGCCCAACAAATCATTTTTAAAAGTAAATTTGTTATCTTGTCATATTTTGATAACATTTTGTGTGATCTAATTATTCTTTGGACAGCATTAATGTAATACGATGTAATACTTGATATCACAAATGGTAATTACAATGACCAATATCCAAGAATAACAGCTTATCTGGCCAGGCTTAATTCTTCTTCTTGCATTATGAGAACTTAGAGGCAAAATTCTTTTTAAATCTCAAATTTCTGTTATGTGTCTAGTGGAATAGCTTTCCACAAGAATTCTGATTTTTTTTTTTTATTTTTTTTAGGAACAATCCGTATGGTCTTAGCCAATGAGGCTAAGCCAATTACATCAATATAATATGCCACAATTTTCTCGTCTATAAGAGAGGGCAATACATTGCTGTTCTATTGCATATAATGACAAGATTAACATAACAGGCAGGAGAATCCCTAGAAAAGTCCTATGAACTGTAAGGTGTTTTATTAATCTGAGATACCATGAAAATATATGAGTAAATGCTTGTAAAGTTAGTTGATCTGAAAATGACAGGGTAATTGCCTTTCTAAGATGGGTGTGATGTGATCAATCAGGAACACTTATAATCTAGGGACAAGTTGGGGCTGGTATGAGAACTGATAAGGAATATGAGAAAAATATTAAAACAATGGAAATTTCCACACAAAAAAAGGGATATTTTAGCTCAGAATGCCCATTTTCTGATATTTCTCTGAAGGAGTTGTAGAAGTACATCTTTGCTAAATTAATAACCAATAAATATACTTGAGTTTTTCTGTCATTCTCTATATTACCTTTTAGTTGTAGATTCCCTGCATCTTATTTTATTTTTTTAACGATTTATTTATTTTAGAGAGAGGGGGAGAGACAGAGAGCGCACGCGTGTGTGTGTGTGTGTGTGTGTGTGTCCACAGGAGAGCAGGGGGAGGGGCAGAGGGATTGCAAGAATCCTTAAGCCAACTGCCCTCTGAGTGGAGAGCCCAATGCGGGGTTCTCAGGGCTCCAATCCCAGGACCCCAAGCTCATAACCTGAGCTGAAATCAAGAGTCAATCATTTAACTGACTGAGCCACCCAGATGCCCTGATATTCCCTGCATTTTAAATTCTGGGATTATCTTGTGCCACTACCATGGTAAAATCACAAATATTTATATTTACCTGAAATCTCCAGCAGGCTAAACGACTTTTATCCCAAAAACACATACTGGTTTAATGACACTTTGGTAGTTTTTAAACTTTTGCCAATACTAATCTGTTACTGAAGGAGCAATTCAGTCCATGCAACTGGGTTGCCCAAAGTCTGTCACTGTAATACTGGATTCAAAATAACAGAAAGGCATTTATTTTTTCTGAGCTCTGAAACATGAAAATAAATTTAAAAAAAAAAAAAAACCTCTCAGCCTGGGAATTGTGTTGAAATACATAAACATATGAAACTTAGTGACTCAGATTGTTAGTCACAGAGTCACTGGTTAGAATCTGGATGAAATCCACTGTGGACAAAGGCCAGTAATAATGGTGATGATATTTTGCTTTTCCTTAGGGCTGAACAAAACCCTTTACAAATGTTACAAGTACAGAAGAAAAAGTGGCAAGAAACTTTCTTCCAAATATTCAGGGGAAGTGAGAATCTTGCTACCTTTGAGGTATTTTGTCCCTTGTACCTAAGAACAGAAGAAATATAGTTGCAAAAAAATGCAACACAAAACAACTTAACCAAAAGCCTCATTAGTATTCAATTAGCATAGTAAGCCCTCTTTCATGGCTTCTTGTTTGAAGCAGACTGGGTCCAATGTGTAGTCTTAGAATAAAGGAAATAATGGCTCCATGGTAGTTCTTACAAATAAAGCCAGGAGCTACGTTCAGAAATATGTTTTGTATTATTACACTTTCATTAGTAATTAACCTTCCACTGAAGAACACACTATGGGTAGACTTAAGCCTGTTTTTTGCACTAATGTCAGGCCTAAGTAATATCATCAACACTAAGTGCTGGGCTGTTTCAGAGATATTCTCTCACTATCTCCCCATCTGACCGGAACAGGAATTGGATAGCTTCAGAGTAGAAGAATAATGTGTCCATGTGTTCCTGCAGATCTCAGAGTCCTGGCAGCCGACCTCAACTCTCTTGGCCACCATAAAGCAGTCATTGAAAGGACACAGCTGCAGGAACTAGAGTCTGAGCACTAAATAAATCCACAGGGCTGGAGGCACAAGTCATGTCCATGACCCTAACACAATACCTTGTGGTTATGAATGAACGGATTAGCATCTAACAGTGTCATGGCAGTTTATGCAAAATTAATTGATGCCTCAGCCAGCACTGAGCTTCTAATGGAAAGATGTTCAGTTAAAAAACAAAAACAAAAACAAAAAACCCAAGGAGATCTCCTTAAACTTTGGCTGGTGTGGGGAGAGTAAAGACCAAATAGAATGGGAACTGAGCTGCTTATTTTCTTAGCTGTACATAGATTCTCTTCAGATAAGCATAGATGTGCTGTCCTCATTGGCAATACCCCAGGAACTGCTACTTCTGGTACGCCAGTGTCTGGGCTGCATTCTCGATATGAAAATAGGGGGTGCTTGGGAAAGAGGTTGGGGAGACGTGGCTTGAGGTCTGGAGTTGTTTCATATGAGGGAGGATACTAAGAAAGAAAAAGGGATTGGACACTGGGGGACCTAGAGCAACCTTTCCCAAGGTGTGCTTTGTGTCACTTTCCTTTAGATTTGAAAAAGATGACATTGTGATTCATTAGGTTGGACAAACAATGAGATAAACAAAGTTCAACACACTTCTGTCTTGTGGGGCTTCTAGGAGCTTATAATATGCCAACACACACTGTCAATATTCAAGAAGATTGTAGCAAAATGGAGCGTTTCCCTAACTTTGTTGACCATGGCAACCTTCGCAGGGGGTGTTTTATAAAAGGTTTTAAAAGTTACACTATGGTAAATATTTTAATTTATAACTTTAATACTATCTCCCAGTAAGAAGTTTTACGTGGTCTCAAAAATACACTGAAAGAACTAAATCTTTAAATATAACATTTCCTACTATGTATTGGTATGTTTTTCTTTTTAAAAATATGCACTAATGGGCACCTGGGTGGTTCAGTTAATTAAGCGTCTACCTTTGGCTCAGGTCATGATCCCAGGGTCCTGGGATGGAACCCCAGGTCGAGGTGGGGGGGTGGGGCGGTGTATCCCTGCTCAGCGGGGAGTCTGCTTCTCCCTCTCCTTCTGCCTCTCCCCTCACTTATGTGCTCTCTCTCTCAATAAAAAAAAAAAAAATCTTTAGAAAATATATGCACTAAGAACTTACCTGGACATGAGGCCTTTCTCCATCTCTGTTCAGTCCTTCAAGTTGACATGAAACTTTGCACAGTCCTAGAAGATAAGGAACTTATTCCTACCCCCATTCGTACTTTCTCCTTCCCCCCAGCTTGTGAATAAGAGCAACCTTCTGAGTAGCAAGAAAGATGAAAGCCATCTCATTGCATCAATTCCCTTTGGTCTCTCAATGATGGTATGGTGGCTTTCAAAGGCAACCGTTTGTAGACGCTTCCCGCTTAGAGAATATTGAGGTAAACCAGCTGGCATATAGGGTGTGGGCATGATGGGTTCCTGGTATTTCCCAGGAGGTCTCTATCATATCCAGGACAATGGACATCTATTGCAGCACACACAGTAATAGTCCTGTGGTTCGTACTTGAAGGGACTGAGTTCTTTGTCTTTTCTAACTAGGAATCTCTTTACTCATCACCTCAGCTGTACCTGTAGGATTCATGGCAAATCAAACCCGATTCCCAGAGAGTGGGTGTGACTCCTACCATAGGGCCAATGCCAAACAGGGCTGTAGCAAGTCCATAGGAGCCCAGGGCCACTTCTGGGTCTGTAGCCAGAAACACAGGTGTTGAGTCTACCATGTGGGTATGGGCTTGCTTTCTCCAAATGGCCTTCTTAAGTCTTGGGCTCCATCAGGGTTTCACAATCTCCTGCCTGGATCCAGAGCTTTCACAAAGGCATTCTTCCTCTAGGATGTCTGCCAAATAATTGTTGCTATGAAGGAATATGAACAAGGGACCTCCTCATCCACCATCTTGCTGTCCTGTAACTTTTTTAAAAAGAGAATTTGAGTGTATTTTTCCATTTTAAATTTAGTATGTGCCAATAATTTTAAATCAGAACATTTGAGAAAAACAGAAGTAAAGTATGAAGGCATTTTAAACATGTTCTGAGGTCTCCCAATTTTGTGACTCTCGAAAGTGTCTCACATAGTTGTGACTAAATGTTTGCTCTGCATTTCTATACTTCTCTGTCTCACACTCTAAGCAAAATAAACATATAACACAAGTATTTTCCATGGTCTACTAAACTCTGTACAAATGTCACTTGAAATGGCAATGCCATTATTTATTTAGCCTCTCTCCACGTATTTTCAGTACTTCCAAATTTTGATTTCATAATTACATATAAATAAATCTGTTTGTAATAAAACACTTACATGCATTTTAACCATTTATGGAGGATAAATTATCCAGAAATGGAATTCCTAAATAAGGGAGTATAAATATTTTAAGGCTCTTGATATATATTGCTAAACGTAGCTTACAATATTAGTGGCTCTCTTGGATGGAAAAATTATAGTAAATTTTATACAATTTTTAAATGAAATTGAATAAAATTTTACTGCAAAAACAATTTAAAGTTTGAGGAAAAAGGTATTAGTTAACATATGTTAAAAGCTTCGTAATTGGAACTTGAAGAAAAGTCAGTTTGAATTTGTGCTTAATTCTTAACTAAAGATGACTTTATAATAATGTGCTTTTATTGCCGAAGTCCATAAAGTAGTACCTAGACTAATGAAAACTTTATGGTGCTCTGTTTCAGGGGTTTGGCTCCAAGTCAGGCAAACGGCTTTAAAATCAGGCTTCACCACCTACTGCCTGACCTTGGGCAAGTTTTTTTTAACTTCTTTGCCTTAATTTCTGCATCTGTTAATGAAGATAATGTCAGTTCCTACTTCTTAAAGTTGTTGAGGTTGTTGTGAGGTGTAGATAAAATAATGTACTCAGAGTATTGTAGTCAGGAGCACCCAGCACATTTAATCTATTATCAAAATAGAATAATTTTCTTGCTTTTTAAAATTTTTATTCATTTGTTTGAGAGAGAGAGAACCCACCCTGGAAGGGGGGAGGAGGAGCAGGAGAGAGACAGGGACAAAGCAGACTTGGACATGGGGCTCAATCTCACAACCCTAGGATCACAACCTGAGCCGAAACCAAGAGTCAGATGCACAACTGACTGAGCCACCGGCTACAATAGAATAATTTTAAATGGAATTTCTGGCCAGTTGGCATTTCTGCATTAATAAACGGATCCATTGAGGAGTTTTGAATCAGTAAACCTATAACCTATAAAAGTGTTCTCATGTAAGTGATCATATTTTCCTTGAAATTATAAAAGTGTGTGTGTGTGTATAAAGCAAAAAAAAATCTACAGGAAAAGAGTCTATTTAAATAGTACAAATAATGATGGACTTTGAATTAAGACATCTATTTTTATGTTTTTAAATTTTACATTAGAAAGTAAAACATTAATTTGATTTATGCTTTTAATGTTTGGAATAGGAAGGACAACAATAAAAGTTAACTTCCCAATGTATTAATATACTTCAAATAAGCTTATGTCAAATATAAATACATCAATAATCTCAATATTTATAGTTTATATCTAAAGAATAAGTATAAATGGACCAAATTTAGAAATCACTTAGGGATACCTGACTGGCTCAGTCAGTAGAGCACAGGACTCTTGATCTCAGGGTCATGAGTTCAAGCCCCATGTTGGGTGTGGAACCTATTTAATTAAAAAAATTATAATAATTTAGGGACATCTGGGTGGCTCAGTGGTTGGGTGCCTGCCTTCAGCTCAGGTCATGATCCCAGGATCCAGGATCGAGTCTCACATCAGGCTCCCTGCGTGGAGCCTGCTTCTGCCTCTGCCTATGTCTCTGCCTCTTTCTCTTAGTCTGTGTCTCTCATGAATAAATAAATATTTTTTTAAAAATTATAATAATTTAACATTTTTCTCAGTGTCTCTGTAAGGTACAATTGGGAAAATATTATAGCAAAAAGTTGTCCCTTTATGCAGAAGGGGTGCTTTGGCAAAATAGCTTTCTGTTTCTGTAGGCCATGTTAGATGCTAATCGGTTACTGTGGTCAGAGCTATAGCTCTCACTTTGCCTCAGATATTCCACTATTTCTTAGCTCAGCCAAATGGTCATGAGCCTCTTGCACTCAAAGCTCAGGCCAACATTGACATTATCTGACTTCGTTCTTAGCTTGAGAAATAACCTTCAGATTCTCTTTGGTTCATACCAGACACACAAATGGCAAACAACCCAAAAAGTCAAAGAAATGAAAGCTTTTAATGTGTCTTTAAATTAAGGCCATTCAAAGGAATTGGAGACTAGAAAAATCTAGTTTGTATGGTAAAGGCCAAATGCTTACCTGAGAAATAAATTCTTTCTCATCCTACAATTGACCCTAGTGGCCTTTTGTGCTCAGATTTCCTCAGCATGTTCTACACACTTAGCCACAGAATATACACCCAGGTCACCTTTGCAGAGAATAAAGGAATGAGAGATGGGTGACTCAGCCTTCTCTGTGGGTCTGAGGATTTTGCCAAAGCTTAAGTGATATAGACAGCCTTCAAAATTATGAATGCCATACCTGGACTTTGTACTCATTACCTTTTCACCTTGATAGTCATGTCATATTACCTTTTATGTTACGACTTTTTTTTTTTTTTTTTTTTTACCCAGGACTTTTTGGCCTTCTTTTTCAACATTTTTTTTCTAAGACTTTTTTTTTTTAAGATTTTATTTATTTATTCATAGAGACGCAGAGAGAGAGTGAGAGAGAGAGAGAGAGGCAGAGACACAGGCAGAGGGAGAAGCAGGCTCCATTCAGAGAGCCTGACATGGGACTCGATCCAGGGTCTCCAGATCACGCCCTGGGCTGCAGGCAGCGCTAAACCGCTGCGCCACCGGGGCTGCCCTTTTTTTTCTAAGTCTTAAGACTGGGACGCCTGACTGGCTCAGTGGCTGAGCATTTGCCTTTGGCTCAGGGTGTGATTCCAGGGTTCTGTGACCAAGTCCTGCATCAGGCTCTCCCACAGGGTGCCTACTTCTACCTCGGCCTATGTCTCTGCCTTTCTCTCTATGTCTCTCATGAATAAATTAAATCCCTAAGTCTTAAGGCTCACTTGTGTTTCTAAGTTCTTGCTTTGGGTACATTTCTTGGGTTCAGTTATCTAATCAACTAGAGTGCACTATTTAAGGTAGCAGACTTTTTTTTTTTTTTAGATTTTTTATTTATTAATTTGAGAGAGAGACAGAGACAGAGAGCACAAACAGGAGGAGAGGCAGAGGGAGAAGCAGACTCCTAACTGAGCTGGGAGCCCAACATGGGCTTGATCCCAGGACCTAGAGATCATGACCTGAGCCAAAGGCAGTCGCCTAACCATCTGAGCCATGCAGACGCCCCTAAAGTAGCAGACCTTTAAAAATGATAAATATTGAGGATGGTTACTGAGGTTGTCACTTGTGTGGTTATTCAGGAGCCCCTTTGTGTGAATCCAGAAAACCTAAAACATAGATTTCCAATGATTTCTCTTCTTCTTAGAGAGATTGGATATTTTAGAAAAGTTTTTTTCCAAATCTTACACATTTTCTGCTCTTTATTAAAAAAAAAAAGTAAGGAAACTCTGGATTTAAAATCAAGCTATGAAAAACGATGTACAACAGACTAGCGGCAATTCTCAAAAGCCAGTTTACTTTTATGTAATGAGAAAAACAGAGAAAGGAGATGGTAGAAGTAATTACCTAAGCCCATTCGATGAACTTGGAAAATTATCAGGGAATGTGGGAAAGATGTTCCCTCTCCACCTGTCGAAAAGCTCTAGGCAACTCCACTATCCTGAGATTCTTTAGGTTTGAAGGCCTAAAAAGTGGCGCCCAGGTGGGTAAATTCATATGCATTTTACCTGGTCTTGGATCAGGGTTTCTCAGCATGAACAATACTGACATTTGGGGCTGAATCAGTCTTTGTTAGGGCTGTCATGTGCATTGCAGGATGTTTAGCAGCACCCCTGAGTTTTACCCACACAAAGTAGTAGTGCCAGCTGTGGTAATTAAAAATATCTCCAAGGGGATCCCTGGGTGGCGCAGTGGTTTGGCGCCTGCCTTTGGCCCAGGGCGCGATCCTGGAGACCCGGGATCGAATCCCACGTCGGGCTCCCGGTGCATGCAGCCTGCTTCTCCCTCTGCCTGTGTCTCTGCCTCTCTCTCTCTCTCTCTGTGACTATCATAAAATGAATAAAAATTAAAAAAAAAAAATATCTCCAAGGATGCCTGGGTGGCTCAGTTGGTTAAAGGCTGGACTCTTGATTTCAGCTCAGGTCATGAGATTAAGCTCCACATAGGGAGCTGGGCATAGCTGCTTGAGATCTTTCTCTCTTCCTCTGCCCCTCTTCTCCTACCCCACCCCAAGTGTGAGCACATGCTCTCAATTAAAAAAAATAAAAGTCTCTAGAGATTAACAAATATCCCTCCTAGGGACTGGGGGCAAAGTCATTTCCAGTTAAGAATCACTGTCCTAGAGTGACAACTCTTAGGTAAAGGAAACTTTAGCCAATAGCCAATAGACCCATAAACAGTAATAGTCCTCTTGGCTATGGAATAATACTAGAAAAGTCTGAAGGAAGGTTTTCTTTTTTTCATGCTTCCTGGAATAGAGAAATACAACCAAACATAATTAAAACACTATGTTTCAAACATAGAGAAACAAAACAAAGTTCGGGTCACAAAGCAAAACCAAACTTGACTTCTACACTGTGTTTTTCTTTTTTTATTTTTATTTTATTTATTTTATTATTTTTTTACACTGTCTTTTTCTTAATGACTCAATCATTTTTCATTTTCTCCTGGTCCATCAAAATAGGGAATTGAGTTTATAATATTTAATAGACCTCTAAGGTTCATTAATATTCTTTCCATTTAATATAAAGAAAGGTGAGTCTGGAGGAGGCTGATGTGCAATATACTTTAGACTGCCCAAAGTACTGATATTTTGGGGTTTTTTTTAAGATTTCGTTTAATTATTTGACAGAGAAAGAGAGCGAGAGAGGGAGAGAGAGAGGGAGAGAGAAAGAGAAAACGGGCAGAGGGAGGAGCAGACAGAGAAGCAGATTCCCCACTGAGCAGGGGACCCAACAAGGGGCTCCATCCCAGGACCCTGGGATCATGACCTGAGCTGAAGGCAGATGATTACCCGACTGAGCCACCCAGGCACCCCCCAAAGTACTGACATTTTAAATTCATGAGGCTTACAGCAGAATTCGGAAGTGATCTTCCCTTTTTAGACCTGTCTTTTATAGAGAGCTGTGCATACTGGGCTGAGCAAGCCACTGCATAGGTGAGCCCACCTGATCTCACAGGCAATCAGGAGAATTAAGAGTCATAGCTCTGAAATCTGTGTCCTGCTTCTGCCAATTTAAGTGACCCTGGGGTTCAAGAGCCTGAGACTCAGTTCCTCTTGTAAAAAATGAGAACTTCCATGATTAACTGATGTGATTGGTGTGATGATTACTTTAGCATCATGATCACCATCATTCATGTTATTTTAATTTTCCTCCCTCCCTTTCCTTTCTCTCTACCATGTCTGTTCCTTGGACATGACCAGGCCTCAGGAACCACAGCCCTTGCCTACTTGCTCAGCCCCAATTCTGAGCCCCAGCACTACGGAAAGCTCATCACAATCTCTTGGGTTTTTAGAAAACCAAGTTCACATGCTTCAAAAAAATTACAGGGCTGTATTTTAATTTCTTATTATTTGAAATGGTTTCATTAAATGTCCAAATGCTTAGATGTCTATGCATATAAAAAATTTAGTTTTCTGTGAAATGAATTAATAACCTCCTAGAGCTGGGGCAGGAGGAATATTGCAAGTCATCCAGACCAGCAAGGATTCCTTGTAGAGTGTGCCTGGTGTATTGTCAGGATACTTTCACTGAGGGGTACTCAGACCCATCTCACTAAGTTTTAATTTTACTACTGCCCCCTACCTTTTATATTTTGGGTTTTCTTCTGGAACATTACTGATTTAATCTCCTTCCTCATTCACTAATGAGCTACATGGCCACTGGCAGGCCACAAGCCCATAAATTTGCTGCACTTAATGGCTTTATATATGAGTACATCAAATACAAAATAATGAAACTAATTCTGCAACCACACAACCCCCCGAAACATAGTCTCATTTCTTGCATTTAATGGGGACTATATAACTTGGAAGATGACTGATCTTCCAGTGATCTGAACTTCAGATGAAGGGTTTACAGAATATATTCAGATTTAGTCTTCCTCCAGAAGAATAAATTTCAAACACTCTCCAAAAGGAGTATGAAATAAAACCTCCAGGTAGGTCTGGAAAATAGAAAAAGAAACTTGAACATGACTTTTACAGAATTTCCCATATAGGCATTTATGTCACCCTTGTAATTGGAGAAGAAAAATGAAATATGTACAAACATAGGTAATGTAGTCAGTGATATTGTAATAACACTGTATGGTGTTACACACTTGTGGTGAGCACAGCATCATGTATAGAATAGTTGAATCACTATGTTGTATACCTGCAACTAATATAATGTTGTGTGTCAACTGTATTCAAAAGAAAAAAACGTTTTAAATGAAGTATATGAAAAGGCCTTAATACTAATGTGGCTAATAAAGGAGAGACCCCATTATATTTGGTATGTGCAACTTTCTTACTAAATTTGAAAGCAATGCCTACACTCTCGGGGACCATAACACTCACTGGTTTCCTTTCATCCTTCCTCTCAGTGCCATAAGGCTTTTTCTGGACACCAGAAACACCTTCCTCTGAGTCACTTTCCAGGGTCAACTGAGCAGCCTATGCTGCCAACCTGGTTCCCGGACGCCTTTTCCATTATGCAATCTCCCTCTTTCTGTTAGAATGTGTCACTCCACACAGATAGGCTTGAAGTGAATGGAATATGGTACACAAAGGATGCTAGAGATGAATTGAAATCTTTGTAAGATGTACTTCAGGTGCCCGAATATATGCCTTTATTTATGGACACCCACACTGTTCGATCAACACTTCCAGTACCAACCATTAATGGCGGGATCTTGAACAATAACCTAACTAATCGTGCCTCAGTTTCCCTATTGGTAAAGGAAGGTGGTAATCATCCTTACACCAGAAGATTATTATGAGGAGTCAGTGAGTTTAAGTTAAGCAATTAGAACAATACAGACTCTATAACTACTGTATATATTTGATATTATTACTGTAACAGAGAAGAAAATGTGGCAATAGCTGTGTCTCATGTTATTGGCTATGCATGGCTTATGTTATAAGTCATATAATAATTTAGTTAGTTTTTACTTAATTTAATGAGCAGATTTAGTCTCCACGATGAGCAAGAGCCACTGCTTTGCTCATCATACCAGACCAGAAGATACCAGATTCCACAGGCACCAGGAATTTCTGCCTCCAGAAATTCAGAACTTCTGAGTCTTTTTTTTCTGGAGTATGTGTATGTGCGAGCATGTGTGTATGTATGCCCACACACACTGAGAACGTGGCAGAGATGGATCCAGCTGGTCTGAACTACCCATTCTTCTGTCATTACTCTACATAATGAAACCGTGTGATTTCTTTCAGCAAGTGCAGCTGGCACCACCTGGCCTGCCTTTAATGGACGTCATGCTCAGAAATGATGAAAGGCTTTGGATCTTACAAATGAGAATATCCTTCCAAATGAGCTGAATACTCACCACTGAGGTAGGGTAGGAAAAAATCACGGATTGTATTTTTTTTCTCATTCAGTAAAACCCTAGTATTTCTCACTGTGTTACTTTTTGGGTAATTCAGTATTTAGATCCTTGAATAAAAATTCTTCAAGAGACTTTCCAGCAGTCTCACTGTGATCCTGACCTTTCTTTATGTCCTTACTTGGATAGTAGTGACACCTCTATGTACATAGGTGTGTAAAAAATATAATTATTTAGTATATTTATACATATACATACATATGTATATTTAATTTTGACCAAATAATTTTGGCTTAACACACCCAAGACTGGATGAAATTAGTCATCCTAAAGATAAAAAGAAGTAGTAAAGCAATGCATAATTTTTAAAAAAAGATATTAACAGAGTTCCATAAACTAGGCTTCTAGTATTTCTGGTTATCAGCAAAATCATCATTGGGACACCAAAAGAGTGGAAAATGTTGGTGGAAAATGTCATCACCTGGTAGACTTTTTAAAAGCCTATTGGCAAGTAAGATCTTATACTGTACCATTCCTTCTTCCTTCTGATCCCCATACAGGGAGTGGGGTTTTCCCAGGCCCAAGAGGAAAGAGAATTCTGTTTCCTTGTTCTCTGACAACAATCTTCATCCAGGCCAGACGAACAAGGCAAACAAAGTGGAAGCCTAGCCACGTAGAGGTCCTCCTCCCATGAGGTACAAGACTGCACAAATTTGCTATCTTGCAAGGCAAATTTAGCAAGCAGGAAAACCTTCTAGGTCTTTCAGCAATCTCCTTTTAAAGATGCCCACACTCCTTCAGTCCTCAAGCAGCTAATGTCCTTCATAATATCCTTTGCTCTCCAAGCTCCTCCCACGGTCCTGCCCCCTAGACCTGCCTTGAACAGCATCACTCTATGCCCGTGGCTTCTTTTCAGCCCCTTATGCTGCTCCTATTTCCTTATGTGCCTTTTGACTCCTTCAATTGGGGCCCTTCTACCTATTTGGATAATCTAATTCCAAAGGACCTGATGAGACTTGATGGTGGAATCTCAGACACTGCAGCATGTTAAGGAGGACAGGCAGATTGTTTGGAAACCCATAGTATCATCTAGAAACCCTGTATCTTACTCTGGGTTGACCTGCACACAGATAGTGCTACCTTTGGAGACCCAAAAGTGTAATCGCTCACTCTTTACTCTCCCAACCCATTGCATTTTGGCTTCTTTATATAAGTAGCAAGATGGATGCTGCCAACCCTTAGGTAAGCTCATTCCTCCCCTTTAGTCATGAAGATTCACCATTTTAAACTCTATAGAGGACATGTTTGCTGAGGATGAGGATTATGTGCTTGAGATACTATGAACATGCTTTATAACTCCTCTTCTAAAAGTTTATCACAGAACTATAGAATCCATAGATCTCTCGTTCTGAGAGTGAGCTCTGAAGAAAACTTGACAAAAGAAAGATAAGATGAAAAGGAGACCACAGTGCAAACTTTTCTAACAAATGCTTAAGTTGTAATTTTGGTATTTTCTTCTCTTTATTTCTTTCTTTTTTTTTTTGCTAAAGTAAGGTTGCAGTATATAATTTTTAAAGGGAAAAATTCATAGAGGCCAATGAATTTGAAGAAAAAGATCAGGAGGGCCTTTTGTTTGCAAAATTCAGAGAACATTTTTCAAAACTGTGGCTTAAGTGATGTCAATAGTTACAAAGTCCTTGGAACTGATAAATTTTATCCTGTGGAATGACATTTTAGTTCATTATTTACATTTATCCTTTCTTATCATGAGCATTCTTAGATCACTACCCAAGGAGTTCTAAAATTTTTCTAAGGAACTTCTGCATCATTTTAGAGTAGCATTTGCTAAACTTAATTGCCTTAGGAAAAAAAAACACTCTTTTATATCGTTTTGCTTAGCAACATCTCAAATACAGCAAACATGATGATGCATGGAAAATAGAAAGAGTCTGGGAGAAATACAGCGATGGACTGACTGGTCATGTGTTCCCAGAAATCACTTGAGGACTGTGTCTCTGCTCTTTCATGACAGCTGCCAGGGGTCAGGCTCATCCATGGTTCATATTTCCTGAAGCTCTTCCTTAACAATTCTTACAAACAAAGCCTTATTTTATTCAGAAATCAGGTGAAAATTTTAAAAAATCAATGCTTATTGAAGGGGTGAAAAAAGTTTTTCAAGATGATGTGTATTCCCATAAGGATGGGCTGCATATTTTAGAAGTATAGTAAGTATGCACTGGTCTGAAAGTTACCATAGGAACAAAACTTTTTCCCCATTAGATGGAAGGGGAGTCACATTAGTAAATTTCCACACAAATATCTAAGCTACACCAATTGAGCATCAGTTGGGAATGAAATCCAACAGGCTGTGGATTTCATAGGTTGATGTTGGAGGGGGAGGATAAGGACTATAATATAAGGAAAATTTTTGTACATCCAATGATCAAACTAGATTTGTTCAGTAAGCCATCAAAATAGGCACTTTGGTGCCTATTCCTTTTTTTTTTAATTTTGCTCTAATTTCTCAGAAGGGCATCACCCCAACTCTTTGTGGAAAGCTGTGCCAAGCAATATCAAAGAGGAGTCTTACAGCATGGTTCATAAGAATTTATTCTGAAAAAGAGAGCAAATGTGACAGAACACCACATAGGGTTCTGTGGGCAATGGGAAGTTTTGAGTGGGGTTAGAGTTATGAATGCCTCCACAATGAGCTGGGTTTGAGTCTAGCTCTGAATGTAAAGACATTTTAGGATTACTTTAACTTTAATCTTTTTATTTCACATAAAAATACATGAAGAAATCTGCATCTTAAGTTGAAAAGGGCTTGAAAATCATATAAAATAAAAATTCTAAGTGAGAGATGCCTGGGTGGCTCAGAGGTTGAGTGTCTGTCTTTGGCTCAGGGCATGATCCCAGGGTCCTGGGATAGAGTTCTGCATCAGACTCCCTGCGGGGAGCTGCTTCTCCCTCTGCCTATGTCACTGCCTCTCTGTGTTTCTCATGAATAAATAATAAAATCTTTTAAAAAATTCTAAGTGATAAGAAAGGATTGTGACAGTTTGTTAAGATTTTTTTTTTCTTAATGGTACCTGAAATGATATATCTACAATGACATCTTAAGTTTAATAAGACATGGGCATAGGAGAAGGATGAAGAAGGAAAATGTGATCTTGAAGACACACAATAGAAAAGCAAAAGTTCAATATGTGAGGTGGAGGGGGTGGTGAAAGGTCATACCACAGAAGATCCTAAGAAAAATATTGGTTAGCAAATATAATAATTTTAGATTTAGTTTTCTCTTAAACATTTGAATAAACTATATAGCACACATGAAATCTGAAATGACTTTTAAAAGAATCTAATAATTTAAAACAGTTTTTAAAATCTATTTTAAGAAAATTAGTCTCAATGTGTGTATTAAAAGGATCTTAATGATAAAATATCAATCTAGGAGTGCCTGGGTGGCTCAGTCAGTTGAACATCCAACTCTTGATTTTTGGCTCAGGTCATGATCTGAAGGTCCTGAGACAGGGTCCCGTGTTGGGCTCCACACTCAGTGGGGAGCTTGCTTGAGACTCTTTCTCTCTCTCGCTCTCCTTCTATCCCTCCCCCCCACTCACATGTGTGATTTATCTCTCTAAAACAAATAAATAAATCATTAAAAACATATTTCAATCTAAACACTCATTATAATTGAACTGAACTGAATTTCCGTGAAAAATACCTCAGTCTAAAAAAATCCCCCAATACCAGATGCTAAATCAATGCCATGTAATTGCTTAAAATATACTTAAGCTTCTGAGAGAATACTAGAAACATAAGACTAAATGATGATAGAATAAATGTATCTTTTACAAAGAGCATGTTCTGCTGAAGGCCCTTGGCTTACATTTTACTTTTTTAGAATTCTCCATTTCATTTAATTTTTAAAAGCACAAGGTCAATTGTCATCAATTTCTTGGCTCATACTGGAGTAACTAGAAATTGTGAACACTTAGAATCTTGGCACATTCTTTATTTTACTTTTTATGTTATAAAATATACTTAGGCAGAGTCTTTTAGGCTTTACTACTGTATTTTAATTCTCTAAAGGGTGTGTCAAGGAGATTTTTTTTTTAAAGCTTTGGGTGCATTACAAAAGAACTACAGTAGTTTAATGTTATAGTAAGTTGGCAATCCAAAATCTAAGATAATGTTATAATTAATAATGTTATAATTTCACCAGTCTCACTTGTTTATACCACCCATACCCTGTAAGGCACTCGGTTTAGGGCTGTACATCATATTACTACGTGGGTGGCAACTGCCTGTCATCTCAGAAATTTTGATGAAAAGCCAAGGAATTTGTTTGAAAGTATTTGTCCAGATGAAACCACATGTGGCCTCCAGGGTGCTCTGGGCCTCAAGCCTAAGCCTGCTGGCTACGTAGAGCCACAGAGCTCATCCAGAAGAAAATTTGATGTCTCCTCAAAGCCAGTAAAGATAAAAGAAACCTGCATTAGTCCAAAACAGCACAGTTCATGTGTGGGAATTGCACAAGATTAGGGTTTGTCCTTTTTGTTGGCCTCAGAAAGGCCAGGGAATAGAAAGGAAAGTAGGCAGCTGCTGAGTCCCCTCTGTTGTGTTGTTTTCCTCCCTTACAAGAAACTTTGGACAGTTAACTTTGTCTTGATTAACCTTATTAGTGAATAGGGGGCCTTGAGCATATAATAGCAAACTCTGGCTGTTGTGTCCACTTAGGTGATACAGCCACATCATTGGAACAGAATCCTATGAAAGTTAAGACCTGATGAGCTTTCTGTGCCTTAGAAAGTTCTGATTTCTAAAAAAAAAAAAAAAAAAAAAAAGTTCTGATTTCTATTATTGGTGATTGTACTGTATGGCATATAAATGATAGGAAATATTCTTGCTCAGACTAGAAAGCCATAAATTTGTCACTTAAACTGTCATAGAAGAGATACCACTCGCTTAACTGCCCCCTTGAGGGAAATTGGAAGAGTATTGTGGTAGGTTAACTGCTCCTTGTTGCTTTTATCAAGATATGATGAGAGAAAAGAAGTCAAGCAGGGGCCATGAAGTTTGCATGGAGAGATGGAAATGAACAGATTTGTGTTTAAGGAGGAGTTCTTGGAATGCAGCTTGCAATCTAAAGTCCAAATGTGTAGGTCTCTGGTGTTAGAAAATACAATCGGAAAAGAAACACAAAACAAAGGGAGCAGTAGGCTCAACAGACACTACTACTGAGAAGATGAAAGCAGATCTCAGATGGTTGCAGTGAACCAGGTTGGAAAATTCAGTATCCCTGGCCTCTCCTCCATCCAGAGTATGCATAGGCATAGTGAAGGTCAGTAGAACCATTGCTTTCCTGATGAAATCCACAATGTTGTTGGTGTATGGGTGATACAGAATGATAAGACAATAAAAAATCTATTCCTTACTTGAACTCTTACACTGACCTATGATGCCTTTCTTGGCAAGAGTCTTCTGATTCCCACAGACTGTAACAGAAGGAAATTGTCTGTCAAACTAGAGTAATTCTACAATGGATATACATGATTGTTTTTATATTATAGGTATATATATGCATAGAATATTATTTGGAAACTTACACAAGAAGCTGGTCACAGTGTTTGCTTCTGGGAAGGGGGATTCAGTGGCTGTAGGAAACAGCATAGGGAGGCTTACTTTCCCCTACTCCCATTTGGGTAAATCGTGGGTCCATGTATATACATCACCTATTCACACACACACGCAGCAAAGTAAAAAAAAAAGTTTTTAATAAAATAACCAGTGCACATACCTTTTGACCTAGTTGTTTTTTTTCCTGGGAATGATTTCCTACAAATATAATCAAATGTGTGAAATGATGTATGTTTAAAGTCATTAAATTGTAGCATTGCTTTTAATAACAAATATTAAAAACAACTTAAGTGAAATCTTAAATGTCCATCAGTGGGGCACTGTGAAGTATATTATATATAGCCATACAATTTACTATCACACATCCACAAAAAGAAATAAGGAACAGTATATATTGATAAAAATGAACTCTACAATATCACTAACTGAGAGGCAAATATTACATACACTCATTTGAATCAACAAAATGAAAGGAATATATATGTATATATAATATATGTGTGTATATATAGTTATGTTTATTTTTATGTATACATATGCATACATAAATTCCTTTGTTTTTATAAAATATTTCTGAAAGGTACATAAAAGTTGATAACATTGGCTATCTCAGGAAAGGAAAACTTGGTGGCAGAGGTTCGGGGGTGGGATAGATATATTTTATTCCAAAAGAATTCCACATCCATATTCCATATCACTAACAACATTTAGGTAAGTGTATACCCTTGCTTGATAGACGACATTCATTTGAGTGCCTAAGTTCAGGCATTTAAAAGTTATATATAAAACATATATATACATATATATAATATATATATTACTCATCCGACCATTCTTTATATAGGCAGCATCCTGTAGAATAAAAAGTGTGATTCTAAAGGCCATATCTGCATGTACAATTTTAAAAATTAATATATGCGTGGGTTTTTTTACACCAATCTTGTGAACACAGTATGTTCAGTTTCCAGGGATAATTAACATCAACTTAGTCTGTTGCTAATTTCAGTTATTTCTCACCAAGTACATTATGAAGAAAAAAATGCTCCTAATACTTTTGATGTCATTCACCAAGGAATGAATGAATCAATTGTTTATTGTAAAGACAAGATTCCTTTTCTATGTACTTATCTTTTGGCCACAGACATTGTTCTAAAAGCGTAGAGTCTGTGGCATGGTTGGAGAGAATGTTCTTCTATAATGGGAACCACTCTTTCTAGTCAAAAGGACATATTCCATTTCTTTTTTAAAATTTCCCTTCCTGGGCACCTGGGTGGCTCAGTTAGTTAAGTGTCTGCCTTCAGCTCAGGTCATGATGCCAGGGTCCTGGAATCAAGTCCCGCAGTGGGCTCCCTGCTGAGCAGGGAGTCTGCTTCTCCCTCTACCCCTCCCTCTTGCTCATGCTCTCTCCTATCTCTCTCAGATAAATAAAATCTTAAAAAATTTTTTTCTCTTCCTATCCCTGTCCCTTCCCTCCTCTTTGCTCTCCCCTTCTTTCCAGCTTTCTTTCAGTCTAGTTTCCTAGAAAGATCATTTATTTAAAGTCCTTAGACTAAAGAAGACCTTAGAGGAGTTGAAAACCTCAAGTGACTACTATTAGTAAAGTTTTCATCTAAAAAGACCTAAAAACTAGCAAGTGTTTTGCTTTAATATCCTTTCCAGTATGTCAAGTGGCAGATGGAGCTGGTGAGTGTTGGTGAAAATCATCAGTTCTGGATCTTCTAGTGATTCTATGGGCCCTGATGAGTTTAGGGACCAAACTTCTACATAAGCTAAGTTGAAAATAGTCATATGCTTTTAGAGCGATGGACCATCAAAAATGGAGGGAGGGTTGAACAAAACCTACTTTAGTTTCTTCGCTTTACAGAAGAGGGGACTAAGGTCAAGGGACACAGTGATTTCCTAAAGGGCATGTAACTTACTATCAGAGCCAAATTTTTTTCACCATAACAGGTCTCAGCCAGGAAGAAACAAATCCTTCAGAAAAAAAATATCTTGCTCTTTTTTTTGCCCTTATCTGTGCTTGTCTTTTACTTGGAATAACCAGTGTTTATGAACAAATCACCTTCTGTGGGCTACTAAGAACTTGGAAATGAGAGAAGTTATATTGCTCTCTTAGGAGTTAATTGTGTTATTAACAGCAGTGGCCTTCTTACCTACCAAAAAAATTCCTGGAGCTGTTGAAAAGCATCCCTCACTTTGGTGATTAAACTGTTAATGTGGGCTGTAATAATAGGTTAAGTCACATGTCAATGTTGTGACATTGGTCAATGATATTAGCATATCTAGAGAGATAAGAGGATTTCAGCATAAGAGTTTGAACTGCAAATATAAAACAGGAGCAGGACAGCCAAGGTAGGAGTTGACCTGTATCCTGCTCAGAACAAGGGAGAGGAAAGCCCAGCTGGGGTGAGAATTTCATTCCCATCATCAAGCATCTCTCTTGGGTGCCTCAGTTTTGCATTTCCTTGGCCTCCTGGTTTTCTTCTGACCTCTCAGGGCACTCATTCTCTCATCTACTTGCTCCTGCCTGCTCTCCCATCTGACTTCTACATAGTAGAGTCATTAAGACCTTCATTGTCTTCTCACTGGATACTTTGTCCCAAGGTGATCTCATACATTCATGCTGATGAATTCCCAGATTTCTAGCTCTATCCCAGGTTTCTTTTCTTTTTTCTTTTTCTTTTCTTTTCTTTTCTTTCTGTTTTTTTCTTTTCTTTTTTTCTTTTCTTTCTTTTTTTTTTTTTCTTTTCTTTCTTTTCTTTTTTCTTTTCTTTCTTTTTTCTTTTCTTTCTTCTTCTTCTTCTTCTTCTTCTTCTTCTTCTTCTTCTTCTTCTTCTTCTTTGAGAGAGAGAGAGAGAGAGAGAGAGAGAGTGATAGAGCTCATAGAGGGACAAAGGGACAGCAAGAGAGAGACTCCAAAGCAGGCTCCATGCCCAGCAGTGCAGAGCCCAACACTAGGCTCAACACAACTCTGAGATCACGACCTGAGCCAAAATCAAGTCAGATGCTTAACAGACTGAGCAACCCAGGTTCCCCTCTGACTCAAATTATCTATCTATCTATCTATCTATCTATCTATCTATCTATCTATCATCTATCTATCTATCTATCTATCCATCTACCTACCTATCTATATCATCAATCTCCAACTAGATGTCACAGGATTGTCATAAATACATGTGTAAAAGTCTATTTATCTATCATCATCATTTATCATCACCTATCTATCTCCAACATCACAAGATTGTCATAAATGCAAAAGGCCTAAAATTATATTCTTGATCTCTTTACCTGTCCTCCCCAGTATGGTCCACCTTTAGATTTCCCCAACTCAGAAAATGGCATCTCCATTGCCCAGCTGCTAAAATCATCAATTTGGTTGTCATCCTTGAAATCCCCCTCCTCCTCTCCTTTCATCACCTTGCAATCCATCACCAAATTACATAGTTACATATATATATTTCTTGAAGCCAGCAGCTACGCTTTGTCTTCACTACCATAGTCCTGGTATATGCCACTCTCTTCTTTACCTAGAAGACTATGATAGATCCTAGTCTCCCTCCATTCATTCATTCTTCTACTTTAATCCATGTAGTAAATACTCATTTAAAAATAGATTGTATCATCCCTCATGTCTGCTTTGAACATGTTAACGCCCATTGCTTCCCTCTTCATCTTTAACTTGAATCCTTCTCCCTTCTTGTACATTCCAGCTCCAATGGCTGCCTTCCTCCTCTGGGCTGAGAGTTTCCTGTCCCAGATCCTTATCCATCTTGTTCACTCTGCTTAGAATTATTTTCCTTCCACAATCCTTCTCTTCCCAATCACTCTCAACGTCTATTAATTCTTCAGTCTATTTTTAAGTGTCATAGAGACAGAAAGAAGAATGGCAGTTGCCAGGGGCTGGGGAGTTATTGTTTCATGGGTATAGAGTTTGTTTTATAAGATTAAAACACTTATGGAGAAAGATGGTGGTGATGGGTGCACAATACATTGAGTGTGTTTAATACCACTGAACTGTACACTTAAGAATGGCTAAGATGGTAATTTTGTTATGTATTTTATCACAATAAAAAAATTGCTGTTCAGTTCAGGTGACAACTCAGACTCATGTGCCTTTTAATTCATGTGCACCAATCTCTGAGGTCCTGAGAACAGTGAATCTGTGCACTCTTAGACTTGAGGTCAGGGCCTGGGCACGTTAATTCACTAATAAATATCACCCATGAAGCTTTGTTGGAGTCAACCTTGCAAACCTTTTTTCCTTAGTGACACTTGGCAGCATTACTGACTTAAGCTTATCTTTTTTGGGGGAATATCTGTGTGAGTAATTCAGAAAGTATTGCCAAATTATTGCCAGTTATTAAAGATAGCATCTTCCAAATGCAGTTATCATCTGCATATGCCACTAAGGATATTAGCCAGACTAGGGCAATTTCAGGCTAGGACTTCTAAACTGTTCAATCAGATCCTTTCCTGCAATTGGATTTTATAAGCTTGGGAAATTTGATTGACAATATGCTAATGGGTCCAATACTTTTGGACAAAACAGAAGTACTACAGAATTGAAGTGTTATTTTTTTTAGAGAGAGAGAGAGAGCTCAAGTTGGCAGGGTTGGGGGGGTGGGAGGGAAGTTGCAGAAGGAGAGAGAATCTTGAGCAGGCTCCATGCCCAGTACGGAGCCCCACACAGGGCTCAATCCCACGACCCTGAGAATATAACCTGAGCTGAAACCAAGAGTTGGACACTTAACCAACTAAGCCACCCAAGTGCCCCAGATTCTTGGATTCCCAGATTCTTGAATCTTAATAGATTCTTGATAATAAACCTTAGCATAAATGTATTGCTTTTCTACATGTCAGGGACTATGCTGTTATATACATATTGTTTCATTCCATTCCCATCCTAACTCCACAAAGCATGGCTATAGGTTATCAACCCCATCTTATAGACTAGGAAAACATATCTTACAAAGATTTTGAAGCAGTTAGTAAGTGCTGAGCTGGGATGTGAACCCAAGTCCACCTGACTCCAGTGCTTGGGCTCATAAGCACTAGAAGAGATGACCTCCTCCTGACTTGATCATGCAGCTAATTGCTGTGTTATCAATTGCTTTGTTTAGAGCCAAAATCCTTATCCTCCGAGTCTAGTGTATGTCATGATAATAATGCCAATGGGTCAATAAAATATATGTTGGGACATCATTAATTTATTCAACAAAGATTTTTGAACATCTTTTATATACCAGCTATGAGGAAGATTCTAAGGATGCAGAAGAAAAGATAGTCCCTTTCCCCCCAGAAGCTTGTAGTTTTGTGAGAAATGGCAGATAATCACATACACACAATACAGTATGAGCAATTCTGGAATAGGACAGAGTCTGAGCAATCAGAAAGGGGTGTCAGAGAAATGTATTGTGATCCAACTCTTGAAGAGAAGATTTTCTCCAGGCAGATATGCAGGAAGAATAAGAAAAGAGCAGAGGAAACAATGTACAAAACTTTGGGGGTGGGGCATCAGTATTATAGGAACGCCCATCACAGTGGGGAGGAGGGGAGCATTTCAAAGAACTCAACCCAAAGAGTTCACAGGCAATGGGCCAGAACACATCAGATTTTTATTCTAGACAGAGCTCTTTTTTTTTTTTTTTTTTTTTTTTTTATTGGTGTTCAATTTACTAACATACAGAATAACACCCAGTGCCCGTCACCCATTCACTCCCACCCCCCGCCCTCCTCCCCTTCTACCACCCCTAGTTCGTTTCCCAGAGTTAGCAGTCTTTACGTTCTGTCTCCGTTTCTGATATTTCCCACACATTTCTTCTCCCTTCCCTTATTTTCCCTTTCACTATTATTTATATTCCCCAAATGAATGAGAACATATAATGTTTGTCCTTCTCCGACTGACTTACTTCACTCAGCATAATACCCTCCAGTTCCATCCACGTTGAAGCAAATGGTGGGTATTTGTCATTTCTAATAGCTGAGTAATATTCCATTGTATACATAGACCACATCTTCTTTATCCATTCATCTTTCGTTGGACACCGAGGCTCCTTCCACAGTTTGGCTATCGTGGCCATTGCTGCTAGAAACATCGGGGTGCAGGTGTCCCGGCGTTTCATTGCATTTGTATCTTTGGGGTAAATCCCCAACAGTGCAATTGCTGGTCGTAGGGCAGGTATATTTTTAACTGTTTGAGGAACCTCCACACAGTTTTCCAGAGTGGCTGCACCAGTTCACATTCCCACCAACAGTGTAAGAGGGTTCCCTTTTCTCCGCATCCTCTCCAACATTTGTTGTTTCCTGCCTTGTTAATTTGCCCCATTCTCACTGGTGTGAGGTGGTATCTCATTGTAGTTTTGATTTGTATTTCCCTGATGGCAAGTGATGCAGAGCATTTTCTCATATGCATGTTGGCCATGTCTATGTCTTCCTCTGTGAGATTTCTGTTCATGTCTTTTGCCCATTTCATGATTGGATTGTTTGTTTCTTTGGTGTTGAGTTTAATAAGTTCTTTATAGATCTTGGAAACTAGCCCTTTATCTGATATGTCATTTGCAAATATCTTCTCCCATTCTGTAGGTTGTCTTTGAGTTTTGTTGACTGTATCCTTTGCTGTGCAAAAGCTTCTTATCTTGATGAAGTCCCAATAGTTCATTTTGCTTTTGTTTCTTTTGCCTTCGTGGATGTATCTTGCAAGAAGTTACTATGGCCGAGTTCAAAAAGGGTGTTGCCTGTGTTCTTCTCTAGGATTTTGATGGAATCTTGTCTCACATTTAGATCTTTCATCCATTTTGAGTTTATCTTTGTGTATGGTGAAAGAGAGTGGTCTAGTTTCATTCTTCTGCATGTGGATTAGACAGAGCTCTTTTAAATAGGAATGAAATTCAAGTCAAACTAGATACAAGAATGAAGTTTGACCTTTTAGATTCAAGTGCCTGCTCCCAAATGACTGTGGTCTCTTAATTCACATCCTCAAAAAAGAGAATCTGATCAGTCACTGACCAGTCATCTGAATCAGGTGTCTGTCCCTCCTCTGTCTGGTAGGGTGGTGTGTGTGTGTGTGTGTGTGTGTGTGTGTGTGTTGTGAATGTAGGTGGGAAATTAGTACTAGAATTTTTAAAGGTTAGGATCCCCTGTTAGGTGGAAGCATAATGTCCCAGGAATAATGGATGGGAAAGGTTCCCTAAGAGGCCTATGGAATGAGAAAGGCAATGAAGTCAATCTAGCATAACACTGTGGGCCATGGAGAAAAGTCTATTCTTTAGTAGAAATTTACAGAAAGCAAGAGAAAAACCATCCATTAAACCCACAAAGATATCATTTAAGGCAACTCTCATTCATGACTCCAAAACATAACAATCACAAGGCTGAAATAACTGGAATATTTTTTGCATAACTACTGATTTTGAATTATATGAGAATGAGTATGTATAGCAATCATTTCACAAATAAAATACTAATCTAAACATCTTATCCTTCATTGTGGCAGATAAGGGTGTCTGTACCAGCAGAGCCACTAGACAAAAGGAGACTTGAGTCCCTGAGTGACTGACTGCATGGAACACAGTACCCCCTGCTCCATTCATATAGGACAGTAATATAAATGAGAAATCTATGTTTATCAGGCAAATAAGATTTGGAGGTGGTTTGTGTTTGGAGGTAGTTTGTGGAACTAGGGTTTCTGACTTAGAAAATGCAAACAGGAATGACATGCACCTTTTCTAGATTTGACCTGTCTCTTCTCCCTGAGAACTCTGGAGAGAACAAGGCCTGCCACTCCATAAGTCTGGGTCCTTGAGCAACTGTGTGCAAAAGAGTTCCTACTCATTTATTCATAGCATGTTATTATTGTACATTTTGGGGTTTATTGTTACAGCTATTAGCCTACCCTAAATAGCAAGCAACATTCTAGATAATCACTATCCTTAGTTTTATATCTGCTCTAAGGTAATAAAAAATACAGAAATGATTTTCATAAAAAGATGTGAAAAAACTTTAAAGTGAGTTTTCAAAAACATTTGTATATAACCATTTTTATTTAATTAAAGTTTTTCTACAATGCTCTTAAGTTCTGTTTGTGTGAAAAAGTTTTTTAAAATGCCATTTTTTTTATTGTCCATAAAAATCAGTGTAAGCAGCAGATATTATTGCTCTGATATTTTATATTTTGTGTTCTACTGAATTTCTCTAATTTAAAATTTCACACAAGGATATTTTCTTTTTAGACTTTCCTTATATGCTCATTGAGTTGAAGACAGCTCTACTCACATAAATTCATTGCTTGATAATCTAACCTTAAAAGTGGAAACTTTAGAATTCACAAAATAAAAAAAAAAAAAAAGAATTCACAAAATAGATACATAGGACCAAAAAGTAAAAGTAACAGCCCATTTTAGTGAAACACACATAGTGAATTATGGAATAAAGCATTTTGATTAGCAAAGTTTTTAAAAGTCGGTATGGTATGCCCAGAAGAAGGCTCTTCTCTTTCATCATCCTCCACGATGCATTTTATAAGTTGTCTTCTTGATTTTATGTTACTTTCTTCATTCCTCTCCCTCCAAATGTAAGCCTTTTGGCGGATTATGAACATGAAAGCATTTGCAATTGGGAAGAGCTGCAAATGACATGCGCTATCAGAGTGTACGTGCCGTTAAATGTGTGGGAATATTAAGCAACATGGAGAAAACACTGGAGTAGTAAGAAAGCATACACCACTATGTGCAATTCAAAATATTTATCCATTTTTAATGTTGTGTTCTTTGTATCATGCAGTGCAGAATCTGAAGTTCTGAGTGCTGACTTTATTCTTCAGCCCCCAGAAATTTATATTCATGCAAAACAAGTATGTAAAAATAATGGATCACACTACAGACTGGAACACACTACATCCAACTTTCCTTTATATGTGGAAAACCTAATGCTGTGTTAAAAACAAGTTTTCTCTCAGGTAAGTAGAATAATTCGATGACCTATTTACCAAATCATTGCCTATGCGTTTTGGTAAAGACGATTTTTATTCTCTTCACAGTATTTTCCTCTTTGAAAAGCAAAGTTTCATTTTGATCCTTTCCAGGTTTTTTTTTTTTCTCTCCCTATGTTAAAACAACTATATTTTTAAAAATCTATTATTACTTATTGGCAATATAAATAATTTTGTGCTTTTCAATAATGCTGATGTCATGCTCCAGCTGCTTCATCTCTTCTTCCAGCTTCTGCTTGCGGATCTTCTTTGGGATGGAATCGATGAATACCGAGAGGGACTGGAACTCCTTATGCACCTCTTCCCAGTTCTTCTTCAGCCCCTGCAAATGGTAATGAGAACCATAAATATTAGGTAACGGCAAAAGCAATGTAAATGATTAAAAAAATAGTGTCCTGGTGAAGAAAAATGTAAAATAGGTAAAAGAAACTGATGAAAATAACTTTACAAAACGATTATGTATGTATCGAGTACTTGGCTCCAGTCACAGAAAATATTGTGCAGAGGCAAAATCCTGTCCTCGATTGTGTGCTCAGTTCCCAGAGGGAGTATTTATTTGCTGTTTTTAATGTTACCATTACTGTTGTTTTTGCCATTAAATATGCATATGCAGTTACGAGTAGTGTGAAACTAAGCTCGTGGCAAATGCTTTGGTAAAAACAACTGAGAATCCGTGTCCCCCCCACCCCACTATCACCACCTCCCCAAGAGAGACATGTTTTTGAATAGGAAATTATTTCTTTAAAAATTTTAGTTTCTATATTTAGAATTTTATTTTGAACCACTATCCCCATTCATCAAAAGATTTGATTTGGACTTGCATGGCATATTTGCTTATATTCGACTAAATGGAACTGCACAAAATGCCAAAATTCAATTTAACAAGAGATGATCCTTTGTGTATTTTTTCAATATATTAGAAAGAACTCTTCATAGAGTCAAGGGGTCTATACTTCTCATTAATGTATACCAGAAATGACTGGGATGTCATTAAATGTAACCCGCATGCTAATTCAGTAATGTAGTTAATGTTTTATATTCTCAGAAACCGACCAATTCAAAATTAGGGATCTCTAAGGAGCAATAAAGGCTATTTTCATCTGCCTATTCCCCATTTCTTATCACAGTGACTAGAGGTCTCATTGACAAAATGGGCTGAAACCTCTAATTGAATTCGAGCAATGACATTTTTGCAAAATTAGCACTTCCTGTTATTCACTATGGGTACACAAATCATTCCTTTTACATAAAAACAAGAAGCCAAACTGAAAGTAGAATTTAAAATATTACCTTGAAAATATGGTCCTTGAAATCCATGGCTATATATTGAGGTGTAAGAGAGGATTAGAAGTGTCTTATATAATAACACCTTTCTAATAAGCCCTCATAGTACAAATTTACCTAGTAGAAACTTCTGGAAGATAATAAAATTTCAGTGGTTTATTCCTATGCCTAGGTAAAAATAATGATAGGGATAGGGCACACTGTATATACTAGGTTGGCTGGGGCAAAGGGGAACAGAGTTTAAACTCTTATTGAGTGAGACTAGAGGAAAGATTTAAGGAAAGGATAAGACAGGGAAAATACCCAGGTTACATTTTGAAAAGAGGAGGATGGGTCAACACAGTTCTTAATAGTGTATGAGATGTATTCCAAAAAGATATCCTCAGAAGAATTCTTTTTTCATAGCCTTTCATTATGAAATGAAAAATATGTTTCCACAGTGCTCCACAGGGGTGCCTACTGCAGAGAGGAAATCTATGCATTTATATACTTTCAAATATCAAAGGTTTTTCATAGCTACTTGAGTGATATTTCCACATTACTTGTGGTCACAGCAGCTACACTCTTTCACTGGAGCCTTTATCTTTTAAAGGATAGTTTGCTTTATCTTCCAGTGTGTACAAAAACGTTTGGATCAAAGTCAACAGGCAGGAATGGGAACTAAATGTAACCAATATATTATATTGAAATAGCCTCTCTGCTGTTTTTAAGACTGATTTTTGTTATTTTATCTAAAAAAATATTTTATTCATTACAGGAATAGTCATTTTCCTTTTTTTAAAAAATTAGCTTTTCATTTTATTTTATTTTTTTTATTCTTAGTTTGGTAAAAGCTTCAAATAAGGGAGAAGCAGTCATAAAATAAGTAAGAAGTGCCTTAGTTCCATGCTCCTTCTGAATCCACCATACCCTCATCCATTCTCTGCCTTTTTGTTCTGCCCTGGGACCAGGGCCAGGGTGTTGTGGGGTGGCGGCAGGGGTTCATCGTTGTAGGTTGGCTCCTCACATCATCCCCCAGCTCCGTTGCCCTCTAGCCACTGAGTTCAGCACTGGTGGGGGCAGAGAGAGGTTGGGGCATTTCTTCTTCCTCTCCCTTGACATTTCCTGGACACTAGTTCTGGCTCACCTGGTCTGTAACTGCAACACTGCTCAGTGGCCTCTCTTCTAGGCTCCAGATCTTACCAGGCTCTGGTAACACTATTTCTTGCCTCTGCCCCTCGAGCCTAGGGTGGTGATGGATTCCCACTGTCCTTAGATCTGAGGTGCTTCATTGTTTTTTGTTGGTTCCCTTGGCCCTGCTTTACTTCTGTAAATAGTTCCTTCTTAAATACCCTTCAGAATCCTGGCTGATGGTGCCTGTATTTCTTGCTGGATCTCTGAGCTTCCTTTTGTTACTTCCATTGCACCTGTGTACAATGTAGTGGGAAAGCACTGGCATAGGAATTGGTCGATGTGGGGTTTTAGTCCTTTTTTAGCTACTAGATAATTTTGCGACCAAGGGCAAATGTAAATAAACCAAACTCTGGTTTCACTGACAGTAAAGACTGCATTTGTCTTGCTCACAATATTATCCCCTGGACTGGATACAGAGCCTGTTCAAGTGAATGAATCGATAAATGAACAAAACTTAATAAACTTGCATTTTATATCCTCATATGTAAAATGAGAAGTGTGGAATCGTTAGAGTACATGATCCTCCAGGTATAATGAGACAATTAGTTTATGAAGAATGAGCAGAATGTGGCCTACTCAGGAACATACAACTATATTGTCATAGTGCTGTGTGCAACTCTTAACCAGGGAGGGAAACATGATTCAGGGCTTCTCAGGAGCATAGCTGGTGGCTTTGTTACCATGGCAGCTATATTTCCTGGCTAATAAGGCATATAAGGAAGGGTCTGCTATTGTCCTTTCAAACTCTGCAGTGACCATATTAGGAAACCGAGGACTGCTTATCCACTATAGCCAAAAAGACATGGGACAGAAGAGCCTTTTCTTTCTGAGGGAAGTTCTTCCTCTCTTCTTCTTCTTTTTTTTAAAATATACCATTCTATCAGTTTCATATACATAACATAATGATTTGATATTTGTATACATTGTGAAATAATCAGCGTGAGTCTAGTTACCATATCATTGTACAAAGTTACAAAATATTTTTTTCTTGTGATGAACACTTTCAATATTTATCTTTTTAGCAACTTTTTTTTAAAGATTTTATTTATTTATTCATGAGAGGCACAGAGAGAGAGAGAGAGGCAGAGACACAGGCAGAGGGAGAAGCAGGCTCCATGCAGGGAACCCGATGTGGGACTCGATCCGGGTCTCCAGGATCAGGCCCTGGGCCAAAGGCAGGTGCCAAACCACTGAGCCACCCAGGGATCAAATATATGATACAATATTACGACTACAGTCACCAGAGCATACATCTCCAGACTTATTTTTATAAATGGAAATTTGTATCTCTTGATTTCCTTAACCCATTTCATCTACTCCCCAACCTCATTTCCTTCTGGCAATCACCAATCTGGTCTCTGTGTTTATGCTTTTTATTTTGTTTTGTTTGTTTTTCAGATTCCACTTACAAGTAAAATCATATAGGATGTCTTTCTGTGTGACTTATTTCACTTAGTATAACACACACACACACACACACACACACACAGATATATATGCCACATCTTCCTTATCCATTCATATATCGATAGGCGCTTAGGCTGCTTCCATATCTTGGCTACTGTAAGTAATGCTGCAGTGAACAGAGGGAGGCATATATCATTTCAAATTAGTGTTTTTCATCTAGATAAATACCCAGAAGTGGAAATCACTGGATCATTTGGTAGTTATATTTTTAATATTTGAAGAACTTCCATACTGTTTTCTGTAGTGGCTGCATCAATTCCTACCAACAGGGCAACAGGGTTCCCTTTTCTCTACATCATCACCAACACTTGTTATTTATTGTCTTTTTGATAATAGACATTCTGACAGGTATGAGGTGATGTTTCATTGTGGTTTTTAATTTGCACTGTCCCAATTAGTGATGCTGAGCTTCTTTTCATGTGCCATTTGGCCATCTGGCTGTCTTCTTTGGGAAAATATCTACTCAGATCCTCTGCCCATTTTTTAATTGGATTGTTTGAGGGTGTTTTGTTGTGGTGGTGGTTATTGTGTTGCATGAGTTATTTATATATTTTGGATATTAACTGCTTATCAGGTACATGATTTGCAAATATCTTCTCCCATTCAGGAGGTTGCCTTTTGTTGATGGGTTTCCCCTGTTGTTCATTTTTGTTTTTGTTGTGCTTGCCTTTAGAGTCAGAACCAAAAAAACTATTGCCAAGACTGATATCAAGGAGTTTACCACCTCTTCTAGCAGCTTTATGATTTCAGGTTTTTACATTCAAGTCTTTAATCAATCTTGAGTTAATTTTTTGCATATGGTGTAAGATAATGGTCCAGTTTCATTCTTTTGCATGTGGTTGTCCAGTTTTCCAACACCCTTTTTGAAAAGAGTGTTCTTTTCTCATTGTATATTCTTGTCTCTTTTGTCGTAAATTAATTGACCATATATGCATGGGTTTATTTCTGGGCTCTTTATTCTTCCTCTGATCTATGTGTTTGTTTTTATGCCATTACCACACTGGTTTTTTAATTACTGTATCTTAGTAATGTAGTTTGAAATCAGGGAGTGTGATGCGTTCAACTTTGTTCTTCTTCCTCAAGATTGCTTTAACTATTTGGGATTTTTTTTTTTTTTTGTGGTGCTATACAAGTTTATTCCATTTCTGTGAAAAATGCCATTGAAATTTTGATAGGCATTGAATCTACAGATTGCATTGAATCTGTAGATTGCTTTGGGTTATGTGGACACTTTAACATTATTAATTCTTTCAATCCATGAACATGAAACATCTTTGAATTTGGTTTGCTTTCTTCAATTTCTTTCATCAATGTTTTATAAGTTTCCTGTGCACAGATCTTTCACCTCCTTGGATAGATTTATTCCCAGGTATTTTATTCGTTTTGTTGCACTTGCAAGTGGAATTATTTTCTTAATTTCTGTTTCTGATAGTTGTTAATGTATAAAAACATGACAGGTTTTTGTGTATTGATTTTGTGCCATGCAACTTTACTAAATTTGTTTACTAGTTCTAAGAGATGTTTGGTGGAGTCTTTATATATAAAATCATGTCATCCACAAATAGTGAGTTTTAGTTCTTTTCCAATTTGGATGGCTTTTATTTGTTTTTCCTGCCTAATTGCCTTGTCTAGGACTTGCAATACTATGTTGAATGAAAGCGGTGAGAATGAATATCCTTGTCTTGTCCCTGATCTTAAGGAAAAGTTCTCAGTTTTTCGCTCTTCAGCGTGATGGTAGCTGTGGGCTTGTCATAAACAGCATTTATTATGTTTAAACATATTCCATCTATATCCACTTTGTTGAGAGTTTTTATCATTAAACTGATATTGTATTTTATCAAATGCTTTTGCTGCATCTATTGAGATTATCATATGGTTTTTAATTCATTTTATTACTATGATATATCATGTTGATTGACTTATGGATATTGAATCATCTTTTTATCCATGGAATAAATCCCACTTGATCATGGTAAATGATATGTTTAATGTACATATGAAACATTGAAATTGGCTTGCTAATATTTTGTTGAGGATTTTTGTATGTATGTTCAACAGGGATATTGGCCTATGAATTTTGAGTGTATACAGTGTCCTTGTCTGGTTTTGGTATCAGGGTAATGCTGGCCTTGTAAAATGAGTTTGGAAGCATTCCTTCATCTTCAATTTTTTGGAAGAATTTTAGGAGGATAGATGTTTAAATCTTTGAATGTTTGGTAGAATTCATCAGTGAAGCCATCTGGCCCTGAAGTTTTATTTGTTGGAGGTTTTCTGACTACTGATTAAATCTACTCACTAGTACTTGGTCTATGCAGATTTTCTACTTCTTCATGATTCAGCCTTGGAAGATTGTGTGTTTCTAGGAATTCGTCCATTTCTTCTAGGTTGTCCAAAATGTTGGCATAGAACTGTTCATAGTAGTTTTTTATGATAATTTGTATTCCTGTAGCATCAGTTGTAACTTTTTCTCTTTCATTTCTGATTTTATTTATTTAAGCCCTCTCTTTTTTCTTTTTTTTTAAATTATTTTATTTTATTTTATTTATTTATGATAGGCACACAGTGAGAGAGAGAGAGAGAGAGAGGCAGAGACATAGGCAGAGGGAGAAGCAGGCTCCATGCACCGGGAGCCCGACGTGGGATTCGATCCCGGGTCTCCAGGATCGCGCCCTGGGCCAAAGGCAGGCGCTAAACTGCTGCGTCACCCAGGGATCCCTCTCTCTTTTTTTCTTAATGAGTCTAGCTAAAGGTTAAATTGGTTTATCTTTTTAGAGAAGCAACTCTTAGTTTCATTGATCTTTTCTAGTCTTTTTAATTTCCATTTCATTTATTCCCACTCTAATCTTTATTGTTTCCTTTCTTCTAGAACCTTGGGCTTCTTTTGTTCTTTTTCTAGTTCCCTTAGGTATAAAGTTAGATGGTTTACTTGAGATTCTTATTGTTATAAAATTCCCTCTTAGACTGTCTTCCCATAGATTTTGGTTGCATTTCTATTTTCATTTGTCTGAAAATATTTTTTTAAACAATCTTATTTATTTATTTATTTAGCATGAGTGGGAGGAGGGGCAAAGGGAGAGGGAGAAAGAGAATCTAAGTGCAGAGCCTGATACAGGGCTTGATCCCACAACTCCGAGATCGAGCCAAAACCAAGAGTTGGACACTTAACCAATTGAGCCACCCAAAGTATTTTTTCTCCTTTTATTTCTTCATTGATCCATTAGTTGTTAATCAGAATATTGTTTAATCTTCATATGTTTGTGATTTTTCTAGTTTTCTTCTTGTAATTGGTTTCTAGTTTTGTGCCATTATGTTTGGAAAAGATGCTTAATTGATTTCAATATTCTTAAATTTATTGAAACTTGTTTTGTGGCTTCACATATGATCTATCCTGGAGAATGTTCTGTGTACACTTGAGAAGAATGTGTATTCTGGTGTTTTGGGATGGAATTTTCTATATATATCTGTCAAGTCCATCTAGTGTAATGTGTTGTTTAAAGCCGAGGTCTCCTTATTGATTTTCTGTCTGGATGATCTATCCAGGTGTCTTTCCCTGTTTTTCAGCATTGGTTAGATATAAAAACCTGGCTTTCACAAAAGCATGTACTTTTTAAAAATGGTAGAATCTAAACTGGAGAGAGATAAAGTGGGAGAAGGAGGAAAAGAAAGAGGAAGAAACAGGAAGAGGGAGGAGAGAGAGAATGGACCAAAACCAAGTACTCTCTGAAAATGACATCCAAAGTCCCACCTCCATGTATGCCAGCCTTCTTCCTTTCTTCTGTCCAGCACACACATATAAACATCTGTGTTTATAATGGGCACTGGGTTAGATATGAGGGAGACTTCTTTCAACAAAAAGACACAGTCCTTGTCCTTAGGCCTAGACTTCTGCTGTCTGGAGTACTCTTACTGTGCAGTGTAGAGTCCCGCTAACAACATGTTCCTATATCATTCAGTGGATACTCTGTCTTAGCACCTGATAAAACTTACAGTCTCTACACAAACACACACACTCATATCTACATATGTACATCTATACTTATTACCTTACATTCATTATATTACAACATTGTTTACAGTAGAATCTTATTTTATGCCCTTTTTAATATCCTTGAGGCTTAGCATGATAGTCTTTGCAAAAGAGGAATATAGTAAATGTTTACTAATGATTATGACATTGATAAATGTTAAGAATTTATAACAGCATACAAATACATTTTCAACAGAAGTTAATGTGGAAAAAATGTTCTGTTTTTTTAAAAGGTCACTAGAAATGACTTGGTAGAAATCTTTTAAAATAACAAAACAAGAATAAAGTACCATTTTTACCTCTGTAAGATATAGCATGATTATAGAAAAGTACAGTTAGGTGCTTAATAAATACTCTCTAAAGATGATGACAGAGCAACCCTGCTCACATCCCCCAATATTTTAAGTACTTCGGGTAAAAGTCTTACATTAAACACCTAAGATCATATATCTTTAGGCCTATTTAACTCAAAATAAGGAAAATATATTTTAAAAACTCCTAACACTTGGATATTTTAAAATTTGGACATTTGGTTTATAAGAAAGAAAGAAAAGTTGGTCTAGGAACAGTTTCAATTATTCTAGAGCTCCATCTAGTGAAAAATATCTATTTTATGGGTATTGTTTTGAAAAATTCAGGAACATGACAATGAAATAAAAATGCCTTTTTCCTTTCCTTACACATGTTCACAAAGGAGAAGGTGGGCTTCCTTACAGCACTAACTACCCCCAGGAAAAAAACAAAGCTCACAAACTTGGAAACAAAATATTATTCAATAATTCCTTTTTTAAAAAAGATTTATTTACTTATTCATGAGAGACACAGAGTGAGAGAGAGGCAGAGACACAGGCAGAGGGAAAAGCAGGCTTCCTGCAGGGGGCCCGATGGGGGACTCGATCCGGAATCCCAGGATCACGACCCCAGGATCACGACCTGAGCCAAAGGCAGGCGCTGGACCCCTAAGCCACCCAGGCGTCCCTCAAGAATTCCTGATTACAACTTTTGCTCTCCTCAAATAGTCAATGTGCTGTACTGTGAACGTTGCCATAACCCAAAGAGAGTGTTCTGATTTCAAAGACAAGGTATAGGCTTTCATAATCATTGATGATGGGCTGTTCTTTCAGAGATGTTCTAAAGAGCTACATATGAATATAAATTACAGAATACTTACCTGAAGAACCGCCTCCCTTTCTTCATCAGAGAGCTTTTTCATAGCTGCTTTCCGAAGGTTTTCCTGGATATAATTATCATATTCTTCTTGGGCTTTCTTTACTTCCTCATTTCGCTTACATATATATTCAGGTGTGACACCATAATCCTTATAAGGATTTTTCAGAAAAAAAAAATCAATATCCTGAATGCAATCTTAGCATGTGTACATATCAACTAATGACAAGGAGAAAAAGAAATGTTACCGATTTAAAGCCTTGGCTCAAAATATGGCAAATTGACAAAATTCAATGTTTTTTTTTTTTTTTCTTTTACTATTGGGAACTAGTTGATTCTCATCTTTTAAAACCATTTGAATTGTTACTGTAGCTGCTTGTTTTGTTCTCTTCTGAATGTTTCCAGCACCTGTTCCTGGCTAATGACTCTGTCCTTGCTTTACCTCTAAGAGTTAGCTTTTCTTCTTTTCTTTTAGGTGCTTCAGCTTTTATCTTTACATATCCTGAGTATCTTAAGGTCTCTTTTGCAAAAAAAAAATCTTGTTAAATAAAAGGAGATAAATTCTTCCAAAGCATTGTAAGAAACAAATACATGAAGCTCCTCTACTTTAAGTGAAAATTGACCTGGAACCTGTAGGTTGTTTTTGGAATACAAAATCCATTTTTAAGGCACCTGGGTTACTTGCAAAGACTGACAGTGAAACAATCTGTTGTGATTCTTTCAGATCAACTATGATATCACTATGTACAGTAACAGAACTACTCCTTAATTTTCAAAACATTGAGAATTTACTTGATGCCAGGTATACTATAAATGAGAAGGGCAAAGTTTTTGTCCTTATAGATGTGCATTCTATGGTGGGAGAAACTTATCAAAAATAGAGTATAAAATAATATATCTATAAGTGCTCCAAACTGAAACAAAGAATAGTAAGGGGAAAGAAAGAAATAGGATCTACTTTAGATAAATAAGGAGGTCCAGTGAAAAACTCTGAGGAAGCAGCTGTTAAGAGGTATGATAGTCATTTAAATTATCCATAAATATTCTGGTTCTTCTCCTTCTAGGCAGTTGATAGGATAACACTTTCCTGATTCTCTTGAAATAAGTAAGATGTGATCATGTGATCTGACTTGCCCAAGGAGAGAGAAAGTGACCTCTGTCCCTTTTGGGTAGAAACCTCAAGAATTTATGGATCACTTGTCATGTTCTTTTTCTGTCTAATATAATGATAGGAAATGTTTTAGGTGGCCTGGGTCCTGGAATGAGGGCAAGCAGCAGAGCTTCCAACCCTTAAAGGACATGGAGAATAAACAAACAATAAAACTTAGTTGCTTTTAGCTACTAAAATTGGGGGTTATCTGTTACCAAAGCATAACTTCACCCATCCTGGCTAAAAAAAGGATAGATATCCTAGCTATAAACATGTCCTGGCAAGTTGCAAAACACTCTACAAATAAATTCTAAGACCACAGTATTCTGGTAAGTTAGTGCAGTGGTAAACAGTCCAATTCATTTCAGGAAACACTGAGGGCAAAACCTCGCTACAGCTCAGTAGTTACTGAAACTCATAATGATGATTCTGAGTCATCACAAATTATTAAATTATATTTGGTATACTCCGTTTAATAAAGGGAATAACGTAATACATTTTAGGAAAAAGAACTATCTCACAAATGGGTGAAAGCTTCAGTGCAGTGATCCCCGTGTTGGACCACTGAGGGCTAATATAAACTATTGACATTAATAATTAATAATATCCCTCTCTATTGAACTTTTATTAGGTCTCAGATATTTTGTCAAGTGCTTGATAGATTTTATATCATTTAATCCTCACTACAACCCTGTGATAAATATAATGTGTGAAAAATCACAGAGTTAAGTGGCAGAGGCAGAATTTGAAACGCTGTCTTACTACCAGTGCTGTAGACCTCAGGCAATCATCAGTGCTTCAGTTTGTTTTCACAAATGGTTTCCTGTGGCACAAATGGGCATATCATATTTTACTTGTAATGAAAACACTCACTTTTTTAAAAAATGGCATTGCCCTTTAAAGACTTGCTATCTCACTTACCATTAATAGATTTTAAGAACTTAACCCCAATCAGTGGAGAGTAAGTTGAGAAAGTCCTTCATGAACACTGAATGCCTGGCCAGCAACACCAAGAATGTAAATGTACAGAGCGTTTGCATGGCTTGGTAAACAAGCACAGGGAGATTAACTTAATATTTTTCTGTCTCCATGACGAATGCTCTCAATTTTCTGTTCAGGGCAGAGAATATATTGAAGTGGATAGCTTATGCAGAAGGCAGCCAGAAGGAGGGGCACAGTGTGGGCACTTGGTAGCATAACCCATAACCAGCAAAGGAAAAGGGTTTTTACATCACAGTGGAGAAATAATGGATTGGAAGTTGCTTTAAAGAGCCAGCCAGAAGAGTGAAATTTCTGTTATTCCACCCCCTATGGGACAAGGGCTATGAACAGCCTTCAGGGCACAGGAGGACACATTCCGAGAAGCCTGGAATAACTTTATCATCATGTGCTGCCAACCCTAGATACCTGTTAAGGTCTTCCAAAGTTGTCTCAGCTTATTGAGTGACAAGAGTTTCTAAGAGAATAAGTGTGGTACTCTGACAACAGCCTTGAGGTTCTCATTTTGATTTTAAACAGGCATTGGATTCATCTTGGTATATCACTGGACTACCTCAATGCAAACCCCTCATACATGACCATTTTTCCTCTTCTTTCCTTTCTTCCTTTTGCAGTTCCTTTCTTTTTTGCCACAACTTATTATTATGTATGATTATTCTTTAGGTTTCACACTCATATTTTACGTGTATTCCAAGCAATTTTGCACTAAGTATACAAAGTAAAATAGGTTTTCTCTAAGGTATTTTTGTAAGCTTTTTAAATTTTATTTTTTATTTTTATTTTTAAGCTTTTTAAATTTTAAAGATCTTCTATATTTAAACAAACTAAAGCTCCTATAATTTTCAACATTGAAATTGTATGCTGACCTGATAAGCATTTTTTCAGATATAGAGGAAGGCCCCCAAAGGACAAGATTATTGTACAGTACTTTCAAGGTCTGCTTTACTCTAAATACATTCAAGTTGAAATTGTAATCTGAATTATTTACACTACATTGATAGGATGGATGGCTTTAAAATTATTTTCATCTTCATTTTTCCTCATTCTGTTACCAAGTTACTGCTACCTGATGACTAAATCTTAGGACCTTTCTGAAAGGTTCTTTCTTTCTTTCTTTTTTTTTTTTAAAGATTTTATTTATTTATTCATGAAAGACACACAGAGAGAAGCAGAGACACAGGCAGAGAGAGAAGCAGACTCCATGCGGGGAGCCCAATGTGGGACTCGATCCCGGGTCTCCAGGATCACGCCTTGAGCCGAAGGCAGATGCTCAACCGCTGAGCCACCCAGGGGTCCCAAAGTTATTTCTTAGTAATGACTCATTGTAATGACCATGCTATTCATGAAATTTCCACCACACTAAAAATTAACATCTTTTAGAGAATGTTTGTTGTAATTGTGAAACATATTAATAATTGAAATTAAGGGAAACAATTAGAGCTTTTCCCCCTATTGGACTACATGGTGTTATTCATTCCAAATTCTCCATAACTTCATCACATTAGATTTGGACCAAACACAAATTGGAGAGGAATGAGAATTGGCAATCTAGATAATTTGCCCAGTGAGAATTCTATTAATAATAATGTGGACAATCATTATGAACACCATACTTAAATTATTTGCATTTTAGGTCTCATTAATATACCACAAGGCTACCTTTTTATTGATGTATTTGGGAACTAGTCCTGAGGTTTCAAGATCATGCTTGTCTCCAGTTCTTTTGTCAACATAAATTGGTTTAGGCTTTTTAGCCACTCCCATAATGACATCGGCTGCATTTGTGTTTACAAAATTTTTTTCACTCTGTATTCCCATGACTGGATGATCAGTCCTCAGTGGCACAGGAGGTTTTCTGGGCTCATTCCGATCAAACATTTTTTCTGTTAAATACAACATTTCCTTGTTAATATTAAATGATAAACACTGCTATTCAGTACTATTTATAATATCTAGATATTTTACCACTAGTATGTTAGAGTTTTATTAATAATATATTCAAATATTTGGGAGAAAAATCAGTAATCATAAATCCCAAAAATCAAGCACAACATAATTAATACGTTGAAGAACAGTATACCAATCTAAGAGAAGAAGATAAGCACCCCAAATCATTTGCTAGCTAATTAACATATTTTTACTAGCTATCGTGAAAATATTTTCTTATAAAGATATCAACAACAAATGTTCAGCTTTTCCACTGAAAAAAATTCAAAGAAATATTGAAACTCTTTTCTGAGTACTAGCAATATTACTAAGAATTATTTCTTCAGAGGAAAGTTACTATAAAGTCACCAGTAGGTCAAACTTGATAAAAGTCCAAGAATTATGGACTTTTTTTCAGTAGAACTCTTGTTATTATAAGGTATGAAGATCATAGAGTAGCTATGTATCTAACATGCAGCTTAATGAATAAAAATTACAAACACAGTTGAAGTTTCCAATTCACTCCTCCCTGGTTGCATCTCACTTCCTGAAATTCCTACTATCCAGAATTTATCTTATTTCTCTCTACCACATTCTCTTCATCAGCAGCAGATGAAACTGGCCATTTTTACACAACCTCTTCAACTTAACCTTTCTGACTCATCTATTTTTATATAGCTACATCAAAATGGTTTGTCAGAATGCTAAAATGTAAAATAATTACATTCTATTTTCAAGAACTAAAGGCAATAGCCTGAATCTTGGGCAGCCCTGGTGGTGCAGCGGTTTGGTGCCTGCCTTCGGCCCAGGGTGTGATCCTGGGGTCCTGGGATCAAGTCCCACGTCAGGCTTCCTGCATGGCTTCTTTCTCTGCCTCTCTTTCTCTCTCTCTGAATAAATAAATAAATCTTAAAAAAAAAAAAATAGCCTGCATCTTCACAAAACCTTACTCAAATCTTAGCCCCGCACAATTACTAGATACTTTGATTTTATTCAATTCTGTACTGCTTGAACTTTTTATGAGTTTGTGTAACTTTTATTAGCAGGAAAAAAGATACTTATTATTAAATGTTTAAGGATTGGATTAATCTCTTGCTATGGGCCAAACTGTGTCCCTCTCAATATTCATATGTTGAAGCCCTAACACCAGTGCCAAAGACACTTCTGTTTAAGCTACTGGGTCTGTGATACTTTGTTATGGCAGCTCTAGTAAGCCAATACTTCTGCTATTAGTTCTGTACACCCAGAAATATAAAGGAGTTTTTGGATATTTATTTATTCATTAATTCATGCAATATGTTTTTGTTAAGCAAATACTATCTCCCCAGATAATGCTCTAGGAACTGCAGATACAGTAGTGAACAAGAGACAAAGTCCCTGTTCTCATGGAGTTTACATTATAGTGGGGAAAGAAAAAATAAAATTTAATACGTAGAATATAATGTAAAAACTTGCTTGAACTATATGTGAAAGAGGCCATGTTTAATTATGAATTGAAAGTGCATGCAAATGTAACTATAAGGAAATCTGTAGCTTTAGAAATATATATGAGGTAAAAATGAATTCTTAGAAAATGAGGAAACACTTTAGAAAGGCTGATAATTTATTCTTAGATGAGTAACTAGAATAACTTATAACCCTTGGTTGGCTGTGGGTGTCCACTGGATGGTGCCTAGAGCTGGCCCATCTTTTTCTTATGTTATACCTATTTAAACATGATCTTTTCTCTCATCCTAGGGGCAGGGGTTGGCAGTGGGTGAGGCTTGCAAAATGGGATGAGGATCTTTTCACAAATCATTGGTAGTCATAATTATAAATCTAAACACCAAATGGTTTGTTTTCTTAAGGTTATATCAAAATGGCAATGTCAACATAGCCTTGTAGTCATGCAGATGTTCTAACAATTGAATTTACATAAATGTTCATGTACCTGTTAGGTATTGTTCAGTGTGTCTAGCAAATTATTGTCTTCAAAACTATTGTATTCAAAATGACAGAACATGCAAAAAGAGTCAGGAAGCAGCCTTGGTCTATATTACCTTTAACTCATTGGATTGAACTCTCACAAGACCCCAACCTTCTTGATTATTCATAGGTCAATATAATTATGTGTTTGTTTTGTCTTGTTATAAGGGGAGAGATAGACTTCTTCCCTTATTTGATATTTAGGATTTATTTATTTAGCTTGGTAGTTATATAACTTGCGTAACTCTAGAGAAGATACATGAGAAGTTAAATAATATCATTAAAACAGACTAATTCCATTTTAAGATTTTCCAGTGTTCTCAAGTGATTGGGGGTCACAAAATACCAAAACTCCCCTTGAGAAAGATCCAAAAGAGACTTTTGAAAGACATGAATTTATGCATGAATGTCATAGTTTTAGATTTGCTTTTTCCATCTTTCCTGATAATATCCTCAGCCTTTGTCATGGCATTATGGGTATGAGAGAGGATTGTAGGATATAAAATACGGCCACGGGGAGAAGTACTTTCACCTTTGTTTGTTTGTTTGTTTTTAATAATAAATTTATTTTTTATTGGTGTTCAATTTGGTACTTTCACCTTTGTCAAAAGGTATACCCTAGCTGGATTTGAGATGTTGCATTATTTCCCTGATGCCAGGTAACATAAAAAAGCTAACTTTTCAAAAGAGCAAGACTAATTTTCCTCTCTCTATTGTCCTAAAACATCAGGAAAGACACATCAGGGATAGGAAGAATCTGTTTCCATGCATACATACCTGCCCATTTTCCAGATAACTTTCTTCCTAATATCTATATACTCTATGACTATGATTGATTACATGATTTGCAAGGCCTCCATGACAACATGGAGCTCTTTGATCAAAAATTAAGAATTTCAAGGTGGCAAAAGCAGTGCATTAAACCAAGCTTTTAAGCATACTGTGACCACACACAGTATGCCGAAGAAGCTGGCTTTGTCTCCCACTCATTCACGAAGGTCCCTCCATTACACCTGACTCATTTACTGTCCTAATGGTCTTAGAGATCTGGGAGGCTTAAAGCCCATGCCGGATAGTTGCTTCAACCAGTTTTAATAGTTGTGATTCTTATCTCTTGCAGAAAAGACCAGACAGAATTTAGATGCCAGGTACTCTTCTTACTGGGGCTTAGGACACTTCTTATCATTGTTATTTTTACTGAAATTGCATGGCTATGGACAAAGATGGTGAAGCATGTGGTACTGGAGGTGGGGCTTTATTGGATAGTCCAAGATGGTAGTTCAGATGCTTGCACCATCACAGGGAAAGCCTATTTGGGAGACAACTTAGCATTCTCCACTTTCTTTTGCCACTGCATTCTCTACTTCTACTTTCTCCTAGAATTTCAGATTCTCTTAAACATGAGGAAAACATCACTTGTGAATATTTAACATTCATTGGCAGTAAGATAATTCTAGTTAAATGATCTGTTAGTACTTTTAATATTTAAAAAAAATGTTAAAACCTACTGGGTGGTAGAGTTTTTTCCTTTGAATGTTTCTTCAGGAAATCCTTTGGAGAAGGTACTTCAACTTTTGGTGGTCCCATAGACTTCATTGCCATTTTATGTTTTTGCATGTTGTCTTTTATAGACGTCTTAAAAATAGATATGTACCTACAATTTAAAAAAAGTTGTAGCATTTGTATTTCCAGTAAAAGTGATTTCAAGTTAAGAAATGCATACATTTTGGGCAGCCCGGGTGGCTCAGCAGTTTAGTGCTGCCTTCAGCCCAGGGCCTGATCCTGGAGACCCAGGATCGAATCCTGAGTCGGGCTCCCTGCATGGAGCCTGCTTCTCCCTCTGCCTGTGTCTCTGCCTCTCTCCCTCTGTGTGTGTGTGTGTGTGTCTCACTAATAAAATAAAAGCTTAAAAAAAAAAGAAATGCATACATTTTAAATACATATAAGCCTATATTCATTCAGAGACAGATATAAAGTGTAATTATCTGAGCCCCTATCAAACACCCTTGATGGAAGCTTTGCCCTCAGAAAGAGGTGCCAGGGTAAAGATTATAGTATTTCTTTGTTAACATGTGTAGCATCAAGAGTGATGTCACTTCTCCCACTCCTAATATTGGTGACTTGTGTCCTCTCTCTCTCTCTGCTGATCAGTTTAGCTAGGTGTTTACTTCATTGATCTTGTCATTGTGTTTCTCTAATGTTCACATGTTTTCCATTTCAATGATTTCCACACTTTATTATTTCTCCTTATTCTGGCTTACTTTGCCCTTTTTGTTTTAGTTTCTTAAGGTGCAGGTTTAGGCATTTGACTTTAAACCAAACAGTTTTCTAACAGAAGTATTTAAAAATGTAGAATTCCCTCTAAGAGCTGCTTTTATAGCTGCATCCCACAAATCTTTCATTCAGCTCAAAATACCTTTTTAATTCTTTTTTGATCTCTTCTTCGATTAAAGAGCTTCTTCACATGTGTTTTGTTTGGTTCCCAAATATTTGGGGATTTTCCAGGTGTCTTTCTGGTTTCTAACTAATTTCTACTATGGTTAGAGAATATATTTTGTACAATTTCAATTCTCTTAAACTTTCTGACACTTGTGACAATGGCACAAAGTATGGACTATCTTGGTAAATGCTCTCTAAACACTCAAGAAAGTGTACTTGGCTGTTCCTGGCTGGCATATTCTACAAATATTGATTAGGTAAAACTGGTAGTGTTTTCAAATGTTCTATTAATTATGGAAAGATGATGAAATCTCTGTCTACAATTGTGGATTTGTTCATTTCTTCTTTTAGTTCTATCAAGTGTTGTTTCACATATTTTGAAGCTATGTTTGAAGGTTCATAGCATTTAAAATTATCATATCTTCTTTTTAAAGATTTTAATGTATTTAATGTTGGCAAATTGAATTTAAATAAAATATATTTTTCTAAAATTTTATTTATTTAACAGAGAGAGAGCACAAGCAGGGGGAGCAGAGGGAGAAGGAGAAGCAGGCTCCCCACTGAGCAAGGAGGCCGATGTGGGGCTTGATCTCAGGACCCTGGGGATCATGATCTGAGCCTAATGTAGATACTTAATCGAATGAGCCATCCAGGCACCCCAAATTTTCATATATTCTTGAACTGACCACTTCATCATTATAAAGTAATGTTCTTTATCCCTTTTAAAACTCTGTATAGAGACACCTGGGTGGCTCAAAAGTTAAGCATCTTCCTTCAGCCTAGGGTGTGATCCTGGAGACCTGGGATCGAGTCCTGCCTCAGGCTCCCTGTATAGAGCCTGCTTCTCCTTCTGCCCCTGCCTCCTGTGTCTCTGCCTCTCTCTCTCTCTCTGTGTCTCTCATGAATAAAATCTTAAAAAGATAAAAATAAAAAAATAAAACTCTGTACTCTAAAATCTACTCTATCTCCTATTAATAAAATCACTTCAGCACTCCTTTGCTCTATGGCAACAGTGTTTTTCCATTCTTTGAGATATTTGCTCTTTCTTCTTCTGTATGTGATGTTTCTTTTTCCTTTGGCTGCTCTTAAGTTTTTTTTTTTATTATTATTACTGGTTTTAAGAAATTTGATTGTAACGTCCCTTGGTGTGGTTTTCTTCTCTTCCTCCTCCTTCTTTTTCTTCTTTCTGCTTGGAACTCATTGTTCTTGTATTTGGAAGCTTCATTAAATTTGTCAAAATTTTGGCTGTTATTCAAATACTTTTCCTGTTTACCCATCTCTCTCCTCTCCTTCTGCAATTCTAATTATAGTTATGTTAGGCTGCTTGATGTTGTCTACAATGCACTGATTGACTATTTTCCTTTTCAATTTTTTTCTTTAATTTTGTATTGTTTTATTACCATGTCTTCAAATTCAACAATATTTTCTTCAGTGTTTTAGCTACTGTTAATCCCACCCAGTGATATCCTTTATGTCCAGAAGTTAGATTTTGGTCTTTCTTTTTTAAATCTTTTTTTAACCTTTCCATTTCTCTTTGTATCTTGCTCATTTTTTCCTTTACATTTTTTGAATACATGAAGAATATTTAAAATAGTTTTAATGCTCTGGTCTATCAAATCTCTCATTGATGTCATTTCTTTGTCTGTTTGTATTGACTGATTTTTCTATTGGTTATGCATTATATTTCTGGATCCAGAAGAACTTTGAGTCTAGTTCTAATTTGGCCCCATTACTGAGGCAATATACTTTTGAGTGCACTGCTCAATGCCCTGTGTCTTAAGAGGTGTTTCCACTCCGGCTGGTGGAAATTTGAACTTTATCTGGATCTACTGCCTTCTGTTGGTTATTTCTCTGGCCTCAGTAGTTTCATCATATACATGTACTGTCAACCAACAACTTCAAAAAAATCCTCTTGCATATTTCCATAGCATACACTCTCATTGTCTCTCTCTCCAATTCTCTTCTCTCTGGTACTATGTCTCTGTGTTGTGAATTCTACATGCCTTAACCTCTCCAGACTCTGAATTCTGTCTCCTTTAACTCAGAGAACTAATGGGTTTTCTTTAAATTCCTCTTCCCTGGATTTTGGTCTAGAAACTTTCTAGGAAGAGTGTTGGGGCAATCCTAAAGCTTGTTTCTTTCTCCCAGAAATGACTGGTGTGTGCTGTCTCTTGTCCATTTTATGAAAACTATTGTTTTACACTTTTTTTCCCTGGTGTTTTAGTTGTTTAAGGTGAGAGGGTAAATTCCATCCTTGATTGGAAGAAGTTTAGCTACATCACTTTTAACAGCTTGTATCCTCTTCTTATACGGATAAATATGTTTGAAGAAACATTGAATTGTTTCTTGCTTTTAGGGGCCTTTCCTTAATCTTGAACTCAATGTCTAGGGATTAATTATGGACTAAACTGAGTTTATTAGATACTTTCAAAAATAATGTTCAATCCAACCTTGTGCCTTAAATTTCATATGCAAGTTGGACCTGGTAAATATCCCTTGATTAATAAAATAACTTTCCCTGTGCTAAGAAAAAAGTGTGTATATGCTTACTTCTTTTTAATTTTCAAAATCTTGTGATTCAATACATTATTTTGTGAGCTGAAAGCTTACCCATTTGTTATACAAAACAATACATTTTATTCTATAGGAATAATTTTTTACTTTCCCAAATTATAAAAATAAGAAAATATGAAACTAGTATAGCAGTATATGCCAATCACAACTCAATTTTAAAAAATGAATAAAGATATAGTTTTCCTCTATCTCCTCAATCCATTATCCAAATACATTTTCTATATTTTTATTTATGTATGAAATATAACTTGATTTTAAAAACTTAATATGATGATCTCTTCCCATATTAGTAGTTGTAAAATTTACTTTCTTTTCTTTACAAGAGATGAAGAGAAGTGTTATTATTATGAAAGTCTGCTGAGACTAGACAGCCAAATTAAAATCTGAATAGCAATTTCTAACACTGTTATAAAACTCCAAGACCATATATTGGAACAATGGGAATTTTAACATAAAATTGAAAACATACTGAAAACAAAAACTTTAGAATATTTTTTACATTCTTTGAATATAAATTAATTTTAAGGGACTACTGCTTTCCCCAACTTAATTATTAGCTACAAAATATCAGCAAAGTAGGTAAGACCCTCAGGAGAAAATGACCCTGTCGTCTAAGATTTCATAATAGTCAAGATTGCTTAGCAAAGTTAGATACATAACTGGACTTTAAACAAAGAGATGTTACAAAGCCTCAGAAGATATAGATTTAACAGAATGGAAATTGAATAAAATAAGAGGTAGTCCAAGAAGGATGAGAACCTCTGAAAATGAAATTCTGACTACATGCCATAGATAACACCAATGAAAGCCGGAAAGCCTTAAAAAAACCCAGCCAACTAATGGGTAGTTAGACTGTAAATATTCCCATTTTTAAAAAGCATGCATCCAGAAATTCCACAAGGGTGAGCCTGATGTCAATTTTGGAAATCATCTGAAAGCTTGTAGAGAAGTAATGATTAAACGAGCCATTTGGGGTTTCAGGTCATTGAAATGAACATCATATTTTTTACAGATTATTTGACTCATGAATCAGGCAACTACCTTAGACATACTAATGCACAACTTTATGTTAGCAAAGCCTCTTATCCTTACTTATAAGGTAGATAACTATGAATTGATTAATGGATGCATATGGATGACTGACTGAACTCTTAAAAACAGTATTGCTGTCAGCCTAGAAAAAGGTGTCTAGTAGCCTACTAAAGTGCAAAGTATTTGTCCTACTTAATGACAGATGGAGATATAAAAGACATTAGATTTGCAAATGTCACAAAGCTGGGAGGGATGTTTGAGAGAGTATATGAAAGATTCAAAGTTCAAAACTATCTCCATAGATAACAATGAATTTAGATCAAAAACAATCAGTTACATTAATTATACGATGGGACAGATGACCTTAGCCATAATTTATGAGGGAATTTCAATGTGAGGCAATGGGAGAATATGAATGTCAAAAATGCTAATAAGTGCATTAATAAAAGTACTGCGCTGTAATGAAAGGTATAATGGTCCCATGGCCTATTCAGTACATACCTGGAATATTACCTTAAACAAAAGGAAAAGACAGAATGATTGGTGATGTTAAGTAACCGGAGCCATCTATGGAAGGGTGACATATTTGGTGACATCTCGGAAACCACCTCATGCATCATGAGCAACTGAAATTTTGAAAACGGATTCATGGCTTCTCACTGACTTTAACACTGTCATATCTTGAGTCCCAGATCATTAAGTTCAACTGCAAGAGGATGCCCTTCACCCCACTTTGGTTCCATATATCCATTTTCCATGTTCTCATTTAGTTACTTGCATCTCTCAGTAGGACTTCCAATAATAAATGGTTTTATTGTTAGTCAACATGTTAAAGTTTATATTGTAGTGTCCCAAGGAGACTGGAACTTCTGAAGTATGGGAATTTCACAATGCAGTCAGTTGTTGAGGAATAGACCTCTTTGTGAAAGTTGGACGGTCATCTTGCTGGTCTTGCACAGAACTGCAGTGAGTTTTCTTGAAGCTGAATTTATAACTCAGTAATGCAAATAAGCCTTGGAGGTTAATACATTTCTTTCTTATGATTAATTCTCACTATTAGTAAAGGGATTGGGTCAGAGCAAGTTAGTGTGGTGAGAGGAATTTGTTAAATGTGTTAATACACTCTGTTTTTATGTATTACTAGTTGCTTGCATGACATCTTGTCAAATTAAAACCCCCACAGGGTTGTTGCAGACAATGTAGATTGTTGTCTTCTCACCCTAACAGAGAGAGTTCTTTGGCACTACATTTGGACCTTCTCTCCCCTTCACCACGAGGTCCTTTTCTCTACTTATTCCTTCAGAATCAATCAAGGAGTTTGTGCTGTAACTTCCAAAGTTCCCCAAGAACATTCCCCAAGGGCAATGTTATACACATATTAGGGGCTCAGTTATTGCTTGCCAAATTAATAAAGATTGTTCCTATAAAATTTCTTGAAAAAATACTTAGGTGCCATAAAGGTGCATCTTTTTAATTTACCAGTAACAAAACGTCTATCTAATAAAATATCTTACCATTCAAATTCAGTACTCAATAAAAAATACAATCTACCAGTGGTTACAGAAAGGTTACAGGAATTTCTGACCATAAATTCATTCAGCAAGAGTTAATTAGAATACTCATAAATTCTGCAATTCCATCACATCTTACTTTACATTCCTCTTTCCATTCTCAACTAGATTTTGAGAAGCTAGTGGAAAATAATATAGGTACTGCTCTTGTTAAAATTAGACACTTGGGCTTAAAATGGAAGGATTTTCCCACTTGTTGATGTTATGTACCCCAAGTAATTACTAGTAAAAATAATTGACCATTAGATCTGAAAGGAATCTAAAAGATTAGCTGAGTCATTTAGTTTGTTTTACACATCAGAAAACAAATGAAAATTTATTCATGATTCCCAAACCAATTAGTTTCAGAGCCTACTTTTTAGCCTGGTACTCTTTTTTAAATTTATTTATTTATTTATGATAGTCACAGTGAGAGAGAGGCACAGAGACACAGGCAGAGGGAGAAGCAGGCTCCATGCACCAGGAGCCCGATGTGGGACTCGATCCCGGGCCTCCAGGATCGCGCCCTGGGCCAAAGTCAGGCGCCAAACCGCTACGCCACCCAGGGATCCCTAGCCTGGTACTCTTTCAGTGTGGTTTTGACTTGCATCAGCAGAAGAAGAAAGGATTAAAAAAAAAAAAAAACAGCACATATTTCAAGTACTAGGAGGAATAAGATTTTCTGCACTGGTTATCTTCCATTCTCCCCATGGATTACATAAATTCTAAGCCCCTACACAAGTGAGTGACTGAGATATTTACTTGGGGGTTAGATTTTTGGTTTTTTTCAGTAGGGTTAGCTTTTTGAAATGAGGGGAGTTTAAGGGGTCCTAACACCTACACAAAATTTTAAACTCAATTACGTATTTTGGGGTCTCCACCCATCCCCTCTTCCTTCTATCCCACTATCAGATTTGAAAAAGACTTTAGAAGCTAATCTATTTTGTTTCACCTACAACTGAGCCTCAGAAACACAAATTTACATTTGACTATCATCTCCGAAATAAATAACTACTATCCCTTTGGGGAGGGAGCGGTAGTGTAGTCAGAAATAAAACAATGAACTCCTGAAATCACATAACAAGTATCCTAACACAGAATAATAAAACTGTGATTTTCCCTTTTCAACAGCCACAAGAGATTTCACGCTATTTTGTATGCCACATCATGTATGAACAATTAGATACATTAGAAAACAATTACATACTGTATTAACAGGCAGCTAACATAATAAAATGGCCCTCTCACAGCACTGGGCGGTCCTCTCTGTGAATTGGGAGATGATAAATACCTAGATTTTGCAATCTCTTCTTTAAGAAGCTGACATTCAAGTCTACTTCACTGAGACAAAAAAATACATATTTTTCAACGTTATATGATGCTTAGTTAATCCTGAAATGGCATAATTATTCCGTATTCTAGTTTCAAGTGATAATCTTTGCTTACCCACATACCTAGGACGGTGGGGAGGCTCCTTCCAGTCACTGGGTATGAGGTTATAAATGCTCTCAGAAAAGCAAGTTGTATCCATGGCCACCAAAACGACTCCTTAAAAATACTCAACTTTTTCCCTCACTATCCCAATATCTGTGTCTCTTTCTTCACTGTTCCCCTTTCCTTTTCCTACTCGTGTCTTCTCACGGAACTAAAGTTTCTCTCTTTTACCTAGTTTCCCTTTGACCTCTTCTCAGCAGTCCTCTCTTGGGAAGAAAATAAAATAACCCTTCTAATTCTCTTTGGGGTTGCTTAGCGTTAGTGGACGGCGTGGTTGCCTTGGAAACGGTTGCTAGGCTACGGGGAAGTGGAAGGCAGCACCGCGCACGAGGTTTCCTCTCTTCCCTCTGCAATTTTTCTGCTTGAGTTCAATAAGGAAATCACCGTTTATGTGTGCCTTTGGGAATAAGGAGCGGAATGGCGACCCCTTAAAGACATTGCTCGTCGCTGTCTCGGCGGACTTGGACAGAAAGACAGACCCACTAGAGAGTAGGGCGCGCAGCGGGTTCGCAGGCGTCACACAATGAGTCAGTCTCTTGTGCGCAGGCGCCGATCCCTGAGTGGGCGGGGCCAGCCGCCGAGGCCTCCGCGGAGAGCCGCCCCGGGGCCGGGGGGAGGAGCCTGAGGAGCAGGGAGGATTCCGGTAGGTGGAGCGCGGCCCGAGAGTCACGTGCCCAGGGTGCGGGCGCTCGGGGCGTGGGTGTGGCGCGCGGGCGCGCAGGCCCTCACCGGCGCAGGCGCAGAGGCCGCCGCGCGGGGCTGGGGGCGGGTCCGGCCTGGCGGAGGCCCTGGGCCTGGGCTGTGGGCGAGCCGGTGTGAGAGCCCCAGAGGTGCGGGACCCCGTCCCGAGGCGGCGGTGGCGGCTCCTGGACGCTCCTCCCCAGTTTCTTTCCTTTGCCCCGTCTTCTCAGTGAGATTTTCTTGGTGAGTGATTTGAGGAGAAAGAAATGGAACCAGTAGACACCGGTCCGTCCCATTTGCATGCCTTCCCCACTGCGTTCCTTGTTCTCCTTCCCGCTACTTCGTTGTCATCCCGCCTGTGCGCTCGTCTTCCCCGCCGCTTCTGCCGGGCTTGCGGGGAGCTCGCTGCGCGGCCCTGCTCGCCACCTGTGGGAGTCGCGCCCCCGCGCGCCCCCGCGCGCCCCCGCCTCCCCGTGCACCTGTCGCACCGCGGGCTTCGCTCGGCCTCCCTTTCTCCGGTTCGCTGCCCTCGGCCCCAGGTACCTGCTGGTCGGGCCCCTCCTCTTAGGTCTTTATCCACAGACGTGTGCACTCGGTAATTTGTGCAAAAGCAGCCTAAACCAGGAGGAGCCTCTTAAATGGGCCCTTGAATTTTTACCCATTTTTATGGTGTTCCCCCCCCCCCTTGTTTTTTTTAATTGTCTTCTCGGGAGCGGTGTTCCGTTTTAACCGTCTGCTCTTCCAGAAACCTCTTTATGCTGAAAGAAATTCGTACAGAAGCCTTTGCCATCCTGAGTCTCTAAAAGACATTTTGGCAATATTTTGGAAAGATAGTTGGTCTGAATGAACCTGACAAAGGCCACTGTCCACAGGGAATAAAGATGGTCAAAGATAAGACACCACCAGTTTTGGTCATTTCACTGCCAGGGTACTCGGTAGAGAGAGAAAAACAGCACGATGGCTTCATTAACCATTAGTTCCTACTGAAAAGGCTGTGCAGAATGGGTGGGTCCTTATCATTTGGGACTCCTACTGAATTTCATCAGATAAGAATAAATTTAGGTTTTTTCTTATCCAGTTGATCAGATTTTTATTTTTATCCCAGACATTTAGCATCTTATTTCAGACAAGTGGCGCTTTGGTGATGATGCTCCTGCTCTTCACATCGGATTTTCTGTTTTTCAGAACTTTTTTTTATGTATATACCACTTTGTTGTTTTCCTTTCCCCTCTGAATATTTTATTATTTCGGTTTGGAGGTTATTTTGTTTGCTTTGCTTAGCATGTATAGAGAAAAACTCTCTTTATTCGTGCTAAGATTTGAACTAAGACTTAAAATGATGATACCATTAACCAAGCGGATGGTCATTGGCCAAAGCTTATAAACTTTCTAATGAAGAAGCAGCACTCTGGGACGTTTCATATGAATCATTTCACAAAAAATGATTAGGGCAAAGCATGATTTCTCCAATTAGTAAGTGTCAACCAACCTTAGCTAGTCTTGACTTTCTGGTGTTATGGAATACAGTAGTTTCACTGATAATCAGTATATTTATTGTGGTTTTAAAAATACCAGTTCATGATCTCCTCACTATTAGTATAGGTAGTTTACAGTCATGGTGAAGTTGTTAAAGCATTTAGAAAGGAACTTTTTTCCTTTCTAGATACTTTCTCTATAATTCTGCTTGCCTTTTTTTTTAAACATTTTATTTTTTTTTAATTTTTATTTATTTATGATAGTCACACACACAGAGAGAGAGGCAGAGACACAGGCAGAGGGAGAAGCAGGCTCCATGCACCGGGAGCCCGACGTGGGATTCGATCCTGGGTCTCCAGGATCGCGCCCTGGGCCAAAGGCAGGCACCAAACCACTGCGCCACCCAGGGATCCCTCTGCTTGCCTTTTGAAAGCATATTTACAAAGAATATATTTCTAATTTTTATAGTTGCCTCAAAATGGCAGTACTGTTCAAGGAAATGTCTGTGTCCAATATGCCTACAGGGAATCGGCATTTGTCCACTGACAGAGGTCATGAACTTTATCTGTAAAGGGCTAGATAATTAATATTCTAGGCCTCTACAGGCCAAATGGTTTTGATCAAAACTGTTCAACTCCACTGTTGTAGCTCAAGAGCAGCCAAAGACCATACTAAACAGATTAATGAATAAATAAGTTGTGTTCCCATGAAACTTTATTTTTAAAAAGGATAGTTACAGTTTTGCACAGATTTGGCCTGTGAGTTATAGTTTGTGCAGACCCCTGCTATAAATGGTTTAACATACAAGTTAGAGTGTTTTGCTGAAGACTAATTCTAACTTATATGAATAAAATGAGCTTAGGTAAGAATGTAAAAAGAGACAACTAGGAGGAAAATTAACCCTGGATAAGAGATGTTCTTTATAATAATATAATTCTAAGTTACAGAATTAAAAAGGGTACTTAATTAAAAAGTCTTTTGAATTAAATACTCAAGACCATTAGGAGAATATCTAACAGTGAAAGATTAGCAAGAAGAAAGGCTTAATGAGCTTTTGGTACTAAGACAGAGGCAAAGATGAGCAAATGAACTTGTAATTCTACTTTTGATTGTAAGATCCCTGTGATTACAGCATGGCACTAGAGTGTGTGGTCTTTCCACCCTCTCCACCTTGCTATTTCCAGGAAAATAATAGCTGACTACCAAAGGTTTGCTGAGAGGAATTTTGCTCAGTATTCCAGAGCAGCTGAACTATACCTCCCCTGGTTAGTTTATGTCGTAGCAAATTTGCATTTTTTAATGTATTGGAAAACAATTTATTGCTGTAAGAATGCAGTAATTTTTAAGGATTTTTTAAAAAGTATCAGGATATCTTCATAAGATAATGGACCAGATTTAGTCATTCTTCTGAGAAATTTAGGTTGCATTAATATAGGATAACAAGCAAAATCATGGCATAAATATTTTTAGAAGTTCATTGAACCACAGCCAGTTCTCATGAAACAATTTTTTAAATGCTGTGTCTTACATTTTATTTTGGAATAGTATGTAACAGATATTTTAAATGGGTGACAAATGCTAAATCATCCTGACTAAATAGGATTTGGATAATTTCCCAAAGGAATTGGAAACTAGATAATTTTATAATGGAATTGAAAAATTTCTCTGGACCATTTTGGAAATAAAAATTGATAATGGGTATGATTTTAGTTGATTAGCAATCATCTAGTGGTGTCCTTAGGAAAACATCACTGTGAATAGGTTGATGAAAATTAATATGCATTTCTGGTTTAAAAATGTAAGTTTATTAGTATTCATAAGAAAGAATTTTAAAATAAGTTTAAAAGTGATTTCTGTACTTTTTTTTCTTGAATTCATTGTTCAGTTTTGATCAGCTTACTACAGTAAAATTGTGAAGTTTTGTGCCTTGAGCTCAGAGAGTACTTGAATTATTTTATTTATGTGGACATTCTGTTTTTGTGTTTTAAAGTCTGCTGTGACACTGACACAGCCTTTTCATTTGTCTATTTGAATGACAAGTGTCTATTATGTCTAAAAAGTAACCAATGGAGTTAGTGGATCAAAGAGCCCCACTATATGTGATCAACAGGAAAACCTATTTAAAAAATATTAATGTATAATGGAGCTGTGTAGATTTTACATCCTCTGAGGAATTAGAGAGTATGACTAAAATGTTTTCATGAAGAACTTGGCTCTACAAAAAATACTTAAGAACATTGACATAGTAAAACACGAGTACTTTATGGCCAAGAGATTTGGTCTTTAAATACTGCTTTTGTTTTCTGACTCCTGTGATTGACTTACATTTAATTTGAAAAAGTTTTGTCCTTTGGCCAAAGAAAAATTGCCTATTCATGACCACTAGACTGAAATACATAGTAAAGTAAAAATAAAAGAAAAAGCATAATAATATGGCTTTCAATCATATAGGAAAATGATATGCAGTTGATCCTCCCTTTTCACAGGTTCCATATTTGTGAATTCTACTCACTAAAATGTATTTATAAGCCCAAATTAATACATGCGGAACTTGTACATTCATTCATGGACACATGCACAGTGATGAAAAATTTGAGTCTCCTGGTGTGCATGCTCTTAGCTGAGATCAAGCAAGATGATGCCTGCCTTGCTGTTTCAGCTCAAATACTGTAAACGAGTGTCCTCCCATTCTATTTAATATCACATTTTTCTCATTTTTGTGCCTCTAGTTGATGATTCTGCTGTTTAAAATGGCCCCTAGATTGTTGTGTTGCCTAGTGTTCCTAAGGTAATAAGGCTGTGATGTACCTTAGAGATAAAATGTGTGTGTTAGACAAGCTTCATTCAGGCATAAATTAGAGTGCTGTTGGCTGTTCAGTGGTAATGAATCAACTGCATATATACGTATAAATTATATATTAAAAATGTATAAAATGATTTTAAACAGAAACACATAAAATTGTTTGGAATGGAACAATTTGGAAGTGTGGAAGCAATGGGAATATTCACTCTTCACTAATTCAGTATGCATGCTGACTTTATAGAATAATACCATGAATAATGAGAATTGAGTTTATTACCTCTGAAGTCAAAACTTAATTTCCAGATGAAAGTTACAATGGATATTATTCCATCTTGTCTGTTGGTTTGCTTACAATGGATGTTGAAGCCCTAAAATTAATTTGTGGCTGAAATGTCATAAAACAAAATTTTAGGGGCAGCCCAGGTGGCTCAGCGGTTTAGCACCGCCTTTGGCCCAGGGTGTGATCCTGGAAACCTGGGATGGAGTCCCATGTCAGGCTTCCCTGCATGGAGCCTGCTTCTCCCTCTGCCCGTGTCTCTCATGAATAAATAAATAAAATCTTTAAAAAAAAAAAAAAAGACACAAATTTTATTATGTTACTTAGAATTCATCTTCTTTATTTTTCTTTAAAAATGATAATACATGTTACATTTTGTAGCCTTTTAACAACTGCCTTCTGCTATTTTCAGGAATATTTTTATTGTGAAATAATATTGATACCAAATTGCATTAAATTGTCACAATTTATATAAAGTAAGGAAAACTAAGGTTACAAAAGGTAAGGTGAACAATGCATAATGTTTGTGTCTAACGTTGTCATCTACTTTTGATGGAATTGATGATAAGCATTGTAGCAACCAACACAAAGTGGAAAAGATCTGTTAAAAGATTTGATGTCCATACAAACCAACCAGCTACTCAGGTAACAAATACTACAGTTACTGCTAATACAGACATCCAAAAGTTACACACTGAGAACCAAAAAAGAATACACACTCCTAAATAGGAGGTAAGTCAGGTGGTTTTAGAAAGTGTTTCTCCTCCTCCAAGAAAACTAGCTGGTGTTAAAGTACTTTATTAGAATACAGTTTAATAAAAGACATTGCTAAAAAAAAAAAATAAAAAAAAAAATAAAAGACATTGCTGATATGACTCAAGTATACACTTCTCTGATCCTTGGTTTACTGCAGGGGAAGAATTAGACTGTGCATAACAAAACAATTTTTGATTCATGCTTAAGTACCACTATTTTCTCTGAAGGCTTAGCAACTAACCAAACCATAAAAACATACACCTACACTTGAGTCTAGATATTCTGATTCAATTTATGTGTTTTTGGTCCATTGTCATTGAGTAGCAATAATTAATATTTCTATATATGAGAATATTCTTTGTGCCAGCCACTATGATACGTGTTTTGAATTTATTATAAACTCAAATAGCCAGGGAGTACCAGTGTGTAGCGGACACTGTATTTGCACTTTTTACAGCAACTATGATTACATACAAATCATGTAGTGATTCAGATGGATAAAACAACCTGTAAGAGTAATTCAGACATTGATTTCATAGCTTTAGTCCACTGATTTAAATTTTTCTCTCATCACTAAACATCCAGTTAAATAATTAAAATTTCAAGTATCATTGTGAGAGATTGTATATTTGTTCTTATTTGGTTATATTCCTTTTGTATTGCTTGGTGGAAGAAATTCCTTTAGTACTGTTTAATGAAATTTATTTTCCGTTATAAGACACAGATGTTGGAAAAACACAGGATCTTAATATTTTAATAATAGATTTGGGGAAACTATTGAAAAAGGCCAATTCATTATTTTTCCCTACTTTAAAATTTTCAGGTGGATATTTTAATAATAGACCAGTCTATGTGTGGGAATTTGTAACATTGCAGTGATGATTAACTTGAAAATTTTTCTATTATAGACTCTGTTTTTTCCAAAGATTGACTTTGCCTCACCATCAACAAACTCTTCATCTAAGATTGATTCCTGGGTGTCATATGTTTACAAGTCAGTGGGAATTAAGCGCATCTCATACATGCTGAAAAGCCAAATAAGGAAATGTATTCCTTCTCTTAACAGTTCTAATTTAACTTGTAAGTTAAATTCAGTGTTAGTTTTCAAAATTCTTTAAATGTTTAATTACAGAACACAGTAGCAGAGATAATCAGAGTAGTAAATGATCGAAAGTTTTTAGAAAGTATTTGAACATACCATCTAAGATTTAATATGACTTAATTGCAGAACGTATGAAAAGCCCCAGTACATATGTGTGGAGTTCCTTTAGTCGATTTAAATGAATGTTGCAGCAGTTACTAAATTGCATTTTACATATACTCAGAAAGAGTTTGACTTGTCTGGCATGCATTTGTGTTTTAATGGTGAGTATATTTCCAAAGACACAGATTTTAGCAATATGGGGAATTGCAGAGCTGCTTTGGATGCCAGAATAATTATTTCCTCTCATCATTGGAAACATTCCTGAGGGATTTTTTTTGCTATCACTGTAGAGTCTGGAATTTGAGTTAAGTGTCTCCACTGATAATGTTTAGAGGACAGAAACAAAAGTGACGGTTTCATGCAGATACAGTTATAGATATGTAGCCTTTGACTTTGCTGTTAATTATCAATTTTCCTTAATTTGCATAATACACCTTTCATTTTAGATTTTTTTTAAAAGACTTCGATATGAAAAATATTTAAGATTGATTCTTTACAGTATGCATACAAAAGGCACATAAGAAAGAACATGTCATACCTTTGCCCTATAGTTTGGAAAGTTATTTAAGTATTTTGTAAGCAAATATTTTACTCTACTTTCTGGTTGTGAATTTTATGAGAAATTTATGAATAGCATGATAGTCTGTCAGCATGTTCATATAACTAAAGTTAGAAATTAAATATAAAGAATAATGTTCAGCTTTTGTGAATTGCAAGTAAATAACAATCCAAATAATCCTTGTTTATAGGGATTATAGACCAAGAAACAATTTTCATTACAGGAAAAGACATACTAATCTAATGTAGTATTTTTTTTTAAGTATGATGTGGCATTTTCTGAGTTAAGTGTAGCTTTAGAAATTGTTGAAGTTTTGATTATTTGGTCTTGAGATTGAAAGATTATTTAAAAGGATAATATGTAGTATGTGAGAATTTAAAAAATGTCCCATACATTTGAAAGATTTCTAAATAGTTTATGATGTGGTTATTTTCAGTCCTATTTGGGATTTTAAGTCTGTTAAAATTAGTAATCAAATGTCTTTTTTTGTTTTTATGTTTTGAAAAGGGCTAAAGCCAGTTTTTAGGTTGACTTGGGCAGAAAAGTGAAAAGAGAATGCTCCACTTTAACCGATGTCCGCATCTGAAACAAATAGCCCAGAAATGTTTTTCTAGTATACATGTTAGAACGGATAAACATGTGCAGCTGTTTCTTTCAAGAACCTTTGCACTTGCAGAATTCAGGAAGTCATGGCACTCAACCCACTCTGTTGTTGGAGACAAAAATATTATCCTGATGGGACCGCCTGGTGCTGGGAAAACAACTGTAGGCAGAATAATAGGTCAGAAACTAGGTTGTTGTGTCATCGATGTGGATGATGATATCCTTGAAAAAACCTGGAATATGAGCGTGTCTGAAAAATTACAGGATGTTGGTAATGAGCAATTTTTAGAAGAGGAAGGAAAAGCCGTGTTAAACTTCTCTGCATCTGGAAGTGTGATTTCCCTTACGGGGTCCAATCCAATGCATGATGCTAGCATGTGGCATCTGAAGAAAAATGGAATAATTGTATACCTGGATGTACCTCTAATAGATATAGTAAGCCGTCTAAAATTAATGAAAATAGATAGGATCGTAGGTCAGAATGCTGAAATATCTCTGAAAGACTTACTTAAGTTTAGAAGACAGTATTACAAGAAGTGGTACGATACCCGTGTATTTTGTGAAAGTGGGGCTTCCCCCGAGGAGGTAGCTGACAAAGTGCTTAAAGCAGTTAAAAGATACCAAGATGTGGACTCAGAAACATTCATTTCAACAAGACACATTTGGCCTAAAGACTGTGAACGGAAGGTTTCGACAAAATTCTTCAGTGAAGCAGTGATTGAGGGGTTAGCTTCTGATGGTGGACTCTTCGTTCCTGAGAAGGAGTTTCCAAAATTAAACTGTAGGGAGTGGAAAAGCCTAGTAGGAGCAACCTACATAGAAAGAGCACAAATACTGTTGGAAAAGTGTATACATCCTGCTGACATACCTGCTGCCAGATTGGGAGAAATGATTGAAACTGCTTACGGGGAAAACTTTGCCTGCTCAAAAATTGCCCCTGTCAGGCACCTTTCAGGCAACCAGTTCATCCTGGAGTTGTTTCATGGACCAACGGGATCATTTAAAGATTTGTCTTTACAGCTTATGCCTCATCTTTTTGCACACTGTATTCCACCAAGTTGCAATTATATGATACTTGTAGCTACTTCAGGAGACACAGGGAGTGCAGTCTTAAATGGCTTTAGCCGTATTAATAAGAATGATAAGCAAAGAATAGCTGTGGCCACATTTTTTCCTGAGAACGGAGTAAGTGATTTTCAAAAAGCACAAATAATTGGCAGTCAGAAAGAAAATGGATGGGCAGTGGGTGTCAAGTCAGATTTTGATTTTTGCCAGACAGCTGTGAAAGGAATTTTTAAAGATTCTGATTTTACTGGCTTCCTTATTATGGAATATGGAACAGTCTTAAGTTCAGCCAATTCCATAAACTGGGGCCGACTGCTTCCCCAAGTAGTTTATCATGCTTCTGCATATCTTGATCTTGTTAGCCAAGGATTTATTTCTTTTGGAAGCCCAGTTGATGTCTGTATTCCCACTGGAAATTTTGGTAACATTTTAGCAGCCGTGTATGCCAAAATGATGGGAATCCCTATTCGAAAATTTATTTGTGCCTCTAATCAGAACCATGTTTTGACTGATTTTATAAAAACAGGACATTACGATTTAAGGGAGAGAAAATTAACACAGACCTTTTCACCAGCAATAGATATTCTTAAAGCTTCAAATTTGGAACGACATTTACACTTGGTGGCTGATAAGGATGGAGAATTAATGACAAAATTATTTAGTCAGTTAGAAGAGCAACATCACTTCCAGATAGAGAAGATGCTAGTTGAGAAACTTCAGCAGGATTTCGTGGCTGACTGGTGCTCTGAGGGAGAGTGTCTGGCAGCCATTCATTCCACCTACAATACTTCAGGATATATTCTGGATCCACACACTGCTGTTGCAAAAGTGGTTGCAGACAGAATGCAAGATAAAACCTGCCCAGTGATTGTCTCATCTACAGCTCATTACTCCAAGTTTGCACCTGCTATCATGCAAGCTTTAAAGATTGAAGAAATCAACCATAACTCATCAAGTCAGCTTTATTTACTGAGTTCATATAACGCACTGCCTCCACCGCATGAAGCTTTATTAGAGAGAACGAAACAGCAAGAGAAGATGGAGTACCAGGTCTGTGCAGCTGATGTGAATGTCCTGAAGAGTCATGTGGAGAAACTAATACAAAGTCAATTCATATAAATTTTTTTTGAATAAAATATTTCTTTCTGGCGATAAACATATGATAATAAATTCCAGATGTTGATTTGGAATAAAATAGCATTTTCATTTTTTTTTTGTAAATATATCTACATGTAGATCTTTTCTCTTTTCGAATTTCAATAACGTGATTTCTATAACAACATTGTACCTGCACATGCCCATTGGAACCTTATAATCTGGAAGTGACAAAAGGGTACCATAGTGCATGGACCTTTGCGTTGCACTGTGCTTTGCACTCATGAGGGATATATCAGTTTCCACTACCTTATCCCCACTTTTAAGTGGATCAAAATGTCTGGTATTCACCTGGAAATTAAATATTTAAGCATGGCTGTTAAGTAATACATGTGTAACCATCACTAGTTTTCTATTGACTAGAAAGGTAATTATCATTCAAATGGCTAACTTGTACGGAAGAAGTAGTAAACTCACTCTTAAAATAGGGCGAGTGTTTTTACCTCTTTTCAAACTCCCGTTATGGACTACAACTAACTACATATATCCTACACCATCCAAATTAGCTAAGTGCTCTGTCCTTGACTCCCCTTTGGATGGTTATAGGATGAGGTACTTTGAAAATCATGAAACATGATTTAAATCTAGGACATAATAGTCACCATATAACTATTTAGTAGTGGATATAGAAGTAAAATTACTTACTATTTCATGAGAAAAATTTTCCAAACTTCAGAGTATCTGAATAGTCTTAATAGAAGTATATTTATAGTTATAGGTAACAGTTTTTCTGTGTTATTTGGAGTCAATTGCTATATAATTTGTCTCTCTTTTCAATGAACATTGTCTTTTTTGACAACTGAAGTCACAATTGATACACACATATCTAGATTTTCTTTCTTTGTAGTAACTAATTTTGACCATGATTTACATTTATGAATTTACTGGATATTTTATTTCTGAATATGAGATTGTTGCTGAAAGGATCTGTAGTGTAATGGACTACTCCCAACCACAAGATGGCATTCCTAACATAATTTGTCTTTGTTGATAACATTCTGCTTCATTTTCTAAGAGAGCTACCTCCATGAAGAAACATATTAAAAGTTGTAAGGAAAAAATTTTTAAATAGTTTAATGAGTGGAAACAATGCGTTTAAAAAATATTAAAAATCAAACCAATTTTGCATTAACATTGGATCTCTGGATTGGCTTCTGCAAAGTTAAGTTCTAAAACTAAAAATTGAAAACCAGAAGCAGTGACAAGAAAATAATGGAGGATTCAAAGTTCCCTTATTCACGTATTCTTATTTTTTTCTTTTGTTTTTAAGAATATCTGTTTAAGTGGATATGTTTAAAAAATAGAAGAGTGAACAGCTAAAAGTTCACCATGCATATGAGAATGCACTATTTTTCTGAAAGGGGGACCAACAGTGCTAAAAAAAAAAAAAAATGAATTCTGTCCTCAAGCACTATAGCTAGGGAGACCACATGAAAAATGAAGCCACGTACAACACAAAAGAGTTCCTGCAAGAAGATAGTTTATGAGTAAGTAAAAAATGAGTGATACAGTTAAGTGCTGTAAGGATTATAACAAAAGGAAAGGATTGACCTGGAATAGAACAGGTTTCACAGAGGACATAGAACCTGAAGTGGGTCTTGAAGGATGGGAAGATTTTCTAGGTGAAAAAGAAGGGGAAATATATTCGAGACAGAGGCCAGAGAAACCTGTAAGGTGATATGTCCAAGAGAGCACCTGTGTTTGTGGTCAGTTGTTAATCTCACTGCCCCAAATTGTCACTTGATGCCTTCATTTCTTCTCAAACCCAGCTTCATCCTTCCCCTCTAAGCTAATAACCTTGCCTTATTCAAGAAAAATGAGCCACCATATCTGATGCATCTCCATTTCCCATCAATTGTATAAATCTGTGCATATTATTCTAGCTTTTCCTACTTCCGTCTGCCTGAATGAGTCGTGCTTGTCCTTCACATGTGTCATATCTCATCAGTCATCCCTGCTGTTTCTTCAGCCTCCGGTCTCTGATGGAACGTTTGTGTCATTCAGGTTCTCTCTCTTCATATCTTAAAATCATAAGAGCAAAACAAAATTTCTGTAAACATTCACATTTCTTCCCATCTATTATTTCTTTATACTCAAGATCAGTGGTCTTCAAAAAGAGTTGTCTATACAGTCACATTTTCTTCTCATTTTCTCCAGTGTGTAAAGTCTATGTAAAGTTTGATGAGTAATCAAATACCCATATACTCACCATCTCGCTCTTAAGAGTAGAGCCTTACACCTTTGATATACTATGCTGTCTCCTCTTTGATGACATGCACTTCTCTCCCCCACAGGTAACCATTATCCTAAATTTTCATCATTCTCTTGTTTTTATACTTTTTCACTGCTTAGTTTTGCCTTTTTGTTTTGAATTTTATGTAAATGGAGTCACATTGTATGTATTTTTCCATGCCTTTGCATTTTGCTTGAAAACCTTAAAATAAAAAAAAAGAAAGAAAGAAAACCTTAAAATCCATCCATGCAAATGAGTGGAGTCACAGTTCATTGATTTTTATTACTATATAATATTCCATTGTATGAATACCACAGCCTATCCATTTACCAGTTAATATATATATAGACTAATTTTTATCTGTTCTTGTATGCTGTAGGTATATTGTTTTGTAAAGCTTGTGTTGGAGACTAGTGAATATGGGCTTTCAAATGTTTGTACTTATTTCCAAGAATATGTAAAAATAGATTTCATGTCTTGGTATTATTAAAAACTAGTGCTTTGTTTATGAAACGAATTATTAAATTTCAGACTACAATTTCTAGCTTTAACTATCTTTGAGAAATTGTTTTATAATGTCATAGTGAATTTAAGATTTGGGGGGAAAATAAGATTTTAAAATTACATATTAATGGAAATCAAAATATGTTTCTGTCAAATTAGATGGTGGAAGGCAATAAATTGTTTTTTATGAGGTTTTTGTTGGATTGTAATACTTCACTTTGAAAAACAATAACTTATGGCAAATACTGTTTGAATCCATCAAATAATTTATAAACCTTACATAATTCAAACTACTTAATATTAGTTTTCTTAAAAAGGCTATTTTCATGTGAATCTCAAACCCATAAAATCATAAATAGTACAGTTTTTGTACCAATCCAGGAACATGAAAAATCTCCATATGAAATAGTTATCAGTATGGGGACCGTGTATCTATTCCAACCATTAAATCATTAGTTTTTCTCTCTTCCAATTTTAAAAACAAATAGCCTCTTTCCAAATTAAAGTTACCATAAGCTCTTCTGTTTCAAAAAAGTAGAGCCAAAAAAATTGCCGGTGTTAAGTGAAAGGGACTGTCAGAAACAAAAAAATAAATCAGCATAATGTCTAGCAATATTCTGATCAATTGGCAATATTTTCATGAGAGCTCTACATCAAAAAGTTGAGTTTGCTTTCTACAGTAGGGTGCATTAATCAATTTAGCTTTTTTTCCTAAACTCTGAATTCTTATGACTTTCTTCATCTAAGTGGTAATAATTGTCTTGAGTCACTGCACTGAAGTTACATGTGCAGATATGACACTAATTCAGGTTATCATTAGACACTTATTGAGAGCTTAGTGGTTTATGAAATGCAGAGTTGCTAATGGCAAGTTAAACTTCATTTATAAATATTAGAGGAGTTATGACTTAAATTACTTAAATTCACAATGAATTTTTAAAAATAAATTCTCATATTTGGTAAATGAGTCTTAAAATTGTTCAATTTAATATCATCTCCCAGTAAGTTTGAGGTGTTTTTAACAAATGCTTTATTATTGTTTTTCAAAATGGAAACTTTGAGATCAATATTCCAGAGTTTATGAGAAATGCCAAAAAAAAAAAAAAAAGAGAAAAGCCTCCAGGAACCATTTTGAACAGATAGAAGTTAATTTTTTTTTGATATAAAGGTATGTTCCTGGCACTCTTTATGGCACAAATATTAACACGTTAATATTTAAATACTCAATAATTTTATTTCAGATTAAAATAGGCTTGTTTGTATAATGCAACACTAAAATGTAATTTAATTATATGCTCAACAATAGGTTTTCTTTGAAGCCATGTAAAAAATATTGTTTTGGGTATACTTGGCAACATATACCCCAGACTGGCAATCTGTGTGATAGTAAGTACGTCATTTTCCTTAAAATTAGAGGCCTTCTATACTTTGTTTTGTTTACAGCATTCATTATCTCATGTTCTTATTGAATAAAAAGTATTTTGGAAAAATTTCTTGTATAAGATATAAAGTTTTTATTTTAGTTCTTTGAGGAAAGAACTTGAATACTCTCACCTGTTACCTAAGATATCTATCTGCTCTTTGGTCAAATTAAATGGAGACTCATCTGGTAGGACCTAAAATTAACATAAGGCTTGGTTTTGATTTGGGTTCTGAAAAAAATTGTCAAGTACATCTGTGTTTCCTTCAGCTACCTCAAAATTGGATTGACATTCCTTTTACCTAATTTGAGTTACTGTCAGTCTGTGGTAACATATTGGCTACAAACTTGATAAGCTGCATAATATTTAAAACTGGGGTTCATAGAATTAGGAATTGAGGAAAGAGTGCTACATAAGCTGGCCTTGGATTCACAAGTGGAGATATGTGGTGTGGTGAGATTAGCTGGCAAGAGGAAGTTTCTGATCTCCATAGGTTATGAGGATGTCAGTAGTGATCTATGATGTACTCTTTAGGAGAATGGAATTCATCTTTGAATTTCTACTGTAGTAAATACAATATATGATAGTAAATGTTTATGATAGTAAATGTTTGCCTCAGTTTCTATATGTGTTCCAGACGGATAATATTTATAATTTTCCCCATTCTTTGGAGAACAGTGATTGTTGGGATTAGTAAATAACTAAGCCCACTTTGGAATTAAACTGCTATATAAATTTCTATATAAATTGGACTGTTCTATAGCAACTGGGTATTAATTCCTCAGCCGGGAGTATATGCCCCTGATCAGGAATGCTAGAATGAATTGAATGAAAATGGTGGTCTAATACATTCAGAATATAGATGGTTTATCCCTAGAGCAGCAGATTTCAAACTATAATGCACATCAGAATTAACTTGGGTGCTTGTTAAAAATACTGTTTCCCCGGGTTCAGCCTTAGGTTCTGACCCATTAAATCAGAAGTGGTACCTAAAAACTTGTATTGTTTTTAATTATTTATAATTATGGGAAGATGCACATAACATAAATTTATCATGTTAGTCATTTTTAGGTGTACAGTTCAGTACTGCTATTCACAAGGTATATTCACTTGTGCAACCAATCTCCAGAACTCCTTGCAGCTTGCAAAACTGAAACTCTATACACAATAAAAAACTCCCCATTTCCCCCACCTGCCAGGCCCTGGCAACCACCATTCTACTTTCTCTTCCTGTGGGTTTGACTAATCTAGGTGTCTCCTATAAGTGGAATCATATGGTATTTGTTTTTTGTGACTGGCTTATTTCACTTCGCGCAATGCCCTCAGGTTTCCATCCTCATTGTACCACATTTTGTTTATCCATTCATTTACCGAAGGCCACTAGCATTGCCTGCACATTTTGGCTATTATAGATGTGGCTGCTATAAAAATGGGCATACAAATATCTTTCCAAGTACCACTTCCAATTCTCTTGAATATATTTCCAGAAGTGGAGTTGCTAGATCATATAATTCTACTATAATTTTTTGAGGAACTGCCATACTGTGTAACACAGATGCTGCACCATTTCCTATTCCAACCAGTGAGGGGCTTGTATTATTTTTAAATTGTGTTTTTAAAGACAAAGTTATACATATACTTAATTTTAAAAGTCAATTTTGTAAAACTGAGGAGATGGCAACTATCGTTCCAAAGAACCATCTCTTGGTGCATGAGATTTGAGCTGCTTCTATGTCAGGAAGGGAGGAAGTGGGAGGAAGTCGGAGTCAAAAGATGACTCATGTCTGTAGACATCGAAGAAGGTTGAGTAACTTCTCTGTCCTTGGTCAGTTGGTCTTTGCGTACAGGAATCTGGTCATGTTGTTCCTGTAAATCTTAAACATAGCACAGTCATTTCTGTACATGCTTCCTTATCTCCACAGGTGAGGCAGATTTTGGGTAAAAAAGCACTTTTTGCAAATCTTAGCTATAACATGCATACATGTAGGGCTAAGCAGGAGTTTCTAAGGTATAGGTCACAGCAGCTAGGGAAATAGAAGCAACATGGAGTCAGACACGTTTTTCCCTAATACACATAATAGCATATTAATCTTGCTTTCAGGAAACTTGTTTCAACTTCATTTAACCCTTTCTCCCCAAATTTATTAGTCGATCAAAAGAAAATTTGTAAATATTTTGCAGGACGCACTTCAAAAAATGTCAGAATAGGTGAATATAGGCTGAGGACTTTGAAGAGGTTTCATGGTCATAAAGTAGTGCCTCTACACCATTTTTTTAAAAAGAGGAAGCAATTTAATCCAACCTATTTGAGAATGAAATAAAAACTAGACAATAATGAAAGTACAACATAAAATCTATAGGGTGCAGCTACAGTGGAAGTTAGACATGTAAGGTCTGCAATGCTTTTAATATATATGTACATATGTGTGTGTGTGTGTGTGTGTATAAGCTAGAAAAAACCTAATAAGCCCCCCAAAGATTTAAGAATTGAGGAAAATATCAATGAACACTCGTGACTGAATTACATGCCTACATTAATCATAACCATAGGTTGGCTATGGATGTAAAGGTTAGACAAAAATTAACTAAAGAATTATGTGAAAATCAGTTGGCTATATAGAATTACAGAAAAGTATATTTTATTATTCATAATTTTGCTATACACTGTTTAATCAGTAAAAGTCATAATAAATGTATACACACACTTTTTTTTTTCAGAGAGGCTTTTACTACCACTGCACTGAATATCTGGCAAACACAAAATATTACTTTTCTAAAATCTGAAAACCTTTTAGGAGACCCTACTCTTCCGCCATCTTGCTCCTCCCCCCCTGAAAACCTTTTAATTCCAAAATATATACCCTATGGGTTTTAGATAAGGGATTATGAAGCCATTCATTTTAGCACAACAGGGTTTTCTAATAGAACAGAAAATATGTGCAAGAAAATAGCATTTCTACTGGGTCAAGTGATGTAATTAAATGATTTATGATCCTGGTTTGACAAAATTGAGGATTATTAATCCTTATTTTGAATTTTACAAGGCTCAAGTCAAGTAACAGTTTTCAAAAAATAATTTTACTCACCCTCAATAGTATTTTTTCTCTCCAACCTCCAAGCAGATTATTTCTCCAATCTGTTTGAGATTTTAAATATAATTGGTTGACATAATATTTAAACAACTGCCAAATCAATATGAGTCGTTACCAGAAAATACATCATTTCTTGTAAATTCCACATCTGTGTAATTTTTTCTTTAGTAAAGCAATGTAACTTAATCCTAAAAGATCCTAATAGCTTATTTTTTCACAGTATTCTGTATATTTTCCAGAAGAACAGTCATCCGGTCATGGGGTACCCCCTTTTTTTTTTTTCTTGTAGCCTACTATGAAGAAATACAGATCATCTTTCTCTTGAGAAAAGTTGAATAGAACAATATTTTACTGGCAACAGAAAGAAGGAAAATATTAGTTTAAATCAGGTCAAGAGCATAAAATTTCTACTGGTCAAAAGTACCAAAATGAAATAAAATTTTAGGACAAAAATAATCAAAACTAAAATATCCTTTGAAATATGCAGACCATTCTTGTCAAAGAGGAGAAAATACATGTGGGGATTTTATAATTTTGAAAGTGATTACACATATGTTATTTGATTTGATTTTCCCAAAACCTCAAATAGGTTGTTGTGTTCACCAGAATGAAAGGTCCAGAAATTATGATTTGTCCACATACACACAGTTGATCAGATTTTGAGATATCTTCTACTCCACTTTCAGGAGGACAATGTATAGACTAGAATGCAAATTTACTGATTTATAATGATAGATATATTTTTCTAGGAACTATAGACTTAATCTTCTCCATCGAGGACTCTCCATTCCTTATATGAAAGTAGAAAATGGGCAATCAGTATTATACTTGATAAGCATGAGGGCAAGTCAAAGAAAGGACAGTTTTAAGGGATATTTCACTCACAATTTTCTGTGCTTATCCCATAATAAAGACTGTCTCTTTAGTGAGCATATTATTCTTATCTGTTTGACTCAAGGTCATTCTCCTCTGGGCAATGCTGCTGTCTGGACACACTGCTAAATTTTGATCTTTGGGTGTCAGTTCATTGTATTTCAAGATCACACATTTGGGTGAATATGTTCCTCTTTTGGGCTTGTTACAAAACAAAAAGTCATAGTCTCAGCACTTGGGAAACTTATGGAGAACTTTGATAAGTCATTTAAGTTATTGCAAGATCAGGACCAGATAGAAACACGGTGTTTACTGAGAAAGCTAATTAGATCTTTGTTTTCCCTTCAGACTGATGTTATTCAAGTATCTGACCCACTTTTCTTTTGGAGAGAGACCACAGTTTTGTACAGACCCATATGCTGCAAGCATGGTACAAGGAAGGATGGAGAGGGACCTCTGCAGAGGATACCCTGTCCTATATTGTTCCAAACAGTTTAGCTCTGACTCCTAACTGGAAATTCCTAACCAGCAAAACAAAAACATGGGAACTAACCAAATGTACCTTCTTTGGAAGGAAAGCAGTTTAGAAAACATTTATTGCTACTCAAGCATATTCTTGGGTCTTCTCAGACTTCTGATCCTTAGAAGCATATCAAAGTAGTTCTTTTAACCACATAGAGTATTGATAAATACAATGTTCTCTCTGCAATGTTCCTACTGAAGACTTAGTCTTCCTGAAGATTGGTGCCCTGGACAAGTACCTGGCTGACCCTTCCCTCCTCCACTTCAGGCGATGATCACGTTCTAGACCTAAGGCTATTGGAAGAGAGCCAAGAAGAGAGACAGACATCCAAGTGAGGGATTCAAGAAGGTGTTCTGGAGGAGATGATCATATGAGTCAAACTTTAAAAGTCAAGTGACAGTTACATAGGTAAATTGGTGGATGGAGGGAAAACAACATGGCATGGAGTACAGTATGTATAGTTGAGTTTGCCTGGAACAAAATGTGTGAACGTGGGGTTATAAAGATGAAGCTAGAGGGACACCTGGGAGGCTCGGTGGTTGAGTGTCTGCCTTCTGCTTAGGTGGTGATCCTGGAGTCCTGGGATTAAGTCCTGAATTGGGCACCCCTCAGGGAGCCTGCTTCCCCCTCCGACTATGTCTCTGCGTCTCTCTGTGTGTCTCTCATGAATAAATAAATAAAATCTTTAAGAAGAAAGGAAAGAAAGAAAGAAAGAAAGAAAGAAAGAAAGAAAGAAAGAAAGAAAGAAAGAAAGAGAAAGCTAGAAAATCAGAATCTATGAATTTACATTTTCTGAAAGCTAGGAGGTGTTACTGAGGGATTTTAAGTAGAATACCATAATCAACATTTTGTTTTAGAAAGATTATGCTGGCAATGCTGGAGACATGGGACAGGAGGGGTGTAGGGAATGACCTCGGGCCTGAGACCAATTAGGAGTCCAAAGCATGGACTAAAGAAGTGTTAGGAGTGAGCAGTTTCAAGAAAAACTGGGAAGTTGCTTTATAGAATTTGGTGACAGAGTCAATGAGAAGGGCCTGGAGAGAGATTCTGATTTATAAATTAGATGGATGGTTTTATCATTCACAAAGATCATGAATATAGAAGAATGTGCAGATTTGGTGACGAATTGGAGGGGGGGCATTGATTGTTTTGCACACCCAACTCACTGAACACTTAATTTGCACTTTTATTTTCCACCACATCTTAAAATAGTCTCCAATCTCTCTTTAAAGAAGAAAAAGGAAAATACCTCAATCACTAATGAAAGCCTCTGGGGATTTTCGAAGTTTTACCTCCAAATAAATGCATTTCTACTTTTTCCCTAACTTCCAAGTCTTTCTTGCTCTTTTTTCCTCCTTATCTTGTTTACTAAAATGACTTCATTAATCCTAGCCATCTATTTGCCAACATTTTTATGCTGCAACTCAGGGTTTTACTTTGTATCATTCTTCCCTGAGCCACCACCATACTTGGTCTTTTTAGCTTTAGTATTTATATGCTTTATAATAATTTCTAGAGTTAATTTGTTAAAATCCTAGATTTCTTCCTGCTAAATATTTATCAATTTGACAACTTATTTTTTTTATTTTTAAAAATATTTTATTTATTCATGAGCGACAAAGAGAGAGAGGCAGAGACAGGCAGAGGGAGAAGCAGGCTCCATACAGGGAGCCCGATGTGGGACTCGATTCCGGGACTCCGGGATCACACCCTGGGCTGAAGGCAGCTGCTCAACCGCTGAGCCCCCGGTGTCCCACATTTTGACAATTTAATTACAACTCTATTTTTTTTTAAGATTTTTATTTATTTATTAATGAGAGACATAGAGACAGAGAGAGAGGCAGAGGGAGAAGCAGACTCCATGCAGGGAGCCCGATGTGGGACTCGATCCCAGGACTCCAGGATCAGGCCCTGGGTTGAAGGCGGCGCTAAACCGCTGAGCCACCCGGGGATGCCCTACAACTCTCTTTAGTAGTCTAAATCCTTTGGTACCTGCCAAGGGTAACAGTATATTATTGTTTAAAGGATAAATTCTTAGTTAAGTGACTTCTTAGTATATGTCATTCTGATAAGTGACAATTCTGATAACTCAATTACTGTATTTGAAGCTTGTTGGGCAGCCTTCTCTGTATAATGGAACATTTTAACTTGAAGTCATTTTCCAAGGTACAGAATATTATAGGATATTTCAGATTCTCTCTGGGTGTCATTTTGTTCAATATCTACTCATTTATTATCATTATTTTTTAAATACATATGGGGTAAAGTATCACAGGAGATGATAGTTTCCCTTTAAAAGGAGCTATTGTTTTACTCTTTTGGTTATCAGGAAACATGACAGAAGTTTGATAGTTGTCTGAAAGATTCCCATGAAATTTATGCTTTAAATAGACAGGGAACAGGTTATGTCCCCATTTCCCCATCTACATTATCGTGCTGACTGCACCGAATGTCATGATCTCCAAGTGACAATAATATGTGAATTAAGCATTAGACATTTAACTCTTAGGGAACTTGGGTTTACAGCTTAAAAGATACTCTTATGACAGTGACAGTAAGCACCTTTCTCATCTATACAGGTCCCTGTTTCTTAATCTATAGAACTGATATTTACCTATTAGGGGTATCTAATAAAATCATGCATGTGAGTAGATTTTTGAAAGACTACATGACATTATTATTATGGGTGCTGTTACTATTACTGTCTTAAATTTTGAAAGAACTTAGAAAAAGAGCAATGTCTTTATTTTTTTTATTTTTATTTTTTGAGCAGTGTCTTTAGTAGCAGCTTCCTATTCGGAATGATTTTAACATATTCATGAAGAATCCTTGTACTACTATATTAGGCAGGTTTCTTAAAGGAATGACAATTATTGACACTGCAATAGAATGGATAAATATGATTTCAAATGCGCACTTTTGTTTCAAATTGTGTTTTTTAAAAAATATTTTGTCTATTTATTCATGAGAGACACACACAGAGAGAGAGAGAGAGAGAGAGAGGCAGACACACAGGCAGAGGGAGAAGCAGGCTCCATGCAGGGAGCCCGATGTGGGACTCGATCCTCGGACTCCAGGATCACACCCTGGGTCAAAGGCAGGCGCTAAACCGCTGAACCACCCAGGGATCCCCCAAATTGTGTTTTTTAAAAAATAGCTTTTGAGTAGTAGCTATTTCTCACATGTCAACTCTATGGAATGATGGACCTACATTACTTGCTTAGGACTTGGAATGAGAAAGATTCAATAGTTGTCAAAGGTAGTATGACTTATTTAAATAGGGATGTATATACTGAGAGTCACTGAGATCACTTTGGCAATTTGTTTGCATAGCAGATGTCTCTACAATGAATTCAAAATTTTCTCTTCCATGAATTTTGATAGTCACTTTAGCAGAACATTGCTTTAAATGATTTATTCTGTTACTGTGAATTTTCAAATATACCTTGGTGAAATGAATTTAATGCTATATTACAATTCTAAGTGCCAGAATCATAAAGCTTAAAAAATGTGATGCTTTCCTGGAAAGAAAATTCATCAAGCTTTGCCTGAATACCTAAATTTGGTCTTTTTAATAAAAACAGTTTTGCTCTTGCATGCTCACTCAAAATGGTCACCATATTATGTTCTGGACATTTTCTTACTCTCTAGCTGTACACAGTATTTATGTTGGTGTAATGATTTCTAACTGAATGGTAATGTTTCCATTACCTATGCATGACAAACTACTACAATACTCAGTAGCTTACAAGAACCATCATTTACTCTGACTCCGTGGATTAGGAACTCAGGCAGCACTCAGTGGAAATGGCTCATCCTTTTTCCACGTGGTATTAGCTGGAACAATGTCACTAGACTTGAAGGATCTCAAAAAACTACACTCCCAAGTCTGGGCCTTGGTGTTGGCTGTTGGCAATGGTGCCTTCATTCTCCTCTGTGTATCCTCTCTCTTTCCACAATCTCCCATCCTTCTGGGGCTCACTCCTCATGTGACTTCTCTTCCCAGTAGGATAGCCTTTACATAGTTGCTGTGCTCCAAAAGCAGAAGCAGAAACTAGCAGGCTACATAAGACATGGGCTAGATAATCCCAGAATCCCACATTCAGGAGAAATACACTCTACTTCTAATCAGGAAGAGTAGAAAAGTGACATGGCAAAGGGATGTGGACTCAGAGAGGCATAGTTCATTGAGGACCATTTTAAACAATTTACCATGGTTATATTTAAATGTTCCTCTTAAAATTAAATTGAAGTTCCTCTTTTTAAGAGGAACTCACTTAAATCCACAAGACAGAGCTTCTTGGTCATGATTTGGGAATCTTAACACACAGATAAAATAATGTTGAAAATAATAATAATATTTGAAGCTAAGGGTAGTTAAACATTTAGTCTTTCTTCCTTAGACAAAGCTGTGATATTGTCTTCCTTGATTTGGTGAGAATTTGTCTTCATAAATTCAGAAAATATGCCATTCATGCCTTTTTAAAAGCTTGCTTTCCAAATTTGACAAGATTGGGGGTATTTTCCTGTGTCGATAAGTATATTAATACTTGATTAATACTAGATAGAAATTTCTATAGCACCTGGGTGGCTCAGTCAGTTAAGCATCCAAATCTTAATTTTGGCTTAGGACATGGTCTCAGGGTCCTGAGATCAAGCCCCACATTGGGCTCCACACTCAGGAGAGAGTAATCTTAAGATTCACTCTCTCCCTCTCCCTCTCCCTATGTCCCTCCCCCTGCTGACACATACACACTCTCACAAATAAATAAATCCTTAAAAATGAAATTTATACAGATGCACAATAATATATTTAATCTCTTTTCTGCTGATATTTATTTATTTATTTATTTATTTATTTATTTATTTATATTTTTTGGTGTTTTAAGCAACACTGGGATGAGCATTTTAGGTACTTTTTGATCATTTATTTATACCAAATTCCTAGAAGTGTAAATTGAGATGAGGGGTATAAACATTGAAAAATTTGATGCTGTTCTTCAGTAAGAAGTTATTCATTCCACTGTCTTATGATTTCCAGGGTTTTGATGAGAAACTGCAGTAATCTGGATCATTGTTTCTCCCAATGTAATCTATCATTTCCTCCAGCTGTTTCCAGGGTTTTTCTCTGTATCTTTTATTTCTAGCAGATTATGGTGTATCTAGCCACTACTTTCTTTGAATTTATTCCATTTAGAGTTGAACTTCTTGAGTCTGTAAACTTTTGCCTTTCACCAAATAAGGGAAGTGTTTGGTCATTATTTCTTCAAATATTTTCTTCTGTCCGGATCTCCCTCTTTGTCTAGGACTCCAGACCTTTTCATGATGTCAGACAGGTTCCTGAAGCTCTGTTACTGTTTTGTTTTGTTTTTTCTGTTCTTTTCCTCAATGTTTTTTCTCTCTGTTCTTTACATTTGATCATTTTGATCTGTCATCAAGTTACTGGCATTTCCCTCTGCACCTCCATTATTTTTATGAGCTCATCCAGTGATTTTCTTAGATTAGTTATTGTATTCTAAGTGTTCCATTTGGTTCTTTTCACTGTTTTCATCTATCTTCTGATATTTCCCATTTTTTGAGGGAAGTTATAACTGTCCTATACTGTTAAAAATTCCAAGATCACAAAAGATATAAAAGACTATACAACTCTCCCAGATTAAAGAACACAAAACAGTTGTGACAACAAAATGCAACCTGTGATCCTGGATTGGATCCTAGAGCAGATATTATTTTTTCTTTTGAGAAAAAGAACATTAGTGAGTTGATTGACAAAATGTCTGTAGATTAGATAAGAGCATTATATTAATGTTAATTTTCTGAGTTTAATAATTGCATTGTGGTAATATAAGAAAAAAACCTTGTTAATAGAAAATTCACATTGAAGGGGCACCTGGGTGTCTTAGTGGTTGAGTGTCTGCCTTTGGCTCAGGTCATAATTCCTGGGTCCTGGGATCAAGTCCCACATCGGGCTCCCTGTAGGGAGCATGCTTCTCCCTCTTCCTCCCTCTTCCTGTGTCTCTGCCTCTCTTTCTGTGTCTCTCATGAATAAATACATAAAATCTTTAAAAAAAAAAAAAAAGAAAATTCACACAAGTTTTCAGAAGTAAAGAGGCATCACAGCTGCGTTTTTCTCTGAAATGCTTTGGAAAAAAGAAAGAAGAAAAGCATGTTAAAATTGTTAAGATGTGGAGAATCTGAATACAAAACATATAGGAATTCCTGTACTCTGAAAATTTTGTTATTCTGAAATTAGTTCAGAATACAAAGTACAAAAAACTTCAAGGTCATGAAAATTAAGGAATGATCTATAAAACATGTTCAAGATTGAAGAGTACAAAAGAGATAAAAATGTAATGCATGATCTGGACTTAATGGTAGATCTATAAATGACATTATTAGGACAATCAGCAAAATCTGAGAGAAATGTTTGGATGACACCATGGTGGCATATCAGTATTAAGGTCCTGATTTTGAGAGTTATGCAATTGTTATACATGAGACGGTCATTGTTTTTCAGAAATATATACTGAAATATTAAGGAGTAATAGGCCACTAATACAAAATCTGGAAATTTGAGAAGGGAAAAATAATCACTCATAATACCACCACTGTATTTATTTACTTATTTACTTACTTATGATTTTATTTATTCATGAGAGTGAGAGAAAGAGAGCATGAGCATGTGGCAGGGGCAGTGGGAAGGGCCAGAGAGGGAGGGAGAATCAGAATCCACCGGGAGCCCAACTTGAGACTGTATCTCAGGACCCTAGGATCATGACCTGAGCTAAAGGCAGATGCTTAAAAGTGAATGAGCTACTCAAGTGCCCCCCAATCACCACTTTGATAATTATTACTATCTTTATTTTTCTGTATATTTTAAAATAGTTTATATGTTACATATAATAACCTTTTTTTACTCAATTTTTTATCTCATTTTGATTGTTCCTTTTTGATATAAAAAAAGAAACAGCACTTCTTTTTAGTTAATTTTAATTATAAAACTTTTTGCTCCAGAATTTCTTAAAACCACTGAAATGAGATAATAATGAATGTAGTAGAATTAGTTTAAAATCTCATTAGCTATATTAAAGGCTATTTATGCTCTAATTTTGATATTTTTTTAATTTGTTCAATTTATAATTTTTTTATCTTTTTTTTTTTAAATATTCCACGTATCTATTTGAAAGAGAGAGGGAGAGCACAAGTGGGGAGGAGAGGGAAAAGCAGGATCTCTATGAGCAGGGAGCCCAACATGGGGCTTGATCCCAGGACCCTGGGATCATGACCTGAGCTGAAGGCAGATGCTTAACTGGGCACCCCTCAACTTCTAATTAAACATCAGTCATTATTCATACATTTTCCCATCCTTGTTCCTCTGTATGTAACATCTTTTTCCCTGTACACAATATCTTTTTCCATTGGCTGCTTTCAAGAATCTTTATCTAGTTGGTTTTTTAAGGTGATCAATCCTTTACTTCCATTGTGTCCAATCTGCTATTAACTATGTCTAATACATTTTTAAATTCAGATGTTGTATCTTTTTGGTCCTAGAATTTCCATTTGATCTTTTTTGATACTTCCCATATTTCTCCTAAAAATTCTCATCTCTTTATGCATTATAGTTATATTTTCCAATAAATGTTAAGACATTTATTAGAGTCATTTTAAAGTCTTCGTTAATTTCAACATCTGGGTCATCTGTGGGACTGTTTGTATTGACTGATACTTCTCTTAAATCTAGGTCACATTTTCCTGTTTCTTCTCATGTCTAGTACTTTTTTATTATATACCAGACATGGTGGAGAGATCAATGTAAAGATCCTGAATTCTACGATCTCTGCCTTTAAGAATGTCAAGTTTTGTTGTAGCAGGCAGGTTAATTGCTTCCAATAATTCTTTAAAAGATTTTATTTATTTATTTATTTATTTATTTATTTATTTATTTATTTATTTATTTATTTACAAGAGACAAAGAGACAGAGGCAGAGACATAGACAGAGGGAGGAGAAGCAGGCTTCCTGCAGGGAGCCCGATGTGGGACTCTCAATCCTGAGACTCCTGGATCACACCCTGAGCAGAGGGCAGATGCTCAACTGCTGAGCCACCCAGGCATCCCACTTGACAGTCATTTTGAACTTGTAGAAGTTTGGTTTTAGATGTCACTAGTGTAAGTCTATTTTAGTATTTCTCTGAGTTCCCAGGCAAATCCTTTATATCTGGGATTTGAACTTCAATTTGAAACTGTTGCCCTTCTGGGTTTTCAATGAAAAATTTAAGTGTTTATCAAACTCCTCTAAGTTTTATGGTCTTTAATTCCCTTTGTCTTCTCTGCAGTAGACAGCTGTTAAAAATCTCTGCTCTTTTCAGCGTCCAGCTCCTGTTTTACCAGGGGCATCCTTTAAGTCATGTCTTACATGTGCTCCATTCCAGATAAACCAAGTACTTAAAAGTAGCTTATGCTCAGATTTGAGTGCTTATCTCTACCACAGGTTCCCCTTTGCCCAGGAATTTGCCTCCTCAATTTTCAACCACTCTAGTAGCTCCTAATTCCATCTCTGACCTCTAAGGCTAATAAAATGGCTACTTCTTGATTGAACTGTGTCCATTCATGCCTTGCAGTCTGAAGAATACTCTCAAGGAAAAGTTGAATAAATATGGATTTTATCCAGTATAGTTTCCTTATTTCAAGTATTTAATACCTTCGAGTTTCTGCTTCCATTTATTCACCCTCCATTGTCTTTAAATGTCTGTTTTATTTGTATGTTGTCTAGCTTGATAATTCATATTCTTATGTGAGTGGGTCTGATATTAGCCATTTGGCCATATCAGTAGATGGTGGAATGAGCAGGATGAGTCTAGGACCTGTTGGTCTCCTGCAGTGTATTTTTACTACATGATCTATCCTGCCCTGGAGCTTTTCTTTCCTTTTTTTTTTTTTTTTTTTTTTTAAGTTGATTTACTTTTTAGTAATCTCTAAAACACACAACATGGGACTTGAAACCATGACTCCAAGATCAAGAGTCCCACCCTGTTCCTCCTCCAACTGAGGCAGCCAGGGGCTCCTGAAGCTTTGCTTTTGAGGGCCAGATTTCTATTCCTTACTACTTCATGGGAAAATAAGATGAGAATATGGTATTAGCATAATGATGTTTAGAAGTTGTAGTAATGAGGAAAATAATACATGTCTTGTTCAGTAATCAAACAGCTCAAAATATTTCTAAAATATAATATAGGAGCATACAAATTGTAAACATATCACTAATAGGACTCTTATCAATGAACACGATTTTATAAATCAAACCTTATTTCCAGATATTATTTAAATCAGTCTTTGGTTTGATTTAGCATTGATTAAAGCCTCAGTCATTTTCTCAGTCTTTTTGTGTGTGTGTGTGTGTGTGTGTGTGTGAACAACAAAAGGGTTGGAGGAAAAAACTATAAGAGAATGTAGAGTAGTGCTTAACAAATGCTATGGAAGGAGTTTTAATTAATTATTACAATTCAATCTATTTCCTCTTCTTCACCAGGAAATGGAGTATCTCCTAGGCAAACAATTAAAATGATACTATAAGCTATGTCTTTGCAAAGCCAAAATGGTCTACAGAAATTTTAAGTCCATCTATCAAGTCTAGAATTAATCTCTCTGATTAAAAAATGAAAAAGAAGAATTAATGATCAGTACTATCTATGAGCTTTTGATGAGAGCATTATGTTAATCATTAGAAATATCACCTTCATTTTCTTATGTGGGTGGCAAGCTCTAACTCTATAATTTTTTAAAAGTGTTACTTACTTTAGAGAGAGAGGACGCGAGCAAGCGCAAGTGGAAGATGCAGAGGGAGAGGGAGAGAGAATCTCAAGCTGACTCCACATGGAATGTAGAGCCTGAGGTGGGGCTTGATCTCACAACCCTGAAATCATAACTTGAGCCAAAATCAAGAGTCAGATGCTTAACCACCTGTGCCACTCAGGTGCCCCTCTAGTTCCATAATTTAAATGTTCTTTTTTTTTCTGTATCTTGTAATCTCTATAATATAGCATAGGTGAAAAAGTTCCCCGTTGCTTTATAGAGACCATTCTGGGGTTAGGTCACCCCTAGGCAGCTCCTGGTGCAACACCAGCTTCAAGATGCTGGGAAAGTTATTATACCTTCTAAAATGTATGGATAAAAATACCTGCCTTACTGGGCTGTGAGGATGAAACAAGATAGTTCATCTAAAGCATACAATCCTTTACTTTCATCAGACTTCTGTAGGATTAGCGTAATTTGTTCCATAAAATACTGAAATCTCACTATAACTTTTCTTAAACAGATAGACTTTTTACGAAGCTCTGTTCCGTTGTAATCTAGCCAAAATATTTATTTACTGGAGTGCCCATAGGTCTTTGTTGAGTAATTACTGTACTTAAAAATAAGTTCTATATGTTAGTTTCAATCTTTTAGAAATAAACAATGCTTAAGTAGAGCTATTTTATTTAGATGGAAAAACTGAGAATTTGTCATTTGCAAGCTAATTTGATATTTGGGCCAAACTAGTAGGCCTTCACTTTGCTTTTCACCAAATAAAATTAGTTTTTGGCAACAAGATTCGAGGTAATTGACTATGAAGCTGCTGGTGCTTTAAGTATTGTCTAACCAAATTTTTATAGTTTAGAGAACAGAAAAAAACAATCTTCCCTCTTCCGAATTTAATTCAATGTAAACACTAAACTTTTAAGGTTTGTTCAGGGATGCTAATTACTTTCTTCTTCAATATTTCCCGGATGAAGCTTTCTTGGATGTCAGCAAGCAGGATTAAACCTCAGGAGCATGTGAGGCCACTGGGAAATGCGTCATTGTCTTTCTGTCTTTCTGGGTCACTCAGTATTTGATTATCCAGACTAATTGTAGGAAGGGAAAGCATGAATAATTAAATTGCACAGACAAGCTCTTGTACCTTATTTTGGCTGAAGACTCTTATTCTTAAACTATTTTCCAGAAGAGCTAACAAGTAGAGTAAAATGGTTTGTTTCTTGTCTTTGCTCTATTTCCTTCATCCTTTCAGAGAAGTACTGACAAATGACAAAATGTCTCCCTCCTAAGGACCCTATTTCCTCTGCCAGAAAGAAGCAGTATCAACAATGAGGAAACAAGCAGAGATCTAGGTAATAATTCCCTGAAAAGGTAGACTTGCCTATTCTAGAACTTTCTGGTTATAAAAAGAAAGAAAGAACTGGAACTGAATTTGGCTCCTGGCTTTTCCTTTTCTTGATCATTTTCCAATGAACTTAAAAAGCTATTTTCCTCTTCCCATTACAGGCTTTTCTGGCACCTCTGAAGTAACAATGGAAATAAACATTTAACAGATGGTCCCAGCAGTCTCATATACACACGCATCCACACACATGCACACACACACAGTACAAAACGGAAGCATACATAATGGAGTCGATTAGATCTTATTATAATTTATGTTATTTCCCACAGAATAATTTCTAGTCACAATTTGCTTGTTTCTGCCTTTTATCTCTGTGGTCCCTTACATACAGTTTCTGGACTGTTCTTCAAGGTCAGACCCTGTACCTCTGTTTTCACCACCTCTGCACCACAGAGAACAGTGCTGTTCTCATATCCTCACAGTCTCATACTGTTAGCATACATGGATTTGCCACAGCTCCCCTGCAGAAGTTCTTTGGGAAAAATGAGGCAGGTTTCCCACATCTGCATGTGGTTCTCTCGTGAAACCAGAGGTCACAGGGCTAGAGGTCAGCTGAGGAATATCAGCATGAAAAGGAAGAAAGGAAAGAGTTAAGGGGATATCCTAAGGGCCTTTCATTGATAAGTGGAGAATGAGAAAAACCTAGGGTGTCCACGTTAGCCTCAAAGAGGTATATTAATTGACCATAACTGGGAGTCTAACTTTTCCTCTTGGCCTGGAGATGACATATGGGTTCAACGCCAGAGTGTTCCCAAATGTAAACAGGCCACATAGTCTTATTATAAAAAGCAAGGCCAAGTTCTGAATCCAAGCATTCCAAGGCATGAGATGACAAGCAACAGGTCACCAGGATAAGCTCTGTAGGAGGAAGAATAATCAAGCAGAAGGAAAATCAAGCCCAGGACCCAGTCAGGGGATTCACAGCAAGCTGAAGATGCTGATAAGTAGAGTCCTGCACAGACAATGGCCCAGATCAGCAGCAAACTCAAATCCAGGAGTGAAGGTCTGAGACAGCTGCTCTGCTATGCTCTGCCCTGTGTTTATAATTCATCAAGGGGTGTGAGCAGGCCAGGCTTGTGTGACATGCTGGGGACCTGGGAGAGGCAAGGGATTGTCACAAAGCCATTCTCAGGCGTTGGACTGCCTGTGGTCTTGCTCACCCCTGTGACTTGGGTAAGGGTAAAATTTCAAGGTTTTATCCTAAAGGCAGATACATATTGACTTGCAAATTCCCAGTGTTCTATGAGTGAGGAAGGAAGTGGAAATGGGTGTAGGGAGGGAGGAGGAGAAAGAAGGCGTCCAGTGCTTTCTGAGAGGCTGTATATAGAGAAAGGGAGTCAAGAAGGCCAGCTTCCCCAGCTGATGGATGTGTTAGCTGTGGTGATCAGTTTGCAGTATGTACATAAATCAAGTTGTTATGTTGTACGCTTAAAACTTATACAATGTGGGCAGCCCGGGTGGCGCAGCGGTTTAGCGCCGCCTGCAGCCCAGGGCGTGATCCTGGAGATCCGAGATAGAGTCCCACGTCGGGCTCCCGGCAGGGAGCCTGCTTCTCCCTCTGCCTGTGTCTCTGCCTCTCTCTCTCCTGCTCTGTATCTCTCATGATTAAATAAAATAAAAATCTTTAAAAAAAACTTATACAATGTTAAGTGTCAATTATATCTCAGTAAAGTTGGAAAAAAAAAAAGAGAAGTCCAGTTTTGGAGTCACAATACCTATATGGAAATCTTATCTCTGCCATTTGCTAGCTGAGTAACCAGGGCAAGTTGTTGAACATCTTTATGTCCCACCTATAAAGTGAGGATACTAAAGTCTCCTTCTTCATAAGGTTATTGGAAGGATTAATTATATATTAATTAATTATTGCTTAGAAGAGTTCCTTGCACAAAGTAGGGGTCTCTCTCTTTAAAAAAAAAATATATATATATATATTAAATATTTTATTTATTCATGAGAGACACACAGAGAGAGGCAGAGACATAGGCAGAGGAAGAAGTAGGCTCTCCGTGAATAGCCTGATATGGGACTTGATCCCAGGGTCCCGAGATCATGACCTGAGCCAAAGGCAGACGCTCAACCACTAAGCCACCCAGATGCCCTGGTCTCAATATATTTTAGCTGTTGTGTTGTTCTTAAATATATTCTCAGCAGATAGTTGTTGATTATCTATAATTGATCATCTAGGCACCTTGCCAGGTGTTAGGAAAACTGTGCTAAACAATACACATAATTCTCATGATCTTAGGAAGTAATAAGTGAACAGAATTTGGAAATCTAGGTATGGGTCTGTAAATAAAACACTATGGAAAGTAAAAAAAGTTTGATTTGAGTGACATGAGATGTCAAGAGATAGTTTTTCCACTAATTAAACTGTGGAAATAGCAAAGAGTATGAGTATCTTGGAGAGACCAGTCAGGGAATCTGTGTCATCATGAGAACCATGTTACAGTAATGACAAGGAGCAGGTGGTGATCAGAGTGTGCAGAGTGCACAGTAAAACCAGGGCTACATACTTGGGGTTTGTGGAAAATTTCTTGAAATGAGGTAAATGTGTCAAAATGAGCAAAGGAATTTGGTATATGAAACCAACCCTGTCTCTGAGAACTGGACTAAGCATTACAGATCTGCTTGACTGGAGAGCTATCACGATGGTGAGGATTTGCTGAGCCAAGATCCAAGAGAGAAGGAGCCCCCATAGAACCAAAATCACTTGTGCCATAGTTCTCCTTCCTGGCTTCACTGACTGTGGAAAACAGAGCTGAGAGGCTAGAAAAACTGAGCAAAGCTTTTGTTGGATTCATGGGGTGGAGAAAATAAAAATGGGAAAAAACAAATGCATGGGGTAAAGTTTAGGGCCGCAAGGGGAGAATCTCTGGTAAATACCCCCAACTTTTTAAAAAATATTTTACTTATTTATTCATAAGAGAGACCAAGAGCGAGAGAGCGAGAGCTAGAACAAGAGCAAGAGAGCAAGAGAGAGAGAGAGAGAGACATAGGCAGATGGAGAAGCAGGCTCCATGCGGGGAGCCCAAAGGGGGACTCAGGACTCCAGAATCATGACCTGAGCCTAAGTCAGATGCTCAGCCACTGAGCCACCCAGGCATCCCATAAATAGCTCCAATTTTCACTGGGACTCTCAAAGTAGATTTAGCTATTCACAGCCTTAGTTCCTCTATAGAAATTTCAGTCAGTCTGTTGAATTCCTTAAAAAAAAGTTCCATCAGAATTTGTATTCCATCAAATAGAATTCCATCTTCCCCATTCTTTGTGGATGAATAAATATTTTTATAATAATAAGTTGCCCTTCCTTAGAACATGGAATGTGTTTCCGTTTATTCAGATCATCTTTTATGTCCTGGAGTTTAATAAATTACATACTATTGGATAAATTAATCTCTAGATATGTGTAATTTTTGTTGTCATTGTGAATGGTAACTTGGATATAATTAGTTATGTAGTTGGATAGGACTGACAGAGAAATAGCATGGATTTTTGTTCTTTGATCTTCTATCCAGCAACCTTGCCAAATTTTCTTATTTTGTCGATTTTTTTTCCCCAGGTAGGTGATCATATTAGCTGTAAACGATGACTTTTTTTATCCTTCGTCTCTATTTCTCTTTGTTTCTTTGTAATGTTGGCAAGGACCTCCAATACTAATGGGTAATTCCAATCACAATTTCTTTTTCTTTATATGGATACTGAGTTTTAATAGAGGTCTCAAAGTTGGATCATAAGTAGCAAACACCTTTTTCAAGTGTGGGTGGCCTTTTTAAAGTCCTGGGTGGTAATTAGTGAAGAGCATTGTTTCATGATCCAGCCTCAGACTTTACATTCTTGCAATCTCTGTGAAAGGGCTGGTTGACCTGACTGGACTGTATAATATAATGAAACCACTAAATTCCATTTTTCTCTGATTCATTTTTTCCTCTTACAAATCATCTTTCTTTTTTTCTTTTCTAAAGATTTTACTTATTTATTCGCAAGAGACAGAGAGAGGGGGGCGGGGCAGAGACACAGGCAGAGAGAGAAGCAGGCTCCATGCAGGGAGCCTGACGTGGGACTTGGTCCCCAGTCTCCAGGATCACACCCTGGGCTAAAGGCGGCGCTAAACCCCTGAGCCACCCGGGCTGCCCATCTTTGTTTTTTTTGAGGAAATTGTACCTAATTGAATCAGTATCATCTACATCTATACCCTCACTCACATCTCTAACTATAGAAGGATCAACATGAAATTTATAGTTAGGATTTAAAAAATCATATAAGATTAAAAACCTTAATCTTATATGATTTAACTTTAAATTCATAACTTTGTAAAATAGAGGTGATGCTCATCTGGTTTTGAAATTAGATCAGTTGGCAGTTCTATTAGCTTATTGCTGCACCGACAGCATGTAAACTATGGGGAAGTGAGGGCCTGGTGAGGGCTATATTTGTGTCCGGGTGCTCAGGGCTAAAGATTGGCTGTGCTATACAGCTTCGGAGCTCTCCTACTTTTACTTCTTTTTTCAGCAGGTAAGACAAATAACGTAGACATATATTGCAGAATAAAGCTTGTAAGTCGAGTTGAGTCAAATGATCAAACTATATATATGTATCTTACTTAACTTTCAAAAAGGACAAAGGGCATTTTATGATAAAACAGGGATGCTTTATTAAAATTAAGATAAGTGGTGAATCATGGTATAATTAAATCGTTTCTAATTCGGCTCAAATTTCATACTTACTCTTTACTGATGATTTACATTCCCATATGTGCCTTTTAGGTACAGACTTTGGAAACTAGACATTTTATTTATAAGTTGAATTTACAAGCTTACTTACTAGCTTCTGTACTACAATAGTATACAAAGGCTACATAAATAAAAGTATAAAAATGAATGTAGTCGCAAGTCTTGCCTGGAGGATGAGTGATTGAAATATTTCCTAGTTCTTCTCTCTTCTGAATACACTCCTCTTGCTTTTGGTTTATTAACAGAGAACCAACCTTTCAACAATTTGAGATAAAATTTGAAATGCAAATATTCTAGAGTAGAAGACTTACATATGCTCATATTCCCATGAAGCTCTGTTAGGAAGCTTTCTTGGAAATTCAGGAGAGATCACCAAACTGTTGAAGTGAACAAAGCAGAAGCAGGGGTCTGGCGGGGCTTGAACACAAACCCAGCTCACCCTTCTGCTTGAAACCAGTCCTGTGATGCTCACAAAGGATTCTGTAATTCTCTGTAGTGACACCTAGTGGTTGGTAGCTAATATCTGCATCATATACATTTATAAAACAATGTTACATTTGATTGTTTTAAATGGAAACAAATTGTCACTCAGCTGCCAAATCACAGTTTAATCAGGGGAGAACAGAGCAGAAAGCCAGTTGTCTTTTAGCATTGATCTGAAAGCTACATTCCTTATAATTCTCGGGTGGGGATGGACAGAAATAATCAAATCCCTGGCAAGGTCCATTCTTACATAATATACATTGTAGAGCCTAATGAAACAAGTGAGAAACTGTCCCCTGATTTGAACAATCTGATAAGAGAAAGGAAAGAAAAAATTCCACCAGAACCAAGCCTCCTCTTCTGGAAAGTCAAGAAGCGTACTCGCTTGCTAAAAGCTTATTGGGACACATGGGTGGGTCAGCGGTTGGTTGAGCATCTGTCTTTGGCTCAGGGCGTGATCCTGGGGTCCTGGGATCAAGTCCCACATCAGGCTCCCTGTGAGCCTGCTTTGTAGATTATTGCAGTCTTTCAAATTTTTCCTTCTTCATACCTTCTTGTTCAAGCATTAAATACTCTTATCTGTTACGGGAAGATCATGTACAGTGCTGATGCAACATTTCTGAACCCTCAGGAATACTCACCTAGTGAACGCATTTATACTGAACATGGACTTAGCAAAGTACTGGGGAAAGTAAAATATGAGGAATCAAATTTCCAATAAGGCACCAAGTTTCTGTCGTCTTCCACTCTACATTGTTAGATGCAGCAGCCAGCTTAATTAAACTAGGTGACTTATGTTCCTCAATCAGAGGAATATTAACAGCATCATCGTTGTTTTGTTTTGTTTTTTACTGTGCCATAACTCACTTAACCAATTTTCTCTTGTTAGACACTTTGTTTAAAATACTTTGCAGCAAATAGCTCTGAAATGAGCATCTTTGCACATATACCTTTGTATCCAGCATGGATATATTGTTTAAAATATTATAATGAAATATGTAAGACACACAGAAGAGCACAAATCGTAATTTAAGAATACTTGTATACCCACTGCTCAGTTTGAGAAATTACCAATAGAGGGGTGCCTGGATGGCTCAGCAGTTGAGCATCTACTTTTGGCTAAGGGCGTGATCCCATCCAGGGATTGAGTCCTGCATTGGGCTCCCTGTGAGGAGCCTGCTTCTCCCTCTGCCTGTGTCTCTGCCTCTCTCTCTCTCTCTCTCTCTCATGAATAAATAAATAAAATCTTTTAAAAGAGAGAGAGATAGAAATTACCAATAGAATTTGAACCCCTTTGCATTCTTCTGGACCCCGTCCCCTTTCCTATTCTGGTGTTGACCTCCTCATGTGGGTGTGTGTCATTCTTCTGCATTCCTTTTTATTTTCACTACATGGTGTGTATCTCTAAGGCACATTTATATTAACCACTTAATACTTATTTTCTCAGTATAGTTTGATACTAGGTACATGTATCTGTACACAGTATAAAGAAACATTTACATAGCAAATGTCATGGCAGCTTTTAACCCCTCCATGAGGTAGGAGCCTCATTCATTTTGTTCACTGCCTCATCCCCATCGCCCAGACCAGGGCTTGGCACACATCACTTGGCAAAATAAATGTCAATGAATGCTTGCTGCATGAAGCTACATTTCAGTGTAAATAGAAGGAAATGCTAGCTGGTGTTGACATAAGGAGAGACAGAACAAATTCAGATGAATTGGGCCTGTTTCATCACTTTGCCTAGGGCAGCCTTGTGTAAGGCTGGAAGCCATAAAAAGCCTATTACCAATACCTGGTTGTCCCGGCTGAGTGGGCGCCTAATGTATGCAACCCTTTAATCTGCGGGGCCTCTCTGCTTCCTGAAGGCGGGATGCCCGGCAAGTCTGGGAAACCAACCTGTCTGTACAAGGAGAAGCCAAGGTGCTAGAATGCTGTTGAATGTAATCCAAAGTGATACTAAGGAGAGAACCTGGAATGATTCAGAGTCTAAAAATGCATTGTGCAAATAGACCGGGTGCCAGGCTCCCGGGTAATTTGGCTGCGCTGGAAAAGGCTCTGGATGAGGAATGCAGGGCTCCATTCGCAACACATGCTCCAACAAGGAGCCAAAGTATAACCGCGGCCAGAAACCGGTGAAGGCTGCTCCAATTTCTCAACTGGATCGTCCTCAGAAACACACTTCTCCTCCTCAACAACTAAGGCCTAGTGAGGAAAACGAGCCCTGCCAGGCACCCAATGAAGAAATGCCGCCCCCCCCCCCCCCCCCACGTATTCTCCGCACGTGCACAGTCACCACGCCACGATCGGGCCCTCTCCCCAAAGGCAATTTAACCTTCCAGTGTTCGTGGTCCTAGGTCGTGAAGCTTGGGGCGGCGGGACCTGAACTGAATGGTAGGTGGTTCGTTCCGCGGCCAGAGTGAACGGCGTCCGGCCGAGCGGGGGACACAACGCAGTGATGATGTCCAACCCTCAGGTGTCTCTGGATGAGGCAAGACAGTGTCTCAGGGGCCCCGGGAGGCAAAACCTCTGAGCTCGAGAACGTCAGCAGGACCCGGGGAGCCCCCTCCAGCCACCTGCTCGGTTTCCAGCTCCTGGCAACCAAGCGCCCATGGAAGCTTCCAGGTGCCCGAGATGTGCTCTGAGGCCAGCCCTTGTTTGCAGCTGTGTGGCTGCCAGCTGCCAGGTGCACCCAGGTAAGGGAAATCAAGCTCGTCGCGGCCTGCCCCCAGAGCACCCCGGGGCGCCCGGCCCGCGCCTCCCCAGCGCCTCTCACTTGCTTGCTGCGCGCCGGGCTCTGCGGGAGGAGGCCGGGCAGCAGGCGGCCCGGCAGAGCCCTGCCCGACGCCTTAGAGAGGCCGACGAAAGGCCTTCAGGTGAGCCGCTAGCTCTGGAGCCCCGTCCCGGCTGCAGGCTATAGCTGAGGGCCACACTAACTGGTCAAGCCGACGGGCCCCTGCTCAGGCTCCCGCAGCCTTTCCCCTCCTCTCCCTGCCTGCGCTTCCCTGCCCCCGGCGGGTCCCGGGCCCTCGGACAGCCAGCACCGCCGCCCGCGCCCGCTCCCTTCCTCCCGGTCTCTGCACCGGAGACGTCGCGGTAAGACGCGGCCAAACGGCTCCAGGCCGCCGGACTGCACACGGGTCTTCGCCGCGACGTTCCCGGGATCTCGAGTAGTGACAGGCACGTGGTAGCCACTCGACAAATATCTGCGCGTACAAGACTGAAAAAGTGTGAAATTCCAAGAGATGCCTCCGCGCCCTGGGGCATTTGCACCGAAGAAGCAGGTAACGCTGCGGCCACCAGTTAGCCGCAGCTCACACGTTGCTTTTACACACTCAAAGGACAGGAGCTGTGCATTTCCAACAGCTCCGTGGTCTATCGTACAGAAGAAACCTGACAAATGACACCGTTGGGAGAACCCTTTCCTGGCTTCCATGGGCCTAGTCCTGCATCCCCGATCATTCTCTCTGCAAATAAGCCTTTCTGTTCTTCACATTCCCACTGAGGTTCTTTTTTTTATTATTATTATTTTTTAAGATTTTATCTATTTATTCATGTGTGTGAGAGAGAGAGAGAGAGAGAGAGAGGCAGACACACAGGCAGAGGGAGAAGCAGGCTCCATGCAGGGAGCCCGATGTGGGACTCGATCCCAGGTCTCCAGGATCGCGGCCTGGGCTGCAGGCGGCGCTAAACCGCTGAGCCACCGGGGCTGTCCCCCCACTGAGGTTCTTATGATGGACAGAAAAAGTAACTAAGCCCCTTTTCTTTTCTATTTTTTCTTTCTTTCTTTCTTTCTTTCTTTCTTTCTTTCTTTCTTTCTTTCTTTCTTTCTTTCTTTCTTTCGACTGTTCTGGAATGTTTGAGGAAAATCTTGGGCTTTACACAGCCACTCCCTGTCTGGGAAGTCTCAGGTCAACCTCTTACAATTTTTTTCCTCCCATTTTTCCTCTTAATGTGCCCCTTCTGAGTGCATTGTCCTGTTTCCTGAGGCAGGAACCTGTCTGCGGGCAAGGTCAGAGAGTTGGTGGCACTTCTGAAGCCAGCTTCATGGCAGCTGGTGACACAGTGGGCCTGACCTCATCTAGTACGAATTGTTGAAATTTGCATCCAAAGGAACATGTTAGTAACAGTGCTCACCTCCATCAGGCCGCTCTCAGGTCTGGGCAGAGAAGACAGGCTGTGACTCACATCACGGCAGGAGAGCCCCCGGTCACCCAGGCTACAGGAAAATGACGTGAAAGGAGAAACCAAGAGAGGAAGCCCCCTCTTCTCCTAACGCTCCCCAGCTCCCATCATCTCCACCCTCCTCCCCACCCCAGCCCACCTGCTGCCATGCCCTCTCCCCCACCCAAGCCAGCTCCCCTCCTCCCACCTCATCACGAGCTCCAGCCCCACAAGAAATGTGCTTCTCTGCATGTAACCTGTTTCTCACTCCTCCGTGCTCTCACATGTCGTTCCCTCTGCCTCCAACGCTCTTTCCTCCAGTCTGTATTGGTTTGGTCTCCCCTTGTGCTTCAAAGCCCAATTCAAATGTTTCTCTGTCCTTTGCAACTTTCCCCGGTCCCCTTTGCAATTCGGGAGCACTGTGTGCAAATCCACAATTGGTAAGGTGCTTATTATTCTGTGTCACTTATTCTGTGTCTTATGTAGCTTAATTTCCAGTAGATTTGGGCTGCCTGAGGGCAGGGGCTCTCCCTTGTTCATCAATGAGACCATGTAAACCAAGATCAACCCATCTGCAGTTGCTTGGGAGAATCATTGCATATTTTTAAATAAAGAAATGCCTGCTTCTGGGACACTGGGTGGCTTAGCAGTCAAGCGTCTGCCTTTGGCTCAGGGCGTGATCCTGGAATCCCGGGATCGAGTCCTACATGGGGCTCCCAGCATGGAGCCTGCTTCTCCCTCTGCCTGTGTCTCTGCCTCTCTCTGTGTGTCTCTCATGAATAAATAAATAAAATCTTTTTTTTTTTTAAAGAAATTCCTGCGTCTAATTTCCCTGGATCTTTCTATATAAGGTTACTCATGTTAGAAACAGCTTGACTAAAAATCAGTGCTTGCGGTAAAGAGCAACTGCTCTTGAATTTCAGATGGAGGTGTTGATTCACCAGGCAAGGTGGCATCCCATGACCGAAACCTGGTTTTGGCAGCGTGGGAAGGATGAAACAGAGGCAGAGAACATTTAGGGATTCTTGGAGTAGTTCAGGCAGAAGGTCAGAGACACCAGGCTAGGCTGCCACAAGGAGAATAAAAATAGAAAGGAGAGGCCAACATCCCTGTTCCCAACCTCTCCTGAGAGTACGTACAGCTCTTGAAGGGGAAGGGGAAGTCTGAAACTGTGCTAGGAAGAAGAGAGGGTATCCAAAGGAATGGAATCCCAAATCAAGAAGGAGTTTTCTATCACAGAGGCTGCCATTGTATTTCAAAATGTAATGTGCTCAGACTGTGTTTAGACTCCCCTAGGCAAAATTGAGTTTGTTGATTGTGAAATTGCGTGGATACCTGGCTTGTGTTGAGAGGCCCATGTGTGGCATTGTGTTCAATCTCCCATCCAGTATAGGAATTGCCCCCCTAGCATTCCTGCCAGGTAGCCCCCAACCTCAGCCAAACATCACTAGAATAAAGAAATCAGGGCTGTGTATGTCACTTTCGGATGCCCCAAAGGCCTGACAATTCTGTTTTGATTTTCAGCTAAAATCTGATTTGAAAAGAGGTTAAATGATGGAAAGCTATTTACTTTATTGTGATATTTTTGCCCTCAGAGATCAGTCATTTTAGGCTGCCCTGAAAGACTCTAGTTTCTTGGGAAAGGGAAGGGCCATGATCCTCATATGAGGGGGAATTGGAGCCAAAGCTTTTATGAGATTCTGTAAACCTAGAAGTCCCACCCACATGGTCCTGTGCCACCCCTGAAGTGCTGTGTTGAGTTGAGGGTGTATCACTCAAAAGGACTACAGACTAGATCTTATTCAGATCTTGCTCAGCGACAGGTACAGTGACATCCCTGCCCATCAGCTTGTCACAGGGGTGTCAGGGCTGTGCCTTTAGCCCAGATAAGTCCCCTTTTCCCAAGCAGAGGCCATCGAATGTGCAGTGTGTCTTGAGGCCAGCCACATGGAAACATGATGGCAACCGGGGCCTTTGTTTCAGATATTGCTCTCATCTCTCAGATGTGTCAGCCTGTCTGTGCCTTGACTTCTCTACGTCAGAACTGCCCAACTATGGAAAAGGCATGAAGGATAGGGATTGTTTATAGAGACAGAGTGTGTCACAAGGCTTTGCAGACAAAGGGATCCAGAGGCCTCCACATTCCTAACTTCATCATCTGTACACCCATTCAGGAAAAAGAAATGATGGGCCACATCACTCCCAGCATGTCTCTGCTTGTCCTTGGCCAGACTGTCTCAAACACACACACACACACACACACACACACACACACACAAAGGAACAATTTCTTCTCTTGTTTTTAGTAGTAAACCCTATCTGGCGGCTTCACCATCTCTATGTTGATTTGCTTAAATATAGATTATTTGATATAATCTACAGTGAACAGTAAGGAGGCATCTGAAGTGCCCTAATCAGGTAGTAATTTTCCAAAGGCAGTTAGCATCTGAAAAACCCTAATGAGGGATCAACACTTCAGAGAGGATACCATAGCACTTCAAATATTATTACTGAAATCTACACTACAAAGGCTGTGTCAGTTAGCATAGGGGATATTGGAAGTAAAATTTCCACTGGAGGAATAGGTGGTATTCAAGTCATGCAAATTGGTCACACCAGGTCTCAAATGAATTAAGAGATGCATTAAAGCCTTCACAGACAAATATGCTTAAGTCTTTCTTGTCCCCTGTAAGATCCTTCAAGAGTTTATCAAAGCTGTGGAGTTAAATCCATAGTATTTAATTTAGCAATTCTACTTTGCTGGGCAGGAGCCTCTTCATGCCCATCAGCAACCCTCACTTCCCCACAAGCTGGTTCGGTTTTAGATACACAGTCCTACCTTCCTGGCTTAAGCAGGTCAGACTGTTGTTACCCTTTGCAAGACCTGCTCATATGCTGTTTTCTTGGCCTGAAACACTCTCCTACATAGAGCTCTGTGTACCTTGCTGAAGGCACTAACCATTTCTAAACCTTCATTTTCTCACCTATGAAATGAGAAAAAAAAAAAAAATCACTCTCTACTACATTATTAAGGAGTAAGGAGATTCTGTAAGGGGTTTAGCTTGGTGCCTGGCACCCAGAAATGTGATCATTGTTTTCGTTATTAGTCACCTACGTAACTCCAACTTGATCACCAAAACTTATCTCAAGTGTCTTTTTTTCTAGAAGGTTTCTCTGGTAACCATCCACACACAAACCAAGATAATATGTCCCTGCTCCAGGCTCTCATGAAGTCTAGCCAACTTCTAAGTGTGTATCACATTCTACAATCGATTTTCTTTTTGTGTATTTATCTCCACCTAAAAACCATTAGCTCCCCAAGGGCAGGAACTATACCTTTAAAAAAACAAACAAACAAACAAACAAACAAACAAACAAAAAAAACTCCCTAGTGCCAAGTATATAGTAGATACTCAATAAATATTTAATAAATTAATAAACAAATACATGAGCTAATTAGGGATGCATGGCTCCTTAAAAAGACACTTGGGAAGAGGCTTTGAGAATTACCATCCAATGGTGGAATGGTAGTGATCTGGAAAAGGAGTAAAGGAAGTTGATTTGAAAACTGGAATGAGCTACCTCAGTGATATTTCCTTCCCCAAACTCACTTCAGCAGAGGCCAGAAACACAGTAGATTGGATTTACCCATGGCGTAAGAGATTTCTATAAGATACCATCTCCCATTTTTTGACATTCTATGACAATGCCATATGAGAAATAGTTTCATGAGACATTCTGAAATAAATATTTGAGCTTTATTATACATTGCTTCTCTATTTTAATATCCTTAACTTTTCTCCTAAGTATGCTTTTTAATTTTCAAATGTCTGTCTTTTTGATCAATTTTATTATTTGCATATGTACTTATCCTATATGTAGTTATTAGTATCAAAGATAGTTTTCTTGATAATATATTCTGTGAGACTTTTGCTTGGCTGCTGGAAAATGGAGGTAGAATTGTAAATTAGTTGTATCGAATTATTGGGGTTTAGGTCCACTTACTGAAAACACAAGAATGGCTGAAGAGACCATTTTGGCTTTGAAACCAGAATGATTTTAAATGGTTTTAAAATTAAAACAAACAAACAAACAAAAACAGGTAAATCTTGAGTTGACCCAAACCCTCAACTTCACAGTGTCAGTGGATGCTTAAAAATTTTGAAAACTTCTAGAAAAAAGTCAAATTCAGAATAAATCCAAGGTCCAAGCTACTTTTTCCAATTTATGGCAGCCAATTAGTCATAGGATGGGGAATATTCCAAATTATGACTTGTGTACAAACTTCATGCATCCAGGAAGTTCCCATGTTACCTCTAGGGCAAGTCTCTTTAATCACTGAGGAACACAGGAGGGTGCTTTCCATTAAGTGGATATTATGTGAATACATTAAAAAAAAATAGATCTAACCTACTCATCAAGAATGATCTTGTCATTTTCATTAGTCAGTAGCACTGGATTAAACATTTAGCAATTTTTTCCTGGAGCTTCTTTGGAAAAGCAGAGACACCAGGAAGGAATGAATGAACCAGATCACTACAAGTATTTGTATCTTATAAGCATTTTTTTTTCTCTATTACTCTTTGATTATCTCTCTCCACATCAACTGGGCAAGCATCTAGGAGAGGTTGAAAGCTATGCCTTAAGACAAGGCATCTCTTTTCAATGTCAAGTAGAATGAAGACCAAGATGAGCAGCTAAAATGTGATACTTTCAGTAAAATAGATTTGATTAGATTTGAGAATTATCCAGTTTGGCTCCCTGTCTTGGTCAAATAAATATAACATTAGTTACATCTTGACTCCACCTGTGGTCATGTAGACAGGGTTTATTGACATTCATCTCTGAGAATTTTCCTTGGCTTGAACAAAATATAAGTTTGCTAATGTTCTTCATGATGAATGTGACAACTGGTCACACCTTGTGGATCACACTAGGAAAACTCAAATTCCTGGCAAAAGCCTATGAATAAGTAAGAGGCCTCATAGCCACTGACAAAAACATGCCATTATGGCATTTCTGCAGGTTATTTCATTATTTGAAAATATGCACCATATGGTGTCGAGGACAGACTCACAATAAACTCTGCTAAATTTCTTAAAAGATTTCATGTTCCATGAAGTTGATAAGGTAACATTCTCAATCTCATTATACTGAGATTCCTTTTTTTTTTTTTTTTACTTTTCTAATATGCCATGTCAAGAATACAGTGAGTAAAATGACATCAAACATCTCAACAACTGGAATAGTGCAATTAATCTTATAATGGTTCCTCATTTGCACTTATTCATTATGATTTTGTAATGGAATAATTTTAAGGAATGCTAGGAGAATATTAGGCTCACAATATTTTTTACCAGGGAAGTAGCATGGACTTTTAAAAAATAAAACAAAACAATAATACAACTGTATTGTATTAATTCTTGCATTTTTGGCACTGGATAGATGTAGAATTTTATTTCTTGTTTAGAAGACTCCTTATTTCTAAAGAAGTTGGAGGAGGAGAATCCCAATAGTCAAAGTCTGGCTAAAAGTTTAACTTAAAATCTTATAATTCTATATAAGAAACAATATTATGCCTTTGAATTTGTGACAACTTTTCTGGAGGTAATGCTCAAGAAGCTAGAATTTTCTTAGATTAAGTCACCCTGAGAACTTGAAAATATTCGCAGTCTGTGAGAAAGTCATATAACTGAATTACCACTTCTTCTAAATAGAAATCAAAGTAGCCTTGAGTTTTAAGAAGATATTCTACATAATACAACATTTCGGTGATACATATCAGTGTATCTTTAAGCAGAGACCTCTCCAAAATGAGTCAGCAATGTTTGGGCACCATTCTATAGGGTATGAATTTAATGTTCCACCCATTTAGGTCACCGGAGTAGTGATTATACATGCCATCTAGGCTCTCCCATTTTGTTTACCATTTCTCAAAAATATCCTAACTTCAATACTAAATAAGGAACCTCGCCCAGCTGCTGAAAAACACTTCACTCTGTGGTGGCTCTTTATGTCCTAACTACCAACATCCACTATGGCAGTATTAGTATTCTCTTTGTTTTTTTTTTTTCTTAGATGTGTTTATCTATATTGATGCAGTGTCATAAAGTATAAAGGCAAACCTTAGCAATTTCTTTCCATGGAATAATTATCCCCCTAAAACTGGAAACATTTGTCAAACTAAGGAAAGCACAAGCCAAAATGTCTCTCTGTGATCTTAGAAAACCACAGTGTTCTCCTCAATTACCTATGTGGTTATAGGCTTCAAGTTGGGCTGGGAAGGAGGAAGTTGGAATGGGCACTCTTTGAAAATGGCACGTGGACCTCCATTGATTCTAGGACCTGGGCGTGCCAAAGCAGGCAACTGTTCCGTGTAAGACACAATGCATACGAAGTTTCCTACAGAATGGCAATAGTTAGTGCATTCTATGATGTTTTCTGGTCCCAGATATCTAAATTCTTTTAGTCCTGCTGAGTAAAAAAGCAAAAGGAAGATGGAGAAAAGCCATTATAGGTTCAAGGCTGCAAAACGACGGTTGAGGGTAAAGCTAAAAAATGTGTGTGTGTGTGTGTGTGTGTGTGTGTGTGGGTGTGTTTGTAATGGGCTCTTAAATAATCCTTTTTTATAGCAGTACTCATGGTGATTACTTTAAGAGCATTTTTTTTTCATTTTAATGATATTAGAGGTATTTACTTTTAAAAAGATCAAGTTCTGAAGATGATAATGAGGGAATAGGAAGGACCAGATGGATATTTTCAAAAGGAAAGATCAGTCCAATGGCAGAGGACTTTGACTATTCTTCAGGGACATAGAAGTGTTAAGAGAAAAGTGAAAGCCAGTGAGTAAACATTGTCATAATGGAGAATATTTTAGCTCAAAATATGGAAAAACTTTCTACCAAGTCAAGCTGCCCGACTGAACCTTATTGAATTGAATGGTTACTTTTCAAGGACACTGTGAAAAGAATTATGCATCCGGTCGGGGTGACCTCTAAGATTTCTTCCCACTATGACGGAGGTTTCTATTATTCTAAATCTAAATAATGTTTGCTCCCTGGTGGATTCCTCTCTGAACTAATTTGTTTTAGAACCTAGGCCAGGAACCAATTATGTGGTTATTACAAGAGTGGTTTCCTAGAAGAACTTACTTTTTCTCCTGCATGTACCAAAGCCTTGAGTGTGCACTCAGATGACTGATGTGCTTCAGACTGAATGTGACTAACCAGAAGTTTCTCTGAATGACTCAAGGGAGACAAGATATATTTTTGGCTCGGGAATGTCAATAATATTCCTGGCATTACCACATTCATAAGAGAAAAGTAAAAATTAGAAAGGGATATGGGTAAAGCTCAAAATCTTGTATTGTTTCCTTCACCACTAGAACTCAGGCAAGTGGCAGATGACTACATAATGGCAAGAAAAATTTAAATTCACTTTAACAATCACTACTATTCTTGGGGTGTCTATTATTTTGTAATTTTGTCTCATTCCATTTTCATAAAAATTTTATGAAATGGGTAAAATGATTAGCCTCATTTCTTAAGCACAGAGGTGTCAGTTACTACCCAAGTGTGAACAATCAGTCATCTAAGTAATACTGATTATTAGTAAGTAATGAGTAATCTGGAACTCAGGCTTATATCTGTCTACTTCCATTCCCACAGTCTTAACCACTATGTTCGGAGAAGATTGGAGCCTTCCAAATATTTTGGATGACTGTTGCCCAGGTGGCCCTGAATCAGGCTCTTTGCAGAGGATCTTTGACCAAGAACTTGAAATGATAGAACCAGTCTTGCATCACACAATCTCATAATTATTTAGAACTTTGGAAACAGTGGCTATCACCTATGTATATAAACAATAATGCATGGGCAGCCCAGGTGGCTCAGTGGTTTAGCACCGCCTTCAGCCCAGGGTGTGATTCTTCCTGGAGACCCGGGATTGAGTCCCACGTCAGGCTCCCTGCATGGAGCCTGCTCCTCCCCCTGTCTGTGTCTCTGCCTCTCTCAATCTCTCTCTGTCTCTTATGAGTAAATAAATAAAATCATTAAAAAAAAACAATAATGCATAAGAAGGAGATGAAGAAATTAGGAATGTGTGACTATTTGAATTGCGTAAGAGACATTTATGGGAGTAGACCAATATTTCACGTAGACAAAGGTGTACTATCAAGTGTATTTAGTAATACCATGTCCTTTATTTTTTCTGAAAACAAAATAAAGAGATAATTTTGAGAGGAATGGTCCAGGTTCAATATGAACAATACATTCCTGGAAGAGAACATTATAAAACTTAGGAATTAGATTACCAAGGAAAGTTGTGACTTAAAAAAAAAATTACTCACCTCTATGGACTAAGTTGTATTTTTACGACAGGAATTACTATATGACACTCAAAAACATTCAGTAGGGAAAGAAATTAGCTAAATTGTTGCTTACTACCATGTAGTTTTAAAATGATGTGTGTGTGTGTGTGTGTGTGTGTGTGTGTGTGAACTGTTGGAAGAGAAAATTAGGACCTAGATCACTTTTTCCAAATGTCTGTGCTGTGACATCAATGGCATTTTGCAAAGCAACGTGTATTCACATTTTAGGTTTTTTCACTTCTGTTGGCTAATTTCTGAGCTGGAAGACTAAGTAGAGGTCATTTGAGTTGAGTCTCCTGCTGTCTCTTGCTGCTTTTGGCTTAAGGATCCTGCTTCTCAGACTAAAAGGTATAATTCTCTCCAGTCCATGGGCTAAGCCTATGTGAGTAAGGATCAACAATGAGCCTGGCTCTGCCAGCAACACAGAAAATCAATTTAAACCTTTGGGAAGCCATTAAATATGTGATGCTCCCTTGCTGATTTAATGATTCTTTCCTTCCAGGATGGATAAAACACTAAGTAGTACTACTTCCCGACATGAAATTTGGATGTCACCCAACCCATTGGAAAAGCTGACAAATCTGCCCCCCGCCCCTCCCCCAGGAGTTGGTGAAACTTTGTGACAACCCAGAAAGCCAGATCTACGGGAGACCTCCAGCTTGTGGCAAAGGTTTCGGAGGCTTTTCTTGATGTACTCTCTGAGTTCAGTCTTCATTTCTTGTCCTGTAAAACAGGGTCAGTGAAGCTACCCATATGAAAGCACTTGGTAACTTGCAAAGTACCAGAGACATGCTGTTAGGTTTTGGTACAATTATTGGATTTCCCACTGATGTGGCATCATTTTACAATTCTGATCAAATTAATAATTATTAACTCCCAATTATAGAGCCTTTACTATGTGCCAGGTACTGGGCTCAGCTCATGAAAATACAAGATCTTATTTAGTCCTCACCTCATAACCAAGACAGTATCATTATCTCCAATAATAAGCTTATTTATATTTACTGTTAATTTATAAATGAGAAAACTGAGATGTAGACAAAGTGGGTGACTTGCTCCATGTTAACAAAGTTTGGAAGAGCTGGTAGGCCTCTGGCCCACATTGGTCTGATTCATTATCTGAGAATTCTACTGTTGCTTTAGCTAGATCTTCTGCATTCCCCAAGAGGAGGGATTTTCATTCTGAGATGAGAATGGATTTCATCCATCACAGCTTCCCATTACATCCAGCCACTGCTCTGCACAGCCAGTTTCCTGCTCTACGCACCAGGTCCTGGCCTGAGCTGTTCTTCTAACACATGTTTGGTAGAATTGATGCCATTGGTGCCTTACCTCGAACCCATTCTCTAGCTGCCAACAGCTCACAGCTGCTTCCGTTCTGAGAATCCCCTGCGCACCCTGCCCCCAGACAACCTGGGATCCTTGTGTAGCCCGCCTACCCACTGCACCTTGAGTGAAGATCCCACCTGGATGTGAAGCTCCTGGCACCAGTGCAGTTTGTGCTCTGGGGTGTCCCAGGGAGTGCCATACTAAGTGGTCTCCAGCTAAGACTGGATTCTTGCTTGGCTTTTCGAAAACCCTCCCAGACCTTCTCTTCTCCTTTACCACCCTGCCCTGAGAGCATAAGCCAATAAACCACTGGAAGAAGAATCCCTGTTTTAGCCACTGCTTTTCAGAAACTTGAGCTAAGACAGTTCGTAGTTGCTGAGTTTTTCTATATTATCCTTACCTCTGATTCAAAGGATTCCATGCCTTTTAAGTTTTCATATAAATACATTTTCTCCCTGAACTGTTTATGTTATTTTTTTCATTTGTTGTTTGGAAATAATCCTTGTTTCTTCCTTTTCTGGAGGGGGGAAGGGGCACAGTTTATTATTATTTTTTAAGATTTTATTTATTCATGAGAGACACACAGAGAGAGGCAGAGACATAGAGGGAGAAGCAGACTCCCTGTGGGGAGCCTGATCAGGACTCGATCCCAGGACTCTGAGATCACAACCTGAGCCAAAGGCAGACGTTCAACTACAGAGCCACCCAGTTGTCTCAGGACAGATTATTTTTTGAGTGGACTAACAATTGACACAGAAAAAAGGCATAATACTATTTGGTCCCTGATTCTTGTCATACACTTACAAAAATGGTGAGATCCAGAGAACGTAGCATACAGTTCTTATCTGGTGTACTGTAATCACTAAAACTCTAATTACCTGAGGTTGCCAGACATTTGAAGGATAATTGTCTTTTTCCCTCTCGCAGTGCCTGAAATGTCATCTTTTTCCTTCCCTCAGGGGAAAGCACCTTCTCAGTGGCTTTCTTTTTGCCTTGGCTGCATGCTGGTTCTCAGTGAGGCTCCAGAGATTGTGATCATCACACTGAGACACTATGACCAGGCTGTTATGTGTCACCCTGAAGCAACAGCACAGTGCTTCTTTGAGCCAAAGAAATAAAAAGAATAAAAATGCCCTTTCCAAAGGGACTGATCTTACAATCTGAAAGGACAGTTTCTGAAAATCAGCAGGATATTGGCTATGGGGTGAGGTATCTGTTTGGGGACACTGTCAAAAGAATTAGACCTTTAGTTTCTACCAGTTAATCATTTACAATTTCAAGTCTAGGCAGATAAACAAGTTCCACCACAAAGAGATAAAGAGGCTGGAGAGCATCATAGGAATATTTACAAGTTCAAAGTCTAGAGATCAGTCTATGTAGCCAGTGTGCTCAATTTCAAGGTTTCCATTTCCCCCAGATTGAGGGCCGAGGCTTGAAGACAATGTGAGGACAGCAGAAAGACCTGAGGCTTCCTCCTGGATGGTACTCAGCTCTTGCTAAGCTGCCAGGACTTCTGACACTTATGATAGTGCTCTTTGTCTTCTACAAATTTCTCCTTGGCTTTTTCCTCATTACTTATAATTTTTGATTATTTAATCTCTTTAGTTTAAAAAATCCTTTATTCACTCCCCAAATTTCCATAATCTTCTTTTCCCTGTTCACCTAATTTCAGAGCCAACCAACCCTTCCTTGTTCCATTGAGCATTCCTCCAGGTGAGATACAATGCAACTGTTTAAAGTAGCTGGTGTGATTGTTATTTAGACTCCCATAGTTCAAGAGCATAATCTTAGGAATTTTTACAGATATTGTTTCTTGCCGCTTTCTTCCCAGACCATTCTTCTTCCAGACTCTGCCTCTCTGGATGGCCCAGCAAAGGTCTTAAGAAAAAAAATCAGTTCATAGAAAGACTTCCTGCACCTGGAAAAGACAACTCTAAGCTTTCTTTCGAGACACTGGCATGAAATATCCCCTCATCCAGGTAGTAATTTTCTGCTAACATCACTTTTCCAAGTAATGTTCTTTTTCCTCCGAGCCAAATATATTCACTCCATGGTATACAATGGAATGTCTTTCAAAATACAAAACACACCCATTCACAGACACCTGCAAATGACCAAATTGGTTGATTCTACAAAGTACAGAAAACCGTTTAAAATGGATTAAGTGGTATTTGAGTTATTCATAATCGGTGTGAATTGAGCTAAGTGGAATAAAAATAAAACTTCAAATGGTAACTAATTTTTCTGTTTTCTCTGCCTTTTGAAGTCATCAAAGAGATCTCAAAGTCCATACGTTAATTTGTCTCTGACTGAAAGAGCTCATTTTCAGGAGACAGTGTCTCCAATAATGCTGTCACTCTTTTTTTTTTCTCCCGATTTTTGATCTCAGGGAAACAGTGATTGGCAGGACACACATTACTGTCCTCTGACCAGGAAGGAAAGTGAAATCCCTTAGCATCCTCCCATTACCGATTCCCTGTCCTTCTTTGCGTCCTCTCCCTCTCCCCCTCTCCACCTCTGCATGCCCTGGGGTGGGGGGATGGTGGTCCTCCTAAGAATCAGCCCTTGTTCTTGCCTGGTGGTTTAAGTCTCCTTTTTTTTTTTTTCTTTTCTTTTTTTTTTTTTTTTTTTTGACAGTTACAAAAAGTAATCTCTCAGTCATAATGGTATAAAAAATACATTCTTTCTGATTATAAAATCAATAATTTCATTTTAATGGGGTGGTTTCTTTTGAAAATGCAAAAAAAAAAAGTGAAAATACAAGCCCATTTGTAACACTTTCAGAGATATTGACATTTTGGTGCCTTTGTGTTTTTTTTGTTTTGTTTTTTTGTTTTGTTTTAATTACACAATTGATGGGGCACCTGGGTGGTTCAGTGGTTGAGTATTTGCCTTTGGCTCAGGTCATGATCCCGGGGTCCTGGGATCCAGTCCAGTATCGAGCTCTCCGCGGGAGCCTGCTTCTCCCCCTGCCCATGTCTCTGCCTCTCTCTGTGTCTCTTGTGAATAAACAAATAAAAAATCTTTAAAAAATATTAAATTACACTAGTTGAGATTACTCTATGTATCAGTTCTCCAATATGCTACTTTTTACTTAACATCAATCATCTCTCATGTCATTAAAATTATTAATAGAGGGGATCCCTGGGTGGCTCAGCGGTTTAGCGCCTGCCTTCAGCCCAGGGCGTGATCCTGGAGACTGGGGATCGAGTCCCATGTCCGGCTTCCTGCATGGAGCCTGCTTCTCCCTCTCCCTGTGTCTCTGCCTCTCTCTCTCTCTCTCTCTGTGTGTGTGTCTCTCATGAATAAATAAATAAAATCCTAAAAAAGAAATAAAATTATTAGTAGAACATGATTTTGAAGGATTCATCATATTACATCCTGTGGCTTCTTCATAATTTATTCTGCTATTCCTGTGCTATGAGCAAGTAGTCTCTTTCTGACTTTGCTCTGGTAAATAATATAACAAATTCTTCCCCCCACATGTCTGTCCTGTGTTAGCAGGGGATTCCTGAAGACCCCAGAAAGGACTCTTTAACACCAAACTGCAGTAATCGGTTCCAGGATGGACCTCTGATTTTGAAAAGAAAAGAGGTTCTTGCTTTGTTTGTTTGCCAAAAAAGGTTAACTATCTTTGGGTGTGGCCAAAGTCAGAGGTAGATGAACAAATGCCCTTGACTTGTTTGTGACACAAGCGTGGGTTATCGTATAGGCCACCAGTGAAGGTGAGGTGAAAGTTGAGTAGTTTTTAGCCAGTAAATCGAGGTCCTAAGCTCCCTAGCTTCACATCATTCCAAAATGGAAGTAAGGCTGGCCCTTCTTGGCATGTTGACACCCCGTGTGCCCACCGTCTATTTACACACACACTGTGTGGTCTGGCAGTGGTTGCTTGTTGAAGACACCTAAAGCCAAAGAGAGATGGGTCTAAAGTAGAAGGGCCTCCTCTCTCCCAGCTTCCCTCGTTCTGTTTGTATTTCAGATGACTGCAGTTTTTGCAAGTTCTTCCCCACAGATATCCACAGAAGGACCCTCACTCCCTCTAGTGGAGGACGCACCAGGCAAACCTGCTAATTCCGCCCTGTGAGGTCCAGAAGCCAAGAACTGCTGTCCTCGAATGCCCTCCCAAAACAATGGGAGCCGTGTTTCTCAAGGAGACTCTTCTTACTCCATAGAAGGTTTTGTCTTTAACAGGCCATCTGTGGCTACTGCTGCCACAAGACGAGACAGGAGGGGATGTTTTTTTCCTTCAGGGCAGGATCCTAGCTGCTGCTTCTTCTTTTTTTTTTTTTTCGTTTTCATCAATTCTTTAATCTACTGAGTTGTGTTTCTTTGTCACCAGTGGTAGTGACTTGTGATGGCCAGAGTCACTTTCTGCTGTGTCACTGGCAAAAGGCATTGCTAATATAAACAGGGTCTCGGATAAAGCAGCTGAGAACCTGAGAATCCTCATATAAAGTATTGCAAAAAGTCATCCAATCACTTTTGTTTGGCTTTCTGTAAATGTAAAATTTTAGGAACGTTGGAGAAAAACAGAAGAGAATATCACAAGAGTGAATGACAAGACACATTTAGGGCTCTGTCCGAAGTCTCCATGGGATTCATTTTTCACAGCCGAGCCAAGCATCTCAGAGAGCCACGTTGCTATTTCAAGAAAGAGTCGAGAAGTTTCCATACATGAACTGTCTAAATCCCTTTATTGATCTCTTCTTATGTTTATAAAGAAGTCCTGCTATAGACAGATGAGATCTTGTTCCTGACATCGACCTACCTACTTTTTACCTACCTATCTACCTTGTACTTACTTATCCACTTACCTATGTACCTACCCACTTCCTACCAATCTACCTACCTGCTTATGCATCTACCTACTTCCTACCCACCTACCTCCTACCTACTTACCTGCCTACTACCTAAGGCGAATGGCCATAAGCTTTGAAAGTCTTAGGACTTTCAAGTTCTGAGGCTAGAATTTATTTGCAAAATTAGAGGATTGACTTACATGAGCTAGGAACAGCTCTTTCGGTTGTAAGTCAGCATGGGAAAAACAGCACTTGGCCTCTCTGTAGAGAGCAGCCTCTGGGAAGATTCCTTTGCTCTGCTGTCCACCGCTATCAATGTTTACTAATTTATGATCCAAGGCAAGTTCCAGCCACAAGTAGGAAGCACTTCCTTTTTCTGACTCCTGGCTTGGGCATCCCCTACCCACTCCTTCGCAGTTATGCTGGGGCTTCTGAGCAGCCCGGGCTCTGCGGAAGGCCAGGCAGCCTTCCAATCCCTAATGCGCATTTGCACTCGGTGCAGGAAAACGTCCCCATTTCACGGGAATCTCAGGAATGAGAATGCTGCACTCAAATTCTTCGCCTTTTATTGAAACGAGATCAGAGTGAACACTATAGCTCTGACCTGCGCAAATACAATAAGCACTTCAGCCCAGAAACAGTTTCACCTCTTTTATTAGGTTGGGCTTTCAGTACGTGTTTGAAGAGGAGCTATTTATGGGCTTGCAAACAAAGTGCTGGAGGAAAGGAATTTAAAGGATGTCCTTGAGCAAATTCAGGGGGTTTTATTTCAAGAGGCTAAACCGCATGTTAACCCTTCATCTTCTGGGACACGTCACCCCCTCCGGCTGCTCCCCCCCCCAAGCCTGGGAGTGATGGGGGGCCGGCGCCTCCACTGGGGGAGGGCTCCCGGTGCGGCCTTGGGACAGTCATTTCCTCCAAGTGCTGGCCCTGGCTTTGGAAGATAGTGACGTCTTGATGAACGGGGAAAGGAAAAGAAGTTCCAGACGCAAAAGGGTTTTGTGGGTGAGGGAGGGCGCACTGAGGCGGACTCTATTATCTTTACAGCTCATTCATTACCTGGTGTCTTCAGACCTTAGTCACGGCAATTGTATTGAAAGAATGCATGAACTGTTTTTTTTTTGTTGTTTTTTTTTTTAAATAAAGTGGCCTATTCCTTGTTTGGTGTGCCCCAGGCAAGTGTAGATTTCCTCATAAAATCAATTTGTTGGACAAAAGTGCAGTTAGCCAGGGTGGAGTTACGGCAGAATGCCCGCGGAAGCCTGGCTCTGCCTCTTTGGGTACAGGCAATGGACAGTGTGGGGTAACCATGTCATTTTGGTTTTGGTTTAGTTCCTCTGCTGCTCACACCTCAGTCATTTGACAACTCTTAATGTTGGGTTAGAGAAAGTAAAAAAAAACAAAACAAAACAAAACAAAAAAAACCTTTTATTGGATCACTTGGTTACCCTTTTAAAAGTTTGCTTTTAAGGGAGGCAGTTGAAGCCCCCGTTAGAACAGGGCCATACCCCGCAGCTCCCAAAATACTTGCACGTGATGTTAATAGATGATACTCCAGAAAAAGGTTTTGTGCTCAGATGATTTAGTTAGCATTTCTCTGAGGGAACAAAGCAATTCCTGTTCTCACTGGAACCTCAGTTGCCCCTGGTGCTGTGTCATCCCATGACTGGTGATAGGAGGCATGAGAGCATCCTTGTGCCCCCTGGCACTTGGACTTGGTCGGAGTAAAGTAGCTGCTCTGTTGCTAGGGAGCATGTGTCTCTGATCAAGTGATTGGACCCTAGGGTTGAAGAACGGCTGCATTCAGAGGTGCAGGCACCCCATTATGCATCATCCCCTGTGATCTCCTGGGCCACCTGCTATACATTCTGCTGCTGCCAAGTAGCACTGGACAGGAGGGCCTGTGCTAAGCCCTGTGCTTAAAACCGCGCTCTGCCTCTCTGCCAAAGGGCTCTCCCCAAAAAGCAATGAAGCGATACCCACTGGGAGCCTTTCTAGACCAATGGTTCTCCGAATGTGGTTCCCAAAACAGTAGCATCACATCACCTAGGAACTTGTTAGAAATGTAGATTCTAAAAAAAAAAAAAAAAAAGAAAGAAAAAGAAAAAGAAATGTAGATTCTTCGACCCCATACAGAACAACTGCATCAGAGACTCTGAGGGATGGGACCAGAGGTCAGTGTTTCAACAGCCCTCTTGGTGATTCTGATGCCTGCTCAAATTTGAGAACTGATGTTCTAATCTGGACTATGCTCTGGGGGGCCTGGGATTCAGAGGTTTGCTGCTCAAAGGTTCCGGATCCACCTTCAGGTCTGCACAGGCCTCTTCCTGGGTCCAAAGACAGATGAACCTCCTATGGCCCAAAGCAGCCCTCAGAACACGCTACGGGGACAAGAGCTTGCATGTGGGGTCTGGGCTGTTCACAATCATCTGTTAAGTATCGAAGTCACTATGAAAGTACATTTTTCAGGGGATCCCTGGGTGGCTCAGCGGTTGAGCTCCTGCCTTTGGCCCAGGGCCTGATCCTGGAGTCCTGGGATCGAGTCCCACACTGGGCTCCCTGCATGGAGCCTGCTTCTCCCTCTGGCTGTGTCTCTGCCTCTCTCTCTCTCTCTCTCTCTGTGTCTCTCATGAATAAATAAATAAAATCTAAAAAAAAAAAAAAAGAAAGTACATTTTTCAGAGTATGAAGCTAAAACATAATTTATTTAACAGTCTGTTAGTTTGAGTTATAACTTTTAAATATTTAGACATATGGTAGACAGGCCTCCAATTCTACACCCATCCTGGTCTCTGCAAATGTTAGGGGTGGTCCTGCAGCTCGAAGTCTCTATTCTTTTATTTCTCAGTTTATTCATTCACTCCTGTATATGAATTCAGGTCTACCTCTTTCTTGAGATTCCCTCTTTGATGTGACATTATCATCATACCTTTCTTTGCTTTTTAAATCATGGTTTCCTTTCATTCTTTGAACGGATTTTTAACAGCTACTTGGAAGTCTTTTTCCTGAGAATTTTACCATCTGTTTGCTTTCACCAGCTGTTTCTTTTGCCTGCCTAGTATATGGGTCACACTTTCCTGTTTCTTTGCATGTCTGGTAATTTTTTCGTTGGGAACTGAACATATTGTGGCAGCTCTAGTACTGCCCGCCTCTCCCGCCCCGGGTGTTGTTAGCATTCTGTCCTTGTCTAGCTTGTTTAGTGATGGGCCTGGATCATTTCAGGGGTTTCACTGGCCCCACCCCCGCTCCCCCCAGTATTAGGACTCTGGGTCTCTCCTCAGGGAAGTACAGTTTGGGGTATGCCCACAGTCCCCCGGGGATGGCACTGGCTGGGTAGGGCGTCCGTCTTCTCCGGGCCTGACCACTCCCAGCTATTAGGATGCGCTATGGCAGGCTGATTAATTGCTTTATTGTTTTTTCGCAGTACCTTAGAGACATAAATTGCTCTACAGACGCATCCAATCACACGCAGGTTCCCTTGAAGGATGAGTTCCCCAGTTCACTGTTTGGTATATGTTCTGACCCCAGAAGGAGTCCGCCCAGCCATGTCCTTCCTGCATGCCATTTCTTCTGAAAATCAGCCAGCCAACAGTTTAATCTCTATCTTCACCAATCCCACAAACCTCTCCCAATTCACCCTCCCCACTCCCATCACCATATCTGCTGTTATTGAGACCTCCCTAGGCTTCAAGTTCTCTACCTGTTGGTTGCAAATGAAACCAGTTCCTTTGGGGAGAGTAGAAGCTATCTGTTTTATGGGGTGTTTCCCCCCCAATCAGAATTTCCAAGCCAGGGCAGCCCAGGTGGCTCAGCGGTTTGGCGCCACCTTCAGCCCAGGGCCTGATCCTGGAGACCTGGGATCAAGTCCCATATCGGGCTCCCTGCATGGAGCCTCCTTCTCCTTCTGCCTGTGTGTCTGCCTCTCTCTCTTTCTCTCTCTCTCTCTCTCTCTCTGACTCTCATGAATGAATGAATAAATAAATAAATAAATAAATAAATAAATAAATAAATAAATAAATAAATAAAATCTTTATAAAAAAATTCTGAGCCGCAGGACACCTGGGTGGCTCAGTGGTTGAGCATCCGCCTGTGGCTCAGGTAGTGATTATGGGGTCCTGGGATCCACATTGGGTTCCTGCAGGGAGCCTGCCTCTCCCTCTGCCTACATCTCTGCCAATATCTGTGTCTCTTATGAATAAATCAAATATTAAAAAAAAAGAATTTCTGAGCCAGGGCTCTGTAGGTGGGAGTGGGGACCATAACACCTTTTTCTCTGAGTAACACCTCTGCTTTAGGAGCCCAGCACTTGGGACGCTTTGGTAGCTCAGCAGTTGGGCACCTGCCTTCAGCTCAGGTCATGATCCTGGCACCCGGGATTGAGTTTTATATTGGACTCCCTGTGAGGAGCCTGCTTCTCCCTCTGCCTGTGTCTCTGCTTCTCTCTCTCTCTCTCTCTCTCTCTCTCTGTGTGTGTGTGTCTCTCATGAATAAATAAATAAATCTTAAAAAGAAAAAAAGGAGTCCAGCATTTGATGAACATGGGAGAGCAGTAGCCTGAGAACTTCTTGCCTCTCCTAGCATGGAACCACTCACTGCCTTACAAGCCAGACCAGGAATGATGGAGGCCCCAGTATTCTTAGCAATACTATACCCAGAGTAAAACCTACCTTCCATCAGCAGGGCTCAGGGAACCCTCACCTCCCTATTACACACCCGCTCACACCTTGGCCTCAGCACTGGGGAGTTGAGCAGAATGCTGATATCCTGTTCCTCCAAGGAAGAAAGCACTCCAGTTGGGAGCTGAGAGAGAGGAAGCCCTGCGTCCTTGGCTCCACCAGTCTAGAATGGTGTCTTTGCCTCACTGAACTGGGCAGGGGAGGGGGGAGGGGGCGGGCAGGAGGGAGTGGTCCTTGCTCAAATACCACAGACTCCCTATCTTAACTCAGTTTTCCTAGATTTTCTTGCATAGATGTTTCTTCATTTACTGTATGCCCTTGGGACCTTAGGCCATATAGTAAATGCAGTTTTAAAAAATACTTTTCACCAATTTCACTGGGAAACAGGTTTACAGAGCTCCTCATGCTGTCATGCCAGAAATTGATCTTTATTTGAATTTATTGGATATTCTATTGAGCACCTACTATATGCCAGGTACTATACAAGTGTTGGGAACATAACAGCAAACGAAAGGGATGTAGTCTTATAGATTGTGATCTAGCCAGGTGCTTGGTGTGTGGAGGGAACTTAATAAATATTTGTCAAATAAATGAATGACTACCAAATAAAAATACTTTTCTTTCATAGGTTCTGCTTGGTTTGTGTTTTGTTTTCACAAGACACCTGAGAAATTCCTGGACCATCTTGCTATCTGACTTTCTGGACATTTAGAGGTGCTTGGAGTGTTGACAACACCTGCCTACAGTAGGCTTGTTCTATCATAAAGTTTGCAAAATCTTCCTCTAATTCCAATTTTATTAAAGGAGTACAGGTGGCAGTTGCTATCATTGTTCTGTTATTTGTTATTTTTTTCCTCTCTGCCTTTGCGGACTTTCACTGAAGATTAAAAGTATGCCTTTACCACAGGGTGGCAGGCTTGGTGACTACAAAGGCATATTTTTTGCATATTCATTCCTGGCCAGGAAGGACTATATTTTGGGTTGTGCAACCTCAGAAGACCAGTCTGTATTCATTTCCCTGGAAATCTTTCTCTACTTTACATTTTTTTTTCCCAGCATCTGATTATGTCCTTTCCAATGCCCCACAATGTTACTTCTTCCTACTTCTTATGGTCCTCTTAGGGGAACACAACAGAAATGCTGGGGCTGAACTGTGTACGAGAAGAGGAAAATTGAAGTGTACAGTCCCAGAAGAGACTTGCTGCCACTGCTCTGACCCTAGCACTTAATGAGTAGGGGAACAGTCTGATAGCTGTCCAGAGAGGCTGTGTTTAGCAGCGTGAGGCTGAGGACATAACTGGGAAGATTTATCAAAATAGATATTCTTCCCCCTAAGAGCCTGTCAGAGTCTAGTAAATGCAGGGTTGGGGCATCAGTAGCTAATGGGACTGAAGGAAGACCTGGCATGCATGCAGGTCAAGAAAGCTTTCTCCAGAAACACAGTCTTACCTTCAGGGAACTAAGGAGATGTCCCTAGAAGTTTACCACCACAACTATGATTTCAGTAAATTCTAAAACAAGCATATCCTGTCTCAGCTCCTTGTGTCTCTATTTCTGCTCTGACCTGAGGTGCAACTAGACCAGGTGATAGTAAGTTATTTCAGCACCCGTGAGAAGAGCTAAGTAAGCAACCCTGGAGGATAATATACTCCACTCACGAACTGGGGCAATGAGTCCCTTCATGGGACTTAAGGAAGCCTGGCAAGGAGGGTCTGAACTGGCTGTTGGGAAAATTGTTCCCAGAATGACCGGGGTGATCTCGTGTTCACATGACTTTGGTTTTACATTAAAGCAATTCTTCAAATGTATAATAAAGTGAAATTTTAACCCTTCCTGAGAATATATATTTAAGTTGAAAAATCTATTTTGCCATTTGTACATTTATTTACTTACTTATATAATTTAACAAGTACTCATTAAGTGCCAATTTTGTGCAGATGCTGTCCTAGGCATTAAAATAAAGATGAATAAGATATGGTCTCTGACCTTAGAAATTCCACGGTCTAATAAGGTTAATGGATCCATATGCACACAATTACAATTTGACAATATTCGGAGAATGACAGAAGGGTCTTTGGGAACATAGACGGGGTGGACCTAATTCTGACTGAGTGGAGGAGTGTTTCCAAGAAGGCTTCCTGGAGGAGGTAGTACTTAGTTGAGTCTTACAAGGTGAGTAGGATTCAGCCACCATATAGAGGGTTGGGTAAGGACATTATGGGCATAAGGTCAACCTAGACACAGACACAGAGCCCATGTGAGAAGCCTCATAGGGTGTTCGGAGAACTATAAGAGCTAAGTTTATGAGATCATGAAGTGCAAGATGGGGGACAAGAGAGACGTGATGCTATTCTGGAGAAGATAGCTCATTAAAGAACTTGAACCTTGCTTTTCAGGCAAAGAAGAGCCATTGGAACATTTTATACAGTGAGGGGTATAGTCTGATTGTTGGCTTTGTGAAGAATAGATTGGGTGATTGAGGCAATATTGGAAGGCAAGGAAACCAAGACTGTTGGCCAGCAAATGGACAGAAAGGGTTAGATGTAAGAAATAGCTGGAAGTTATGACCTATGAGATTTGGAGATTGATTGAATGTGAGCATGGGAGAAGGGAAAGTTGATGATCTAACCTAGGGTCCTACTATCAGCCTCACCTTAGGAGCACTGTGATAAACTGTGCTGTCCTTCCTAGTGCCCTGAATAACATGGATTCAAATCACAGTGCCTGGAAATTGATCTTTTTATGTTTTCATGTCTTGAAGATTCTTATCCCACCCCACTGAGAACTCCATAATATAATGTAAAAATAACTAGGAAGCAAAAACCTTTAAAATGTGCTAATATGGCAGGTGAAAAAAATTATTCAAATTGTTGAACTGAGATTTTTATAATTATGATTGCATTACATAAGAGCATAGTTTGGGGGCATTTTTCTTTCTCTGGGACTTTTCACGCCTGAATCTTTTAAAAGATCTTTTTTTTGTGCTTTTTTTGAGGGGAGTAGATGAAGATGGAAAAGCAAAGGTATGTTGCCCTTGGCAACTCGACTTCAACTATCATAGCACCACTGAGCAAAAATAGCTACGTAATTAAAGGATGTGGCACTGGGGAGCACTGCTAGCCTGCAGGGGAAAGTCCACTCACTCTGGCTCCAAGTATCATAAAGATGGTCTTCATTTCCAGTCTGGAATAGAAATTTGCCTTAGGTGTAGCTTGTTTAATTAATTAATCCAATAAATGTTCTGTAAGCATCTTCTATGTACAATACAAACAAGGACACAGTCTCTGTTCTCCTGAGAGCTCATATGCTAGTTGGAGGACAGAGAGAGAGAGAAAGAAAGGAGCAGGAGCAAGAAGAGGTAAAGGGAAGAATTTCAGATAATGAGAAATGCTATGAAGAAAATAAAATAAGAAGGACTAGTGACAGACTAGTAGAGGCAGAGATGATCTGGAGTGGGAGCATGGCTTACATGTGTGGTACCGTTTCATTGCCCTAGATCTTTTCCAGTGGTGGTACTGACATATTTGACATCTGGAGTGGATCATATTTTAACCACCACCTCCTCTAGACACCAAAGCTATTTTCACTAAAGATTGTAAAATTAATAATGTCAAAAAGAAACATAGTAAAATTTCTCTTTTCTTGAACTTTGTAATATATTCTGGTCAACAAAAAGGTTTGTTTGTTTGTTTGTTTGTTTGTTTGTTTTTTAAAGATTTTATTCTTTCATGAGAGACACACAGAGAGAGGCAAACACACAGGCAGAGGGAGAAACAGGCTCCCCACTGAGCAGGACTCCATCCCAGGACCCTGGACCATGACCTGAGCCACAGGCAGATACTTAACTGACTGAGCCATCCAAGAGCCTCTAATATTTAAATTTTAAAACAGTGAAGCACTGACAACCATGAGGTGTAATTGTGGGGGGCTGAGGTGCAAATTTTAATTCCTATTTTATGGAATTTTAATCTTTGTAAAATGCATTCATTTTAATTGATGGTTGTTTTGAAACTAAGTCATGAACTCAGAAAACGACTTCCTATTGGTGACATGATTTCATAGTTGCCTAAATTATACTTTTTCCATTTTATTAGTTTTCATTTACTCATTACTGAAAAGTTACTTACCTAGAATGTTATTATATCATGGAGCCTGCAGGGAGCCGGATGTGGGATCCGATCCTAGGACTCTAGGATCACGCGCTGGGCCAAAGGCAGGCTCTAAACCACTGAGCCACCCAGGGATCCCTCAATAAAAAAGGTTTTAAAGCCTAAAATAAGTATTACAGTATAATAAAGAAAAAGAAAGCACAACTATTCAATAGATTTTATAACTACCTAGCAGTTGGAAGTTCAATTCTTTGGTTGCAAATTGATATAATAACATTCTAGGTAAATAACTTTTCAGTAATGAGTAAATGAAAACTAATAAAATGGAAAAAGTATAATTTAGGCAACTATGAAATCATGTCACCAATAGGAAGTCGTTTTCTGAGTTCATGACTTAGTTTCAAAACAACCATCAATTAAAATGAATGCATTTTACAAAGATTAAAATTCCATAAAATAGGAATTAAAATTTGCACCTCAGCCCTCCACAATTACACCTCATGGTTGTCAGTGCTTCACTGTTTTAAAATTTAAATATTAGAGGCTCTTGGATGGCTCAGTCAGTTAAGTATCTGCCTGTGGCTCAGGTCATGGCCCAGGGTCCTGGGATGGAGTCCTGCTCAGTGGGGAGCCTGCTTCTCCCTCTGCCCCTCCCCACCCTCATGTTCTCTCTTTCTCTTTCTCACAAATAAATAAAATCTTTGAAAAAAAAATTTAAATATTAAATTTCAAAAATCCCTCCAAGCGGTCACCCTGAGTGACAGGATTGGAATTCAAGTCTTCCTTTACAATCTCTCTGCTGTCACTGTTACTTAGAATCTGTCGAGCAGCCCAGGTGGCTCAGTGGTTTAGCGCCGCCTTCAGCCCAGGGCGTGGTCCTGGAGACATGGATCGAGTCCCACGTCGGGCTCCCTGCGTGGAGCCTGCTTCTCCCTCTGCTTCTCCCTCTGCCTGTGTCTCTGCCTCTCTCTCTTTCTCATGAATAAATAAATAAAATCTTTGAAAAAAAAGAACCTGATCGTCTAGGTGGAAGGACTTGTAGCACCACAGAGATTGCAGACGTGAACTCCAGAGCAAGCAGGAAGATTCTGCAGTCAAATGCTCTACCCCTGAGCTATACCCCCAAGCAGGAAGATTCTGAACTGGGAAAAACTTACTCTCCAAAGGAACCTGTACAACTGAGTGGGCATGTGCTGGCGGCCAATATTAGAATGGGTTTCTCCTAAATCCATTAAATTCTATATATAATACAGCGTATGTTAAAGGATAAATTATAAAAATGTGATCATCTGACATATACATATATTATTAATACTCAATAAACTGCAGCAATTGCTTGAAACTTAGATCAGCTAAAGATTTGGGGGGAGGGGGAGGAGAGGAATAATATCACTGACCCTGTTTCAAATTGGTGAATTCTCTACAGCCCATGTGCTGCCTTTCGAGCTGTACCCGGGGCTTGAGGGCTCCCAGTTGCTCATCTGCCCTTGAGGCGCCTTTTCCCCAAACTCCCGTCCCGGGGACTACCTGTGGCTTAAACTCTAGCTCCTTTCCCCAGGGAGTGAGGGGCCTTACGAATGCAAATAATGCAAACACTCGGTGCAGGCTCGCTTTGCCCTCGTGGTGATTTTCACTTCAATCTGAGTTTATCAGAGCCTGTCCCTGGAGCTTAGTCACTCATTCTCCTGTTGGTTTATTCAACGTGTTTAATCGTCCCGCAGTGTGGGCCCGGGACTGCCGGGTGATGTCCTAAGGGGGCGCGCGGTCTCGCGGCAGGGACAGGCCAGCGCTGGGGCTGGGGGCCCGGCTCGGAGCCGCCGACGGAGGGGGCGCTGGGAGGAAGGCGGCACCCGCAGGGGGAAGCGGGGCTCTGATCAGCACCCCTGGAGCCGGCACCCAAAGGCGCCCGGACCGCCGGCGGGGCATCTCCGCAGAGGAGGGCGCTGAGCTCCCAGGGCCCTGAGAGCCTCGTTTCGGCTACTGTGGGAGACAACGACGGGGAAGCCTGTGGGGACCTGCCCGAGCTCGGGCCCCAGGGGAGCTCGAGACGCAGGGGAGACGCAGGGGAGACGCAGGGCCGCCTCGGCCTTCCCAGGCGCCTCGGGACTCTCCGCGGAGCCTCCGTCCCGGTCCCGAGAGGGTCTTTGATGGGAAAGTGGCCCGGATCCCCTTCCCATGAATTTCCCATTAATTAGCACACTCCTTCCTCTGCCAGAGCCCCCCCCCCCCCCCAACCAAGAGCTGTCCATCCTGTGTCCCCTTTGCAAAACCGTGCCTGGTCTGAGGTTGGACTTGGGCAGAGCCGCGGGCGCGACCCCTTCCCCACAGCAGATGACTTCCAGCCACGGTGTCTGGGCGCACAGGCCCTCTGCACCCGCAGCTTCCAGGTCTGGAGCTCCAGGGGCTGCAAGCAGATCACCCGCCCTCTGACGAATCAACAGCGGGGCCGGAGTTGCGGACTCTGTGTCACCGCCGCGGGGCTACATCACTCACCTTCTCTCCTCTGATCACGTAGGCATTTTCTCATCCCACCTCACAAGAAGGGTGAGTAAGGTACAGTGAGATATTTTGAGAGAGACAGAGAAAGAGACCACATTCACATGACTTTTGTTACAGCACAGCACTATAATTGTTGTTGTTTATTATTAGTTATTGATGTGACTCTCTCACTGTGCTTAATGTCTAAATTAAATTGATCACAGGCCTATATGGACAGGAGGAACCATAACAGACATAGGGTTCAGCACTATCCGTGGTTTCACACATCCACTGGGGGGCTTGGCAGGAATCCCCTACAGACAAGGGGGACCCCTGCGGTTGTCAGAGAACCAGAACAAATTCTTAGAATGTCAGGTTGGGAGCTGGCGTGAAGGGAGTTTGCCTTGGTTTCTGAATCCTGGAGCTGTTTTCCCTGGAGTAGGGGGTGGGGGTGGGTGGGTGGAGATAGAGAAGAAAGGAGTTTAAACCCAGAAAGTCTTGAGAAGTCCTCTGCACAGGCATTTCAGACGGGTGCTGGGCTAGACTCTGTGACCAGGAGTTTGGCCAAGACTGAGTGTGCCAGGCTAGTTAGCATCTGAAAGCCGGGCAGGAAATATAGAAGCCTGCCTCTCCACAGCTCCTAGCGGCTGGAGAAAGGAAGTAGAGGAAGGATAACTGTCAGACTTGCTTCCACCCCCTCCTCCTCAAAAAACAAAAAGGAGACATCTATTTGATAAAGGCCTCATGGGCCAGGGGTAAGGGGGGTAATGCCACTCACTAGCTAGATGATGTGGGGAGGGTAACACTTTCTGGGCCTTGGTTTTCGCTTCTGGAACAGGGATTGGTCTTTTTGATCCCTGTGGGCTTCCTTCCCATTCTGAGAAGCTGGCCTTAAAGTCGGGCCTGCTCTGGGGTGGAGGGCAGGGGGGTCTCATGGGTGAAAGACTGGGCCAGCTGAAGTTCAGAGGTATCATCTGTAGGTGTTCCGACAAGCTGAGGAGCGCTGCAGGGACACAGTTGTCATTTGTTCATAAAGATCTTATTCTCACATTAGGGTGATCACATATTAGGGCTTTGAAAAGGGGAACAAGGGATCCCTGGGTGGCTCAGCGGTTTAGTGGCTGCCTTTGGCCCAGGGCATGATCCTGGAGACCCGGGATGGAGTCCCATGTTGGGCTCCCTGCATGGAGCCTGCTTCTCCCTCTGCCTGTGTCTCTGCGCCCCCTCCCCTCTGTGTCTCTCATGAATAAATAAATAAAATCTTTAAAAAAAAAAGAATTTGAAAAAAAAAGGAAAGGAGAACAAGACATGGTCCTTACTCTCAAGCAGTGCCTAACCGTGAAAACAAGACATACATATAGACGAAAGGAAAGCCATTCAGGATTAAAGGGCAGCTCTGAGCCCTCCTCAGGAAGCATCATAGGAAGGAGTGCTTGCTAGCTGAGTGCTCAAAAGAACAGGTTCTTACACTTCGCCGCCGCCGAGGGACTAATTACAGTGTGCTGATTCATTGCTCAGGAAGCAGCCATCAGGTAACATTTCTAGAGCCCTTTTTGGGAAAGTAGAAGTGGAATGAATGAGGCCAAGGTCATAGGAGCCATGTCTCATAACAAGGATTAAAAAAAATGTTCCTTGGTCCCACCCTGTGCCCTCTGTTGGCTGTGAGAGGGCTTCAGTCCCCAGGACAGGGGTGACTGAATGGCAGGAGGCCCATGTGGCAGGCCCTCCAGGACTGTCTGTTTCGATGAAGGGCATGAGATTGCACATGTTGCCATATCAGTGCCAGTCCTCCCAGCCCCCCCACACCTGCTCACAGAACCAGCCCTCCTCTTCTCACTCCCCGCCGTGCTGTCAGCATCCTTGGCTCCCTCAGGCCAGCCCTAGTCACAGGAGCCTGTTGCAGGAAGTACAGGTAGGTGCCACTGGGGCTGAACCAGGTGCCGGCAAGTCGGAATCTGAAGTTGCTCCCCATCTCTTGAGGGGACACTGAGGTAATCTCTGATCTCTGATTCCCTCTGGATATCTGCTTCGTTCTGGTTGTTTTCCATAGCTGGAAATTCTCTGCCTGCTTATCAGGGTTCATGTGATAGGAAATGGCTGTCCCGAGCCCCAGCTCTCTTGAATCACTCAGCTGCCAGGCCTGGGAAAATGCTTTCCAGATTGCAATTCTCATTCTCAAGACAAAGAATCTCTTAGGTCATCTGGGGTCCCATCTCTAGACCAGATCTCATCACTGTGGCCAGAGAATGCCCTATCCCTTCCCCAGAATCTGTGGGAATGGCTAGTTGTCAAAGAAGGGAGTGTGGACAGAGCCTTTTCTCCGAAATGTCTCTGCGACATTCCTGCTGCTATCAGAACAGCATCTTAATTACTCACAGGTAGAGTATTTTGTCCTGCTAAAATATGATCAATGAATTCCAGAGACCAAGAATGGGGTCCTAGAGTCATTTCTGCATCCCTAGGCTAGAGGACCAGGCTTGTAACATGAGACATGGAACGTTTTAGATATTCAGTAGACTTTTATACATAGAGGCTGTGAATGAATGGTTTCTTTAGGCTCATTTGGCAAGTAAAGAGGGCAAGGAAGTCAGCACAGAGACTGGCGGGGGGAGGGGGCTGTGTTTTATTCCTAAATGCTCTGTCTCCCTCCCAGCCCTACAGAAGACCAAAATCCACAAGCTTTGAGCAGAGTGGCATTTGCTGTGTGATATTCAGTTCCTTCACACACATTCCCTATTAATTAACACAATTCTTCCTTAGCACATAAGTTGGCAGGGACCTGCAGAATCAGAGCACTTTGAATAGCTGCCAAACTGTCCATCTTGTACCTAGTTGGCATAATGTTCAGCGTGTGAATGCTGGCTATCCAGCCGTGCTGCCAAAGAAATGACGCTTGGCTTCTGAGTTGACAGGAATGTCTCCACCTTTGCTTTTTTTCCCCATCGTGGAGTTTGCTTTTTTGTCTTTTTCCAAAGTTCAGGGCCAGTTTGTATACTCGAACCAACTTGTCATGTGGGAGAACAGTTATCTTTTGAAGCAGGGTCCCATCACACTCAGCCCTGGCACTAGGATGGGAGGAGTGTTAACTACCAACTATTTAACAGACCTCTCTTCCCCAAGATCATTGGAGTCTCTACTTACAGAAAGCTGATTTGTCCCTATAATAGAGTAGATAGACACTGGGGCTTCACCTCAGGCTGGCCTGAGCACCTTGATTCCTCTCTCTCATTCTTTCTGAGGAGTTATTCTTAGTTTCACAGAGCACCTTTTGCTCTGAGTGCAAAGTCACTGTCTTAAGTGTAGTGCTATAGTTCTCATGATTAACATTTGGATCACACTTAAGGGGAGGGAGGAACTGAGTAGACTGCAAATCCAAAGTTACTCTTCTTTAAAAATCAAATACATCTACTTAAAGACATTGTTCTCATTGCCATTCATTTTGAAATAACACGTTAAGAAGTGTTTACACAGGACACTCAGTTCATCCTTCTGCAGAATGTCCTCTTTGGGGCATTCAAGAGAGATGAGGTCATGGTCAGGTGCTGAGGTTCACATGGGGCTGCTCGGGGAGACATCCTGGGACTCTAGTGTTTTCGGCTCAGATGGCAAATGCCTTTTCCATACATATATGAAACAACCTCTCATATTTATAGTCAATTTCTCAAAATTATTAAATGCAATATAGTGCGTTCTGGATGTGTTGTGGGTGTTTTAAAATTGTCAGAGTTTTCGTAATTGTTGGCTGTAAAAATCTGCATGGACATGTGTTTTTTATTAAGACATAAGCTCACACATCATCCATTCATAACACATTACTGACTCTGCTCCCTCTATTAGCAGCTGGAAAAAGGAATGGAAAGTTGAATTGAAAATGAATTTATATGTTCATTTAGCTTGGTTAATTAGCTGCTGAAATAATGTCCCCAATTTTTAATGGGTGCTCCACTTGATGGATAAGACAGATGCCCAAGATGAGGTGACAGCTCAAAAAGGCACCTGGTTTATGATAATGTTTGTCAAAAACATGACAGGAAAAAGCAGGTTGGAATGTTTTATCTGCCAACAAACTAGATGCTGCCAAGCCTGGAGGCAGTTAACTGACAGCCTGTTTAAACTGAGCCTGCTTACATAATAATAGAACCATTTTGTATTCTAGATAATGCTAATGTATGCAAATTTACCAGTAATACATTTCTTAAAGTGCTGTGGACAGTAGGGCTGATTGTGTCTACAAGGGAACCTGGAGAACTGGAGGGGGAGGGTAGGAAGTAGAATGTGTAGCTCTTTGAGGGATCATACATGAGGCTTACACATGAATGTGTTTTTTTTGTACATTATTCATGCTGTTTTTCAGTTCTATTAATTGGTGTGGCCACCATCAACTTTCTGAGGCCACTTCCAGTTTGCAATGGCATCTTTTTTTTAGTTGAAAATCTCATTTAAATGGAATAGCGTACATTTCTGGTCTTTAAAATCTCCCTGAAGTGGATTCAGAATCTCCATTTTGTTTTCCTCAGATATTCCAAAGTTCCCAGAGTTCATTTTATTAGGTCAAAATCATTTACCTTCTCAAGATGCTGGGGAGTATGTTGAAGGATTGCCATTCCCATTGTGTAGAGGGAGATTTGAGGTACAGTGAAGCTGAGACCTCTACCCACTTGGTATTGGGGCAACAGATAGAATTTGCTTCTCTGATTTCTAGTTAATGCACTTTTGTGTTCCCCTCCCTACAACACTACTTAGTGATGCCTGATTAAGTGTCTCATTAGACCTGCTGAAATTGAGGCATATAGGTGGAGTCACTGGTTGAAGATATCTACACTGGTAGACATCTATTTTGGATGTGGCCAGGGAAGGGTCAGTCTCTGCTCTGCCGGGGAGCTATGCCTTGTGGAACTGTCTGCTACCCTTTCTTCTAGTTCCTTCTTTTTGTCAGGAACTGGATAACAGTATTAACTGTTTCTGATGAGAGTTTTATCCTTTCTGGTGCTGTTCTTTCATACGACAGAATGTTGAAGATAAAAGTTACCTCTGAAAACAACCAGCTTAAACTTTTCAATTGGCGGAAATTTTATGAGGAATTAGACCCACAGGGTTTAAGCAATTTTGCCTGGCAAGGCTACAACTCTCATATCTATTTAGCATCAGTGTTTGGGATGCTATACACGTAATGATTCTTTATCTTTGTTATCTAGTTGTGATTACTATTATAGCTAATTTTGCTTGAGTACTTGCTATTTGTCAAGTGCCTCACATGCATTTAGTCCCTATCACAATCCTCAAAATGAGTCACTTATCCTAAGTTTGCAAATGAAGGAGCTAAAACTAGATGAGGTTGAGTAACTTGTCTGGGGAATTGTTAAGTGAAAGACTAGGGACTTTAGTTTACAGAGCAGGCTCATGTCAGGGAGGAAAAATTTTCCTTCCATCCCTCTATGTTCTTTGACTGGTCTCATAATAAAATTGACATAGACACTAACAGGAGAAAAATGAATTTCATAAGTACAGGAGACCCATAAAAATGAGACGCAAAAGCAAGTTGTGCAGTTGAGCCTTATACATCCTGAGCTAAGGAATGAGATAGGGACCCAGGATTTCAAAGGGGAGGAGGATGATTCACAGGACAACAAGGAGAGCAGATAGGGGGCACCTGGGTGGCTCAGTGGTTGAGCATCTGCCTTTGGCTCAAGCCATGATCCTGGGGTCCTGGGATCAAGTCCTGCATAAGGTTCCCCACAGGGAGCCTGTTTCTCTCTCTGCCTATGTCTCTGCCTCTCTCTGTGTATCTCTCATGAATAAATAAATAAAAATTTTTTTTTTATAAAAGGAGCAGATTGTTAGACGTTTGCCCTGCCTTACAGATAGGTCATTCAGATAAAAGTTATCTTTGGTAATAGCTCTCTATTTGGACTAGGCCCACTATCTAAATTCTTATAGGTTGTTAAGGGAGAGGTAAACGTTTTTGCTGAGTCTGCTGAGTCCTGATTGCCTTCAACTCAAATAATCCACGTGCCAAAGTGACATATTTCGGGGTCATGTATTCTGCTCTTCTACTTTGGAAGTCCATGGCTTTACCAGTTATTTTCCCCCATCACATTTCACTTCTGCCCTGACAGGAATGATACTGTCACTCACTATCAGGATGGCCTAGAAATCTTATCACGTATGTGATGTCAATTTATAGAGGGATCTTTTGTAGCAAGAATTTCGTCTAAAAATACATAAGAGCCCTCCTGCAGATATTTTGGTTTAATTGCTATGGAATGGTTTACAGGGCAAGTTTTTTAAAGCTCTCCAAATAATTCTAAAGTTCAGCTAGGGTACTATAGAGTATTAGAGACAGAATATCTAATTCTGGACAGAATTAGAGAATCTCATTGCCAGTGACTACCATGAAATTGCAACTGATCATGGATTTCCAGGTTGTGATGTTCTACATTTCCATGCCTACTACTTTTATCAATCGTACTCATTTGAAACAGGTCAAGAAAAGGGTTAGCTTTTTTCCAGCACTTCACACTGTCACCATGATTCCTTTTGCATTTATACTTATCTAACTGTGATCTTCATTTTGTGGAGAAATGTAATGATGCCTGAATCTGTCACCTTCCCTGGCTGTTCATCGGCTTTGGTAGAGGATGAGGTGTGTTGGGCTCAGTCTGGAACACTAAGTGCCTCCATTGCCTATAATTCCATTATTTTGCAGGTGACCCCTGTGCTCAGCTGAGGAAAGTCTAACTGATGCCCAGATCTCTTGAAAGTAACTAAGGGGAAAGCTCTCTTCTCTAGGGTGATGGTATGCTGAGTTTCCCAGTCTCTTCTGTTTCCAGTTTTGACCTTGACTGATAAGGACAGATTCTTTGACTCTAGAATTGTCCTTTCCAAGTATACCAGTGAGTAGGTTAGGTAGTGATAGTGTAGAACAGAAAACACAACAGAAGCCAGGAGCCATTATTAACTCAGACCCTTAGTAAGGGGAAATTATGCATCATGTGGCTTGCATTCAGGCAGGTGCGGGGAGGAATAAAAGAGGCTAGTAATTTCTTTGCTCCTCTATTTTATTTCTATTTTCATCTCCAGCCAGCCTAGAATTGGTCAGAACTAACTAGAAAAAGGGCCTGTGGTGCAGAGATGCTGAACACCCATATCCGCCTGAACTTCAGGACCAGTTTAGTGCAAAAAGGAATCCAAACTATTCATCCGCCTCAGGATTCTTATAACTTACTGTAAAAGAGAGCAGACAAATGGATTTTCTGGTTCTCTCATGACACTCCCCTGTTCAAGATCTTCTGATGGTTGCCCAACTGCCTTGTGGCCCATCCATCTGAGTGTAGAGCCTGGCACACAAGGCCCTCCACCATCTGACTCCTTTCTTCTCCAAGCCCCACATCAGTGTGCTCCTCATCCCAACCACTAGCCATGGTTCCAGAACATACCTTGCTGCCTCATGTATCTCTGCCTTTGATGAAGATGTTCCTTCTGTTTGCACTTCTCTTATCCTTTCTATCTTTTGTGACCCAGCTCTAGCCTGTCCTCCTCCATGAGGTGTTTCCTGACACCTCTTTCCCAGACTGACCTGAATTTTTTTTAATTCACCACACAATACCCTATTTAGATATGTGGCTGAGTACTGAGTACTTTTAGATATGTGGCTGAGTACTTTTTTTAAAACAAATATTTACTTAATTATTTGAGAGACAGAGAGAGAGAGAGAGAGAGAGAAAGCCTGCACACATGCATAGGGAGACGCTCTTCTAGCAGACAGCCCACCTAGCAAGGAGCCCGATGTGGGGCTTGATCTCACAACCAATGCGATCATGATCTGGGCTGAAACCAAGAGTCAGATGCTTAACTGACTGAGCCACTCACATACCCTTGATATCACTTTCTTATACATTTTTTAAAGATTTTGTTTTATTTATTCATCATGAGAGACACAGAGAGAACGAGAGGCAGAGACACAGGCAGAGGGAGAAGAAGGGTTTCACGCAGGGAGCCTGACGTGGGACTTGATCCCGGGTCCCCAGAATCAAGCCCTGGGCTGAAGTTGGCACTAAACCTCTGAGCCACCTGAGCTGCCCTACATTTTTGTTTAAATAATTCATTATGAATGTCTGAGCTCCTGTGATTACATATACAAGGGTCCTGGTGCTAGGGTCACTTTTTGGCAAAGCCTCATAACATGACATTTTCCTGCCTCAGTTTTTTTCGACTGTGAATGGAGATAATAATAGGATTATGGAGGAGATGAAAGAAGGTGATATCTGTAATAATGCATAGTAATAATTTATATGCCTAGTATATAACACAATAACAAAAACAATAATAATAACTGACACTTAGCACTTATACTGTGTCAGGTTCTATTCTAAGGGCTTTACATGTGTTAACTCATTTAATTTTCTGGGTAACCCCATTAGGTAGTTCCTGTTATCATTCCTATTTACAGATTAGAAAATGGAAGCCAGAGGGGTTAAGTACTTTTCCCAAGGTCATAAAGATGGTAACTGATAAAGATGGGATTTGATTCTGGACATTCCGGCTCCAGAGTCCGTGTGTTTAACCACCATGCAAACTCCTTAAAGTGATCAAGGAGTTAATTATGATTATGTATAAATATGAGTAAAATCTGTGACTCATTCTCAGCATGGAAGCAAAGGGCCAAGGGCCAATCCACAAAGAAGCCTGCTTGGGGTCAGCCTTAAAGGTCTGAGCCGGTCCTGGGGCTTTCCCTCCAATCCCTTCACTAACATGTGGACCAGGAGAGAGGCAAAGGAAGCTTTGTTCTATCTTCAGAGAGGTTCCAGTCCATTGCCAAACAAGCAAGAAATCAAAATCTCCGCATCCGTTGAGGTTGTGCCCATTACCCTGACCCAGAAACTGCTTAAGGAGGCTTGACGGGGAGAAAGCAAGCAGAAAATTCAGCATGGTCTCTCTGCCTGCCAAGCATCTCGGCCCGGACTGTCTGGTGGAGATGAGGCAGTGTGTCCCTTGGGACAGCAGGCGGTCGGCATGCCCGGTCTCACTGGGGAGAGGGGGGAAGTGCGTTTCTAAACTTTCTCATTCTCTCTCAGGATCTGGCAGTTGCAGGTGGCGACTTCTCTCCGCAGTCAGGGCGCAGACCATCACCACTAGGGGGTGCCTAGGCATTTCGGAGAGCGTCCCGGCCAGCGGCCTTCCCAGCACCTGGGCAGTGTTCTCTGATAGGATGGATTCTTGTTTATAAGCTTGAAGTTATTGTTCTAGCTATTCTAAGCATAAACATGGGGAAAATGCTTCTTCCGGATTAAGTAAGGTCAGCTTGAACCATCCCCAGAGACGCAGCTGCTTCTTGCCTCTGCTGCCAGCCTAGGGGTCCCTCTCAACCCCCACCCTCCCCTCCCCTTGCTCTCTCAGCAGGGAGTGGGGCAGGTGGGGAAGGGCATCTGGCTCGGGCCTGCTTGGGGACTGGGTCACTGGTGGGAACAGCTGTGACAGGGATGGGCATCACCCTTGGGTTTCTTATTGGATGTGGTTTTCCAGAATGTTTGGCAAATACCTGGCTGGCTAACTGTTCTTTATTTTTTTTTTTTTAAGATTTTATTTATTTATTCATGATAGACATAGAGAGAGAGAGAGAGAGGTAGAGACACAAGCAGAGGGAGAAGCAGGCTCCATGCACCGGGAGCCTGACGTGGGATTCGATCCCGGGTCTCCAGGATCGCACCCTGGGCCAAAGGCAGGCGCTAAACCGCTGAGCCACCCAGGGATCCCCTGTTCTTTATTTCTGTCACATATTTGTCCATGTCTTTTCCTGTTCCATCAAAGATGATGACAGGTAAACCCAAGGAAGTGGCCCTAGGGAGACAGCAGTAGGAATGGTAAGCAGATCCAGAACTAGGGTGGGGCAGGAGAGGCATCTAGACAGTCTCTTGCTTGCAGTTCCTGAGAGCAAGTGTCTCCTTTCATTTTGTGGTCCAGGCAGTGTTCTTGTCTCCTGCATCATCTCAGCCCAGAATGGCCCCTATGAGAGGTACCCTGGCAGCACTGGGCAGCGAGCTGTTTGTCTTCTCTTACCCTTTTAAACCCTTCACTCCACTTTCTTCCACTCCTACCCTCCTAAACCTCTAGCTCTTCTTGTCCAGTCCTGTTAGGGTATTGTTGGATAATGATTAATAAGGACTTCCTAATCAGGCTTCTAGAATAAAAGTAGCTAACCTTTTTTTTTTTTTTCCTTTTCAGTGTTGACCAAGTGCCAGCCACTCTTCCAAAGGCTCTGTAGCTACTGGCTCACTTAATTCTCTCAATGACATCGTACTGAAGGCATCTACTTTACTAATTAGGTAACCAAGGCACAGAGAGTTTAAGAAGCTTGCCCAAGGCCACACAGTTAGTACATGGTAGAGCCACAATTTGAGTCCAGGAAGTCTTTGCCTCAGAGCCTGTAGTTTTAGGCATTATACTTCCTGACAAACCTAATTCTCATCCAAATCTGAAGGGAAAGATTGAGGCTCATTAGCCAAGTGCTCTAATCTCAGGAATCTCTAGAAGGCAATTGTCTTTCCTAAACAATCTCTGAGAGATGCTAGATTTCTAAAATAGAGCAGACTGCTTTGGGAAGGAAATTAGCTTTTACACGGAACAATCTGAGACCCTTGATCCGATCCAGAGCATTCAAGGTTCTCCAGACCAGGGCTGATTCTAAACAGAACTGCTTCCTTCCAGATTTGTGAGTGAAGTGGATTTGCCTGCTGCTTGAGCATTCCAGCCCATGCCTGCTATGGACAACCACACTGTCTTCATCTCTCCCTGCCAGTAAGTTTGCAACACACCCAAAATAAAATTCCTAAAATCACTTTCTCCATATGGCCGCATCTGATTAACCCTGAGGATCTCTGAGTCTTTCTTTATTCTGCATCCCGTCACCATCTAAGTCCCAACATTTAATTAAGGACTTTTTCCAGACTTCTTCCAAAGAACTGGAATATCTTTAGAATCTTTTCTGAAATAAATGGCATTGCGTTTATGAGTTCTCAGAGATACAGTTGTTCAGGAGAGACAAGTCACAGGTAAGGCTTCCTACAGTTTGTAGAGTTTAAATGAAGTTTGGCTTTCATATCATAGTGACATTTGTGAATCTGTTGCTTAGGAAAAGCTCCCCAGACTGTGTGTGATGTTTATCTTTCCAAAGATACAAGCCTAGACTTGCTGGTGTCCTCCTTCTGTATACAGTTGTGCTCAGGTAAGCTGTCTTGGTCAGAAGGCTGCCCCAAGGGAGAGTCTCCCTAAAAGGGACCCCAGGAATTTATCTACATCTTAAAAGGCTCCATCAGCATCTGGAACTACTTCACCCTACCTTGTAAAGCACCAATTCTGCTACTCAGCAAAGGCATGGTCTCGAGGCCTAGTTTTGAGGGCATGAGTCCTGAAATTTCTTCTGTGTCATCCTTATGTAATCTTTCTTGTGTACCTGCACTGCAGCCTATGCAACCTCTCTTTACTTGCACTGGAATCTGAGGACTTGGGAATTTTACCCTATGTCTGTTTGCAAGCTTTCCACTGGCAGGCCTGGGCTGGCACGTCATACAAGGCTGGTGCTCCCCACCCCCCACCCAGTGTGTTTCTTAGAGGCTTTGCTTGTGGTGCTCCACGAATGTTTCCACTGGCTAAATTGAATCTGGCCAACAGGAATACTGGAGGGATGGTTAAACGAATGGAAACATTTACTAAATACTGCATTTGAAACGGATGGTTTTTCTGATCTCCTCATGATGATGATTAACCTCTTTGAATGGTATTTATGCCCACGAATAGATTACTAAAAGGGATTGGGCATATTTCTATCCACGTTTTTAATATAAGCAATACAGTTATTTTTGGCTTCTTTGGAACTTACCCCAATTGGGGAAGGTAGCTTAACACCCCCCCACCCGACACAAACCAAAACATAATTGATCAAAAAAGAATTTCAATTAATTAATTTTTTTTGGTGCAAGGCTTGGAAAATAATAGGAAAGGGAAAGTGGGGAGGATCACTCATCAAAAAGTGTTTTAAGAAACTTGCCAGTTTCTATTTCATGAAGGTTTACATTGACACTGCTAACATTGACAAATGAAGGAAAAGGAAATGCCGCTCATTAGTTGGTGTTTTTGCTGTTCTGTATGTTCATGGTGTCCCTCCCACACAGAGTCCTTGATGTTTCTTCCTCTGACCCTTTCCCATGACTCTGACCCCTTCTTGGTGGGGCCTTTTCCTAAGACTCCTTTGCATCTCACATGGTAAGATATGATGCATCTTCTGCATAATGGCGCCCCCACTCTGGATAGCAGTCCCAAGCCTCAGTTAGTTCCATCTATGTGGATGAAAGGAGTTAAGATGTTGAATTGTACTCATCAGCTCACTTATTATTTTGCTTTATGTTTCTGAAAAAACAAAAACAAAAACAAAAAACAAAACAAAACAAAAAAACAACCTGTGTTTTTTCCTAGCTGGAAAAGTGGTAACTTGACTGTAGAAAATACAAGTGAAACATAAAGAATAAAATAACAATTTCACAAAATACTACTACAAATTTTGGGATCTTACCTTTCATATCTTGTTTTCTGAAAACAAAAATATAAACACTTGACAAAGTTTATATATCTATATATGATTTCTGTCGCATGACTGGAGTCATGGTCTACCTAGAATTTTGTGTCCTGCTTGTTTTCACTTAGAGAGGGTAGTATTTCCTGATATTTTTAAATACGTCTTAAAAAAATCATTAAAAATTTTTCCCCAGTTTCATTGAGAAATAATTGACATGCATCACTGTGTATGTTTAAGGCATGCAGTATGATGGTTTGATTTACAAATCATTGTAATGATTACCACAATAGGTTCAGCTAACATCCATCTTCTCATATAGATATAATAAAAGGAAGAAAAATGGATAAAAGGAAAAACATTATTTTCTTTGTGATGAGACCCCTAGTACTTACTCTTTTAATAAGTTCCCCGTATATTGTGCAGTGGTGTTAGTTATAATCATCATTCGAAAATGTAATTTTTAATAGTTGCATGTAGCTTATCATACATGATTATATCAAGATTTATTTAACAGGTCTCCTAGTGGTCAACATTTCAGTTCCTTTTATAGTTTTTACTATGATAAAACAATGGTGAATAGCCTTTGGTAAATTTATAGCCTCTCAGTTTCATTCCTTAGGGTAGATTTTTAGAAGAATAATATTGTGCTGAGGAGGAACACTTCTGGATATATATATATATATATATACATATATATATATATATACATATATATCTCCTTCCCAGTTTCCTTTGAGAAAGTCCATTGCAATTTAAAATTCCCACCCATAGCATCTGAGAGGTCCGGCCCCACTGGAACTTCATTAGGACTGTGCATGTGTATGTTTGTGTGTGGATAAACATACCTCCACAAGTAAGTGAAATGAGACAGATAAAAAGATATGGTATCTGAATTTTTTTAAAGATTTATTTATTTATTTATTTATTTATTTATTTATTTATTTATTCATGAGAGACAGAGAGAGAAAGAGAAAGGCAGAGACACAGGCAGAGGAAGAAGCAGGCTCCATGCAGGGAGCTCGATGTGGGACTGGATCCTGGAACTCCAGGATCACACGCTGAGCTGAAGGCAGATGCTCAACCACTGAGACACCAAGGCATCCCTGGTGTCTGACTTTTTAAAAATTAAAAATGTTTTCTCCAGGTTTAATGACATATAATTGACATGTAATTGACACGATGGTGTATATTTTAACTTGCATGTTTTATAACTAGTGAGATTGAGTACTTTTACATAGACATTTGGATAGATCAAATGATCAGCTATTGACTTGAATTATATTCATTTTCCCAGAGGATTTATATGGATGTTAAAACAAGATTTGTGTGTATATATTATATATATATGAGATGAAATGTAAATCACAGAATCATTGTCGGATTTAAGAATGAATCAGATCATATAAAGAGACACATGGCAGCAGTAGGAGAAGCATGAGAGGGATGGCCTAAAGCTGGTAAGGAAATAATGATACTGTTGGTAAATGACAAATGTGAGAAGGAAATGAGTAATAGTCCCCCAATTTCATTTTTATATTTTATTCCAATGAATCTAGATGCCATCCATGAGGTAGGCAGCTTCTGTATACATCACCACCTGGGAAGCTTGGAACACAGTAATTAGGGGCACTGTCTTTGTACCCAGGACTGGCTTTGGGCCAGGTATTTTCTGCTTATCCCCAAGTGACCTTGAGCGAATCTTACCTAACCTCTCTTATCCTCAATTCCATTAACTGCAGTATGGGGATGATAATGCCTACTTTTCTGTGTTGTGAAAGTGAAAAGGAAAAATTTATATAAGCCCTCAGCACTGTGTCTGATACACGATAGGAGCCTGATACATGGTGGCAGTAACTGTGGTCATCTATGGGTATGTCATCTGCCACCAGTATCTTGTACTGAAGGCAGTGTGCCTTTCTCCATGGCATTGTTGGGCAGTAAAATGATGGGGAAATAAGTCTAATTCCTTCTTTTCATTAATGCAGATTTAGCCACGTGGCCTGTTATCCAGTTAAATTCACCATCCCCACCTCTGTTGCAAGTGATGCTGTTTATACAGCTAGACACCACCTCATGCTTTTTAAAATGACCCAAATCTTAAAAGACTGACTATATCAAGTGTTGATGAGGATATATAGAAAGTGAAACTCATGTCTACTCCTGTCGGGAATGTAAAATGGTACAATTACTCAGGAAAACAATTTAGCACTTTCTAAAAAGTTAAACATACACAGACCATATGATCCAACCATTCTACTTCTAGATTTGTACCCAAGAAAGAAAACCAAATATGTGTTCATACAAAGACTTGTTCACAAATATTCATCAATGCTTTATTGGTAATAGCCCCAAACTCGACACGACCCAAATGTTCATCAACAATTAAGTGGATAAACAAATTATGGCACACTCATATAATGGAAAACATTCAGCAATAAAAAGGAATAAAGTATTGGTACACAGAGCAACATGGATGAATGTCAAGATGATTATACTGAGTGAAAGAAACCACACACACTAAATAGTACATACTATCTGACTTCATTTATATGAAATTTTAGAAACTGACAGAAAGCAGATCAGAGGTTGGGTGTCAGAGAGAGATGGGAGGAAGAAATTACAAAGGGGTGTGAAGAGACTTGAGGCTGATGGATATAGTCATTTGGCCTACTGATGGTTTCAAGGGGGTATCCTATATCAAAACTTATCAAATGATACACTTTATATATGCTTCAATGATTGTATGTTCATTACCCCTTGATAATGGTGCCTAAGAAAAGACCAATCAATTATATATCAGTGAGTTTCAACACTCATTCATATTAGACTATGGATTTGACTAATAGGTATGATAATGAACAGGGATGCAGACCCAGAGGTCTCTAACTTCAAAGGCTGTTTTTCTTTTTTTAAAGATTTTATTTATTTATTAATTCATGACAGACACACAGAGAAAGGCAGAGACACAGCAGAGGCAGAAGCAGGCTCCCCATGGGGAAGCCGATGCGGGACTCAATCCCAGGACCCTGGGATCATGATCTAAGGTGAAGGCAGATGCTTAACCACTGAGCCACCCAGGTGCCCTCAAAGGCTGTGTTTTGATTGAGTCACATACCTCTTGTAATTGAAATGTTGAGACTCTTGAACTCATGTCTTTTGGCTCCTAAAGCAGTTCTATTTCTATTCATTTCTTTTCATTTATTTCATGGTTAGGACTAACTTTTATTTTTTTTATTTTTTAAAGATTTGATTTTATTTATTTTGACAGAGAGCAAGAGAGCACAAGCAGGGGGAGGGGCAGAGGGAGAGGGAGAAGCGGCTCTCCACTGATCAGGGAGCCCCATGCAGGCCTCAATCATGACCTGAGCCGAAGACAGATGCCCAACCATCTGAGCCACCTCATTGCCTCCAGAACAACTTTTAATCACATGCATCACACAAATGTATAACCTGAATATTAAAATTTGAACCTATTAGAATCTGTTTTCTCCTACATCTACTCCCAGTGCTGCTTTCCACTCCTTTTTGCCCCCAGGAGGCAAACCCACCTATTAAAATATTAGATATTAACTATTGGTTAAGGGATGTACCCAGGGGAACTCAACAACAGAGGCAAAGATAAGAGATGTTAGGTGTGACACATGCACCTCAAGTGCTTCCCAATGACAAAAGTCCCTGTTGTGACTGACAGCTACCATCCATTTGTTTTCTTTAGCCTCTCCTTTTTGTCCTTCTACATCATTAGCAATAGTCCTTTCATGCAAAAGAGCTAATAACCAGTCAGCCCTTCCAGATACCACAGGAAAAATCTGGACTCCTAAGGCATGCCTCCAACCTAAGAGAGGCCCTTCCCCACAGAACCCAAGTGGGATCCAGGAGCTACACTGGCATAGGTAGGCTCCTCTGCAACCCTTCACCTTGGGCTGATCTCCTTCCTTCATGGTTTGGTGGGCAAGAAATCCAGTTGCCATGGCAACTTCCAGCAGCCATTTCAGGCTAGATAGAACATTCCCTAAGGCTCTTCTCCATCTGTGTGTCCTTGGCAATCTCCCTGCCTTGGTGAAGTAGGTGGGGAACCACTTCCTCTAGGGATCTCCCCCAGCTCACAGATATCATAAATGGGCAGGGGAACTGAGTTGTCATGGCAGCAACTCCTCTAGTTCTTCCACTTGAAGAAAGTCTGGCTCAAGGGATCTTCCTGGTGCTCCCAATGGCAAAGTCAGCAAGGAACTGCATTATCTTAATAGTTTCCACAAGATCTTTCCAAGAGAAGGGTTGGCTTTGTAGGGTGGCTGCTGGGGGATGGGCAAGGAGTTTGGCTGAAGAGGTCTGTTCCCAGGGACCTCACTGCCATGGTAACATCCCCAGTGGCAGGAACAGGGCAGGCTTCTAACCAGCTAAGCCCTGATGCCACCTTTCATGTCTGTTCTTGTTCCTCTCTGCTGCCTTTCTTCATTTTCACAAACCCCAGGGATTCTGTTGGCTACACCCCTCCTAATTCTTGCGATCACTGTGACTATGCTTTTCCCTTGCTCAGGACTAGTTTCAGGTAGGCTGCTATCTATCATTGTCTGTCTTCACCTTCTCTGCTGTTCATAATTCCACAGGCAAAAAAAAAAAAAAAAAATTCCCCTTGAAAAAAAGATAGGTTTTGTGTGCAAGACAATGGGGATAGAGGAGAATAACAAAAATAATGATCACAGGAGAGTCCAACCAATTCTGTAAGTTATAACCGTGTTCATCCATGTGAGGGCATCCTTTCCCTTCAGGCCTCAGATGATCTTCTCATTCCTAGTCTTGGAACCTTTGATGGGAACAATGGTGGCTTTGATACTCAAACACTTGGGGTTGAATCCTGTTTCAAGCTATTCCTACTAGCTGAGAAATCACAGGCAAGTCATATTCCTTTCTGGGTGTCTATTTTCTTATCTGTAGAAAGCAAAATTAAAACGTTCCTCACATACTGTGGTGAGAATCAAGAGATGTAATATACATGAAAGTACTTTGCCAGTATTCAGGCACTTTACAAATCTTGATTATTTTCATAATTTTCATTCTCATGGAGCATTCTTAATTGATTGGTTCATTCAATTATTCATTTGAATGAATGAGGGAGCTCATTCTAATACTTCCTTTCAGGCAGGTTACATAACCTCCAGGAGGGTCACTTTTCTCAGCTGTACAGTGGGCTAACCACAATCTCAAAGTATGATTTTGAAGATTAATGAAGTACTGACTTATAAATATATATGCCAGTGCCAGGCAGAGTACCTACTCAATTAATGGTAATTGTTGTTATCGATTATCTACTGTAAATTCTTTTAGGTTTCTCCTTAAAAGTCTTGAGTCATGCTGCTGTGACTCAGGTCTTCCTCATTATTCTCTTTAGCACTTTTAAAGGCTGAGAATTAACAAAGAAGGATGGGGCCAAGTAGAGACTGTCACCACGATCAGGGGTTATTTGAAATGATAGAGGAGACCATAATACTTTTCAAATCTCTTTACAGTCAGTGCAGGGTCAGCAAATTTGGCCCTAACTCTTGGAGGAGGCACAGGTTTCTCTGGGGAAACTTCTCCGTGGTTGCCTCTTCCTCCCTGCCTTGGCCCTTTCTGTCCCCATGGGCCAAGGGTCAATACCCTCTTGCTGACACCATTGGGACTCTCACTCAGGCCTGCCTTCCCTCATATCAGCTCTCAGGCCTTCTCTGAGGGTCCTCCCTTCTTCCAAGCTCACCTAACCCACTGTTGGCTATTCCTTTCAAGTATAACTCAGTGTTCAGCAGTCTAATCAATAATTTATAGATAAGACATTAAAAAATAATGAACACTTAAAACACTGCCCCTCCCAGAAAATAATTTTGCAGTTCAAGTGGGGCTTTCAAAGGCTTCACTCCTAACCCCTTTGTAAAAGCTTTCATAGCTACATCAGCCTGCAGTGACTTAGCCTGCTTTTTCTCCCTGAACTACTACTAAGCTTAGGGCATTTTAGATTTAATTGTGCTTTGATTATTTCATGTACTAGTCTTTTCTCTCCAGTGAGATTGTAAATTTCTCAAGGGTAGGAATTTTTTTTTTTTTTTAATTCTTCTTGGTATATCCTACTCTGACCAGCAGTGTTGGGCATAAAGTAGATTCTCAGTAAAAAATTTACAATTGTTTTCTAATGGTGAGAATTCACTCAGCCAGGAAAATGGCTTCTAACACCTTGAGTTACATTTGGAAAACTGAGTTATCATAAATTCCTGATTGATTCTAAAAACAACTATTTTAGGGGTTCTGTCTCTGTATCCTTCCTAAACAACCACACTAGGATGATTTTATTTAAATGAGGATGTCATTTCAAGTGGTGTAGCTTCAAGAGATTTCTTTATAAATTTGTATCCAAAGAAGCAATTGTGGACTTGCAATATACCTATTCTAAACTATCTAATTATTTCTGATAAACCACTAGATATCTTCATTCCAGGAAGTCCAAGTTTAAAATAGGTCCTCTTATGGGAAGTGATGCATAATGGAATTGCATCTTCCTTATTGATTAGATATTTTTAAGATGTGCCTTTTGCTCAAAACCAAAGGACAGAGATATAAGAAGAGCACACTCTAAAATAGTTAAATTAGAAAAAAATAGCAGATAAAGGAAAAATAAATGTTAAAATTAGCTAAGTTATCTCAGTTTGTAAAGAAAGTTTTTTTTTTCCCCTCACTCTTAGCAATGGGAAGGAGAGAGTTTCTCAGACATAGAGCCCCTCCAGAAAGACTGTTGGTCTCCAGTTCCTCCAGGTATAAAGAAATGTTAATATCATACAAGATGTTATCAACTGTCACAAGGATATATAAGGGTAGAGTTGTTCTCAAAGGTAGCAGTCAATGCATCAAGTTCTTTTTTTCTGGGGGATAAATTAAAATGCCCTTTAAAAGGCAGTGCATTAGTTCACAAGGGTCAAAGTAACATCCTCTGTAATGACAAGGAGCCTGGCTTTCTTCTGATGGCTGTTTGCATAATTGAGTTATGCTCAGTCACACCACCAGATGAAAGTGAGGTAAGAAGGACTTCAGGATTAGTTTTCCTTCAGGAAATGGCCAGAGGAAAAGTTGGGTACCTTGGGTTGTCATATGGGGACAGAGACTGGGAAGGGAAGAGACATGGTTCCTGGTTACCTTGGTCCCCATATTTGGAGGATATGGGAGTAGGACATGTCATTGGTGCTGCGGTCTTTCATTAAGATCCTCAAATTCCCTTTGAGGACTGAAGCATTAAGTCCCCTGGTTACCAGGAGTATTGGCTGTTGTTAGTTCACTACTGAGTTCTTTCTATTGTCAATAGTTTAACAGAACTGCCTTGACCAACGTCAGGCCCTCTCTCTAGGGGAGCTGTATCCAATGCACTGTTAATAAAAACTCAGCCCCCTTGCCTCGATTTGGGCTCTTAGGGGTCATCAGCTCTATTGTTCTTGTGTGATGATGCTGAAGTCTGCATGAAGACTGCACCACAGTTCAACCTGTCCCTTTCCCTGTCCTACTTCCTTCTCTCCCATGAGTGTTGATACCAAGAGCACTTCCTACAAACTCCCTCCCACAGCTTCATCTCAGAGTCTGTTTCCTTGGGGGCATCTGAACTAAGATAGAGCATCTTTTAAGTTTTGAATGAGGATTGAGACTTTTCTACCAGGGAAGTTCTCAGATGGTTAAAAACCTAGGATCTTAAAACTCAATAGGGCAATATTAGCTAATCTTTTAGAGGAAGAGCTGAGACCAGAGAGACTAAAGGTCCAAGGTCACACAGTAGATACCAAATGAAGGCCAGTGCTGGAACTCAGTTGTCATGACTCCTGAAGTGGGGTTTTTACCCACATTATGTGGCTGCCCTGACATTGCCATGGTGGGAAGCAACAGCTGATAAGCAGGTGGTAATGAGTTGCTCCCTTCAGAGAAAAGAATGATGAGAAAGAGATACTGAACCAATGAAGGGCCCACTGCATTCCTATTCAGCTTTGTGTTGAAAAGGGGCTGTGAGGAGGTGTTCTGATTCCATTGCTGATGACCTTCCTTCAGTTTTTTCCTTTGGATGCTGAGGGGGCTATGTTATGAAATAGGTAATAAATGTCGCAGAGATGAATGAGGAGCTAAAGAACCCTCCAGGCTTCTCTAGCTCAGCTGGTCTCACAATAACAATCTTGGCAAGAAGGGCTGCTGCCAGAGTAACAGCAGTAAAAGGATCCTGAGCCCAGGCAATCTGCAGAGTTAGTACGTGTACAAAGCATTCCGATGATTACACTCTTATTGTTTACTGGATCATTCTTACAAAATGCTTCACAGGCACTGATTCATTTTCCCCAGATATCACTTACCATATTATTGTCTTCTTTTAGTGAATGAGTCTGAATCTTTCCAGTTTGGGAAGGTCTACTTTTCCTGTACACTGTTGCTTTCCTTTCTGTCAACCTCTCCCCTTCTCCCTCCATGGCTTCTTAACACAATGTGGGTGGGATTGATTCCTGACCACCCCAGCCCTCAGCCAAAGGTGGAGGAGGTCCTGACTGGCCTAAACCAATCAGCAGCATCTTGTCCCCATTGCTATAGTAACTGGCTCAGAGATTACCTTACTATTTCTAAACCTATATTGGTCAACCCCTGACATTGTCTCAGTGATTAGTTCTGAGGGGTATGAGAACTAAGTTGAGTCAGAGTAGAAGACTTTTGATGGTTAGAGAAATAAAAATTCCATCTCCTCTAAGATGGGAGGATGTAGAAATTGGAGATTTGGGACTGATGCGACCATCAATCCACTTTATCTTAGAGGAGTTTAGCCAGAAGATGAAGCTAACACACAGAGAAGGGTAGAGCAGAGTCAATAACCAAGACTGTATTGGAGTCTTGGTCAAAACAGCATCTGAACCTGACTCTATCTTTGGATTTTTCAGTGATGCATGCAATATATTAATATCCTGTATAGTTCCAGTAGGGTTTTCTATTTCCTGCAACCAAATACATGCTGCTTGAACGCTTCCTGTAGAGACTGCTTTCTCTACACAGACCTCTTTCCTATGCAGTCCTAATCTGGTCCTTCCTAGCAATGAACAATTTTAAAATGGAAATAGAACTCTTGCCAAGAGGAAGCCAAAAGACTAGTACAAAGAGCATCCATTGATGGATTTATCCAATAATTTTGTCTCACTCTGGTGCTCAGGGTCTCAAGTTGTAGGTCACTGTATCTTGGCCTATCCAAATGATGGGCTTCCCTAAGTAGTGTACAGTATCCATGAGGGTAGGAGCAGTATATCATATGACTTGAATATAATCCTACAGTGCTAAATAAAATGCTTTTGCACCATGTAAGTGCTCAGAAAATTGAAGTTGAACTCAAGTAAATTCAAGGCCTGTCACTGCCATTAGCACATCTTCTAGAAGCTAGGGAGAAAGGATATTCCCCACACCACTGTCAAGTCTGGGATATAAAGTAAACTGCCTTGGCCAAACTCTTTCCCTGTTGAATTACAAGCAACTGGTACAGGGTCTGGTCCAGAGTTAGGTAGTCATTTGTTGAATAAATTCACTTTTAATTTGTAACCACACAACTCATTTGTTCACTTTCACTTAACAATTCTGAGCAATTCTACTTTTCTGTTCTCCTTAACCTTCCTTTCCCATAACATAACCTCCCATACAAACTAATTCTCATTCAATAACCTTGGGTTAAATGTGACCAAGAAAAGAGTGGACATCCTTTGCATTTTCACCAGTAAATCCTTACATCTCCCTCTACCTGCACACATTTATTTGTTCATGTAACAGATACTTGTTGAACATTCACTACAACGAGGTCCTACAAAGACAAAAATATAGATTAAATCTCTTCCTTGTATATTCTAGGGGAGAGAGTGCATACAAATAATCAAATAAGACAGACAAACAGTATACTTTCAAATAGTGATTATGTACTATGAGGAAAATATATCAGAGTACAGACAGGGACTTGGGGTAAGTGGGGTGGGATGGAATTATCCCAGTGAGTCAAGAAAAGCCTCTTTGAAGAAATAATATTTAATCAGGGATTTGAATGATAAGGGAAAGCCATATTAAGATTTATAAGAATGACCTGGCAGATGGAATAGCAAATATAAACTCTGAGATGGAACAAATGTGGTTTGGTGTAGGAAGAGCAAGAAGACTGGAGTGTAGGGTGAGAGGAGGGGTAGAAGATGAGGTCCATGGACTGAAGAAGTGTGGGTCATACAGGGCTAAGGACCATTTCTGCTTTCCCTTCACAGGAAAATGGAAGATTCCCCCTCACTTGAAACATTTTCTTCTGTTGCGTATCTGTGATACCAATGGCTGCCTGCTTCCCCTCTTGCCTCAGGACCTCTCAATCTCAGTCTTCTTTGCCTCTTTCACTGAACTTTTTTAAAAAAGATTTATTTATTTTAGAGAGCCGAGTGAGAGCAGGCACGCATAATGGGGGGAGGGGCAAAGGGAGAAGGAGAGAGAGGATCTCAAGCCTACTCCCTGCTGAGCATGGAGCCTGACCTGGGGCTGATCCCATGGCCCTGAGATCATGACCTGAGCTGAAATCAAGAGTTGGAGGCTTAACCTACTGAGCCACCCAGGCACCCCTCTTTCCCTGAACCTTTTAATGTCAGAGTATACCAGAACTTATTCCTTAGATCTGTTCTTTCTCTACTTTCTCTTTCTTTCCTGTATCTTCTCTCCTCCTCTTTCTTCTCTTTCTCTGTGTCTCTCTCAGTCTCTCCTTTCTCTCTTGTTTTATCCAGTACCATGGCTTTAAATATCATCAACATGGTCACTGAGATTGGACAGCATTGACTTCTCTTAGCCTCAGACTCATATATTTAGCATCCTCCTCAACAGCTCCATTTTGAGGACAAAATAAGCATCTTGAAATTAACATGTAAAAACAACACTCTTGATTTCACACATTCCCAACATGTACTTTCTGAAGTTTCCAGTATCTTATTAATGGTACCACTGAGTTGCTCAAGCCAAGAATCTGGGTGTCATTCTTGATTTATCTTTTTCCTTACACCCCATATCTAGCTCATCATCTAGCTTCATGGCTCTATCTTCAGAATCTCAAATCTGTCCATTTTACTACATTGCCACCATCACTAACCTTTCATATCCTACATCTGTTCCTATCTTGTTACTCCACCCTTCAAAAATCTGTCATTCATAAAACAGACAAGATGGTTTCTAAAAATATAGTCAGATCACAAGAATTACTGTTTAATACTCTTCAATACCTTCCAATATTTTTTTAAACTGTAGTAAAACACATGTAACATAAGATTTACCATTTTAAACATTTTTAAGTGTGCAATTCAGTGGCATTAAGTACATTCACATTTTGTGTAACCATCACACAATCCATTTCCAGAACCTTTTAATAATCCCAACCTGAAACTGTATGCATTAAATAAATCCAAATCCTCCCCTCCACCCAGTTCCTGATAACCACTGTTCTACTTTCTGTGCCTATGAATTTGATTATTCTCGGTACCTAAAAAAAAATGAAATCATATAATATGTGTCTGGTTTATTTCAGTTGGTATAATATTCATGTTGTAGCATATATCGGAATTTCACTTTTTAAAAGCTGAATAATATATTCCATTGTATGTTTATAACACATTTTGTTCATCCATTTTTCTGTTGGACATTTCGACTGTTCCTACTGTTTGGCTATTGTGAATGATACTGTTAGAATATTGGTGTACAAATATCAATTCAGGTCCTTGCTGTCAGTTCTTTTGGGTATATACCTAGAAGTTATTCTGGATCATATGGTAATTCCATGTATAATTTTTTTGAGGAAACACCATATAGTTTTCCACCATGGCTGCATCATTTTATATTCCCATCAGTAATGCTCATATGGGTTCCAATTTCTTCTCTTTCGTTTTCTTTGTAAAATAATAACCATCCTAATAAATGTAAAGTGATATCTCATTGTAGTTTCATTTGAATTTTCATAATGATTGGTGATTTTGAGCATCTTTTCATGTGCTTATTGGCCATTTATATATCTTCTTTGAGGCGAGGTCTTTTTAAGTGCTTTGGCCGGTTTTGAATTGAGTTGTCTGGTTTTTGTCATTGAGTTGTAGAAGTTCTTTATATATTCTAAATATTAATCTCTTATCAGATATATAACTTGAAAGTGTTTTTTTCCAGTCTATAGGGTAGCTTTTTACTCTCTTAATGGTGTCATTTGATGCACAAAATTCACAATTTTGCTGAAGTCTAATTTATTTATTTTTGTTATTGTTGCTTGTGCTTGTGGTGTTATATCCAAGAAATTATTGTGAAATCCAATGTCAAGGAGTTTTTTTCCAATGATTTTTTTTCAAAGAGTTTTATAATTTTAGTTCCTATGTGTAGGTCTTTGATTCATTTTGAATTAATTTTTGTATCTGGTCTTCCATTAGCTTTTAAAATAAAAGCCAGGGGCAGTCCCGGTGGCTCAGAGGTTTAGCGTTGCCTTCAGCCTGGGGTGTGATCCTGAAGACCCGGGATGGAGTCCCACGTCGGGCTCCTTGCATGGAACCTGTTTCTCCCTCTGCCTGTGTCTCTGCCTCTCTCTCTCTCTCTCTCTCTCTCTCTCTCTGTGGGTGTCTCTCATGAGTAAATAAATAAAATCTTAAAAAAAAAAAAAGCCAAATTGGATCTGGCATATCTCTCCAACTTTATCTCAGCACTCCAACCTCCCCATTTCACTCTACTCCACCCATGATAGGTGGTTTCCTTTCTCTATTTTTGCCCCAGTTTTATTGAGACATAATGATATATAAAATTGTGTAAATTTGAGGTATAACAGGTTGACTTGATACATTTATTTATTGCTAAATAATTACCCCCATAGCATTAACTAACACCTCCATCCCCTCACATATTTTTAACACACTAAGCTCTTGTCCATATCTGAGAGTTATACTTGTTTCCTCTGTCTAGATGACTTTTTGCATGGCTGGTTCATGCTCACCTTTCAGGTTACAGCTCAAACATCATGTTCCTCCAGAGGCTTTATCAACTCTTTCTTTTCTACTTCTTCTTCCCATTTGTCTTTCTGCTCTTTCCAGGTTATTCTTTTTATTCCACCCCATTTATTTGCTTTATAACACTTAGAAAATCTGTAAGTGCTCTGTTTGTTTATTTATTTATTTATTTATTTATTTATTTAGTTAGTTAGTTAGTTAGTTTGTTTCTTTTTCATCTCCTTTCCTGTGGAGGATCTGCCTGGATTACAGCTATACCCCCTGCACTAAACACTACTGGCACACAGTAAGTTCTTATACAGTTTTAATAAATGAATGACTACATACAAGAATAAACCATTGAATGAATGGGAAATTAACTAGTCCTTAGCTAAGAATTCTCAGTTTTTTAAAAATATGCCTTCTGCTTAGCCTTAGAACAATGGAAAAGTATTCTTATCTTTTAATGTGGTTAATCAGCCTATTAGTAATGTTGATCTCAAAGATTGCTTATTTTTCTTTATTTTATATGGATTAGGATTTTTTACTATGGATTAGGTCTATTTGCAGTCTAATTTTGCCATGTTTGGATTTGACTAAATTTGCTCTGCCATTTTACTTTGAAGACTGAGGCTGAGTAAACTTATGGAGAAGCTGATAAATAGGCCTGTCTAGAATGATAAATAGGCCTTTCTAGTGTGAGAGGTGGGGTAAGAGTGAGTGATGGTGGTAGTGGGGAATATTCAGAGAAGGGTTTAGTGGGACTATTCGTTTTTAAGCAATATGCCATGGAAGTAACTCTTTGTTGATTATTGATTCTTGTTCTGAAAAAGAAAATGTATACAAGGGCTTCTACTGGATGTAGAAGGTGATAGTTTTCTAAGCAGTTCACATAATAACTCATTCATGATTAATATTGAATTAGACAAGCTGTTTATTAGATAATAATTATCTCTGGCAGAGAACTGCCATTGCTAAGCAAGAGGAGGAGTGGTCACTCATTTATATCAGGCTGAACGGCTGAAAAACAAGGGTTCAGGCAAGGCTCTTTGTTTAAGACATTTTGCAAAAACAAGGAGAGTATTTTCTGTAGATGAGTGAACTATGGTTGGCTATCTGGAAGTGTGTTCTGACTCTGATGTTTATGTTAATTGGCCAGCTGGTCTTTGGGAGAACTTGCATGGAGATGTCTTTGTGTGAATCCCTTCAAAGTGTGTACAAAAATGGTTGTCCTTTGCTGTGACTTGATCTCAAATGAGCTATTTGAGATCATTAAAATATAAACAAGATAGATCTTGCTGTTTAAACAGTATCAGAATTTGTCTTTGATCTGGTGCCCTGGATACACTTGACTCCCTTCTCTGAATTTTCTTATTGTTCATTTCTCTGTTACATTCTTTATCTTATCTCCTTCACAACAAGCTCTTGCAGGGTTCACCTTGCTTGATTTATCACTGCATCCTCCATAGACTATGGTACTGGGCTTTCAGATACAAAAATTGATAGTAATGATGATAATAATGAACATTTATTGTGCCTATGTGCTGTGCTTATGTGCCAGACTCTGTGGTTTGTAGTAACTTAAATTTTCCCAACAATCTCTTGAAATATGTATTATTAAAATTCCTGTTATCTTATGAATGAATTAAGGCATAGAATTATTAATTAGCTTCCCAGCAATCACATAAGCAAGTATTTGACCAGGCCATTTGCCCTAGAAACTGATCTCAACCACTAAACTACATAATAGGTGATGAATAAATGTATGTTGAATATAAGGTACCTATCTATGCTTTTGGGTAGTGAAGGTTATTTGACTCCAGACCATAACAGACCTGGAAAATCCCTATTGATTTTTACCAATTTTGAGCATTATTTAATCTGGAGCATTTCTAGAAGATCAATTAGGAAGAACCTTAATGCTCATTTATTTATATACATTTATTTTATTTAAATATAAATATTCATTCATTTAAAAACTATATGTTAAATACAAAATATGTGTCAGGCCCCTGCTAAGTATGAAATTATGATAGAGAACAAAAGAAATAAGGTTTAAGTACTGGCGTAGCTTACTTTCAAGTGGGAATAATGGGCATTGACATATAGTTACACTAAATGAACATATGAATTACTACTAATTGGGGTGTTGCTCTGAAGAGGAAACTAGTCCCAGAGAGCACATAACAGGAACCTGACCAGGTCCAGGTGTTAGAAAAGGCTTCTATGAAGAAGGCATCTTTTAGTTGGTTTGGCTGGAATACTGCTGGTTCTTTGTAAGAGTTTATATATTTTCTACTTATGACATTTTTTGCTCATGTTCAGTTTCCAAATACATGCCCAGAGAGTTCCTAGCTCTAATTTCCCTGAATTGTTCCTTTCCTTAATTTTCACATTTCTCTTGGTTTCCAGGATCATTCATTTACTTATGTCCACACACCCCTCCTTCTCCTCTATTCTGTCGATTAGGGGTGTGAGCAATAGCCCACGTCATCCCTGGTCCCTCATGCCATTCCTGGCCTCTGATGCATCACTTTAATGACACTGCTGACACCTACACAGTTCTTCTAACATTCCTCCATTAGTCATTTCTTTGGTCAGGGCTCTTAAGGTCCTTTTAAAATTCATAAATTCTCTCTGAGAAGGTGGCACATCTAGCCATTTTTTAGCTATTAGTTTTTATCATCAACTGGGTTCGGAGAACAGGGCCATGAGGTGATTTTTAATAAAGCATTTGAAGAAGTATGAAGCAATGCCTTGGAAGAGATGCTTCCACAAAAACTAAGCAGCCCTGAAGGGGTTCCAAAGGAAGTAGGAGATGCTGACAGAAGGGAAGAGTGACTCCCAAGCCAACCACTTAATAAGATAGGCAGGAAGAATGAAGGGCAGTCATTCTGTTGCTACCCTTCATCTCTTCAGACTGCCTTATTTTGGCAAGGTGAGTTCTGGGTGACCACATAATTTATGGCCCTAACAAGGGCACTTTTGAGAATGAAATAGGGGAACTTTTAAAAATTATATAGGATCAACAGTTATAAACAAGGATGATTGTCCTGGGCAAACAAGGACATATTATCCCTTTAGTTATAGGAGGTGTGGGGGAGGAATTTCCCTGAAAGGTATAATAAAGAACTTTGCATTCTGTCCCTAGGAGTCAAAAAACAAAAACAAAAACACCCTGCTTCTTCCTCCTCGGTCCATACACAGTCACAAGACAATTTTTTAATTTAAAAAATTTTAAAAAATGTATTGATTTGTATTTCCATATTCTTGGTTTAGAGTAAAAGGTGAAATGCTTTTACTCTAAATGGACAGGTAGTTTGGGGGCAAGTTGTAAAGGGGTTGAATGCCGTGCTGAGGAACATCAACTTAGTCCTGTCTGCACAAAGAAACTGTCAGGGGAAGGATGCAAAATGACTCGGGGCTTACAAATACCACTCTGGAGATGATGGAGAGAGTGGGTGGGTGTAGCGAACACATTGGAAACAGAGATGCTTTTGACAGTAAGTACGACAAGACTGTGGTCCCAGTGAAGGTGCTAAGGATCTGAGTGAGAGCAGAGGTGGAGGTCACAGAGAGAAGGGGCTATATTTGAAAGATATTGTGCAACTAGAATCAATAGCACTTGATGAATTACGGGATGTGGGGAATGAAGAAGGAATAAAAGATGATTCAGGTTCCCAGAAAGACTGACTAAGAAGAAGGGCAATGCTGTTAGCCCAGATCGGGAACACAGAAAGAGGAATGAGACTGGGGACAAGATCAGTTTTATTTTTTTTTTTATGTAAAATTTAAAGAACATATATTATGTGCCAGGGCTTTGCTGGCACTTTCTATAATCTTACCTGTTCCTCTCAGTAGACTTTGAAAAGAGTTCTTGTTATTATCCCTATTTTGCAAAGTAGGAAACTGAAGCATGGAGGGGTTAAATGCCTTGCTCTGGCCACCTAGCTAATACATGGTGGGGATGGAATGTGAAAGTAGCAACGATTCCCATTCTTATCATTGTGCCCACTTCTTGGGAGATGAAGATTGAATATATCCAGGTGGTAGCAGTCTGGGACTGACTAATTATTGATGTAAATTTGGCAGATGAAAATCTAGTTCTTTTTCTGATTTGCTTTTATTTTCCTTCTATTTAGGTGTATTTATAAGGTATGACATGGAATCCCATTCTCTTCCCTCTCTTGATTGTATCCACTTTGATGGCTGCAACCATAACATCCATGGGGCGGCTCCAAAGCCTCAATCTCAGGGATTGACAAATAGTTGCAGATCTTTAGCTGCCTTTTAAACATCCCTAATTGCATGGCTGCTGCCATGAAAGTATTTAAACCTCATTGAGGATCCACAGTGCAAGACTTTAAGGCCTAGGAAGGGCCTTATGTATTGAATTATTGACAGGACTCTGCCGAAGGTTCCTGTAGTTGTAACTTGTGCTGTACAATACAATTTTAAATTTAATTAAAAGTATATATATATATATATATATATATATGTGTGTGTGTGTATGTATATCATATGTATATATGATATGTGAGCAAAATATTTCATCAATCTCATTAGCCAAATATGAATGCTCAGTGGCCACTTGTGACTAGTGGCTACCATGATGCACAATGCTAATATGGAACATTTTCATCAGTACTGAATGTTTTATTGGATAGTGCTGTAGATTAACCAACTATCCACATCTAGATCCAAAATTACCTTCTCCTTGATTACCTCAACTTCATACTTCATCATCGTCAAGGACTGGATTGTATCCCCCCCCCAACCCAAATTTGTATTTTCAAGACCCTTAGTGTGACTGTATTTAGAGACAGCGACTTTAGGGAGGTAATTAGGGTTAAATGATGTCATAAGGATAGGATCCTAATATGATAGAGCAGTTGTCCCTGTAAGAAGAGGAAGAGACACCAGAGATCTCTTTTTTCCTGCCCGTGACAAGGCAAAGACCATATGAGGACTCAGTAAGAAAGCAGCCACCACTCCCATCCATGCTTTCATACCTGAACCTAAGACATTTTCCTCTCTTTTGAATTTGATCTTCTCTTTTCCATATACAAGTGACCCTTGAACAATGCAAGTTTGAACTGCACAGGTCCACTTATACAAGGAATTTTTTTTGATAAATATAGTACAGTACTATAAATGTATTTCTCTTTCTTATGATTTTCTTTTTTTTTATTAAATATTTAATTTATTTATTCATGAGAGACACAGAGAGACAGAGACATAGGCAGAGGGAGAAGCAGGCTCCATGCAGGGAGCCCAATGTGGGACTTGATCCTGGGACTCTAGGATCATGCCCTGAGCTGAAGGCAGACGCTCAACCACTGAGCCACCCAAGCATACCTTATGATTTTCTTAATAATATTTTATTTTCTTGGGACACCTGGGTGGCTCAGCGGTGTCTAATCCTAATCCTCTAATCCCCTAATCCTCACATTGTTCAAGGGTCAACTATACCTTGAATGTTCTTCCTTTTTGTTTTCACTATCAACCTAGCATCATCTCATATTTAAGACACTGAAGTACCTAGGACACCTGGTGGCTCAGTTGGTTAGGTGTCCAACTCTTGATTTTGGCTCAGGTCATGATGTGAGGGTCAGGAGATTGAGCCCCACATTGGGCTCTGTGCTCAGTGGGGAGTCTTCTTGAGATTCTCTCTCTTTCCCTCTCCCTCTGCCTGTCCTCCACACTTGCAGTCACTTTCTCTCTCTCTCCCAAATAAATACATTAAAAAAAAAAGATACTGAACTACCTGACATCATTTTCTATATTACTACTTTAGATTTATAAATTAATCTAATCCAAAGATTGTTTTCATTTATGTTATTTTTTTGGTCATAAATCCTCAGAGGAAAAGCACAAACTTCTTACAAGACTCCAATCTGGCCACTATTAACTCTTCATGCCTCTCTCCTCAAGCTACACACAGTCTAAACAAAGTGATCTTCTGACTCATATCTATACTTTAGCAAATACTGACTTTCTCCTTGCTCAGGCATCTTGCCTCAGGATGCAGGTGAATCCTGCTCTACAGTCTGACCATTCCAGCTCCTCATTGTCCATCATTCCCAATGCATCCCACATCTCCCTCCTGTTTCCTAAACTTCACTCATCATCAGCAACAACAGCAACATAACAGGAATTACAGTATAAATAACAATGTGCTTAGTAGTTACTATTGGCCAGGAATTGTACTTAGAACTTTAGTTATCTTACTAAATTTTCATAAAACCCTATGCAGTCAATATCACCCTCACCATTTTTTTACATGGAAAGACTAAAGATTGTATTGCTCAAGTTAGGGCAAGTATTAGCTTATTCCTCTTTGCTACATTTTATCCTCAACACTGATTTGGTGCTTCATACAAGAATATTTATTCTTTCAAGTGAGGTTCCTGTTTTCCCTATTAACCGGGAAGCTTCTTGAAGGAAGTCCTGTGTCTTGCACAGTTCATTCAGACATCAAAGAAGATCTCAAACTATATTAATTCTTTCCACTTACCCATTTCTCAACAACTTTCAAGGCTCTCCTTTCAGACATAGACGTAGCCAACAAGCACATGAGAAAATGCTCTGCATCACTGGCCATCAGGGAAATACAACTCGAAACCACAATGAGATACCACCTCACACCAGTGAGAATAGGGAGAATTAACAAGGCAGGAAAAACAACTGTTGGAGAGGGTGTGGAGAAAGGGGAACCTTCTTGTACTGTTGGTGGGAATGGGAACTGGTGCAGCCACTCTGGAAAACTGTGTGGAGGTTCCTCAAAGAGTTAAAAATAGATCTGAAAAAAAAAAGAAAGAAAAAAAAAAAAGAAAAAAAATAGATCTGCCCTACGACCCAGCAATTGCACTGCTGGGGATTTACCTCAAAGTTACAGATGCAGTGAAATGCCGGGACACCTGCACCCTGATGTTTATAGCAGCAATGTCCACCTCGATGTTTCTAGCAGCAATGTCCACAGTAGCCAAACTGTGGAGGGAGCCTCGGTGTCCATCGAAAGATGAATGGATAAAGAAGATGTGGTTTATGTATACAATGGAATATTCCTCAGCCATTAGAAACGACAAATACCCACCATTTGCTTCCACGTGGATGGAACTGGAGGGTATTATGCTGAGTGAAATAAGTCAATCGGAGAAGGACAAACATATGGTCTCATTCATTTGGGGAAAATAAAAATTAATGAAAGGGAATAAAGGGAAAGGAGAGAAAATTAGTGAAAATATCAGTGGGGGTGACAAAACATGAGAGACAACTCTGGGAAACGAACAAGGGGTAGTGGAAAGGGAGGTGGGCGCCGGGTTAGAGTGACTGGGTGATGGTCACTGAGGGGGGCACTTGGCAGGATGAGCACTGGGTGTTATGCTATATGTTGGCAAATTGAACTCCAATAAAAAAAAATTTAAAAAAAGACTCTCCTTCCAAATCCCATCTCTTAAATGTTTGCATGCCTCAACTATCAGCCTTAGTTATTTCTGCTCTTCTTACTTCATAAATTTTGCATGGAGATTTCATGAGCTTTTGGCTCCATTACCAGCTTTATGTGTGGTTGAGCACTGTATGTCTGGCTCAGGTCTACCTGGCATGCAGGACAAGCAGATTTCTCTGGTGGAGAATATACTTACGCAGGGAGAGGCTGGAATTCACCTAGGGTACTGGAACTCTCTGTTGTGACTTTTAGCAGGGCTGAGACTAGGGGACACACTGCACTTGTATGACCCCAGGGGTGAGTCTTGGCCTGGGGTCACAATAGGGTTATTGTGGGGAATATGCTTGGGGGTACCAGAATGTCCTGGGCTTTACCCTTTTCAGATATTAATTTTTAGGTGTTACATTTCTTGAGAATAAAAACTAATCATTCTAACTCCTCCCCACCAGTGCTTTATAACAACACATCAGTCACTCAAAAAAATTAAAAAAAAAAAAAAAGGTTGTGATGTTGAATTGAATTCCCTCTGTCCTTGGCTTGTCCCTATAGAAGAAGACTGTGTATAGTTCCCCACTCTGAGTTTTACCCTAGGCCAGCAGAGATGATATTTATAAAAGATTTAGGAACTTTTAAATCAACAGAGAGAGGAGGCAGCAATTCAGAAACCAGAGCTAGAGCGGTGGTTCCCAAAGTGGCTCCAGGTTCCATAGCATCAGCTTCACCTGAGGACTTGTTAGGAATTCAAATTCCCAGGCCCCACCCGAGACCTACTGAATCAAAAACTTTGGGAGTGGGAACCGTAGACTATGTTTTTATAAGCCTTTGGGTGATTCTGAGCCAGAGAATGATCAGGTAGTGAATCAACCCAACGACTAGAAAGGATTTCTTGAACCTAGCCAGAGGGAAGAAACTGTAACCTTAGTATGTGAGTCTTGTTTACTAGCAGAGCTGAGTGAGACTGACCTTGGTGAATGTGGTTTTATTAAACAACAAGAAAAGTGAAATCTGAGATGGTTTAGGTGTTAAAGAGAAGGGTTTAGTTTTTAGGGAGTTTCAAACTGTTGAATAAAAACTGAAGGAATGTCAAGGATCCTGAGGAAACTGGCGTGTCAGGGGACTCTCAAGATGAGACAAGCCTGCTCAGAGGACATCCAGATGTCAGAGCAGACACAAAAGCACAGCAGGGGACCAGAACTTGGCACAGATACAAAACTCTTGCAAAAAAAAAAAAATGCAGATAGTCTTCAGTTTGGTCTCTGTAAAGACACAGAAGAAATGGTGGAGTTTGAGAGACTGGACGGAGAGGATGTGCTGAAGACTGTGAGTTTCAGAAAAAGCAGATAAACTTAACACAGCAGGTATGCATCTGTTAGGGCCAGAGAAGCAGTTAAGCCAGCAATACTCATGCCAGTATCAGGGAATTGATTTTTTCCAGTATTAGACCTTGTATTAGTCTTTTTCGGAAGAATAAAACCAAGAACAAGTGTGTGTGTAAACATCATATATATATGTTCTATATATAAATATATGTTTTATTTATAAATATATATAAAGTTTTATGAAGAGAGAGAGAGAGAGACAGTTTGAGAGAGAGAGATTTATTTTAAGGCATTGGCTCACATAATTGTAGGAGTTTGGTGATGGAATTTGATGGAATAGGTCAGCAGGCTGGAGACTCAAGGAGGTGTTGTAGCTTGACTCCAAAGGCAGTCTGCTGATAGAATTCCTTTCTCTTGGGAGAGGTCGGTCTTTGTTCTATTAAGACCTTCAAGTGCTTGGATGTAGCCTACTCATCTTATGAAGGGCAACCTGCTTTACTCAGAGCAGACCAATTTGAATATTAATCTCATCCAAAGAACACCCTCACAGAAACATCCTAAGCAATGTTTGACCAAATATCTGGATACCATGGCCCAGCCAAGTTGACATATAAAATTAACTGTCATGGGATACCCGGGTGGTTTATTTAAGCATCTGCCTTCAGCTCAGGTCATGATCTTGGAGTACTGGGATTGAGCCCCACATTGGGGTCCCTGCTCAATGGGGAGTCTGCTTCTCCCTCTGCCCCTGTCCCTCCCCCGGCTTGTGCTCTCTCTCTCTCAAATACACAAAATCTTTAGAAAAAAATTAACTCTCATAGGCCTACACCTGGTAAATTGCTTGCTACCACTGGTGGTAGTAGTGCCAGTGTAGTATGTTGCTACTACATCAGACAACCGAGAGGAGGAGATCTGACAGGGAGCTCCTCACAAAAGGGATCTACTACCTCATTTGTGTTCTGCTCACTTCTATTTATAAGCTAAGTGTGTGTGTAATATTCTAGTTAGAGGAAAGGAATTGTATGAATTTCTACAAATAAATCAAGTACTAATTATTCCTTAACTGTCTGAGACACTGTTTCTAAAATCTTAAATTTATTTCCTCCTACAATTCTCTTACTCAAGACTGTCCCAATTTCTAGATGCTCTGCATCAGCATAATCTTATTGCTATTCAGCCATTTCTATATTACTTTTCATTTATCTTGACTATATTTTCACTACTTTTTTTCTTTGTTGTCTATAAAAATTAACAGGTATTTGGACTATTATTAATTTTTTGTTATTGCTATGAACATTTATGTGCAGGTATGTCAGTATGTATGTACACTCATTTCTGTTGCGGATATTACTAAAAATGATATATATGCATATGTTCAATTTTATTAGATTACATTATACAAATTTCTTTAAGTTATGTCTGAGAATTCCAGGTGTCTACATCCTCACCAACATCTGGTACTCTCAGTTTTGCCATTTCAATGGTTTTGGGGTGAGTATTTTATTGTGGTTTTAATTTGCATTTTCCTGAGTACTAATGAGTTTGAATTCCCTGTCATGTGTTTGCTGGCCATTTTGATATCTTTTTTGGAGGAAGTACCTGTTCCTGTTTCTTTCCCTTTTTTCTATTGGGTTATCTGTCTGCATGCTAATTTTTTGGCCTTTCTTTATATATTTTGTATACAAGTCCTTTATAGATGATAGATATTGTGTATATCTTCTACTCTATGGCTTGCCTTTTTACTCTTAATAGTATCATTTGATAAACAGAAGGTTTTAATTTTAATATAGTCCAATTTATCAGTCTTTTTCTTTATAATTAGTGCTTTTGTGTCCTGCTTAAGAAAACTTTCTCTCCAAAGTAGTGGAGGCTTTGTTATGTTAGGAATTCCCTTAGAAATTTTATGTTTACTACTCACATTGATTTATACTCTCACCTGAAATTGATTGCATGTAAAGTATGAGGTAGGGTCAATGTTAATTTTTTCCAGTGTGTTCCAGGTCAGATTCCTTGGATATTGAATCTGGAACATTGTGAAGGAGCTTTACTGGTATAAAGCTCTCAGATATAACCTGAGAGGGAGCAGAGGAAGCAGGGTTGGATGGATAGAGATGTTAAGCTGTGGTGATACAGTTGTGTTAGAGACCTAAGCTATCCCCAAGGGGAGCTCTTGAATTGGAATGATCCTTCAGGGATCAATCTAGAAAAGGGCTGGGACTTTGGACATTTGCATTCACCAGTTATTGGATGGGGGATACCCTTTGGGATAGAGTGTAATCTTGGATATTGCAGCTTTCTTTGACTAAGGGAAATTCCCAGAGAGACAGATGCAGCTGTGAGCCATCAGCAACCAACTTTCCCAGTAACTAGAGGAAGATGAGTGCCTCGGTCCTGAAGATAGATCTGAGTAAACCAGTTGACTCAGCATCGTATTTTGAAAAGATTGTTTTATTCTCAAAAAGATTGCTGCAGTGCCACCTTTGTCATAGATCAGGAAACCATATGCATGTCTCATTGTGAACTCTATCCTATTCCAGGGGTCTCTTTGTTAATCCCTGAGCCAATACCAGGCCAATACCAGATGCTGCAGCATCTTATTTACTATAGCTTTATCCTAAGTGTTGATATCAGGGACATTCTGTTTTTCAAGATTGTCTTGGCTAATTTAATAAATAGTATTTTACTTTTTACTGTGTGGAGTCCTTGAAAACTATCCCTCCTTTTTTTCTGATGATGCTATACATTCAAAAAAATTCATTTTCAATCTATTTACAGAATACAAGTGATTTTTGCATATTGCCCTTGTATCTGACAACCTTGTCAAACTTAATTTATTAATTTAAATAATTGAACTGTAGATTATTTTTAATTTTATCATACATACTTATGGTGTCATTGAAAAATTACAGTTTTATGTCTTCTTTTCCACTCTCGATATCTTTTAACTTATTTTCCTTAATTTAGGAACTCTGATATAATGATGGATAAAATATCAGGTTTAATAGCTATAGCAGGTAATTATAGCACAATTTATTTAATCAATATTTGATTGTAGGGCACTTATATTGGTCCTCTCTTTTTCATAAATAATGCTGCAATGAGCATCTTTTACAAACATTTTGTGCAGTCATCTTGTTCATTCATTCTTAGCATGTATTCTAGGATTTCTTGAAATAATCCAATTAACAATTAAATGCATATAAAGCAAATTTAAAAATTTTTTTAAAAAAGTTTATATAGCTGTCAGGTGGCAATGCATTTTCTTAGTAACTTATCTTTTGAGTTACAATGGGATCATACTTCTACTGAAAGAGTTTACAGTCTTTTTTTTTTTTTTGAAGATTTTATTTACTTATTCATGAGAGACACAGAGAGAGAGGCAGAGACATAAGCAGAGAGAGAAGCAGGCTCCCTTCAAGGAGCCCTATGTGGAACTTGGCCCTGGACCCTGGGATCACGTCCTGAGCCAAAGGCAGATGCTCAACAACTGAGCCACCCAGGCGTCCCAAGTCTACAGTCTTGAAATGTAAATTTAGAAAAAAGATTTTTGGAAAATGTAAGCCTACCTACTCCTTTATATTTGTACTTTAAGGTACTTGAACTTTCTGGGATTCTATAAGTCTCATTGTGTTTCTATAAATCACTTTCACAGTGTAAGAATTGCGTGATCTCTTGACCTAAATAAAAATGCATTTTTTTGAACAGTTTCTTTTGATATTGCAAAAAGAAAGCAGAGAGAAAAGGAAGAGAAAGATGTGGAGAGAGAAAACTAAAAGAAAATAAAGATGCACAGATAAGCAATTTGAGAACTTAATCCTCTCCCCCATTTTCATTTCAAGATAGTAGCCTGTAATTCAATGCCTCAGGGAGGTATGTGACAGGTAGAAAGCAGAACCATCTGCAGAATGTTCTTGTCTTTGTTTCAAAAAATTTAATCCCAATGAGAATAATAATTCCCCAGAAGAAAATATTCCCCTGGTCTAGTATTAGAAGAAGTTCATAAGCCCATAGCAATAGAGAACCATGTCCTGTTCACTGGAAATGCCCTAGGGAGACAGTGAGATCTCAAAGAGGAATATTATTAGGGGGGATCATATAGTAGGGTTGCCACATAAAATATAGAACATCCAGTTATATTTGAAGTTCACATAGACAATTAATAATTTTTTTAGTATGAGTATGTCCTAAATATCACATGGAGCATACTTACACTAAAAAAAATTATGTATTGTTTATCTGAAATTCAAATTTAACTGGATGTCCTATTTTTTTTGTCTGCCTGTTTTTTATTTTGTTTTGTTTTGCTAAATCTGGCATCCTAGATCATGGACACCTCAGAGCTCAGCTCTGCAAGGTGCAGAGATTCCTGTGACCCATGTATGCTCTGGAAGGCACCTGAGAGCCAATGGATCTGGGTCACACAATCAAGGACAGTGGATACCTTGATGGTAGGTTGAATGAAGAGATGATTAAAGACTAAGCCCCCATACCCTGTCACTGTGTGAAGCCTTGGAATCCAGGTCCAGTCTGGTGTGGGAGACTGGTAGATCTTTCCCAGATGTCTTGGGCTGAATTTCTGATTTGTTCATTGAGGTGAAATGTTAGAGTAAAGATTAATTTGTTTCCTAGAATGTTGAAAAGCCACATTCCTTTTACATCTGAGTTTATATAAAGATTCTTTCTTGAGATGATAAAAAAACAAAAAAGGTTTGGAGTTTCAAAGTCTGGGTGATTAGCAGCTTGACTCTTGTTTCCCAATGGCCACATCTCAAGAAAAGGCTCTGTTTGTGTAGGACGGGAGCAGAACTAAGGATTCAAGATGGAGGGATGGTGACCTACTCCTGTGTCCTCGTAGAGTTCTTCTGTTTCACCTGAGGCATTTCTGAGTTGCAGAGCACATAGTATATACTGAGAGATTTGCCCAGCTCAGACCCACAGAGCATGCACCTGGCTTAGTCACAGATGGTATTCTTGTCTGCCACCTCAGTGCTGTCTGATGGCAGTGAGGTATTAGTCAGTTTTGGTCACAAAGAATGTGACTATGGCCAGGATCTGTAAATTCAACCCAAATGAATGAGGTTCCCCAGGGGACTATGTATGTAGGAAGTAAAAATCCCCAGGTCTGTTTGTTAACTACAGAACTTTGACTCTAACACACATGTGGCTCTTCTGACCTCATGCAAGGACTTCTTTCATCCTCATGACTTAGAACCTAGTCTGGAGACTGCCAGGTTGTTTTTTTTAGCCATTTTCCTTTTGGCTCATACACTAAACTTAAATGCTTTACCAGCCCTATAGTAAGGGGAAAAAAACTCCATAGGATTCCAGCACAACCAGGAAAAGAGAGCTAATGAGAGATAACTCAGAGATCTTAGAAAGATCTAGAGTGGCCTGCTTAGTCAATGTTACTTCCCTTCCATCTTCACTCTGATTTCTTCTTGTTTTTGGTTAGAAGCTGTTTTAATTGATTGTTTTGGCGAGGATGTTGTGGGGGAGGAGGTGCTTCTCTCACTAAGAGGGAGATCCTGGACCCATTTTTTTTCTTCAGCTGCTCAAATGACAAGTTTAAATAAAGAAAAAGAATCCTTTAAAAAAGAAATTCAGGTGGGTACATTATGCAGAGACAAGAATTTTTTAAAATCCTCTTCACTCTTCATGCTTAAAAAAATCTACCCCTTAGCATAGCAGCCCAGTTCTCTCCTGATCCTCGTTCCAAATCTGCCCTCATCCTGGGAGGGAGTGGGTGTGAGGATGGGGAAACCCAGCTTCCTGGGATAGATGCTGTAATAACAAAACCAGTAAACTGGAGGCAAAAACAACTTCATCATAATTTGCAGAAAGCTCTGTCCTGGTTTTTAGAAATTCACCAATTCAGAAGTCATTTGGCAATGTAGAGCTCTAGGTCTTGACCATCTTTTTCTGAGAACTAACCCTTTGCATGACTTCCAGGTCAATTTTAGAGACGAATGTATTGATGATCAAGGAATTGTTGTGTGAAGCTTAAAATTACTCTGCCCATATTTAAGTGCTCTTTCTCACTTCTGTTCCTAACTTACTTGGGAATGAGTTAAGTAGCAAAACGTGTAGTTTTCGGAAATTATCTTGACTCAATGTTATCATTATGTTGTACTGAAAATATGGCTACTTTTCTAGCATGCTTATGGATCTAGCTGTCCTTGCTTATCTCTCACTAGAAAGCAGCTGGCTTCCCAAAATTTCCTGATTTTTTTTTTTTTTTAATTTACAAAAAGCTCTTCAAGCAGGGCTTCTCTCCATTTAACTATTATCAGAGACAGATCTGATCTGATACTTTGACTTCTTTTTTTTTTTTTCATGATACTTTGACTTCTAAATGAACATTGAAATCAGCCTCTCTAGGGGTTTCTAGCTATTTTCTTCTTCCAAGTGGACTAAAACAAGGTACTCAGAGCCCAGGTACTAGGGGAAGTACTTATTCCTGGTTCCAGGTACTTATTTCCTGAGTTCACATCTTAAATTCCTTTTAGAGAAGGAGGATTAGAACACTGCCTTGTGCTCTTCTGGCAGGAGAGGAGCTCATTAACTTTATTTTTTCTCTTTCCTATCTTTTGTCTGAGGGAATCCCAGAAATAGCTATTATTGTCAAAAATATGAATGTTTTACTATTGCTACCTAGCCTTCACGTGCCAGAATTATCGTACTAGAAACCATTAAATATGTCAGATTAAATTAGTGCTAAATCTTACCTACCTTCAATAGAACTGTTTATTTGTGTTTAAAAATCCAGGATCATTTCACCTGGAACCAGGTTGTTCTGTCATTGATCAAAATTGGCTTTCTGGAGAAGTAGGTTGTATGTCTGTGATCTTGCCATACACCCCATGCTGGAAGCTTCGCTCCCCTCCCAGTGAGTACACAGCTTCTCATTTCCTCGGCCTTCTGTTCATGATTTATGGATCAGATAGAGGATGATGTTGGCTCCATCTGAAAAGTGGGTCAGCCAGTCTTTGAGGAGACATGTTGGAGGCCTAGAAATAGTGCTCTAGATACAGACTCAATAAGCTTAGAAACTGATAGGGAAGGGAAGAAAGGACTTGATCCTTGGCAAGTGAAATCAAACTTCATCCTGAAGTGGACTGCCATCAAAGATCGTGGCTCAGTAGAATGTGAATAGCAATCATTATTAATAAGAAGGTCTAGTTGAAGGCAGGCACTGAAAACCCTGCCTGATTTCTAATTGGGAGGTCTGTTTGACCACTGAAACTTTCCACCAGTGCATTTTTGGCACTGGGAAAAAAAATGGACTGTGTTAGTCAGGAGCAAAATGTTGGCACCAACTGAAACATTCACACCGTTGCTTTGTTGGATTTGTCAGCCGAATTAATTGCAAAGGGTGAGGAGGGTCATATAGCTCATGAGGGTCATTCACTTGGGGACCAGCCTATAGAAGCAAGGACAGTTAATATGATGTCTCTCCTTTCTGTTTCCTTCCATTTTCTTTCTTTTGCTCCTTTAATTGACTTCAGGACCTTGGATTTCATGTAATCCTTTGTTCAGTATACTTTCAACATTGGTTAATATGTGATGTGATTTTTTATTTAATTATTTTAGATAAGCCCTCTAGTTCTTCCACTTCATACCCTATCCCATTCTCATACTTCACCTCACTCAGAGCTCAGCCATCTCCCTGAATCCTGTGTTCACATGTCCTTGTTTTCATTTCCTATGTGTGAGCATACCACAGTTTATTCACCTGTCCTCCTGTTAATGAACATTTAGGCTTTTCAAGGTTTTTGCCATGTAAACAGTAATGTCATTAACATTCCTGTGCATATCACAGGGCATACATGTGCCAGAATTTCTTTTGTGTATATATCAGGAGTGAAAGTGCTAGATCATAGAGTAGGTGAATGCTTGACATTATAAGAAAATGCTAAATTATTTTCCAAAAACAATTATACTAATTTACATTTCCAACAGCATTGCATAAGAGATCTTGTGAATTCACATCTCTTTCATCCTTTCCACATCCAGAGCCAATAACTTGGCCTTATTGGACTTTAAAATTTTTGCCAATCATACAGATTTAACTTACATCTCACTGTGTTTTGATTTGCATTTCCACACCTGCTAATAGGATTCATATGTTCACTGGCCCATATATATTTCTTTTCCTTTGAAACCTCTGATCATATCTTCTGCTTTTTTTTTCAATTGAGATAAAAGTACTTTTTTATGAATAAGTAGAAACTGATTTTTCAAAAAAATAAAAAATACTTTAAAAAAAGATTTTATTTATTTATTCATGAGAGACACAGATTAAAAGGGAGAGACATAGGCAGAGGGAGAAGGAGGCTCCCTGTGGGGAGACTGATGTGGAACTCGATCCCAGGACCCCACGATCACAACCTGAGCCAAAGGCAGATGTTCAACCACTGAGTCACCCAGGTGCTCCTAAATAATACTTTTTAATCTAAATTTAGGATTCAACTACCAAATGGAGTTGGCACAAAAAGATTTTCTGTGTTAGCATTCCTACATTAAAAAAATCTTATTTGAAAAAAAAAAGAAAATCTTATTTGCATCTAACATAGGGTGTTAATGGGTAACATTCTGACCTTCGGAAAATGACAATTTTGAATTCAACACTTATTAACCATCTTGACCATTGTCATTCTGCTTTCCACATCCAGTTCACATCCAATTCAAACCACCATACCTTCTTATTTTGACTACTGCAATATCTTCCTACCTGGTCTCTGTGCTTCTGGTCATGCCCTCCTGCTTCAGTCTGTATAGCTGTCCCCATGATATTGTCACTCCTTCAAATCCTCCCACAACTTCCCAATGCCCTTGCAATAAAACTTAAAATCATTGCCGTAGCCCCAAAATCACTATGTGATTTGATCTTTGCCTCCCCTTTCCTTCCCCCCCACCCCTTTTTTTAGCCTCTAACTGAAAGTCATTTTTGCTGTTTCTGGGAAGAACAGATTTGATCCTCTTTTAGGGCTTTTGTGATCATTATGTTCTGCTGGGAAAGTTGTTCTCCCGAGTCTTCCCATGTATCACTCTTTCCCATCATTCACATTTCTTTTTTTTTTTTTTTTAAAGATTTTATTTATTCATGATAGTCACAGAGAGAGAGAGAGGCAGAGACACAGGCAGAGGGAGAAGCAGGCTCCATGCGCCGGGAGCCCGATGCGGGATTCGATCCCGGGTCTCCAGGATCACGCCCTGGGCCAAAGGCAGGCGCCAAACCGCTGTGCCACCCAGGGATCCCCACATTTCTACTTAATGCCACTTAATCAGGTGCTTTCCCTGCCCAACAATTTATGTCTTCTTATCCTACTTTATTTTTCCTCATAATACTTCTTACATCTGAAAATTACGTTATATTAGTTTTTACTTGTTTATTATTGGTCTCCTCTGTGGAATGTAGGCACCATGATGGCAGAGACTTGATTTATTTATTGCAATATTACTTTTACCTAGAATGGTATCTGGCACAGTGCTCCATCTTCCCCAGTACCCTATAGGTATTTTTGTTGTTGTTGAATAAAATAAAAATAATTAATAATGAAGATGAGGTAGCTACCTCAAATTTCTTCAATTGTCCATATAAATGTTCAGAAATAGCATTAAATCATCAAATGTAAATCATATAATACAAAATGGGTTCCTATGAACTATGATGATACTAGAGCGACTCAAAGGATGATTCTAGAAAATTAAGTGAATTACAGAGAATATGTAGAGCTGGTAGTTTTTTTTCAAGCAAACTTTACTGAAATACATTTTACATATCACCCATTTAAGTGCACAATTCAATGATTTCAAGTAATATACTGAGTGATACAGCTATTAGCACCAGTTTTAGAGCATTTTCATCCTCTTGGTGAAATCCCTCATGCCCATTTACAGTTAGTTCTTGCTCCCATTTTTAGGCCCAAGTAACCAAGAATAGACTTTTTGTCTCTATAAATCTTTTCTAGACATTTCATATAAACACAATATGTGGTCTCTTGGGTCTAGTTGCTTTCGCTTAGTGTAATGTTTTGAGCTTTATGCATGACATAGCATGTGTCAGTGGTTTGCTCATTTTTATAGCTGAATAGTATTCTAGCATATGGTTGTACCACATTGTGTCTATCTGTTTGCCAGTTGATATACCTTTAGGTCGTTTCTAGATTTTGGCTATTATGAATAATGCTGCTGTGAACTAACATTCACGCACATGTCTTTATGTAGACGTATGCTTTCATGTCTTTTGAATAAATACCTATGAGTAAAATTGCTGGGTCATATGGTGGTTTATACTGAACTTTTTTGAGACACTGCTAATCTGTTTTCCAATGTGACTATGCCACTTTTCATTCCCACCATCAGTATAGGAAGCCTCCTATTTTTTTTCACATTCTCATCAACAGTTATTATTGTGTGCCTTATTTATTACAGTCCTTTTAGTGGGTATGTAATGATGTATTGTGGTTTAAATTTTCATCTCTCTGATAATGATGTTGAGCATCTTTTCCTTTACTCATTAGCTATTCATATATCTTCTAGGAGAGATGTCTCAGAGATTGGTAGTATTAAAAGATTTTAAAGGAAACATATTTATAGAAGTTTTCTCAATAAACAGAGTTAGCTTTTACAAAGTCAGGCATAGGACTGGAGTGTGCAAATTACTTATAAAGGAAGAGTGTAAAGGACATGGCTTTGTCAGAATTGAGGAACTCCAAAAGGAAGTGGAGGGCTGGTGGGATGGAGGAGAAAAATTTAGTATGTGGTCTTGAATGTCAAGTTGAGTCATGCAGGACAAGATAAATGGTAGTAGAAATGGTAGCAGTATTTTGATGCCTAAGAGAAGTATTTGATTTAAATATATATGCCCTAGTTTTCCTGTTTGTGGCAAACTAACAGTCTCAGTTATTTAAGTGTATCAGTGATCTCAGTCTATCAAAGAACTGTAGGAAAGAAATAGATCCCAATGACTATTTGGTTCGTATGTCTATTCAGGCAGACTTTCTACTACACAGATATCGTTTCTAACAAATATCACAAATTATTCTTCAAAGAAAGAGATTCTCTTCAGTTCTTGGTTAATCCATCTCAATTAAGAATAACCTCAACATTCAGAAAAACTTTGTTATATTCTTATTTCTTTCTTGAATTTTAATTAAATTTTAACTTTTTTTCTCTGGAGTATCCGATTTGGGATATAAAAACAGTTGAAACAGCTCCTTTTCATCACATTTGGTACTCATGATACAGCAGATTCTTGAAAATTGTTTCTCTTTTTAGCCTTCTGTTCTCTAGTCTGCTTTTTTGCTATGCAATATATAAGAACTTATTTCTGCAGAGTGCTCATGAAGAACCCATTTCTCCCCAGACACTGTGATACGTGATGATCATGTATACTTGAAGTCAGGACCATTACTGAAGAACATTTATTGACACAGTGAACAAAAGAAGCCGAATGCTTCTTGGGCCAAAGTTTCTCTAAAATTCTTCCATGTCTGAATAGGGAGCTGTTGGTATAAACCAGGCAAAATTTTTCTTGAAACTGTTTATTCCAAAGAGTACATCAAAATGACAAATAGAAACAATTTATATAGGCCACAGGATTCAGACTTCTGCATCATACCACCTATTTACTACAACTGCAAAACTGTTTTGCACCTGGACTCACACTTAGGGTTGTCATATTCTTAGCCTAAAGGTAGTTCCATCAGAATATTTGTAGTGATTTCCTTCTTTCACTACATTTTGTTGGAATGTATTTCTGTATTATGTCTCCTTATTTTATTTTTTCCATACAGTCCTGATGATAAGGAAATATCTGAAATTTCAACAATATCAACATTACTGGATTAATCTCCCCCAACTTTTTTAAAATAGTAAAACTTTATCAAGTGGCATAATATTATTATAAACTTGTTTTTTTTTCATTAAATTTTTTATTTGAGTGTAGTTGACACACAGTGTTACATTAGTTTCAGGTGTACAACATGATTCGATTTCTTTATACGTTATGCTCCATGACCACCACAAGCGTGGCTACTATCTGTCACCATACCATACTATTACAATATAATTGATTATATTCCTCATGCTATGCTTTTTATTCCTGTGACTTATTCATTCTGTGACTGGGACCCTGGATCTCCCACTCCTCTTCATTCATTTGCCCAATCCCCAACCTCTTCCCTCTGGCAACCATCAGTTTGTTCTCTATGTTTACAGTATGATTCTGCTTTTTGATAAACCTGTTCTTCATAAGTTTATTCTGGTTTACAAGCTTCTACTCTTCAGTGGGGATTGCCATTAATTAGTGTCTCTTATGTGTACACAACGTGCATTGCAGACCGGTTTTGGGCACTTGAAGTTCCCAACTTTGAAAAGCTTCTGTATTAAAATGGAGAGCCAAATCCTAAACTGGTCATGAAGTAAACCTTCACTATTCCCAATGTTCTGATGAAAACAACAGTATAAACTCTAACAACACAACATACATATGGCATGAGGAGCTTCCCTCTAAGAAGGGAAGCGGACAAAACTGAACAAAGATAAAATAATTCATTTCCCATGTCTTCCTAGTCACAAAGCTCCTTTTTCAGTAAATTTTGTTTCAATTTCTTGGGTTGTTATTTCTTAATGAGAAAGGGACCCAGTTGCATTAAATAGAGTTGGGTGTTCAATAATTCGGTGTGCTTTTCTGTACCTGCTGTATTAGTCCTTTCTAGCACTGCTGGATGTTAGGTCAGGAACATGGAAAGCCATTAAAGGAAATACTTTGCTTTACTTTAGCACACTCAGGATTTTCCTACATAAATGCCATTTCTTAGTGTTTTCTTCCCTTTGGTCAGAAAGTTTTTCAGGTGTCTTTAGGTTTACATAACCATTTTGTGTGTGTAGAGGCATGGAGGATTAGGGGAAGTTAGCAGTCTGGGTCAAAGCCTGAGTGACTCTGTAGATGATACTGTACTTTAAAAAGATGTACTTTAGGGGATCCCTGGGTGGTGCAGCAGTTTGGCGCCTGCCTTTGGCCCAGGGCGCGATCCTGGAGACCCCGGATCGAATCCCACGTCGGGCTCCCGGTGCATGGAGCCTGCTTCTCCCTCTGCCTATGTCTCTGCCTCTCTCTCTCTCTCTCTCTCTCTCTGTGACTATCATAAATAAATAAAAAAAAATTTTAAAAAATTCCTTTAAAAAAAAAAAGATGTACTTTATTGGGAAGACAAGAACAGCCCAAGTCATGACTTTATAGTGAAAAGCAGAGGATATGAGTCTCAAAAGAGCAGGAGTGTTTTTAGAAGTGATGCTGACAGGGAGTAAGAGTTTTAAGGGTAAGCTGGAGGCAGATGAGAATAAACTGTGAAGTAAAAACATAAACATCTTGGGTAAACTTTCTAAGCTGGAAATAGAAAACCAGAGAGTTTCTTCCCCTAAGCAGATTTCAGGCGTCTTTTCATACACTGATGTTGACTTTCTTCTTTTTCTACGTGAAATACATAGAAGAGTATAAGTATATAGAGGTGACAGATTATAATGATGAAAAGTACAGCACAGAGCTGTGGTTCTCAAGCTGTTGCTCCTGGACCAGTGGCATCAGCATCACCTGGGAACTTGTTAGGAATACAAATTCTCAGGCCCTATTCCAGACCTACTGAATTGCAATTTTGTGGGGGTAAGGCCACTAATTTGTGCTTTGACAGAAGTTCTCCAGGTGAATCTAATGGATATCAGTGTTTGAGAACCACAGATACAGTGATTGAAAGCATGATAGTTGGAGCCAGATGACTGCATTTCTTGGGGCAAGTCATTTTTTGTTTGTTTCCCATTTGTAAAATGGTAACAGTACCAAACACAGTGTGGTAAGGAAGACTAAAAGCTAACTTGTGTCCAAATCCTTAGGACAAAGCCTGGCTATTGCAAGTGGTATCTAAATGTTTAAGTGATAATGATGATGATATGAATATTAATAAAAATAATATTCTTCATAGGTGTTATTTTCATTGTTATCTGTAGGCTACATTTTGCAATTTATAATAAGGCTTCATGTTTAGTGGGAGATCATTCCTAATGTCTTAGAGTTATTTTCCATAGCTCCAGGCAGTATTTCTCAGCATGTGCTCTGCAGACCATTTGCAACAAAATCACCTGTAGTGCTTATTAAAATGCAGATTCTCAAGTTCTACCCAGACACACAGTGATATTCCGAATTCTCTAGTTATACTTCTACACCCAGAAATTTCAAAACTACTGCTCTTAGATAACAAAGACTATGACCTTCATTTTGTAAACGTGCACGTGAGGCACGGGGATAGCATATGCTTAGGGAAATCCAGAATCTCAGTAGGACCAGGAATAAGAGCTGGATTTCTGATGTCGTGTCATATCAACCCACTATGTTATCCCTTTGTAGTCTTATTTGCTTTATCAGGAATTTGGTTGTGCCCTTTGTTTACTAAGATCCATCATTATTTAATCTAAAAATAACATTTATCTTGTAAATCTAGAACTATTAAGAACGATGAGTTCTTGGAAAATACAGCTGGACTATTATTACCTGTTACTTAGCTGTAACTGTTCCAGTTGCGATGTATCTAATACATCACTATTATGGCACAGATGAAGGAGAAGGGCTCAGAGAGGTTGAGGAAATTGTCAAAAATCATGTGACTGGATGATGGCAGAACCAAGAGTAGATTCTGGTCTCTCAACTGCCAAGGTCCTTTCACCATATCCCACTGTCCTATTTTTTTTTTGCTGATTAAAATCATTTAAAGCAGCACTTAAATTTTAAAAATAACCCTACCTATCCTGCTCACATAAAATCTGGTCTCAGCAGGTTTTGACCTCTTTTAATTTTTTTCTTAAAGATATGCAAGCATCACACACACACACAAAAGATATGCAGACATCACATCTTTTATGATATTGATAGTCATATGACAACTAATAACTCATGGCTCCATTGCATCCTGCTTTTTCACCAGTGCATATTTCACCATTCTCAGGCAATTAGATTGGCTTATCAGGCTGTGATGAAAAAGCTTTGGGCCTTTTTGCAGAGGGATGATGGGTCTTTTTTTTTTTTTTTTTAATTTTTTTTTTTTATTTATTTGTGATAGTCACAGAGAGAGAGAGAGAATGAGGCAGAGACACAGGCAGAGGGAGAAGCAGGCTCCATGCACCGGGAGCCCGACGTGGGATTCGATCCCGGGTCTCCAGGATCGCGCCCTGGGCCAAAGGCAGGCGCCAAACCGCTGCGCCACCCAGGGATCCCGGATGATGGGTCTTGTATGCATTTTTCTATTACAGTCAAGATCCTCCATGGTATCAATATGTATTTAGACAACTTCATTCTTAATTTTGAGGCCACAGAGGGGTATTTATCTATATGTGCAAATTATGTTCACTTAATTGGTGGCAGGGGCAGTGGAAATGTGGGTGCTTTTCATGCCAGAATCACTTGATTATTTTAAAAAAATGATTTTCTTTTTGTCTCAATTGTTTGTACTTGTTATATTATATATGAACTTCAGGTTATTGAAGTTCTTTTCTTCCAGTCTTCTTTCTTGTTAAGAATGGAATATTTGTAGTCTTAGTGTGCTCTTATATTACTCCCTCTACCGAGAGTTTCTTCCATTTTACTTTTTTTTTTTAAATTTTATTTATTTATGATAGTCACACAGAGAGAGATGAGAGAGAGGCAGAGACACAGGCAGAGGGAGAAGCAGGCTCCATGCACCGGGAGCCCGACGTGGGATTCGATCCCGGGTCTCCAGGATCACACCCTGGGCCAAAGGTAGGCACCAAATCGCTGCGCCACCCAGGGATCCCTCTTCCATTTTACTTTTAGCTAGTTCACTACTATCTGCTACCTAGTTAACTGCTCTTCATGCTTGAGGTCTCAGCTCAATTGTTACCTTCTCATAGAGGTTTTTATTTTATTGTCTCTATATAAGCAGCTCCCTGTCCCCCAAGTTTTTTTTTTTATCACTTTAAGCACTTATTTCTTCGTGGCACTTACCACTATGTGTGCGTTTTTTAGTTTGTTTGCTTTTTTATTATCTCTTTCAACGCACTTGATCATTGGGTCCATGTATCTATTGTTCAGAAGGTGTGTTTATTTTGTGCCAGTAGCAAGCCTAATGCTTGATACATAGTAGAGGTTCAATCAACATTTGTAAATGAATGCTATGTCTTTGTGAGTTGGTGTGGAATTTTGTAATTTGTTTAGAGACGTTTGAGTATGTGTTAAATCTTGGTTTCTTATAAAAGCCTATTTTGGATTATTTCCTTCATTGATGGACACTGACATTGACAAGGGGTTGTCTACTACTCAGTTACCTTGACTCCAGACCTATTAAATGGACTAGGCCTCCTAGAGCATTGGACCATGGTGCCTTATCTTGTGTGTATCTAGGCTTTCTAGAACATTCAAGACCACAATGCACTATCTTCTTGAGGTTGCATTCTATGGTAGCCTCTGGTCACTGGTGGCTATTGAGCAATAGAAATATGGCTAGTATGAAACGCCATCTGCTGTGAGTGTAAAACATACATTGGATTTTGAATATTCAGCATAAAAATGTAAAATATCTTACTAATAATTGTTATATTGTCTACTTATTGAAATAATATTTTGGATATACTGGGTTAAATAAAATATATTATTAAAATTAATTTGACTTTTTCTTTTTTAACTTTTTAAATGTGCTACTAGAACATTTAAGACTATATATATGAATCACATTTGTGGCTCACATATTTCTATTTTTGGCAGTGCTATTCTAAACCCAACTAGTCTACCTTAGTTATTTGGCAGTATAGACCAAAGGTGAGCCACTGAAGGGAATGCTAAAATTGCAGAAGCCTCTCATAGTGTGCTCTTTTCTTGATAGATATTAGCTAACGGAGGGCTGGAACCTCGGGAGAGTGGCTTCAGTACCATTTCAGTACTACTTCAGTGTTAAGTCATGAAGCCTGGGTACAATTTGTGTACTAAGACACAGAAAGTTTAAATGTCTTGCCAGCGATCATAAATCTTGCTTAGAAGAATGCTGGTATGAGAACCCAAATCTTTTAATTATGCTCAGTAGTTGAATTACTTATAGAGGAATCTACTAATAAAATTACATCTTCTTTTTTAAAATGCCATACTGGACAATTTTAAAGAACTGTTAATAAATTATGTATGTTCTCTGTCAATTAATGAGGAAATTACATTTCAGTCCTTAGCTGGTTATATAGATGGAAGATCATATTGTATACTCTGATAAATTAAACAAACAGAAACTCTTTCTGTTATTATTGCCACATATGCTATAGTAGAGCATTAAACTGGGATGACATTTATTTAGCAAAGGAGCATACACTGCAAAGCAAAATTTAAACAAAAAGGCGGATATGAACATGAAATCTACTTGTAAATAAGTATAAATCTAGTAACTATTCTTTGCATAGGTATAAAAACTCACTTGGAGACCATGTGCTGTATTTTGGAAAACTCATTACCATATCCCATTCCAAAAGTCCTTGTCATTGACATATCAGGCAAACGTTTCTTCTTAGGTAAAGATATGGATTTTTGAATAAGTAGCTTCATCATCATGATCTTCTGGTTCATTAATTTAGTAAATATTTAGTGAGAACATGCTCTGTACCAGACAAGTCTGTGTGTTCTAGGTGCTAAAGATACTACCGTGACCAATACAGACAACCTTTTACTTACATTTCAGTGCTCAGGTATTTTCTCAATAGGGATAATGAAATGAGATGGTAAAGTAAATCTAAGCAGTGCTATTTCGTAATGCCACCAGTGACATTTTTGTTGGTTGGGAACTAAAGTGAATTTGGAGTTATCTATTTGTATCTTTCCAGAGGTGCCTATGGATAGAAGACATCCTTAAAGTTTCAAATAAAACAATTAGACTCTGTCAAGGGATTTCCCAATAATTGGGAGAGGAGGTTCTTGGCATATTATTCAGCTTATTATTATCATACATATTATTATGCTGTATCCCTTGTTTCTTCTGCTTGGATATCCCAACCTATAGTTAAAACTGGATGTCTTAGTTCTTAAATCCATTAATTCTAGAAACTCCTAGTCAGAATGACTTCCCTCTTCACTCAACACAGACTCACTCATTTTTTAAAAGAGATTTTATTTATTTATTCACGAGAGACACACAGAGAGAGGCAGAGACATAGGCAGAGGGAGAGTCAGACTCCCTGCGGGGAGCCTGATGTGGGACTTGGTCCCAGGACCCCGGGATCATGACCTGAACCAAAGACAGACACTCAACCACTGAGCCACCCAGGTGCTCAAGACTCACTCATTCTCATTCTCTCACTTCTGAGTCCTACCCCTTGCATATGTCTCTCCCTTCCACATATTCACTTGTATACACTTTCACAGGTTCTCCTTCATCCTGGACCCCTTTCAGGCAGAGGTTCCTTAAACATAGCATATTTTCCCCTTGAAGCTCAGCCGGTAGATGTCTCCATTACTCCCTCATAGCTAAGACCTTGGCAAGTAGGTTTTAATCATTTCTTTAACCGACAATAAGGAGGAGGATTTGATAATTTGCCTAAAATGAGCAGATGCTCGGGAGGACACGTCCCCATCCTACGTCCCTCCTCTTCGATTTAAGTCAGAAATGAAAACCCCTTTCTCCCTCTTTTCCAGGCAAAAGAAAAGGCTGATATAACTAAGCATGCAAGACGCCAACACCCTCCTCCTCCTCAGTACGTCCAAGTTTCCTTTGCTCTGAGCCACAAACGCTCTGCTTCTCCCTTCGCTCTCGCCCACCTCACCCCCGCCCCCGCAGGTTTCCGAGTCATCAGGGAACGCGAGTGGGTGAAAGGACTCGGAGCTGCTGCATCCCGAGCCGCCGCCTCCTCCTGCGCCTCCTCCGTGCCGCCTCGGGTTCAGCACTGGACAGCTCCCGCCCCAGCCCAACAAATGGCAGTCGGCTGATTGACAGAGGAGCCGACCAAACAGGGAACCAGACGGCTTGAAGCCGCCCGCCCTTCATGGGTTTGGTTGCGGCCAAGCTGCCTCTTTAAACCGGCTTTCCTCCCGAGAAGGGGGAGACAGGAGTGTGGTTTGTGGCCAAACCTGAGGACTCCGGTTAACCAGTTGCCTGGTCCTATAAACTCCAGAAAGACAATCGTCTTCAAAGACACCTTCGCTCTTTGGGACCGAGTCGTGCGCTCGCCGTGGGGATCCGTGTGCGCGCACTCGGCGCCTCCCCGCGGAGCAGCGAGGAGGAGCCAGAGCCGGGAGGCGGGAACGACCTGCCACGGGTGAGATGATGGAGCGGCGTCTTTGGCGGCCGCGGCGGCAGCAGCAGCAGCAGCAGCAGCAGCAGCAGCAGCAGCAGCTCTCGAACACACCTCAATGAGAGCGACGGTGGAAGCTGCTGAGCAGGAAGACGTAAGCAGGCTAACTGTAGCCGCCGGCTGCGAGAGGGGATGTAACCTGTTCGGCTCAAGGCTGTGAGGTGCGTAATCCCGAGCCGACCCATTATGGAGCGGGTGCAGCCAGCGTTGCCACAGGTGATTTGATTTCCTGTGACGGTAGCTTAGCCAGCCGGGCCAATTCCGAAACATTCTTATTTTAAAGTCCTTTTCGACTGGGTGCCGCCATCTGGAGAAGGGGACGACTCCGAGTAAAAAGTCTTACTGTTGATAAATTGGCGACCAAATTTTACAAAGTGTCTCCCGTTACCTCCTCTCGTCTCTGCGAAGCAGATGGGAGCCATGGCTTATCCCTTACTCTTCTGCCTCCTGCTCGCTCATCTGGGTTTGGGAACTGTTAGCACCAGCCGCGACCCTCCGGGACGGCTGGATTCCCCTCGAGAGAGAAGCCTGAGGCTGAAGCAGCACGCCCAGCAGCCCGCGCGAGCCGCTGCCTCGGACCCCTCGGCTCCCTGGAGCCGCTCCACCGACGGCACCATCTTGGCGCAGAAACTCGCCGAGGAGGTGCCCATGGACGTGGCCTCTTACCTCTACACCGGGGACTCCCACCAGCTGAAGCGAGCCAACTGCTCCGGCCGCTACGAGTTGGCGGGCCTGCCGGGGAAGTCGTCGGCCCTGGCCAGCTCCCACCCCTCCTTGCACGGGGCGCTGGACACGCTGACACACGCCACTAACTTCCTCAACATGATGCTGCAGAGCAATAAGTCGCGGGAGCAGAACTTGCAGGACGACCTGGAGTGGTACCAGGCACTGGTGCGGAGTCTGCTGGAGGGCGAGCCCAGCATTTCCCGGGCAGCCATCACCTTCAGCACCGAGTCGCTGTCCGCGCCCGCCCCGCAGGTTTTCCTCCAGGCCACCCGCGAGGAGAGTCGCATCCTGCTCCAGGACCTGTCCTCCTCGGCACACCACCTGGCCAACGCCACGCTGGAGACCGAGTGGTTCCACGGCCTGCGGCGCAAGTGGCGGACCCACTTACACCGCCGCGGCTCTAACCAGGGGCCCCGGAGCCTGGGCCATAGCTGGCGGCGCCGGGACGGGCTTGGCGGGGACAAGAGCCATGTCAAGTGGTCCCCGCCTTATTTGGAGTGCGAGAACGGGAGTTACAAGCCTGGGTGGCTGGTCACTCTCTCCGCAGCTTTCTACGGGTTGCAGCCTAACCTGGTCCCCGAATTCAGGTAGGGAGTGGAAAAAAAGGCAAAAGCGAAGCCTTCCTTCCGGTTTCGCGTTGGGGAAGGAACACTTGGCTGTGACACTTAACGCTTCTCACCCTCTCAGCCGATCGCAGGCTGAGGGCCGTGTTTGGCGGGCGCCTGTGCTTAGGGACAAGAAGCGCCCTACGTTTGTTAGCTCAGTGAAGGCTTCTCTCGGACCAGTTTCCCTGCAAGGGGCAAGAGATTGGGGAGCATTTGACAGAGTTGAGAGACATCTCTGATGCCCTATGCTTCTTTTCAACCCTCAGGAGAGCAGGGAGGGGGAGTTCCCCTCTGGGGGTGATCTGAGGGCAGCTGGAGAGCTCCGGGTGTGCCCACCAGGCACAGAGTGGCCAGCATTGGATGAGAAAAGGGAACAGGAGGAAGACAGACTTCCCCATTTCTGCCACTTAGGGGTAGCCTGCACCTGCTTCCTATTTGTGTAGTTTTAGATACCAGCCTGCTGTTAGTTACTGGAGGGGGTAGGATTAAAACCGTGCATCCCCTCTGCAGTCCTATCCCCTGAGCGGTGAGTCAGTCTCAGCAGCATAGCTGCCTCCAGGATCCAGACTTTGCAGTTTGGGCAGTGTGCTTCTGCTACCCATCTCCCTCATCCCCCAGTCCTCTTTTCTTCCCCTCTTCCTCCTCTTCTCTGTGTCAGGCATACCTGAGTGTCTTCCAGTCCTTCATCTACTCACACACTTTATAAATGAACCTGATTGAGTTATCTTAGGGAAGAAGGGATTAGTTCTGATTGAATTCACTCAGGGAGCTTGTTGGAAATTTAATCACAGTTCTTCTGTATTTCCTGTCTAAAAGTACAGCATTTGTGGGGAGATGAGCATTTGCAAATTAGCAGCGGTAACTTCTGCCCTGGGAAATGCCTTACCTTTTTGGTGAAGAACTTTTAAGAAAATAGCACTTAAGAGTGGATGTGAGGAAGGAACAGAAACACAAGAGTAGAAACTCCTAAAGCCTGGGAGAGGGCCACAGATTGACTGGGATCCTCTCAATTTCCATGATGGGAGGCTCTGGCAGCAAGTCTTGGGGGTTGAGGTGTGCATCTGTACTTTTTAGGAACTTAGGCAAACGTAAGAAACCTGTGTGTGTGTGTGTGTGTGTGTGTGTGTGTGTGTGTGTGTGTGTGTGTTAATGCTCTGTTTGGCACAAGGACAGGGTGCCAAGCTGGTGAAAGATAACAGGCTGAGTACTGGGTGGGCAAAAGGGGAAATCAGAAAGCTGGTTTGTCTTAGCAGTGTCATTTACATCTGCATGACCCTCCAATAAGTTGCTTAACCTCTCTGGGCCTCAGCTACTTATTATCTACCAAGTGAGGGATTTGAACTAGATGATCTCCAGGGAGCCATCTAGTTATAAAATTCTGTACCTTTTAATGCCAGCAACACTTGAGAAGGCAGATAAAAAAACAACCCCCTTCTTTGATTCTGTGTGACTATATTAAATGTGTGTATGTATGTATGTATGTATGTATGTGTATGCGTGCGTGTGCATGTATTTCTATCTCTGTTAAAGACCTTGTCTTAAACCAGAGTAACTCTTTCCTACTTTCAGGGTAATCAATCTCATTTCCTCCTGATTTCTGCAGGATCCTATTAGTAAGAGCTGAGCCCAGCTTTGAGTCTTTGCCATATTGTTTGCTCAGGAGAAGAAAGATCGGCAGATGCCATTCACTGCCAGCAAATTGTTTGTGGCCTTCAGATAAGTCTTTTTAGGGAGACCCAGTTCCCAGGATCAATCTATCATCTGTTATCTGTCTGTCTGCATCTCTCTCTCTCTGTCTTTACATATCCATAACATTTACATTCTGTCAGATTCTGTGGTAACCACTTTGCATGCAATATCTTGCTTAATTTTCACAACTCTATGAGTTAGGTTTTATTAGTTTCCCTATTTTACAGAAAAGGAACCTGAAGCAGGGAGAGGTTAAGCTTTTTTCCTGAGATCCCATAGCAGGTGAGTAGTAGAGCCAGAATTGGAGCCCATTTCATACTTTTAACCGCTATGCTAAACTCTGTCTTATGAAGGTGTTCTAAGAATGCTGCAGAGAGTATTGCTGCTGCATAAAAATATATGTATTTTCCAGGGTCAGATGTGGGACTAAGGAGGAGAAGCATTCATTTCAGAATAATTTCTCTTAAGGCTAAGAAAACATGAGTCACCTAAATACACTCAGTGCCTTCTGCCACCCAGGATGAAAGGCCAAGAACACAAAGGATCTGAGGTTGCAAGGGCTCACACGCCCCCTACCTGTTTTTTTGGACTACATACAGAAAGTAGTTTGTTTCCTCTGGCTGAGTTTCTTTAAGTGCTCTCGTAGTCATCAATGGTGTTCTTTCGCCAAGGCATGAAGCCAGGCCATTTAGTGTTTGGCTCTCTGCAAAGCTGGTTCCTCCTGGCAGTATGTATGGAGAACAGAATAACTGCACTCCTGTGAGTGCCTTTGCCCATGTCTTGTGCCTCTCAAATGCTGTATTGAGGATTTGCACAGATGTTAATTATAGGAACTAGAAGAAAACTTAAAGAGAGCAGATGGTTCCTCCTATTGTTTAATAGATAAAGAGAACTAAAAAGGTGAAGTTACTTGTCCAAAAATCACAAATCAATTTTATAGTACTGGAAGAAGTGGGATCCAGGCCTTCTATCTCTGGTTCACACTATGCTTAATATGTATAGAGCTAAATCATATTTCTGCGTCTCTCTTAACCTTTGCATACAATGCATCCTGGGGAACAGAGTTTACCCTTCATCACCTTTTAGGACAAAAAAATCAGCTCATAGAACCGGCTGCTGAATTAAAAAATATATACATTGTTTCTTACACACATATCAGATAATATTTAAAAGGGTCTTTCTTGTCTCTTCACACTCATATAACGCAATCCTTTCTGTTGTTGTTAGTGGTGGTGTTTTATGATCTAAGATATACATTCTAAAATTCTATTCTATAGGTGAATAATACTATACAGGCATGGTACAGGGAAAACCTCAAATAAATTTTTGGGAAACCATAATTAAGAGTCCTATACATGAGGCAGCCCTGGTGGCTCAGCGGTTTAGTGCCACCTTCAGTCCAGGGCGTGATCCTGGAGACCTGGGATCGAGTCCCATGTCAGGCTCCCTGCACGGAGCCTGCTTCTCCCTCTGCCTCTCTCTGTATCTCTCATGAATAAATAAATAAATAAAATCTTTAAAAAAAAAAGAATTCTATACATTATTTTAAATGTATTTTGAACCTCCATAATATCTGCAAAAAGCCTTATCTATAATGAAAAATCCATTGATAATACTTTTCTTATGGAAGAGAAAAAGGAGGAAAAATTTTGTAGTTAAAATTTTCATTTAAGATCAGTTAGTAAAAAAAAAAAAAGATCAGTTAGTATTTTCTCAGGTCTTGCTTATAAGATTCAAGCATTTAAGTTATATTTCATTTTTAGATAATGTATATCCCAAATATGAAATTTAAAAGTAATGTGAGAACATGGCTAACCATCTTTTTATGTTAATGTTTATCACTATCAAATACCTCTCAGAGTAAATTTTATTCCCTTCTGTTTCAGAATAACAGAAGTATCTTAAATTTCAAAGCCTAGTTTAAGACTCACATTGGGAAGAGGCGAGCCTGGGTGGCTCCGTCTGTTGAGTCTCTCCACTCTTGATTTCAGCTCAGGTCATGATCCCAGGGTCTTGACATCGAACCTTGTGTTGGGCTCCATGCTCAGCAAGGAGTCTGATTGAGATTCTCTCTCCCCCTCTGCCCTTCCCCTTAAATAAATAAATATATCTTTTTTTTTTAAGGCTCACATAGGAAGGTAAATATTTATTATTCATTTCTTTATTTCTTACCCCCCCCCAAATGGCATTAGCTGTTCTAATAATGTCTAATGACCCAAATGTCTCTTGGGTCTTTTGTTATATAGTATAAACATTTTAGTTCTCATCTTCCAACTCAGCAAAAGAGAGAGTAATAATTTAAGTTATACCCTCAGTTGTTTATATTTATTACATTAGATTTGTGATGTCCTTGTAAAGTCAAATCCTTGGTTTTGCATAGTAATTTTTCTTTGTGGAACTTAAAGTGATATGGAGTTGGATCCCATTCTGCTGAAATCATAGATATCTCATTGGTGGTAGTTGGTACTATTCAATGCTTAGGATGGATATAAGATACTTATGCGTTGAATTTAAATTAAGGTAAAGGAACCTTTGGGAACTAATTATTTTTTGACAAGCCAAAAGGGACTTAGGAATTCATTTGGCTTCTTTCATCTTCCGAACTTGCAATGGAGGAAACAGACCCAAAGGGCTAAAGGAACTTGCTAGAATGGCACAGCTCTTTTGTGGCAGCTTAGAATTAGTGGAAACCAATATATTTTGAGCACCTACTAGATGTCAGATACTTCATATACACCACTGCATCTAATTCTTTGTAATCTACCATAGTGACAACTTCAGAAAAGTTAAGTAGCTTGCCTAAGGTACATAGCTAGTATGTTAGGCAGCAAAAATAAAATTTAGATCTATCTAGCTGTGAAGCTTAGGTAGGTCTTTCTACGCTGCTTTCTATGCTGCTATTTCTTGATTACCAACTTTGTTTTCACCTTGTTATTAAAAAATACAACACAGCAATGATTTGAAATAATATATTTGGTCCAAGTAAGTCATATACACTTATTATTTTTAGGCCAATCATACAACCAAGTATGTTGTGTAGTAGGAAGAATATTAGACTTGACAGAACTTTGCCTCAAGTTCCAGTTTTGTCTCTGACTGGCTGTATTACCTGTCTGGAAGTCAGCTTCTGCAGAATTAATATGTGAGAATGGACTTGATGCTATCTAAATACCTTTCTAACCCTTTGTTCTATACATTCTTGATTGGTCTATTCAAATTGTCAACAAGTAGGCTTTGGAAATAGGGTGGATACACACAAGTGCAGTAGCTTGTGGAAATAGTATTGTTGGGAAAGTAACACACAGAGAAAGAGGAAACCATGTGGATGTCAGACCTGGTGTTGGTAAAAAACAGCAATAGGGCTATGAAGGAAAGATCAAATGGTGTGGAAACCCCTTCTTAGAACCTAACAGAAGAAATATCGAAGTCACTGATTCGCTGACTCTTGAGGGGTCACTTCATTCTCAGCATACTGCACCTGTACACCTCCACCAATAATTCTGCTACAGATATCTGATTTCCACAGAAGAGGGCACTTCACTTAAAGTATAAGGGAAATGACCATCTTGATCCAAGCTAAACATATCCTACGTCTCTCTTGTGGGTAATGATAGTGGTGGAGAGGTTGTCTATAGAAACAGCACAGAGATGCTTACCTAGGTTATTGAGCAAAGAGTTTTTAGATCAACCTCTGTTACTGAGGTTTTTGTCTCAGTTATCTCATCTGTAAGCTGTGAATAGTAAAGTACATCTCCTTTGGGATTCTTTAATGACTAAATGAAGAATTGTGATCACACAGGAAGTTTAGTAAGTATTTTGTATTGTAGCTTCCGGCTTCCCAAATACACTCCTCAGACATAAACTTTCTTAGTTTAGCTGAACTAAAGTCACGTGATTAGTAGTCATTTATAATTTATATGATGGTTTTGTTTCATCCTTAATTATTGTGAAGTCTTGTAAAGACAGTGGATCAGGGTGGAAACATGGGTCTTGGAGAAAGAAGATGTTGTCACCAGCCTGGACCACATCTTTGACTCATGGTATCACCATGGACAGTGGTTGCCTTTCTAGTCCTCAGTTTCCCTATCTGTAAATTGAGGGGGTTGGTCTAGGTGACCTGTAGGGTTCCTTATAACCCTAAAAGCCTATGATTATGTACCTAATTAAACCTTTTACTTTAACTTTTGGACTTTGATTATAATGCTGAAAACAGTTAATATATTTTCACTTAAATGGTGATCATGTTCATGTATGTTCAATGTATGTTATCATAGTCATTTATTCACAGAATAGAGAAAACCTCCTTGATACAGACTAAGTATATATGCTAGTGGAATTGAGACCACTATTTCTTTTCTTTTTATTGTCTTTTTTCTTTCTTTTCTTTTCTTTTTCTTTCTTTCTTTTTCTCTTTCTTTCTTTTCTTCCTTTCTTCCTTTCTTTTTCTTTTTTTTTCTTTGAATGCCACTTAAAAATAAGAATAAGCATGATCTGATATTCTAGATCTTGAAAGATCCCCTGGTTTTACTTAAAGGCAACATGAAGCTATTTTGCAGATTTCTAAATCAGGTGTATCAGTATACTCATGTAACTTCCCTCAAGATAACCAATGTTTAGGCATTTTGAAGCTCCTTACCTCTTAATGACAACCCATTTTCAGTTTATTTCTGTAGTTGGCTAATTTTAAAATTTCAAAAAGGCCTATTTATTGTGGTGCAGCAGTGGCACAGCATTACTTGCCATTTTGTAGAATATACATTTGAAAGCAGAAATGAGATTTCTGAGATTGCTAAATAAATAACAAAAGTATATGCCTGCCCTCTGGAGAGGGAACTGATGCCCTCGCTAGACTGGTTTTATGTCTTCAAATGCTAGATAAGTCAAATTTTACTTTTAATTGCAGAAAGACAGCAGTTTGTTGTTCACTGTTCAGGGTTTTATGGCTACCCTTTTCCAATATGCATTATGTTTTATGATTATATTGTAACATAACAGGATGCCAAGAAGTATGTTGTTGTTAGTTTGCATTTGGTTGGTACCAAAACATTAGGGCCTTGTTTATTTTCTCTCTTCAGATCTGGATTGGTATTTACAGGGTTATTTTAGCCAAATTACTAAAATAGTACATTGGGATTTTAATAACTTTGGAAGCTTAATGGCTGCTATTCACAAATAGGCCACACACTGATACTGGGGCTATGCTTGGAGAGTTTGCAGCCAATGGTGTTATTAAGCTCTTGTCCACAGCTTTGGCATATGCACTAGGGAGGGGGGAGCTCTTTCTGTTGGTCTTTTACCCTTATTTGCTTTTTAGCTTTTAGTAAAAAAAAAAAAAAAACACAAAAAAAACCCATTTCTCTGTGTAAATTTCTATTTTCTCTGGGCATTTACTCATCCAACAAATCTTTTTTTCTTTAGGAAAAAAAACTATTAAAATTATTTAGGTGGATAGGTTGTTCTATGAAATACTTCTTCAGTGAATTGTCTTTCTCAGGTTCCCTCCTATCTTATTCTACAATGCCAAGCTTAGTATAGGAGCTATGATGAACTTTCTTTTTTTGTATTTAAGGATATTGTAGTGTCTCAAAGCAATTACAATTATGTCTCAAAGCAAATATGTCTAGTTTCGTTATCTTCGTTATAGGTAGAATTTATAGAAAACACAGAATTAGCTTAAGTGGTCTGACCCCAAGATCATTTTTCCCAAACAAAAATCCTATTACCTACCTTTCTGTCATAGAAGGCAGTCTCTCTATTATGTGGTTAACTATTAATTCTAATTAATTGAATCCAGTTAATTTTTATCCATTATAATATTTGTTGTAGCATCCCCCTAGTTAAAAACTATAACCACAACAAGACAATGTGGAATTTTTAAAAAATAATTCTGTCCAGTTAGCAAAGTACCCAGTGCACCTAGAACTTAAAAGGAAACTTAGAGTTACATAAGATTTTGGTTTATTTCCTTAACCTTGTTTTCTTACTATTTATGTGTTTTGTCCCATGGGTATGCCTTTTTACATTATTATGGAAGAACTTTCATAGTAAAAGGTGAAAGATTTATTCAGTGATCCAAAGAGAAACCAGAGTACGGAAAAACTTTTATAGAATAATTTGACACATGGCTTTTATCTGAGAAAGAGGAAAGATGATATAGTATAGAATAATGTATTTTATCAATTCTGAGATGCATTTCCCCCCATTTTGATGTCTTTTAACTTGAGATCTGTCTTATGATTGAGAGCATGTCATTTTCAATTAGCATACATTTTCTTTTAATGGCACACAATATAATGTATCTTTCGATTAATGGTATCTTATATTTGATGAATTATAATATTAGGAAATGAGAAAATAAATTCCAAGATATCTCCAACTATACAGTTCTATTATCATCTTTAAGTTATCAAGATGCAGCAAAATGTACATATATGGAAACACAAAATCTAGACATCACTGGTACATATAAATTAGATTGCTATTTGCCTTCATAATTTGTTTAAAAAAGGCAAGCTATCCTAAAACATGGAGCTACAATTTCTTTTTTTTAAGATTTTATTTTTTTAAAGAATTTATTTATTTATTTATTTATTTATTTATTTATTTATTTATTTATTTATGAGCGACACATAGAGACATAGGCAGAGGGAGAAGAGGCTTCCTGCTGGGAACTTGATATGGGACTCAATCCCAGGTCTCCGAGATCATGACCTGAGCCAAAGGCAGATGTTCAACCACTGAGCAACCCAGATTCCCCTAAGATTTTATTTCTAAGGAATCTCTCTACCTAATGTGGGACTCAAACTCACAACCTAGAGATCAAGAGTTGCATGCTTTACCCGCTGTGCCAGCCAGGTGCTCCCACATTTCTTTCAATTTGTGTGAAATATACAAAATATTGGGCCAGTAGTTGTAGAAACTTTTGTTTTCAGATTAGGTCCGGTAAGGATTATCAAAATCTTTCCCACACTATCTGGTGAAGAATTTCACTCACTCTGTGGGAAAATGCCTAAGATAATGAGAATAAAAGACCACTTATAGACCAAAAACAGGAAGAAATATATCTTTCTTTTCTAAAGGGCTTAGAGGTTTCAGGGTGGAAATAAAAACTTCATGGTGTAGTCATGTAATTAGTTTTGGTTAAAGAGATTCAAATGGAATTGTGGAAGTGAATGTTTTTCCTTTTTTTTCTAGTCAGCTGCCTGAGTGAAGTTGGACTTCCCCTTACTTGATATGTCAGACCACTGCATAGAGCAGGGTTTCTTCACCTAGGCTTTATTGACATTTCATTCCAGTCTTGTTTGTTTTTAGATGTTTAGCAGCACTTCCGGCTGCCTCCTATGATGCTTGTAGCAACCTCCTTGCCCACTATGATAATCAAAAATGTCTACAAACATTGCCAAATATCTTCTTGAGGGCAAAACTGCCTATGGTTGAAAGCTGCTGGTGGGGAGAGAATTCATATAAATATACTATTCTGGGGCTATTTCAAGGGTTCTGTATGCATGTGTATATATGTGTGTGTGTGTGTGTGTGTGTGTGTATAAGTCTATCAGATCACGTATTTATTTATTTGGAACATAAGATCATTTCACATATAGAACCTGATATGAGCGAGAACTGGAAAATTTTGATGGATCAATGGAATATTAATCTACATTAATATGTCATCAGGGCTCAAAAAGAAAAACTTGGCAAACTATTTGCAGAATTTGTTACTAATGGTTTAAATGTTTTTACTATTTCTATGGTTAAATGTTTTATATTTAAGGTTTTTCAATAAAGGATGCATTTTGAAAAAGAAAGTATGTGCGTGTGGGGTGGTGGGGGCATTATTTAAAAAAGCAAGTTTTAGTCAATGTCCTGGGAAAGCTCATTTTTGAAGAATTAGAATATTAGAAGTCAAAAGGATTTTAGAGATCATATAATCTAATTTATTGTTACTTTTAAAGGGAAGGAAATTGAGGCCCAGGGAAGTGACCACCACTTGCACTAGCTATGGCTGCGGTGAACTTGCAGTTTAATCATAGGTACAAATAAAAACACCCCACGTCATCAAATGAAAGTTAATTTATATTCATTATTCACTGATCTTGAACCTTGCTGAGCATCAGGATCAACTGAAAAGCCTCATAATACATTCCTAGGCCCTCTCCAGACCATGTGAATGAGATAGTTTGAGGATAGATTCAGAAGATTATAATAAGTAAAAAGTCTTTGTATTTCAGAAGCAATTCGTCCTTAAGCCCAAACTTGGGAAAAGCAAGCAGTGTTTGATAAGGTTATAACCCACACATTCCATTTCTCAAGATTTAAAGAATAAAAATTAAAAATTGTAAATGCTTAGTATTTTCAGCTTTAGTCATCAAAAAAATCTGGCAATCCAATATTGTGAATGATCGTACTGGTAGGGGTAGAATGAATAGGAGGTTTTTTAGGAAGGCAGAGAGATCACAGGTACTGAGGCTTGGAATGGTAGGCCACTAAGTATTATGCTATATCTCCCTTTCTTTATTTCAGGTTGTTTTCTCACCTTTAAAATAGGGGCTATCATGAAAGCAGCTGCTTGGTATTATTACTTATTTATTTCTGTATGTAAAAGTCCAATTTCCCCAACTAGTTCTACATGGCCTTCAAATGCCAAGGACCACATTTTATGACTTCCCATATTCAGTGCCTCAAGAAAATTGCCTTGCATATTTCAGGGAGGCAGCATGGAACAGTGTCTAAGAGGAAGGGTTTTGGGATTATAAACCTACACTTGAATCCATGAACTTTCACTTTTGCTGTGTGACACTGGGCAAATTACTTAACTTTCTATGTCTTCATCTTGAAAGGGTATAGAGTACCTCTCATTGTTGTAAAGAGTGAACAGTCATATATATGTATAAAGAGTTTAGCATAAGGTATGTAATGTATTCTTTTAAGAAGCACTATAGAGTCTATAATGTGTACTTTGGTAGGGCTATAGATACTGGGGATGTAACAGATATGACAGAAATCCCTGCCCTCGTGGATTTTTTTTTTGTGTGTGTGTGTGTGGAGGTAGGGGGAGATAGATAATCAGCAAGCAAAATTAGTAGAATAATTCTTGATAGAAACAAGTGCTATAAGGATATAAATAGGATAGTGAGATAAAAAAATAGGTGAGTGGTAGGTTGGGTTGCATTAAATGGGGTGGTCAGGAAAGATCTTTGAGTTAAGAAATGAAGGATGAGAAAGAGACTGCCATGGAACAAGTTGAGGTAATCATGTTTTAAATAGGAAAGAGTAAGAGCAAAGGCCTTGAGGCAGGATTGAGCTTCAAATGCTTTAAGAATAGAAAGAATGTCTTACCGGAATGTATTGAGAGGTAGGTAATGACATAAAAAATGAGAGGAAGACACAGAGGAGATGTTTAATAAGTGGGTTAAAATATTGTGGTAATATAGAAACATATTAAGTGCTTTAAAAAGTTTTAACCCATAGCAATCTGTAAATTATGGATGCATTTTCATTGTTTTTCTTTGGATGGTTTTATTGTAGTGTTCTAATTTTATTTTGGCAGATTTTTCTTTCTTCATTTTAGTGTTGGCCTTCTTGCTACTTCCTCACATAGCTCTCTGAGAGCTTGAGTTTTCCAGTCTCTCTGATGAGATTTCAGTCAAAGAATGAGGTATTTTTAGTTGCTCCATTCTCTCTCTTTTTTTTAAAAAAAAATACTTTATTTATTCATGAGAGACAGGGGTGGGGTGGGGGGCAGAGACGTAGGCAGAGAGGGAAGCAGGCTCCATGCAGGGAGCCGGATGTGGGACTAGATCCTGGGAATCCAGGATCATGCTCTGGGCCAAAGGTAGATGCTCAACTGCTGAGCCACCCAGGCATCCCACAGTTGCTCCATTCTCAAATGTGAATGAATAAATTGGAATTTGAGCAGCAAGGGAGGTAGAAATAAAAAATCCAAAATTTCTTGCAAAAATAAGTTGGGTACTTTTCTTCCCCCCTGGCTCAAACCTGTAAGGGAAGTATTTTTCAGATGCAGACAGGAGAATAAGGACAGAGGCACAGCAGGTTAACTTATGGGCAAAGCATTCTTCTTCTTTACCAGCATTCCTGGAATGACATCCTGTGGGTCCCTGACTTCTCTCAAGCTGGTAGCTGGCAGGTCTTGTCATTTGGCATTTTCTGACACTCTCTGTTGTCCTTTGTGCTCAGGTCTAAGATGTAGAGGTCAAGGGCTGCCTGAAAAACTGCCAGTGAGAGGCATAAAGCATAGACATGAGATTGGAAGAGCCAGAAGAAAGACCACTAACATTTGGATGTGAATTTGGAGGTAGAGTTTCCATGATAGGAAGTATAGGTAGGAATGTATCTCTAATGAGGTACATTAAAAATGGAAAATCAGGATTATGGGTTTTAGGAAATAAAATAATCATCATTAGCTCCTCCAATGTGACAAATGTGGGATTTAGCATCTTTATATTTCATTTTTCCTTACCCTCCTCTCTTGTTTCATTAATTGTATTTTTAATTTTTCTACTGGTTACCTCAATTTTTGCACCCATAAATTTTAAATAGTATCTTCTTTTTTTTTTACTTTTCATTGTCTTCCTACTTCTCTTGCTATTCCAGTATTTTAGATAATTAAAGATGGTGGCATTTATAACCTGTCACTGCAGTAAAGAAGCAAAAACCAAAAACCAAAAACCAAAACCAAAACCAAAACAAGCAAAAAAAAAAAAAGCTGTGCTTTGTCTATTCATTGCCTCTAAGAATTGAAACTTGAATAACTGAATCTGTCATTTTCAGAATGTTCCAAATTTCAAGTGCCAATGGATTCTCTCTCTCTAGACCAGTTGCTCAAGACCATGGTTTAGTTTGCATATATCTGCATGGAGACTTTTCACATATTGCTCCCTGCCTTTGGAATTGCCATCTGCTTTCCTTTTTCATGTTAAAGAAATAAAAAGGAACCATATTATTATTTCTAAGATCATTTGACTTTTTAATCAATCATGATATTGGTTAAAGAAAATTTCACATTTTTGATGAAGGCATTCTTATTGGAGTCCCAAAATTGCTTTAGGACTTCTGCAGAATAACCATCATGGAAATTTCTTCAAATTACTGAAATTTTGAATCCAACTGTGTGTTGGATTCAGGTTCTCTTAGTTCTAGAATTCTTATTTTTTCATCCCATGGAGTACATTTCAAATACTTTCTAAGCATCTCAGGTACCTTCTAAGTAAAATTTCTAAGTCTTCCCATGTCTGAAAACATGTCTTTTTGTATGATTGATTGTCAGAATATAGAGTTATAGGTTCAAAGTCATTTTGCCCTCAGAATTTTAAAGACATTGTTTTCAGCATTCATTGGTGCTGGTAAAAAAAAATTGATATTAACCTGATTTATTACACTTTTGTAGGTAATTGTTTCTTTTCTTCTCATAGAAACTTTAAGATCTTTTCTTTTTCCTTGGGGTTCTGAATATTCATGATGATGTGCTTAGATGTGATTCTTTTTATTCATCAACCTTACCACTTAGTTGGCTGTTTTAGATTTTTCCACTCAGAAATTTTCTTTTATGAGTGCTTAAAATTACTCTCTCATACCCATTTCTCTTTCTGGAACTCCAGAAACATTTAGATATTTGACTTTCTGGATTGATCTCCATATTTCTTAACTTTTCTCTCATTTTTTCTTTTTCTTTTTACTTTCCCTTCTAGGGGATTTTCTTATTTTTTCCTTTTTAGTGAATTAGTTTCCATCTGGCAATCTCTTTTAATTTCTACAAACTCTTGCTCTGATTTTTTATCATAATTGTATGTTCATTTTCTTAAATCTCTTTGAGAAACTTAAAATACTTATTAAATTGTCTTCTGTTGCCTGAATTATTGCTGTTTGTTCCTGGTTTAGTTGTTTTGCTTTTTCATACCAGCTCTTCTCCTTTATGCTACCAGTTCATCTCAAATGTGATCCTTAGTCATCAATTTTCTGATTAAAGAGCTAGGTTAATTTACATAGCTAGAGGACATGGAGCCTTGTGTCAGACATGTAGGCCTAGTTCCTCAGTAGACTTCTCCCTTGATTGTCAGGCTTCATTCACTTTAGGATACTGGAGAAGGAAGTTGGCAGTCTCTGGACCACCCTAGACTTCTATTCTGGGATAACTAACAACCAATTTTAGAAGTTTTAGCTCTTCTCAGGTATTTCTTTTTATCTATTTACAGAATGATTCTTGGTTTTCAGTTTGGGGATAAATACCCTTGCTGCACACAAGGAGAGGTTGTGACAACTTGTGTAATTGATGGAAGTCCTTCAGTTCATCACCTTGATGTCTGCTGCATTTTCTACTTCTACTTGCAATTGACTTTGAGCTTAGAATCTTTCTGAAAAGTCTGCTGGAAGAGCAGTGTTCACCTTATAGCCCTTTCCTGATCATGTCCTGGACTGAGCTCTTACCACTCTGGCTTATTATCAGTATGATCCCAGATAATTGTGTCAAGTCTCTGATCAGCTATTTTGCCTCATTCCCTTTTTATACTTATTTACTGCCATTACAGGTGGATGGGAAGGGATGAGGTAGAGAAATATATGCTCAACTCAGCAACTTGAACAAGAACTCACTTAGGTCTTCTGACCATTCTTCTTACTCTTACCAAGGATCTGGACATCATATCAGCTCTTTTCCTTATTAGGTGTGTGTCTACATAGGGTTCAGAGCATACAAGTAAAACCTATATTTAGTTTACACCTTGGGTACCTAACCCAAGGCTATTTATCTTAATTTCAATAGCAACATTTTTTTTTTTTTACTTACTTTATGGCCTTATTTACTGTTGTTATTTTTGGATCAGAAGTGGCCATTGCCACAAGCTGTATCTCTTTCTGTGAAAAATTACTATATTAACAGCTGACTTGTTTTTATTGTATAAAATATTAGGGTCTAGAAAAAAGTCATTTAGAGTGAAAAAATCCGGGCAGATTGTCAGCTGGTAGTTTGACTTAAAAATCTATATTAAGAAGAGTCAACAGAAAAAAAAATGAGAAGTTTAATAATTTAAGAAATGATTGACACAAAAGGTATTTTCATTTGGATATTGTAGCCAAACACTAACATAAATGGCATTTTAATTAATCAACAGGAAACTGAAGGCATGAGATCATTATTTTATGTTTTAAGAGAGACTGCAATATTCACATTAAACATTTATATTCCCTGACAGATATATTTTGTCTTTTTTTTCCTCCCTGGACATTAAAAAAGTGTGACTTTGGACATATTATAGAACTTACATGAACCTAATTTTTCTTATTCTAAAATGAAGAAAGTATTTCCTCTTTTATAAGATTATTATTTGAAAAAAATGAATGAATCAATCAATATAGGTGATCTCTTTGTACTGAGTTCCCTGACAAGGGATTGTCCTACCCCATTCAGAAAGGATAGAGGTGATATAAGCAACACTGGGGATGAGTTTGATAAAAAAAAAAAAAAAAAAAAAAAAAAAAAAAAAAGCTGTCCTCTTGTTGTTTAAAATTTAGATAAAATGAAGCTCAAAACTATCCCAGTGAAGGAAAGCCACAAAATGAAACATCAGTCAGCTATCTCTATAAAAGTAGCAGACTTAAAATATATTTTTCAGAGGGACAGTCGTATATTATCAAATTTTAAGAGATGTGCTGCACTTAATTCTGAAAAAAGTATCACCTTGAGGATCCCTCAAATACAATGATTGTATATGTGGATAGAAAAGAGATGTTGCTCCCGATTGAACTTACTTCATTTTATATTTATCAGTTCTTTTTTAAAAACAAAACTTGAGTTATTTATTTTTTTCGCATACAAAGTGTACAGATCTTACTAAGGAAGGTGTGACTTGATTGCCAAAAACCTTCCAAGAACAAGAAGCCAGACAGATGGAAGACGTTTGTCACTATGTAAAGTTTTGGTTGGCAAGCTTTCTCTGGACATGTCTGCTGCAAAGTAGTGTGGGGGAGGAGAACATTTTCTTGCTTTAAGACAAGACAAGACAAGACAAATTCTTCTAGATGTTCTAGAGGGCATCAGACTATGTTCTTATGTTCTTTTTTTGTTGTTGTTATGTTCTTATGTTATTCTGTATTTCTTGTAGTTATATGCTAGAGTTTAATGATATAGATTCTGGGTGCTTTTGTGAGAATGCTTTCTGAGGATGAGATGCCCCAAGTGAGGAAACTATACAAAGATTACTTGAGTCACTGAAACATGAATCTAGATTCTTTTATAGTTAGATGGGAACAGAAAGTAAATAGCTCATCTTCCCTTTTAAAAAAAGTCTTTTCACTTTTCCTTGATCAGACCCCATTTGCAACTCACCTGCGAAGTGTGCTCTTCTGTTCATATGCTGTTTGTGTACAAATAATTTTAATTAAATACTTGCTATATAGCTGATTATTTTGCTTTTATTTCACACCACTCTTTTTAAAAATCTCTTCATGTTGCCACATATACAATCAGTCCATTTCTCTATTGCAATATAGTACTCTACTGCTGCATTGTGTGTAGAAACTGTCCAGTCCCAGGGATGGGTACCCAGAATGTCTTCAATTCTCTGCCGTTACAATAACACTGTTGTAAGTTTATATGCCCTTTATAGACTCGAATGAGAATATCTTTGAAAGTTATACACAAGAGCAGGATTTCTGAGTTATAGAGAAGGGCAAATGTATTTTACAAAATATTGCAAGATTGCTCTCTCGATAGGCTGTACCAATCTACATATTCACCAGTAGGGTGTAAAGGATCCTATAGATTTACATTATTGCCAACACTTGGAATTATATGGCTATTTTTTTTGGCAGTTTAATGAATGCAAAGTGATATCTCATTATTGTTTTAATTTGCTTACGTATCTCTTCATGTGCTTGTAAGCCTGTTGTGTTTACTTTTCTGTAAAATGCTTGTTTATGTTTTTCCTGTTTCCTATTATGGTTCCCATATTTTCATTGAATCACAAGAGATCCTGGTGTATAGATACTACTGTGTCAATTTTAGACATTGTAATATCACCCAATTTGTTACCTTTTAGTTAACTTTGTTCATAATCTTTAACCTTGAAGAGAATTTTCAAAAATTTATTATGTTACTTAAAATTTTGCCTTACAGTTCATGCTTGAGGGTTCAAGAAATCTTTCAATACTTCGCCACAAAAATGTTCTCTTATGTTACCAACAACTAACTTTAAAGTTATACCTTTCCCAGTCAGGTTTTTAACATTTGGAGTTACCCTTGTACATGGTATTAGGTATGGATCAAGGTATTATTTTTGTTCACTTAGTGAGCCAGATTCCCAACACTATCATCTTTACCATACAGTTAAGTGCCTTATATGCACATGTATGTTTCTGAGTTCTCTATTTTGTTCCACTGCTTTCCATGTCTGTTTTTCTGTCAATGTTATGTTTTGTTTCCATGATTGGGCAGTGTTTTAATAATTGCTTGGGCAAAACCTACCTCGTTTCACAACTTACTTTTATTATTCTACTTATAGCAAGCTGTAAGTTTCTCAAAATCCATATGGAATTTTGGTTGGTTCTGCATTAAATTTATAGCTGCATTTAATCAGAATTTGCATTTTTAACACAGTAAATTATTCCTTCTTAGAGCATGGGATATCTCTCCATATTATTCAGGTCATCCATTTTGTCCTTCATTAGTTTCAAAATTTTTCCATTGAGATTTTGTGTATTCTTAAGTTAACTACTACAGAATTTATGGGTTTTGTTGCTATTTTATATGGCATCTTTTAGTTATAATTTTTTATTGGAGATTGTTGATATAGATAAATGCTATCGATTTTTGTACATTGATCTAGTGTCTATCAAACTTGCTGAACTTTCTTAGTATTCTCGTATTTGTTGATTTTATTGTCAGAAAAATGATCATATACAAATAATGATGGTTTAGTCTCTCCTGAACTTTACATATCATTTTTTTCTTCAGAGAATTAGTTGTGATTTTCAGTACCATATTAAACATCATCAGAGATAGTAAGCACTCTTGACTTAAAGGGAACATCTTAAAAAGTTTCTCCTTTAAATATATTGTTGAAGAAGCAAGCTTTATCAGGTTAAGAATATTCTCTTTTATTTAGTTTATCATTAAAGAAAATTAGGTAGTAGAATTTTGTAAAATGTTTTTATCTTGATTAACACAATCAGATTATTTTTCTCATTTCTTCTATTAACGCTGTGACTATGTATTTTCTTTTTTTTTTTGGTTTTAAGTTTTTATTTTAATTCTAATTAGTTAACATAGTGTTCTATTAATTTCAGGTGTACAACATAGTGATTCTACAATTCCATACAACACCCAGTGCTCATTACAAGTGTACTCCTTAATCCCCATCACCTATTTAACCCATAGCCCACACCCCATCAGTTTGTTGTCTATAGTTAAGAATCTATTTCTTGATTTGTCTCTTCTTTTTCCTCTGCTCATTTGTTTTGTTCTTAAATTTCACATATGAGTGAAATCATATGGTCTTGGTCTTTCTCTGAGTAGCGTATTATTATTATTATATCTCCAGTTTCACCCATGTTGTTGCAAGTGACAAGATTTCATTTTTTTATGGCTAATATTCCATTGTGTGACTATATATATATATATCACTTTTTCTTTATCCATTCATCAGTTGATGGGCACTTGAGCTTCTTCACTATCTTGTCTATTGTAGTAGTGTGATTAACTTTTTGAGGAACCTCCATACTGTTTTGCACAGTGGCTGCACCAGTTTGCATTCCCATCGACAGTGCATGAGGGTTCCTTTTCCTCTATATTATCACCAATATCTGTTGTTTCTTGTGTTGTTGATTTTGGCCATTCTGACAAGTGGGAGGTGATATCTCATTGTAGATTTGATTTGCATTAATGGTAAATGATAATGAACATCTTTTCATGTGTCTGTTGGTAATCTGTATGTCTTCTTTGGAGAAATGTGTGTTCAGGTCTTCTGCCAATTTTAATTAGATTATTTGTTTGTTTTTGGTGTTGAGTTGTATAAGTTATTATGTATTTTGGATACTAACCCTTTATCAGGTCATTTGCAAATACCTTCTCCTAGTTAGAAGGTTGCATTTTGGTTTTGTTGATTGTTCCCTTCATTGTGCAAAAGCTTTTTATTTTGATATAGTCCCTATAGTATATTTTTGCTTTTGTTTCCCTTGCCTCAGGAGACATATAGAAAAAAGTTGCTATGGCCAAAGTTAAAGAGGTTATTGACTGTTTTCTCTTCTAGGAATTTTATACTTCCAGGTCTCACAATTAGTTCTTTATTTCATTTTGCATTTATTTTTGTGTATGGTATAAAAAAGTGGTCCAGTTTCATTCTTTTGCATGTTGCTGTTCAGTTTTCCCAACACTACTTGCTGAAGAGGCTTTCCCCATTGATATTCTTTCCTGCTTTGTTGAAGATTGACCATATAATTGTGGGGTTATTTCTGGATTTTCTATTCTGTTCTATTGATGTATCTATTTTTTGTGTCACTACCATACTGTCTTGATCACCACAGCTTTGTAATATAGCTTGAAGTCTGTAATTGTGATACTTCCAGCTTCATAGTTTTCTTTTTCAAGATTGCTTTGGCTAATCAGGGTCTTTGTGGTTCTATATAAATTTTAGAATTGTTTGTTCTAGCTATGTGTAAGATGCTGCCATTATTTTGATAGGGGTTGCATTAAATGTGTAGATTGCTTTGGGTAGTATAGACATTTTAACAGTATTTGTTATTCTAATCCATAGGCATGGAATGTCTGCATTTTTTTGTGTTTTCAATTTCTTTCATCTGTGTTTTATAGTTTTTAGAGTATAAGTCTTATCTCTTCGGCTAGGTTTATTCCTAGGTATCTTACTATTTTTGATGCAATTATAAATGGGATTGTTTACTTAATTTTCTCTTTCTGCTCTGTCATTATTGGTGTATAGAAGTGCAACAGATTTCTGTCCATTGATTTTGTATCCTGAGACTTTATTGAATTATCAGGTCTAGCAGGTTTTTAGTAGAGTGTTTGGGTCATCTGCAAATAGTGGAAGTTTTACTTCTTTACCAATTTCGATGCCATTTATTTATTTTTTGTTGTCTGATTGCTGAGGCTAGGACTTCCAGTTTTATGTTGAATAAAAGTGGTGAGAGTGGACATCCTTGTCTTTTTCCTGACCTTAAGGGAAAAGCTCTCAGTTTTCTGTATTGAGGATAATGTTACTGTGGGTTTTTCATATATGGCATTTATTATTTTGAGGTATGTTCTCTCTAAACCTACTTTGTTGAGAGTTTTTATCATGAATGGATGCTATAGTTTGTCAAATGCTTTTTCTGTGTCTATTGAAATGATCATATGGTTCTTATTGTTTCTCTTTGTGATGTGATGTTGGTTTATTTGTGAATATTGAACCACCCTTGCTATCTAGGAATAATTCCAGTCAATTGTGGTGAATAATTTTTAAAAAATGTATTGTTGGTTTCAGTTTGCTAGTATTTTGTTGAGGATTTTTGCATCTATGTTTATTAAAGATATTGGCCTACAGTTCTGTTTTTTAGTAGTGTCTTTATCTGGTTTTGGTATCATAGAATGAATTTGAAAGTTTTCCTTCCTTTTCTATTTTTTGGAATAGTTTGAGAAGAGTAGGTATTAATCTTTTTTAAATGTACGATAGAATCCACCTGTGAAGCCATCTGTCCCTGGACTTTTATTCGGGAATTTTTTTTTGGTCACTGATTCAATTTCTTTGTTGGTTATCAGTCTGTTCAAATTTTCTATTTCTTCCTGTTTCAGTTTTGGGAATTTATATATTTATAGGAATTTATCCATTTCTTCTAGATTGTCCAATTTGTTGGCATATAGTTTTTCATAATATTCTCTTATAGTTATTTGTATTTGTGTTGGTTGTTATTTCTTCTCATTTGTGATTGTTTGAGCCATTTCTCTTTTTTTCTTGATAAGTGGCTAGAGTTATTAATTTGTTTTTTCAAAGAACCAGCTCCTGGTTTCATTGATCTGATTTACTGTTTTGTTTTTATATCATTTATTTCTGCTCTAATCTTTATTTCCTTCCTTCTGATGGTTTTAGGTTTTATTTATTCTTCTTTTTTCTAGCTCCTTTTGGTGTAAGGTTAGATTGTTTATTTGAGGTTTTTTTTTTTTTTTTTTTTTTTTTACTTTTGAGGTAGGCCTGTATTGCTATGAACTTCCCTCTTAGAATTACTTTTGCTGCATCCCAAAGATTCTGGTTCATTGTGTTTTCATTTCCATTTTTTTCCCATGTACTTTTTAATGTCTTATTTCCTAGTTGACCCAATCATTGTTGAGCAGCATATTCTTTAACCTCATGTATTTGTGGTCTTTCCAAGATTTTTCTTATGGTTGGCTTCTAGTTTCATACATTGCGGTCAGAAAGTTGCATGGTAATATTTTTATGTTCTTGAATTTGTTGAGGCTGTATGTGATCTATTCTGGAGAATGTTCTATGTGCATTTGAAAAGGATGTGTATTTTTTGTTGTCTTAGAATGGAATATTCTGAATATTTCTGTTAAATCCACTTGTTCTCTTATGTCATTCAAAGCCATTGTTTCCTTGTTGATTTTTTGTTAAGATTATCTGTTCATTGATGTAAGTGGGGGTTAAAGTCTCCTACTATCATTATATTATCGATTAATTCCTTTATGTTTGTTATTAATTGTTTTATGTATTTGGGTGCTCCTATGTTGGGTGCATAAATATATTTTCTTGTTGACTTGTCCCCTTTATTATTATATAATGTCCTCCTTTGCCTCTTGTTACAGTATTCATTTTAAAACTATTTGTCCAATATAAATATTGCTACTCCAGCTTTCTTTTGATATACATTTGCATGACATTTGTTTTTCCATCCACTCACTTTCAACCTGCAGGTGGCTTTAGGTCTAAACTGAATTTCTTATAGGCAGTATTTACATAGGTCTTGTTATTTTACCCATTCTCTTGTTCTATATCTTTTGATTGGAGTGGTTAGCCCATTTATATTCAAAGTAGTTACTGATATATATTTATTATAATTTTATTATGTGTTTTGTGGTTGTTTCTGAAGATTATCTCTGATCCTTTCTTGTCTGTCTTTATGGTTTGCTGATTTCCACTAGTGATACATCTGGATTTCTCTTTATTTTTTGCATGTTTATTACTGGTTTCTGATATATTAGTACAAATGGGTTTGTATAACTTCTTCTGCACATAGCAATATATATTAAGTTCATGTTCATTTAATTGAACCCATAATTTTCTCATCCCCTCCCCACATTTTAGGCATTTTATTTCATTTATTTATTTTATTCATTTTTATTTTTTTAGGCATTTAAAAAATATCTTATATCCTTTTATTTTGTGAGTTCCTTGATTTTTTTTACAGAAAAATTCATTTTTACTTTTGTGTTTCCTACCTTTCCTACTTTTATATTTCAGTCCAGTTGTCTGAAGAGGTTCTCTTTGCCTGTTATTGGCAATGTTTGGTCCCTAGCCTGAACATGGCACTTTTTAACTAGGTATGTTCTCATATGTTTGTGAAATGAGACCGGTCCCCACCACTGCGGGAACTGAGGCTCCACAAAACTCCTACACATTGGGAGATGTGGTGTTTCCAGGGTTTTGAGTTGGTCTTCTGGAGGAGAGGTTCTGCTATAATGGGGTTGAAGCGTGACTGGGAAGGGTAGTTTCACAGGACATGGTGGGGGAGAGTTTGGTGTAAGCGATTTAGGTGGTGAATGTCAGAGCTGCACTAGTTCCCACAGGTGGCCCTCTGCTTATGCAGAGGAGCAGGGGAGAAAAATGGCACTAGCCAGTTCCTTTGCTCCTTGAAGGGTCTTTCCATGAACACTGTCTCTCTAGGATGTGCTCTGAGATGAGCAAATAATCTTCCCACTCTGTGCCCCAGGTGCTCTTCAGATTGCTGTTTCCATGCTGTGTGTCTATGGGTTGTTTGCCTGCCTTCTCTTCAAGAGCAGTGCAGTGCCCTGGGGGTCTATCACAGCCAAGCCTGCTGATCTTTATAGTTCCAGGCTTTAAGCCCCAGTTGTTGCCAGAAGTCATGAAATTTGGGCCCTCTCACCTTCCAAGACAATTGCTTTGGGGTTTCACTTTTCCATTAATTCCCCTGTGTGCTAGTCTGTCTCTCATTCTTCTCCAAAACCACTCCATTCCCGCTACAGAAGCCATAATCTGCTTCTCTTCCAAACTCTGTATCCATACTTCCTTCTTCAATGTGACCTCTTCTCAACCTTTGGTTGTGAAATTTGTTCTGCCAGTCTTTTTTTTTTTTTTTTTTTTAAGATTTTATTTATTTATTCATGAGAGACAGAGACAGAGAGAGGCAGAGACACAGGCAGAGGGAGAAGCAGGCTCCATCAGGGAGCCCAACTTGGGAGTTGCCCCAGACCGAAGGTGGTGCTAAACCACTGAGCCACCCAGGCTGCCCCTGCTCTGCCAGTCTTAAGGTCAATCTCTGGGATATTTAGGGTGATTTGATAATTATTTGGTTATATTTATAGGATGAGGCAAGCCTGTCATCCTCCTATTCTACCACCATCTTTCCTTATTGATATATTTTCTTATATTAAAACATCCTTTCATTCTTGAGATCTACTCCAGTGGATCATGATAAACAATTATTTTAAGATATTTTAACATTTATTTATCCAATATTTCCTTTAGGACTCTTGGATCTACATGTAGTTAAGAGGGGGCTACATTTCTTTTAGGTATTGTTCTCATATGGTTTGGAATCAAAGTCACATAAAATTCATTGTTTTGGTTATATTTTTATTTTAAAAACTTGTAAAAATATAAGAACTATTACTTAAAAGTTTGATAGAATTCGTAGGTAAAATATGTAAGTCTGAAGTTTTTCTAGGAAGTGAAGGCTTTAAATATTTTATGCTTATTGACCTACTCAAGTTTTATATTTCTTCTTGGGCAAGTTTGACATTTTATATTTTCTACCAATTTATCCTTTATCCATTAACTTTAGTTTTTAAAAGTTTATTAGAGAATCATTAATCTTAATACTTTTTAAAAAGCATTCCTTTGTATTTTTCATTCTGTGTATTTATTTGCCTATTTTATTTGCATGTTTTCTTTTTAATACTTAAGTCTCTCTTATTTACCTTTTCAAGAACTTTAGTTTTTATAAATGAAAAGTTTTAACTATTTTGAAATAATTTTAGATTTTAAGAAGATTAGCAAAGATAGTATAGAAAGTTTCCACATACCTTCACTCAACTTCCAGTAACGTTAACATCTTATGTAACCATGATAAAATTATCAAAACTAAGAAAGTGTTATTACAACACTATTAATTAAACTACAGATCTTTGGGCGTCTGGGTGGCTCAGTCAGTTAAGTGGCTGCCTTTGGCTCAGGGCATGATCCCAGGGTCCTGGGATCGAGCTCCGAGTTGGGCTCCCTGCTCCTTGGGGAGCCTGCTTCTCTCTCTCTCCCTTTTCTATTTCCCTCACTTGTGTTCTCTTTCTCTGTCAAATAAATAAAATAAATCTTAAAAAAATAAACTACAGATCTTAATCAGATTTCCTCAGTTTTTCCACTAATGTCCTATTTCTCTTCCAGGATCCAAAACAGGATACCATATGTTATGGTATCTGAATTGTTTCCCCAAAATTCATTTGTTGAAGTTCTAATGCCCCCAGTACCTCACAGACAATGTATTTGGAAACAAGATCTTTAAAGAGGTAATTAAGTAAAATAAGGTCATTAGGATGGGGCTTAATCCAATATGACTGGTCTGCTTATAAGAAAATGAGGGTGCAGGCATGTACAAAGGGAAGACCATGTGAAGACAGGGAGAAGATGGCCATCTACAAGAAAAAGAGAGAGGCCTCAGAAGAAACCGATCCTGCTGACACCTTGATTCAGAATTCTAGACTTCAGAATTATGAGAGAACAGATTTCCTTTGTTACCATCCAGTCTATGGTACTTTGTTATGGCAGCCTTAATAAAACTAACATTATCATTTAGTTGTCATGTTTCTCTAGTTTTCTCTAATCTGTGATAGTTTCTCAGTCCTTCCTTGTCCTTTAAAGGTGTTATCAACCATTAGTTGACACTTTTGAATGCTGGCATGGTATTCTGTTGAATGTCCTTTAGTTTGGATGTGTCAGATGGTTTCTCATGATTGGACTGAGGATATGGACTTTGGGGAAGAATAGAGAGGAACTGCCTTTCTCATTGTATCCTATCACAGAATAATACATAGTATCAGTATGTTTTACTGCAAGTGAGGTTGACCTTGATCACTTGGCTAATGTGAAGACCATGTGAAGACACATGGTTTGCCATGTTTCTCTATGCTAAAGTTACCATTTTTCTCTTTTTCTTATGTGAATTACCAAATTAAGCCCACCAAGGGGAGGTGGAATAACTTCCTCTCTATGGAGAGAGTATTGTCTAATAACTTTGGATATACCTTAATATTAACATAATAATGAATAAGTAAATGGTTGGGGGAGATGCTTTGAAATCATTCAAATATTGTTTATTTTTAAAGTTTTTCACACAAATTCTAGGATTTATCAGCGGGTCTTGCCTGTAACAATTATTAATGCGGTATTCCAATGATGATTTTCTATTTCCCTATCTCTTTCTAAATTCATCAATTGGAATTCTTTTGTAACTGAGTTGTCCCTTTTCCCTCTTATTTAATCACTTTTTCAGTATGGATTTATAGATACTGATTTTTGGGGTTGAATCCAATATTATCATTATTTCTTTTCTTAAGATTTTATTTATTCATGAGAAACACACACAGAAAGAGAGAGGCAGAGACACAGGTAGAGGGAGAAGCAGGCTCCATTCAGGAAGCGTGATGTGGGACTCAATCCTGGGACTCTGGGATCACGCCCTGAGCCAAAGGCAGACGCTCAACTGCTGAGCCACCCAGATGTCCCTCATTATTTATTTTCTTGCTCAAATTGCTTCAACTTTGGTAACTGGGAACTCTCTTAAGTTGGCTCATATGTCCTTTTTGACATGCTCTTGTCCTTATTTTCTGAGGATGATGCTTTGTTTTCCCTTTCCAAGCCTATAATCAGTCATTACTCTGAGGATCCTTATTCATTATTAGAAAATGGTATTTAGAAACCAGGATATGGGTGCCAAAGAACTAATTTGTGGTTTTGTTTTTTCCTTCATCACTTTGTTATTCTTCATTTCATTGACTTCTGTTCTATCTTTGTTATTCATTTGTTCTGAATCTCTGTATTTCCACTGGTGGTTCCTCACTTCCACCTTCTTGGAATAAGTATTTAGATTTTTAAAATATCTTGTTTCCTTATAAATGTATAGTATTTAAAGCAACAAAATTTCCTTCCAGTTATATGTATGTTTCATAGTTTCTTTGTAAAATTTTCATTGACATTCAATTCTGAGTAGTCATTAATTTATTTTTCAACCTAAGGGTTATTTAGTAATTTGCTTTTATTTTCCAAACAGGAGAGATATTTAAGGTATCCTTTTAGGAAACTTAATTTATAACTTAATGGATTATGATTAAAGGATATAGTGTATATGACATTGGTCCTTGGGAATTTGAGGTTCCCTTTGAGATATAATCTCTGGTTTATTTTGGATAAATATTTGCTAAGTATTCTTGAATGTAAAAACAGAAAGTGGGGATCCCTGGGTGGCTCAGCAGTTTAGAGCCTGCCTTCGGCCCAGGGCGTGGTCCTGGAGTCCTGGGATTGAGTCCCACATCAGGTTCCCTGAGTGGAGCCTGCTTCTCCCTCCACCTGTGTCTCTGCCTCTCTCTCTCTCTCATGAATAAATAAAGAAAAATAAAAAAACAAAACAAAACAGAAAGTTATGTGAAGAGTTCTATATATGTCTACTAATTATAATATTTAGATACTTGCTAACATTGCTTCTTTTTATTTGAGCTACCAGTTTCTCAGAGAGGTTATGTCAGAATTTCCAACTATAATTGTTGAACAATTTATTTCTCTCTTAAGTTACACAAATTGTTGATAAACACATATACACATGTGGGCACACACTTTGGTGCATATACGTTTCTGATGGCTGTATCTTCTTCTTCTACTGTTCTTTTTACCAGTATAGGATATCCATATTGGTTAGAAGTCCCAGTAACCTATTTCTGCATAACAAATTTATGGTACAACCTAGGAGCATAAGACAAATGTTTTATTTTTTTCACAATTCTGTGGGTCACAAATTTGGGGAGTACGTGGCTGGGTACTTGGTGGGTTGTTTCTGATGCACATGGTGTCAGTTGGGGTGGCTGGGACTGGAAGATCCACTTTAAGATGGCTTCTTCACTCATGTGTCTGGCAACTGGGCTGGGAGGTCTCAAGTAGCTGGGGCAGGTACAGTAACTTTTTGGTAAACTCTCTTTCCACATTCGTTCCACCTGGTGTCTTTCATTTCCTCAGAGCAAATGATTCTCTCAGGTTGGTTGGAATTCTTTTTTTTTTTTTTTTAAGATTTTTAAATTTATTTTTTATTAATGCGAGATTCAGAGAGAGAGGCAGAGACACAGGCAGAGAGAGAGAAGCAGGCTCCATGCAGGGAGCCTGACATGGGACTCAATCCTGGGTCTCCAGGATCACGCCTTGGGCTGAAGGCAGGCACCAAACCGCTTAGCCAGCCAGGCGTCCCAGTAGTTGGAATTCTTACATGCACAATACACTTACCTGCCTCACACTGCTCACCCCCAAAGTCTCACTTCATTGTGGCACTGTCTTAAAGTCAGGATTCAGCCATTTGAATGAAGTCTAGATGAACAAGAGTGTTATGTTTGTGGGTTTAATATCTTGAGAGGTGGCTGAAGACCTGTAAAGAAACATTATCTGTCCCTTTGCCTGTTATCCCCCCTCAATATATGATTGTGATAAAGGGAGAGTACAACTACAATAACACAGCAATTAAAAAAGGGGAATAGGAAACACATAGAGCTACTAGATCACGGCAAATTTGAAATCCACTTCAATGCATATCACCAATTCCTTGATTATGAACCAGTCCTGCTCCCTGGGAATAATTCTCTGAAGGTTCTGGCTTTACCCTCTCAGCTCTTGATTCTGTCCTCATCCTTCCTTTTCTCTAAAAAATTATGTTTGCAACTGACTGGCCTTCTTACCTTGCTTCAGAAGCTCACAGAAGTGTGGTGAGGAGGAAGTTCCTTTTTTGTTTTATACTGTTTCTTTTCCTTTTGACAGTGATCTTACTCATGCTATTCATTGAAAAATATTCTGGGTTTTCTATGAATCTTATTGGGTTTCATTCTCTTAGGCAGAAGCCAGATTTTAAAATCTCTTTAAGATAGGTAATTTTCAGTCTTGGGCCCTTAAGGCAATAAAGCCTTAAGAATCTCAGAATCCCTATTGTTTAACATAAAGGGTCTATAAGGCCTATCCATAATACCATTAGGAGTCCTTTAGTCTAGCTGAGAAGTTCTAGAAACACTGCCTTACATCTTTCTGAGGTTTTAATAAAGGATTTTACAGATCTACTCTGAAGTGGTTCTTTGCCCTAAGTTCTTTCATATTCCTAGAGTCTTTTTCTAGAAGAGACCGGAGATATGCAATAGTTTCCCTCCTCAATTCTGGCTCCTTAATATTTTGTCTAAAGTTTACTCAAAACCTAAGCAGCTCCAGAGTGGCATTATTCATAATGACCAAAAGGTGGAAGCAACTCAGTGTCTATCAACAAAGGAATGATTAAACAAAATATGGTTTATAAATACACTGTAATACTTTTCCATTAAGGAAGGAAATTGACTCCTGCTACAATGTGGATGAGCCCTAAGTACATTAAACTGAGTGAAATAAACCAGCCACAAAAAGACCCATAACTGTATGATTCCACCTGTATGAGGCACCCAGAGTTGTCAAATTCTTAGAGATATAAATTTTTTTTTAGAGATATAAATTAGAATAATAGTTCCACTCCACGGGTTAGGCAGGGTAGGAAATGAAAATTATTGTTTAATGGGTAGAGAGTTGTAATTTTGCAAGATGAAAAGAGTTTTGGAGCTTGGTTGCACAATATGAATGTATTTAGCACTACTGAACTGCACACTTTTAAGATGTTAAAATGGTTAAGATTTTGTGTATATTTTACCACAATAAAAAATTTTAAAATCCAAAAACAAAACTAAGCAGGTCCTTCTTTCATTCATGTCTTTCTTTTCTTGTCCATGTCTTTCATATTCTATCATAGCCAGGAAAGACCAGGTAGTACTTTTCACATTTGGCATAGAAACTTCCTTTGCTTGATCCACAAGTTCAATTGTTCACAGGTGACAGTGGTGCCAAACTTTCCATATATTATGTACTAAAGTTTCCTTTTCTTTTTCCTCTAATACCATTTTCCTCAGTGTCCTTTAAGACTCACCAACATATTCTCACATTTATTAATGATCTCTTTGAGGCCCTTCCAACTTCTGCCTCTGCCTGGTGCCACATGTTTTAGTTTTTTGTTATGTCAGCCATTCATTTCTAGGCACCAGATTCTGTTCTGGTTTGCTATTGTTAGGAGCAGATGACTGGTGGCAGCTGGTCTACCAGTATCTGCTTTTATCAACTTTTTTGGCAGAACTTCTTCCCTTGTACACCATCAATATTGATTATATGGGTTGTTAATGTCAATTTTTTTTGTAGTAGTGGAGCAGGAAATTATTGTTCAAGGTAAAAGAGGAAGAAGCAAAAACTGAATTAAAAAACTTTCCTTCAACCTGTCCAGTTTTTCTTTCCATCTACTCACCCATAGTAATTCATTAAAGTTTTCAGTTTGAGTATTCCTCCTCTTTTTTTTTTTTTCCTCCTCTTCTTGATATGGAGAGTGTCATTGTTATTTTAGCTACTTCTTTCTTCTTTGTAGCATCTGCCGCTTCTTTTTTTTTTTTTCTAAAGATTTTATTTATTTATTCATGAGAGACGGGGGAGAGAGAGAAAGAGAGAGAGAGAGAGAGGCAGAGACACAGGCAGAGGGAGAAGCAGGCTCCATGCAGGGAGCCTGACATGGGACTCAATCCTGAGACTCCAGGATCATGCCTTGGGCTGAAGGCGGCGCTAAACTGCCGAGTTACCCAAGCTACCCGTATCTGCAGTTTCTTGAAGGTTAGTTTTTGGGGTGGACAGATTTAGGGGATAGGGGAAATTTTATTTTAAGTCTTTAAAAAAATTTCAGTTAGTAGGGCACTGGCTGCTCAGTTGGTTAAGCATTTTTTTTTTTAAAGATTTTATTTATTCATGAGAGACAGAGAGAGAGAGAGAGGCAGAGACACAGGCAGAGGGAGAAGCAGGCTCCATGCAGGGAGCCTGATGTGGGACTGGATTCCGGGTCTCCAGGATCATGCCCTGGGCTGAAGGTGGTGCTAAACCGCTGAGCCACTTGGGCTGCCCTGGTTAAGCATTTCACTCTTGATTTTGGCTTATGACATGATCTCAGGGTTGTGAGGTCAAGCTCCACACTGGGCAAGGAACCTGTTTAAGATTCTCTCCCTTTCCTCTGCTTCTCCCCCACCCTGCTCATGTGCACTCTTGCTCTCTTTCTCTCTCTCAAATAATTAAATAAATTCCAGTTAACATACAGTATAATATTAGTTTCAGGTATATAATTTAGTGATTCAACACTTAATAACCCCTGGTGCTCATCACAAATGCCCTCCTTAATCCCTATCACCTATTTAACGCCCCTCCCCACAAATCCTATCCCCCCGTAACCACCAGTTTTTCTTTTTTTTTTTTAATTTATTTTTTATTGGTGTTCAATTTACCAACATACAGAATAACCCCCAGTGCCCGTCACCCATTCACTCCCACCCCCCGCCCTCCTCCCCTTCTACCACCCCTAGTTCGTTTCCCAGAGTTAGGAGTCTTTATGTTCTGTCTCCCTTTCTGATATTTCCCACACATTTCTTCTCCCTTCCCTTATATTCCCTTTCACTATTATTTATATTCCCCAAATGAATGAGAACATACAATGTTTGTCCTTCTCCGATTGACTTACTTCACTCAGCATAATACCCGCCAGTTCCATCCACGTTGAAGCAAATGGTGGGTATTTGTCATTTCTAATGGCTGCGGAATATTCCATTGTATACATAAACCACATCTTCTTTATCCACTCATCTTTCGATGGACACCGAGGCTCCTTCCACAGTTTGGCTATTGTGGACATTGCTGCTATAAACATCGGGGTGCAGGTGTCCCGGCATTTCATTGCATCTGTATCTTTGGGGTAAATCCCCAACAGTGCAATTGCTGGGTCGTAGGGCAGGTCTATTTTAACTGGGAGGAACCTCCACACAGTTTTCCAGAGTGGCTGCACCAGTTCACATTCCCACCAACAGTGCAAGAGGGTTCCCTTTTCTCCGCATCCTCTCCAACATTTGTGGTTTCCTGCCTTGTTAATTTTCCCCATTCTCACTGGTGTGAGGTATCTCATTGTGGTTTTGATTTGTATTTCCCTGATGGCAAGTGATGCAGAGCATTTTCTCATGTGCGTGTTGGCCATGTCTATGTCTTCCTCTGTGAGATTTCTTTCATGTCTTTTGCCCATTTCATGATTGGATTGTTTGTTTCTTTGGTGTTGAGTTTAATAAGTTCTTTATAGATCTTGGAAACTAGCCCTTTATCTAATATGTCATTTGCAAATATCTTCTCCCATTCTGTAGGTTGTCTTTTAGTTTTATTGACTGTATCCTTTGCTGTGCAAAAGCTTCTTATCTTGATGAAGTCCCAATAGTTCATTTTTGCTTTTGTTTCTTTTGCCTTCGTGGATGTATCTTGCAAGAAGTTATTGTGGCCGAGGTCAAAAAGGGTGTTGCCTGTGTTCTCCTCTAGGATTTTGATGGCATCTTGTCTCACATTTAGATCTTTCATCCATTTTGAGTTTATCTTTGTGTCTGGTGCAAGAGAGTGGTCTACTTTCATTCTTCTGCATGTGGATGTCCAATTTTCCCAGCACCATTTATTGAAGAGACTGTCTTTCTTCCAGGGGATAGACTTTCCTCCTTTATCGAATATTAGTTGACCATAAAGTTGAGGGTCCACTTCTGGGTTCTCTATTCTGTTCCACTGATCTATGTGTCTGTGTTTGTGCCAGTACCACACTGTCTTGATGACCACAGCTTTGTAGTACATCCTGAAATCTGGCATTGTGATGCCCCCAGATATGGTTTTCTTTTTTAAAATTCCCCTGGCTATTTGGGGTCTTTTCTGATTTCACACAAATCTTAAAAAAATTTGTTCTAACTCTCTGAAGAAAGTCCATGGTATTTTGATAGGGATTGCATTAAACGTGTATATTGCCCTGGGTAACATTGACATTTTCACAATATTAATTCTGCCAATCCATGAGCATGGAATATTTTTCCATCTCTTTGTGTCTTCCTCAATTTCTTTCAGAAGTGTTCTATAGTTTTTAAGGTATAGATCCTTTACCTCTTTGGTTAGGTTTATTCCTAGGTATCTTAGGCTTTTGGGTGCAATTGTAAATGGGATTGATTCCTTAATTGCTCTTTCATCAGCCTCATTGTTAGTGTATAGAAATGCCACTGATTTTGGGCATTGATTTTGTATCCTGCCACGCTACCAAATTGCTGAATGAGTTCTAGCAATCTTGGGGTGGAGGCTTTTGGGTTTTTTTATGCAGAGTATCATGTCATCGGCGAAGAGGGAGAGTTTGACTTCTTCTTTGCCAATTTGAATGCCTTTAATGTCTTTTTGTTGTCTGATTGCTGAGGCTAGGACTTCCAGTACTATGTTGAATAGCAGTGGTGAGAGTGGACATCCCTGTCTTGTTCCTGATCTTAGGGGAAAGGCTCCCAGTGCTTCCCCATTGAGAATGATATTTGCTGTGGGCTTTTTGTAGATGGCTTTTAAGATGTTGAGGAATGTTCCCTCTATCCCTACACTCTGAAGAGTTTTGATCAGGAATGGATGCTGTATTTTGTCAAATGCTTTCTCTGCATCTAATGAGAGGATCATATGGTTCTTGCTTTTTCTCTTGCTGATATGATGAATCACATTGATTGTTTTACGAGTGTTGAACCAGCCTTGTGTCCTGGGGATAAATCCTACTTGGTCATGGTGAATAATTTTATTAATGTACTGTTGGATCCTATTGGCTAGTATCTTGTTGAGAATTTTTGCATCCATGTTCATCAGGGATATTGGTCTGTTATTCTTTTTGGTGGGGTCTTTGTCTGGTTTTGGAATTAAGGTGATGCTGGCCTCATAGAACGAATTTGGAAGTACTCCATCTCTTTCTATCTTTCCAAACAGCTTTAGGAGAATAGGTATGGTTTCTTCTTTAAACATTTGATAGAATTCCCCTGGGAAGCCATCTGGCCCTCGACTTTTGTGTCTTGGGAGGTTTTTGATGACTGCTTCAATTTCCTCCCTGGTTATTGGCCTGTTCAGGTTTTCTATTTCTTCCTGTTCCAGTTTTGGTAGTTTGTGGCTTTCCAGAATGCGTCCATTTCTTCTAGATTGCCTAATTTATTAGCGTATAGCTGTTCATAATATGTGTTTAAAATCGTTTGTATTTCCTTGGTGTTGGTAGTGATCTCTCCTTTCTCATTCATGATTTTATTAATTTGAGTCTTCTCTCTCTTCTTTTTAGTAAGGCTGGTTAATGGTTTATCTATCTTGTTAATTCTTTCAAAGAACCAACTCCTGGTTCTGTTGATCTATTCCACAGTCCTTCTGGTCTTGATTTCGTTGAGTTCTGCTCGAATCTTTATTAACTCTCTTCTTCTCCTGGGTGTAGGATCTATTTGCTGTTTTTTCTTTAGCTCCTTTATGTGTAAGGTTAGCTTTTGTATTTGAGTTCTTTCCAGTTTTTGAATGGATGCTTGTATTGCGATGTATTTCTCCCTTAGGACTGCTTTTGCTGCATCCCAAAGATTTTGAACAGTTGTATCTTCATTCTCATTAGTTTCCATGAATCTTTTTAATTCTTCCTTAATTTCCTGGTTGACCCTTTCATCTTTTAGCAGGATGGTCCTTAACCTCCATGTGTTTGAGGTCCTTCCAAACTTCTTGTTGTGATTTAGTTCTAATTTCAAGGCATTATGGTCTGAGAATATGCAGGGGACGATCCCAACCTTTTGGTATCGGTTCAGACCTGATTTGTGACCCAGTATGTGGTCTATTCTGGAGAAAGTTCCATGTACAGTTAAGAAGAATGTGTATTCAGTTGAGTTCGGATGTAAAGTTCTGTAGATATCTGTGAAATCCATCTGGTCCAGTGTATTATTTAAAGCTCTCGTTTCTTTGGAGATGTTGTGCTTAGAAGACCTATTGAGTATAGAAAGAGCTAGATTGAAGTCACCAAGTATAAGTGTATTATTATCTAAGTATTTCTTCACTTTGGTTATTAATTGATTGATATATTTGGCAGCTCCCACATTCGGGGCATATATATTGATGATTGTTAAGTCCTCTTGTTGGATAGATCCTTTAAGTATGATATAGTGTCCCTCTTCATCTCTCACTACAGTCTTCGGGGTAAATTTTAGTTTATCTTATATAAGGATGGCTGCCCCTGCTTTCTTTTGAGGACCACTCGAATGGTAAATGGTTCTCCAACCTTTTATTTTCAGGCTGTAGGTGTCCTTCTGTCTAAAATGAGTCTCTTGTAGACAGCAAATAGATGGGTCCTGCTTTTTTATCCAGTCTGAAACCCTGTGCCTTTTGATGGGGTCATTAAGTCCGTTCACGTTCAGAGTTACTATTGAGAGATATGAGTTTAGTGTCACCATGATATCTATTCAGTCCTTGTTTTTGTGGATTGTTCCACCGAACTTCTTAAAAGGGAATTTTAAGAGTCCCCCTTAAAATTTCTTGTAGAGCTGCTTTGGAGGTCACATATTCTTTCAGTTCCTGCCTGTCTTGGAAGCTCTTTATCTCTCCTTCCATTTTGAATGAGAGCCTTGCTGGATAAAGTATTCTTGGTTGCATGTTCTTGTCATTTAGGACCCTGAATATATCCTGCCAGCCCTTTCTGGCCTGCCAGGTCTCTGTGGAGAGGCCTGCTGTTACCCTAATACTCCTCCCCATAAAAGTCAGGGATTTCTTGTCTCTTGCTGCTTTAAGGATCTTCTCTTTATCTTTGGAATTTGCAAGCTTAACTATTAAATGCCGAGGTGTTGAACGGTTTTTATTGATTTTAGGGGGGGAATCTCTCTATTTCCTGGATCTGAATGCCTGTTTCCCTTCCCAGATTAGGAACGTTTTCAGCTAGGATTTGTTCAAATACATATTCTGGCCCTCTGGCCCTTTCGGCACACTTGGGAACCCCAATTAAATGTAGGTTTTTCTTCCCCAGGCTGTCGTTTATTTCCCTTAATCTATCTTCATGGTCTTTTAATTGTTTGTCTCTTTTTTCCTCAGTTTCCCTCTTTGCCATCAACTTGTCTTCTATGTCACTCACTCGTTCTTCCACTTCATTAACCCTCGTCATTAGGACTTTTAGTTTGGGTTGCATCTCAATTGATTTTTAATTTCTGCCTGATTAGATCTAAATTCTGCAGTCATGAAGTCTCTTGAGTCCTTTATGCTTTTTTCTAGAGCCACCAGTAGCTGTATAATAGTGCTTCTGAATTGGCTTTCTGACATTGAATTGTAATCCAGATTTTGTAACTCTGTGGGAGAGAGGACTGTTTCTGATTCTTTCTTTTGAGGTGAGGTTTTCCTTCTAGTCATTTTGCTCAGTGCAGAGTGGCCAAAAGCAAGTTGTATTGGGAAAAGGAGAAAAAGAGAGGAGAGAAAGAAGGAAAGAAAAGAGAAAAAGAAAAATGGAAGAAAAAAAAGAAAAAGAGAGAAAGAAAAAAGGGATGGGGGAAGCAAACAGAAATCAAGAGCAAAAAAAAAAAAAAAAAAAACAAAAACAAAACAAAACAAAACAAAAAAACCACGGGGGAGTATCTTCTGATTCTGTATACTTTAAGTCCCTTTACTTCCCCTGGAACTTGTCCGCCTAGCTGGTCTTCTGGGGGAGGGGCCTGTTGTGCTGATTTTCAGGTGTTGGCACTTGGGGGAGCTTCTCTGCCCCCTGCCTGGTGCAGGGCTCAGTGGGGGTTGTTTACCCCGTGAGGCCCCAGGAGTAACAACCGCAGTGGCGGGGCCAGCTCTGCAGCCCTGGAGTCAGCTCCCGCAGTAACCCCAGAGCTCTCCCTCTGCAGGGGCCTGGAGGCTCCGGGGTGGGGCTGCTGATCTGCTCAGCTCGTGGCAGGAGTGTCCTTGCTGTCCTGGGCCCTCCTGGCCTCTGCCTGTCTCCGTGGGAGGCCGGATCCTGGGCTGTGTCCCCGGCGCCCAGTGCTCCCGGCCTGTGCTGTTGGATTAGCGCTCCTGGCCGGGCTGCTCCCGCAGCCGCGCAGCCCCCTCCGCACGGAGCCTCTTCCTCTGCCCGAGCTCCTCCGAGGTGCTCCCGGGTCCAGCCCCGTGTGCTGTAGCCCTTCAGGGAGCTCGGCGCACTCTCCCCCAAGGCGCAGGTGTCAGTGTCCCAGGGAGCCTGAGGGCATTCCCGCCCTCCTGGGGTCCTGCTCCAACTCCCTGGGAGCCCTTTCCACCGGGGAAGATTGGTGCAGCCCCTGCTTCTCCGGGACGGGGCTCTCCTGTCCTGGGGATACTCGCCCGGCCTCAGCCCGGCTCCTCGTGGGGCCCCTCCCCCTTGGATGTATTTTGTTTCTTTATTTCTTTTTTCCCGTCTTCCTACCTTGATAGAAGTGCGAACTGTCCTCACTGTAGCATTCCAGTTGTTGTCTCTTTAAATCTCAGGCCGAATTCATAGATTTTCAGGATGATTTGAAGGTTTTCTAGGTAATTTGGTGGGGACAGGTGATTTGGAGACCCTACTCTTCCGCTATCTTGCCCCTCCTCCACCAGTTTGTTTTCTATAGTTAAAAGTCTGTTTCTTAATTTTCCTCTACCTCCATGTTTGTTTATGTTGTTTTTTTTAAATTACACATATGAGTGAAAGCATACAGTATTAGTTTTTCTATGACTGACTTATTTTGCTTAGCATAATACTGTCTAGCTCCATCCATGCCATTGCAAATGACAAGACTTCATTCTTTCTTACGTATTTACCCAAGGAATAAAAAAAAATACTAATTCAAAGGGATACATGCACCCTGATGTTTACAGCATTATCAACAATAGCTAAATTATGGGAAGAGCCCATATGTCCACTGCCTGATGAGTGGATAAAGAAGACATGGTGTATACACACACACACAAAGGAACTAGGAGAAATTACAAAGACATGGGCTATAGAAATTTTAGTCTAGTGAGAAAAATAGATATTAAAATATGAAGAAGGTATGAAGAATATAGTGTATTATGGTGAGAATATAGGAGATTTTAAATCAGAGTTTATGGAAGGCTTCAGAAAGGAGTCAGGTAGGAGGTATGATTGTTATAGCAGAGCTTAGGCAAAGGGACTTCAGTTATAAAGGCATATATAAAAGAATGGTTTTCTGAGATAGCATGAGTTTTTGGATACCACATGTACTTGTGAATTGTTTGGAACAAAGAATGTATGCAGAAGAGTGGTTGGAGATATAGGAGGGGCCTGAATATAATGTTATACCAAAGAGCTTGGGAGTTTATTCTTTAGGACAGTGGGAAGTACTGATTTTAAGCAGGGAATAGTTAGGATAAGATTGACATATTTCAAAGAGTACGTAGACAGCAGAATGTGATACTTAAGCTCCAGTGTCCCTTGCTTATGTGGAAACCCTCGAAAGTCCTGGAATAAGCACTAGCAATGAGTTTTATGGTCAACTGTTTTCTGAAATAGGAGTATATTTTAACTGCAATGGTCTATTTCTACTGTAACTCACTTCTTTACATTTTCCCCTAGGGTGTAGGCACTTTGGAAACCAGCTAAGGTGAAGTTTAGGATTATTTAGAAATTTTTTAAAAAAGAATTATATACGTTGTAAAGATTTTATTATTTTATTCGTGAGAGACACACAGAGAGAAGCAGAGACACAGAGAGAGGGAGAAGCAGCCTCTCTGTGGGGAGCCTGCTATGGGACTTGATCCCAGGACCCTGAGTTGAAGGCAGACGCTCAACCACTGAGCCACCTAGGGGTCTCTAAAGATTTTTTAAAGATTTTTTTAAAAAATTATTATTTATTTTAGAGGGATGTCACAGATAGCAAGAGCAGGAGGGGCAGAGGCATAAGGAGAGAGAATCTCTAGCACATTCCCTGCTGAGAGTGAAGCCTGAGCCTGGGCTGGATCCCAGGATCCTGAGATCATGACCTTCGCTGAAACCAAGCATCAGATCCTTAACCTACTGCACCACCCAGGCGCCCCTAGCAATAAATTTTAAAGTAGTTTGTAATTACATCTGTGCAAAACTAAGTTATTGCTAGCCATCCTGGTATAGACATAGCGTTTGGTAATGATCTTCCCAGCGGTTAAAACGCAAAGATAAGGGCCAGGCGTCATATTATGATATACATATACATACCATAATATGTATATGTATATATACTCATTATTTTGTATCTTTTTTAAAGAAGGACACTAAACCACATACATTTCAGGACCTACAGACCAGGGTCTTTACCTGGAGCAATATGAGACAGGACTAACTCAGTAAATTATTGTAGACTTTTTTTTCAGCCTCACGAGACAGGAAGACCTGAACCAAGGAGGTGATGGTAGAAATGGAAGGGAAAGGTTAAAAATGCAAGAAGCAATCAGGGAGTACAATCTAGGGAACTTGGCACCTGTTTTGATTTGGGGGTTTAGCTTTGCAATAGGTTATCGGCGTGAATAGCTGAAAGGCTGGAGGAGGCCCAGTCATGGACAAAGAAAGTTAAGGGAACCGTAAATTTGGGTGGAGGATGAATCCCATGTGGGGCTGTTGCATTTCAGGTGTCAGACGGGTACACAAAAATGCAGGTCTGCGGCCCAGCGAAGCACCCAGGTATTGGGGGATATAACTTATTATTTTCTTCTCCGGAAGCCACTTACCGGGTTTTTGTTTTGTTTTGTTTTGTTGGCCGTTGCTCTCGAGTCCTCAGCGCAGGAAGCCGCAGCCGCTTCCACTCCCCCGGAGCTTCCCAGCGGCGCCGGCTCACGGGCTGTGCGAGCAGCACTTCCGCCCCCAGAGGCACGCGCCCAGCGGATGCACTGCGCAGGCGCCCTGGCGCTCTTAGCCCGGCCGACTCTGGGGGCTCGGGGAGGCTCTTCAGTGGTTTCGCGTCTGCGTGGTTTTTCGCAGGATACCTTTCCGCACAGAGAGAGCATTCTCTTCCTAGTTAACCCCCCTCCCCCAAGCGCCACTTCCCCCTCCGGAAGTCATCGGCACCTCCCTGAGGGCTTTGTAGGTCTCCAGGCACGAGGCAAGCGACGCTAATGAAGATGAGTCAGCGCAGATTTCCCAGCTGGTAAACTCACGACTCATTACCTTTGGTGGTTTTGCACAAAGCCCAGAAAGTTTCGTGAGCTGAGCTTACAGGTCTGGGGTGTCTTTTGGTTCTTCTATATTAAGAAGAATTAAGAGGGAAAATTGTCAGTAAGATCCCTATTTCTTTTATTCATTCATTCATTCATTCATTCATTCATTCATTCATTCATTCATTCATTCATTCATGATAGACACACACGCAGAGACATAGGCAGAGGGAGAAGCAGGCTCCACTCAGGGAGCCCAACGTGGGACTCGATTCCGGGTCTCCAGGATCAGGCCCTGGGCCACAGGTGGCGCTAAACCGCTGAGCCACCTGGGCTGCCCAAGATCCCTATTTCTTAAGCTAGTTTCCTTGGGAAAGGGGCCAGAATCATTTCAGCCTCCTGGAATCCCAAAGTGGCTCAGGCTCCTGAGCCAGCTGGAAGATTGGCACTCTCCTGTGACTCAAAACTTTAAGTGTAGCAGGACAGTTGAAGAAAACCTGACCTCGTTTTTTTTTGTTTTTTTTTTTTTAATTTATTTATTGATGAGATAGACAGAGAGAGAGGCAGAGACACAGAGGGAGAAGCAGGTTCCCTCTGGGGAGCCCCATGTGGAACTCGATCCTGGGATCCCTGGGTCAAGACCTGAGCGAAAGGCAGACACTCAACCACTGAACCAACCAGATGCCCCTTGACCTTGTTCTTAATAACTGACGTGAAACAGATAAAGATGTATTTTAATGTATGTTTATTTATTTATATATTTACATGTATATTTATTACTTACAAATACGTTCTAAATAAGCCATTCATGGCAGGTTGGCAAAATGTGGTAGACAGTAGTGGTCCAGGGGAAATTTTGTGTTATGTAAGATGACTGGTAACTTATGGTGTGATAGCAACTTGCAATAATTATATCTTGAGCCATGGGTTGAATTAGAAATCTGTCCACTCAAAAAAAAAAAAAAAAAAAAAAAAAGAAAGAAAGAAATCTGTCCACTCAAAAAAAAACACAAAAAACTAAAAAAACAAAAACCTTAACCATTCTGCTCATCTGCCTGAAGTTTTTTCTCCATTGCACTTTTTACTTTGTAATATATAGCATAATTTATTTACTTGTGATAGGTATCATTTATTATTTGGACCACGTGAGACTTAAGCTCCATGAAGGCAGGAACTTTTTTTTTTCTTCTTACTGTTGTATTTCAAAGGCCAAGAACAGTATTGGCCCAAAGTAAGCACTCAACATACACTCATTGAATAGATGAGAAAAGAAAAAGAATATGTTATTTTTCAAAGAGCATGAAGTAGAGCCTAGAGTGGGCTTGCATGATTGGCATGATCTATGTGGAACATAGTTTTGTTCAAAAAATGAACGAATGTTTGTGGAATACCTGGTATGCCTCAAATGATAACTGGCCAAATTTCCCACAATTTATCAGCTTTTCTTCATGAAACATTCTGACATTTTATATTTGGGCCTGTGTGGTTCACCTTCATCACATCTTTTACAGTGGTAGTCTCATATCAGATAAATATTTGTTGAAAGAGCGAGGGAGTGAACTGGATTAAGGCATTAGGTTACCTGGGAATTCATTTATTTATCACATGAACAGACACTTGTTTTATAGAATTATGGCCCACAACGGTAGTATTTTATAAATCAACGTCTTTTTCTGAAGGATTTTTAGGTTTCTTCTATGATAACTTTTAGGTTTTCATTCCAGTGGTCCTTCAAAAATTTAACTTATATATTCTAGGCTATCTGGATAACCAAATACTAACAGGAGGTTTCAGTGTCTTTTGAGCATATTAGCACTAATTAGTGTAGTATTTTGTTGCAGGTTAATAAAATAAAAACCAGAAGGAGCCTTTAAAAACCGTAAAAGATTTATTCACCTTAAATGAAGCCTAAATGACAGTGAACTACTCTATCAGAAGATTTCACAGTAGTTTAAAAGGAGAAAAGAGAAGAATGAGTCATAGTATCTGGTAAAATAGGATTGCTAATGTCAGTACCATATTCTATTCTGAGAGGTGATTTAGTTCGGCCAAGCATAATCATTGGTGTTTTTAAATTAATATTTTAAATTTAAATTTTGTTGAATTTATAGGTTTTATGCACTTATGATTTTGTGGGTGTTTTTTTGTAGTGACAAAAACTATAATACAAAGAATTTGAGCTTAAGTTTATATTTGTACATATTTAATAATATCATAATGAAAATGTTTAAATTAGGAACAGGATACCTTAAAAATGTGTTTTTACTTGTAATGGATTTTAATGAGGTGTTACTTTACTCAAGTTTTTGAAAAATGACATTACAGAGTTTTGAGCTTTAGGGCCCAGGACACAGAATATTGACTTTAATGAATTACAGGTGTGACAGTTCTCTGAAGGAAAGATGTTTCTGCTGCTAGTAGTGCTTGTGCTGTGAGAAATAAAAGAGAGGGATCTTAGGGAAATGTAGAAAGATTGGTTGGAGAAATTTGAGATAAAATTGGAGCTTTCTTTGCAGTTTTGCTTTTGGCTCTGAATTTGTGATTCTCTTTCTTAGTGATTTTTCTCAAATGGCTAAGTGAAATGAAGTGTTTTTGTTTCCAGATTTAAGAGAAGAAAAATGCTAATCAGCACTTTGTAGATAGTGCAAATCTCTGGTGTGGAACACTGGGAGACCTAAAGAGCTGTTTAAAGTCATTGTGATAGACAGAGGAAGGAGTTACTATCTGCTCCCCCTCCCCTCACCCCGTCCCTGGTCCTGCACTGGGAAATAGGAATAGAAAGAAAGGAGTTGAGGGCTCTGTTTTGTTTACTTTACTAGAAGGGGTACTGAGAGCAGCTGTATTTTAGAGTCGACTTTGCTGCCATGGCCAGAGAAATACTATCTGGAGTTCAGTCAATCCACAGATATTCATTGAGCACCTCTATGTGCTTGGCATTATGTAGGGGGCTGAAGACAGGGAACAATACAGGGTCCATCCATGTCTTTGGGACTTAGGTAAAACTAATACTTGTTGATTCTGTTGTATTGTGTCCCTCTCTTTGCTTGGTACACTTTAGTTAAATATGCGTGGGCAATGTGAACATTTTTAGTGCACTCTTTATATTGATTTGTCTGATTTCTGGGATGGAATACAAAGTTAGAAATTGTAAAGGCTCAGATTAATTTGTTCTTATCTTTCTCTGTTTTTAAGGGGTGTTATGAAAGTTGACATAAATCTTCAGAAAGTGGACATTGACCAATGTTCAAGTGATGGCTGGTTTTCAGGAACTCACAAATGTCACCTTAACAATTCAGAGGTAAGAATGTGAAGATAAAGTCCTCTGAAATCAGAAGCTCAGAAATGTATCACTTTAGAATTCTATTGTATTTGTGTGGGTAAGTGAACAAGAGGTATCTTACTGAGAAAGAAAAGTATCCTGTGCAGTTCTGAATGTTGAAATGTGAACTGAAAGAGGGGTAGAAAATTTTATGCACAATAACTGTTTATTTGGGGAGTAAGAGAAAACTGAAACTAAAAATACGCCTGAAGTTTGTATTTAGTCAAAGGCTGACCCTATTCTTCAAAATGGGCTAGAAATTAAAATAGCCATGAAGTGAGAAATCCAGGAGGGGTCAACCAATGCATATTTATGCACATATTTATGCAGTATGATTCTTGTTGAAACACTGATGCTATACATTCAGACATGCTGCCATCTGCTAGAAAAGCAATAAAGTGTGGCAGGGCAATTTGGAAAACAAGGAGAAAACTATTCAGGGTCCTGGATAAGAAATATATATATTTGTGTATGTTTTCCAGTTTTCAGCCCTTGTCTGTGCCTTATTTCATGGGACTCTGGTTGGTAAAAAAGCAGGCATAGAGATCATACTTTTGGAAATAAGACTGCTACTTGTCTTTTGTAGTTTCAGAGAGGAAATGTGATTACATCCTGATTTTATTTCCAGTAATCTATCTCTCAGATCCCCAAATGCTCTGAAACAACTGTATAATAACAATCTTGATCTTAAATACTTATATTATCCCAACTTTGAGTCCATGAATTAGTGAGGAAGATCAGCTTAAAAAATTTATTTTAAATACAGGCAATATTGCCTTAAATGTAGTAATTTAAATCTTCATTTTTAATTCTTGTTCCTGTGAAAGATGGTTTTATACAGTGCATTTTTCTTACTGTCGGATATGATGCTCTTTATTTTTTATTTATTTTTAAATTTTAATTTCAGTATAGTTAATATACAGTGTTGTATTAGTTTCATGTGTGCAGTATAATGATTCAATACGTAGTGCACCACCACAATATCTCTTAACTCTCTTACTCCCTAAAAGCCCTCATAACTCCACATATCCCTCTAATCATCACACATCCTTACCATACCCCCTGACTTCCACTTCCTTAATGCCCCCTCTAGGTTACCACACATCCCCTACCCCCTCCCACATTTCTGTACATCTCCGCATAGTCAACCCTTCACAAAGCCCTCAATTCCTTCACGTCCCCCCCAAAATTTGGATTCAGATTATGTAAGTGAAATGTTTCAGTATTATCAATTTTGTAAGTTAAGTCCTCTTTTTGCTTCCTTTCACTTTTTGTTCTTATGATTTTGAACTTTTCTGAGTTTCTACTCCCCTTTGGATGATGCTGGCATTTCTAAAGATACAAATTTCAATCACTGATCTAGCGAACATCTTTAGTCTGATTATTATCTCTATGCCAATAGCGTATACCCATTTAGGTTTGTCTTTTAGCCAGGGTGAAATTTTTTCTGCCTGGGTGTTATAGTGTGGATATTGATCTGTAGGTGCTCATTTCTGTATAGCCTTGTTTCAGTGGTGCTCCTGGTTGGTTGAAATAAGCAGTCTGTCTACAAACAAGGAGGCATTTACTTTTCAGTTTGAGACAATGGCTGCTTGGCTCTGATAATCTTGGTATAGTGGTATTCCCCCCCCCCCCCCCCTTATAGTACATCTATTTGACTAGCTGGTTACATTGCAAGAATCTCTTTCTCTTCTGGAAGATTGATTTACTTTCATTGTACCAGGATTGTTAATTATCTTTTTTTTTTTTAAAGCTTTCAAATAAACTAAGTTATTTCAAGATAAAATACTATCCTCTGTTCTGGTTAAGAAAGATTATGTTGAAATGTGTGACTTTTTGCATTATATGGGAGCATTATATTTATTAAATCCCTATAAGGAAAACTAGGAAAATATATCCTACAAGACTACTGACAGTTCAGTGAATTTCATTTGAAAATGTTGTCAAAAGAGGCTCAATGATGGGGTGCCTGGGTGGCTCAGTTGGTTAAGTGTCTACCTTGGGCTCAGGTCATGATCCCAGGGTCCTGGGATGGAGCCCCACATCAGGCTTCCTGTTGAACAGGGAGCCTGCTTTTCCCTCTCTGTATGCACCTTCCCCTTGTGCACTCTCTGTCTTACATAAATAAATAAAATCTTAAAAAATATGGCTCAGTGATAAAAAATAACATCAATAAACAGTGAATGTACAAAATGCATATTTTGACTTAGACTCTGGCTCTCTCTATCTACCTTCCCTTGCCAGGTGCTAGAATTGGGAGTGGGAGACAGTGTTCTGGGTTAGGCCCATGAGGCCCTTGATGGGTAGTCTGACTCACACAGGGCTTCCTTGGAGCTCTTCACACCATTTTGTTGGGCTTCTCTGAGGTCCTTTCATGGGTGCTGGTCACTCTAGGCACCTGCAGCAATTCCATATCCATACCACATCTTCAGTCTGTGGACTAGCAGTGGTCTTTCAGTCCTTCCCTGGGCTGATGTGAGTTAGAGACGAGGAACTGGCTTCTCTTGATCTTGAAAGCAGGAAGAAAAATCACATGTTCAGGGTATTTTTCATCTACAGTGTCTCCTTCATTCTTTGTCACATACCTTCTGTAGTGGACCCCAAGGATCACTATTAAACTGGCTTATTTTGGGAGATAGTTAACATGATTCATATTTGTAGGGTATAGGGGCCTATCTTTATGAATATCCATGTCATTAGAAACAGATACTCACCATGTTTATTGTGGGTTTTAGCTAATGTTTAACATTCTTCTCTTATAAATAGTAGTGGAAGTCACACATTTTAGTTATATTGAGGCAAACTTTTTACTTTTAAAATGTTTCTGATGTATTCAATATTTAGCCTTCCGGGTATCTTAAACCAGAATACTGAGTCTGTTGGAAACAGGTAAGTGGCATGTGACCAATGACAAAAGCCTCATAGCATTTTAAAAAGGCATAGAATGGTTTGTGAGGAAAATAATATTTTTAAAAGATTTTATTTATTTATTCATGAGAGACACAGAGAGAGGCAGAGACACAGGCAGAGGGAGAGGAAGAAGCAGGCTTCATGCAGGGAGCCCAACACGGGACTCAATTCCAGGTCTCCAGGATCACACCCTGGGCTGAAGGCGGCGCTAAACTGCTGAGCCACCTGGGCTGCCCAGGAAAATAATTTCTCAATGGGTTTGAGTCCTCACAGAGACTAGGAGGCCACCAAGCATTTTTTGAAGGGCATAGTAAAACAGGATCTGGACCGACATCCTGAACTGGATTACAGGATTATTCTGGCTGTTTTTGTAAGGGATCCAGATCATTGCAGCAGGGACTTGATCATGTTGTCAGTATTCATTTAAATAATTCTTGGCCTATTTTCATATCATTGTTTGTGTTGAGTACACAAAATCCTCTTGCAGAATGGTTTATTAAAAACATTAAAATAAATGGATATTCATTTTTGTTTTAGAAGTTTCTTTTGCTTTGTTTCCATTATAAGAACTTTTTAAAATCACTCTTCAGAGTAGGATGTGGCCCTGAAACTTTTTGATTATATTCTATTAATAAAAGTGGTCTAAGTATCCATCCATAGTATGTGTATTTTTAATCTAAAAGGTATGATTTTTTTCTTGTATTTATAAATTCTGTATATTATAAATTAGAAAACTTAGAGTGAGATAAAGATAAACTAATATTTTAATATAGGTCATATATTATAAAAATTTTATCTTTAATGATAATAAATTAACTGATTCACAATGTTTTAAATCTTAGTTTAATACTTGGTAATGCAGGGATCCCTGGGTGGCTCAGTTGATTAAGTGTCTGACTTCAGCTCAGGTCCTGGGATGACTTCAGCCCCTTGCATCCGGCTTCCTGCTCAGTGGGGAGTGTACTTCTCCCTCTCCCTCTATTCTCTCTGCCTTTCTCAAATAAATAAATAAAATCTTAAAAAAAAGAAAAACTTAGTAATGCAATGATTCAGAGGTCTCTAAGTTCAATTTATTTTTATACTTTGTTTTAATGTCTGTCATGGTTGAAAATATGACTTGCAAGGATATGTCATTCCAAATTGTAGAAATAATTTGTTGACTGTGTTTGCTAAATGACACTGTTCATTTTTCAGTCCCATGTACCAATTTTGCAAAGATTTTGGAAAATTCAGCTGGCAGTTTTTCATCTAACCTGATGTCAGTTGGTCCTTACAAATTATTTGGAAAGCTGGGCATTTTAATATTTTAGGGGAATAGGTTAAAAAGTCCACTCACACTTTTATGAGGAATATTTTCAAACAGATTAGGAAATTTTATTTTCAACTCTAAACTATATAGTTATTGAGTACTTATAGTTTTTTTGGCAACAAAAGCCACATAACACTGAAAACGTTTCCAAATATGCATTTTCAAAATGCTCACTTCAGAAGGCTTCCTCATGGATTATTAAACTGTCACTTTTACTTTGAAGGAACAGCTTACATGTGTTTTTGAAAATACCTGCTACATAGGCACTAGTGACAACCACTTGTTATTGTAGAGCAGGTCAGCAAATTTGGAGCATTTGTTTTCTTTATTTTTATTTTTTAAAAAGATTTTATTTATTCATGAGAGACACACAGAGAGAGGCAGAGACATAGGCAGAGGAAAAAGCAGGCTCCCTGCTGGGAGCACTATGTAGAACTAAATCCCAGGACCCTGGGATCCTGTCCTAAGCCGAAGGTAGACACTCAACCACTGAGCCACCCAGGTGTCCCCATTTTCTTTCTTTAAAAGAGTAATGCATAGTCTTTGAGTTTAAAAACAAGTAGCTCCCTTTGATATAATCAGAAAATTTTTGTGTGGGAAAAGGTCTTCCAGGTTATGCACCATCTCATTTTGAAGAATTGTAAATATTTTATGATTTAAAATAATATACTCTGTGAATCCACTTAGACAGTCAAATGTAAATGCTCATACATGGAAATTTGAAAACAGATGAAGGAACCAGTTAACCACTGTTGATGCCCGGGAACACCTAGATTTCCTTCAGGATACCTCACATGACTTACCAGTATTGTCATATGGCATGTGGACCGAGTAAGAGCATTAATATCTATTGAAGCCTTAAATTAGTAAAGCTTGATTTTTTTAAATAAAAAGGTTAAACATAAAATAGAAATTCTACTATTTTCTTTTCACATGTCAATTAACCTCTTGTGTCCTTCTCTTTAGAGACTACTCCTTGAGGTTATTAGATTTACAATTCCATCTAGAATCACCAGAATGGTTGTGTTGTCAGCTAAGCCAATGGTTTTATAAAGCTCTGAGATAGTTTTCTGATACCTTTTTTTTATACTGAATGTATTAAATGGGAATCCACTTGTAACTCTTTACTACTCCATTAGATCTAAGTTAATTAATTTCTAAAGATACATTTTTTGCAAGTTGAAAATGTCAGAAAGGATGTCCTTTAGTATGCAAGAAAAGAAGCTTAATGCAAAAATCTAAGGAAAGCAGGAGTTAATCATTCTGTTTTGGAAGCCGTCTTATAAACAAAATATAGCTTACTCATTTGGCTACAATAGGATTTAGAGTACTTTTCCAGAGATGTCTTATTGAATTCAATTTGACTGAGTGAAATTGCATAGAAATAGCTGTATGTTGTTCTCATCTTGTGGCTGCAATCGACTGCCTCTTCTTTTCTCTTTAAGCTCTTCTTTCCTCTAGAAAGTTTCTGCTTAGAAATATTATTGTTCACCTATCTCTAGAACTCTGTTGTTTTATCCAATGGTTACTAGCTACATTATGGCTATTGAAATGTAAATCAGTTAAAATTAAACAAAATTAAAAATTCAGGTCTTTCCTAGACTGATTTTAAATGCATGATAGCCACATGTAACTAAGGCTACCATATTGAACAGTGTAGTGCACAGCTGTGCTCTAGAATATGGTCTAGCTTGTAGTATAGTCGAAACACACAGATTATTGAAACCCTTCAGATCTCTGAATTTCCTCTTATAGTAACACTGCTTTTAAATCCACCAGGGGACATTAAAGGACAAACTTGAAATGAATTTTGGCCTATGCAGGCATTCTTATGATCTATTTTATTATTTCAGTTCAAAATAAATATTGAGAAACTTGCAAACTATTTTTAATGCCATCATTTTACACTGAAAATGGTAAAAATCTTCAGTAAATGGAGAAAAATAAATATTGACAGTCTTTTAGATGTCTAAATTTCTTCTGTATTTGTAGTAAAACTTTTCTTTCCCTTCATTACTAATACAAAATGTGGTTAACGTGAAGTTATACTCTCCTGCTAGGATATAGGGCAATGATCAGGTATTTGTTCACTGGTGCTTAGCAGTACCTGACACATTTGTTGAATTAATGGAGGCAGCCCACTCTCTTGCTAGATGGCCTCCCTGTAATGTACAGCCACTGCTTTTGCTTTCTCCCACTGGAATTGCCCAAAAATAGTTAAACATTTTTTTCTTCCTAGTAGTCCTTCATTGAGCTATTTGAAGAATTCTCTCAGTCTGCTTCTAAGTCTTCTTTCTTCTAGGCTCAGTATCCACTATTTCAGTCAAGTATCCTTGCTTTACTAGGCTTAATTTAAAAAGGCAATACCACTACTGTATGGATCCTCATTTGTTTCTGAAGTTCATAAAGCCCTAACTTGTGTGATTTTGTTACATAGTCCTCCTTACTTAAATTATTAGAAACTTATTGTATTTTCCAGAGTTTTTCAATATGCTCCTGAGATTTATTTAGCCTAGATACTCTGGAATTGTTCTCAAAGTAGGGTTACTATTCCAAAATAACAGTACTGGGGCACCTGAAAAGTCTAAGGGAAAGCTGGCTTTTCTGCTTACAGAGAGGTTTTCAGCAACTGAGCCAAGAGTTCAACAGTGGCTATCGCCACCTTGTGGTTGGGGGAAAGAGAGAGGCAGGGATGGGACTTAAAGGGAGTAGGGGAGGAAGGCAATCTCTGAGGGGTAAATCTAAAATCACTGTTGGAATACTGTACATATTTCCATATGCCTAGTTGAAAGCTGGTTTGTATGTTAGATTCTGGTCAAATCTTGGACCACTGTTTCTAATATTGTCTTGTGCTACCCAGTTCTGACTTTAGTTTGTTCACCTCTAATTAGGTATCTTAGGCTTCTCTGTTTAAGACTCATTGTAAGTTTGCTGAACAGTTGTTCTTATTAATACTTATTATTATGATTAACAAGACAGTTGTTTTCTTTTCCATGGGGCACATTTTCTAATAGATCAAGTTCATTGTTTTCATTATTCATTCAATGTATATTTATTAGCAACTGCTATATTCCAGGTACTGTTGTAGTGTCTTGAGATATACTGCGGTGAACAAAACAAAGGAAATCCATAATTTAAAAGAAATCCTTTCATTCTAGAGGGAACCAGACAGCTTAAAAATATATCAATTGATGTTAACTTTTTAAAACACCAACTTTGCTAAGGGACTGAAATACCATACATTAATTTTTGAGACACAGGAATGAATAATCCTTATCATAAAAGACAAGTCTTTGCACATCTTCCAAAAGTACAAGAATTTACCTATTGAATTGGCAAACAGTAAAAAAAAAAATTATAATGCTCAGTGTTGGTTAGGTTTTATACAAAATGGACATTCTCATACATTATTGATAGAGATGCAAATTGTTCTCAAATTTTCTGGAAATATGGTAAAAATGTATCCCCATTAGGAATTGCATTCTTTTTTGGTCCCATTTACTTATTTTAGAGAGAGAGTACAGGGTAGAGGGAGAGGGAGAGAATCTCAAGCCGACCCTGTGTGAGCAGAGCCCAAAGTGGCTCAATGCCATGACCCTGAGATCACGACCTGAGCCAAAATCAAGAATCGGATGCTGACTGACTGAGTCACCCAGGCACCCCAGAATACATTTTTTTATATGACTATCTTATACTTCTTGTTATTTTCTAGGAAATACATAACAGGATAATTCTATTTTGGATTAGGAGTAAGCATGTATGGGGAGTTTTAGGTTATAAACTACATTTAACTTCGGGGATTGGATATGAGATTATGGGATATTGTCCTATGTCGGTGTCACTTTTAGACATAATACATAAGCATTGCATTAAGTAACAGCTGTGAGAATCCAGTGTCTATCTCACTGAAGAGAGGAATTAAGCTTAGGCTTTGGATTTGTGTTTAAGTCTGAAGCTGTATGGAGGAAGTCATTGAATAGAATGACATTAACTTGCAGTGAAAGTTGTAGCAGTTTATTGCAGGATTTTATTTGGGGCCTTGTGCTGGTCAGCAAATTCATCAATTCTTTGAAAAATGATATAGGGGACAAATAATTAAGAATAACAAATTCATCAGAAGTTAAAAGTCAGAGACTGAGATTTTGCTGAGTTGGAGAAATGGACATCTTTATCAAGGTGAAAGTTAATGGGAACAAAGGTGAGATCCTGAATATGAGTATAAAACTCTTTTTGAACATAGTAAGAATGAAATGGTTTAGTTGTAACACATGTAAAAAATAATATTTGGGAGAACAGTTGAAAGTTCAGCCTGAGTCAGTGGTATGGTGTGGCTGCAAAATACCTATAGCAAAAGCCAGGCTTAGTCTTTGGTTGTTCTCTAGGTATTGGGAGATTCACATCTCACTGTATTCTAAACTTAACAGAAAAAATACCTCAAATAGTGTGCCAAGGAATATAGAAATTGAATATATAATATTAGTAAGGGCTTTGAAACATTGTTTTTTGGAGACTCAAATTAAAGATGTTTTGCCAGGGAAGAGAAGACCCAGAGATGATCTGACAACTGTTTTCAAACATGAAAGTAGCTATTATATGACTATTTATGTTTTTTTTTTTTTTTTCTGAAAGGACTCAGGGACTAGGCTGTGACTTATCAGCAAGCTAGTAGGAACAACAGAAGGCTTTCTTTAGTTCAGTGTAAGTGGAACATTTTAACAATCGTAATTCTTCAAAAATTGAGAATATGTATTTTTTAAACATGAAACTGTAAATGTGAATTTGGAGTTGTTTAATCACAGGTGACCACCTGATGAGGAAGCTATAGATTTTAGTATTTTCAATAGTGAAAGATACCACTTGACAGAATTTTGCAAGGCTCATAAAAACTTAATGCAACATGGCTGTATCATTGGATTTGTTGCCTCTTAAAGCTTCTCTGCGATCCTAACATTTTGTACTCCTAGGATACTATAAAGGAAAACACTAACAGGTTCTTCCATCCAAAAACAACACTCAGATTTTCCTTGCATTCATAATACCCTGAATGCTCACACTGCCTGTGGTTGTGCCTGAGATTTCTCAAACCTGAGATTTTCTGTTTTTTTCTCTCTGATGATGGCAAAGCAAACTGTTATTCATCATTGCCACCTTCATTTGTGCTAGCTTATATGATTCTATTCACAATTACTCATTAAGCAATTTGAGTCTCATGATGCAAGACACAAATTTTGATGGAAGTGAAAAGGAAAAGCCAAAAGATGTTTAGTTGACTGTCAATCTGGGACAATCTGAGCCAGAAAGGAGGCAATATGGGGGAATGCCATTAATTTTTCTTTAAGCTAATCTGCTTCCTTTGCTTATGAAAGACTCAGATACCTTAGAGTAGGAGATAAACCCATTTTTCAGCTATGACAAGTTCATGATATTTGGTATCTGTTCTTCAATAACACTCCTTTGTATATATACCTTATCACTGGATTGTATCACTAACCTTGAAGTTGTTGACCTAATGTTGGGACCTTTGGAGTATATGAATTATAATGTACAAAGGGGAGTGCTCCCTATCTATTCAATGTGAATAGACTCTCTGGATAGATGGATCTATTTATATCTGTCCATGTATCTATATCATCTTTTTATTTATCTGAGATATGCAATCATTAAGACTTGATTTTAGGTTTCTGTTTTATGAACTTTATGGACTACATAAAATGTTTCTCTAAAAAAAAAACAAATTCTTACAAGATCTTATTTATGAATGCTGTAGGTACAATCACTTGATAATATTTGTTGGTAACTAAGTTTTCTTTAGCCCAAGCCTGAAGACTCTATCAGATCCCCAAAAAGGAAGTGTCCTGTTGATACGTTTGTTTTTCAGTCTCTGTATAAGAAAATAATTATTTAATAGTAATAGGACATGTTTATTTAATGATTATGCTGCAAACTAGGTATGCTTGTTTCTATTTTCTAGGTGAGGAAATGAAGTCTTACAGTGGTTTTAAGTAACATGACTAAGATCATAAGACCAGGAAATGATAGGTCAGTAATTTAAACTATAGGAAGGTAGTATGGTCGACCTCCCTTATCTGTGTTTCACTTTTCCACAGTTTCAGTTTCCTGTATTCAACTGTGGCCTAGAAGCAGATGGCCCTCCTTCTGACCTATTGTCAGAAGGTGAGTGGCAGCCTGATGCTATGCCCCAATGCTTATGTCACTCACCTCACTTCATCTCATCACGTAGACATTTTATCATCTCATATCATCATAAGAAGGAGGGTGAATGAAATACAACAGCATATTTTGCGAGAGAGACACATGTTCACATAACTTTTATTGCAGTATATGGTTATAATTGTTTTGTTTTATTATTAGTTATTACTGTTAATATTTTGCTATGCCTAATTTATAAATTAAGCTTTGTGGGATCCCTGGGTGGCGCAGCGGTTTGGCGCCTGCCTTTGGCCCAGGGCGCGATCCTGGACACCTGGGATCGAATCCCACATCAGGCTCCTGGTGCATGGAGCCTGCTTCTCCCTCTGCCTATGTCTCTGCCTCTCTCTCTCTCTCTCTCTCTGTGACTATCATAAAAAAAAAAAAAAAAAAGCTTTGCTGTAGGCATATATGTATAGTAAAATAACAAAACATGATATATATAGAGCTTGGTACTATTTGCAGTTTTAAGCATCCACTGGGGTTCTTGGAATGTATGCCCTGCAGGTAAGGAGGGACTGCTGTATAGCTGACAATTTGCTGTTTGGAAAGAGAGTTACTGACTGGTAGTGACCCTGGGCTAGTACTATTAGTGTTGTAGTTTTACCCATGGGAGCTCAGCTGGGAGGCATGCTGGAATCTTACGTGTATGGGAAATTAGGTATAGAACTGATATAATTTTTGGGTGGCCAAAACAAATTTCTGAAAGATGTGGCAAGCTTACATACAAATTTGGATTAGGGTCAATAGACAGAGGGTTCCATCTTGTAGGTTTGTGAGTGGCTACAGCAGAAGTTTCTTGCTAGTGGTGATACTTTCGTTTCAGTGTATGGCATGACTTGGGATGGTAGAAATGTCCAGTTTGAAACAAGATTTAAAGGATATGATCCATCTCATTAGAGGTTGGTGAGGGCTGTACATACTGTCTGGGCATCAGCTAAGAGGGCAGGTATTAAGGGAAGGGACCTACTTCCAGCAGGAAATTAGAATACAAATCAGAATGTAGAAATAAAACAAAGGTGAATATGGAGGATTGCAGCTCTCTGGGTACAGAGATGACAAAAGGATCCACTATGTTTATGATCATATATAAATACATTTAGACACTATTGCTGAAGACAAATGCCTTAAGTGCTCCCAAACTTCTCTGTGACCTAGGATTAAAGTGGGGCCCAGATTAAAGGTGGGAAATTAACAGCATATTCAGCCAACTAGAGTAGTCTGGGGCAACAGAATTGACTTGCATACACCATGGATATGAACTCAAAGCAACGGACTTTCTTGATCTTCTCAATTTGGTGAGAGAAGCTAGTGAACATATTTGGAATATGTAGCTAAGATATATGGAGCCAATCAGGAGGAAAAAAACCTACCTATTAAACCTTTGCTTTTGTCATATTCAGTAGCGGAAAAATTGCTACTTGTCCAATTCTAGATATGAGAAGCAATCAGAATATACAGTAAGTGCTTGAGGGTGACTTTTTGGGGGTTAAATATAGCTTTGCATCATTAGCTTATGTGGGAAAAAATCCCATTATGACAGCAAATCAGATCTAATCTGGCATTCCCTCTGCTACAATTATATAAAATATGGTGGAAACTTGTCAAAGCTTTCAGCGAGAAATGAGGCTACTGATGCTTGGCAGCCCCCTTTTTGAGCACAGTGAAGAATCACGTTGCCTAGTTACAGCCCTTGGCTGATTTATAAAGCTTTAACTATTATACAAGAGTTAAACTCTATTCCTTGATATCTTTTTTCCCCCTAAATGAAAAAGCCTTATTTACCACCTTCTTAATTTTTTTTCGGTGTCTTTACCAAGTAATTTATGTGTATTTACCCAAGGGAAGTTTCAATTTATCATTATTTTTCCCTCCCCAGGGTTTATAGATTGAGAGAGATCAAGTGGGTGGTTGATGATACAAGCAGAACATAAAGTATTGAAATAACTTAAGTGCTTTTGCCCTCAAAGTAATGTGCAAGTGTCTATTTCAAAATTGTTTCTTTTGAAGTCTTTGTGTTTTCCCTCTCTTTAGGCTTATTCATAGATTGAGTTGCTATTGTCTTTAAAATGCACAAGAATATATGATATAGAATTATATTTTTGTATTTCAAAATGTAAAGTCACATATAGGTGTATGGAGGGATGTAGGGAACACTGAATGTAACCTGATGAAACAGGAATAAGAGTAGAGGCTGGGATTGGTTCCCAAACACTGAAAACAGAAGAATTAAGATGAAAAAATGAGAAAAAACTATAAATGGATGTTTACAGCAGTTATTATTGTACATCAATTAGAAAAGTGTGTGAGGGGGATCCCTGGGTGGCGCAGCGGTTTAGCGCCTGCCTTTGGCCCAGGGCGTGATCCTGGAGACCCGGGATCGAATCCCATGTCAGGCTCCCGGTGCATGGAGCATGCTTCTCCCTCTGCCTATGTCTCTGCCTCTCTCTCTCTCTCTCTCTCTCTCTCTCTGTGACTACCATAAATAAATAAAAAAATTAAAAAAAATTAAAAAAAAAGTGTGTGAAGGGGGAAATGTCTGATGTATCAGAATCCATTTCAATGGGATAAAAATACTCAAGGATTCATCAGTGTGGGGGAGATATTAAGAAGCTTTTGTTTCATGTTCTGTTTCCAGAAAGTAGTATCTTTATACTATTTTAAATGTGTGGATATCCATGTCATAGTTCTTCAGGAAACAGAACTGTCCCTAAGAAGTGCTTTCTATTATCTTGCCATAATTATTGTATTGAAGTAAAGCCATGACCTAATCTTTATTATAAAATTATTTCAGTAGATTTTACTATTGGCTTGTCAGTACAATGTCTGTTTTATTCATTCATAAGCAGTTTTTCCTGCTGGTGCTTACAATTCCACGATTACCTGAAGGGAGTTCTATAGAGTTGATTCTGTATTTACATTTGGAGATAGGATAATGTATAGTGGTCTCTCCAGGCTTGGCTCCATTGAAATTCTAGTTCTATTGAAGCCCTAAATTCATAAAACTATAAGGTGAGGTACTGTGCTTATGCGTTTCATTTTGATGTTGGTCTGCAAATCATGTTCATTTTCCTCCTTTTAAAATATGTTTGTCTAATCCAGTCATTTTCAAAGTGTAGTCCTATGACCCCTGGGATCCTCAAGACCCTATCAAGGCAATTTGTGAAGTTGAAACTATTTTTGTAATAATTCAAAGACATTACTTGCTTTTTGAACTATCCATTCTTTTATGAGTATACAGAGGCCTCATAAGATGTGATATAGAAACAGATTAAATGCAAGAAGAAATATGAGAATCTAGTTGGCTAGATAAGCCAGACTTTAAGAGATTTGCAGAAATGTAAACCAATGATTTTTTTGTTTGGGAAAATAGTTATTTTTCTTTTCTTTTCTTTTCTTTTTTTTTTTTTTTAAAGATCTTATTTATTTATTCATGAGACACACACACACACACACAGAGGCAGAGACACAGGTAGAAGGATAAGCAGGCTCCATGCAGGGAAACTGACATGAGACTCGATCCCGGGTCTCCAGGATTAGGCCCTGGGCTGAAGGTGGTGCTAAACCACTGGGTCACTGGGGCTGCCCTATAATTATATTTCATAAATACATTATTTCTGTTAACATGTTATGGGCTTATTGTTATTTTTAAATGAATTAATAAGTATTTTCAAAATTTCTCAGTTTTGATATCCAAGATAGTAAGTATCAGTGGATACTTAAATAAAAGCTCTTTGGGATTCTCAATAATTTTCAAGAGTGCAAAGAAATTCCAAGACCAAAATGTTTGAGAGGTCTAATCTAGTGTGTTTATAAACTACTGTATGATTCTGACTTTGACTCTATTTCCTTGTTTCTCTTTCTTTCTCTTCCTTATTTGATAGTTCTACTGACAGATTTCTATACTCCATCTTTCCCCTCAATCTTACCTCTTGATAATTTAGCCTTATACCCCACTGAGCTCAGCCTAGCATCCTCAACATTGGCAGATGACAGAAAGACAGTAATAACAGTTAATATAGCAATTTGTCTTAAATAAAATATTAAGTTTCATTTGCCTTTCTAACTATATTGACTGCATTTCAGGTAAAAATCATCACATGTTATTTCACTTATTAGATGATTTGAATAAAAAATAAACTTTCAAACTTTTCATTTGATTTAATTTTATAGCAAATTTTACCAAAATGTCAAAAGGTGGGATATATTATATTTTACCCTTCCAATTTTCATATCAGAATTAAAAAAAAAAGATTTATTTATTTATTTTAGAGAGAGAGAGCATGCCAGGGGGACGGGCAGAGGGAGAGGGTCTAAGGATAGGGTGAGAGAATCTCAAGCAGACCTCCCTGTTGAGCACAGAGTGCAACTCAGGGCTAGATCTCATGACTTAGAGATATTACCTGAACCAAAATAAAACGTCGTACATTTAACTGATGGAGCCACCACCCCAACGCCCCTCATATTAGGATTTTAATTGTAAGTTGAATCATTTACATACACTAAAGCTTGCAGAACTGTATGGATAGAATTCTGTAGCCCTAAAGACCAATAAAAGACCAACATGTCTGTCTAGCTAATGCTGTTTATTAAAAAATAGCATAATCAAGTATACCTGAAAATTTTCCTTTGAAGATTTGTCTGAAATTTTACTTATATCATTGGGTAAGCTCCTTAACTTTTATTTTTAATTAATAGATTGTGAATTCAGTAAATATCATTTTTTGTGTGTTCAATCAAGACATTCTTAAGATCAAATGAGTACCATGTATATGTATAAAGTGAAAAGTCAATTTAGTATTTTATTTCTTTGTTGAAATAGAGATTCCAGATTATTTTTTTGTTTTTTAGTGAAAGACTTCTTAGATTTTTCTTTAAATAGGTTAAATATTTGATTGGTAGCTGTACAAAGATATTTAGTTACCTCCACAGCAGTGATGTGTGTGTTGCAGCTAAGGGTGGGGTAATGAATGTGGATGAGTGGAAATGAAATCCTTTTCTCCTGGGTCAGGATTGATTAAGTCTTCAGTTATAAAAGTGCTCGGTAGCCATGTCTCTCTGGTGGCAGTGTGTTGAGCTTTCTCTTTTCCTCTCTCTCACATCCAGTCACTTGCAAAGTGTTATCAATTCTGTCTCAGTAGCTCATGTTTGTTTTCTTCTCTCATTCTTCCTGCAACTGACTTTGTTCTAGTACTAATCATTTCTTGCTTGGACACTTCAGTACTCTCCTGTGTGCAGTTTTATTTCTCTCCAATTCATCATCTGCACTGCTGCTAGGGTGATTAAAAAATGATATGATGATAACATCATATAAAATGTATGTACAGTATTGTATAGTACTTTTTTTCTTGAGATAGTGTTGGATACTGGTTAAAAGTGCTAGCTTTGGATTCAGACTGCCTGTGTTTCCTAACCTATGCGCACATTTCTTTAAACGGAAATAATACTATGATGTATGTGAAGTGCATTGCTCAGTACATTCTCTATAAATATTAGCTATTTTCCATAGCACTGTGTATGATTGAAATTATTAGTTATTTATAATTATATATTTATATCTGTCTTCTCTGGTAGACTACTATAAGTACCATGAAGGCAAGAAGCCACATGGCAGAGCAGGTTCTCTCCTATGTGTCACCTTTAATGCTGTATTAAAATTACTTGATTACTGTCAATTGCAGTAACTACATTTATTGGATGCATGCCCTTTCACTGTATCATGTGTGTATGTGTGTATACATATGTTCATGTATAAATATGTATAAAGGTATAGTTAATCCTCAAAACAGTCCCAGAAGATACTTCTTTATTTTAATTTTATAGATGAGGAAACTGAAGCTCATATATTCTTAAAAATTAATTTAGATTACATCTCAACTAAGAATTTGGGCCAATCAGTAGCTGATGCAAGAGTATCTTGAGGCAAAGGCTGTGACCTATTCATACATCTAATGGTAAGGCTGTTCTTGTAGTTTGAATTCATGTGTAGTACCATATTCAGTAGAGTAGCTGTTATGGTCCCTGGTGTCAACACTATATCACACCTATAAGAAAGAGTTAGATGAATTCTACCATTGCTTGCCAGGTGTTCCATCTTACTTCAGGAATGGAAAATTTAAGGCAGAGAGTAGTTATTCATGGTACTCTTCCTTGTATCTGAAAACCTTCCTGGATACATATATTATAGGTATAACTTTAATTTGTTTTATATTTCACTTCGCTTAAATTTACTTCATTGATTTCATTTACTCATTGTAAGCAGTTCTAATTGAAAATGAATAGAGGTTCAATTAAAATTGATGGTTTTAATTCTTATTAGGGAACTTCTATTATTACAAATGTGATAATCAACTATTATTTTTAAAATCAAATAAAAACTGTGAATGCCATAATGACTTAGTTATGTGCTTTAGTTTCTATTGTTTTCCATTTGTGATAGATGCATTTTGTAAAATGGGTGTAAAGAATTCAGAGTAGGTGGCTCCACAAATTGACTAGTGATTATTCTCAATTTGCTATTGTCAAGTGTTTTTGTCACTTATCTAGATTTGAAAGAATGAACAAACACATGATGCTTTTAAAAACTGAATTACTCTTTCTTTTGACATAAAAATAGAGAGCTTTGCAAATACTATTCAGCTGAATTTTCCTCCACAACCAATCCACCAAATTAAAAATTAGATAATTTTCTTGACAGCAAGTTTTGCAGTGTATATAAATGTATAATTGGAGAAGCTTATCTTCAACAATTTTTAGCCTTCTCTTTTCCTGTACTCTCTCCAGTATTGGACATTAATTATTTTTTGTCAATTTGATGGGTAAAAAATTTGTGCTTAATTTTTCCTTCAATTTGTGTTTCTTTGATAACTAATAAGTGTGTGTGCATGTGTGTGTGCATATGCATACTTGTAAATAAGCAATTTTATGAATATAATTATATATATATCTGGATAGTTTTGACTAGATAATATATATTTTACTATGATTTCTCAATTATGCTATCTCTAAGCCTACAAATTAAGTCTAAAAACAGAGAAATGGAGATGTGACATTTTATTAGTAAAATCTCAAGTTAAGCTTCTATTCATTAGTTATATTTTCATTATCCTTTTATCTGAAGCTAAAAGAGAATTCTTTTTTTTTTATTAGTGAAACTTCAAGTTGAATCTTCCCTGACAGAGGCGGAAATCTAGATATTTAAATGTTTTGTATACTTTTTGTACCGGTTGTCAATTTATCTCTTTGCTCCATATCCACCCTTCTTTGCCCTGCTTTGTGATATTGGAGCTGAGCCCTATGAGCATTTCTGTTTTGCCAGGTTGGACAATGCTAAGCTTTTCAGTAGATGGCGTTGGAGAGACACTGAATGAAGAAGAGGCTTTTCTTCCTGGTTCCAAAATGCCTTTTTATTCCTGCTCCAATAGTGAGCTGAAGCCAGTGGCATGCCAGATACCCAGTGTCCCACACTTTCTCTCCCTTGAGTTTTGATGGTACTCACAGTCAGCTGGGGACAGCCAGTAGGACACATCTTCCAGTGTTCCAGTGAGTTGCGTTAACACCCTCTCAACACCCACCCACATGCCCCTTTCAGGAGGCATTCTTATACTCTTTGCAGCATCTTCTATCTTCTTGAACATATGATGTTTTATTTGTAATAGCTGTTTAATAACACCTTCTACAAATTCTATCAACTCTATGATTTCTTGGAATTCTAGCCACTTTGGCCTTCCTGGACTACCATCCCTGTCTTTTCAATTTAGGGATACTGCTTAATTTGCCTCTTTCTGTGTTGCAGCCTGAAAAGTCTCTGCAGTAAAGTAGGACAGTCATAGGGATTACCTCATTTTTCTCTCCCTCCCAGGGAATATTCTGCTTTGGTTGTTGTGAAATGACGTTTTATTTATTTTTTTTCCAGTTTTTTATTTGGTTGAGACAGCAAGGTAAATCTGGTCCTTGTTCCTCCATTATGTTTGGAGAGGAAGTCTACTTCTTTTAAATTCTACAAATTAAAAAAAATAAATTCTACAAATTAGAAAGTATTATGATAATTAATATTTTAAAAATTGCTTACATTAAAAAATGCAGACTTATCATTGTGTTTGCTGCATATTAGGTCGTCCTTCTAGAATCCTTTTTATTTTTCCTGGAGTACAATCTTTGGAGGTTCGCTTACTGATGTCTCTTGGTAGTGAACTTGGTAGTGAACTCTATTCTTATATTTAAATATTTTTGTTTTATCATCATTTATTTGTATTTTATCATCATTCTTTTATCATCTTCATAATATAGCAAAACAACATTCATGTTATGGTAGTCCCAGAAAGAGAAGAGAGAGAGAAAGGGACAGAAAATTTACTTAAAGAAATAATGGCTGAAAATGTCCCAAATCTGGGGAGAGATAAGGCCATCCAAGGACAAGCTCAAAGATGTCCAAATTAGATTCAACCCAAAGAGATTTTCATTGAGATGCATTATAATAAAAGTCTGAAAAATCAATTACAGAATTTTTAAAGCAGCAAGAATAGCTTGGCACATAAAAGGGAATCCCGGTAATGCTATCTGCAGATTTCTCAGCCCAACCTTTCCGGGCCAGGAGAGGATGGGATAAGATATTCAAAATGGTCAAAGAAAAAGCTGCAAACCAAGAATACATCACTAGCAAAGTTGTCCTTCAGAAATGAGGGAGACATAGACTTTTCCACACAAAAGCTAATGAAATTTATTACCACTAGACTGTCTTACAAGAAATGGTAAAGGAAGTTTTCAAGCTGAAATGAAGGGACACTAATTGGTAAACATGAAAACATATGAAAGTAGAAAATTCACTAGTAAAGGTAAATATATAGTCAAATTCAAAATAATATTGCAGTGGTGGTATATAAATCACATATCCTAGCTTATAGGTTAAAAGATAAAACTGTTAAAAATAATCAGTGCTACAATATTTTATTAATTCATACACAATATAAGGAGATGTAAATTGGGACATCAACAACAAAATGTGAAAAGGGGGCGAGTAAAAGTGTAGAACTTCTATTATGTGATTGACGTTAGTATAAGCTTAAAATAGACTATTGTAACTACATGATGTATTATGAAAGTCTCAAATCACAAAGCTAAATCCTATAGACACATAAATGATGAAAAGAATAGAATAAAAGTATACCACTACAAAACATCAATTCGTAAGAAAGTCAATGAGAGAGGAGAAAAAAGGAACAAAAGAATTGTAAAACAACCAGAGAGCAATTAACAAAACGGTGATTGTACCTTATCTATCATTAATTACTCTTAATATAAGTGCTTTAAATTCTCTAATTAGAAGACATAGAGTAGCTGAATGGATTAAAACAAAACAAAACAAAACCCCCTAACTATATGCTGCCTACAAGAGACTCAGTTAAGCTTTAAGGATACTTATAGGCTGAAAATAGATAGGAAGAAGATACTCCATTCAAATGAAAACCAAAAGTGCAGGGTTAGCTATATTATATCAGATAAAATAGACTTTAACTCAAAAGCTATAACAAGAGACAAAGAAAGCCCTTATACAACGATAAAGGAGTTAGTTTACCAAGAGGCTATAACTATAAATATATACACATCCAGTATTGGAGTACCTAAATATATTAAACAATTATTAATATATTTAAGGCAAAAATAGACAGCAATGCAATAATAGTAGGGAACTTTGATACACCACTTTAAACAATGGATAGATATTCCAGACAGAAAATCAGTAAGGAAACACTGGAGTTGGATTATACTTTAGACCAAGTGAACCTAACAGATGTTTATAGAACATTTTGTCCAGTAGTAGTACACACATTCCTCTCAAGCATGCATGGAATGTTTTGTAGGATAGATTACATATTAGGTCACAAACAGATAAATTTAAGAAGATCAAAATTATATCAAGTATCTTTTCTGACAACAAGAGGAAACCTGGAAAATTCACAAATATGTGGAAATTAAAGGACACATTTCTGAACAATAGGTCAAATAAGGAATCAAAAGAAATCAAAAGGAAAGTAGAAAAATCTCAAGATAAATGAAGATGGAAGCATAACATACCAATACTTAGGGGATGCAAGAAAAGCAGTTTGAAGAGGAAAGTTTATAGTAATAAACACCTGTATTAAGAAAAAAGAAAGATCTTAAATAAACAATCTAATTTTATACCTTGAGGAACTCTAAAAGGAAGAACAAACTAAACCTAAAGTTGGCAGAAGGAAAAAATAAAGATTAGAGCAGAAGTAAATGAAGTAGAGAAGTAGAGATTATAAAGGTACTAGAAAAAATCAATGATAAACTTGTTGAATCACACCTGGAAGTGATGTAACATTGTATATTAATTATGCTTCAATAAAAAAAAACCTAGATGAAACTAGAAATGTTTCTTTGAAAAGACAAACAAAATTGACAAATCTTTAGCCAAACTCACCAAGGAAAACAGGATTTAGGAGACAGGATTCAAATAAATAAAATAAAATATGAAAGAGGGGACATTACAACTGATAAAAAAGAAATACAAAGGATTATAAGAGACCATTATGAGCAGTTATATGCCAACAAATTGGGCAACCTAAAGGAAACATATGACCTATCATGACTGAAACATGAAGAAATAGAAAATCTGAACTCATTGATCACTAGTAAGGAGATTTAATCAATAATCAAAAACCTTCTAACAAATAAAACTTCAGGACCAGATCGCTTTCCAGATGAATTCTACCAAACAATTAAAAGAATTAACACCACTCCTTCTCCAACTCTTCCAAGAAATTTAAGAGGAGGGAACATATCCAAACTTACTTTATGACGTCAGAGTTATCCTGATACTGAAGCTGGATAAGGACACTAAAAGCAATGAAAGTGATAAGCTAATATCTCTGATGAACATAGGTCTAAGATCCTCAATGGTATAATAGCCAAATTCAAGGATCATACTCCATAGTCAAGTGGGATTCATCTCTGTGATGCAAAGATGATTCAACATATAAAAATTAATAAATGTGATATGCTACATTAACAGAATGAAGGATAACAATCGTATTATCATCCAATAATGCAGAAAAGGCATTTGTTAAAATTTAACATCCTCTCATGATAAAATTTTTTTTAAAAAATTAGGTGTGGAAGGAATGCACCTCAATATAATAAATGCACCTCAATATAATAAAGGCAACCCCAAAACTAAAACCATACTCAGTGTTACAGAGTTAAAAGCCTTTTCTTTAAGATCAGGAATAAGACAGGGATGCCCACTCTTGCCACTTTTATTCAACATAGTGCTAGAAGGCCTAGCTATGTGATTAGCCAAGAAAATAAAAGACATCTAAATTGGAAAGGGAGAAGTAAAATTGTTTGTTTGCATATGACATGATCTTATGTAGAGGAAATCTTAAATATTCCATAAAAAAACTGTTAGAACTAATAAATGAATTCAGTAGAATTTCAGGAAACATAATCAACATAAAAAAGTAGTTGCATGTCTATACACTAACAATGAACCATCTGAAGAGAAATTAAGAAACTTACTCATTAACAATAGCATCAAAAATAATAAAATGCCTATGAATACATTTATCCAATAGGTGAAAGGCCTGTAAATGGAAAACTATAAGACAGTGAATGAAATTGAAGGAAACACAAATAGTTAGAAAAATATCCTTGTTCTTGGTTTGGAAGAATTAGTTTTGTGAAAATGTCCATACTACCCAAAGTGATGTACAGATTCAGTGCAATCTCTATTAAAATTCCAATGGCACATTTTACAGGAATGGAAAAAAAAATCTTAAACTAGCCCTTTATCTGATACGTCATTTGCAAGTATCTTCTCCCATTCTGTAGGTTGTCTTTGAGTTTTGTTGACGGTATCTTTTGCTGTGCAAAAGCTTCTTATCTTGATGAAGTCCCAATAGTTCATTTTAGCTTTTGTTTCTTTTGCCTTAGTGGCTGTATCTTGCAAGAAGTTACTGTAGCCGAGTTCAAAAAAGGTGTTGCCTGTGTTCTCCTCTAGGACCATAAAGTTGAGGGTCCACTTCTGGATTCTCTATTCTGTTCCATTGATCTATGTGTCTGTTTTTGTGCCAGTACCACACTGTCTTGATGACCACAGCTTTGTAGTACAACCTGAAATCTGGCATTGTGATGCCCCCAGCTATGGTTTTCCTTTTTAAAATTCCCGACTATTCGGGGTCTTTTCTGATTCCACACAAATCTTAAAATAATTTGTTCCAACAAATTAATATTACTTAATATTTAGTTGACCAGAGCTCCCTGTGCTTCCCCATTGAGAATGATATTTGCTGTGGGCTTTTCATAGATGGCTTTTAAGATGTTGAGGAATGTTCCCTCTATCCTTAAACTCTGAAGAGTTTTGATCAGGAATGGATGCTGTATTTTGTCAAATGCTTTCTCTGCATCTGTTGAAAGGATCATATGGTTCTTGGTTTTTTTTTTTTTTTCTGATATGATGAAACACATTGATTGTTTTATGAGTGTTGAACCAGCCTTGCATCCCGGGGATAAATCCTACTTGGTCATGGTGAATAATCTTCTTAAGATTGGATCCTATTGGCTAGTATCTTGTTGAGAATTTTTGCATCCATGTTCATGAGGGATATTGGTCTATAATTCTCCTTTTTGGTGGGGTCTTTGTCTGGTTTTGGAACTAAAGTGATGCTGGCCTCAGAGAACGAATTTGGAAGTACTCATTCTCTTTCTATCTTTCCAAACAGCTTTAGGAGAATAGGTATGGTTTCTTGTTTAAACGTTTGATAGAATTCCCCTGGGAAGCCATCTGGCCCTGGACTTTTGTGTCTTGGGAGGTTTTTGATGACTGCTTCAATTTCCTCCCTGGTTATTGGCCTGTTCAGGTTTTCTATTTCTTCCAGTTCCAGTTTTGGTAGTTTGTGGTTTTCCAGAAATGCGTCCATTTCTTCTAGATTGCCTAATTTATTGGCGTATAGCTGTTCATAATATGTTTTTTAAAATCGTTTGTATTTCCTTGGTGTTGGTAGTGATCTCTCCTTTCTCATTCATGATTTTATTAATTTGAGTCTTCTCTCTCTTCTTTTTAATAAGGCTGGCTAATGGTTTATCTATCTTGTTAATTCTTTCAGAGAACCAACTCCTGGTTTTGTTGATCTGTTCCACAGTTCTTCTGGTCTCGATTTCATTGAGTTCTGCTCGAATCTTTATTAACTCTCTTCTTCTGCTGGGTGTAGGATCTATTTGCTGTTTTTTCTCTAGCTCCTTTAGGTGTAAGGTTAGCTTTTGTATTTGAGTTCTTTCCAGTTTTTGGATGGATGCTTGTATTGCAATGTATTTCCCTCTCAGGACTGCTTTTGCTGCATCCCAAAGATTTTGAACAGTTGTATCTTCATTCTCATTAGTTTCCATGAATCTTTTTAATTCTTCCTTAATTTCCTGGTTGACCCTTTCATCTTTTAGCAGGATGGTCCTTAACCTCCATGTGTTTGAGGTCCTTCCAAACTTCTTGTTGTGATTTAGTTCTAATTTCAAGGCATTATGGTCTGAGAATACGCAGGGGACGATCCCAGTCTTTTGGTATCGGTTCAGACCTGATTTGTGACCCAGTATGTGGTCTATTCTGGAGAAAGTTCCATGTACACTTGAGAAGAATGTGTATTCAGTTGCGTTTGGATGTAAAGTTCTGTAGGTATCTGTGAAATCCATCTGGTTCAGTGTATCGTTTAAAGCTCTTGTTTCTTTGGAGATGTTGTGCTTAGAAGACCTATCGAGTATAGAAAGCGCTAGATTGAAGTCACCAAGTATAAGTGTATTATTATCTAAGTATGTCTTAACTTTGGTTATTAAGTGATATATTTGGCAGCTCCTACATTCGGGGCATATATATTGATGATTGTTAAGTCCTCTTGTTGGATAGATCCTTTAAGTATAATATAGTGTCCCTCTTCATCAATCACTACAGTCTTTGGGATAAATTTTAGTTTATCTGATATAAGGATGGCTACCCCAGCTTTCTTTTGAGGACCATTTGAATGGTAAATGGTTCTCCAACCTTTTATTTTCAGGCTGTAGGTGTCCTTATGTCTAAAATGCATCTCTTGTAGATAGCAAATAGATGGGTCCTGTTTTCTTATCCAGTCTGAAACCCTTCGCCTTTTGATGGGGTCATTAAGTTCATTCACGTTCAGAGTTACTATTAAAAGATATGAGTTTAGTGTCATCATGATACCTATTCAGTCCCTGTTTTTGTGGATTGTTCCATTGGACTTCTTCCTAAAGGGGAATTTTAAGAGTCCCCCTTAAAATTTCTTGCAGAGCTGATTTGGTGGTCACATATTCTCTCAGTTCCTGCCTGTCTTGGAAGCTCTTTATCTCTCCTTCTATTCTGAATGAGAGCCTTGCTGGATAAAGTATTCTTGGCTGTATGTTTTTATCATTTAGGACCCTGAATATATCCTGCCAGCCCTTTCTGGCCTGCCAGGTCTCTGTGGAGAGGTCTGCTGTTACCCTAATATTCCTCCCCATATAAGTTAGGGATTTCTTGTCTCTTGCTGCTTTAAGGATCTTCTCTTTATCTTTGGAATTTGCAAGTTTAACTATTAAATGTCGAGGTATTGAACAGTTTTTATTGATTTTAGCTGGGGATCTCTCTATTTTCTGGATCTGAATGCCTGTTTCCCTTCCCAGATTAGGAAAGTTTTCAGCTATGATTTGTTCAAATACATATTCTGGCCCTCTGGCCCTTTCGGCGCCCTTGGGAACCCCAATTAAACATAGATTTTTCTTCCTCAGGCTGTCACTTATTTCCCTTAATCCATCCTCATGATCCTTTAATTGTTTGTCTCTTTTTTCCTCAGTTTCCCTCTTTGCCATCAACTTGTCTTCTCTGTCACTCACTCATTCTTCCACTTCGTTAACCCTCGTTGTTAGGTCCTCTAGTTTGGATTGCATCTCATTCAATTGATTTTTAATTTCTGCCTGATTAGATCTAAATTCTGCAGTCATGAAGTCTCTTGAGTCCTTTATGCTTTTTTCTAGAGCCACCAGTAGCTGTATAATAGTGCTTCTGAATTGGCTTTCTGACATTGAATTGTAATCCAAATTTTGTAACTCTGTGGGAGAGAGGACTGTTTCTGATTCTTTCTTTTGAGGTGAGGTTTTCCTTCTAGTCATTTTGCTCAGTGCAGAGTGGCCAAAAACAAGTCGTATTGGGAAAAGGAGAAAAAGAGAGGAGAGAAAGAAGGAAAGAAAAAGAAAAGAAAGAGAAAAAAAAAATAAAGAGAAGAAAAGAAAAAAAAGGGGGAGGGATGAAAACAGAAATCAAAAAACAAAAAAATAAGGGGGAGTATCCTCTGATTCTGTATATTGTAAATCCCTCGACTTCCCCTGGAACTTTCCAGTGCTGCTTGGTCTAGATAATAATGATCAATAACTTGGTCTAGATAATAATTTGTTTTTCCCCTATCCGTCTAGCTGGTCTTCTGGGGGAGGGTCCTGCTGTGCTGATTTTCAGGTGTTAGCACTTGGGGGGCTGCTCGGCCCCCTGCCTGGTCCAGGGCTCAGGGAAAGATGTTTAAGCTGTGTTTAGATGTTTAAGGCCACTGTGAGGCTCAGTGGGGGCTGTTTACCCCGTGAGGCCCCAGGAGGAACAACCCCAGTGGTAGCGGCCAGCTCTGGAGCCCTGGAGTCAGCTCCCGCAGTAACTATGGAGCTCTCAGCCTGCAGGGGCCTGGATGCTCCGGGGGCGGGACCGCTGATCTGCTCAGCTTGGGGCAGGAGCGTCCTTGCTGTCCTGGGCCCTCCTGGCCTCTGCCTGTCTCCGTGGGAGGCCGGATCCTGGGCTGTGTCCCCGGCGCCCTGTGCTCCCAGGTCTGCGCTGTTGGATTTGCGCTCCCGGCCGGGCAGCCCCCTCCCCGCAGAGCCTCTGTCAGAGCCGCCCCCGAGCTGCTCCCAGGCCGTGGGGCGTGTGCTGCAGTCCTTTAGGGAGCTTGGCGCACTCTCCCCGGGGCGCAGGTGCTCTGTTAGTGTCCCAGGGAGCCTGAGGGCACCCCCGCCCTCCTGGGGTCCTGCTCTAACTCCCTGCGAGCCAGGAAGATTGGTGCAGCTCCTGCTTCTCCAGACGGAGCTTTCCTGCCCTGGGGACACTCGCCCCGGCCTCAGCCTGGGTCCTCGCGGGGCCCCTCCCCCTTGGATGCCTTTTGTTTCTTTATTTCTCTTTTCCCCGTCTTCCTACCTTGATAGAAGCGTGAACTCTTCTCACTGTAGCATTCCAGCTGTTCTCTCTTTAAATATCAGGCCAAATTCGTAGATTTTCAGGATGATTTGAAGGTTATCTAGGTAATTTGGTGGGGACAGGTGACTTGGGGAACCTACTTTTCTGCCATCTTGCCCCGCCCCCCGATGTTTTTGATTCTTGAAACCAATAACTTCTATATTTAACCTTCTTTCTCATGGGTTTTTGGTTTGCTTATCCAGAGATGCGTGTTTATTTTGGCACCACAAATGAGTTTGGGCCTGCTGTGGTCACTTTGATTCATTAGTGCTATCATTCTCAGCAAACTTTGAAATGACATTTCATACTTACTGGCTCCTTGGGCATTACCTCTTAGTCATTGCTTTAGAATTTTTATTTCTAAACTAGACTTTCTCTCAACTACTAGTTCCAATTATTGTTGGAGAATGACATGGAAATGTCTTTAAAAGCATCTTTGTTCATCAAGATATCCAAAAGGAATGCCAGTTGAATGGAAGGGGAAGTAGAAGAGGAATCCAAGAGAGCAATTGGTACAGTTGACACACTGAAAAGGCTTGTCCTAGGTCAGGTCTTTATGGGTGGCCCCTGGCTCAGGTTATGACTCCTGTGAGTGAGTCCTCTGAGTGAATCATAGGCTATAATCACCTATGGGATTCAGTGACTGTTTTATGCAACTGCCTTATAAGTTGAGTGAGTGCTCACTCACTCTACACTTAAGGTAGAGTATTCAGAGAGGAGGCAGAAAAGATTAAAAACAACAACAACAAAAGAAAACCTAGAAACTATTGATCTATTTCTGGAATATGACCTATTCTTCAACTGAAATTGAATTCTAGTTCCATTGTGTGTATGAATGCTCCTGTGGGGTGGGTGGGTGTAAGACTCAATCTTGGTTTGTGACAGCATTGACAATCTCCAAGGTTGTGGTAAAGTTCTTTAGAAAAAGAAAAATCTTGTATGTTTAAAAAAATTGCTTACTAAACTCCTGTCATGAAACTTTTTAAAGAGTAGACAAAAGTGCAGTTTTATCAGTTCCAACTTTGACTGTCCTCTCTTCTGAGATTTTGGAAATTATATTTGAAATGTAAATAGCAGGTGTAACTTTTATAATTTTTAAGGACTATTGGAAGAGTGGGAAATGATGCTGATTGTGAAATCAATTCTAAATCTTAAAAACATTGAAGAACTATATCAGATATCTATGAAAGTTATGAAGTGTTTACAGTAGCTATTTTGACATTAAGTTATGCATTATTTGTTACTATTGAAAGATACACTAAATTATTTTGAACTTTTGTTGTAAAATACAGGTTTTTAAAAAATTTTATTTAGTTTTTCCCATTAAAATTAGCAAGCAGGGGCAGCCCTGGTGGCCCAGGGGTTTTAGCGCTGCCTTCGGCCAGGGCCTGATCCTGGAGATCTAGGATCGAGTCCTGCGTCGTGCTCCCTGCACAGAGCCTGCTTCTTCCTCTCTCTCTCTCTCTCTCTCTCTCTCTCCCCTCTTTCTCTCTCATGAATAAATAAATAAAATCTTAAAAATAAATAAATAAGTAAAATTAGCAGGCAGGGCTACCCTTGGTACACAGCCATGTCTCTCCTGATGACAAATGTAATCTAAAGTGATCGATTTTTTGAGGATCAATTCTTTAATAAAGATGGTGAATGAGCCCCCTAAACCTCATGTAAAGCCTGTGGCCTACTCTCCTTGTGAAAAACTCATTTATAGTGATTTCTTAAATGACTACAAGGACTTTTTCTAAAAATTTGACTCAAGTTTAATTTCAGAAATGATTTTTCTGAACTTCTGATTGAGACACTATCAATAAAAAGCTAAACATTTAAAAGTATTTAAAATTAAAACTTAATATTCATGTTCAAAGGCTGTGAACTAAGCATTATGGGAGATAGAAGGATAAAGACATAGCACCTGGTTTTTAGGAGCTTGAGGTTTCTCTGTGACTGGGGATAAGGAGCATACGTGAAACAAATAGTGCATAAGCAATTAATGTTCAGTAAAGAAACTTTTGCATACTAGGAGACCTGGCATTTAATTTCTAGTGACTTCTTCAGAGAAATAAAATTCTTTTTATACATTTAAAGTTACTGTTTTATGCAACTGCCTTATAATTAAGGATTTTTAGATATGGCACTTTAGCAAACATAGGATACTTTCTGCAGTGTCTTCTGCTCAATTAATGAGGAAATTCATGTGTCCATTAATAGATATTGAAGAATGGTCTCCACATTAACTGATAACTTTGAAAACATTCCTTCAGAAGCCTGAGATATTTCAGCGTGGGTCAATGATGTCTTTTAGGCAACTTGGAAATTTTGGAGAATGTATAACAAAAATGGTACTAGAAGATCTGATTTGCTTTTTCCGCCATTCTAGTACTAACTGGAACCATTCTCTTCTTCCTGGAAAGGTCATCTATACAGTGACTTTTCCTTAAGATGACAACATGTTATTTAGTGATTTTTAAATTATTTCATCAAATATATCACCAAACTATTACCTTAAAATACCTTTGAACCCTAAACCTAGTCTTGCACAAAATAATTTCTTCAACAATCTATACTAAATTTAAAATTTAATTTCTTCATTAGAATAATTGGACAGGGGGTTCCTCCTTGGGAAGATTACTTATTGAAGCTAATACTGAGAGATATTGCTTGCATGCTTGAAAGATCTATGAAAAATCATCCTCACATTCATTGAAAGCTTAAATAAGAGGAATCCTAAATCTACAGTTCTACTTTCAACTTTAAGGAGATTGGAAAGAGGTTGATTATTATGAGTAATGTCACTCAGAATCTTATTTGATAACAGCAGCGGTAATTATAGAAAGTATGTTAATTTTCACAAGCCTGCTGTGAAGAAGATATTGGTAAAATGTGATAAATTTTTCCAATGAATGAAGCTCTAAGCATATGAGCCATGATGAAGCCATGATGAAACTGTATATATACAGTTATAGTTTATAGTTTTTGGGCTGTGCTGCCATTAATGATGTATAGAGTGGCTCTGATTTGTTGATAGGATAACTATCTGAGAAAGAGAAGTTTTCCTTTTGATAGGAAATTATGAAATTTGCCTTGGGACAAAATGAGCAAACTGAATATTGCCCATTACTTTTTGCCAATTTAGTAATTATGTAAAAAATTGCAGAAGAATGAGGCAATCCTCTAGGAAGAGGAGCAGGAGAAAAAGCAGCTTTCTCCCCCGGCCCCATTTGGCCCCTGAAAATACTGCCTGCAGGAATGTATCTGTGAGGAGGAAGGGCAGGTCCTCTGCCCAGGTCTGCTAGGTGAATATCCTCTTTCCATCAGGTCAGTAAAATGCTTTCTGATCTCAAAACAACAGCAACAGCAACAACAACACACCTAGTACATCAGAATGGTAAAATTGTAGAAACCATAAACAAAGTTCTGTTCTTGATATTTCCAAATGATTGTCTCTCATCTAACTAGCATGTAGCTTGCTTTTTCCAACAGAAGGTTAAAGAATGTATGAATCCAAGAGCTTTGACTACTGTATGCCATTCACTTATGGATTATGAAAAACTTCTGTGGCTAAGTACTAAAGAACATGGTGTTTTTAAAGATTTATGCTGCCACCTGTACTTTGGGCTTTGGCTCTTTATTATATTTGTAAAATACTATCTAAGAAAACCAAGGCTGCTTATGTAAGTTAGTTATTTTATTCTGTTGAAACACCCACAAAGATTCCTTGACAAAAGCATTTTTTTATGATGAAACACAATGAATTGATTTGCAAAACCATATGAGCCAATATTGACTCTAAAAATAGGTTTTTAAAAATACGTAAAATGTAGCAGATCCTGAAGAGCAAAGCTTCTTATTGCACGACAAAAACATAACTGTTTTAGTTTAAAATAGTATTGTTACTAAAGAATTTTGGTTTGCTTATTTTTTTTTAAATAGTTGGTATAAGTTTCTTTAGATATTTTGCCAGGCACTGAATCAGAAAATTCTGAAAGCCTCATAAAAGAACAAGGCTATAGGAGTTCAATAAATTATAAAATAACAAATAATTTAGATGTGAAAAAATAAATTCTACTTCTAATACTATTATTGCATTGATATTATTACATTACATACAATAAAACAAGGAATTTCAAGAAGGGCAGTGGGAAAGGCAACATATTTTAAAGATCTAGATTCAGAATACCTTGTTATTTTTGTTAGAAAGCAATTGAGTATGTGATTGTCTAGAGACTAAAAATGCTTTTGAAAGTGTATTGGCATAATGTGTTTGATTACAGATTATTTCTAAAGGTGTTAGCAAACTGACTTTCTCCTCTTTTAAAAATATCTAACTACTAGATAAATTATAAACCTACTTTTTCGAGAGAGTTAGCAAATTTGGAGGCACAACTACTTTAATGCTGTTCTTGAAATCAACATAGAAAGTCTGAGGTGTAGTCCTGCTGAGTCTGTTACTTCCTGAAAATTCTTGCTGCAGATTTTGTAATGACATCAAGTGTTCTATGGGTCTGGACTCCTGCTATTCCTGGATGCTATATTCATCAACCTCTCCAGTTGTTTGAATGATTCATATTCATTCTTTCTTCCCCTCTGTCTCTCTGTGTCACTGTCTCTTTATCTCTCTCTCTGTGCAAATAGCTCTTTGAGAGCAACTCTAATGCAGTACTACTTCCAGTAGATAATTTTTAAGTGATAGCTGAATTTTGTTTTATTCCTAGGTCCTCTTATAGCTTCAGTGTATCTCAAAGTCTTAGCCTTGGCCCAAGTCATGAACTCAAGGTCGTGAGAGTGAGCCCTGCATCTGGTTCCATGTTCAGCATGGAGTTTTCTGAAATTCCCGTCTCCTTCTCCCTCTGCCCCTCCCCTATGCTCTCTCTAAAATAAATAATTTTAAAAAAATATTTATTTATTTATTTGACGGAGAGAGAGCAGGCACAAGGAGGGGGAATGGGAGAGGGAAAAGCCGACTCTTCATCGAGCAATGAGCCTGACATGGGGCTTGACCTGGGATCATGACCTGAGCTGAAGGCAGACACTTGACCAACTGAGCCACCCATCACCCCATAAAATAAATAAATCTTTAAAAGAAAATTGCTATTATGACCTGAAAATAATATGAAGATATTTAGAAAAAGATCTGTGTTTATTTAGAGATAATGTCCAGGAATCTGTTTGAATTTAGCATACCTTATCATGTATTCCATATGGAGAATCTGATCTTTAAAAGTAGAGTGCTTTAAAAAAAAAATAAAAATAAAATAAAATAAAATAAAAGTAGAGTGCTTTAGTTGTCATCCTTGGTCATCCTATTCCATGCCTTAGTTAAACATATACGTATGCTCAGCAAATCTACAGATGAAGCAAAGATAATAGCATTGGTAAATGTATTATAGTTACAGAAATGAGATCCAAAAAATATTCTAGCAGAATAAAAGCAATTGGCTGAAGTTAATGAGATAATGTTTGATAGGGATAAATACAAAGCTCTACATTGCTGTTTTTCCTAAGGGAAAAACACTGTCTCAGGTGCAGATTGGTGAATAGAGATGGCTTAGCATATGTCTTAATAAGTGTGAAAAAAAGACTTAGGAATTGTGGTTAACAGTGGTTAACAGAATTCCATGGTTGCCAGAAAAAGCTGATGGGGCATTTAAAAGTATAGGAGATCCTATCTTTTTAATCAATAGAGTGAGTAAACTGCCTCTGCTATCTCCTTTCCTTTTCTGACTTATCCAAAATAATTTCTCAAGTTTTGAAAGCATCTTTTATACTTATGTATTAACATTTTTCTGTTCTGCTTATTAAATATAAATCACTTTGTATTCATATTATGTCATCAGTTTTTACCAATGTTTATTTTGAAGGCCCTTAATTTTTAGCTACAGTTTGCAAATGATGTAGGTCCATTTTCATATGGGTGTATCATACAATTAGTACTGTTTCCCAAGTTTTTTGTCTTTCAACCAAGCCTTGTCTTCTGTGCAACAGGATTAGGGAAAATGAACAGTATGAAAAATTCTCCCCTCTTGCTCTCCTAGTGCCTCTGGATTTTAGGGTTGTGTAAATGCCTTATTCTACAAAATAGAAATAAAACGTGGTTTTACCAGTTGATTCCAAGGCTATATACTTGAGAAATAAAAATAATCTAGTGTCTAGTGAGCTAATTCCAGCAAATTTTAGCTACCGGAGAATTTCACTTGGTACCCAGAGCCAAATGGAGAAATCTAAAACATTTAAGACAAAAAACTTTAAGCCGATTCTTAAACTAGGCATAAGAAACTTCTCTTTTAGGCTACTAGATCATCTCTACATAAAGCGTGCAGGCATGAATTTGCTCATTCATTTATTCATTTCTCTTTTTTTAAGATTTTATTTATTTTTTCATAAGAGACACACAGAGACAGGCAGTGACATAGACAGAGGGAGAAGCAGGCTCTGTGTGGGGAGCCTGATGTGGGACTTGATCCCAGGATCCTAGGATCAACAACCTGAGCTAAAGGCAGATGCTCAACCACTGAGCCAGCCACTCAGGCATCCCTATTCATTTATTTCTGCATTCAAAATATACTTAATATAAAACTTAGTTGAACTATAAGCACTGTAATAATCCCTATATCTTAATTTTCTAGTTTAAAAAATAAAAATGCTTCAGTACAAGATGTCTATTGGACCTGAGGCCTCTTTTAGCCTTTAACATGGCTGCTAGACTGACTGACCTCCTCCCTTTCTCCCTCCCTTTCTCCCTTCCTCCCTCTCTTCCTTTTTTATTATGAAACCTGGTATGCATATAAATGAATGTATCTTAACAGAGTTAGCAATAATATCAACAACAATAATAATACAAAGATCCATGTAAATACCATTCAGCTTCTAAAATAAATGTTCGATACTGGTTTCTCCCCAAATGCATCTTCTTGCTGCTTCCTATTCTCTTTTCTAAGAGAGATTTTTAAGAAAACCTTTGAATGTTTCTTTGCTGTTCTCCACAGTTTATTATATATGTATATCTTTGAACAATAACATTTTTAGTTTTGATTTTTGTAATTTATACTTATATTTTTTTCAATTTATTTTTTAAAGTTTTTTATATTTATCCTTATGGATGTATATAGATATATTCATTCATTCAATTTTGATGTTGCATACTATTCTACTGTACATATATACCATATTTTATCAATTTTGTAGTCATCGAACATTTATATTGCTTTCAGTCCTTCCTCCTACTTTTTTTTTTTTTGGTCTATCAAGAACAGTGCTTCAGCACATTCTTAGACATATATCCTAGTGCATGTGTGCAAGAATTCCTCTAAGTAAAGGAATTGCTGGGTCACACACTAGACAGATTCTCCTTTTTATCTGTAGTGCCAGAGTGTTTCCTGAAGTGGCTCTACCAATTTGTATTCTCACCAGTGTTGTGAGAGTTCTAGCTCTCTGCCTCATCCACAGCCTTTGGTATTGTCTAATTCTTTAATTTTGATTTATATGGAGGATGTGAAATGGCATCTCATTGTGGTTTCAACTTTCATTTCCCTGCCTACTAATGAGATAAACTTTTTATTCTTATGTTAATTGATCATTTATGTTTCTACCACATGGTAAAATGACTATTTTGTTTTTTCTACTTGCCTTTCATGTTACTCATATTATTGATTTGTAGGATTTAATTATATATCATATATATAAATCCTTTGGTGGCTTAATGTGATTATCTTATGTCTGATTGTGGGTTGTATTTTAAAAATTGTCTTGATAGTGTCTTTGAGGAATCAAAGTTAATTTTATTAACTATTTAAAAACTTTAAGTTTTTATGATTTGTGCTTTTTGCATTTTTTAAAACAAATCCTTTCTTACCCCAAAATCATAGAAATATTTTTCTGTAGTTTCTTCTATGAGTTTTAAAATTTTGCCTTTCCTATTTAAGTTGTCTACTTGGATGTGATTTTTGTTATGGCAGGAGGTAGGAATTCATTCTAACTTTTTTTTTTTTATGATAGTCACAGAGAGAGAGAGAGAGGCAGAGACATAGGCAGAGGGAGAAGCAGGCTCCACGCACTGGGAGCCCGACGTGGGATTCGATCCTGGGTCTCCAGGATCGCGCCCTGGGCCAAAGGCAGGCGCCAAACCGCTGCGCCACCCAGGGATCCCTTTTTTTTTTTTTTTTTTTATGATAGTCACTCTAACTTTTTTTTTTAATATCAATCAGGAGTCAGCAAACTTTCTGTACAGGACAAAATAGTAAATATTTAAGGCTTTTCAGGTCATACAGTCCCTGTTGTAGCCCCAAAGCAGCCAAGGACAAAACTTGAATGAATGGGCATGGATGTGTTTTAATGAAATTTTTTACAAAAGCAGGAGGCTTTATTGGATTTGGTCTATGGACTGTAATGTGTTAGTCCCCGATAATGGGTAACTAATTGTCTCAGATAAATTTTTTTTTTCCCACTGATGTTCAGTGTCTGCTCTGTTGTATAATATTTCCATATATGTGTGAGTCTGCTTCTGGGCTCTATATTTTTTTATTGTTTTAGTTGTTCATTACTGTTCTGTAATCCCACTTCCTAATTATTATAGCTTTATTATAAAGTTTGATATCTGGCAGGGCAAAAACTCCTTCCTGATCTTCTTTAGATGTGTCTTGGCTTTTTTTGGCTATCTCTTTTCTACATGAATTTTAAAAATCAACTTGAGTTCTATAAAAACTCCATTTAGAATTTGATTCAATTGTATTACATCCATTTGGGGAGAACTAAGATTAGAATACTGTATTCCTATTCCTATTCATCTCTCCTTTTATTAGGGTCATCTTTAAAGTCTTACACTAAGGTTTATGATACTCTCTTAGATCTTGCATATCACTTTTTAGATTTATTCCTAGTTACCGTTACCTATCTTTGGTGTTACTATGGTAAATGATATCTAGAAGTTGCATTTTCTAACAACTGTTGATGTATAGAATTTCAGTCAGATTTTACATGCTGATTTACCAACTCAACCCTCTCAATAATTCTTACACTTTTCTTTGGGGTTTATTGTCTTTGTACAATTATAGTTTTCTTTCCACTCCTCATATTTTTTATTTTATTCTAGCCTTTAGTACAATATTGAATAGAGTAATGAGAATAGGAATCCTTTTATTTTCCTTGCTTTTTAAAGAATGATTCAACTTTTTCACTACTTTGCATGATATTTGTGGGATTTTTTTGTTTTGAAGATATACTTTATTAGGTCAAGGAATTTGCTTTCTGATAGAGTTTTAGGTTTGATTCTTTATCTTTTTTCCTTATGACTCTCTCACACAGAAGCTTATTTTTTCTTATCTTGTGGGGCCATCTCTCTCAGAATATTATCTGTAGATATCTTTTAAGCCTTGATCAAAGTGTGTTCTTTCAAGAGAATTGTGTTTGCTTTTGCTAGTGTGGTCACCATCATCTCAGGAGCTCTTCAAACTAACTTTTGGCCTAAGACTTTTTAGGCCACTCAGTTATTATGAATTCCTATGCAGGGTAGATTTTTTTCCCTTTTTTCCCAGAGAATCCAGAATTAAGGCTAACAATGACTTGTATTATTCTTTTGGTGGGATAGTTTTTGGGTTTCTCTTCTCCCCCCACTCTCATGTTCTGAGACTGTCATCCTTTGAAAGCATCAGGTTTACGAGACTTCTCTAGTCTGACCTATCACTCTAAAAGGGCCTTTGGCTTTGTCTTCTGTTTTTTATATGTAGCTGATTAGAACTCAGGGTCTGGGTTAGCCAGAATTGCCATATACTTCAAAGCAACTGCCAGTTCCCATGCTATTTATTTCTGAGGATTTGTGAATTCTTATTCTGGCCTTTGAGGAATTCTCTTAATTTCTTGTCAGATGGGCAATGCATTAGAAAAAATTTTAATATCTTTTATTTAACATTTTTAGGTGGGCTATACCAAGAGGATATTCTGTGAACATCAATTCTGCTGTACAAAAACCAGTATTTCCCCTTTGATTTTACTTATGATAATAGCCTCCTGTCCTGAGCTGTATCCTACCTGACCATGGCTAACCTTTGAATCAGTAGCTCTCAAACTTTGCTGCATATTGAAACCACCTGGGAAGCTTTTTAAAAATCCTGATGCTCAGGCCACACTCCAGATAAATTACATTAGAGTATCTGAGACATTAGTAATGGTTAAAGCTCCCACAGGATTCCACTGTAAAGTCAAGGTTAAGAACAACTCCTTAAAACCTGGCTGCCCATTTTGATTCATGTCTATTCCTATTCACCTGCCTTTCACTTTTCTCAGCCAGACATTTTATTTCTGAGGCCAGGTGACCACATTCACAGAAAACAGTTTTCCAGTGCTCTTGGTCCTCTTCAAACTAATATGCTTTTTGTGTAACTAAATCTACTCTACCTGTGGTCAACTGAATAAGAAAATGTTCAGCTTGTTTTATTTTTCTTTAACATTCTGGTTTTCTCTTTTATATCTTTCACAGTATGCTGATGCAATTTTGTTTGCCTCTGCTGAGAAATTTTTAGTGCAAAGTCTCTTAATTTGCTAATTAATTCTGATAGACTAGTTTCAGAATCTCAGCAAATCAGTGTGTGATATGCTTAGATTATGAATAGTTTAGCACAGAAAATGATGCAATTTCAATGGAATAAATTAGAGTCAATTAACATGGCAGAGTCAGTTATCTTTTTGAATAATGCAGATTTGTTCAGAAAAGCACTCTGTTTTATTTGTAAAGTGATCCATGCTTTTAACCACTATGACTGCCACCACTCTTTTCCCTTTGGAGGTAATAAAAAAGGAGAAAATAAATAACAAGAACAGCTAGGCCAGATGTAGCGAAACAGAAAGGTAGGATTGTCACCAGATTTTATTTTAGGTCAGAGTATGTTAATTAACCATAGCATGTTATTAAAACACTATGTTTTATAGCTTTAATGTAATGTTTAGAGGATCTGAAAATGTGACAGAATTATAAATTTATAATTATTTCTTCAGGGGAAGTAATCATGACATTTCCTGTAAGTAAAACAAGTTGTTTCACTTTCTGGAGCTTTCTTATGTATCTTTTAGGGCTTGGAACCAAGTAGAGTAAACAGAAATCTAACTACAATATTAGCAAATGATTAGTTTAACACATTAATTTTAGTGTCTACAAGATAGAAGATATCTCCCCGAGTGAACAGATGGCTTAACTAGGAATGGCAGATTCCTCATGATTTAATGGTGAGAGTTGTGGTCTAGAAAGCTTTAGAGAAAAATCACATTCTTTGAGCAAGTTGGTCTTTAGAAGCCTGCTATTGCTTTCCATAATAATGGACAATTATCATTATTCTCCTTAGGGGAACATTGTGTGGAATAACTAATTAATGATTGCAGTGCACTTTGGAAGGCTTTCTGAGTCACTATTCAGTATTTTACGTTCGAGTTTCAGGAGAAAGGGAGTATGGATAAAAGAAACCAGGAGAAAGCTCTTATTTCCAGATCTTGTGAAATTATTTTCCTGACATGTTGTTAATAGATATAGCTCCTTTTCAAAGATGCTGTTATAATTTTGTTTCATGTTTAAAGAACCTTTTTTACTGTTTTTCAAAAGTTCTGCTGCTGTGCAATGATCCTGTGTGCCTATAAATCGCTGTAAGTTCCAATACATGGCGTGATACATTTTATATAAATATTATCTGTTGGCTTTCTAAAAGAAAACAAATAAAATCCTTATAAAAAGAAAAGACCACCTGGTTGACTCAGTCAGTTAAGCCTCTGACTCTTGGTTTTGGCTCAGGTCATGATCTTAGGGTTTTGAGACAGAGCCCCATGTCTGGCTCTGTGCCCAGCACAGAGTCTGCTTGGAATTCTCTCTCTCCCTCTGCCCCTCCTCCTGCATGTGTGCACAACATACACACACTCATTCTCTCAAATAAAATAAATAAATAAAATCTTTAAATGTTGTCTGTTGGTTAATATTATCTTTGGGTATTTGGAGACCTGAATTTTCACCTTATTGAACATATTTCTGGTTTATTTTCAAGAAAGCCATCCCTAATTGTCACATATCAGGTGTTTTTGACTATACTTGTTATTTCCCAAACCAGTTATGTGGTAATTAGTTTTCAAAAGTCCTTCCCTTCCAATGAATCATACTGTCCAGTATTTATACCCTGTATAGTTTTTTACACATTCAATCTGGGCTGGCTCTTTGTAACCAGACTGATAATGTACATATTTTAAATCCAGGTTGTAAGAAGCCTTGCAGCTTCTAATTTCTTGGGACGCTTACTCTGGGGGAAACCAGCACCATGTGAGAAGTCCAGCTCATCCTGAGACTTGCATTCTGCAGGGCCGCTCAAGGGAGGCATTTGAAGGAATCATTTGGGAAGATAGATATGTGTGTGTATGTATATATATATTTGGCCAGTTCACAGCTGTTGGAGCTATCCCAGATGAAATACCAGATATGTGAGTATGGAAGCATCTAGGGTGTTTAGACCAGTGAAGCCCTCACATGACTCCAGGCCCAACTGTTAATCTGGTTGCCAACTATATAAAAGAACCTACCTAAGAGCCACCTAAGGGATCCCAATCCACACGCAGAACTATGAGTGGGAACAAAATATTCTTGTTTGAAGCCCCTAAGCTTTGGGGTGTTTGTTACTAGCAGAGAAAACCAGGACTATGAAGGGACTAAGGGACTATGAAGAGTTTGACATGGGTTGCTACACTAGTATCACAGTGGGGTTTTTTTCTTGTTTTTTTCATTTTGATTACTTTTGCCAATAGTATTAGGCAGATCCTTCATATGCCAAGATAATGTTCTTGAAATTTGTCACAGTTATATCTAAAAGACTACCTTTTCTAATCTGTAGTGCTATCTATGGGGTTTATGCTTGCTTGAAAGTAGAATTGACCCTGTGACCTATTTTTAATATTCCAAGAAGCCTACCCAAGATAGTATATTTACCCAAGATAAGAGCTTTAAAACAATACATTGTTTTTGTCTGTGTTTATCAATCTTTCAGTGTATCTCATTTAAATGAATTATACTTAAATGCAGTGTTTGTGGTGGTGGTGTTTGTTCTTCTAGATAGAATGTCTTAAAATATGGGATTCTTTTGAGGAGACTAAAAAGGTTTTGTTTTGTTTTGATACATATTAAGCTTTGTTAATGTTTCCTAATATCTAGTTCGTTTCTTCTAAGCCTATAGAAGACTGTATCTTCCAACCCCTCTACAGTTGAGCTGTGTATTGGCCTGGTCAATAGAAAATGGGCTGTGAACAGAAATGATGTGTGCTATTTCTGAGCTGAAGCATTTATTGCTGGCATAAAATATATCATGCTCTCTCTTCTCCTGCTATAGTCAACAAGAACATGTGTTCCAAACAGTGCATTTTCAAAGTAGAGAAATGTCTAATATCTTGGATCCCTAAGTGGCCATGTAGGGCAGTCTTTAACAGACTTGAATTGGGCATGTAATATGGATGAGAAATAAATTTGTTGTGTAAATCCACTGGAATTTCAGGATTAAATTTAAAATGTAAATTAATTTTTTAAATGGGTTATTATAAGCTAACCTATCTTAATACAATAAGTTAGAATATTATTCTCTCTTAAAATAATGACTTACAGCAAGAATTGGGAGAGATGATGTGCTTCATGATCTATAAGCACTGAGCTCTGATTAGTTAATTGTGGAAAGCTCATAGTAAGGAGTGAAAGAATGAAAGACCTTTCAACTGATTATAAAGGAGAAGACAACAGGTAGGAAAACTAAGATTCTACAGACAGGCTGATCCTAGATAGAATTTTTTGAAAGAAGAACTAGAATAGTGGGGGCCTCTGAAAACAAAATTTTCATTTTGGTTTTGTTTAGAACTATTCCTGATTCCTGCCCCCACAACAATCCAGTCCTTATGTTGCTACCAGAGTGATATTTTCAAAATGATAATCTGCTTAAAACATATATTGGCTCTACGTTATTATTTGAATAAAAATTAATATTCTTAGATTGGTGTGATTTACCACACTCTTCATTTTTTTTTTTTTTTTCTGTTGCAGCCATACTGGGTTTTTAAGGGCACATTCTTTCTGATATCTGATATCTTTTCTTCACTTCCCATCCTTCCAGCCTCCTACTCTTTTCCTAGGTAATCCTACTCAGCCTTCAGATCTCAGCTCAGTCTTCACATTCAGGAACTTTGCTCTGATCATTAAGGACTTTTGTTAAGGACATTTATAGATCACTGCATGATGGTAGAAGCTTGTTTATGTTTCCTCAGCATTTTATGCCCAGTGTCCAGGAAATAATCAATGTGTCATAGAAGGTAAAATGAATGCCTTTGTAGGCCTTTGCTATGAAGGAACAAAAAGTCCAAATGGATCTGAAGAGCAGGAGAGAAGAATTGATTTGTAGTATATTATTGGCCATATCATAGATCACTGGATTTTTTTTAAAGATTTTATTTATTTATTTGAGAGAGCATGAATAAGAGTGAGGGTGGGGCAGAGGGAGAGGGAGGTGGACAAGCAGATTCCCTGTTGAGCAGGATCCTGGATCATGACCTGAGCCAAAGGCAGCCATTTAACCAACTGTGTCACCCAGGCAACCTTTGGATCACTGGATTTTAATGCAATTAAACAAAGTAGGATCCACTATTACACACAAATACAATGTAATTTCAATTGTCTATTTATGTGTAAAGCGTCCTGAAAAACTTGTTTCTTTTTCTTGTTATGGAGATAAAACACAAGCTTAGCACATAGACTGGCAAATAAACTCTATAAATAGAAGCTGCCTTCAATAAATATGTGTTGAATGACAGAATGAGAATGTTTTCTAAAATGCTATGAGCAATTCATAACCTAATAAATACTTTTTAAAAAAGATTTATTTATTTATTTATTCGTGATAGACACACACACACACACACAGAGAGAGAGAGACAGAGAGAGAGAGAGAGGCAGAGACACAGGCAGAGGGAGAAGCAGGCTTCATGCCGGGAACCGACGCGGGACTCGATCCTGGGACTCCAGGATCGCATCCTGGACCAAAGGCAGGCACTAAACTGCTGAACTACCCAGGGATCCCCTAATAAATACTTTTTTCATGATGAGTGTGAGAATGATTCTAGAAAGAATCACATAGAGAATTCCTTTTTGTCCCTGATAATGGAAGTAAAGATTTTAATCTGGCATCTACTTCAAAGTGTTTAATTTGCATTCAGTGATGATCTTATCTTAATTGTGACACTAGACTAATTAATTTATTTGGATTAAACTGTAATTAGCAGTACCTTTCATTTGGCCATTTAAGAAAATATGCTTAAGGGAGATAGTGCTTCCCTTCTGTTTCATCTTTCTAACCTCTAGTCCTCCTTAAATCTCAGTCAAATGTGAATTAAGCCTCTTTTCTATAGCATTGTAGTATGAAAGCAAAGGTGATTAAAATGAAATAATCGGTGTTTAAAAAGCATCATATATAAAAGATATTTATAATGTTTATGAAGATTTGTATGTTATCACTGTCATGGGATTGTTTTGGAATAGTATGTAAGAAAGAAGTTCATAACTTCACCATAATTTCACTGCTACAAATGTCTTTTAATTTGACAAGCTTTTCTTGATGAAACTATTCTTCATTTGAGATTTGTGGTTGAACCTCATGTTGTTCTAAATAGTAATGTTATTACTTATTTTATAATAAGTAATGTTATTTTTACATATTTAATGATAGAGCCCAAATTTGTGGTTATAGTTTATGAAAATAGGTAAGTAGGGAATTATTCCTTTTGTGTGTGTCCTCCCCTAAATCTAGCTTTGCACATAGAAAGTGCTATCTAAATATTATTTGAATTAACTGAATTGCAGAATACCCAAATAGGGAGAGGTTTTACAAAAGTTAGTTTTTCTTAACTTAGCCTCATTTATTATCATGTCATCCACTACAATTAGAAATATTTACTAGAATAATTTAAAATTGTACAAACTAGAATTGTGGGGAGTACTGACCCATCCTTATGCTACCGAAGCATAAGTATGTTTTTGTAAACGTATTTTCAAATGGACTAAATGCAGAAAGTGTCCTTTATAAAAAAAATGTAACCTGAATATACATTTCTGTATTACACATCAGAACTTTCTGAATACTTTATATATGAGATTAAGTGAATACTTAATCAAGTGAGATAAAAGAATACTCTTTATCTTATGAATAGGATAAAGAAAAAATTGTTCAACCTGAAAAGAATGTTTACTTGAATGTAATTCTCAGAAGGGAATACTTAATCTATGACCAAAGGTTCTTAACTCAGGATCTATATATGAGGTTGCATGGATAAGCTTTAGAATATATGTGAAATTGTTTGCAATTTTATATAACATATTAGATATGTGTGCATTTTTCAAAGGAGAGTCTTCGTGGATTAAATCAGATTCATAAATGAGATCTGTAATCCTAAGAGCTTACAAATTTATATTTGTTAAGATTCATTGAATTATATACTTAAAGTTGGTGATTTTTTTGTGTATAAATTGTACCTCAGTTAAGCTAACCACCCAAAAGCTATGAATCAGTATTCCCAATGAAAGACATTAAAAATCTGCTAGTAGCAGACAGCATGACACCTGGAAGTATGTTCTAGGTAGAACCTTTTCCTTCAGTTCTGCCCTTTCTTCTAGAAGGCCACCAACATAATTTCTATTTTTACATGCAGACTTCTATAGTTCACATTGGAAATGGAGGCAGAACCTAGAGTAGGATATAGAAGAATAAAGTTAGTCATGAGGTAACCATGTTGCCAACCTTTGCCTTGACAATGAAGATCAAATAAGGTCAATAAAATGTCATTGGTATTCAGTAAATTATTTTCAAGTAAACTGAAACTTTATAAAAATCTGTGAGCTGTGGTAGGAAATTCCTGAGTAATTTAAGTTGATATGTCCTTTTGTTACTTAGTTTCTGATGATCTGTAAGGTGAGAGCCAAGAAACCTGGACTTTGGTCTTTTGCCAATAATTTGCTTAAAAAATTACTTGTGATTTTAAGCACATTAAAATTTTTTCTTGTCTCATTTTCTTCACCTATAAAATGGAGATTATGTAACTTTCACTGTATACCTTAAGATCTCAATATTTGGACATAGGATCTGGCACATCATTGACATTTCATTTTTTTTAAACAAATCAATGAATGTCTTATGATATTTAACATTAGTTAATTAATTAGAAGATTCATTTTATTCTGAATAGAACAGATGGCTCATGTAGGAAAATAGAGGAATTTGAAGTGGATTCTAGACATTTTAGATTTTAAACATATGTTCATCAAGGTGTAAAAAGATAGGTACACTCCATTGTAGCCTCGGAAAAGCTAATTAATTTGCACATTGTTACACAGAGTAAAAAGATAAGATTGCTATTTAAAACTATATGAAAAGACTATATGAACAAAGTGAAAAGACAACCTATGGAATGGGAAAAATATTTGCAAATCATATATCTCATAAGGGGTTAATATCCAAAATATATAAAGAACTCATACAACTCAATAGCAAAAAAATAATCAAAATTGAAAATGGGCAAAGGACTTGAATAGGCACTTTTCAAAAGAAGACATTATGAATGGCCAACAGGTACATGAGAAGATGATTAATAACATTAAGCCTTAATCATCTGGGTAATACAGTTGAAACCATAGTGAGATATCCCTTCATACTTATTAGAATGGCCATCATCAAAGGACAAGAGATAACAGGTGTTAGCAAAGATGTGAAGAAAAGGGAGCCATTGTGCCCTGTTAGTAGGATTGTAAATTAGTACAGCCAGTATGAAAAACTGTATGGAAGGTCTCCAGAAAATTAAAAATATAATTACTGTATGATCTAGCAATTCTGCTTCTGGGAATATATCTGAAGGAAATGAAACACTGTCAAAGAGATATCTGTACCCCCAAGTTCATAACATTATTTATAATAGCCAAGAAATGGAAACAACCTAATCTCCATCAACAGATGAATGGATAAAGAAAATACAGTATAGATACACAATGGAATATTTTTCAGTCATAAAAAATGAGGAAATTCTTTGCAACATGGTTGGACCTACAGGACATTGTGCTAAGTGAAATAAGTTAGAGAAAGACAAATACCAGATGATTTTTATTTATATGTATAATTTAAACAAACAAAAAAATCCCCAGACTCATAGGAGAAGAGATCAGATTTATGTTATCGTGGGGGTGGGGGGGAGGACTTGGAGTAAGATGGTAAAAGGTACAAATTTCCAGGTATAAGATAAATAAGCACTAGACATGTAATGTACAAAATAATGACTATAAATAACACTTCCATATAATATATAGGGAAACTGTTAAGAGAGTATACCACAAAGATATCATAAGGAGATCACAAGGAGATTTCTTATCACAAGGAGAAATTATTTTTTTCTTTTGTGTGTGTGTATATGAGATAATAGATGTTAACTAAATTTATTGCAGTCATCATTTCATGATAATATGTAAGTCAGATCATTATGCTATACACCTTAAACAGGGATGTATGTTAATGATATCTTAATAAAACTGGAAAAAACCCTCAAAATCCTATGAGCCTTCCAAAGAAAGTGGTTTTGCCAGAAGAACTCTATTGGTTCTTTGTGTTTCTGAAGAATAAATGGTCTTCTGTTGTGTCTACACACCTTGATTTTTTTCCTATTTGTAGGAGGAGACTTGGAGCTAAGTTTGGAAGTAGAATTGGTACAGTTGAATTTTTCTATAAAATAGAAAGTGGAAGGCATACTTAGTACATAGGGGTGGGGGAAAGACAAGAAAGGCTAGGCAATAAGCCAGAAGTTTGTGTGGACAAACCATTTACTTTTGGATGTACCATAGCCACCTCAGACCCAACACATCCCAAATTGACTTCAAAATGTCACTCTGTTCTAGTCTAGTCCTCTTGCATGCTTTCTGTGCAAAGGAATGATTCCACTATCTGTCAGCTTGGACAAGCCGGAAAGCTACAAATCTCTCCCTCTTCCTCATCAGCTTGTCCGTCCTGTTGATTTTATCTAATAAATATTTTTATCTACTTTTCTTAATATCTACTCAGCAGCACCTCTATTCAAATTACCCCAAGCTCAAATTTTCTAATGGATTTCTTTATATGCATTGCTGTTCCCTCTGCTCTGTTCTTTTCCCAGCACTTAAGAGAGTTAGGAGGTTGATATACCATTCCTCTGCTTAGTTTTTGATGCCATCACTACTGTTAGGATGAAGTTCAAAATCCTCATCATGATGTATGAAGTTCCTCCATGATCTGGCCCTGTCCACTGCTGTGTGTTAATCTCATTGCTCTTACTCTTGCCCTACCGAGAGTGACTCGGTTTTCTTTTAGCTCCTCCAGTGTTCCACACTCATTCACACCACAGGAGACTTATATGCCCAGTTAACTCTTCTTGGATGTCTTTCTCCTGTTTCTTATCTAGTTAGTACACTTTCTCCTTCAGTAATCTGTTCAAGCCAACATTTCTTTCCAGAAGTTTCTGACTTCATATTAGGTTTGATTTTCCTGTTATTTGCTCTCATGGCAAATGTTTCTTCATAGTATTATGATAATTTTAAACTACATATTTATGTGATGATTTTACTTGTGTCTGTTTTTTCCATTAAACTCCCAGCCATATGTGTCTGTTCTGCCCCTAATTTTATCTTCAGTTTTTAGCACAATGCTTAGCATAATAGCCACTCAAATATTGAATGAAAGAAATATCATAGGAAGGTATCTTATTTACATACAGTCCAATTTTCAGAGAGTTGTCTGTTTTAAGTGGTGTTCCTTGGAGTGTGATGTTCCATTCACCCTGACCACACATTTGTCATATGGCAGGTAAAGTTAAGGGTTTATTATGTGGCTATAGAAACTAAGGACTTTTGAATGCTGCCTATACAAGGTTCTACTCCAGAATATTTAAGTTAGAATCAGGATATCACATTATCATGATACATTTCTCCTGGGCAAAAATACCCAGTAGTGCACTACCTCAGTTTGTTCTGTGGTGATAACAAATACCTTTTAAGTCACCTTAAGCAAACCAGCTTGCATACTTCTTGCCATAAGAAAGCTCACAGGGCAGCTGTCTGAACCAGCTAGTGAAGGCACCTATAGATTAGAGGGCAAAGAATCATTTCTGAACTACAGGATAATATAATAACTTAGTCCAATTGTATTAATGTAATTTAGCACTGTTCCAATCAGCTAAAATCACTTAAGGTTGAGTTTTCTAAATTCGTGTTAAACTTCTGAAGTATTTTTTTAAAGATTTTATTTATTTATTAGAGAGAGAGAGAGAGAGAGAGAGAGAGAGATAGGCAACACAGGCAGAGGGAGAAGCAGGCTCCACGCAGGGTGCTGACGTGGGACTCGATCCTGGGTCTCCAGGATCACGCCCTGGGCTGAAGGCGGTGCTAAACCTCTAAGCCACTGGGGCGCCCTGAAGTATCGTTTTTAGTAATGTTTGCTTATTTGCCGTTTTGATTCTCTATCACATTTTCTTAACTGAGGAGATTTTTGATTTGGTGCATATTTGAATAATAGAGATGGTATAGTGTCTCACTGCTTTAGCAAAAGATTTATTTCGTATTTCCTCTTCTTTGTTTTTATTTTCTTTGCCCATTTCTCTTGAGCCTTCATCCTGTCTTAAGACCCCATCTCCCATTTATATGCTTTTATGGTTAAGTCAATCCATAAATATAGACAAAAAGATGTACAAATGTCAGCTTTCTATTTTGAGTGGAAATTACCTTCCCAGAATGTTTATAAAAATGGATTACTTCTCTCAGGAGATTCATTCATCAAGACAGAAGTTGGTCCTCCTGTACAAAATGGAATGGAAATAGAAACAGTCAAAATATAGTAGGATAAACACAGCAATCAGAGATTGAATGGGGAGGGGAAGCCTAATTTGGAGGAAAAATGTTGGCTGCTTTGTGAGGCAAAGAAATAGAGCAGCAAATGTTCCTTCAAATTGCAGCATGAGAGTAGAGTTATCCAGGGATGTAGTAGACTTTAAAAATTTTATCCAGAACTGCTTTGAATAAGGACTGAGCTCCTAGAATTATATATAAGATCCGTGCCTATGTCAGCATTATAATTTCATGGGGTTTGAGGACATAGGAGCTGGCAAACTCCTTAAGATGGAAAGGCTGTATATTACCCAAGGTCACACAATATGTCTTAACTGGGACTAGAATTCAGATATCCTGATTCCCGAGTTATTTTTTTATGTCACTATTTATAAGCACTGTAGTTGTTTTCTGGTTCCTTGGAGGCGCACCTCCTGTGTCACCTATATACTTCTCTTTGCTTTCTAGTTTGCTTCATGGGATGTGATCATCAGACCATTTTAGTCACACCTCCAGCCCTGGCAACCTCATTGTCAGTGGCAATGTTTCTTAACTTAAAGGAGAATGAAAGTGGACTATGCAGTGTACCTACAGTATCCTCATTCTTAAACAGAGAGAAGTAGTGTGTTTGATAAATGGGCTACAGTTGAAAAATCTATCCTAAAAACATTCAAGGACTTTCTTAAGGAAATTGATATCTTAGCTATTTTTACATATATAACATGAAGTAATGATTTTTGGGTTTTATTTTCCCATTATATGTAGAAAATAACATTTCCCTTACTTTAAACATAGTTTGGGGATAAGAAAAATGAGATAATTCATACTTAACTACTACAATTTAAGTACTTCAAGAAGTCTGGGTAAGTAGGTCTACTATGGACTTGAACTTACTAGGGAGAAAGCATTTATTTGCTTTCCAGTCCACTATACCTCCTCTGTACCTTCTTTGTGCATTGAAGAAAATGATTTTTGGGCAATGTGATTTTTCTGTTTTATGTGGTTTAGAAAGAGAATCAAGTTGGTAGTGCTCCACTTCCTTTGTGATTGTTCATTTAAACTTGAGATGTTTTTTTTCTCCTACTAGCCATTATTCTGCTATTGAAGTCAACATTTGTATTAAAGTTATTTACAGGGGATCCCTGGGTGGCTCAGCGGTTTAGCGCCTGCCTTTGGCCCAGGGCGCGATCCCGGAGTCCCTGGATCGAGTCCCACGTCGGGCTCCCGGCATGGAGCCTGCTTCTCCCTCCTCCTGTATCTCTGCCTCTCTCTCTCTCTCTATCATGAATAAATAAATAAATAAATCTTAAAAAAAAAAGTTATTTACATAACACCTAAGATCATTTTGATTTCATTGTTCAACTCTTTCTAAACCTTTTTTCTTTAGGAGATACTCATTTCCCCATATATCCAGAAAACATACTCATGATCAACCAAGTCCTTTGTAACATGTGAATAATAAAATAGCTTTCTTCTAAAGTAAATTATTCACTGTGTCTCCAAATAGTAGTGAAATAAAGAGGGCATAAAAACTTTATTGAAGAGATAATTTTATGTAAAGATTAACTTATATGCATACTCCAATCAATTTGTATTAGTTAGCAACATAGGTGATTGTGTCTGATATGTAAAACAGCTTCTCAGTCTTCACTATGTAAAGACTATCATAAGGAAGTTGGTGACAGCTGAAAGCAAAATATCAAATTCCATAGTAGATGAATACGTTTCTGAAGTCAGAATATGACCCACCTTTTTGATTCATCTAAAAACCCATTAATGCACATATTTTAAAAATTAATTTTGTTTGGATGTTAGCAAGCCAGCAAAACCATATAACTGGTTAGATAGGCACTGAAGAGATATGAAGTATTTCAGTTCTACCAGGTGTCACAGAAATGAACTAAACTACCTTTATTGTGTTCTTTGATGTATTATAGTCAATTAAGTAAATCCCAAATTGCAAATATAGTTTCTTCATATTCTATATTCTAAACCCTGACTTTTGCTTGTGCTGAGAAGTGAAACTTTAGAAAAGCTGAATTATGGTGACAAAGAAGAAGGAACTTCATTGTCTGGAAAATAATACTACAAGAATTATATAAAGTTATCCTTGTTTGAGAAAGTGGTTAGGGGCCATTTGTTTAGGAAAAATTATACTAAATTATGCTAATTCAAAAACATTTTCAGTTCTAGAATCTTGCTTATGGTTTCTTGGTATTTAAAGGATTGTGTGCTGGGATTTTGTTTAAATCATCTTAAAAAATTTTCATAATGTCTAGTTTTATAGGCACCGTTCCACAGTTTCATGACAAATTTCATAATTTGAACTTTGTTAAGCTCTCATCATTTTGAGCTTTGTGTTTCTAAAATAAAGTTCAGTACTGCCTTCATGAGAATTATTTGGAGTGCCAAAAACAAATTTTGAGGCCCCTCCCAAACCTACTAAATTCCTGATTTAATAAGAATCCCAGGTGATTCAAATAAACACTAAACATTGAAAACCATTACCTTATTAAATGGTTATCCTTTTATACACCTTTTCCCACTGAACTTTTGAAACATCCGTCTTCCACTTTAGCCTCTCATTAACAACTACAACAATAGCGGAAGAGATAAACAAGAACAGTTTTTTCAACACCCTTTTTTCACAAGCTGCCAGGAAAAGAGAGATTGGAGAGGTTTTCACTGGGAAATTGAGAAGTGGATGGTTGATACTTAAATGCTGCCAGGCTTTTTTTTTTATCCATCTTTCATTGCCTCAGCTCACACATGTCCTCAAAGAATGACCATGATTAGAGGGCCAATGGCATTTAAAAAAACAAACATTTTTTTAAAAATTCATATAACTTGTACCTAGAAGGAAAACTAGATCATTTTGCTCAATTCTGTCATTTTATGAGTGAAGAAAAGGATGCCTTAGAGAAGCTATGTGATTTGTTCAAGATCGCCTGCCTAATTGTTGGTAGAGCTAGAATAGGGATCCAGATACCCTGACTTCCAGACCATTGATCGTTTTAGGGCATATTATTATAAAAATGTATATTGCAATTTTTTTTGAACAGCAGATTGTTTTGTAGCTTGGACATTTGTTGTTCTAAATAGTCTAACTGCTTTTCTGAGTCTGTTTCAATTTACTGTATATTTTTGGGAAAACAGCTAAAGAAATGCATTTGTTACTGAGTGAGCTTTTGTGCAAATTGTAGCTTTCAGAGGAATTGGATCTCTGTTGCTTGAGGTTGAATTTGGTAACACTTTATTATAGGTGTCAAGGCATGGTGCATGTAATTAGCATTCACTATAATAACACTGATCATTGTGAATACTGTTGATTAAAATGTGGATGGTAGTATTACTGTACTTTGAGCAGAATCTACTCACATGCTATTAATACTGGATGCTTCTCTGTCTTGCTCAGTTTTTGTTTAGCAAAAGCTCACACACAAACATAAAAGCCAAACAAAAAAGGTAAAACTGGTTTCTGTTTCTTCCTCCAGAATATTTGTCTGATAGTTGTTGGATATATTCAAAGTACCTAGTGGAATGGGTACAATAATGAGGTCTTTTCCCTTCCTGTGTGACAATTCAATTGAGTAGTTGTTTAAATTTGGATATAGGCCGTTTTGTATAAAATGCAAAGGTGATAAAATCATACTACTCTAAAAACCTAGACAGAGGCTAAGAAATTCAGAGCACTAATCTAAACAGATAATTAGAAATCCTTATAATTAGACCTTGTCTGTAAAGAGATAAAGCAAGAGGAATATATGAATGAGACAAGTGTCACATTCTGTGCATGAAAAATGATAGTCTCAAAGAACAGAATCTGCCAACCACAGAAACCATTTTGAATCAAGAGAGATGCTTTCTCTATAACAAACTTAAATAAGAAACTCATCTGAATAAATTCCAGATCTTGAATCAAGAAAAGCGAAGATATGTAGAATGATTTTTGAACATATTTGTCATAGAATCGCTAAGAACGGTGAAGCACATATTCTAGAGAGTTTTTACTCCACTCCAGTGTATTAACAAGCACCACCCACCTATTAATTTTAATTGAAGCTTTTCAAAAAAAAATAACGGGGAGTTTTTGAACAGAGTTGTAATGAGTAGGATAGCACTATCAGCTCCTGCAGGAAATAAAAAGCTTTTTTGCCTTTGGAAGAATGATAGATATGATATTCTGAAAAAATTAAAAAAAAAATTTGAATTGAATAGCTGACTTTCTAAAAAAGTAAGGGAAATCTCTAAGTGTAAAAAATAAACAATAAACAAAACCAAATCAATGAATCCAGTAAGGTAAGCAATTTTGGAAACGGATCACTGTGGAAATAAATGCCGGGTTGAGGAAATTTGTCTTGGGGATTAATAGCTTTCTGCTGGAAAATTCTGTGGAAACTAGACCTGAGGCCATCAAAAAGTGGCTAAATTTATTGGACCTTCCAAGGGATAGCACCCTTAAGAGAAAGTGGCCTAGAAAAAATTCCACTTGGCTGGCACATTGTAAAAGTAACCTGTCTAACACCTTAGTAATTTTGATTTGGTGTGGGAGGTAAGCTTTCCTGAGAATTTGCAACTTCGTGCCTTGGGTTTTCCCTCATTTGGATCTGGAGCTTTAATTAAGTAATCCGCTTAGTAGGAAAAATCCAAGCCAAGACATTGTTTTAAAGTAATTCTTGTTTGGAGGCCCCCATATGGTGCTTAGCAGAATCAAGTAAAAATCTTTCCTAAAGAACCACCTGCCACCCAAGGCCTCAGAATTCCTAAAGGCTATGTTTAGAGAAATAGTATACAGTAAAAATGACAACCACACATACAGAGAATTACATTAGAAGTATTAACATACAGTTTTACAGATTAGTAGATTGAAAAAAATCGGAATAGGAGGTAATATTTGAAGAAATAATGCCTTAGAAATTTCCAGAACTGAAAAAAGATAAATTCTTTTATCAAGGAAAACAGAGAGCATCTCACTTAAAATAAATAAAAAGAAACTCTGAGACATATCATGGTAAAACTATCAAATAAAAAAGAAAAAAATATTATAAGTAGCCTTGAGTGAAAAATGACTAACACTAAGGAATAATAACTAGAAAATTAGTATCTTCAAAATGAAAGAGAAGAAGTGTAATTGAGTGCCCAGCAAATCTGTATTTCAAGAATGAGAGCTAACCACATAACAAGCTGAGAACATTTGCCATTAGTAGACCTTCACTAAAGGAACTTCTGAAGCATATGCTTAAGGGAAAAAGATAAGAAAAGAAGAAAAAAAAGAAAAGGGAAAATGGTGAGCAAAGAAAATAGTACATATTTAGGAAATTATTAAGCTTTATGTACAAAATATTAATATATAGTTCATGATATTAGAAAAAATTATATAATTCAAATACTGGATGAAAATATGTACGCTAGAAAAGAATTGGTCAGGTCTGAGCTTGTATGATTTTGGAGAGGGGTAAAAACACCCCCACTCTTACTACCACTACTACTATTAGTTTACATGAATTTAGTGCTTGTGATACACTAGGCATGTTCTGATTGCTATATGCATATTAACCTACATTAGGGCCCTTAATAACCCTATGAAATCAGTGATATTATCTCCATTTTAGATGATAGATCTGACAACCTGAAGCCACAGAAGTAAGAAAGGATGTGAATCCGTGTGATCTGATCTGGGTTCATGATTTTAACCACAAGATGGTCATACTACTGATTAATTTCAGTCTTTTATGCATGGTAAAATGTAAATTACTAAAAGAAAATTGATAAGCAACTACCAATACATTACAGGAGAAAAATGGAATAAGGGAGAAAAATCATTAGGAATTCCACAGTAGCATAGAAAAACTAGGTAAAAAAAAAAAGCAAGTAAGATCGTAGACAAAAGATTTCAGTCATATAAATGTAAATCAAACTTGCATGTCAGAAGAGATTGACAGATTGAATTAAAAATAGAAAGTCTAGCTATATTCTTTTTTAGATAAAACACAGTCAAAACACAAGGACATAGATAGTTTGACAGAATAAGGATGAAAAAGATATTCCAGGCAAACACTAACTAGAAGAAAGCTGAGCTAATGTAGGATAAAATAGATTTGAAGGCAAAAAAACCCAACCAAACAAACAATCCCCCAAAACTATTGGTTACAAAGAAAGTCACTATATAAGAAGAAAAGGTTCACTACATCAAGGAAGAGATAAAAGTTTAAACTTGTATGTACCTAATAAAATAGTTTTAAACTATATAAAGTAAAAATAGAACTGCTTGGAGAAATGGACAAACCCACTATAGAGGTGGGAAATAGTTCAAGCAGATAGTTAATAAGAAAATAGAAGATTCACCACATAGCTGAGAACTTTGACTCAATGTACATACATATGCCAAATGCTGCACCTCCAAACTAGCAACTATTTTTCTCAGTCACAGACAAAACATTTAAAAAGTTAGCTATGAATTCATAAATCACATATTAACCAATTTTGAAAAATTCCTGTTACACTGTCCATACCACATACACTGACCATACAGTTAAGTTAGTCATCTGTAAACAAAGTGAAACAAAACCAGTCCCCTCTCTGTATTTTTATAGGTTGAATCACTTCTAAATAACTCATGGGTAAAAGAAGAAATCAAAATGGAAATAAAATATACTTAGGACTAAATAATAGTGAAAATAATACATATCATCATTTTGAGATATAGTGAAAGTGGCACTTGGAAATGACTTGATAGCCTTAAATGCTTATAATAGAAAAAAAAAAGCTAAGAATTAATGAGGTAAGTGTCCAGCATAAGTTAGGAAAAGAGTAGAATAAACTCAAAGAAGGTGGAAGGAAGAAAATAGTTATGAGCAAAAATTAATCAAATAGAAGACAGTATGAAAAATAAAACCTAAAGTTAGGTTAATCAATATACCCAGTGACATTTTTAGTCTTAGTATAAACTGTGAAGATACTCATCACAGAATACTAGTGTAGATATAGAAATATAGCCCAAGTAAGAGTAATTGTACCTGATTTTTTTCTTCTACACATTCAAAATTAACTTTTTGTATACATATCTATGAGTTTTTATAAATTCATGGAGTATCCACTATCATAATCATGTTGTAAAAAAGCCCAATCACTCCCCCAAATTTTATTGTGTTGGCCCTTTATTTTATTTTATTTTTTTTGTGTTGGCCCTTTTTAATCAACTACTCCCCACTCCCCAAAACTGCTGGCAACCAGTGATTCTGCTCTCTCTAAAATTTCTTTTCTGGAAAGTCATGTAAATGAAAGTATACAGTATTTAGCCCTTTGTGGCTGGCCTTTTTTATTTGACTTAATGCATTTGATATTCATTCATATTGTATATGTTAATAGTTTGTTTCTTTTTATTGCTAAGTAACTGAATGATTATACCAGTTTGTGTATCAATTCACTAGTTGAAGGATATTTGGGTTGTTTCCAGTTTTTAACAATTATACATAAAGCTGCTCTAAATATTCATATACAAGTTTTTGTATGAACATAGTTATTTCTCTTGCCAAGTACTAGGAATGGCATTGGCATATGATAAACGAATTTCACCCATTTAAAAAAAATGATATGCTTTCCAGTATATCTCTATCATTTTGCATTCCTATTAGAAATAGCTGATAATTCTGTTTGTTTTGATCTTCACTAGCAGTTGCAGTTTGTAGTTTTAAAAAATGTTTGCTAGTCTGATAGGTGTGTGGTGGTATGTACTTTGGTTTTTTATTTGCATTTCCCTAAGGACTAATGATATTAAACATATCTTTATGTGCTTTTTTACCATTCATATATCTTCATAGGTAAGTTCCTATACAGAGTTTTTTGGTCTCATTTTCTAACTGGGTTGTTATTTTCTTATTTTTAATTTTCTGAGTCCTTTATATATTTTAGATATTCTTATTTTTGATGGATCATCCTTATGGTATAACACTCAAATTTGTTTTCTGATATTCTGTTGATAATTTTTGTGCTTATGATAATGAGAGTATCAGTCTCTAGTTTCCTTGTGATTGTCTGATTTGGGCATCAGAGGAATGCTGTCATAACAATAATTTGGGAAGTGTTTCATTCTCTTCTATATTCTGGAGCAGTTTGTATAGAGTTGGTATTATTTCTTCCTTAAATGTTCCATAGAATTCACTAGTAAAACTATCAGAGATTGGAGTTTTCTTTTTTTCCCTCCATGTTCTTTAAAAAAATTTTTATTAAAATATATTTGACATATAATATGTGTATGTAAGGTATACAATGTGTGTTACATTTACATATTATAATATGATTGCCATATAGTGATAATTAGCACTTTTATCAACATTACATAATTATCCTTTTTTAGTGATTATAAGCACTTTTAGTCTCTTAGTAAGTTTGATGATTATTATACAATATTGTCTATATTTACTATACTGTACATTAGGTCTCTAGGGCTTATATACTGCCTCCTGCAAGTGTGTACACTTAAAAAATATGTGTCCTATCCCCCAAATTCCCATTTCCTAGTAACCACTATTTTACTTTCTGTTTTAATGAGTTTCCCTTTTTTAGATTCTACATATAAGTTATATCATATATAGTACTTTGTATGGCTTATCTCACGTAACATAATATGCTCAAGGTCCATCCATGTTCTTGGAAATGGCAGAATATCCTACTTTCTTATAGCTGAGTAGCATTCTAGTGTGTGTGTGTATGTGTGTGTATCACACTGTGTGTGTGTCTATAGGTAAATATCCATCCAGTGTGTGTGTGTGTGTGTGTGTGTGTGTGTGTGTGTATGCATGTCACATCTGCTTTATCCATTAATCTGTTAGTGAGCACTTAGGTTGTTTCTACATATTGACTTGTGAACAATGCTGCAAAAACATGAGAGTGCATTTATATTTTCAGGATCCTGTTTTCATTTTCTTTGGGCATATACCCCAAAGTAGAATTGTTGGATCATATGGTAGATCTGCTTTTAATTTTTTGAGGAACTTGTGTATTGTTTTTCACAGTGCTTGAACCAATTTAATTCCTACATAACTGTACAAGGATTACCCTTTTCCCCATTTCTCAGCAACATTCTCCCTTTTTTTCCATTCTCACCAACATTCTTGTGTTCATGAGGATATCTGTTTTAACATATGTAAGGTGGTATGTCATTTATGGTTTTGATTTGCATTTCCCTGGTGATTGGTGGTATTGAGCATCTTTTCATGTACTAACTGAACATTTGAGTGGGTTCTTTGGAAAAATGTCTAGTTTCTTTGTTTTTAAATGAGATTGTTTTGTTGTTGTTATTTAGTTGTATGTGTTCTTTATATATCCCTTTTATACAACATATAATTAGCAAAAATTTTCTCCCATTCAATAGGCTGTTTTTCATTTTCTTAAATATTTTTTTCCTGTGCAGAAGCTTTTAAATTTGGTCTAGCCCCATTTGTTGATTTTTGCTTTTGTTGTGTGTACTTTTGGTGTCATATCCAGGAAACCATGGCTAAAATCAATGTTAAGAAACTTCTGCCTTACATTTTCTTCTAGGAGTTTTATGGTATTGGATCTTGTGTTTAAGTCTTTGATCCATTTTGAGCTAATTTTTATGGTGTGATACCTTACAGCACTAATTTCATTGTTTTGCATATGTTTATCCAGTTTCTCCAACACCATTCATTGAAGAGTGGAGTTTCTTTGTTGACAGATTTTAAACTAAAATTCAAATTCCTTACTAGATATAGAACTCTTAAGATTATCTATTTCTACTTGAATAGTTTGTGTCTTTCAAGGAATTGATAATTTTATCTAAGTTTTCAAATTTAGGGTCATAAAATTGTTGCTAGTATTCTTTTATTACACTTTTCGTATCTGTGAGGTGTTTAGTAATGTCTCCTTTTTATTCCTGATGTTGATAATTCATGTCTATTTTTATTTGACTAGAAATTCATCAATTTTATGAATTTTTTAATGAACCTACTTTTGATTTAATTGATTTACTGCATTATTTTTGTCTTTTCAATATCATTGATTTCTGCTTATATTTTTATTCTTTCTTGTTTGGGATTTAATTTGATCTTATTTTTTCATTTCTTTTTTCAGAGACTAGATTACCAAGTTAAGACTGAAGCATTTAATGTTATTAATTTCCCCCTAAGCATTGCTTTAGCTGGAAAAAAGAGAAAATAGATATGGGTGGGCTTTCATGCCTTTTCTGAAGTGTCTACTGTTACCTTCCTCCATGCCTGTACCATGAAGAATGTGTTCTCAAGACTCTCACCATTTTTTTTTTTTTTAAAGAGCAGCAGGTCAGGATTGTGAAGAGCCTTAAAATTCTGTGAATTATTCTTATGTATGTGGCTCCCCAAGATTTTTACCCTCTTGCTAGCCCACATTTAACTTTTGCCAATCTACTAAAACTTTTAGCTGAATTCCTACTGTGTCTAATAGTGTCTGTGCCAGGTAAGCAAGTGCTCACATTCTGCTCTTTTTTCTTCTTTCTTTTTTTGCAGGTGTTTTTTAGATTTTAGGTTAGAGTTTATTGTCCTACTATCTCAGCTTTTTAAGGAGTTCAAGAAAAGTTGGGAGTTTTCAGATTGTCCAGAACTTTATTGATTATTTTTTATTTTATTAAGGGTAGGAGCAATGTTCTTTCCAACTTTTTACATCTCCTATAGAAGCTGACAGTCCCCATCCATTATATTTAATAGGAAAATATGAAAATGTGGAATTTATATTAGTGAAATATATTTAACAAATTGGTTTGGATTAGCTCAAGCAGAAATCCTACTATAATATAATTTTTAATATTCCTATATCCACCTTTTCACTATTGTTCAAAGTTGGAGTGTTAAGATAATAATAGCTAACATCTTTGTAGTGTATATTATGTGCCAAACACTGTTTTAAGCATGTTCCACATATTAACTCATTGAATCCTCACCACAACTTATATTTTACAGATAAAGAAATTGAGGCACAGTGAGGTTAAGTCACTTGCTCAAGATAACATGCTTTCTAAATAGTAGGTTTGGGTTTTGAATTTGTGCTTTCAATCACTAAGCTTTATTGCTTTTCAAGGAAAAAAAAAGTACAAAAGGATGACAGATCTAGATAATTTAGAATTTTGAAGAGCATTTAGTCCTAATTTTTAATTTTATGAACAAGAAATCTTAATAGTTGAATTAAAGGACTTTTCCAGGGCTAGACACATCATTTGTGGCTGATTCAGTATAGAATATAGATCGTCAGTTTCCCATCCAATTTTACTTTATAATAATGTTTAATTACAAATACGAGTATAGTTCCAGTGTTCCTGGCATGCATTTAAGTCATGCATTTGAATTTTCTTTCAATTTATTTTATGGGGAAGAAATGTGATCACTTGATTTTCCTTTAATTGTGTTACCAGGAGGAAATTTACTCAAATATAAAAACTCAACTTTTGTAGATTTTCAAGACCTAGAGATTCATTTTTTTAAACTGTTCTTTGTTTGGACCAGAATTTATTTATAGGTTCATCCCAAATGGTGGAGGTGAGAGTAATTTTCAGATTGCCATTTCATTATATCACATGTACTTATATATATACCTGAAAACAGAACACATTCATTATATCAAATGTACTTATATATATATATATATACCTGAGAACAGAACACATCCAAAGTTAAAATATCCATCGTTATTCAGACAGGGAAAAAATGCTCACTGATTAAATTTTCTATCAAAAGGCTCTATCTCTATAGGTGTTTGTAAACTATTAAATTTTATTATAGAAGCCATTTGTTCCACTTAGACTTTTTCCATAATAACTGACTAACTCTTGTTAGTCCGCTGAATGGATAAATCTTAAATGTACAGTTCATTCATTAGTGTAGCCCTACTTCTAATTCTTCCCTTCTACTTAACATAGTGCATATTTCCATATACCATTTCATATACCATTTAAGGGCAGAGTTTCCACCTTATATTCTTCTTTCTCTCACTCCTTTAACTTTCTATGTTGGTTATATATACACTGAAGAGTGCAAATGGGACAGAAGTGAGAAACTTACTCATTGTGTTCTGTGACTTGCTAGCAATTTGACCTCTGGCAAATATTTTAACTTTTTTGAGCCTCTGTTTTCTCACCTTAACCTTATGATATATGAGGACTAAATTAGATCATTTATTCAGCCCCAAGTATTTATTGACCTTCTGTTATGTGCAAGATACAATGATGGGCTCTGAGGACAAAAAGTAGACAGGAGATAGTTGCTGCTTCCCAGTGAGTTCAAGCTAGTACAGTGATTGATGTGTCAATAATTATGTCATGCAAATAAATGTATGAGTTTAATGTAGGAGAAGCAGATCTGAGAGTGTCAAAAGAGTCATAGGAGGTAGATTTAAAATATGAACAAAGGTCCACTATGCAGGTAAGGACAAAGTGTTTCAGGCAAAGGAAAGAACATTTAAAATATTTTCTATGTGTACATCAAGAACTGGCATAGACCCACAAATGTGAGGGATTATTGTTATTTTTTTTAAAAAACTATATTTTAAATGATTATGAAAAATGTAATTTAAATTATGAAGACTATCTTGTTATGGTTGTTGATAATAACCTTAGAGGAATGCTAGTTTTAAATTTGCAAATAAGATATGGAGATAGGATGACAAATCAAGGCTAATTAATTATAAGAAATTGGATTCTTTAAGTCTTCATTATCATGAGCCATGTTAATTAACATTATCATTAATTACCTTGACAGTAAAATAATCACACAATTGGTGACCCTGTGAGGTCACAAAAGCATAATAAACACAAAGTATCACTGCTTAGAATGTCACGGTTAAATAATTGAAAGTAGGATTGGCTGTCATTTTACTCAAAACTCATACAACAAAGAAAGACCAAGAGGTAGGAAAACTTACTTAGATTCAGAATAGCTCTTTTTATCCAATATATCAAAGACATTTCATAACACTGACGTTTAGAAAAGGATTATACTTTCTTCCGAATTTTCTTTTTTTTTTTTTTCTTCCGAATTTTCAAGCATGACAATTCCTATTTCTACTCTCCTCTTGTATAATGTCATTTGGAAATTTTGTCTTTAGAAGTTAGAATTAAAGAAGAAAAGTATAAGGCAAGATGGTTACTGACATTTGAAATCCAATGTTTAAAGATGTACTAACAATCTACAGAATCCATTGATAAAGCATAAAAGCAAAAGAGTACAATTTATAAGATGGTAAAATCTTAAGGTAATTTATAAGTGCAAGAAAAAGAAATTGTGGAACACCTGGATGGCTCAGTGGTTGAGCATCTGCCTTTGGCTCAGGTCGTGGTCCCAGGATCCTGGGATTGAGTTCTGCATCGGGCTCCCTGCAGGGAGCCTGCTTCTCCCTCTGCCTATGTCTCTCTCTATTTCTCTGTGTCTCTCATGAATAAATAAAATATTAAAAAAAAAGAAAAGAATTTGTGATTTCAAAAGGAAAGGGAAAGGCAATAGAAAACATCCAAGGAAGATATAGATCAAAACTCAGAAAAATAATAAAAATGGCTTTTTTGTCATAGCAATAGAAATATACTAGATAATCAGGGGGTAAATGACTTTGTAACAGAGAAGTGTTCATATGTATAAAGCAACGTATTTCATGCAGTATTTTCTTTTTTTTCATTCGTCTTTCTGTTATTCTCTCACTTTGAACGTAAGTAGGATAATTTTTGTTTATTTCAGTTCTTCTAAAAAAATATGTTATGTGAATAAAATTGTGCTTTGAAATGTTTCATTAAAACCCAATCTTAAAAAAAAAAAAAAGCCCAATCTTAACTGAACCAAATGTACTATATTTCTTTAGTTGTACAGGAGCACCAAAGTACTGCACATTAAAAATAAAATTCTACTATAATAAAAATTTAACCAAAATATTAAAAAATAATGGAAAAATATGGCATAATTAGAAAAAGTAAAATGTTTATAGTACCAGCACTTACATACAATTATCTTAATATTTTCACACCATCCTCTGCATGCAGCCATACTTTTAACATAGTTACAGCCGTAATATGTATTTCATATTGTAAGTTTTGTACTGTGTATTGTATTTTGTGTTGTGAATCTATCTTGCTGAAAAAACGATTTAAGTTGGTGTTCCAAGATATGCACATTAACATTGAATAGAGCAAGGTAGCAATGAATAAAAATCAATAGGAAAAGAAAGAATTCAGGATAAAGAGATGGGAGGGTAGGAAAAGAAATGTATGAGGTAATATATAAAACATATCCATTAGATTCTAAGTATAGGCCACAGATTTATCTTTGAGCATCCACACAAAGGGAGAAATGGGATCAATTCCTGATTTATAGTGTATAGTAGGTTAAAAGACCAATTGTTTAGTGAGAGAAGCAACAAGTATTCTTAATCCTGAGACCATAGAGAAATTTCTTTTGTCATCATAAAGAGGATATAGTGGTTTCCAGCATCATTCTTATCAAATATACTCATGAGTTTCATAGAGCTGCTTTTTATAACATACATTTTTTTATGTATTTGGTGTTGGTAAATACTATAGAACCAAAGCTAACATACCATAATGCATTTTCAGGAAACCTTTAATAATTTTGTTTAACATTTAGAAAGTCTATTTTGGATAAGCTGATTATTCCTTTGTATTAAATTTTTTTTTCTTTTTTTTTTTTAATTTTTTTTTTAAGGATTTATTTTTATTTTTTTTTTAAATTATTTATTTATTTATGATAGGCACACAGTGAGAGAGAGAGAGGCAGAGACACAGGCAGAGGGAGAAGCAGGCTCCATGCACCGGGAGCCTGACGTGGGACTCGATCCCAGATCTCCAGGATCACGCCCTGGGCCAAAGGCAGGCGCTAAACTGCTGCGCCACCCAGGGATCCCTAAATTTTTTTTTCAAGGTAAATTTGAATGGACACTTTTTTGCCTTTTAGATAAATTTCCCCATGATGAGAAGACAGTTTAAAGCATTTCATTGGGCTTATAGTTATGCTTTTCAGTGGAAGCTTCCTGAATATCCTTATCATTGTTAGTTTATTAGCTTTATATAACAGAATCATTGAATGAGGGAATAAAGGATTTGACAACCAGAAATAGAGCTAAGTTTACTATGACTTGTGGAAAAAACACAAAATTTGAGGCCAATAAATGAATGAATGAATTTTTAAGGTATTAATCTAAATTCTATAAATGTGAGCCAGATTTCATACACCTACATATACACACATACACACGTACACATATGTATGCGAAAGGGAAGAAATTTGTTTGTTGGACAAAATGCAACATTTTCTTAGTTAAATTGATTTATTTTCTCCAAAAATTATTTGCTGCAAAAGACACATATTTGTCCACGTGATTTATTAAGGAAGTAAACAATCCTAGATGATGATAAAATACAAGGGTTATAAGATGACAGAAGGAGAAATCAGTTACATTAAGTTAGATATGGATTTTTCCCATCAGGAAGTGGATGAGAAGTTTGATTAATTACAAAGACAGTATGCAAAAGGTTTTTTTTTTTTTTCTATTTGTAAAAGATTATCTCTCTTCTACTGTTCCTGACCAGTGATATAAGCTCATTGATTTCTAAATGACCCTTTGAAATTTTGTAGTTTTTCCTTTGTGGATTAACTGTAAAAGATGCAATCCTTCATACACTGCTGCTTCATGAGTATTTCTTTTCTACTAGAGCACACGGGAATTTTTACAAAGTTATTTACTCTCTACTTTTATCTTTTTTGTTTTATGAAGAGAAACCTACATTATTACATGACCGCTATGTGGAGTCAAGAGAGCTATCTGACCATGAAACTGAGCCTGGCTCCAGACTCTCTTACTTATGTAGTAGATTCAGTCTGCCTGGGCTCTGTAGGTTTTAAATAAATGGGGAATATTCTTCACAATGAGGTTAATCCTTGTTTAAAAGATAAAATGTTATATTATGTATCTAATACAGTGACTAATATTAGTCTCTCAGAAATGGGAGCCATATTATTATTGCTGATCGTGTTATTTTTTTCTGAAGCAAATTGGCAAGAATAGTGTCCAGATTTCTTGCAAGGTTCTTATAGATACCATACTTTTTCTGGACAAGTGTTTAGGATTTGAGAGAGAGAATTTAGACATACTTCTTCATAGCAAGTTATATTCTTTTTTCCTTCAGCGAAGAGAGCAGAAGAGATGATTTATTGTACACATATTATATTCAGTCACAAATGAAACAGAATTAATCCTGAAAGTCACAGGAGCAGGGCAGAGGGCCAAAAGGGACTGTTTTGGTATGAGCAAGGTGGATCTCTCGTAGGTATTTGTTGTGATCAAATGGCAATGGGCATTCTAGATCCAATGAATCAAGCTCTAGAAAGTAGGCATATAGTCCAGCAATTGGTACCAGCATCCCTGGCCTCTGCTTTTCCTATTTATGCTCCTGTGGTGCCATGGGTAGCACAGTTTACTTAGACCTCTGCCTCATCTTTCTTCTTTTACACCTCAGCCTGCGCGTTTGCTTCTTCCTCTACTTAGCTCTCATGGTGCAGAGATATCCAAGAAGATGGAGCTAAGGCTAAGAGTGTATTTTTGCTTCTTTGCATCATCTTGTCTCCCTAACCCTGATTTGGAGATTTTAATTAAAGCTCTTTAAATTTATAACCTCTCATATTTTAAACAATATAGGTTTGCTTACAAACAAATCTTCTTTTGTCCTGTCATTATTGCACCAGGTACATTATACTGCTGTTGTATAATCAATCAACTAATAAAAGATGAATAAGATTCCAGTTATTTGAAACAAGGGAAAGACTGCCGACTAAAGTAAGCAAGCACAGCATCTTTAGTGGGAAGACAGTGGAAGAAACTTTTCATGAGTCATCATCATTTAACAAAAATTTTGATCAATATTAAAATCATGTCTTAATACTTTCTTGTAATTAAAAATAGGTGTGGAAATCCTTCTCTAAATCAATGTAGTTTGCTCAGCAAGATAATTTCAGTTCATAAGGTATCCTCTTGCTGAATTCTCTGAGTCATGCTTGTGATTCTTGGGGCTGGCTTTGATGACGGTGAGTCATTTCATATTTTCTGGGAATAAAAAAAAAAATATTTTCTGGGAATAAAGCTACCTGACTATCATCACTTTATCTTTGGCAATCAGTTGAGAAAGTGTACCATGGCAGGTGACAGGGTAGATAACTAGGTAAATATGGAAAGAAAATCTATTGTCTGTGATTTGGGTGTAACTGAATAGTAAAGGAGATGCTACTCTAGCAGATGTTCTAATATTGCCAAGAACTTTCTTCTTTGCCTCCTAAGAACATGGAAGCAAAATTTTTCTATAGGCAGTGGCATTCTCTTTGCCTTCTTAAAACATAAGTTTACAGGGCAAAATGTTGGACCTATCTATTATTCATATAATGTCAAAATCTTGGGATGTCTAGCTTGCCAGGTAAGCATCTGGGTTATCCAAATTAATCTATTTTAAGGTAAACAGCCTTAGCTGAGGAGCAACCTCAATTCCATCTACAATTCCATCCTACTCCTTTGCAATGTAAAGTAGCATTCATAGGTTCTGTGAATTAAGATGTGGGCATTTGGGGGAGGGATTATTCTGCCTACCACACATCTTAAAATAAAATTTTCTTTGTTTTATTTGAGTATAAATAACTATAAGGAAATTTTTCCTGGTAAAAGTTTTTACAAAACTTGCTTTACTTCATAGATAGTAACGATGTTACTATCTAATGAATGATACTAATGAATGTTTATGTGCCAGTGTATCCTTTGGCTTGATTGAGGATAAAAGAAACCAGTTTGTTTTTCTTAAATTGTTTTAATTCCCAGGTTACCTCTTCTGATCTAAAGAAAGAGAAACATGGAAATAAAAGAAACTCCAAGGGAGAGAAACAGATACAAGGAGAGAGAGAGAGAGAGAGAGAGAGAGAGAGAGAGAGAGAGAGAGAAGGAGAAAGTATTACATAAGGATGGATCAAATAACAGAAATAAAACCAGTTTAATTCATTTGATTTTTTCTAAATGAAACACTGTTTGATCAGAGTGGAAACATCACTGCTTCATTGATTGGCACTTCTTGGATAGAGGCTAAGACTCATGTGGTGAGTTAGTGGCTGCTGAACTTAACTTTTTCAGCTGTTCTTTTCTGATTCCAGCTATTTGTGTGCTATCAACATAAGCTTTCTATGATATATACTTATGGTTATACTTGGAATTGTTTAATCCCCTCAAAATATAATGTGAATATATGTATCTATTAATGGGAGAATTGGCAAGGGGAGGAATTGTTCTGAAAATAGTATTCCTCAAGAAAAATTTTCAATTAATAAAAACTGTCACATACCTTAGTTTCTCCATCTTTAAAATAAGATGGCCTGTAGCATAGCAAACAAGCCTACCAAGATACAGCATAGAAGCAGCAGTTTGAAAAGAATCTGGAGTATACAGGAAGGAGATTTATTTACTAATCTCAGAATGTATACTGGAGTTGGAGGGGCAGGATCTTTAGGAGATTTCTTCAACAGCAAAAGAGCTGGTGGGTGCCATTTCTCTCCTCACCAGTGTAAATACCTGGACACCTGGAGGAACTAGCATGAACGCTCTCTACATAGCTTGCTAACGCTGCATGCCCCATCACATGTTCACCTGGAGATTTACCCCATCCAACCCATCCCACTTGGCAGGAGCTTTCCAAAGTGGCAAATGACTTATCTATTTCATTTTGCAAGCAGCCCCAACAGTGACCAGCACCACTCCAAAGTGACCCTTGCCCCAGGGAAAGGGGAAGATAACTATACATACTAGTTCAACTGCAGCCCAAGCAATGAGCTGGGTGTAGACATCTAACCTGACTGCCAGTGCCACCCTAGACAGAAACCTCCCAAGGGGCAACACAAGAAGAGAGCTCTATAGATCAGGGTGTCTGAACCTTAACAGACAGTCAGGGGGCAGATATCTAGTTTGACTGCAGGGACAAAAGTCTCTCAAGGGACAACACAGGGAAACTGTCCTGTAATTTGGTGCAGCCAGAATGCCAACAAACATGTGGAGTGGTAAGCCCCTGGTCTGACCCAACTACAGGCCCAAGGCAGCCTCAGACTGGTTCCTTAACAGTACAGAGACCAAACCTTGCCCACAACAGACAAAGAGGGCCAGTGCAGCCAACTGGTTGCAAGGTAAACTTGCTAAACCACAATAGTAGGGTGTATGCAACAGACATAGGAAACACTTGTAAGTGCCTGGTTTTGGTGAACAGGGAACATTGCACTAGAGTACTATAAGTCCTCTTAGTTATAAAAAGACCATTTTCAAGATCATGAGACATAGCTGACTTTCCTAATACATAGAAATGGACACAGGGAGTTAGAATGAGGTGACACATATGTTTCAAATGAAAGAACAGGACAAAATCACAGCAAAAGAGTTAAATGAAATGGAGATAAGCAATATGCCTGATAGAAAATTCAAAGTAATGGTCATAAAGATACTTAATGAACTTGAGAAATAAATGATCTCAGTGAGACATTCAGCATAGAGATAATATAGAAAAGAACCAATCTGAGATGAAGTCTCAGTAACTGAAATAAAAATTACACTAGACAGAATGAATAGTAGATGAGAAGAGGCAGAAGAATAGATTGGCAAGCTGGAATACAGAGTAATAGAAAGCAACCAAGCTGAACTGCACAAAGAAAAAAGAATAATAAAAAATGAGAATAGATTAAGGGAATTTGGTGACATCATCCAGTGTAATAACTTTTGCATTATGGGATTCCCAAGGTGAAGAGAGAAAAGGGGGTAAAAATTTATTTAAAGAATAACCAAAAACTTCCCTAACCTGAGGAAGGAAATAGATATCCAGATGTAGGAGACACCAACAAAATCAAACAAAGGATCTACATCAAGACACATAATAATTAAAAAGGCACAAAGTGTAGTGATAAACAGAGAATTTTAAAAACTGCAAGAGAAAAGAGCAGCAAGAGAAAAGAAAACAGTTACATACAAGGGAAAACCCATAAGGCTGTCAGGTGGTTTTTCAGCTGAAACTTTGCAGGCCATGGGAGTGTCATGATATACTCAAAATCCTAAAAAAAAAACCAAAACCCTGCAGTGAAGAGCATGCTATCCAGCAAGGCTATCATTCAAAGTCTTAGAAGAAGAGATAAAGAATTTCGCAGATAACAAAGGTTAAAAGAGTCTATAACCACTAAACTAGCCTTACAAGAATATTAAAGAGAACACTGTGTATGGAAAGAAAAGGCCATAATCACAGGTAAAAGAAAGGAAAAAAATTAGGAAAGGAAAAAATTTCAGAAGTACATGCAAACAAATGTAGTAGATCACAAAGCAAGTATGGAGGTTAAACCACATATGCAATAAAATAAATTATATCCATAAAAATCAGTCAAGGGATTCACAAAAAAAGGATGTAAAGTATGACACCATATACTTAAAACATGGCGAGGAGGGGGGGATATAAATTTAGTGCTCTTAGAATAGCTTCAAACTTAAGTGACATTCAACTTAACATAGACTGAAGTGCATAGAATGATGTATATAAATCTAATGGTAACAACAAATCAAAAATCTGTTGTATAATGCAAAAGATAAAGAGAAAAGAATCCGAGTATATCATTAAGAAGGCCATCAAGCCATATGGAAAGAGAGCAATAGAAGAAAGAAACAGGAAAACTATAGAAACAATCACAAAACAATTTAAAAAATAGGGTGATATAGGAGACAAAAAAGCAAAACCCATCTATATGCTTCTTACAAGAGACTCATTTCAGACCTCAAGATACATGCAGATTCAAAGTGAATAAATAGAAAAACATTTATCATACAAATGGAAGCAAAAAGAAAGCTAGGGTAGCCCTACTTAAATAGAATAGACTTTAAAAACAAAGACTATAACAAGACACAAAGAAGGACACTTACAGGACCATAAAGTAAACAATCCAACAAGAAGATACAATTGTAAATGTTTATGTACCCAACATGGGAACACCCAAATACATAAAGCAAGTATTAATAGACATAAAGGAAGAAATCTAGAGTAATGCAATAATAGTAGGAGGCTTTAACATCCCACTTACACCAATGGATGGATAATCTAGATAGAAAATCAACAAGGAAACAAACAGTAGCTTTGAATGACACATTAGATCAGATGGATCTAACAGATTCAGAGCATTACATCCCTGAACAGAGGAATACACTTTTTTTTCAAGTGTACATGGAACATTCTCCAGAAGAGATCGCATGTTAGGCCACAAAACAAGTCTCAACAAATCCAAAAGGATTGAAATCATATCATGCATCTTTTCTGACCTCAATGGCATGAAACTAGAAATCAATCATAAGAAAAAAATCTGGAAAGAACATAAATACATGGGATAAATAACATGTTACTAAGCAATGAATGGAACAACCAAGAAATCAAAGAAAAGATAAAAAAAAAATACAAGGAGATGAATGAAAATGAACACAAAAATCCAAAACTTTTGGAATGCCACAAAGGCTATCATAGCAATACAGGCCTACCTCAAGAAGCAAGAAAGATATCAAACAACCTAACCTCAGAACTAACAGTGCTAGAAAAAAAGAACAAAGCCCAAAGCTAGTAGAAGGATAGAAATAATAAAGATTAGAGTAGAAATAGATGAAATAGACTAAAAAAAAAATGATAGAAAAGTTCAAGGAAACTAGGAACTGGTCCTTTGAAAGGGTCAATGTAATTAGTAAGCCTTTAGCCAGACCTATCCAAAAAGAAAAAAAAAAAGAAAGAAAGAAAGAAAGGGAAAACTCAAACAAAATCAGAAATAAAGGAGCAATAACAACTGGTATCATAGAAATACAAAGAATTATGAGAGCCTTATGAAAAATTATATGCCAAAATTTGAACAACCTAAAAAGACATGGATAAATTTTTAGAAACATATAACCTCCCAACTCTGAATCAGGAAGGAATAGTTATGCTACAAAGCTGTACTAATCAAAAACAGTGTGGTACTGGCATAAAAATAGACACATAGATCAGTGGTACAGGATAGAAAGTCCAGAAATAAACCCAATTAATCTATAACAAAGGAAGCAAGAATATACAATGGGAAGAAGACCATCTCTTCAACAAATGGTATTGAGAAAATTACACAATTATATGCAAAAAAATGAAATGGGACTACTTTCTTATAGCATTCACAAAAAATGAACTAAAAAAGTGAATGAAAGACCTAAATGTGAGCCCTGAAACCATAAAACTCCTAGAAGAAAATGTAGGCAGTAATCTCTTGACATCAATCATAGCAACATTTTTCTAGATAGTCTCTTCTGGCAAGGAAAATAAAAGCAAAATTAAACTATTGAGACTAGACCAAAATAAATAGCTTTTATACAACAGAGGAAACCATTAACAAAACAAAAAAGACCAACTACTGATTGGGAGAAGATATTTGCAAATGATATACTTGACAAGAGGTTAATATTCAGATATGTAAAGTACTTATACAACACACACAAGTAATCCAATTAAAAATGGGCAAAGGACCTGAATAGACATTTTAAAGAAGATATTCAGGTGGCCAACAGGGACATGAAAAGATGCTCAACATTACTAATCATCATGTAAATGCAAATCAAAGCCACAGTGAGGTATCATCTCATACCAGACAGAATGGCTATAATGAAAAGCATCAGAAATAGCAAGTGTTGGTGAAGATGTGGAGAAAGAAAGAACCCTTATGGGATCCCTGGGTGGCGCAGCGGTTTGGCGCCTGCCTTTGGCCCAGGGCGCGATCCTGGAGACCCGGGATCGAATCCCATGTCGGGCTCCTGGTGCATGGAGCCTGCTTCTCCCTCTGCCTATGTCTCTGCCTCTCTCTCTCTCTCTCTCTGTGACTATCATAAATAAATAAAAAAATTAAAAAAAAAAAAAAGAAAGAACCCTTATGCACTGTTGGTGGGAATGCAAGTTGGTGCAGCCATTGTAGAAAACAGTATGGAGGTTCCTTAAAAAATTTTAAATAGTATTACCATATGATCTGGTAGAGAATGAAAACATGAATTTGAAAATATATGTACCCCTGTGTTTATTGCAGCATTATTTATTATATCCAAAATATGAAAGCTACCCAAGTGCCCATTGATAGATGAAAGGATAAGGATAAAGAAGGTGTGATATATATAGAGAGTTTTCATCTCTCTTGATATATATGTCTATATATATGTATACACACACACACAATGGAATATTATTGAGCCATAAAAAAACCACATGAAATCTTGTTATTTGCGATATGGATAGATCTAGAAGTTACAATGCTAAATGAAAACAGAGAGACACACATACCATACAGTTTCACTTATATGGAATTTAAGAAACAAACAAACAAAAAGAGACAAATAAAAATACAGAAAACTGGTAGTTGCCAAAGAAGAAGTCAATAGGAGAATGGGTGAAATAGATGAAGAGAATTAAGAGTACACTTATTGTGACAAGCCCTTAGAAATGTATAGAATTGTTGAATCATTATATATTGTATACCAGAAACTAATATAATACTATATGTTAATTGTACTTGAATAAAAAATGTAAAAAATTAAATGCAAATGTGATGGTCTTACTAGATGACCTTTTAAGATCCTAGCTTCTAGTTTTGTTTCATTTAGATTTACTTATTTATTTTAGAGAGAGTGAAAGAGCATGCACAAGCAGGGGGAAGAGCAGAGGGAGAAGAGGGACAGAAGCAGACTCCTTGCTGAGGGGCTCATCTCAGGACCCAGAGATCATTACCTGCTAGCTTGTAGTTTTTAAAGTCAGATCCTCCAAGTTACCCTCACTATTCATTGGAAATGAAATAGAAAATGTTGATATTTGGGTCCAACCATTAGAAATATTAAGTTAGGGGTGGTGGCTCAGTTGGTTAAGCATCTACCTTTGGCTCAGGTCATGATCTCAGGGTCCTGGGATGGAGCCCAAGTCAGGCTCCCTGCTCAGTGAGGGGACTGCTTATCCCTCTCCTGCTGCCCTCCCTCTGCTCGTGTTCTTTCTCTCAAATAAAAAAAATCTTAAAAAAAGAAATATTGACTTAATTAGTCAAATTCCTCAAATTATGTCTTGATTCAGTATTCCTTCCCAAAGTAAAAACCTTTAGGCTAAAAGTAAAAATGAATATTAGTAAGGAAAACCTATCCAGAATGAGTGAAGAGTTTATAAGTGAACATTTACTTGCTTTAAATTATTTCCTGCCCTACATACATCATATCTTACATTAAGAGATTTTTTTTTGATGAATTGGAAGATGTTGAAAGACTGGAGGATACAATTCCTGATTTTTAGAAAGGGTGAGTAATCCAGTATTGTGTATTACAAATCCATACCTTTGACATTGATTTTTAAAATGAGAATCTAGAATAGATTTTTTAAAATCAGCTTTATTGACATATAATTTATGTACATTAAAATACATTTTACAGTCATCTACTTTTTTTGACATGTAGTTGACATACAAGGTCATCTACTTTTGACAAAGCTATGTAACCTGTGTAACCACTACCTAAGTCAAGATGTATAGGGTTTTCATCTCTCTTGAGAGTTTTCTAGTGTTTCTTTGCGATAAGTCTCTCCCCATCTCCTGTGCCAGGCAACTACTCTTCTAATTTTACTACTATAGGATTTTATATAAACTGAATCATACAATATGTGTTCTTTTGTGTCCAGGCTTTTTGTTAAGTGTAACATCTTTGAGATTGATCTGCTTGTCAGTCACTTGTTACTGTTTATTCCTGAGCAGTATTCCATTGGACAGTCAAGAATATTTCCTTAGCTACTCTAATTTGGCAGGATTTAACCACAAAACTCTTTCCTATGGATCTTGGGAGCTTGCTTTTTAGGCTTTTCTAGATGGGGTTAGAATACATTTTACTCTTGGACAGGGGTCAGCAAGCTTTCTCCTGAAATGTCCAGGTAGTAAATATTTTAGACTTTGTTAGCCACACACAATCTGTGTCAGATTTTTTTAAATACAATCCTTCAAATATGTAAAAGCACGTCCTAGTTCATTAGCCATGCAGAAATGAGCTGCAGGTAGGATATGGCCTGCAGACTGTAGTTGGCCAGTTCCTGCTCCAGGTCAGTGCTGACCAATACAACTTTATGTGATACTTATAAGTGAGCTGTGCATTATGGTAGCCACTGGCCACATATTGAGCACAGAAATTTAGAATAGACTTTAAAAACTTGTATACAACCTGAAGAGGAAGCAACAATCAGATGTCAAAGTAAGTTTTGAAAACAATATATAGGCTACTATAAATTATTTCTTTGGCTCAGTTATGAGTTTGGTAGTTCACCTAAAATGAACTAAATAAAATGTAGTAATCACAATACATTACATTTGACAAAGCCACTTATAATAACCTCATGATAAAATGAGAAAATTAGATGTGAGGGCAGTTAAGGATCTTAACTGGTAATTGGTTGTAGCAATTACATCAAAGCTTTTGTATCGTGAATGCCAATTCATGGTATATTGTTAGTTGTTATGCTGTCCAATTAGTGAGCATTAGCCACATGCAGCAATATAAATATACATGTAGATTAATTAAAATTAATTTTAAAAATTATGCTCCTCAGCTGCACTAGCCCCATTTTAAATGCTCAATAACTGTATGTAGTTTGTGGCTGCTGTCTTGGATAACAAAGTCTTAGAACATTTCTATTATAACAAAGTTTCATTGGAAACTCTGCCAGGTAGAGGTTTCTCAGGACATGAAAAAGAACTCTTCTTTCATTATGTTGGCCCACATTTTTATCATAATTTAGATAAAGATTGCACAAATAAAGAAAACGTGATAATCAGTTTATAAATTTATAGATAAATATGGGAAGGAATATAAATAGTGTGTTAAATGACTGACATAGCTTCCTAAAAGGTTTTGACAGCATCTTTGAAATAATGGTACCCTAACCTGTTAATTAGTTAATGCATGTCATATGAAAAATCTCTTTCTTGGCTGAAAAAATTTAGTAAATCGTCCTTTCTTTGTGAGTCAAAAATGCATCTCAGCTTATTGAAGGCTCTGAGAAATCCTAGATTAAGTCAGTATGTTTTATTTTGTTTATTAACCTAGACGGTTGGGTTAGATCAAACAAGATAGGTTTTAATAAAGATAAAAGAGAAACCCTGCCTTTTTGGTCTCCATATTGCTTGCACAAATACAGGAATGAGTGAGACCTGGCCTAAAAGCAGTGTGTGTGTAAAGGGCTTCAGGATTTTAGCCAGTTACAGGCTTAGTAGAGTCAGTCATATAACTCACTCCTCTGTGCTTTTCTGGTAAGAAGTTATTGTGATTTAGGCTATACTCATGCACCTGTAATGCTATACATAAAGAAATGATTGTTATTTAATTCAGTTGTGAATTCTGTGTTTGTCTAAGAGGTTCATGTTTATTCCTTGTGGTGGACATTTTTTGGGAGTTTGCATTTAAAAAAGGGGTATAGCAGACAGAACTTGGGTTTGGAAATATCTGGCTTAAAATCTCAAATTCATAGTTTACTAGAATTATCTACCTTGGCAAGTGTCCTGGCTATGTAAGTCTCCGTTTTTTTAAACTATGATAAGGTTAGATAATAATACTAGATACTGTCATACATAAGCATCCTCATGGATACCTACATTCAGGATTGCTGAAGGGGTTCTCTGACACATGAATATTTCTTCCCCTACACAACTGAGGTAGCCAGGTGGGGTGAGGTGAGGTCTTGCACCCTTTGCCTAACCCGGTATTTTAGACGGCTGGCTCCAGTAGAAGAGGGCCATGTTCATATCCCACTCTTACCATCTCTAGGACCTTTCCCTCTCTGTGCCCTGGGTTTTACATTTGTGAGAGAGGGATCATAGTAGAACTTGTTTCACATAGTAGTTTTGAGAGCTAAGCTGACTTAACTGGCATGTGACATTGCATAGGGCTTGGTGCAGGGCTAGTGCTCAGGAGCCTTTATAGCTGCTGTTATTTCAATGTAACTGAGGCATAGCCTTGCCTCATGTTCATCTTTATGGCTTCCAGTTATTGATATTCTGTTATTTCAATTACTGAAGCATAGTCTTGCCCCATGTTCATCTTTATGTCCTCCAATTATTAATACTCTGTTATTCCAATTTCTTTCAACCAAAAATATGTATCTTTCCTCTAAGCTAGAGATAGACTTAACAAAATTTATTGACTTAAAATAATTTTCCTCTATATTAACCATATTGCTGATAATACTATTATCTTAGTTATTTAGAGAAAAAAATGTGTCTAGTCTTTAATTGGAAAGTTTGTGGTAATATCTAGAATGAATACATAATAAATAAGCAATAACAAGGGTGAATGAAACCATATTCTTGATGTCAGAAAAACATTTTTTAAAAGATTTTACTTATTTATTCATGAGACACACAGAGAGAAGCAGAGACACAGGCAGAGGGAGAAGCAGGCTCCTTGAGCCCGATGTGGGGCTTGATCCCAGGAGCCCGGGATCGCGACCTGAGCCAAAGGCAGATGCCCAACCACTGAGCCACCCAGGTGCCCAGAAAAACATCATTTACCCAAGGCTGTAAATAAGACAAAATTGGTTGAAACCATAGAACTTTTTGAAATTTTCCAAATGACTGTCGATTGGGGGCGGGGAGGGATTAGAAGTTTTCAGTGTGATTTTTACTATATCATGTTATTTCTGTTTCAGAATAATCATGTGTATGTGTGTGTGTGTATGTATGCGTGTGTATGGACGCTATGCCATTTATTGTTTATCCCTGTCGGTTTACGTTTGTCTTAAGACTCAATATTTTTGCTTTTATGGAGAAGTTAAGTGCACATACAAATGAGAGAAAGAATAAATAACACTTGATGATACTTGCTAGAATTTATTTATTGTCTGCATGTGTGTGTATCTGCAGCTCAGTGGTTTTTCCTTCATATATTTTTATAAATCTTCAGAACAACTCTGCAAATGAAGATCAAGGAACTTGAGTTTGCCAAAAGTCACACTGGCTAATTGGTAATAAATTATAAAGTGGATTTTAGAGTTACTCTTCTCTGACATTGCCTAGAATAGAGAATATGAGAAAATCAAAGGACTATGAATAATCTGATAAACCTCAAGCACATAAAGCACACCACTGCTTAATATAATCCAGATGCCCTCTGATTTCTGCATATACTTTGTAGCAATTTAGCAAGCAGTTAATCTGTGTCTAAAGAACTCACCCTTTCAGAATGACACATTCTATTTTAGAAAGTTATTCTAAGGACTTTTAAGGTCTTTACTGTTCAGAACATCTTACATCCTTGGTGGAGACTTCTAAAAACAGTTCTTGAAGCTCCATTTGAAAATAATTGTCAGGATGCCTGGGTGGCTTTGTAAGTGAGCGTCTACCTTTGGCTCAGGGCGTGATCTGGGATCAAGGTCCACATCGGGCTCCCTGCACGGAACCTGCTTCTCCCTCTGCCTGTGCTCTGCCTATCTCTGTGTCTCTCATGAATAAATAAATAACATCTTTAAAAAATTTTTAAAAAACAAAAAAAGAAAATAATTGTCTTATTCTTTGTTGCTTCCTAGATTTTATCTCCATATAGAATTTGGTTAGGTCAGCTAAGATGGAGAGAACTGGTTAATAGAAATTAGTCTGTTGTACTTCAGAAGTAGTGTGATGGCAAATCTGTCCCAGTTTGGTGGGTTATGTAATCTCTTTTCCTAAAGAATGCCTTCCCAGATATCAAGCATTGCATTGGTACAAATGAGTCCATGATCTATGGTAACAGAAACAAGGGTTTTATATTAGTTTGGTTGTATCAGAAAATGTGTCGTAGTGAAGGAGATGCCTTTGTGTGCTAAGAATAGATTGGAAGTAATAAAGATGAGAAGGGTACTCTGGACAGTGGGAAAGTATATGCCTATCTGGAGTCTTTCTTGGCCATGGTCTTTACTTTAGCTGATTGATTGTGTACAGAGCAGGATTAAGGAGCAGACAAACTGGCAACAATTTATAAGGTGCCTTGACACATCATGGAATTAAATTAGAAATATGATTTTGGGTGGCACAAGCCTCTTTACATGTAAATACATCAGAGGAGAAGGGGAGGCAAATTAATCAATGGGGTAGAAGTCTCCTAAAAAAGTGATTTTTTTAAAAATGGCATTAATGGTGAATGTTATTTTCATTTGTTATTAATACATTTTTGGGTTTCTCTTTCTTCTCTATTCCCATTATTATGACACTTAGACTTAACACTTGACACTTTGACTATAATAATTGCCTCCCAACTTGTTTTCTTATTCTCTGATTTTCTCCCCTCTTGTTAATACATCTCTATCATTTCCCTTAAATGCTATTTTTGTGATGTTATTTCCCTCACGTACAATGAATCTCTATTGTCCACTTTATATATCACTTTAATTTGGTGTTTTAGTTGGCTTTTAAGACCCTCCATAATTTGGCCATACTGGGTCACTCCAACCTTACTTTCACATAGTGCTACATATCTCTCAGTGAGTTTCAGCTATAGTCAAACTGCCCTTCATATTATTAGTTATTGTACCATAATTACTTGTTGAAGCATTGTGGATCCAACTGAGAACAAAAGAGACATGGCCTCTGTTATTATGATGCATAGAATGAAGACTGTAAATATCAATAGAATAATTAAGAAAAATACAAGGACACAAATTAGTCTTTTTTCTAGTTTTTCAGTGTGTGCGCATGCACACACATATTCTTTTGTTTTATATCTTCATGTATTTATGATGTACCTATTACTTAGAATTATTTCTTTTCTACATCTGTAAATATTCTGCAAGTGTTTTAGAACTATATTTGATTGTGCATCCTTAGTTAAACTCAGGCTGAGCCTAAATACTTCATTGGTCTGTATGTAAAACAAGATTTTGGAAAACCTGTTCAATAAGGATTCAGATGTACTTTCCAAAAGGCTAAAATTTAAATGTAAATTGAATCACAAATAGCAATGCTCAACTAATATAACCAGTTTTGATAATGATGGACAAGTTAGAAGTATTTTGTACCATCCTTTATTTATGAAAATAAAATATGTGGGCATATGATATAAAATTTTTTATCACTGCTTACTTGGGAGAGGTTTCAAATATGTATTTTGGAATGATACCAGTTGAAGTTAAATAAAAGGCACTTACATTCTTTTTGACAATTTCACTTTGAAACTGCAGGAAAGCTTTTTATAATTTGAAGATGGCAATATTTGAAAAAAAATATGAATTTATGTACAGTCCAGGGTTGTTGATGTCAGAGAGGCTGCTGTGGAGAGTTACAACAATGGTTTCTTTAGGGTGACCTTTAGGTGATACCTAAAGGCATTTGAGATGCAGGCTAACCATTGTTCTTCTCTTAAAGGAAACCAGCAACCATGCTTTAACTAGCATTTAAACCTGAGTCTGAATATACAGTAAAACTCTTGTGTAAACCACTTCTATCCCTCCTACAACGTTTCTTTCTCTCTCCCTCTCTCTCTCTCTCTCTCTCTCTCTGCCCCCCCCCCACCTCTGTTTCTCCTTGTCCCTCCCTCACCCTTCCCTCTCTCCCAGTTTCCCACTCTACCACTTCCTGTCTTGGCCATCTGTTTCCTGAAGATTTTCATTCTCTCCCAGTATTATTATCCCCCTAGTGAAACTTCTTTCTTCCCTACCCATACTGATCTGCAGAACTGATTATATGAACTGTATTTTCATGATACCCTCAGTTTTCTTGTCTTGCTGACCTTTGAACTGACCCTCTATGCTCTCACATATCAATCATGTAAGTAGACTTCTCAGCCTACATATTTGGAAGGTTTCATGATGCTGGAGAAAATAATGTAATAATGGGAATGTAAATTTATGAATTCTAATCTAGTAGTATTTCTAATTCTAATCTTAGTAGTATTTTCATCATCTTAAGTAAATATGCATTAACTTACTTGATGTCTCAACATTCATGTCAAACTTTTTCTTTTCTGACCATTAACCCAACCTAACTTTTTTCACTCTCACAGGTTCATTTTATTTTCTTTCATGTCCTCTCAGATTGAAGCCATTTTCATAGATATGAATGCATGTTATCTTTCCTTGGGGATTGCAAAGGATCAGATATTTTACCCACTAAAGGATAAATCCTCTCATCTCCAACTGGTCCTTGCTCCATTACATGTCCTTTCTTTTTAAATTTTTTTTTCCCACTGGTACTTCTACTTCTTTAAGAGAGTACTATCCAACCCCAAAACCAACTAAACATCATTGCCTACCTATAAGTTCTTTTCTATGTTCCTGTCTTTTATTTTCCCCATCCAGGTGACTTGTGAAAGTGTTTTCAGTCTTTTCCCCCATTGCCCTTTCTTATTTAGTCAAAAATTGCCCCAAAGCTGAAAAATCATCGCCAATTCCAGTGGGTATGGTTCAGAACTTAAATGTTAAGTTAAATATGTTAAATTTATAAATCCAAAAACATTGTTTTTGAGGGAAAGGAGAGAGAGGGAGAACAGTTTAAAGATTACTGATGATTTTACTCACCATTTATTCAATAATGTCTGCCCTGAAGTTAATTTAAGATGATGAATGTTTGATCTCATTCTTTCAGATAGTCTTACAACATTATCATCTAGGCAATATAAGTAATTTTAGTGTTTAAAGTGTGTTTTTTAATGGTAAGATCCTAAAATGCAGCTAAGCTACTTCATCTCATGGTTTTTCAAGAAATAGTGATACACACACATACACAATGTTTATTCTCGTCTATGATAATTATCTGAAAAGTCACTGAAAATACTGAATTTAGTGACTGTAGGACCATTGGTCCTAGAGAAAATAACAGGTTTAGCTTCTTACGAGCCTCTGGTGTAGCATTTTATTAACCAATCAATACATAATCCTGTTCTATGTGTTTTTATGTTTAAAGACACCGTATTTTATTATTCTGTATATATAATTGATTTAGTAATGTTGAACTCATGGCCAACAACAGTACAACTCTGCCTGGATGATGCTTATGTGACACATATATTTCTTACATTAGGCCCATCACAATCATCTTGCACTTAGGCATACTAGGCAACGCTTCAGCACTACACTTAGAGACCATTTTAAACAGCAAAATTACCAACAAAAAGCTCAACTGTGAAAAATGTGACACTAAATAGACCACAAAAAGGACAGTTTATGATATGACAGCTGAAACAAGAAGATAGAGTCACCTTGTTTGACTTCAACTTGGAATGTGTGTGGTGAATGACTCAAATATTTTGCTACTCTGTGCATACCCACAAATCACTGTGAAATTGCTGCAGTTGATTTGGGGTTGCAAGTAAATTTTAGTGAGTAGGTAAATTCACAAATATGGAATATATGAATGGTAAGGAATAAATATATATTTTTTCTGAAGAGTAAATTGTAGTTATCTTGCCACCTTTACCACTAAATACTTCTGTATGTATTTCCTAAGAATAAGGACCATCTGTTATATTGCAATCATCAGAATTAGGAAATTAAAACTAATCCAATACTATTATCTAATCTTAACACCTTATATTTCACAATTTGTCCTAATAATATTTTCCATAGCTTAACAAAATTTCTGGGCCAGAAGCCAAAACAAGATCACACCTTTCATTTAAGTTTTATATCTCTTTAGTTTCCTCATTGGAAACAATTTTTCAATCTGTTTTGTCTTTCATGATTTTGACTTTTTTAAAGCATTTGGCCAGTTGATTTGCGGAATGATACTCAATTTGGGTTTATCTGATGTTTCCTTATGATTAGATTAAGTGATACATTTTTGTCAAGAATATCACAGAATCTGTGTGTAGTGCATGATAATAGGTATAAAATACATAAAGGGTGACTGACTCAGTCTAAGCATGGACTCTTGATTTTAGCTCAAGTCTTGATCTCAGGGTTGTGAATTCAAGCTCTGTGTTTGGCTCCATGCTGGGTGTGGAGTCTACATACATGCATACATGCATACACGCATACATGCATACATACATACAATCTATTTGTCCCATTACTTTTATGTTAATTTTGTGGCCTTGGTTAGAGACCTAGCTGGTTTTCTCTAGTGTAGAGTTACTATTTTTCTCTGTTATTTTTAATTATTTGAGATTTTATAGATATCCTCTTGGAATTCTGTAATGAGAACTTCTGTTTTTGCCCCATTAATCAAATAATTCATTTATTTATGTAAGTTCAGACTCATGGTTTTTATTTTATCCAATTGGTTTTAATCTATTATGGACTGAATTTTGTCCCTCCCATTATTCATATGTAGAAGTGCTATCTTAGTACTTCAGAATTTTTTATTTGGAGATAGTCTTTAAATTGGTAATTAGGTAAAATGAGGTTAATAGAGTGGGCCTTCATCCAGTATGACTGCTATCTTTATAACAAGATGAGATTAGGGACACCTGGGTGGCTCAGGGTTTGAGCATCTGCTTTTGGCTCAGGGCATGATCCCGTAGTCCCAAGATTAAGTCCCACATCGGGCTTCCCAAGGGGGAGCTTGCTTCTCCCTCTGCCTATGTCTCTGCCTCTCTCTGTGTGTCTCTCATGAATAAATAAATAAAATCTTTAAAAAAACAAAAAACAAGACGACATTAGGACACAGACATGCACAAAGGGAAGACTCTATGATGAAAACAGGGAAAAAATGGCCATCTAAAAGCCAAGGAGAGTGGCCTCAGAAGAAATGAATACTGCTGACATCTTGATCTCAGACTTTTAGGCCAGAGTTGTGAGGAAATCAGTTTCTGTTGTTTAAGCCACCAGTTTGTGGTCTTTGTATGGCAGCTCTTGAAAACTAATACATAATCTATTATTATAATTATATATTTTGATACTCAAATTGTCCCATGTTTGGCCAGTAGGAGGTCCTTCCACCGGCTTCTTTTGTCCTTTTGACCTATCCCCATTATTTCATAAGCATTTTCTTACTTCTTGGCACAAGATGTTGCAGTCTCATATTGTACTTTAACTGTGCTCCTAGATCAGGCATTCATCCATGGAGCCCTAATTCCTTTTAGTGGAGAATAGTATGTAGAAAACACAGTTTGGATGCTGGTATGCTCATTGTGTAAGGTTAGTATAGATTCTGGGATCTCGGGAATCTGTGTATACTTATCTTCCCACCCCTCTCTTTGTCTCTGTGTCTACATGCATATTATGAGTACGTATTTTTAACTCTACTTTCAAATTAACACCACAATGCACAGTTTCTGACTCTCTTCTCTGACAATGAGATACCTAACTCTCCTCATCCTCAATCCTAGAATATACTGAAAGTAGTTTCATAATCACTAAACCATCACTGTGATAAACAAACCTACTAATTGAAGTTCAGTATTTGCTTATCATTCTTTTTGTCTTTAATCTAAAGATAAATAGTCCAAATATTGTGAGGTTATGTTGTTCATTTGAAAGTTTGCTTGTTCCTATTCCATTTCACTGATTTTTAAATCACCATTCTTGTTGACATTTTTGTTTTTAAAGGTTAAAATGTTAATAAAATTCAAAAGAAAAAATTTCAAGAAGAAATTCTGAGGAAATTCCATCTCTTACAACCCTTTCCTACCCTGTTTCCTCTTACATCTATAGGTAATTTCATTAGTTCGATTGATATGGTTTGACTTCATTTGGTTGATTTGTCATGTATTTTTTCCCACAAATAAGTTAATACACACACAAACACACACATGCACACGCTTTTAGTCCACCTTTTTTCTTACCCAAAAGATACTATACTCTGAAGGTTCTTCTGCATTTTGATTTTTCACTTAGTATATTCTGACAATAATTCCATATTAATTCTTAGAATTCTTCTTCATACTTTCCCACAGCTGTATAGTGCTCCATTGCATGGATGTTCTATAGTTTATTTAACTGACTTCAGTGTTTTAGCTTTTATATTTTTTACAATATTTTGCATTTTTTTACAGTGCTCTCATAAATAACTTTGTACATATATATTGACTCTTGAACGACACAAGCTTCAACTGTGTAGGTCCACTTATACCATGGATCTTTTTCAGTAAATTATAGTACTGTAAATTTATTTTCTCTTATACTTTCTTACTAATATTTTCTTTTCTCTAGCTTATTTTGTTGTAGGAATACAATATATAATATACAAAATGTGTGTTTATCAGCTATTTGTGGTATTGGTAAGGCTTGCAGTCAACAGTTGGCTATTAATAGTTAAGTTTTGGGGGGGGTGTTGAAAGTTATATGTGGATTTTAGACTGTATAGGGCTTTGATGCTCCTAATGCCCCACTGCATTGTCAACTGTACATATGTGTATATATATTCATATTGTTGGAGATGTATCTTTAGGAAACATTTCCCAAAATGGAATTACTGAATCCAAAAATAAATACATATTTAGTTAAATATTGTTAAATTCCCTTCCACATGGATTGTGCCATTGTGCATTCATACTAGCAAGGTTTATTTGCATATTTTTTTACAACCTCACTAACATCACGTGTTGTCAAGTTCTTAATTTGGCCAGTATGATAGGTGAAGAATATCTCAGTCTAGTATTATGTATATTTCTTTTATTTTTAGTGAAGGTGAAAATATTTTCATGTGGTTATGAGCTACATTTGAATTACCTGTTTGTTTTCCAGGTTTTTTTTGTTTTGTTTTTTGGTATTCATCCTTTTAATTTCTTTTAAATATTTTTATTATAAAGTACACATAAAATTTACTGTTCTAACCATTTTTAAGCATACTGTTCAGCAGTGTTAAATACATTCATATTATTATAAATATGAATTTCTGTGAATATGAATCCCTTATCAAATAAAGTTTGCACATCTTTTCTCTCATTCCATAGATTGCCTTTCATGTGGTTGATTGTTTCCTTTGAGCCCCAAATTTTGAATTTTTATGAAGCCTAATTTATTTTTTCTTTTGTCACCTGTGCCTTTGGTGTCCAATGCAAGAAATCATTCCCAAATCTAATGTTGTGAAGGCTTGACTTATGTTTTCGTTTAAGACTTTTTTGGTTTTAGTTCTTATGTTTAGGTTTTTGAGCCATTTTGAGTTAATTTTTGTGTATGATGTTATGTAAAGGTCCAACTTATTCTTTTACATGTGGATATCCAGTTTTTCTAGCACTATTTGTTGAAAAAACTGTCCTTTTCTCATTGAATGGTCTTAATACCCTTTTAAAAATCATTTAAGAGTATATGATAGGGTTTATTTCTAGACTTTCTATTCTATTCCATTAACCTATAGGTCTGCTTTTATGCCATTGCCACACAGTACAGATTATTGTAGCTGTGCAATGGGTTTTGAAGTCAAGAGGTGTAAGCCCTCTAGTTTTATTCTTCTTCATTAAAGATTTTATGGCTATTTGAGGTCCTTTGAATTCCATAGGAATTTTAGGATGGGGTTTTCTCTTTTTGCAGAAAGTATTGTTGGGATTTGATAGGGATTATATTGAATTTATGGATTATTTTGGGTAGTATCAGCATTTTAATGATACTAAAAGCCTTCCAATCTATGGACATGGAATGTCTTTCCATGATGTATGCCTTATTTAATTTTTTAAGCAGTATTTTGTAGTTTTTATTGTTCCTTCCTTAAGTTTTTAAGAATTATTTCTTTATCAGAGATATTAGTACTTCATCTGTGAGAGATGTTAAAAATCTTTTCTCTCAGGGTTTAACTTTGCTTATTGTAATTTTTTTTTGCCATGGAAAATTTTTATTTTTTGTAATCAATTTTATCTTCTTTTCATTCTTCTGGATTTTAAGGCCTCTGCTATAACCAGTTTATGCTAGAATTTACTAATATATTTTTACAGAACTTGTATGATTTCATTTGCTTGGGATCACTGATATACATAGATTGTATATGTTATGAGGTATAGATTTTATTTGGTCTTTCCTCCAAACATATATCCAGTTGTCCTAGCATCATTTAATAATACATACCTTCTTTTGGCTCTAGTAATCTAAGGTGACACCTTAATTTACTAAAAATCTATGTTGAGTTTACTTCTATTATAGTTCTTAGTCTGCCTATTCATATATCACTGTTTGAATTATAGAGAATTTAAAGTTTTAATATTTTGTTAGGCTAGCTTCCCATTAGTACTATTTCCTTTTTAGTTTTTCATAATTTTGCTTACATGCTTATTTACCACATAAATCTTAGTAGCTTCATAAAAAAACTTTTTAGTATCTATACTGGAATAAAGGTTTAAATACATAAATTAACTTGAAGAGACACGATATCTTTATGATTGTGAGCCATCCTACCCAAGACAAAGGAACATCTTCTTATTTGTTCAGAACTATTTTTGTGTCTTTTAGAAGTGTTTTAAAGTTTTTCTCATGTAGGCTTTGCCTTTTTTGTTAGGTTTATTCAAAGTTACTTTATTTGCTGCTTTGTTATGATAAATTCTCCTGTTTTTCCCTTATAGCCATTCTGTTGGGTTATTGCTTGTATATTGAAAGGGTATTGGTTTTTTAAAGATTGATCCTATCTATCTATTTATCATCTATCTATCTATCTATCTATCTATCTATCTATCTATCTATCATCTATCATCTATCTATCATCATCATCTATCTATCTATCTATCTATCTATCTATCTATCTATCTATTTATTTGAAAGAGAGAGAGAGGCAATGAGGGGAGGGGCAGAGAAAGGGCGAGAACCTGACTTGGGGTTTGATCTCATGACCTGAAGACCGTGACATCAGCCGATATCAAGATTCCGAGCACTCAACTGACTCAACCACCCAGACACCTCAAAGGATACTGATTTTTGTATGTTAATTCTGTGTTCTGATAGTTTATTGGATTCTTGCATTGCTTAAGGTAGTTTTATCATTGATGCTCTATGGTTTTTCAAAATCTCTGCAAAAAGAGGTAGTTTTACTTTTCCATTCTAATGCTGTAAGTTAGCAATTTTCAAGCTTTTTGGTCTCAAGACCCCTTTACACTCTTAAATTTTTTGGAGTTACTCCCAAGACATTTTGGTTATGTAAGTTATCTATTAATATTTACCTCATTAGAATTAAGATTCTGAAAATTATGTGTTATAAAAAAATAACAATGGTAAATCCAGTTTAGGCTAGCAGATTATTTTTTTAATGAGGTATTTTGTTAAGTTAATGACAAGATTGACATTATTGTGCACTTTTTAAAATCTCTTGACTTCTGGGTTAGAAGATAGGTGAATATATATGTTAATGCATTGAATCTTTTACATTATTTTTTCCGGCTGAACTATTTGAAGATTATCTGGCCTCATACAAGTATGTAGCTAAAAAGTAAAGGGATATTTTAATAACATTTTCAGAGAATCCAAACATTCTGATTAATACTCCAAACTTTGACTTTTTAAATATTCTATGTAATATGGAATCTGAATTTTTTTAATTGAAGCATAGTTGACACACAATATTCTGTTAGTTTCAGGTATACAACATAGATCAAACAAGTCTATACATTATGCTATCCTCACTACAAGTGTAGCTGTCAGCATGCAATCCTATATTACAATACCATTGCCTATATTCCTTATGCTGTACATATCATCTGAGTGATTTACTCATTCCCCATCTGGAAGCCTGAAACAAATTTAATGTATTTTTGTATGATGTTACATTACAACTCATTAGTTTATCTTGCAGTTTGAATGGGTCTTTTACTCATATATGACTTTGTTACATATGTATTGGAGATCATTATTTCACTGAGTTATGAAAATATTCCAAATATTAACACATTTCATTAGAAAATAGAAAAAATCCCTCATTTGTTAAGATTTCTACTGATCTCATCAGAAAAGACTTTATTGGGAAGCTGTCAAGCTTATAGTGGTAGATACAAGATTTCTAAAACTTGAATTTTGTCATTGGCAGCAAATCTTGCCAGTTGTTTTTCTTGAAGTTCACTTTGTGCATTTTCTAGAAAATGTCTGCCAGATAGCCAGTGTAAATAACTATAATTTATCTGTCAATTTTTGTCATGAAAGTAGTGTTCCATGAAATAAGTGCTAATTCAGCTCAAAACCGAAAGGATTGGACAAGTGATTTTCCTTGAGACAAACAGTATAATTTGGTATGCAACATAAGTCCTTTTTGCATACTTTCCCCTTTATCACATTGAATATTAAAAAGAAATGTACTCAAGGCTTGAGATTTAATAATATTAATAATTTTTACTACTAACAACATTTTGTAAGTGGTATTTGATTTTTTTTAGTTCCTGATAGTAAAGAATATAATAGTTACTAGTAAAATTTGATGTCATTATCATGATTCATGCAAAGATGCCAGTACTTTTAACCTGCATACTAGTATTGATACAATAGAAAAAAGTAAGTAATATCTTAGTATAATTTGGGGAAAACTCTTGACATTTTGAACTCCTTAAAAGAATCTTGGAATTACCTGGGGTTTAGAGACTACATTTTAAGAACGATGAATCTAATAGGTTTTTCTTTTCTAATTGCATTTACTAAATGCCTCCAATACAATGTTATACAGTAGTGGAAAAAGTGGATATCTTTATCTTACTCCTAATCTTAAGGATATTTAATCTCTTGTGATTCTCCATTAAGATACTGGTTTTAAGACCAAGTTGTATATATTTTATTATGTTTAAAAAGTATAGGGGCACTGGGTGGCTTAGTTAAGTATCTGCCTTTGGCTCAGGTCATGATATCAGGGTCCTGGTCCCACGTGGGGTACTCTGCTCAGTGGGGAGTCTGCTTCTCCCTTTGCACCCACGCCTCACTTGTGCTCTGTCTCAGTCTCTCAGATGAATATATCTTTAAAAAACAGTATATAATAATTCATGTATATACACACACATACACGCACATATATATGTATATATCTTAATATAGAATGGATTTTTAGAATTAGTTTGTTAATATTTTTATTTTTGGAATGATAAGTGAGATTGATTTGTAATTTTATTTTCTATTTCCTTTACAGATTTGGATTTTAATTTTACACTTGCTTTATATAAAGAATTTGGAAGGGGCACCTGGGTGGCTCAGTGGTTGAGTATCTGCTTTTTGCTCAGGTAGTGATCCCAGGGTCCTGGGATCAAGTCCCACATCGGGTTCCCTGTGGGAGCCTGCTCGTCCCTCTGCCTGTGTCTCTGCCTTTCTCTGTGTCCCTCATGAATAAATAAGTAAAATCTTAAAAAAAATAATTTGGAAGACTTACTTTTCTTTTCTGTGTTCTAGAATAATGTATGTAGCATTAGAATAGTCTGATCACTAAAGATTTGGTAGAATTCTCCAGTGAGCCCATCAAAGCATGGAGCTTTTTAGTTGAGAATTTTTTCTACATTTTCTCTGCTTATGAGTAAAAAATCTGTCTTTTTAAGCATTCTATCTCTCATCAAGTAAACTTTGTAAACTGTATTTTCTTTGGAAGTTTTTCATTCTATATAGGGTCTTCAAAGTTATTAACATAAAGATTTGCATCATTTTTATTTTTAAATTTTCAATGGTTGGTTTCTCACTATTTCTTGTGTTACATTTTTGCTTCCTTTTCCTCCCCCTTTTAAAGTATTTTTTCACTTTTTTGAGAAACCCAAGAATTTGATTTTTAATTAGATCAATGTCTTTCTTTTTACTACTTCATTGATTTTGTCCTTATCTTTATTATTCCCCTCGCTTTATTTCTTATGGTCTACTTTGTTGTTTTTCTCTTTAGCTTATAGCTAGCTTCTCTAGCACATTTATTTTTATCCTTTTGTTTTTATTAACAAAAGTGTTCAAGACTATAAATTTTTCTCTTATTTTAAATGTGTGCCATAATAATTTGCAGTCTTTCATTATCATTGTTTTTAGAAATTCTCAAATTGCTATTTGTTTTTTCCCTTTCAACTAAGAGCTGTTCAGTAGAAAGGGGCTTCTCCACTTAATATTCCATAGGAAAGGCCTTTTTGTATTTTATTTTATTAAAAAATTTCTAGGCTTACTGAATTTTTGTCAGATTACTATGTCTTTCATACTTATATTTTTATGAAGCTTACACTTTTGGGACACCTGGGTGGCTCACTGGTTGAGCGTCTGCCTTAGGCTCAGGGTATGATCCCGGAGTCCCAGGATCAAGTCCCACATAGGGCTTCCTGCATGGAACCTGCTTCTCCTTCTGCCTATGTCTCTGTCTCTGTCTCGCTCTCTGTGTGTGTCTCTCATAAATAAATACAATAATAAAAAAAAGAGGTTAGTGAAAATTAAGTAAAAAAAAAGAAAAAGAAACTTATGCTTTCAGTATGACTAATATATGGTAAACTTTTGTTAATATTTCATATGTTCTTAAGGTGAAGGTGTATTACTAACTCATGAGGATAAAAGTTTGATATGTATCTATAATATGCAACTTACGGTTTATACAGTTTCGGTCTGCTATATCTTTACCTGGCTTTTGTCAGTTTAATCCTTGTACTGACAATGGTGTGTTAAAGTATTTTTAAGTTATGTTTCTATCTCTTCTTCATGTCTCTTCATTTCTGCTTTATAAAGGTGGTTGCTGTACTAAGTGGTGCATGAATATTCATGAATATATTTATTATAAATTTTGGCATTGAGCATTAAAAATAGTTTTTGTTATGTTTAATTCTTTTTTTTTAAAGATTTTATTTATTTATTCATGACAGACAGACAGAGAGAGAGAGGAAAGACACAGGCAGAGGGAGAAGCAGGTTCCATGCAGGGAGCCCAACTCAGGACTCGATCCTGGGTCTCCAGGATCACACCCCCAGCAGAAGGCAGCGCTAAACATTCTTTTGATTAGATTGTACTTCATTTGATATAAAACTCACAACTCCTTCTTCATTATTGGTTCAGTTTGCTTTAGATGCCTCACCTTTTCTGAATCACTTTGTTTTAGGTGTGTCTTTAATTATGTAGCATGTAGTTGGATTTTATTTGCGAACCACATTGAAGTTGTGTCTTGTAATTGGTTTGTTAAGCCAATCCACATGTATTCATATGGCTGTTGTATTTCAACTTCGTAATATTGCAATGCTTTATTTGCTGGATTTTCCGTCTGTGATTTGTTTGCTTTGTTCTTTAATTTCTTTCTTTTTTTTTTTTTATTTATTTATGATAGTCACACAGAGAGAGAGAGAGAGAGAGGCGGAGACACAGGCAGAGGGAGAAGCAGGCTTCATGCACTGGGAGCCCGATGTGGGATTCGATCCTGGGTCTCCAGGATCGCGCCCTGGGCCAAAGGCAGGCGCCAAACCGCTGCGCCACCCAGGGATCCCCTGTTCTTTAATTTCTAAAATTTTCTTTGATATTTAGGAAGATTTGTATTTTTTTTCTAGTGGCTTCTTTTACACTTAAAATACATTTTGTAATGTATTTTTAGAGTCATTTATTTCATGTTTTGTTTTCTAATTTGTCAGCTTTTAATTGTACCTTTGACCTATTGCCTATAAAACTATGAGCTTATTTGGGATCCCTGTGTGGCGCAGTGGTTTAGCGCCTGCCCTTTGGCCCAGGGTGCTATCCTGGAGACCCGGGATCGAATCCCCAGGCTCCCGGTGCATGGAGCCTGCTTCTCCCTCTGCCTCTCTCTCTCTCTCTGTGTGACTCTCATAAATTAAAAAAAAAACAAAAAAAGTATGAGCTTATTCTACTTTATTTTTCTCTTTTCTGTGTTATGTTTTACTTGGACTATTTATACATTTTCAGAGCATACTTTGTTTTTGTCTTCATATTTATTTTTTGGCTTATATCCACATTGACATTTCTCCAGAAATGGTTAGATGATACTCATTTGCTTGTAGAATGCATAAGAAGGGCTTACGTGTACTGTATTCCATGAGTTATTCCATGTTTAAAACTGTTTTCTTAAACAAACAAAAACATATATATATTATATAGCCTTGCTATTATAGCCTTGCTATTTGAAGGATAGCTTGGCTGCATATAAAAATCATGCTTCATATTTCCTTTAGTTTTTGAAAATACTGTTCTGTTGTTGCCTAGTGTAATTTACTTTTGAGAAGTCTGATATCCATACAATTTTCTTGCTCTTATGAATTTGATTTTTTCCCCTTAGACTCTGTTTTTTCTTTATTTTTATAATCTAAAATTTTTTTAATAGGCTATGTCTCAGACCTGATCATTGAGGATCGGTTTTCTAGGATATCTGGTAAGCTCTTTCCATATGTGGACTATAGCAGAGGTTTTTAACTAAGAAAGTTATATAGTACCCATAGAGTCTCAGAAATATTTTCATGGAGCCCCTAGCACCCCCCCCACACACACAAAAATGTATCATAGTTTACTAAGTACTCTGATCTAAACAACTTAAGTATTTATGTCCTAAGAACTTGGTGGCCATTTAAAAGTACTTGAGAGAAAAAAATTTTTCTCCTGACTCAAGTCACCTCCTTTAGGGGATGAGGCTATTGAACACTGTACAGTTTCTCAGACCTTAGAATCAAATTGGATACTGCCTGTTCCACATTGGTTCTTATATTATATTTGCTTTTATTGTAACAACTATTGACAATTCAACTTTGCAAAGATTTCATGCCATGAAAAGAAATGTAGTACTATCTAATGTTGAATCTGTGAAGTCCTTTGAATCTGTGAGCTATTTTGAACTAGTTTGTGTGAATTTCAGCAGATGTCAGATATTACTGTATTTTCCTTACAAGTTAAAAATATTCTGTGTTATGTCTATGAGTCCACTCTGCATACTGGTATGCCTCAGCATACCATTTGGGAAACATTGATTAGAACTCTTCTTTTACTTTTAGAAAGTTCTTTTGTTGTATTAATTTATTTTTATTTTTTATTTTTTGGAGTTTATGTTTTAACATTTATTTTTTAATATTTTACTTAAATTAAATTTGCTAGCATATAGTATAGCACCCAGTGCTCATCCCATTTGTTGCAAAATTTTAAATATTAGTTCTTTTTCTTTGTAGTATTTTCCTATTTCAGGAACTCCAACTTATATTTGTTATGCATTCTTTCACTATCTTAACTACCTTCTTTTTTACTTTTTCATGTCTTCCCCCCTAGTTTGATCAAGAAATAATTAACATACATTATTGTATAAACTTAATGCATACGGCATAATGGTTTGATTTACATAGGTTGTGAAATATTACAATAGGTTTATTTAAGATGGGTATCTTCTTATGTGGGTACAATAAAAAGAAATGAAAGAAAAAAATTTTTGTTATTTTATGGCTAAATAATATGCCATTTATCATTCATCCATTGATAGACACTTAGGGTTTTTTCCTTCTCACCATATTTTCACTATTGTAAATAATGCTGCAGATTTGGAGTATAGCATGGGTTTGCAGTTATCTTTTTCAGGTAAGTATTTTCACTTCCTTTGGATATATTTCTAGAAGTAGAATTACTGGGTCATATGGTAGTTCTGTTTTTAATTAAAAATATTCTCCATGCTATTTTCCATAGTGACTGTTATCAATTTACAATCAAATCAGCAGTATACTAGGGTTCCCTTTTTTCTACATCCACACAGCTTTTATTATCTCTTATTTTTTTATGATGGCCATTTTAAGTCATGAGACGATAACTCATTGTGGATTTAATTTGTATTTTTCTAATGACTAGTTACATTGACCATCTTTTTTCATATACTTGTTGACCTTTTGTTGACTGAGCCAGCCAGGGGGACCCTCTTTGCTCATTTTTAAACTATGTTATTTGGTTTTTCACTATTAATCTGTATGAGTTCTTTATATATTTTGGATATTAATCCTATATCAGATATATGGTTTGCAAATATTTTTTTTCTATTAAGTAGGTTTTCTTTTCATTTTGATGAGTTTCTTTTGCTGGACAGATTTGTGGTTTGATGTGAGCCTACTTGTTTTTTCTTTATTTTGTTGCTGTGCTTTAGTATCATATCCACAAAATCATGACCAAGACCCATGTCCTTTATTCCTGTTTTTTCTGGGAGTTTAATGATTCGGGACTTAAATTTAAGTCTTTAATCTATTTTGAGTTAATTTTTGTGAGTGGTATAAGATAAAGGTCCAGTTTAATTCTTTCACTTGTGAATATTCAATTATCCTAGAGTTATTTGTTGAAAATGGTGTCTGTTCTCCATTCTTGGCTCCCTTGTTAAATATTAATTGACTATATCTGCTTGGGTTTATTTCTGAGGTCTTAATTCTGTTCTTTTAGTCAGTTTGTCTATTTTAATGCAAGCACTATACTGTTTTGATGACTAGCTTAATTAGTATAGTTAGAAGTCAAGCAGTATAGTGCCTTCTATTTTGTTTTTCTTTCTCGGAATTGTCTAGGCTATTTTTGAGGTCTTTTGTGGTTCCATATAATTTTTAGGAGTGGTCTTTTTTTTCCTACATCTGTAAAAATACCATTGGTCTCTTGATAGGGGTTGCATTGAATTTATAGATAACTTTTGATTTTAACATTATTGTTCAGTCCATAAACATAGGATACCTTTTCATTTATCTGTGCCATCTTCAATTTCTGTCCTCAGTGTCTTGTGTTCAGAGTAGAGGTCTTTAACATCCTTAAATTTATTCCTTAGTATTTATTGTTTTTCATGCTATTATAAATGATATTGATATTTTTATTTCTTTTTCAGAAAATTTGTTTTTATGTATAGAAATGCTACTGATTCTTGTGTGTTAGTTTTGTAGCCTGCACCTTTCCTGAATTCATGTATTTTTTGGTTGAGTCTCTAGGATTTTTCTACATGTAAAAATCATGCCATCTATAAATAGCGACAAATTTACTTCTTCCTTTCCAAGTTGATTCCTTTCCTTTTCTTTCCTTTTGCTTGTCCTTTCTCCTTTCCTTTCATTTTCCTTATCCTTTCTTTTCTGTTTTCTGGCTTTTTTGCCTGATTGCTTTAGTTAGCATTTCTAATGTTATGTTGATTAGGAGTGGTGAGAGTGGGCACTCTTGTTGCTGATATCAGAGGAAAGTTTCAACTTTTTTATCATTGGGTATGATGTTAGCTGTAGGCCTGTCATATATGGCCTTTATTATGTTGGGATGTGTTTTTTCTATGCCTAATTTATCAAGAGTTTTTACCATAAATAAATGTTGAATTTTGTTAAATGCTTTTTCTGCATCTATTGAGATAATAATATGATCTTTTCTTTTATTCTGTTACTGTGATGTGTCACATTGATTGGTTTACATATGGGGGGCCATCCTTGCCTCTTGGGTGAATCCCACTTGATTATGGTGAATGATCTTTTTAATGTGCTGCTGAATTTGGTTTGCTAGTATTTTATTGAGAATTTTTGTATCTATATTCATCAGAGATACAGCCTATAGTTAACCTGTAGTTTCCCATTTTAGTAACATCCTTTTCAGGTGTTGATATCAGGATAACGCTGGCCTTATAAAGTGAGTTTGGAAGTGGTCTCTTCTTTTGAAGTTTTTGGAAATGTTTAATAAGAATTGTTTTAATTCTTCCTTAAATGTTTGGCAAAATTCACCAGTGAACTTGTTTAGTCCTAGGGTTTTCTTAGTTGGAAGATTTTTTTTTTAATTTATTTATCTACTTGAGAGAGAGGGAGAGAGAGTGAAGGGGTAGAGGGAGAGGGAGACCCTACACTGGGCAAGGAGGCTGACACAGGGCTTGATCTCACAACCCGGAAATCACGACCTGAGGTGAAACCAAGAATCAGATGCTTAACAGACTGAGCCAACAGGGGCCCCCTAGTTGGATTTTTTTTATTACTGATTCAATCTTCTTGTTAGCAAAAAGTTTATTCAGATTTTGTATTTCTTCTTTATTTAGTCTTTTTTTTTAAGTTGTATGTTTTTAGAAGTTTTTCATTTCTTCTAGGTTGATTTTTTGGTGTTTAGTTCATACTAATCTCATGATTCTTTCAATTTCTGTGGTATTCATTATTATGTCTCCTTTTTTTTGTTCATAATTATGTTGATTTAGATTCTTTTTTTCCCCTTCACTTGTTTAGATAAGGGTTTTAATTTCTGTTTATCTTGTCAAAGAATGAACTCTTGATTTGGTTATTTTCTGTGCTATTTTTTTCTGTTCTGTATTTCATTTATTTTTGCTTTACTCTTTTATTTCCTTTTGTTTTTTTTCTGCTGACTTTGGGCTTAGTCTGTTCTCCTTTTTCCAGTCCTTAGGTATAGAGTTAGGTTGTGTTTGGGATCTTTCTTGCTTCTTAATATATGGGTTTATTGTTATAAACTTTCCTTTTAGAACTGCTCTTGCTGCATCCTACAAGTTCTGGGGTGTTATATTTACATTTTTGTTTGCTTCAAGAAATTTTGGTTCCCATTTAATTTCTTCTTTGATCTAGTGGTTGTCTTAGTGGTTGTCTTTTAAAACTCACTTTCATTTTTCTTTTTTTTTTCAATACTTGTTTTTATTCAATTTATTTGGAGAGCATTTGTAATTTCATCATTATTTCTGATTTGATTTCTGTCTTCTATTTTTTTTTCTGAATTAAAAAAATCTGAGTTCCATCATTTCTCTCTTCTTTTTGGTCATTTTACTTCTTAGTTTTTGAATTTCTGTCTCAATGTTTCATATTCCCCAAATACTTACTGGAGAATATTCAATACCATTGAAAATATTGTAGTATAGTCTTCTTTTGCTTTATATTTGGGTTTTCATCAGTTGAATTATTTTGATTCTCAGCTGGTATTTTCTACTTCTAGTAGTTCTGTGACTCAACTATCTTGAATAGGGCTGGTAATATTGATGTGTGTTGTGAGGTTTCTAGTTCAAAAACCTCTCATTTTTGCCACTCACAGTTATACATAGTTTATTTATAGATGGCTTCTTTGGAAAGTAGTGAGGGGTCTGTGTGTGGAGGGTATGTGTGCCATTCTTTTTTTTTTTTTTCTTCAGTGTGTCCTACAGTATCCTGAATTTGCCTTTCTGGCTTTTTTCTCCCTTTATGGTGTAATTTCCAGTGGGTGCCTTTCTCTCCCTCTCTTTCTCAGCATTGCCTTTTCAAGACTGTCTGTTGTAATCCTATTCATTTTGATGTCCCTTACCTATAATTAACACTTTGATTTATTTGGACTTCTGTTCCCAGTATTTTCACATCTAGAGTAGACTTTCCCTTTTCAAGGATAATTGAGTATAATCATAGACTTTCCATTTCATTCTTCTCTCTTCTGTACAGTGTGTTCCCTGGATTCCGACTTACTGTCTTAAAGATTTGGGTTAGAATATTAAGAAATACCTCCACTGAAAAGAGGTGTCTGATTTTTCTACATAAAGCTAATTTGATTTCTGTAGTGTTCCTTGTATTCTGGTTATAATGTAAATATATGTTTATTTATTCTTATTTTATTTATTCTTATTTTTAATGTATATGTTTATTCTTATTGGTCTCATTTTTTTATATTATTCTTACTGTTGATCTGTGTCATTTTTGGAAGATTATTTTGTAATATTTTATTCATATGATCACTATTTAGCTATATTCACTGTACTTTATTAAAAAATGAAAATTTAACACGTTTCATTTGTACTTCACATTGCCTTTAAGCTCTAATCATTTACTATAATCTATAAAAATGGCTCAAATAAACAATGTTGTTTTTATGGAACACTGGAAATTATATTCCATGCCTTGAAGTACTCAAATGTAAAAGTTTTAAGCAATGTCATGTTGATGAAACAAAACAATTCTGGGCCGTCAGATTTTAGGTTTTCTACACAATTTACAGTCTTGCACTAAAAGTTAAGCTCTAAATTCTTTTAATATGGTTTGGAATATTTTTTTTAAATTGATCCTGCCAGATTTATAGCTCCAATGGAACTGAACTGTACATAATTCTCTACATGTACTAGGGTCTGTTAGCCTATTGACATACCTCAGAGATGCAGTCAGTTTGGTTCTAGACTATCACAATAAAACAAATATTGTAATAAAGTAAGTTAGATGGTTTTTTTGGTTTCCTAGTATGTATAAATATTATGTTTATACTATAGCTTACCAAGTATGAAATAAAATAGCATCATGTCTAAAAATAGTGTACATACTTTATTAAAAATACTTTATGGCTAAAATATGCTAACCATCATCTAAGCTTTCAGCAAGTCATAATTACTGATCATACATCATCATAACAAATACAATAATAATGAAAAAGTTTAAAATATTATGACAATTACCAAAATGTGACACAGAGTCTTGAAGTGAGCAAATGCTATTAGAAAAATGGTGGATAGACTTTTTTGACACAAGGTTGTACAGACCTTCAATTTGTAAAAAAAATTCAATATTTGTGAAATACAAGAAAGGTCAACCACAATGAAATAAGGAATGCCTGCATTTCTTGGCTCAAATAGCCTTTGCCTTCCGTATTTTCTTGGTTAATGTAGAGTCATTTTTCAAGACTCTTCTTGGGTGCTACATCCATCAGGATTCTTTCCTGAGTGACCTTCAGAGTAGGTAACTTGGAATGTGCATCCTTGGAATGTGATCCTGTCAGCGCCTCCATCATCACACTTTTCACAGTATACTGAAGTTACTATGTACATAATAGCCTGACCCACTTGATTGAATATTTTAAGGGGAGGAGTCTTGCTTTATTCACTTTTTTTATTCCTATCAAGTATGACACCTGGGACATAATTGATTTTCAATAAGAATTTGTCAAACAGAATACCAAAAATAAAGGCTCAGAAGTGCAAAGACAATGTTTCGTACTTGGTACACTGTGGTCTCTAGAATGAAACCTAATGTGAGTAAATAAAATTTTAGAATAAGTAAAATGCCAGATTATACTTTTTGGTTAATGAATCCTATTTTCTGCCAAATGGATCAATTTTATTTAAAATAAAAAAGTGTTATAATGATAATAAACAGTTGCTGATTGACTTTTTTTCTAGCTAGGTTTATTACAGTGATGATACCATCTTGTATGTAAAACATTGAGAACCCTTACTTAAGTGTCAAATCTTATTCATTACAGAGTCCAGGTACTTACAGACTGTGAACATAAAAGAGAGAGGAGCTACTTGGACCATCTGTGAGTCCGGTCCTCACACTACCATGGTATTCTAGCCAGCTGAGTTGTTCACTTGTTAGAAATAGCATGTGAAACCACATTGAGATTATCTTTCTAGTGGTAATAATAGTTTTGACAATTGCTATGCCCAGTACAGAGATAGCTCCTTGTTTATAAATTGGCAACCTGCTATGGGATACTTAGTGTGTGAATATGGCCTTAACTGTTCCAAAAATTGTAAATCATAGAATCCTTGCTGCTTGCATACACACTAATTTTTAATATTGAAATCATCATTTAGATATCATTCCTAGGATACATAGGCATTTTGGACCCAAACTAAAATGACAGTTCTGAAAAAAAAGTCACACCAGCAGGATTTTTCATTCTGATAAACTAACATGATGTGTAAGAAATATAAGTATATACTATTTTCAAGATCTCAGGTGGAAGTAAGTGAATTTTATCCAACCTTCCCTTACTATATCTAATTTGGAAAAAAATTCTGAATATATATGAATAATTGACACACTGGCATCTATTTGTAACTCATACATAAGTGGATTACTTAGAAATTTACATAGCACAGAGTAATAGAGTAATAGGCATTTGGACAGTATATGCAGATTTATTTTTAATCTTTGCTTGTCATTGATTAACTGTTTAAGCCTGTTCAGAACACTTAATCTCTAGGTATCAGAAAGATTACCTCAACTGTAAAATGAGAAAGTTTCAGAAGACAATTTATAGACAATATTCTCCTGCCCTGTGAGTCAGATACACAATTTAAAGCTAAAACATGTATTTCTATTGATGTGAAACTGGAGTGTACCGAATTAAATGTTTTTTATAGGAAACTGAACATTATAATAGGAAAACATCTCCAGATATATTGAGATTTATACTTCCAGGGAATTGTAATACCTTAGAAACATTTAAACTTGAGTATTTCAGGCAGCCTGGGTAGCTCAGCGGTTTAGTGCCCCCTTTGGCCCAGGGAATGATCCTGGAGACCTGGATCGAGTCCCACATCGGGCTCCCTGCCTGGAGCTTGCTTCTCCCTCTGCCTGTGTCTCTTCCTCTCTGTCTCTGTTTCTCATGAATAAATTAATAAAATCTTAAAAAAATAAATGAGTATTTCAATTAATAAGTCATGTCTTTTTTATATACACACCTGGGATAGTTTTAGATTCAATCTGTCTACATAGGAAGAAATTAAGGAAGGGATGCCTTTTGGAATGATACTAGGAATTTGTCTTGCAGTTATGTTTTTATAGAAATTACACTGTTTTTACTTATATATGTTCTTTTGTATTATTTTGGGTAGTTTGGAGAGGGTATGGGGATGATTGGTACCCCCTTAGACTTTTTACAAAGAAGCTTTTTAATAGAGAATCTTTAAATACCCTTTGGCTATCATTTTTTCCCCACTAATGCTGCCTAGAACTGAGTTGTAGATAGGTGTTTCAAAAACCAGGCTGCTTTGTAGATCCTTGAAATGTTACAATAATGAGAATTTGGCTTATATTTATTGAATTTGTTCTTTATCTTACATGTCTTTAGTTGTAATATTTCATATTTTGATTTTACTTATAATGAGAGATATTTATAAAGGCTTTGTATTTATAAATCATAGATCAGGTTTTAGAGAAACATAGCCTTTTCAAACTATTTTAGATCTTCGTGGTTTTAAATGTGGCACATCACAATCTTGTGAATACTTAAAAATGTGATGAATAGAGCATTCAGACTGGGCTGACTTTCTGCAGGTCCTATTTCCAGTGACAAGTTATTGCTAAGACAGCATTATCTTTCTTCTTTGTTCCTGCTTTGTGTTTGCCATTGTCTTGCTTCAGCTGCTAAGACCTCCATCAGAAAGTGAGGAAGTGATAAAGTTTAGATAATATTATTCTTTCTTCTTGAAGACTGAGACTAAAAATGACTGAAATGATCTTTTAATGCATTGTTAAAATTCAGTTATATTCTGACACATTTAGTAGCTATATAATTATTGGAAATTTCTTAGAAAAACAGAGACCTTTGTGGACCTATCCTTTAGGGGAGATTGGTCTACATCAAAAGATCTCTCTTTAGATAGAAAAGACTATTCTTTTTTATTTGCCTGAAATATTCTGTTTGTATGTCTTATTATCTAAAAAGTTAAGAATGATTGTTTATCAGTAATTATACAAAATGTCCTAAGAGAGCTGGAGGAGAAATGAAAATGGCTTATGAATGGTCTAATTTTCTTTAGTAAAATAATTTGGAGAAGAAATGAGAGGGGTAAAAGCTTTTTCTACTATGTTGGTAAGAAACTTGCCAATCATCTTTGGGTTTAGAAGCATGATGTTACTTGAGTATTTTTTTGTTAGTGCCTTGTAGAATCACATCAAACAAATTTTAATTTTTTCCCCATGAAAAATTATTCTTATCCTCTGTATTTATGTTAATTATGAATAAATCTAGTTGAGTAGTATTCCATTGTATGAGTAACACAGTATATTATCCATTCAGCTGTTGATGAACATTTGGGTTGTTTCTTCTTGTTATTATTTATTATAAATAAAGCTACTCTAAATACTTGTGTAAAAGTCTTTGTATGGAAATACTCTTTTATTTCTCTTATAAAAGTATGAAAGAAACAGTTAGATCTTATGGTAGCTATGCTTCACTTTTTAAGAAATTGTGAAACTTTTCTGAAGCAGTTGTACCGTTTAGTATTTTAATAGTATAAGAGAGGTACGGTGCCTTCAAATCCTTAGTAACACTTGGTATGGTCAATCTTTTAAATTTTAAGCATTCTAAAAGATGTTTAGTGGTGTCTTATTGTGGTTTTAATTTGCCTTTCTTAATAGTGATGTTGAGAATCTTTCATTGTGCTTATTTACTGTCTGTTTATCTTCTTGGGTGGATTATCTCTTCAGCTCTATTTTTGGATCTATTTATCTTTCGGCCAGTACCATACTGTATTATTGACTGCAGCATTTTTGGTAATAAGTTTTGAAATTAGGTGATGTTAGTCATTTTTTTCAAACTTGTTTTTATTACTCTAGGTCCTTTGCATTTTTATATGAATTGCAGAATAAGCTTGTCAATTTCTTTAAAAAAATTTCTTTGGATATTGATTAGGATTGCATCACATCTCTAGCTCAGTTTAGGGAGAATTGGCAACTTAACAATATTGAGTCACTTGACTCATGCACATAATACATATCTTTCTTTAATTTAGGTATTTCTTAATTTCTTTTGGAAAAGCTTTGTGGTTTTCAGTGTATAAGCCTTACATATCTGCATCAAGCTCATTCCTAAGTATTTCACATTTTAATGTTATTTTAAAAGACACTGATTTTTACTTTCAATTTTTGGTTATTTATTGCAATTTTCTGCATAATGATCTTATATCCTAAAACTTTGCTAGATTTACTCTTACTACCTTATTTTAAATTTATGGGGTTTTCTAAATAGATGATCATGTCATTTTGTGAATAAGCATGATTTTGTTCTTTCAATCTGGGTGCCTTTTATTTATTTTACTTGTCTTAGTAATGGCTAAAATCAACAACATGAGAAACAATAAGTGTTGGCAAGGATATGGAAAAAAAAGGAACACTCGTGCACTGTTGGTGAGGATGTAAAGTGGTGCAGCTGCTATGGAAAACAGTGTGGTGGTTCCTCAAAAAGTTGAAAATAGAATTACCTCATGATCTACCAATCACACTCCTGGGTGTTTACCCAAAGAATACAAAAATTCAAAGAGATATATGTACTCCTATATTTATAGTAGTACTATTTGTGATAGCCAAAATATGGAAGCAGCTCAAGTGTGCATTGACTGATGAATGGATAAAGAAAATGTGGTATATTATTCAGCCCTAAAAAGAATGAAATCTTGTCATTTGCAATGACATGTATGGAGCTGGAGAGCATAGTGCTAAGTGAAATAAGTCAGGTAAAGACAAATAAATACCTTATGATTTTACTTATAAGAAACAAAACAAATGAACAAAGGGAAAAAGTAAGACAGAAAGAGGCAAACCAAGAAATAGACTCTTAACTATAGAGAACAAACAGATGGCTACTACAGGGGAAGTGGGCAGGGGATGGGTTAAATAGGTGATGGGTATTAAAGAGGGCACTTGTAATGAGCACCAGGTGATGAATGGAAGTGTTAAATCACCACAGTATACACCTGAAACTAATATTACGCTTTATGGTAACAAATTGGAATTAAAATAAAAACTTAACATACAAGCAAAAATCTGTAGAATCTGTATTGACATCCTCTATTTCCTTCCTTATATTGGTAATTTGCATTTTCAGTGTTTTTTTTTTTTTCTGATCACTCAGACTAGAGGTTTAGACTTTATAGATTTTTCTCAAATATCTGTCTTTTGGTATTATTGATTTTATTCTATTTTATTTTGTGTTTCACTTTTCCACTCATATTTATTATCTTCTTTTCTTGCTTTCTTTGGGTTTCACTTGATCTTTATTTCCAGTTTCCTTAGGTAGAAGCAGAATTCTCTGGTTTCAGACATCCTTTATTTTCTGATATAGATGTTAGGTGCTATATATTCCTCCAAAGTTTTGCTTTATTGACACTCCACACATTTTGATACATTGGCTTTCATTTCTGTTTGATAATAATGTTCTCTAATATTCTTAATCATCTTTTTTTGACCTACAGATTGTTATTTAGAATTGTCTTTGTTAAGTTTTTAAGTATTTGCAGATTTTTCAGAGATCTTTCTTTTATTGATTTCTAAATTCCATTGTTGTTCATTGTTGTCCACTTTGTATTACTTTAATCCTTTTGAATTTAATGAGATACTTTGTGGCCCACAATATAGTTTATCTTAGGAAATGTTCTGTATTCCCTCATAGAGAATGTGTAATATTACTGGGTAGAGTGTACTTAAGTGTCAGTTGGGTCAGTTTAGTTGATAGTATTCAAATCTTTTACATTCTTGATGATCTCCTGTCTATTTGTTCTATCAGTTGTTGCGAGAGGTACAGAAATAAGCAACTGTGATTGTGGATTTATCTCTTTTCTTTGCAGTTTTATCAACTTCTGCTTCATTTATTCTTTTAATTGAAATATAATTGACATATATGCTTCATTTACTTTAAAGTATTATTAGGGGGGAACTCTGGGTGGATCAGCGGTTTGGCGCCGGCCTTTGGCCCAGGGCGCGATCCTGGAGTCGCGGGATGGAGTCCCGCTTCGGGCTCCCGGCATGGAGCCTGCTTCTCCCTCCTCCTGCGTCTCTGCCTCTCTCTCTCTTTCTCTCTCTATGTCTATCATAAATAAATAAATAAATAAATAAATAAATAAATAAATAAATAAATAAATAAATAAATAAATAAATCTTTTAAAAAAGTATTATTAGGTTAGGATATTTAGGAAATTGATATCCTCCTGATGAATTGACTCCTTTATCATTATGAAATGACTTTTTTTAAACAAAACTACTCTATCTGATATTAGTCTAACTCATATGCGGGAGAGGAGGACATTTGCATGGGAAAAAGTGGCAGCAAAGACAGGAGATAGTTTATATAGAGGAGGATTGATCAAGCAAGTTAGTTAAGGATAACAGTACTAGGTTTCTCACTGTCTGAGAAAGACACACAAATTTGGAAAGAAAGACAACCAGAATATATGGGTGATGTTGGATTAGAATTACAAATATCAGAAATTCATGAATCTATTAATGAATTCATGGTTTTAGAGATAAATATAAATGTCCATATGTCTGTGTTTTTGAGTGTTTGTGTTTATGTGTGTCATGAATACTTATATCCCCTAGTTCTATTCACCAAGAGAGTCTGGGAATAACAACATACCAGTAGCAACCGATACATAACATACATCATTTTCTACTAAAAGGAACTGGGACTTCTTAGTGAAATGGCTGATTCTGGGATGGAGAAACTCGAGTATAAAGATGAGCCTGGAATATCTTGTATCAGTAAGGAGGTTCTCAGAAAATGAGGAGGTGTGTCCAAAATTTATAGAATTCAGCCTGTCACTCTCCAAATCTGGTTCACATTTCTGTTGGATTATATAATGATAATTATGGATTTTAACCAATTGAATAATACAGTAAACCAGGAGTTAAATGAGTAATACATACATACATACATAATACATAAAGGTTTGATGAGGAATGGTATACTAATAAAATTCTACAATACTTTTCCATAAAATGTTTATTAATTGCAAAGGAGGAAAAGCTATTTTATAGTGGAAAAGTCTGGAGAATGCCACCATAATTAAATATTCATAATAATGGGACAGTTTGAACCTGTGTGCCACCAGTTGGGATACAAAAAGAACACAGTATCGCTTCTGTGATATTCCTGTCAAATATGCATAAACTTAATCTCTTAATGGGAAAATATCAAGTAAATTGCAAACTGAATTAACATTCCATAAAATAACCTGTCCTCTTCAGAAATGATCAAGTCTTATAAGAGTTGAAGAAATACTGAGAAACTTACAGAATGAAGTGGAATTATAAGACATGATAATATATGATTCTAAAGTCTTTTTTTTTCTTTTTGCTTATAGTGAATATTATCAGGACAAATGAAACTAACAGGGTCTCTGCATTAGATGGTAACAATATTATGTTTCTGATTTTGATGGTTGTGTTGAAATTATGTGGGAGAATGTTCATCTTTGTAGGAGATACACACTAAAATATTCAGGTATCATGAGAGTATCCCATTGGCAATCTTTTCTTAATGGCTCATGATAAAAAACTGTCTTATATTGTACTTGCAGTTTTTCTTTAAGTTTATGGAATGGCTAACTCAAAATTTCCAGTTTTCAAATAAAAATAAGTTTCAAAATGTGTCAGAGTTGTAATCTACTCTGAGTTGTGTTATTGGCTAATTTTAACATTATTCTAAGGAATGTAATGAATTTTTTCTTAAAAGCTTTAAGTAGCCTTGAACTATCTGAGCTATTTATGATAATAGCCTCTCTGGTATGAAAAGAGAGTGAAAACTTTTTTATGGTGAAAGAAAATGGAAGGATAGGGAGTTTAATTGATTTTCTCTGCTTTAAATAATTGTTACAGTAAAATATTGGCTTCCTTATTTCCAATCCAATTCCTAAAAGTATTTTATAACTTAAAGTAGTTAAAATTATGCCCAAATACCTTAACAGTTCTGGTCCTGTATTCCTTGTTTATAAATGAGAGGGTTAAAGTATTCTCCAGCTCCATGACAATAGATTGTACTATCTCTTAGGGGTTCATGTATAGAACTACTGGAGTCTGGTATGATTGTCACTCTAAGGAAAACTCCTTAACAATAAAATGTCTTCCTTGTGGTTTGAAATTCCTTATATTATATCTATTACATCAGGTTAAGATTTCTTAAAGTGTCCTTTATAAAGTAGTGATTTTTTTTAAGGATCTTGTGAAATACATAAGAAAACTCTGGGTAAAACTGATTGCTTTACCCAACTTTTCAAAACTTTAAAATGCCAAAATGCTTTCTGATTCTATAAGGGAAATATACAATTCATTTATTGTCATACTTAGTTTTCCAGGAAACTCTTTGAAGAGCACCTAATGGAAGTATTGTTTTATGGAAAATATTTTGGGAAGGGCTAGGTGAACACAAAGTGCATCATTAGAGAATATAAATGAATCAATTTTATATGTAAAATATTAGCTCAGAATATTATTTTGTATCAGAAAATAGTCCTGGAGTACTACCCTAAAAGTTGGCAGTAGCTCTACTCTCAAAATCTCAGGCCATGGCTTATTTTAGTGGGAGGACAGACTCTACAGTAACACTGAGTCCAAAGTTTGATCAGCCAAATGGTATCAGTGTCACATGGTGGAAAAAACACAGACTGGGAACCACGTTGATTTGGGTTACATCCAGATTCTTTCAATTCCATATTCTGTATTGTTGGTCAGCTCAGTTACCACTCTGAGTCTCAATTTCTTCATTGCCAAAATGGAGATGAATCAAGAATGATAATAACAGTAGTTTTAGAAGCAGATACGTGGGTAACACAGCTAGGTACTATTCTAATCACTTAATATATATTAAATGATTTGATCCTCACCAAAATATCACTTAATCTTTTCTTATTTCTATATAAAATTCTGACCATACAGGATTGTTGTGGTAATTAGATAAAATGTACAAAATTTTTGTACAGTGCCTGAGACAGATTGAGCACTTAGTACATCACCGTTATCATCACCGTTATCATCCACATCATGAAGATCCTGGCTGCCAGGGATGCGTAGGTAGGGAAGAGGTGGAGCTGAAGAGGGTGTGGTAAGCTATAAAAAGGAGACTGGAAGAGCACTGTAGGTAAATTTTAAATAGTTTTCGCAGTCTTCCCTGTGGCTAATTGTGGCCATAGCTTCCCACTCTTTATTATTTTTACACACTTAAAATCTTAAATTTCCTCCTACACTACGGCATCACTTTGAGCAAACATGTTTGTTTATCCACAGATCTGTTTTCTATTAAATGCCTACTATGCATGGGTAATAATATAAATAAAATATGTCAGATGATCATAAGCACAATAACACAATAAAGAAAGTAAAGCAGGAGATAAAAAGTATAGGGCTGAGGGTGAGGTTAAGTTTTATACACTTGCTTTCACACTTGTTTACAATTTCTGGAGATAAGTCTACACAGCATAGAAAAAGGCAAAAAGGGAAGAGATGGAGAGAAAGGGAAAGAATGAAAGTATAAAAACTGTGATTGGCATTTAACTTTTGTTTTATTCAGTCAAAAGAGTGGAATGAAGCAATACCTCCCTCAGTACCTGAAATGCCTTTCTACCTTATACACCTGGGCACATTTTAAAAAGGAGTATTCTGAAGCCTTGATTCTGTCATTCAGACAACCTGATTCCATCGACTTCTTCCGTTTTTCCATGGCCTTAGGTATTTGCTAACCTAATGCCTCACAAATGGCTAATATATTGCTGTGCTAAGCAGCATTTCTGCTGTCAGCGGTGCACCAGAAAATGAAGCACCTCACAAGGGAATCATTGAATTAAATGGTGCACAGTGGACTGGTTATGTTCTCTTCCACTTTGGAATGACTTCACCTTCTCAGTTCCCAAGTGAAATAAAACTTCTTCCATCTGTGCTAGACTTGTATTCTGAAGGAGTTTTGGGATTTATGATTCTTAGAGATGGAAGGCAGGAGCAATGAAGCACTAACAAAATGTAAATTGCCACAATGGCTTTTGTAACTGTTACTATTGATGGAGGAGTTAATTGCCTGTGTACTTCATTTTTAACTATTGAGCTTAACTCAAAACTGAAAAGTTGACAAAATTACAAAAAGGTTAGAGGAGAACAGAAGAAAACAATGAAGAAAAGAGATTGGAATTCAGAATGGTTTGGCAAGAAATACCAAGTCTTTTTATCATTACTTTATTTGGTAGAATGATCAGAACCTTTTTATTTTTTTTATTTTATTTATTTATTTTTTAGAACCTTTTTAAAATTTCCATTTTTGGGAAGTTTGTATATATTATTACAGTAACTCTATTAGTGGGCTTTCATGTTGAATGTGCTGCTCTACTGTAACATAGTTTGGTTGCTAGATAAGCCATTTTCTGAAACTGAAGACAAAGATCTAAAAAGTGGAAGTTGTCAACAGTGTGTCCCATACATAATACCAAAATATATATACAATTTGTTCCTACGATTTGGCTAGTCCACTGGTCTGAGAGTTAATTCACTTGAAATGTTCCAGAATAAGAAAGCACTGATTTCTGTCTTGATATAAAAGAAATAAAAATATATGCAGGCAGTACGTGGTGTTAGATACTGAGGAATTCTCACAATTTTTGTTCCTGGAACCCATGTTTGGAACTATGATTGAAGAGGATGTGTCAGATTCAGGAAGACTGAAGCCTGTTGATGACTTTATTTATGTCAGTTGGAAATTGTTTATAAATGTCAAGAATAGTACCTTATTAAATATATATTCCACAATGTAAATATTTGGTTCCTTATGAGTTTATTTTGTTGGAACATTTCTTTAGTCCTTGGAAACCTTGAAGAACACATTCATAAAATAGTGTCAAGTTAGAAGCCATTGTGTCCAATAAACCAATAAAAGTTATTATAAATTTTTCTTTTTGTCCACAGAAATGAAATAATTAGTGTAGCATATTAAGGGAAAAAATGTGAATGACATTTTCTACATCTTACTTTAATAATAATTCCATGTGTGATTGCTTTCTATTTACCTTTTCTAGCTCACTGGAAATGTTCTAGGATCAATGTACCTGGAGGTTTTGTTGAAAGCTTATAAATTTGTTTTGCTTTGTTGCAAAACTTAGTGCATACTAAGATGTGTTTTATTTCCATTACCTAGCCTGCTGTCCAAAATATTCATTAGTTTTCAGATTTTATGTTTTGGTTTGTTAATCTAGCTCTTGGATCCCCACTGTGTCTCTCCCAAAGTGCAGCCCCAGAGGATAGTCTGTTACCTTTTACATATATTACTCAGCCCCCTGTTTTCAAACAGATATAAGATTATATAACATCTGTGTTTATTCCTTTTAGCTTTTTAAAACATTTTTCTTCTAGCTAAGGTACCTTTTACTTTTCTATTCCACATACTTCCCCTACTTTTTATAATTGTTCCCTACAGTAATGGCTCACATTTATTGAAACAGAATTTTTATATTGCTGAAAAAAGCACAGAAGCAAAGTCACATACACTGAAATTTAGCAGGAGGGAACTCCAGTTTAGTGAGGTATTTCAGTGTTCCTTTCCGATCCTTGGATCGTTTAATGAGTAGCTGTACAATACAGATAGACCAAAATTGAGGAATACCAGGCTACCCTAGGGATACCATATAGGATTTTTAGTCTCCTGAGATTCATCCTATTGTATCTTTGATATGAATGATATTTAGAAATTAGAACTTGGGAATATTTAGGAACCATTTATGGTCTTTGTTGGGGTTGAATTTTATTTTCTGATATACTTCATTAAGAAAACCTTTCCTACATAGATGAAACTAGGTTGACTCAAGGATAAGTTGTTGCACTTTGACTAATTAACATATGAATGGTTAAGACCTTAGCTTTTGGAAAGATACCATTCTTTTAACTACCAAAGAGAATCAAGTACAGTAGACTGGAATACTCCCTATTGAAAGGACAATATACTGTAACATACCACATTTGGCCCCGTACTGAATACTCAAATTACAATAAATAGTACTGTAACAGTAAATGTCTATGTTTATTTTTTTAATGGTACCTTCTTTCTACTGGGTTAATACTGCTTTCAGATCTATGAAAGGAAAGGAAAGGGAAGGGAAGAAAAGAAAAGAAAAAATGAAAAAAGAGAAGAATAAGGGAGGGAGGGAGGGAGGAAGGAAGGAAGGAAAAGAAAAGAAAAGAAAAGAAAAGAAAAGAAAAGAAAAGAAAAGAAAAGAAAGGACAAGAAAAGACAGGCCCATCTTTTCTTAGAATGTGGTATGACACACTTAGTCATACTTCCAGTATTTTTTTTCTTTGTTGACTTAATTGTAGCACTCAAGTTAGACAAATGTCACACTTTTCTACCAATTAGGTTTGTTTTGGTGTGATCTACTGATTCAGATCTATCTAAGCTTTATTATTATTAGAAGTAAAGATGAACAAGAGAATTCTATTGATGAACCCATAGCAGAAAAACAGACTGACTTGAACATGACTTCATGAGATGTGGTAGCACATTAAAATGTGTAGGGAATAAAATAAGCTGTAAGAAAGGCTGAAAGCAATGGCTTTGAAGAGTAATTGCCATCACTGCCTGTAGCTTTCATCAGTGTATCTGGCCTATTTCATCCTAGACTCTGCACTCCAAGGTAGAGACTTTGGTCATGCAAGTTCTACAGTTGAGGTGTGACATTACTTTGAGAAGAACCCATTTTATCATGGTTCAAAAAAGATCCTTTGTTCTCTGCAGGATTTGATTCAAAATCACATGTGAGAGTGGCAGTATAGATGAAGACTAGCAATGAATCTATAATTGTTGAGAAGTTCATGGCAATTTTCTTTTTGCCCTGCTTTTGTACGTTTGAAGTATTTTTAATAAAAGGTTAAAAAACAATATAAAAACAAAAAATGGAGTCAAAGGATAGATAAAAAAGGAAAAAGTCCTTTGTTAACATATGGCATCCAAGAAGAAAGTGTATATACATATAGTTCTGTTGTTTTAAACTTAAGAGATGTGTAGAATGTATTTATCGAAATCACATAGGCAACCTTTTGGCAAATGTATTTCTGGGGTCCTATCATTGGAGATTCCAATTTAGTAGATCTGTAGAGGGAATCAGATTGCCAGTGATTCTCATGTGCTCACAGGTTTGTGAACCATTGCCACTGTTAACTGGCTGGATTATGTCATGAAATTCATTTTGGCAAAAACACACTTCAGTAAAGATAAAAGAAAATGATAAAATTGATGAAATTCATTGACAGTGTTTCTTAAAGTAGAACTATAACACTTTATTGTAATTTGTACTCTATGATGTTGGTTTCCTTGGTATGAGACCTGGCAGGAATGTTATAGCTGGAATTTACTTAGACATCCCTTGTCCAGGGTCTGTTTTATAGACCTAAAACTCAACTGTTAAGTTTAGCAAATATTTATTTAAGACCTGTAAGGAACTAGGCATTATGTTTGGGTAGGTACTTGGAACACAGAAATTACTAAAAGTTATAGCTTCTGACCTGGAAAAACTAGGCTCTATTTTTTTACTTTCATTTCATTATTCTATCATACCATGTTGCCTCTCTTCACATCTTTCTTCTAACTATGTAAGTCTATTTAGCTTCAAAGAGAACATTTAAATTTAAAATTAATTCTAGGGGCACCTGGGTCAGTCAGTTAAGTGTCAGACTCTGCATTTTAGCTCAGGTCATGATCTCAGGGTCATGAGATTGAGCCCTATGTCAGGCTCTGTGCTCAGTGCACAGGCTGCTTGGGATTCTCTCTCTCTTCCCTCTCTATCCCTCCCCCTTTGCTCTCTCTCTCTCTCTCAAATAATCAATTAGTAAAAATCTTTAAGTAAATAAAGTTAATTTTCATTAGTTAGTATTTCTCCTTATATATTAAAAAAAAAAAAAACAAACCACTGCTAATCATAGAAATAACATCTGTTTACCACTAAGGAACGGTAGCTACTCTCCATGTTAAGAATTGTTCTCATACATTTTAGGGTTCCCACAGCATCAGCTTCTAAAGATGGCTTGGAACCACAGGGGAAAGATGGTATGCCTGAGTTATTTTTCTTTTCTTTCTTTTTTTTTTTTTTATGATAGTCACAGAGAGAGAGAGAGAGAGAGAGAGAGAGAGAGAGAGGCAGAGACACAGGCAGAGGGAGAAGCAGGCTCCATGCACCGGGAGCCCAACGTGGGATTCGATCCCGGGTCTCCAGGATCGCGCCCTGGGCCAAAGGCAGGCGCCAAACCGCTGCGCCACCCAGGGATCCCCGGTATGCCTGAGTTATTAATCCTTGCCTGACATTAACTGGGCTCTTGAGAATGAACTGGGCATTTAAGAGCAAGTTTAGAGAAACCTGGCAGAAGGTAACTTCACTTTCTTAGGGTCTGTAGGGTCCTAGGACCTTCTTGATGAATGGCATTCAAGGAGTATTGATGTTCAGTTGGTTGTATTTTTTAATTTAAAGTTAGTGTTACTGTTGTGCCCAAGATCGCGAATCCGAGAAACCGCCAAGGAGCCGACACCGATGCAATCACACGAGGGCTTATTTACAAGCTCGAGCCTGGGACCAAGTATACCCGCCGCGGGGGAGTAGGGACTTGGACCCCGAGACTAAGAGGCTTAGCAACTTTATAGGGGCCCGTGGCCAATGGGATCGCAGAAAGTTGCACAGACAAGCTGGTCCACTGAGCGGGATTTCCGGTTAGGGTGTGCCCTGGTCATTGACTAGGGCGGGCAGTGCCCTAAGCAATAAGCAGGTCAGCACAAGGCGGGTGCAGCCCAAAATAGAGTCAGTCCTGCTCTGCTTGTCCAGGGGTAGGGGATTTTGTTCAATTTCCTGGGTCCCACAGTTAGAACATAACTCTTCCCCATGTGACTTTTCCATTTTCTCTGATCCTTGTAACAACAAAAGAGATATCCAATGTCTAAAGAAAATGGAGTAGAAACTGTGGGTAAGCAGGAACACATTAGAATTTTCTACCCATTGCATATTAGCTAGGGAGTCAGTAATTGTCTTAAATGCAGAGTGGTTTGAATGGACACACTTCTGCAAAGAACCTTTCTCTTGGTTCTTTTTTAGGTATCCCAGTGGTTCTCAAGTTTCATATGTAAAAGAATTACTGTATATAGGTGTATATACATATTGATATACTGTGTTTTAAGGCATAGTTTCTTAATTTTATTATGTAACATTTGACTGACTGCAGGTCATTTTAGAGCTTAATCCCCGATGTGTAGGATGTGAGTGCTGTAGTGAGGTACCTGTCCCTCTATAACTAGGTGATTGGGAATGATATAACAAAGAAGGAGAATAAATGACTGTAAATTGATTTTTACTCAATAAAAAGGAATAATTATTTATCACTTTCTAAATTCCCTCCAAAATGAGAATTGGCCAGAGACATGTTAACTAAGCATATAAGCAGAAGTTATACATCAAAACATTGTACTCTCAAAGTACATAATGGCTGTTCGTTTTTAGTAAGAGAAGATAGTACCACTCTCTAATTGTGGGGTGATTTCCTGGAGCTTTAACAGAAAGAAAATGATTGGGAATGCTTCTTATTTGATGTCATTTGGGTTTAATTTCAAGTGTCCTGGGCCAAGTACAGACAGCCCAGACACAGCCTTCTCCCTCTACTCTTGGCAGGGTTTCTCAAGTGTTGCTTTTTTTTTTTTTAAACCTATACATTGTAGTTCAAACATAATATGGTTCCTGTGGAGGAAATGCATTAGCTCCATTTATAAAAACATTTTAAGGAGAGTGGTTTCCTACTAGAAATCAAAAGGGAGTGTTTTATCTATAAAAAGTTAAAATGGAATTATTGAAAGCCAAAATAGGCTACTTGTATAAAATGACAGCTAGAAGTAGATTTATTTCAAGTTTTGGCTAATCATCATAATGATAAATGTTTAGGTATTAAACTAATCATTTTGTGGCTAGCAAAATATATTTGTGAATTTAATTAGAAAGTGTATTATGAGAAGAATTTGAAAGAAATATTAAAATAAGAGTCTGAAATAGAACTCATTGTCAGCTTATTCTATTATTGCCATTTACTCAAAATCTATAATTATCAATTTTTTCTTACTGGAAACATATTCTTCCCTACTTTGCTCAGTCTTCTGTCATTGTGAAGCTTTGATGCGTATGACAACAGAATTGACGTCAAAAGTTGTGAGAAGTCCAGAGCTGTGGTGCCAGGTCCATTTCAGTTTTAAATAAGCAGTTCAATTTATTTCATACTATGCAAAAAATGTATCTGAAGGAAACGAGGTCTGAATAGGAAGGACTTGAACCTTAGGTTAGACCTAGGTATCAGGCATATTTGTTTCTGAATAGCTGGATCATCTTAGATATTCAACTTCTGTGTGACCCAGTTCTCCTAATAAAGTGGCATAAATATCACCTCCTTTACTACTACATAAAGTTCTTGTGAGAATAAAATGGATACTAGATGTGAGAAGGGCAGTACAAGACAAATATATGTAAAATGAGATTCTTGATCAACTGTTTTTATATATCTGATTTTTCCATCCTAAGTTTTTTTTTTTCAAATTTTTTAAAAAGCCAAAATCAAATGTACCTTCATTACTGATGTGCAAGTCAGGGAATGGGCAAGAATCAATGTGAGGTTTAGGAGAAGTCAGAACAAAAAGGATCTATCTGATGGTGAACCGCTGGCTAGTTAGAAAAGTTATATGAAATCTTTTATTTTTAAATCATTTTTCTCCACATTATTTTTAGAATATTGCACAAACCTCTAGGATACTGGAAGACCTCAACTGTTACAAATAATTCACTTATTCAGACTATAAGTGCAGTCTACGGATTTTTTGCAATGTTATGTTTCTAGAATAATCCAACACAAACTTTTAAGTTAGTATTGAACAGAGAGAAAGCAAATTAGTGCTCTACTTGGATATCTTTGGCATAAATATATGATTTACTAATGGCTAAAATTTGGTTCAATGCCAAAGATACAACTACATTTTGCTATTAATATTTCATTACTCACTAATAGCTTTTTGCATAGGAATAGAAATTGCTGGGGTTACAAGGCAATATAATAACAGTCCCTCTTGTGGATGTTATAAATGATGGAATATTGTTTTTATAAATAACTGTTGACTTTTTAATGTTACTCATGAATCTGACCTAAAATATCTTAACACGGTAACTGGAATATTTCCTAGATTATCTATTACAATAAAATCTTCCACTGTTATAGAAAAAAATCTTCCACTGTAAAAACTTCCACCTGTTAAGGTCCTATGGAATTTTTTTAAACACGGGAGTTTAACATTGTTGGTGTTTTGTCCAGTAACTAAGCCCTTCTCTCTAGATAATTACTTCCCCACACTGTCCAGGGAGTTGCAGAGTCTGAATGAAGGCTATTCTAATAAGGTCTACTGTTATTTTCTTGAAGCTTCTAGAACAATTGTTACCATTTTGTTTAGTTTATTGACAACCTAGTACCTTGGTTGTGTAATGTTTAGCTTCTCTGAGACAAAGTCATTATACTGTTAAAATGAAACTTGGTATGTATCAGGAATTAATTTTTTATAATTTTTTATAATTCTTAATAATCTTTTAAAATTGCCAGTCATCAGTATGGCTAAATGATTCCACCATTTAGTAGTTGTGTGATGTTGGGAAATTTAAAGAATTTTCTAAAAAAAAAAAGAATTTTCTGTGATTCTGTTCCATTGTTGACAAAAAGGGGGGATAACAGTGGTACCTTAAATATTTGCTATAACGATTCAATAAGAGTTCCTTACATTTTAAGTGGTGAACTTAGTACCTGCACACAGTAAACATCTGATAAAAATTAGCTGTCGGGACTATTATTATTAAATGTAAACATGGGTAATTGTCATAACTGTTATTGCAAAGGATTTGGGTCATGTAGCTATATACATGTTTACTCAAGTAATTGAACAGGCAAAAATAAAAAAAATAATCCTTGTATTTAGCTTGTTTATTCTATACAAGACAAAAAAGTGGATAGCTAATCTATTTACTTGAACTTTGACATTTGAATTCATTATGATTTTTCAAGATAAAAAGAACATAGAGAATAGAACTAGAAAGTATTTAAAATCTAACAGCATTGCAGATATTTTGAATGATACCTGTTGTGCATAAAAAATCCATTTATGTTGTGTCCTTTATTGTGATTCAGTCAGCTGTTACAGTAGATACTTCTTGTTGCCTCAGCAACCACCACCCCCTACCTCTCTTTCTCTTCCTTTTTAACAGAATTCTGATTCTATTCAGGTATCTGCTTACCCTTAGAGACCAAGGGTAAATCTTACTAAATTTGGTGCACTGATCTATTCCTCTTGCCAGTAATTGGTTTAAGTAAAGGCACATACTAAAGCAGTAGCTAATGAGACACAAAGGAAAGTCTGCTGATGGGATTCTGAAAAATGTTTTACTTGTTCTAAAACAGAAAAGGTCTTCTTTTTGCTTCTGAACACTATGATGTTTGGAACTGTTGTAGCCATCTTGTAATTATGAAGTCCTAAGCTTCAAGACAAAATCGATACATGAAGATGGCAAAGCAATAAGATGCAGCAAACTTGGGTCTTTGAAGACATGTTAAGGCATTGAATTAACCAACATTGGAATTGCCAACCTCTTGGCTTCTTTTGTAATAAATTCCTTAGTGGGGTCATTTATTTGAGTTAGAATTTTCTGATATAGCTAAAAACATCCTGAATAATAAAAGCATTCTAAATATTAGCTAAAAGCATCCTAAAAATGTTACTTATTGTATCTTTTTTCATATAATAGCATGTTAAAACTTGTGTACATGGAAAATATAAGTAATTTATAACTATGAGGATTCCATGGCTGCATAAATTCTTATATAGAATATTTTCTGAAAATATAGCAGGCTTTGATGTCTTTCTCAAATAGAAGTAGGACAATTTCCCAAAATTATATATTGGCAATACTTGACAATATTTGTTAAATTAAAATGTATTAAAATTTTTAACTTTTAAAATTTATTAACTTTCAAAATTCTTTTACTATAAATATACCATATATACAATAAACTGCACAAATCATATTTGACACTAAAAATGTTTTTAAAAGTTTTTAGCAGTTTTTATAAAATGAATACTCATGTAAATTACCACCTAGATCAAGATATAGAGAACATTACTAGCTTCCCAGAATCTTCCAGTCAACACCATGCCCTCATTGCAAGAGTAACCACTTTTATAACACCATAGGTACATTTTCCTGTTTTTGAATGTTATATATTTGAGTCATGTACTTTGCATGCTTTTGTGTCTGACTTCTTTTGTGTAACAGTTTAGAATGTTACATGGATCCATGCTATGCATAGCAATAGCAGTTTATTTTAATTTTATTTAGTGCTCTATTGGATGAATATACCATAATCTATCCATTCTAATATGAAGGACATTGGATTTTTGGCTACTATGAATAATGTAGCTATGAACGTTCTCATATACATCTCTCAGTGTATATATATTCATACATTTCTATTGAGTATATAATTAGATGTGGAATTGCTGGGTCCTAAGGCTAAGTAAATATCCCTCTGTAGTAGATATTGTCAAAGAGTTTTCTAAAGTGATTTGATCAGTGTACCCTTCTACCAGCCATATATGAATATAAAATTTGCCTTACATGCTTGCCAACGTATGATATCAATTTTAATTTTAGGCTACCTGATATTATGTAGTGTGTCTCTTGTAGTATTAATTTTCATGTTTTTAATTATTTTTTCATATTCATTTTTATTTTTTAGAGAAGTGGGGAGGGGCAGAGAGAGAGAGGGACAGAATCTTAAGCAGGCTCCACCTCCTGTATGGAGCCTGACCTGGGACTCTATCTCACAACCCTGAGATCATGACCTGAGCCAAAAATCAAGAGTCAAATACTTAATCAACTGAGCCACCTGGGTGCCACTTAATTTTCATTTTAATTATCAGTTCTCTGATAACTAATGAAGTTGAGTGCCTTTTTATATGTTCACTGAACATTTGGATATCCTCTTTTTTGAAGTTCATCTTTAAGTCTTTTAATATTTTTTCCAAAATGTGTTTTTTTTATTATTATTGACTTACAGAAATTAGTTTTATATTCTGGATACATGTTCTTTGTCAAATTCAAGTATTAAAATATTTTTTTTGCCTGTATACCTTGTCCTTTCACTCTGTTAATGATATCTTTGTGGAGAGAATAAGGTTTTAGTTTTAATAAAGTACAGTGTATCACTTTTTCTTTGTAGTTACTGTTTTTGTGTTGTGACGAAGAAATCTTTGCCTAAGATCTAAGGTTATGAAGACATTCTTCTCTGTTGTCCTTAGAAGATTTATTTATTCTTTCATCCATCTGGAATTGATTATTATGTAGGTGTAAGTTGGGATAAAAGTACCTTGTATCTATATGTATATTCAGTTGATCCCTGTGTTTTGCAAATCAGGTGGATTTATATAGATCCATTTATAAAGTAGAGAGACAGAAGATGAACTATGTAGAAAAGAAGTTAAGAAACAGAGAGTATAATTAAAATGTACAACACAGGTAAAATTGAAGTCCTAAAGGAAGAAGAAAGAAACAATGAACCAAAACAATCTTTGAAGAATAGTGACTGTGAGAATACTGATGAGAAACATCAAGCCATAGATTGTGGAAGTCAACCTTAAGTAAGATAGAACTATAACTAGTGTAATGGGGGAGACCAAATGCAAAGACAAAGTCTTAAAAACATCCAGATAAGTAACCAGATAAATTATCAAAGTAGCTACTGGAAGACTAACAATAGGCTTCTTATCATATAAGGTGGAAGCCAAGAGTCAATGTAATGACATCTTCAGAATGCTGGAAGAAAGTAAGTGCTGATTTAGAATGTTACATCTTTCATAAGTGAAGTGAAATAAACACATTCTCAGACCAGCAATCACTAAATTAATCATCAGAACAGCACCAAAGAAAATATTAACAAGTAATCTTCAGGCAGAAGGAAAATGATCCCAAATGGAAGTCTGAACATAATAGGAAAGATTGAAGCAGAGAAAGATTGAGCATGGAGATATAAATGAATATTGACTGTACTAACCAACAGTAATAATGTTCTGTAGAAATATGCTAGAATATAAATTGAAAGAGAAGTTACTTGCCTATTTTAATGTTCATGCATTATCTGGGAAGAAATTTTATATTAGATTTTGATAAGTCAAGAATGGGTATTGTAATCTCTAGGGAAACATCTAAAGTAATAGTAAGAGGATCAATAACTATGAAGATAACATATAGAAACACTGAAATCATAAAAATGAATCCAAAAGAAAGGAATCAAAAAAAGATGAAAGAACATCAGTATATCTTTAGAGGATTCACTTGAGGTGGGAGTGCCCATTGGAATATCTCAGCCAACGTATTACTAAAATGGAAACTCCTTTGTTCTTTTTGATATAAGCAAACCAGTAATTTTCCCCCTTTCATAAATCAGTATTTTTAAAAAAGATTATTTAGTTAGTTATCTATTTATTTACTTCAGTGAGGGAGTGAGAGCATGTACACACAGGTGGGGCAAGAGGCAGAGGAAGAGAGAGAAGCAAGCTTACTGGGGAGGGAGTAGGGGAGCCTGATTTGCGGCTTAATCCTAGGACCCTGGGATCATGACCTGAGCTGAAAGTAGATGCTTAACTGACTGAGCCACCCAGGAAGCCCTCAAAAACCAGTATTTTTAGTATTTTTCTAACAAGTAACATTTGCTCTAGATTTTGGCCTGACACCTTATAGATTTGTGCTAATCTTTTGTAGCATTTATCCATAATTCAGTCCATCCTTAATATGTCTTCTGAAAAAAAGTAAACACAAAAAAATGAAAATCTAAGCATATGTAGGATCTGTTTTCTGACCCCCCCTTCCTTTAAATGTCTCTACTTTTCGTTTCATAATCAGCTGTGATTTAATTGATAGAGCTCCTGCTACCTAGTGCTTTTGAATGATTTTCTTCTCTAGCATCATCTTTAATGATACAAATATACTGTACCTCCATATCTTCCCGAAACATGCAAAAATCTAGATACACTTCCGTCTGACCATAATTTATTTTATTCTTTGGGTATTAGTTCTCTGTAATAGCATTTTAAATTACTTATAGGTTCTTATTTCTTCACTTTTGTTATTAAGATCTGAAGTGTGTACCTTGTCTCTAGCCATTTAAATACTGAAAGGGAGCACTTAAAAGCCTAAAGGCCAGCATGCTTGCTATTATCCTCCACTTCCTTACATCTTTCTCTCTCCTGTTCCTTATTGTTTCTTCACCTGTGTAGTATCTTGCCTTCTTTGGATCTGATACTCTTTCTTTAATAACTCCCAGAGATGTGTTTTTCTAAATAACTGACCATCTTTGCAACTCTCACTTTTTACAACTCTATTTTTAATAAGAAAAGTCATTTAGTTTTTTTGTAAAATTTTGGAAGGCACAGAAAATTGCCGCAACAAAAATGAATAAAAAGCACTTGAGGGGATCCCTGGGTGGCTCAGAGGTTTAGCTCCTGCCTTTGGCCTAGGGCGTGATCCTGGAGTCCTGGATCGAGTCCCACGTTGGGCTCCCGGCATGGAGCCTGCTTTTCCCTCCTCCTGTGTCTCTGCCTCTCTCTCTCTCTCTCTCTCTCTCTCTCTCTGTCTATCCCGAATAAATAAATAAATCTTTAAAAAAAAAAAATAAAAGCACTTGAATGTTACCATCCTAAGAGAATCACTATTAAAATTTTAGTGTATGTTCTTAGGGAATAAGATGTAATTTTCCTGTTGTTTCATACAATTATTCTGTCTTTGGAATCTATCCTTTCTTGGCTGATGGTTTTATAGTGATAGAGATTAGTTACTTGTTTCCCACAGCTTTGTTTTATATAAGTTGTAGTGTAAGAATGAGGACTGGGCATCCTGGGTGGCTCAGTGGTTTAGCGGTGCCTTCAGCCCAAGGCCTGATCCTGGAGACCCAGGATCAGGTCCCACGTTGGGCTCCCTGCATGGAGTCTGTGTCTCCCTCTGCCTCTCTCTCTCTCTCATGAATAAATAAATTAAATATTTTTAAAAAAGAATGAGGACTAAGTTCTTTAATTTTTCCAAATAATTCATATTATGTGTTGTGGGGCTCATGATTTTTCACACTTCTTGCTTTTTTTTTATTTTAAAGATTTTATTTATTTATTCATGAGAGACAGAGAGAGAGAGAGAGACAGAATCATAGGCAGAGGAAGAAGCACGCTCCCCATGCGGAGCCTGATGTGGGACTCAATCCCAAGACCCCAGGATCACAACCTGAGCCAAAGGCAGACACTCAACCACTGAGCCACCCAGGTGCTCCTACTTGGTTTTAATGCACTCACAGAAACTCAGTGCTAAGAGTAAGTAGGTCTTGAGCTTTCTTCATCTACAGACCAGATTGCATTTTCATGGGCTTCTCATAGACTATTCATCAAGTCAGGGAAAGCAGCCATGGAAGTCTCTGATTTGAGCAAAATGAGACTGTTTAGGTAACTAGCAAATTTCTGTTTCATAGGAGAGTAAGATTTAGATCTTGGTCACATGGGATGAGTTTATTTTGCCTTGTTAGCCCCCTTTTAATCTGCTCAGGTATTAGAAATGAACATTGTGTCTTTAAGCAACCTATCCAGAACTTCTAACATTTAATGTTCAGACATTTTAAGACATAAAGGAAATTTTGACTCTTGCATATAATTTTGGCTTCATTGGAGGAGGAGAGTAAGCAGATGACTAAAACCTGAGAAGATTCCTGATTCATTTAATTTTGTTCAACTCACTTAAAATTGAATATGAGACCTGTTTTGACTACATCTGTTACTATCTATATGTTCTTATGAAGATACTAAATTGCCTAAATCTGTTAGCATAATTCAGTTATTCTGCTTACGGAGATGATACTACAAATTTTATACATATAACTTACTTATTTTATCGTTAGGGTTTGATCATAGAATCTTAGAGTTGGTGATCTTACAAGTCATCCCTGATTTATCAAAATCTTCTTTAGCAGTTTCTGAAACTTAGAATGCATAATGATTGAGGCACCTGGATGGCTCAGTGGTTAAGCTTCTCCCTTTGGCTCAGGTCATGATCCCAGGACCTGGAATTGAGCCCCACATTAGGCTCCCCATAGGGAGCCTGCTTCTCCCTCTGCCTGTGTCTCTGCCTCTGTGTGTCTCTCATGAATGAATGAATAAATAAAATGAAAAAAAAAAAAGAATGCATGAAGATCATCTAAGGGGATTTTGAATAGTTCATATCCCTGGACTTAATTCCCAAGATATTTTGAATTAAGTAGATCTAAATGTGTCCCAGAAAGCTTGACAAGCACCCATGGCAATTCTTAGGCAGGTGTTTTATGGACTGTTTTTAAAAAAACATTTTTTAAGGGCACCTGGGTGGCTCAGTGGTTGAGCATCTGCCTTCAGCTCAGGTCATGATCCTGAGGGTCCTGGGACCGAATTCTGGATAGGGCTCCCTGCAGGAAGCCTGCTTCTCCCTCTGCCTATGTCTCTGCCTCTCTCTCTGTGTCTTTCATGAATAAATAAAATAAAATCTTAAAAAAATTAACTTTTACTCATAGCACATAATTATCTTGCATAAGCTCTGTGGACTTAGGATCATTGAAAATTGTCAGCAAGTTCCTAAGAAATAGAAAAAATATATTATTCTCATTTCACAGAAGAGGGAAGTGCTATTAAATTATGTGTTTTACTTAAGATCATTATACATATCTAGTAACAGAAGCTGGAATATAACCTCCTACACTAATCTGAAGCTACTGGGTCACATTTGCCTTCATTGGTATCTGAATTTCCATTATTGCTCTGCGCTTGGCATTCTTCTCAAAAGAAACATTCATCAGAACTCATTGCTTTGAAGGTTCAAGCAGTTGGAAACAGCCATCATATTGTGCAGTATTAAATTTAAAATAGATCACAAAATTTGAAAACACAGAGAATTCACTGGTAGTATTTCTCATGTTATTTTGTTGAGGTGGGAGATCAAATTAAGAACTAATTATCTTGATTTTTTAAAAAGGTTGCAGAATCTCATTCTCCACCTGTTTTATGGTTTGATCCATTCAAGATTAAAACATTACAAATGCCTTATATTAGAAAATAAATGTCTAAACATGAAGCATTTACACCATCATGACTATAAATGCTAATTCTTTTCATTGTTACTATATTCAAGTAATGCAGCTGCATTCTTCGAAATGAATGCCATTTGCTGTATTTAACCCTGTCTTGAGATGGAAGCCAGTGTTCGTTTTTGCCAGGTAAATAAGGACAGACTCCATCTGTCCTGTATTGCCACAGCAGACCATCTAACCTATCCTTCAGAGGTCCTGTCAGGGAACATTTTGCAAACAGAGACAAAAAGGACCCTCCTGCTGGCTGACCAGTAGGAACTCTACTAAGCCTCTCTCTGATGGAAGCCTTTTTCTTGCCCATCTTACTGTGTGGCAAGTCTCTTGACAAGCTTTCTGACTTTGGTCATAGAACAAAAGTTAAAGATGTCTTTTAGGACTTTGATCTCTTGTGCAGGCAGAAAGAGTACCCTTTGTGACTCCAAAGCCTTAAGTCTGGAAAAAATTCATATTTCTCATAATCCTATAATGTAGCCATTTGTATTTTTATGAATCATAAATTTAAACATAAGCCAGATTTTAAAATTGCAAAGGAAAGAAAAGATCTGCTATTTAAACATGAAGCAATATTATCTCCAGTTTCATAATTGTTATAATTTATGATCATTAATAATTCAAATATACTAAATAGTGTTATAAATCTGCTTGTTTTTCTTTTGTTTCTTTTTTGGGAAGTCATTAGTATTAGCTATATTTATCTTGGAAAAATCAAATTTGCAGGATTCTATTGGTTTTCACCATAGTTTGTACTTCAGCTATATAAGATGTCTTAAGAAGAGCTTTCTTTGTTTTAGAGATAGGGAAACCAAAGCAGATATAGCCCAAAATAACTGATTCTATTCCAGAAAACCCCCAGAGGGTATCACAATCCATTTTAACATTGGGCAGCAAGGCATTTGCAGGATGGAGTATGTGTGTAGGGCTGGTGGAGGGTAGAGGGACAATGATATGGTGTCTAGAAAAGTGCTGGATTAAAACCCTATGAGCAATTTGTGCTGCTTCTAGAGCATACTGAGCAGAAGGCATAATGAGATAATGAGGAAAGTGGAGTTTAAATGTAGCATATCTAAAGTCTCAATCCTGGAGCAGAGCTGCTGACCCAGATCACTCCTAAATGGATTTAGCAAGGCTGTGTTTATATATGCAATGTATGATGAGAGTTGCATTTTTACCAAATTACCCCTAAGAGTTTCAATAGCCATATTTTAAGTTCTTACAAAGCTCTCATGTTTCTGGGTGCTCTCATAATTATTTTAGTATGAACAAAGAAATACTGTTCTGGGAAGACAAACAACTGGATATGATTTTATTCAATTTTAGCTTTAATGCTCATAAAATCACCTGACAAAGTAAAAGCCACCAACCTACACTCCTTGAAAAAGGCAAACCACTTTAACATAGATTTAGAAATCATTCCTAACACTTTAAAATTATGTGTTCATTATGAGCAAACTTTCTTCTTTTGTATGTCTGAAAGAATTGTGTCGTGGCTTGATTTTCATAACTTGTGGAACCTTAGAAAACTTAGAAAAGTTACATAACCTAAATAAGACCCAGCCGTCTCATCATTAAATTAATAATGATTATAATTCCTATGTCATAGAGTTATGTTGAGGATTAACTGAGATCCTTGTAAAGTATTTAACATTTCTGGTCCCTATATTAGTTTTCTATTGGTGTTATAATAAATTATGATAAAGTTAGTGGCTTAAAACAACACCAATTATAATCTTCTGATTCTGTAGGTTAGAAGGCTACTACAGGTCTCACGGTCTAGGTGCATTCTTTTTTGAAGGCTCTAGGAGAGACTGTTTCCTTGTCTCTTCTAGCTCCTAGAGACCTTTCACATTTCTTGGTTCATGGTCCCCTTCCTTCATCTTCAGAGCAAGAGTGTAGCTTCTCTTTGACCCTTCTTTCATTATCACATTTCCCTCTGACTGGAACCAGAAAAGGTTCTCCACTTTTAAGAATCTGTATGGTTAGATTAGACCCATTCTGGTAATCCAGGATAATCTCCCCATTTCAAAGCCCTTAATTTAATAATATGTGCTGAGTTCCTTTTACCATATAACATTGATAGGTTGCAGGAATTAAGCTGTGAGTGTGTTTGGGGGTTCCTACCACAGTACCTAATGCATTATTGGTAATAGTAAATCCTATCATCATCATTGTGAAAGCCATCATTTCTGTCTTGATCATTTTGCATTTGGTATCTGTTAAGAGTTTAAAAATACTTGTATCTTTTATTTTTTTAAATAAAGGACTGTTTAGAACGTTGGAAGACATTCTTTATGGAGTACAGATAATGGCATAGGTGACGTATGTTAATAATTCATTCATGTGTTATATTTTCCCAATATTTCAATGTATTTTTACATAGTATTTTGAACTTTTCAGAACAATTACAGCATTTTGAAATTGAAAGTAATGTTGGTGGGATGTCTGGGTGGCTCAGGGGTTGAGCATCTCCCTTCAGCTCAGGGTGTGATCCTGGAGTTCCAGGATCGAGTCCTGCTTCGGGTTCCCCATGGGGAGCCTGCTTCTCCCTCTGCCTGTGTCTCTGCATCTCTCTGTGCATCTCTTATGAATGAATAATAAAATCTTAAAAAAATGATGTTGGTGATTATATGGACCAGTTATAATTTTATGGATGGGAAAGCAGAAGAATAAGCAAGCTTAATCACCTGACTATAGTCATACAGTTTGTTAGAGGGTGCCATTGTGAGAAGTGTAGTCTTATCTTTCCTGGTGAAGCCAAAAGCAGATTGTTATTGGAGTGCACAAATAATGAATCCATAATATCCTCCAAAAGCTCTCTTCTTTAATTCAGTATACGTGATCTCCTCACAATCATTGACCAGAAAACCCTATACTTCAAGTTACAGATCTGGGGGACTAGGATGTGTTATGTAAAAGAAGCTTTAGTTAGAGGGTTCTTCAGGCAGATTCACTCTAGTGAAGGCAGCTATTTACCTTATACAATGTTAAATTCTAGGTTGGAGCCTAAAGAAAACCAATCAAGCCGAATCCTGATGTTTCTCATTATTTCACCATTGACATCCGAAGTCTAAACATCTGTGAAAAGATTAATTAATTCCTATTGCTAAGTAACTTAACACAAATTTATTGTTTTACCATTCTGGCGGTCAAAATTCTGAAATCAGTCTCACTGGTCTAAAGTCAAGATATTAGCAGGACTGGTTCCTTCTGGAGATGCTAGGAAAGAATCTTTTCACTTGCATTTTCCAGCTTCTGTAGGCTTCCTACACTCCTTTCTCGTTGACCATGTTTGTCATTACACCAACCCCCACTTCTATCGTCACATTTACTTCAATTTTAACCCTTCTGCCTCTCTCTTATAAGGACCATGGATTATATTGGGCCCACCTGGATAATCTAGGCTAAACTCCCCATTTCAATATCCTTAACCACATCTGTAAAATTGCCGTGCTATATAAAGTAACATAGACACAGGTTTGGTGGTTAGGATAGAGACATCCTTGGGAAGGAGCATTATCAGTCCACAGAAGTTACAGCTACCCCAGGGTCCAGTGAAATCAAACTGGTGACGTTTTCTGGCAAGACTAAAGGAAAGCTGTGCTTGCCAACTTCATCTGGAAATTTTGCCAGTGGAATAATACCATGGAAATCTGTCTTGCCTGCTTTGTGAAAGCAGTTTGACTTCTTGCAGAAATGATCCTGGTGACAATAAAAGCTGAATAAATTTGAACTATAAGGCGATAGGAGCTGAATTTTCATGTGTAGCTAATGAACTCCATCCAGGCCTAGCTGACAGGAAGATGAATTATAATAGGCTTTATCTTAACTGGGTTGACCCTGAGTTGGAAAAAGCAGTGGGACATGGAGGATGATCTCTTTCATTAATAACTATGTATTGTGAATATCCAGAAATTAATAACTTTTAGCAAAATTCAGTATTTTTTAATAAGATGGAGTAGTAGTGGCCATAAAATTTTGTTGGCAGGGTTACTCAGTAGAAGACAACTGGAGAAATGAATTAAAAGCACCCTTGGATCCCTCCTCTCTAGCTAACAGTACATTGACAATATTCCTTATCTGAATCTGTCAAAATTCCTCTGAATTGCTATCTCTTTTTCATTTCTCTTTAACCTGCCCTTTTACATGTGAGTGTAGTATTGAAGGTGCTATTTGTAGAGCAACTGTTGTGCCCAAGATTATGTATCGGAGAAACCACCAAGGAGCCCACACCGATGCAAACACACGAGGGGTTTATTTACAAGCTGGAGCTTGGGACTAAGTATACCTGACAAAGCGGAACAGGGACTTGGACCCCGAGGAGGGTTCCAGCTTAGTTTTATGGGCTGGTCTGGGACCAACAGAAGGGGTGGAGGAATTTCTCAAGTTATGTTTACATTCTGATATGGGGCTTTCAAGGGCATTGAGCTCTGTTCTCATTCTAATATGGGGCTTTCTAGGGCGTTAAGCTGTAAGCTGTTTTTTTTGTTTGTTTGTTTGTTTTTTTGTTTTTTCCTGTAACTGAAGTAATGTAAATTTCAGCTCTTATTCACAGGGGCCTGGGATGGCTGTACTTGTGCTAACGCTGAACTTAAGGTGGAATGGCCTTAATTTTCTCGGCCTCCACAGCAACAACACCATTTTCTTGACGTACCCCACTGGCCAGTTATGTATACTATTTTTAAAAGGATTAGGGCCAGGATCAGAAGTGGGCATGATAGAGAAGGTGAGGGAATGGAAGCTTTTTCATGTTCATACTGCAGGGTATATTGATAGGGAAGTCAAACTTCCTTATTTCCTAAAGGTTTTCTAAGAATTGGTTGCCTTGGAGACAGGGCAGTAGTTTTAGGATTAGATCTGAATCTGAGTGCCTGTTGATTACATTTCCTCTACCTTTGCTAGGATTCAACCATCTTTCTCTTCTTGTCTTCCTGTATAAAACAAGACTGACTAAAAGGATGCCTGGGTGGCTCAGCAGCTCAGGGGCTGCCTTCAGCCCAGTGTGTGATCCTGGTCCAGGGCTCTGCCTATGTCTCTGTCTGTTTCTCTCTTTGTTTCTCATGAATAAATAAATAAAATCTTAAAAAAAAAAAGACAAGACTACATGTTTTTATATACCTGTACTCATCCTAGTCTTTTTTCCCCCTGGACTTCGGTGTCTTTCATTCATTAATTGATTCATTCACTAATTCACTCAACAAATATTTGGTTGCCAGAGTATTACAAGATGTATAATAGAAAAATGTGACCAAAATACAAGAGAAAATAGTCCACTTTCCCCAGGTGAGGTAGAGAATATTTTACAGAAGAGGCAACATCTGTGCACAGTCTGGAGACTGAACAAGTGTTTGCTTACAGAGAAAGGCTGACATTCTAAATGTGTGCTCACTCTAAATCTCTCCTAGGCACAAGGTATGCCTGTGAAGAGAAGCTGTTCTCAGGATTCTGTTAAAAACTTTTTCTTTGTTTCAAATAAGCTTTCTAACATTTGAAATAAAAATGTGACCTCTTTAAGAAGTCTCCAACTAAGAGGGACCTAGGGAGGGAGAGTTAAGCCAGTCTGTGTGATAGCTTCAGCAGAAGGCAAGTGGGTGGCAGTGGTAGCAAGTAAATAACTTTATTTTCATGTTATATTGTCCTGGGGAGCTGAGGTGGAGAGTAGCAATGCCTGAGCTGGGGCAAATAGTAAAACACCAAATGTATCCAATACAGGATATAATGAAGGTCTGATGGGATTTCGGGTTTCCTGAATTGGACCAAACAATGTCATTATAAAAAAAGGTCAAGGGAAAAAGGAAAAAGTTAGCTACTGTCTCCTGGAATTTTAATTCCCATTTTTAAAGAAAAAATTAATTTTTTAAAAAAGATTTATTTATTTGAGAGAGAGAGAGAGAGAAGGGGGAAGAACGAGGGGGGGGAGAGAGAGAGAGAGAGAGAGAGAGATGCAGACTCCCTGCTGAGCACAGAGCCAGATGCTGGGCTTGATCCCAGAACCCCAGATCATGACCTGAGCCGAAATCAGAGTTGGAGGCTCAATGGATCGAGCCACCCATGCACCCCTTGAATTCCCATTTTTTATTTGAATCAGATGAGGACTTGTTTCTGTGAAGGGTGATACCCTGGCCTGGTGCATTAAAGCCACCAATACATTTCTTTTTTAATATTGGGAGGATAGTCACTGCCCAAAACCACTCAGATACTAAGTCATCAGACTTCCCTCAGAAACCTCTGGAGCTCTTTAACTAAAAGAAGACCTCTGGATCTGCAGGGCACCTCTAGCCCTATGCTCTAGTACTGTGGCTGGCATTTGTTCTGATGATTCGGTATTCATGCCATACTGAGCATTAAATATTTTTAATTTGAATCCAGTGAAACTTAAAGTTAAGACCTTCAATTTACTTAATAAATTACATTGCCAGCTTTACAGCAAGCTAAGCAATGTCTACAACTGAATAGGGCAGTCTTTGAATTGTGTTAGAGAAAAATGTGAATCTTTGAGATAGCAATTAAAAACCAAAAAAAAAAAATGTATGGGAAAGTTCTTATATCTTTCTTGGCATTCACCCTTACTTTAAAATGGTATTTCAGTTTCCAGAACCTTTTTAGAGTATAAGTTTATATGTTTATATTAACATAGTTTTAATAAGTGTATAGTATTAAGCATAAAAGGCAAATATGGCTTTGCTGTTTGGTTGTTTCTGGCTTTTCAACTATCTGAGCCTACCACAAAATTGAAGACTCAAATTAGCCATTCTTAAAAACCTATCCTGCCATTAGAGATGCTTGTTCCTGTCCTAAAAGCACAGGTTCTGGAGATTTCTCCTATTTCTAAGAGGATATATGCTCAAATAAATAGATAAAAATATAAAACATATGACATGTACAGTGCTAGAAAGGAGATAATAAGAGGTAATCTGAAGTGATTGTAAACTAATTTTTTGTGGCTTTCTTGTATATTTTCATGTCTTTAGTATTACAGAGTTGCTATAATACTTCTTCAGTTAAACTACCTTGTTAAAATCCTGCAAGATCAATGATGATTACAACTATGTACAATTTAAGGGAAATAGATTTCTTCTGTTGAGTACTTTGTTCTTCAAGAAAATCCAATTTTTTATTAAATAGCTAATTTTTGTAGTATTTAAGCTTATTATTTGACATTTATGTACAGTACATTTATGTACAGTTGGTATTTAAAAACTACTTAGTACAATGTTTAATTACTTCCTATACCTTACTTTGTAAGGTAGAATTAGCCTGATTAGAACCGTTGAATATAGCACAAAACGGAGGCCAAGTTTTCTCTTAAATCACTAGAAGTTCTGTTACTGATTTTTTATAATAAAAATTGGCATCATAGTCTTAAAATGGAATATAAAATTTATAGTTTTCAGCAACTGCCTCCTTACCTTTATACTTGCTGTATCTTATTGTGGGATTGAAAGAAGATGACTATGAAATAACAGAATTTTCCTCTGATGGAAGGCTTAAAATGTTAAAATGGTGACCTACTAATGTCCAATTAATCCTTTCAAGTCTACAAAGTAACAAGTTTTAATTCAACAGTAAAGTGCTTTCATTTGTGAAAATCCCTAAATATTTTCCCTAAATATCCCTTCAATTGCCACAATGATTTAGGCTCTAGATAGGAAACTAAGTATGTATTTTTATGGAATAATGGAGTGTTATCTTAATCTAGTTATTCTCATGTTAAAATATGAGTAGAAACACAGTCATTTTGTTAAAAAGTGATCATCATCATATTTGCTTCATTTTCCTAATTCCCAAGTATAAATTTTTTTAAATTTTCTTATATAAGAAAAAATTGATTTAATTACCATTTGTGACTGATCATAGGTTCATTTAATATGGTCACATTTTTATTTACACTTACCAAATGCACTTCTTACCTGTTATCATTGGAACTTTAGTACAAGTGTTGTGTTAACAAATTGTTAGAAGTCATTATATTTTCTTCATGAAGTTTAGCATTATTAAAAAAAAAAAAAAGTTTAGCATTATTTACAACAACTTCAGTAATTGGTGAATCATAACTTCATTTCTGTGATAAAAATCAAGAGATCATTGCAATTTTTTAGATATCTGATCTTCATCTTCAGGTGGGAAAACAGTTGAATTACTTAGTTGTACTAGGGAAATAACTGGTAAAATAACCAGTCTTTACCAGCCTGGTAAAATATTTTGGTCATGGATTAGGTTGGGGGCCATACCAACATTCTTCTAGTTCAAACCATTTATCTAGTTTTTGTTTCTTTTTCAGAATATCTTTAATAAGTGCTTACCACTAACTTGTAAGGACAGAGGACTCACCACATATTTGTATTTGACCACCTTTTACTAATAGATGTTCTTTTATATCGAGCCAAAATACAGGTTCAGTCAGTAGAAGTAACCACTTTGTGGTGAGTTGAAGGATTTGGAGACAGATCAAAGAAAAAACATAAGCATGAGGTGAAAGGAGCACAGAATGTGCTATATTTGGGTGTCTCTTAGACAGTCGCATGAGAGAAATCCCTCACAGTAGACTTTCCAGAGTCAGCAGGGCAGGGTCATCACTCAAAAGGAGAAGTCAAGAGAACCCCGGGAGAAAGGGGACTTAATGTGTGTAGGTGGTGTTGCTCAGTTCCAAGATGGGAAGTCTCTGGGTGAGAGAGTTCCAAAGGGCAGTAGAGGCTTGGGATCTTTGAAATAACATCAGTGTTTGTCTAAACTGTGACTAGTGGGTGTTGAATGCAGTTGAGCAGATATGCAAAGCACGCAACAACAAAATATTAGGACTAACAAACTAATAAATTCAGCAATGACACAAAATTATAAGAAGAATGGATTTGTAATGAGATGAAAAAGAATAAAATACTTAGGAATAAATTTAACAAAATAAGCATAAAACTTATATTCTGGAAAGCAGAAACCATTGTTGAAAAAAAAATTAAAGAAGACCCAAATAAATGGAAAGGCATCCATATTCATGTTTGGAATACCTAGTATTGTTAAAACTACAATACTACTCAAATTGATCTACAGAGTCAAGACAATGCCTACCAGGTACCTTTTTTTTTCAAAACTGACAAATTGATCTTAAAATTCTTAGGGAAATTTAGAAATCCTTTTAATATTCACTGGATCTAATTTGGTAGCATTTTCTTGAGGATTATTGTGTCTGTGTACTGAGAGATACTGATCTGTGTTTTTCTTTTCTTGTGTTACCTTTGATTTTAGCTATCATGATAATATTGGCCTCCCAAAATGAATTTGGATGTATTTTGTCCTCTTCTGTGGTTAGAGAAGTTTGGGAAGGATTACTGGTAATTATTCTCTAAAGGTTTGGTAAAATTTGCCAGTACATACGTGTTGGCTTGTGATTTTTATTGTGGGTAATATTTTGAATCATGGATTAAATCTCTTGTATTTAGATTTTTTTGTTTTTTTTTTTTAAGATTTTATTTAGTTATTTATGAGAGACACAGACAGAGAGAGACAGAGGCACAGACACAGGCAGAGGGAGAAGCAGGCTCCATGCAGGGAGCCTGATATGGTACTTGATCCCTGGTCTCCAGGATCACACCCTGGGCTGAAGACGGTGCTAAACCGCTGAGCCACCTGGGCTGCCCAATTTTTTGTTTCTTTTTAAGTCAATTTTGTAGTTATTACTTTTCTAGGAATTATTCTATTTCATCTAGGCTTTCTAATTTGCTGGCATACACTTGTTCAGAATATTTATAATCCTTTTTTATTTCTGTAAGGTTGGTAGTAATGTTTCCTCTTTATTCTTGATTTTACTAGTTTCAATCTTCTGTCTCTCTCTTTTTCTTTTTCTTCTTTTTTTTTTTTGTCTATCTCACTAATGATTTGCTGATTTTGTTGATCTTTTAAAAAAAACAACTTTAGGTTTTATTGACTTTTTTCTATTTTTTAAAAAAATTTTGTTTCATTTCTACTCTAATATCTGTTGTTTTCTGTCTTCTATTTTGTGTCTTAATTTCTTCACTTCTTATAGTTTAAGTTAGACATTTATGTTATTACTTTCCTATCTTTATTTTTAATATAAGCATTTATAGCTATAAATTTTCCTTAATGCACCATCCTAGGTATATCCTCTATAATTTAGTATTCTATATTTTCATTTTTATTTATCTCAATGTATCTACTTTATGATATTTTATTTGGCTAATTAAGAGTGTTTTTAAACTTCCACTTACTTGTGAATTTCCAAATTTTTTGTTACTGATTGTTTATTTTGTTTTGGTCAGAGAACATATTTTGTATAATTTAAATTATTTTACGTTTATTGAGATTTGTTTCATGGCCTAATATGGTTTATCATGGAGAATGTCCCATGTGCACTTGAAAAGAGTGTATTCTACAGTTGTTGGATGGACTGTTTTCCAGAAGACTGTTAGGTATGGTTGATTTATAGTGTTGTTCAAGTCATTTATTTTCCTATTGGTCTTCTATCTAGTTGTTCTATTTACTATTGAAAGTGGATCATTGAAGTCTGTTACTATTATTGAATTTTCTGTTTCTTCTTTCAATTTTGTCAGTTGTTGCTTCATGTATTTTGGGATTGTATTTTTAGGTGCATACCTGTCAACAATGTACATTTTCTTAAGGTATTGATTTTTTAGCCTTATAAACTGTCCTTTTTTCCAATACCTGCTTTTATTTTAAATTGTATAGTATTCGATATTAATATAGTTACAGAAGTTCTCTTCTTACTGATTTAATGGTATATTTTTTCTGTCATTTTCTTTTCACCATGTTTATGTCTGAATCTAAAGTGTGCCTCTTTAAAAAAATTATTTGACTGTATTTTACAATGTTATTGTTTCATCTGTCCAGCTATATCACTATTATAAAAACCTTTCACCATATTCTTTATGCTGTATTTTTTAATCTTATGATTTATTCATTATGTAACTGGAAGCCTGAAATCCTCCCTCCCTGTCATCCATTTTTCCCACCCCCATCACCCTCCCCTCTGGCAACTGTCAATTTGTTCTCTGTATTTATAGATCTGATTCTGCTATTTGTTTATTCATTTTAAAAATTCCACTTATGAGTAGAATCATATGATATTTGTCTTTCTCAGTCTGACTTATCTCACCTAGCATAATGGCCTCCGGGTCCATCCATGTTGTTTCAAATGGCATGATCTCATCTTTTTTATGGCTGCAGAATATTCCATCACATCTATATGCCACATTTTCCTTATCCATTCATCTGTTGATGGATACTTAGGTTGCTTCTATATCTTGACTATTATAAATAATGCTGCAGTAAACATAGGAGTACCTCTTGTGTGCCTATTATGTACACCATATAGTTGAAGCATGGATTTTTTTTTGTAGAGGAAGGAAATAATTCCTTTTTATACCTCTTCAGTTTGACTATACAACCTTTCTTTAAACTGACATTTTATTTATTTTATTTTTTTTTAAGATTTTATTTATTTATTCATGAGACATGCAGAGAGAGAGAGGCAGAGATACAGGCAGAGGGAGAAGCAGACTCCTCACAGTTGGCCTGTTGTGGGACTTGATCCCGGGACTCTGGGATCATGCCCTGGGCTGAGGGCAGGTGCTAAACCACTGAGCCACCCAAAGATCCCATAAATTGACATTTTAAATATTGATATCAGTAATCCATACATGAATGATTATTGATTCTAGATTATTTTATTATTATTAATGCAATCACAGGTTTTCTTTTTTCTTTTTTTTTTTCTTTCTTTCTTTTTTTTTTTTTGTAGCTACATCACAGTTTGGCAACTTACATGGCTGGTTTTTATAAATCTAATCAAAGGACCCTATATTTCTTTGTTAAATTTTGTTTTATTTTATTTAACTTACTGTCTTTTCAATCTCTGCTTTTAGTAAATTTAATCTTACAACTTCATCTAGTAAAGTCAGTATCACTCCAATGTTGATTATGATGAGTTCTAACATTTAATGAATATGAATGGACATTCTCTATATCTTATCTAAACTGCCATGTGGTAGATAGGTCACCTGAGGCAAGTTACTTAAATCCTCTACCACACTCTCCTCATCTAAAATGAGCATGATAGGGCAACACCGGTGGCCCAGAGGTTTAGCGCTGCCTTTGGCCTGGGATGTGATCCTGGACACCTGGGATCAAGCCCCACGTCGGGCTCCCTGCATGGAGTCTGCTTCTCCCTCTGCTGTGTCTCTGCCTCTCTCTTTCTCTGTGTCTGTCATGAATAAATACATAAAATCTTAAAAAAAAAGAAAAATAAAAAAATAAAATGAGCATGATAGTAATCAATCATATCTAAGCTTACTGGGTTGATATGAGGATTAAATAAAATAATATTTATAAGGTATTTAGAATGCCTAACATATTGAACACCATGGAAGTATTTGTAAATGTCTTCTATGAAATAGAGAAGACATTATTATTCCTATTTTATGGGTAAGGAAAATAGGATTTAAAGAGATTAAGTAATTTACCCAAGGTTCCATTGCTATTAAATAGTGACTCTGGGACTTGAACTAAAGTACCTCACTCCAAAGTCCATGTTCTTGACCACCAATTCTCCAATATTATCCTCTTAATGTTTCATCCAAACAATTGTTAAGCACATTAAAGAAAATAGTGCCAAGAGGCCATAAAATGAATTGCCATAAATTTCCTTTCATTAATCAGAGCCCCTTTTAATGATCATTCTATAGTGTCTTCAAACCTTTTCATATTTCTCCATGAATTGAAAAAACTAAATAAAAATAGTGAAAAAATGCTTTGGTGAAAATGATACATATGCCTACTCTGTATTGCCTGATTGGCCATTACTGACATTCTCAAAAAGGAAATGAGAGTACTGTAAAATTTTGAACTCTTAGTGCTAATGCTTATTAATCATTGTATTCCTTAAAGGGATTTTTTCTCTTTTTTTCTGATTCTTTTGTCAAATTGGTACTTTTTAGAATTTCTCAGTGTCTTGAATATCTTCCTTTTCTGAATTTTATGTATGTTTTATTGAATAATTTTTCCTTCTTGATTATGTTTTTCCATTTTTTAGAATCTTTATTAAATTCTAGTTAACAAACAATGTAATATTAGTTTCAGATATACATTAGAGTGATTCAACACTTCCGCACAACACCTTGGTGCTCAGCACAGCCAATGCACTCTTTCATCTCCATCACCTATTTCACACCCCCCCCCACTTCCCCTCTGGTGTCAGTGCTCTATAGTTAAGAGTCTGTTTCATGGTGTTCCTCTCTTTTTCTCCCCATTTTCATTTGTTTTGTTTCTTAATTCTACATGAGTGAAATTATTTGTCTTTCTCTGACTGACTTATTTCACTTAGCATAATACTCTCTAGCTCCATCCATGTTATTGCAAATCACAAGATTTCATTCTTTATGGCTAAGAATATTCCAGTGTGTGTGTGTGTGTGTGTGTGTGTGTGTGTGTGTGTGTGTCCCACATCGTCTTTATCCATTCATCAGTAGTTGGCATCTTTTCATCAGTGTTGGCCATCTGTATGTCTTCTTTGGAAAAATGTCTATGAAAGTCTTTGGTACATTTTTAACTGGATGATACATTTTTTGGATGTTGGGTTTTAGAATTTCTTTATATATTTTGGATATTAACTCTTTTTCACATATGTCATTTGTAGAATATCTTCTCCCATCCTGTGATTTGCCTTTTAGTTTTGTTGATTATTTACTTCACTGTGTAGCTTTTGATGCTTGATGAAGTTCTGACAGTTTAGTTTTGCTTTTGTTTTCCTTACCCTGGGAAACGTATTTAGAAAGAAGTTTCTAGGGTTGATGTTAAAGAGATTACTGCCTGGATTTTTATGGTTTCATGTCTCACATGTAGGTCTTTAATTCATTTTTAATTTATTTTTGTGTGTGTGGTACAAGAAAGTGGTCCAGTTTCACCCTTTTGCTGTCCAGTTTTCCAGACACCATTTGTTGAAGAGACTATCTTTTTCCCATTGGATATTCTTTCCTGCTTTGTGGAAGCTTAAATGACCATTTGGTTGTGGGTTCCTTCCTGGGGTTTCTATTCTGTTGATCTATGGTGTCTAATTTTGTGCCAGTATCATACTGTTTTGATCACTACAGCTTAGAAATATAACTTGAAGTTCAGAATTCTGATGCCTTCAGCTTTGCTTTTTCTTTTACAAGGCCTTCTATTTTAAAAAGTCTGTCTTCTTAAAGGCTAGGGTACATGTCAATTATAGTTGACATTTCCACTCACAGTTGCTAGGAACACTGTGATGATGTAGCTACTTTATATTTCCATCCAAATATTTCTTATTGGTTAGAATTAGGCTTAGAGCAGCAGGTCAGGCAAAAACATACTAATGTTCTATGATTTTAGAGTGTGTTCAGGGTTTTGAATATTATAACATAGAGATTATTTAGAGAGGCTTTTTTAAAAATTATAAAGTAAAGAAGGGTTATAATTAATATTTTAATTGTCTGTGTAAAAATTTATATTCCTGGGATGCCTGGGTGGCTCAGCAGTTGAACATCTGCCTTTGGCTCAGGGTGTGATCCCAGATTCCTGGGATCAAGTCCCATATCGGGCTACTTGCATGGAGCCTGCTTCTCCTCTCTCTGCCTGTGTCTCTGCCTCTCTTTCTGTGTCTCTCATGAATAAATAAAATCTTTAAAAATATATATATTCCTAAAGTACATAAAAGCATTTGTATATGTTAAATATTTACTTAAAAGTTGTTCTATTTAGGAAAAAAACCCAACTTATTTTTTCGTGGTCCAATGATGAACTAAGGACATTCATGCATCTTGAATTTTTTTCTAGAATAAGATAAATTGTTTAAAGAATCTTGCATGTTTTTCATCTGAGAATAATAGCAATTATACCAATTAAAATGATTTTCTTTGTAAATGATAAATAATATTTTATTTTTTCCTCCTCATAAAAGAAAAGCTCACTGCCACTTGAGAATATAGCATTTAGTTTTGATTTAGCATTTAATAGGCAGTATGGTTCCTGGCTTTTGGTTTAGCCCTATGCCCTTTATTCTTTAGCTGATTTGCTAATTACTATTGAAAAGGCCTCTAAAATTTCGCTGGGGAAATGCAAAAGTACATTCAGATTCTAAATACTTGAGAGGCAGCCAAGTACTGAGTGCATGCAAACATTCTGAATTTTACATAATTTTTTATATAATTACTTTTAATGTCCAGAGGCTTCCTTCTTCAATATCAGTGTATAGATCCCTTTTCTTTTAGCAAAAAATGGAATGAACAGAATGATCTGAGTCTTTCAAATAAATCAAAATAATAAAAAATAGAATTTCTATGAAAGGTGAAGGAGAATTAAAATATTTCTGGGAGGAGGCAGAAGTGTGGCATAATATTAATTTAATAATTTTTATTTAAATAAAAAGCATTGCATAAAAGTACAGAATCATAAGCATACAGCACAATGAATTGTCACAAAGGGAACACATTTTTATAAGTACCACTCATTTCAAGAGAAAAAAGCATTACCAGTCCCAGAAGGGCTTCTTGTGCCCCTACCCATCATCTCCTCCTCACTATTCCCCAAATTAGCAAGCGTCCTGTATTTTAAATCACTATACATTGGTTTCCCTGTTTTTAAGCATTATGTAAATAGAATAATGTAGCATATAGGGCTTATTTTACTTAACATTGTTTGAGAGTTTGAGAGATTCATCCATGCTGTTACATATAGCATTTGTTTATTATCAATGTTGAAAAGTATTCTGTTATGTAAATAGAACACAATTTATTCCTCCACTCTACTTTAAATGAACATTTAGCTTTTTATCAGTTTCAGACACTTGGAAACAGTGCAGCTTTTTTTTTGCATATCTGTTGGAGAGTGTTTGCATACCTTTCAGTTGAGTATATACTTAAGATTGAAATAGCTGGATAATGAGATATATTATTTTCAAATTTAGTAGATAATGCCAAATTCAATTTCCAAAAAAGCTGTATCAATGTTTATGTCTGCTGGCACTATATAGAGGTTCTACTTATTTCATATCCCTACTAATACTTAGATTGTTAGTTTTTTAAGTTTTAGCCTGTTTGGTATGTACTGATTATTTTACATTTGTTTTCTCTAAAGATTAATGAGTTTGGAGACCCCTAGACTTTCTAATTTGGAGCTTTGTATAATTTTTCTTGACTTGTGCAGTACCACATTATTACAATTACTGTTACTTGTAAAAAGTCTTGATAATCTATGGGCCATTCTTTGAAGGTTTTCTCTTGTTGTTAAGTTCTCATTGGTATTCTTGGCCCTTTGCATTTTCTTTTTTTTTTTTTTAATTTTTATTTATTTATGATAGTCACAGAGAGAGGCGCAGAGACATAGGCAGAGGGAGAAGCAGGCTCCATGCACCGGGAGCCTGATGTGGGATTCGATCCCGGGTCTCCAGGATCGCGCCCTGGGCCAAAGGCAGGCGCCAAACCGCTGCGCCACCCAGGGATCCCCCCTTTGCATTTTCTTGTAAGTTTCCATATGAAATTTAGAATCAGATTGTTGGAAGTGTGTTATATCCATAGATTAAATGTGGAGATTGGAAGTCAAGACAATAATTAGCCCTTTAATCCATGAACATTGGTATATCCTTTCATTTATTTATATTGTCTTTAATTTCTTGCAATAAGGTAGGTCTTTTTGTATGAAGAAGCTACTCTGACATCTTTCGTTTATTATTATATATATTTTGAAGCTACATTTTTAGATGCAGATAAATTGGGATTGTGATAGATTCCTGGGAACTTGATACCATTTATCTCTGGTAATACTTCTTGACTTAAAAATCTTACTTTGTCTGACAGTTTTCTTTGCTATATATATATATTTTTTTCTTTGCTATATATTTTCATGGTATATTCTTTGCATATGTGCCAGTGTCCCACCCATATTCTTTGAGGTCTCACCACTGATTCTAGTCACAGGCTGGATTTCCAATTGCCTGGGGACTGTATTGGCTGGACTATGAAAAATTAAAGTACTAGAGAATTAATATCCTTGATATCCTTAAACCAAATGCAGGTAGGGTAGCTTTTAGCTCAGTTTAGGTAGCTTAGCTCTTATTCTAAGGTGGTTTCCAGAATTTTCTAGAGGAATTAAGTCCCAGTTATCAGAATAGCAGTTTTCTGGAATGATTTTTTTTTTGTCTTCCTTTTCCTTTTCCTGACTCCATTACTCCCTTTCTTCAATTTCATGCAATTACTTATGAAATAAAGTATTTTATTCAAATCTTTGTTTCAGGATTTGTGGATGTTCAAACAAGATATTTTCCATCTCTTTATTTCTGACTTTATTTAAAATGTATCTCAGCAGCTTTTGAGTTTGCTTAATTAATTTGACAATTTTAATGTTTTATTTGAAGTATGTATTTCTTTTTTCCCTTTGCTCATTTTTTTTTTCTTAAATTACACATGTATGTGAGGTCATTGGTATTTGTCTTTTTCTGACTGACTTATTTTACTTAGCATGATACCCTCTAGCTTCATCTATGTTGTTGCAAATGGCAAGATTTCATTGTTTTTTTATGGCTGAGTAATATTCCATTGTGTATATTCCATATACACATTGTGTATATTGTGTAATGGAATATTACATTCCATTGATTTATATATAGACACCACATCATTATCCATTCACCTGTTAGTGTCCACTTGGGCTCTTTCCATGGTTTGGCTATTGTAAAAATGCTCCTATAAACATCAGGGTGGATGTATCCCTTTCGATTAGTATTTTTATATTTTTTTGGTAAATACTTAGTAGAGTAATTGCTAGATCATAGGGTAGTTCTATTTTTAACTATTTAAGGAACCTCCATACTGTTTTCTGGAGTGGTTGCACCAGTTTGCATTCCCACCAGCAGTGCTAGAGGGTTTTGCTTTCTCCATAACAACAACAACAAAATAAAAACAAAAGAAAGAAAGTGAGAGAGAGAGATAGGCAAACCAAGAAACAGGTTCTTAACTATAGAGAACAAATTGATGGTTACCAGAGGGGAGGTGAATTGGGGAGGATGAGTGAAATAGGTGATGGGGATTAAGAAGTATACTTGTGATGAGCACCAGGTGTTTTATGGAAGTGTTGAATCACTATATTGTACACCTGAAACTAATATTACATTGTATGTTAACTAGCTGTAATTTAAATAAAAACTTGAAAAAATGAAGTATATTTTCAAGTATGTGTATATAAGAATTATTGTTATAGTTAGGATTTAAAGCTACTACCTGTTTTAGCATTTGTTTCTTATTTATGTGTCCTCTTTTGTGTTAATCAAAATATTCTTCAGTCTTCTTTTCTGAAGACTTCCTACTATGAAAAGAGACAGGATAGACATTCATTCCTTTCAAAAGGGAAAAATCAGGAGGAAAGGAATGACAAATCTCAGGCAAGTTCAAACTTCACAAGACAAATTTCATTAGATTTGAAGGTGAAGAATGGTTTGATGCTCCGCCCTTTAGGCCCACTGTGATGGCGGCATCCTCACCAGTACTTGTTATTGTTTGCCTTTTTTATGTTAACCATCCTAGTATGTGTGAAGGGGTTCCTCATAGTGGTACTTGGTTATTTTTAAAAACTTTTATTGATGTACCAAATTTATACAGACTAGTATACAAAATGACCACACCTTTTAAACAAGCACTTAGATATAAAAATAGATTGCTAGCAAAAATTCCACTTTTGTTCTCTATTTCTGTGACTCCAAATGCATGTAATGTCAGATCTGTTTACTATGCACTGTATATTCTTTGTGTTTTCTGTTATTTAATTTGTTTTTCAAACTTCAGACTAGATAATTTCTGCTAATCTATTTTTCTGGATAAGGAAATGATAAACTTATCCTTGGCTTAGAACTTAGTTTTAGTTCTAAAATATATATTTTACTCTTTTCCTGAAAAAAATAGATTCCAGTTCTCTGGAGAAATTTTATATTTTATTTTATTTTAATTCTAGAGAAGTTAATGTATAATGTGATATTAGTTTCAGGTGTACAGTATAGTAATTGAACAATTCCATATATTACTGAGTGCTCATCAAGATAATCCTCTGGTGAAATTTTGTATTATTGTCTTCTCTGTTGGAAATATTGACTATAGGTATTTAAAAATCTGTCAGTAACTTGAGTACTGGAGCACTTGTCGATCTGTTTATATTTTGGGGGGCATATGTTTGGTAATTTGAGAGTTAACTCTGGACAGTGTGTTGTTACAGTGGTTCTATATGCATTGCCTTCTTCCAGAGAGGTTCTATCTTATCTGTGATCTTTTACTAGATAGACTAAGTACTGCTTGATCAGTACCAAAATGAACAGAAGTCTATGAAAAGCTCAGTTTATTTATTCACTCTTACTTCCAGGGTAAAACACTCCAGAGGGCTATCTGAGAACCATGGATGGTTATTAGAGACTTTTGTCCTTGGAAGTTCCTAAACTCCAGTTTAAAAGTTTAACATTTAAGTAAATAAATAAATAAATAAATAAATAAATAAATAAATAAATAAATAAATAAATAAAAAGTTTAACATTTTAATGCTGCCTAAAATTCAACTCTGTTTCTCTTTAGTGTTTCTACTTTGCTTCTTTGACTTTCACCTTGGGTGACTTAAAAATTCATTAAAAATTTTTGAGGCTCGGTCTTCTTTCCTTGACTTTCATTCTCTCTGGGATTTTTGTGTTGAGGCTTGAGTTTTTTTTTGCAGCCCCCAGATTGATAATTTTTTTCTCTTTGGGCTGGTGAGATTACCTAATTTTCCTGGCTTTCTACATCTTACTAGCTTCCATCTGTCAGATTCTTAGTCTTTCCCCAATGCCACATATTATCAAATATTAGGTTTGATTCAGAAATGCAGAATATAGAACAGTTATACATTTCCCTTCTTTCTGTGATGTGGCCCCTCAATTTTAGCTCCATTGGCTGTTTTCGGATGTCTCCACATAGGTAGATAGGTTAGTTGGTTTCTTTCTCTCCTCTCTTCCTCCCTCCCTCCATTCTTTTCTCCCTCCTTTCCTCTTTTTTCTTTCATTTTATCCAGATGTTTTATTTATTTATTTATTTTTTGGCAGGAACTTCAGCCTATTTCAAGATAATATGTCATAGCTAGAAATTAAAGTCAGTTCCCTCCTTCCCTCATTTTAGTAATATTTATTGGTACCTACTATTTGTCAAGCACTATGTTAAGAGCTGGGGAAATTGCATAAAGATTGTACCCAGTATCCAGGTTAAAAAAATAGATTGTTACTGTACCACAGAACTCCCTCTATACTGTCCCTCATCCTGTCCCACCAAAAGGTAACCATTGTCCTGAATTTTATGTTACCACTCTATTCTTTAGTTTCACATATGCATGTATCCTTAAACAGTACTTTATAAAAGTTTTAGATGTTTTTGAATTTTATAAAACCGAAATCATATAACATATATTCTTTCATTAATTTTTATTCTTAGTACAGCAATTAATATTTTAACAAACGATACTAAAAAAATATCTAAAGATGGACTACCACAAACAAACATAGATAAAGCCCTTTAGCCATAAATAGGACACAGCACCATATAGAAACTTTGATTTTGCTTTTGTGCTTATGGTTTGTGCTCTGAGAACTAGACCATGACTTTGTTCCTCTTTGTTACTGAAGCAAATAGCATACAATGAAGTTCAGTAAGCAAGAGCTAAAATAAGTCAAGAATGAAAAGAAAATCCCCAGTGGTTATGAGCAGTGGCCACAGGAGACACAGGATGTCAAAGGTAGAACATAGGTGCTTCATAGTAAGTTTGGGATTTAGGGGAGGGCAATGTTTAATCTTTTTAGTCTTGAGCATATTAAGAACTTGGCTTGCTCGAGCCTTTGGGGCAATTTCTGTTAGGAGGGTCTGGAAAACTGGGCTTGCTCACTCAATGAGATGTAATCCTGACATTTCCCTGAGTCAGTTTCAACCCCCACAAAGCGTCTCACCGTGTGTCAGTGTGAAGTTTTGTAAATTTGTAATGTGTCTGTGCCAGATGCTTCACTGTCATCTTTTAGCCTTCTTTTGTGAGAGCTGGCTCTACCAAATACAATAGGTATGTCAAAAATTAATAATAGAAAACAATTTCTTTTTAAATTTTAACTGTATCATAATGTGAAATATCCCCTCATTCCTCACCCCTCCCCTGCCCCAGTCCATTATACTTTTTAAACTAGATTCTGGTAGCTAATGAGTAATAGAGACAAAATGTAGTTTTTTTTTCACCCTGGTGAAATACTGCATTATTTGTTATTCATGAGTTCTTGTTTTCTTGGAATATTGTTTGATGAAATATGTGGGTGATGTGTACCCTCTCATTGCCTGGAGGCCTTTTAGATTTCCTCAGTTAGGGTATTTTCCTTTTGTTTTTAATAAACTTTCAAATAATTGTAGAGAAGAGCCACTGGATGATAGTATAACTAAGCTGTTTTAGTACCATGTCTCCCCAGACCCACTCCCAAATTAACAATCAACATTTTACAGTATATCCTCACAAAATACATAGAACGAGTAAAAGCGGGGTGGGGGGGGAGCTGCTGTCTTTTAAACATAGTCTAGAAGCCTCAGTTACTCCTGCATCTTGCCGGCATCAGGCCTCTTTTCTTGTGCCTCTGTGTTGTCATCTGCTTTTTGAATAAGGTTCAGGAAAGTTAATACAACAGGAAATCCTTACTGGAGTTAGGTAAGTCTTCTGTCCAAGCAGAGCAGAGTCATGTTTTTGCCTATAAAGAAGTGACAGTCTAGATGGCCATGAATGTCCTTGGTTTTCATTGCTATGCTTGCTGAGTTTAGTTTGGGATTAAGCATCTGTGAACTGGTCTCATGATTCTCTTGAGACCTAGAAGGGCTTCTGTTTCAGGAATTCAGGTTGAGAAGAGATACTTCACTTACCTACCCTGAATTGAAGATTCATTCAAAGGAGCTCTACATTGGTAAGACAGAGGCTTATTTTTAAAATTTGTAACAGGTATAAGAATTAACTGCATGTCTTAAATATATTTTATACACATATATTTTAAAATTAATAATTTTCACTTAACTTGAAGCTAAATGATCCAGCAAACTGATCCATTTCAATATTGTCCCAAACCAAGAGAAATGGAAAAATAAATGTCTTAGAACAATCAAGATAGATTCCAAAGTGACCAGGTGGTAACATCTATTCTTGTTTATAGAATGCTATTATGTGCCCATATTTTGTGGAGAGTAGTCATTACTCTGAAGCCACACTCCTGGGGTTGAATCCAGGCTCTGTCACTTACTAGCTGGGTGGCTTTGGGCATGCTACTTTAGTAGTCTGTGTCTCAGTATTTTTCATCTTTCATATAGAGATGATAATAGAATTGATATAGGATTATATGTGTTAATACTAGTGCAGGCATTAGAACAGTGCCTGGCATAAGGGAAATGATGTGGGAAACAAAGGCAGAGGAAAATATAGATAAAATTAAATGTCCTTATAACCTGCAGCCCATTGACAAATACTTGAGGAAAGCAGAATATAATGTTCTTCCAGGAAACTCCTATTTCATGTTAATGCCTTGCTAGAGGTAAAAACAACCTTGGTTTAACAATAGTAAGGAGTCTGGTAACCTGCATCTTCTTTAGTATGTGTAGATCCTTTTGAAGCTTCCTTTATCTTTACTTCTTCCAACATACATAATTGCTCCTCAAAATCCTGAGGCAGGAGGCAGCAGAAGGCACCAGGGAGTAGCAGCTCTTTCTGCCTATGGGCCTGTCTCCATACTTTAATAAAACCATCATTTTACGCTGAAGATGTCTCAAGAATTCTTTCTTGGCAGTCGGCTCCAGACCTCACAGAACCTCACATGTGTTCATAAACTACATCAGTAAATAGTCAGAAAATATTAACTATTATCTTATTTACTCTTACCTTGTTATTTATTATTACATATACTCTTCTCATGCTTGGTGATCTAGTTTACATGTATATAGGTAATTATAACTATAAATGAAAAGGAAATAGACAATTTTAACAGTATGTTTATGTTTTATACTTAAAATATGACAACTGTTAGTTCAAAACAAAGAAGCAAAAAGAAAAACACATTAAAAAAGCCTAAGAACTCAAAAGGTTTAGCAGTCTTGGTGTTTAGTGTAAGAGAAAATAGCCATAAACCTTCAATAGCTCCAAAGGGCATCAGTGTTTTTCAGAATCATCTCGTACTTAGTGTTCAAAGTAACAACTCTGACTCAGGGAGAAAATGTTAAATTCTGTCCATGGTGTTCAGTTCAGAGAAGCCTGAAAGTGTTCTGCCTTATAAGAAGATTTTAAAACAAAGTTTTTAGAAAAGTATTTAAAGACCCATTTCTGGAGGATTTTGAATTATATCAGTTTTATCATATTTGCATTTTCTTTTTGCCTCTTCCTTCAGGTGGAGCAAAATTAGTTTTTATGAATTATATGTAAATGTGACTAGTTTTCAGAATTATATGTAAATATGATCCTTAGACACAAGCATTGTTTCCATTAAAGACCAAACATACTCAAGTTTAGCCTTTGTTTTAGCCATTGCATTGCTCAGTAGTACCTTCATACAAAATCTTCATGACTGTCAAGCTGGCCAGGTTTTGTTTTGCAATTATGTTCACCAGGAATTGAGATGAATTATATGTCTTACCAATTATGTGTTGCAGTGTCTTCTGTAGTGTTTACATATACATTGTTGAGGAAGGAAAGACCATTTTGCTCTAAAGTCTTTTTAAAAATGTTTGATTTTGATATAAAACATGTGACATTAAATTTACCATCTTAACCATTTTTTAATTTTAAGTTCAGTAGATTAGCTCTATTCACATTGTCGCATAACAGATATAGAACTCTGTCATCTTGCAAAACTGAAATGCTATATGCTCACTAAATAAGTCCTCAGTTCCCCTTTCAGTCTCTGGCAATTACCATTCTACTTTCTTTTTTGCTATGAATTTAATTACTTTAGAATCACATACAAGTGACTTTATATGGTATTTGTCTTTTTGTGACTGGCTTATTTCACGTAGGATCCTGTCCTCAAGGTTCATCTATGTTTTAGCATGTGACAGGATTTCCTTCTTTTTAAATACTTAATAATAATTCCATTGTGTAAAAAAAAAAAATTCCATTGTGTGTATATAGTACATTTCCTTTATCCATTAATGAACATTTGAATTGCTTTTACCTCTTGGCTATGGTGAATAATGCTGCAGTGAACTGGGTATCAAATATTTCTTTAAGACTTGCTTTCAGTTATTTTGGATATATAGCTGCAAGTGGGTTCCTGGATTATACGGAAGTTCTGTTTTTAATTTTTTGAGAAACCTCCATATTGTTTCCATAGTGGCTGCACTATTTTATATTCCCACCAACAGTGCATAAGGACTCTAATTTCTCTACATCCTTGCCAATATTTGATAGTGTCCATAATGTGTCCATAATAATGGTTATAGGCTAATACCTCATTGTAGTTTTGATTTGCTTTCTCTAATGGTTAGTGAAGTCAAGCATTTTTTCATATGTGTCTTGGTCATTTGTCTATCTTCTTTGGAGAAGTGTCTGTTCAAATTTTTTGCTGATTTTTAAACCAGGTAATTTATTGTTGTTATTGTTGAATTGCAGTTTTTATATATTCTAGGTATTAACCCCCTATCAGGTATGTTGTTTACAAATATTTCCTCTCATTTTATAGGTTGCTCTTCAAACTTGATTGTTTCCTTTAATGCATAGATGTTTTTAAATTTGATGTAATCCCATTTGCCTATTTTTTGCTTTTGTTGCCTGTGCTTTTGATGACATATCCAAGAAATCATTCCCGAATCCAATGTCATGAAGTTTTTCCCATTTCCTTCTGGAAGTTTATGGGTTTAGGCCTGAATTTAGGTCTTTAATCTATTTTGAGTTAATTCTTGTGTGTACTCTAAGGTCAGTGTTCAACTTAATTCTTTTGCATGTGGATATTCAATTTTCCCAGCATCATTTGTTGAAGAGATTGCCTTTTTTTTTTTTTTTTTTTTTTTTTTACCCCCATTGCATGGTACTGGAATCCTTGCAAATGTTATTTGATCATTATATTTGAGGGCTTATTTCTGGGCCCTCTACTCTGTGTCTGTGTACCACTTCGCTTTGCTGTTATGCCAATACCACATTGTTTTGATTACTGTAGTTTTGTAAATGTTTTTGAAATTACAAAGTGTGAGACCTGCAAATTTATCTTCATTTGCAAGATTGCTTTGACTATTTAGGGTTCTAGAGATTCCATATGATTTTTAGGATGGTTTTTCTGTTTCTGATAAAAATACCATCAGGATTTTAATAGAGATAGCGTTGGGTAGCATGAGAATTCTAACAGTGTTGTCTTCTAATCCATGTACATGGCTGTCAGTTCATGTATTGGTATATTTAATTTTTTCAGCAAGTTTTGTAGTTTTCAGTTTGGTTAGGTTACTCCTAAGTATTTTATTCTTTCTGAAGCTATTATAAGTGGAATTGTTTTTTAAATGTCATTTCTGGATTGTGATTGTGTATAGAAACTCAATCAATTTTTTTATGTTGCTTCTATATCCTAGAACTTAGATTAATATGGTTATTAATTCTAACAGGGTTTCTTTATTCTTTTATTTTTGGCAAAATCTTTAGGGTTTTCTACATGTAAGATCATGTCTTCTGCAAACAGATAATTATACTTCTTCCTTTCTTTTTGAATGCCTTTTATTTATTTTCTAATTACTCTGCCAAGGACTTCCAGTAATCCTGAATGGAAGTGACAGAGGCTTTGCCTTGTTTCTTATCTTAGAGGAAAATCATTCCACATTTCACCATTGGGCATGATGTTAGCCATAGGCTTTTTATATATGGCCTTTATTATGTTGAGATAGTTTCTTTCTGTTCCTAGTTTGTTGAGTGTTTTTATTATGAAAGGGTGTTGAATTTTGTCAAGTGCTTTTTCTAAATTACTTGAAATGGTCATGTAGTTTTTGTCCTTCATTTTGTCAATATGTTGTATTGTATTGAATGATTTATAAGTTGAATTATCATTGCATTCCAAGAATAAGTTCCACTTGGTTATGGCGTGTAGTCCTTTTAACTGAATTTGGCTTGCAATTTTGTTGAAGATTTTGTTGAAGATTTTCACGTCAATATTAATCAGGAATATTGATACATAGTTTTCTTTTCTTATAGTATCTTTGTCTGATTTGGTATCAGGAAAATGTTGGCTTCATAAAATGAGTTAGGAAGTATTTTCATTTCAATTTTTATAAGAGTTTGAGGAAAAGTTTGGTGTTAATTTTCCTTTGGCTCTTTGGTAGAATTGCCCATTGAGGCTTTCTGGTCCTGTGCTTTTTTCTCCATTGGGAGGTTTTTGATTCAGTCTTCTTACTAGTTATAAATCTATTCAGAATTTTTATTTCTGTATGACTCAGACTTGATAGGCTGTAGATTTTTAGGAATTTTTTTAAAGATTTTATTCATTTATTTGACAGGAAAAGAGCACAAGCAAGGAGAGCAGCAGAGGAGCAGCAGAGGGAGAAGCAGACTCCTCACTTAGCAGGGAGCCTAATGTGGACCTCAGTCCCTGGACCCTGGGATCATGACCTGAGCTGAAGGCAGACACCCAAATAACTGAGCCATTCAAGCATCCCTTTAGGAATCTATTTTGCTTTAAACTCTTGACCACCATCTCTTTCCATGTGGACCTGGATTACTCCCAGGAACACGACTTTGATTGTAGGTTGTCAAGACTATCCTTAGTATATCTCTGCTGATGGCTTAGTAAGTATGGGCATTGTAGTTTCATTAAAGAGGGTATCCAGTCTTGTGAGTAGCTACCTCATTCAGAGGAATACTAAATCTTGACATAAGAAGCTTAATGTTTATCAAAGGCCATCATGGAACAGATACCTCCATGGAGGTTGCTCTTTCCATTTCTACCTTTTGGGACTTCTATAAAGATAAAGTAGAAAGATGTAGGCTTGAATATCTAAAATGAATGAATGTTTTGAATACCCCAAATGAGTATTTTAAGTGAATATTTTAAATGAATGTTAAATTAGGGTAAGATTCTGAAGATTTTTTCTTGTATTACATGAGGATCTTTTCAAAATTCTAAATCTCTAAAGAGAAAAACTATAGAAAGCAGCTCCTCAATCCAAATATGATCCACCTTAGTTGAGTAGTAATCATATTTATATAGATTTTTAAAAACTAGTTTGGATACTAAACTAGTTGCCTAATCTTGAAAATGTATAAGTTTGATTCTGAGGTGGCAGAGTTAGAGTAGCTACAGAATGGTGATGGCAGATGGAGCAAGAAAGCATGGCAAGTTCATTGCAAATTTATGATAATTAATAGAAAAATAAGCCAGGATCACTTTTATACTCTAAGGCAAACATATAAGCAATAGCACATTGAGTTCTATGTAGATCCTACCGTTTCGAAGTATAGCAAGATGCTATTCTTTCATTGATATTAACTGACAATGTTTTTTTCTTTTCTTTGAAAATATAATTTAAGGATAAAAAAAAGAATTTGAGGTGACTAATAAGTTATATTACTTTTTCCAAAATAAAATTAGGAAACTTTTTTTTATTCTCAAGGGACTTTATATTTGGTCACATTTATCTGATAGGTTTTTCTTAACTTTCATTTTTATTTCAAATTTAGAGTTAGCTTGTAAAGAGGTATTCTTATTCCAGTAAACTTTCAGATCTCTCTTAAACATTTAGAATTTTCAACTGAATTACTGTTGTAGTACTGTCGTATTATCAGGTAATTTAATGCTGTTTTAAGAAATAGCATTAACCTCCAAATTCCAGTGAGGCAGAATATTTAGAGCACACTATTTATTCTTAGTATCTAAGAGAGACTTAGTTTACCTGGATAAACCTATGCTGTGTGAATGTTTACTAAATATAACTCACAAGAAATTTCACATGCAATGTCCATAGTATTACAATCTAGTTAATGGGTTAATGATACCACACTTTATTACTCTTCTGAGTATCCTTTGTTTCTTCCTTTCTGCCTGACCTTTTAGCTCTAGAGTGTCCTGAGTCTCACCACTTTGGACCTCTGTCCTTTACAGCCTGTAGGCATTCCCTTAGCAATCTGGTCTTACCGGATTTCATGGCTTTACCTATCATCTTTGTGCAAATCAGTCCCAAATTACATAGCCCAGACATCTCTTCTAAACTCTGTACTGTTTTATCAGCCTGCCTATTTGATATCTACAATTAAGTGTTAAATAGCACTTCACACTTAACACTTGCAAAACTGAACTGCTCTTTCGTCCAAGTCTTCTCTACCAGGAACTTTTCCTAGGTCAATGATGGCAGCTCTAGTCTTAAGGTTGCTCAGGCCAAAAAAAAAACCAGAATAATATCATCCTTCACTTCCTCTTATATCCCATATTTAACCTATTAGGATATCTTGGTGTTTCAGTTGTCTTCAAACTGTACATGAATTTGACTGAATGATTGTTCATACAAATTAAAAAACTAAGGCTCAGAGAAGTTAAGAGAACATCCCAAGTTCACATAGCTAGTTAGTGATAAAGTGATAATTCAAATCCTTATTTTCTGACTGACCACAAATAATATGCTCTATTCATAATACTAGTGCTTCTGCAAAGCAAATGTTATAATTGTTTATAATTTATATAGCTTAGAAATACGATCTGACCTATTGTGTAAATGGATCTTTATAAATAGTATGTGTTATTTCAGTTCGGTTTTCTAGGAATTTTCTAAGCCCAGAGCAGTTATTTCATAAATACTTGCCAACTCAGTTAAATTGATTGGTACTTCTCTCTTCTTGTATATTGCTCTAGATCAGGAACTGTGTTTTCAATTTCAAGGTATAATTAGATATAAATTGTGTATTAGGTAAAAAAAAAAAAAGGCTGGGGGGTAAGGGTGGAATTAATGAAATAAAATATTCAAGGAGGTCTCTTCGAAAGAGGTTAGACATGTTCTTATTATATCTGTATGAATTTAGGACATATATTAGCTCTTGCTACCTTATATATAAATGCTTTTCTATTTCTTAGAGTTTTCATGGTATGTAATATTGATCTTGATACCAATCATTAAAGTTTAGATTGTGGAATTATTATTTAAATTATTTAGAGTCTTCTCTTAAGGGCTTCTGTTTTAAGGAGACATTTTATAACTAAAATCCATTAGATTGTAAGATTTTCTAGTTGATTATAATGGAAAAAGTCAAAGGATTAGCATCTTGGTAGAGAAATAGCAGAAAAGTTTCAGTGCTGTCTATTGTCTTGACATACTCCTGTTTCATTGATGTACTGTTTGTATTTTAATAGAATTTATTCCATGCTTATATCATTTAATGTAGCAGAAATGAAGTATGTTAAGCCAAATTTTATGAGACTCAAGTGGTATCTTTGAAAGAAGCCAAGATTAAACTTTTGAGAGATATCTGTTATATCTATTTATGTGACATATTTAGAAAGCTGATAATTTTTAAAATTTATGTACAGGTAGAACACTTATCTATGCAACAGATTTTAGATGAAGAACCCTCAGGATCATTATTATTTTTTTAAATTTTTATTTACTTATGATAGGCACACAGTGAGAGAGAGAGGCAGAGACACAGGCAGAGGGAGAAGCAGGCTCCATGCACTGGGAGCCCAACGTGGGATTCAATCCCGGATCTCCAGGATCGCGCCCTGGGCCAAAGGCAGGCACTAAACCGCTGCGCCACCCAGGGATCCCAGGATCATTATTTTTATCTTTTTTTTTTCTCTTCTAAATTTTCACCTTAAAGTTTACTTGTTTTATTTCACCAATTTGTGTTATTTTGTTCCAAGGATGAAAATTTGATGAATATTTAATTCAGAGAAGCAAGTTTCACATCCCAAATTCTGTCCATCTATATACTTTTCTGCCTACTTTTGCTGTGATAGAAATATTTAGCATGGAATCTTTTTAAAGACATTCTTATAGGCTTTGGAAATACTTCTTAAAGCAATAAGATGATATTTGAAGCATCAAACCCAAAAGCCATGCTTAGAAATTTAGTCCCTATGGCAACTGAATGAATAAATGAATAAAGTTGTGTGGCGCCTACATCCATGATGGCGTATATTTAGAAAGGAAACTGTAGCTTCTAAAAAAGTATCTGTTGACAAACAAATATAAAATAAGAGTTCAAAAAAGAGATACTTTATTTCTGGAAAATGTGATAGTTCTGTTACCATTTGCAGTGATGGATATCTGTGGGTCTTTATACTGTGAAATAAACTGTGATCAACTCTACTGCTATCTTTTCTTTTTCATAGTGTATGCCAATTAAAGGCCTAGGATTCGTGCTTGGAGCCTACCAGTGCATTTGCAAAGCAGGATTCTATCATCCTCAAGACTTCTCAGTGAACAGCTTTCAGAGTAAGTGTCCTTCGCTTCTCTACATACATATGAATACACATAATATATATGATTATTAATTATTCAGATTTTCATTTTACATTGTTGGAGTTATTTGTTTCAATCTCCACTGGTTTGGTAGTATTTCATCCCTTAGAGTTTTTGCTTTGGTTTGTCATCTTTCGTGCCCTGGAGTACCACAAAATAATGTGTTTATTTTAAGTATGTTTTAGTTTTCAATACTTTTCCTAAAATAATGTTAGCTGTGTAGTAAAATCAATTGGGATTCAGTTATTGAGAGCTGTTGCTACAGAAATTTACTAAACCTAATTTTGCTAGTTTGTTTATTAATTAATTAATTAATTAATTTACAAAAAAATGATTTTATTTATTTATTCATGAGAGACACACACACACACAGAGGCAGAGACACAGGCAGAGGGAGAAGCAGGCTCCATGCAGGGAGCCTGATGTGAGACTCCATCCAGGGTCCCCAGGATCACAGTCTGAGCTGAAGGCGGCGCTAAACCGCTGAGCCACTGGAGCTGCCCTATTTATTAATTTATATATTAATTTTCTACACTGCATAAAGAACTATCATAAATTTAACATTTTAAAGACCATACATTTATTATCACAGTTTTCGTTTGTTACCTTTCCAGTCAGAGGTGAGGTTGGCCCTCTGTCTCACCAGGTGACATCTGTGATGCAGTGTGATCCTAGGCCTGGGGTCTTCTTCCAAGCTCATTCATGTCAGTATCTCACAGGCTCCTGGGTTTTTTTTTTTTTTTTTTCTAGATGTTAGTCAGCTGAGGCTTACTCTGAGCTCCTCTGAGTTGCCTTAAGGCCTATTCATGTGACCCTCTTACTGCATTGCAGCTCACCTCTTCAAAGCTAGCAAAACAATTTCCTCAATCTGGTCAGATTGAACCATATATAACATAGTATAATGAGAGTAAGTATCCCACCACTTTACCTGATAATGTAACCTAATCAAAATAGAGACCATCTCATCATATTTACAGATCCACTCACATTCCAGGGGAAGTGATTATACAAGGTATATACTCTAGAATCAAAACTTGGTCATCTGCTATTATATTCCTACTTCAGAAAATGTCAGTGTTACAATTTGAATATTGACTTTTTTACTTTATCTCTAGAGAATGCAATGTTGCCACACTAGCTTGTAGTCAGCCAATGGATATAATAGCTAAGAAGGAGTATAGTGGTAAAAAAGTTGGTTTCATAGGAAGTTAGGGCTTGAGGTTTACTGAAACTGAGGTACGGGTATCTTTTAGATAGTCATTCACAAATCTTTGCAAGCCTTACTGGTCTTTATAGGAATTTGCATTTTTACTAGGCACAGTTCAAAGGGTACATTGAGATTGAAATCTGAGTTTCTTCCTCTAGGAATTTTGGTAAAATTTGTAGATTTTTGTTTTGTTTTGTTTTCTCCTGGAAAACATTCTTGGAACTGAATCTGTTTACATTTAAGTTATAAGCTCTGGAGATGAGTAACATTTCGCTCTGTCCTCAGTCATATAGTTCAGAGGTCAGCCCTTGTTCTATGAATAATTACAGGTATAATTCTCAAATGGCCTTCAGGCTTCTGTTCGCACAGGCCCTGCCCAACACTTTCCTCTTACTTGAGGGTGGGACCCGTGAATGCAGGGAGGTGGTCACCCCCTGTTTAGGCTGTATTATATAGCAAAGGTGATAGTTTAGTCACCTATGTGATTATGTTGCATTAAAGAAAATTCCTTCCCATCGTAGCTGACCGAAGGGAAATTCTAGTGCTGGCCTTGAAGAAATAAACTACCTTGTTGTGTGAGGGCTGTGGCTAAAAACTGAGTGAGCCCTCTGAGAGCTGAGAGCAGATCTCACAGGCAGCAACCAAGAAAACATGGACCTCAGTTCTATAACTCAAGCAACTAAATTTTTCTAAAAGCCTGAATACACATGGAAGGAGATCCTGAGCTCCACATGAGAAGACAGCAGGCCAAAACCTTGATTTCAGTCTAGTAAGACCCCGAGCGGAGAGCTCGCTACACTGTGCCCACACTTCTGATCAACAGAAACTGGGAAATAATGAATAGGTATGTTAAGCTCCCAAATTTCCAGTAATTTGTTATGTAGCAGTAGAAAACTAATACAATAGTAGTGACGATAACATATTTTCAGAGTAGACATGCTTTTCCTTGTATCTGTGTGTACCAAACCATGGCAATACCAGAGCTACTTTGGCATTCTTCACATTTACGGTCCAGACATAACAGATGATTCAACACTGAAGAATTAAGGGAATAGGTTTTAGCTTATGTTCTGTGAAGGTATTTTGTATCTGGTTTACCCACATTTGTTCTCAGCTCCCACTATGTGACTGAAATAAAACATCTAAATATTTTAGAACCAGAGAATGACTATGCCATTTGCTTATAACACCACCAGGAGAAACTAGTTAACCTTTAACAACTTATCTTTATTTAATTTGCACACTCCTACTTTCTTCCTTATTTTAAAAGCCAATGTTTTTCACTGGACCTACTTTTTCTAAGAAAAGGCGGCTTCTCTGCGTAAATCTAACTCCTGTGTTGTACACACTGCAGTCATGGAAAAGAGGCCACAGTTTTTAGAAAGACGATCTATATTTAGACATTTAGCTGTGATTCAGGTTTGACCTTAGCACTTACTTAATCAGACTTGACCTTCCCCAATGACAGAGCAGAAGGCTAGCTATATGTTATAATTTGAAGTCAGTAAAGTGTTCTTTGACCAAAGCTGTCTTTCCTGATGGCCTGTCAGATTGCAGGAAAATCCATTATTATTCCTTCCTTGTCCTAAAGAGATGAACAGGGATCTGAACAGGAATCCTTTTCATTGTCAGGATTAGTCAATGACTAAGGACTATCCAAACTTTCTTTTGTATTCCTGGTTATTATAAAAACATGTACTGTATTAAAATATTAAACATATACTATATTTTAATATAGTCAGTATTTTAATCATAGTATTCAGGTGTTCATGGCACATATTAAATGCTCAAAAATATTGTTGTATATTGATTGTTATTTGGAAGTTGGTATCTATTCTGCTCATCTCCTTATGTTCTTAAAGAGCTACCCATGACTTAAGGAATGACTGCATATAGCTCTGTACCCTTTGTCAAGGGTAAAGAAGGCATTAGAAACCCCCAAAATGAGATAACATATGTAAACCTGCTAGCATAATACAATGGCATATGATAAATGTTTGTAGGTATAGTTAAATAAGTGATAAACATCAGTGATGTATGTAAAGAGAGAATCCTTAAACATCATTGGTCATTAGCCTCACATTTTATCATATTATAATAACCAACTTTTTAAAACTGGAACTTTTGGAGAATGAATTTGACATGGATGGGACAGTATAACAACCGGTGCTGCATTCAATAGGGCAGTAGGGAGAAGGCTTGGGAGTTAGAGACAGCGGGACGAAGTTAGTTGCCTGATTAGGAGAATAGGATACAGAAAACAGAATTTACCTCAAAGATTAAAGTCACTTAATTTACAGTTGTAAATCTAAAATAAGATCTGTAATCCCCACATCTATTATTGTCATGTTATCGTATTTGGAGAGAAGAGCTGAGATGTAATGCTGACGTCTTAGACAAAATGCACAGGTGACTTAAAAATCCTGTTAAAATATGAAGTGATTTAAAATCTTTATTCAGACTAAGACCCACAGTAAACAAAGGGCTTGTAAGGACCAACAAGGATATGCTTAAATGACATGATTTAAAATTGTGCTGACAGCCCAGAGACTGTGTTCCTGGCATCTCTCTTGAAATTGATGGTCATATGTGAACTAATAGGATCTGACATCTGGATAGTAGCAGGATTTCAGAGTAACCAAGTACTGATGTATAACTGTCTCTCCAAATCCAGGCTGTTCACTTGCAGGTTGATGAAAAAGAAGCTTATGACATGCTCATCTCTCTCAAATCCATCTGTCTTAGTAAGAATTCTGTCTTCAGTGAAACCTCTTTCCTGTTTTCTATAGATACATTACCAGCCTTCCAGTCTTACTTTTCTTCTTTTGGATCAACTTCAGCTCATGTGTCTTTCCAGAAAAACCCAACTTACAAATGACCTTTACCTAAAAATCACAGTCCCTATTTTGGCAACTCTGATGCCAATGATGATGGTGGTGGACGGGGCAGAGGCAAGAATGTAGAGATTTTCTCAATCTTGGGAGAAAAGAAAGAGGCCCTTTGAACACAGGTACAATATAGGGATACTGAGCTCAAAGCAAACTGTTAAGCAAGGCTAACCTTTCTGGAATAAGTTTATCCCTCCTCTTTTTATGGCTGGAGAGCTGGAGATACTTGGCTTTCTGCAGATGAGGTCCTGTATCAGTCTCTAATACCACCTCCAATTTTAGGACAGATTAATAGAGCTTGAGCATCACAGTCTCATTATCGGCATTCTCACTTTCACTATTGGTCTGACTCCAGCCTTGTGGTCTGATTTACTTTTGCTGTATTACAGTTAGTCCTGATCAGTGTTATTCCAGTTTCGGTAGCACAGTTTCCAATGTATTTGTACTTTTGTTTTTGCCTCATCCATTTGCCTAGTTTACAGTGTTCATGTCTTCCTTCGTTAGTCCTGCTCTTAGTAAATGGAGTCCAGTACCTCAGTGTGTCTGGAAGATGGGGTGAGTTGCCAATGCCAGTGTCCGTGTTCTTGGACTCTCAACTGTTGCATTTATCTGTTAATCTTTGACTATGTTCTTTCCAACTGTTGGGACATACTCCATACCATGTTGGATACCCTGGCTCTTAAATTTCTACCAGAGCTGAATTTCTATCATAGTTTAGCACAGTAATTAAGAGTATAGTTTTTGGAATAAGACTAACTTGGTTTTGAATCCTGGCTCTACTACTTACTTGGACTCTGCTGTATGTTTTAACTTCCTGAACCTTCACTTATGACATATGTAAAATTGGAATAATATTATATGCTTTAGAAAATTATTATAAGGATTAAATAATAAATTCAAAGTTCTAATCATAGCAGTTGGCACATTTTAAATGCTCAAAAATATTGTTGTTTTATGATTATTATTTGGAAGTTTGCATCTATTCTTCTTTCCTCTTTCCCCAAGAATCTCCCCAATTTTATTCCCTTCATCTAGTATCTGTTCCACTACCCAGCAGAGGATCATATTCCCATGTCCCAGATTTTTTCTGTTCAGTTTGTCTAAAATGGATCCTTCTCTCATATATAATATTCAGTCATCCAAAAATCTTCCTTCTTGGGCATCCCTGGGTGGTTCAGCAGTTTAGTGCCTGTCTTTGGCCCAGGGCGTGATCCTGGAGTCCCAGGATCGAGTCCCACATCAGGTTCCCTATATGGAGCCTGCTTCTCCCTCTGCCTGTGTCTCTGCCTCTCTCTCTCTCTCTGTCTCTCTCTGTGTGTCTTTCATGAATAAATTTAAAAAAAAAAACCTTAAAACAAACAAACACCAAAACCAAAACCAAAAAATCTTCCTTCTTTCTACTACCCCCAAACTTACTTCATTAGATTAAAAAAATATTTTTATTACTACTTTTATTTAGTTACATTATTTTACTTTATTGGACTACTAATTTGAGATTTGCTTTTGTAAATAATCATCTTCCTCAAAATATTAATTATAACAACAACAAAAAAAACCCTGGCAGGGAAATTGGACTGTCAGCCATTCACATACTAGCTCATTTTAATAGGCAGAATGATGTCCCTTCCTACCCCTCAAAGATGTGCATATTCTCATTTTTACAATTGGTGAGTGTATTACCTCACATGGCAAAACGGACTTTAGTTGTATGTTTGCTGTGTGATACAGTCTTAAAATTTTACTGATTCATACTTTGTAAAACAAAAGTGTTATGAAACATCAAAACTTACAAACTGATCCGCAAACTATTTTGGAAGACTAGAAAAATTACTTTATTAATAATGTTCCAAATCAGAGACTAGAGACATGGCACCTAAGTGTAATGCATCATGTAGATTTTATCCTGGTTGGATGAAAATAACTACAATAGATATAACTGAAAATTGATGGAATTTTAATATGGACTATTCATGAAAAAATGTTGTATATTGTATCAGTATTAAATTTCCCAACTTTCATAATCATAATGTGGTTTTGCATGAGAATGCTCTTTTCTTAGGATGTGCAAACTGAAATATTTATAGGTAAAGGAACACAAAATTTCTAATTTACTCTCACATGGTTCAGAAAAAAATAGTATGCGTATAAGTTTATAAACCTCTGTCAATCTTTTCAGGGACTATAAGATAAGATAAATGATATAGAATGTAGATAGTGGATCTGGGTAAAGAATATATGGAATTTCCCCCAGTTTTGTTATATTTTATAAATTTAAGATGTATAGTATATTACTCCAATACATTTATATATTTTAATATGATTGCCATTGAGGCAGTATTCATCACATTCATCATTACAGAACAATATCATTGTCTGTATCATTATATTGTATACTAGATCTCTATAGCTTATATGCTACTTCTTCCAAGTTTATAACCTTGAACACCATCAGTCTTCTCCTCCTCACCCATATCTCCTGGTAACTGCCACTTTGATCTCTGTTTTTTACAGTTTTGACTTTTTTAGATTCCACATATAATTGATATACAGTACTTGTCTTTCTCTGATTTATCTCTCATAGAATAATATACTCAAGATCTATCAGTGGTGTCTGAAATGTCAGGATATTCTCCTTTCTCAGGGCTGAATAATTCCATTGTGTATATATACCACATTTTTTGCACAAATATGGAATTTATTTATACCATTTTTGCATCTTTCCTGTACGTTTCAAATTATATCAAAATTAAAAGCTAAGAAAATCTGATTTTTAGAACATTATGTTTTAATTCAGAAGTCTGAAGTTTTTCAATACCTGTAGGTTAATTAGGGATGTGGAGCAAAAATTCACTTTGTTATTCACTGCTATCTAGAGGGTCATAGTTTTAAAATATTAATGTTTTTATTATAAAAAGATTACATCTCATTAAAGAACATTTGGAGTGTATAGAAAAATAGAATCCCAAAAGCTATTTGAAATCTGTTGATAATTTAATTCTTTAAGTTTATAATTTTTATACAAATGTCTATACATAGGATCTTTCTGAAAACTTGGTATATTCATTTTAATACATAATTTTCCTGAACATAATTTTAACAGCTCCATATAATTCCATTGAGTAAATGTACAATGGTTTATTTACCCATTCTAAATTTTCTATTTTAAATAAAATAAAATAAAGTTTCTATTTTTACTAGTTTATGTAAAACTATACTTAAATAAAAATGCCTCTAAGTTTTGAGTTTTTCTGATGTTAGTATAGAAAAATTAAAGTAAGCAAAAAGATTTAACATACTGTTCACAAATTTCACAATTTATCTCAGCAGGCTCATGTTTACAGGTGAATATTTGATTCTTCACATATCCTATGGTACTAGTATAACCTCCCAATGTCCTTTTTTATATTTCTGCTCAAGGCAGCATACTTGATCATCCATATAATGAGCTGAAAGCTGCTATCGATTGCCAAAACTCATAGCTCTTCATATTTGTAATTTGTCTTCAGGGAGCGTTTTTTTTTTTTTTTTTTTTAATCTGAAAGTTCCAAGTATTATCTTCATTTTTAAACTTTAGCAAAGCAGATTGGAATTCTATTCACAGAAGATGTTTTCAAGTTGCTCAGAATGGAGACTCACAAATCAAATTATCCTCCAAGATGATTTCTGTCTTCTTTAAAGATTGTATTTATATGATAGAGAGAGAGAGCACAAGCAAGGAGGAACAGCGGGCAGAGGGAGAAGGAGAAGCAGGCTCCCCTGAGTAGGGAGCCTGATGTGAGGCTTGATCCCAAGACCCTGGGTTCATGACCTGAGCTGAAGGCAGACCCTTAACCAACTGAGCCACCCATGTACACCCTTCAAGATGTTTTCTAAACACGCTTTCCCATAGGTGCCAAAGACAACTGTAGTAACTCCTATTCCTAACATATTTTTCTAATTTGTGTCTAGCATCTTGAAAAATAGCATTTTGAATGAATTCTTAAGCACAAATGATTTGAGAGCCTGAAGATTAGTTAGGTTGAATATTTTCAACTGTACATTTATATTACATTTATTCTTTTGGAAGAGCACTTTCATCATCAACAATTATTTGCTGAGTATTTGCTGAGTATGTATAAAATACTGTATTCAATGCTGCATACATAAAAAGATATATAAATCATGGCCCCTGCCCTCTAGGAACTTAATAAATTAGGTACCATTTAGTAGATTAACAAAAAGCCTATTATTATTATTTAGTAGTATTATGTTTTCTACTAGCTGCATATATACCCTTGTCCTAGATAAAGAACTTAAGTACAAATTGATAAAATGTTTTTGGAACCAGAAGATCATTTAATGATGCTTTGAGTCCTACCTGAAAATAATGTAGAAAGCTCTATCTGTAATTTTAGTTTTCTGAACTTTAGAAATCAGGTCTCTGACTTGTGGTTTTTCTTTCTCTCCATTTTACCACTTTGTGTCCCCTATGGAACCTTATGATTTTTCATACTCAAATAAAGTTCAGGCAATTAATAAAGAGGAAGTTTCTCATGAGAGCACTTCACTACTCAACATTTGTGAGTTGATCTTGTGATACTTTAGAACACAAAGAATAAAATGTGATCATAGTTTATTTTCTAGCACATTGTTTTTACCCACAAATATTGAAGCATTTGTCTAACCAACATAATTACATATTACCTGTATGAAGAACTATAGAATGGTTTGGACTTGTCAATTTCCAAACTTACATTTGGCTGCTACTATTTTAGTAGACATAATACCTGTCCATTGTTATTTCAGCCTTACCTAAGGAAGATAATGCAGTATACAAGCTTTTTCTGTTGTATGTCCTACACTCATGATTGTATTTTTGTGACCCAGTATACTGGATCTTTTGTAATATTAATCTGTGTTGGAAAATACAAAAGCCATTGTCTTATTCTTAGAGAGTTCACATCTTATTTGGGTACAGCACATACATCTGTGGAATGTTAGCTATAGGCAGAGTGGAAGAATGCAGGCAGATAGAGATAGTCATAAGGACTTGGAGCACCAGGAAGAGAAGTGAACAGAGAGAACGCATTAGGCATGTAAAGTCCTCTGTGTTGGTGTAGATCTGGATAATAGTTGGTGAAGAGAATAATAAGAGAGGGTAGCTATGTTTAAGTTCAGCTTTGGACAGCAGGAATCCACTATTCAACAGGACTGAGATTATTGTGTTCCTCAATGCTACCTGCATTTTCTGTTTTAATAGTTTGAATATAGACAAATAACTCAGTCTCTTCAGTAAACCAGTAAATCAGAATTGGGGGACATTGTGAGCCCTGTGAAAGAACCTTGATTTATGTGAATAACAACAATATATCAATGTAGAGGGGACCATAATTAGGAAATATAGATGAGCAACAAAATTGGAGTAATAAAAGAAATGTATTTCTACCATTAGGCAGAAATGATATCTAAGTCTCATTTAGGAATAAGCTTGTCTGGTTAGAGAAAGAAGGAAGGAAGAAAAGCTAATTTTTGTTAATTATATAAATTTAATATATACAATAAATTTCAAAAAGAATGTATTCCCTTTTTTAAGTTCTTTAATTCTGGTTAGTTAATATGCAGCATTATATTACTTTCAGGTATACACTATAGTGATTCAACACTTCCATACATCACCTGGTGCTCATCACAGCAAGTGCCCTACTTAATCCCCTATTTAACCCATCACTCACCCATCTCCCCTCCAGTAAACATCAGTTTGTTCTCTGTAATTAAGAGTGTTTCTTGGTTTGTCTATGTCTGTCTGTCTGTCTCTCTCTCTCTGTTTTTCCTTTGTTTCCTTTGTTTTGCTTAAATTCCACATATGAGTGAAGTCAGACGGCATTTGTCTCGGACTTATTTCGCTTAGCCTTATACTCTCTAGATCCATCCATGTCAATGCAAATGATAAGATTTTATCCTTTTTCATGGCTGAGTGATACATATTATCTCACGTCTTCCTTATCCATTCATCAGTCCATGGACACTTGGGCTGTTTCCATAATTTAGCTATTGTAAATAATGCTGGTGCACGTATCCCTTTGAATTCATGTTTTTATATTCTTTGGGTAAATACCTGGTAGTGCAATTGCTGGATTGCAATATGGTAGTTCTGTCTTTAACCTTTTTTTAAGAGGGGGAGGGTGAGTGATAGGGAGAGGAAAAGGAGACTCCATGCCCAGTGCAGAGCCCAACATGGGACTCAATCTCACAAGACTGAGATCACGACCTGAACCCAAATCAAGAGTCCAATGTTTAATCAACTGGGCCACCCAGGTGCCCCTATTTTTAACTTTTTGAGGAACCTCCATACTGTTTCCCAGAGTAGCTATTGCCAGTTTACATTCCCACCAACAATGCAGGAGTGTTCCTTTTTTTCCACATCCTCCACACTTGTGGTTTCTTGTGTTTTTGATGTTAACCATTCTCACGGGTGTGAGGTGAATCTCATTATAATTTTGATTTGCTATTCCCTGATGATTACTGATGTTGAGCATCATTTCATGTCTGTTGACCATCTGTATGTCTTCTTTGGAAAAATGTCTGATTATCTCTTCTGCCCATTTTTAAATTGGATTATTTGTTTTTTGGGTGTTGAGTTTTTTAAGTTCTTCATATATTTATTGGATACGTCATTTACAAATATCTTCTCCCTTTCTATAGGTTGCCTTTTAGTTTTGTTGATTTTTTTTTTTTACACTGTGCAAAAGCTTTTTTTTTGCTTTTGTTTCCTTTACCACAGGAGGCATATCTAGAAAGAAGTTGCTGTGGCCGATGTCAAAGAGGTTACTATCTGTGTTCTCGTCTAGGATTTTTATGGTTTCCTGTTTCACATGTGACTGTCCAGTTTTTTTCCCTAACACCATTGTAGAAGAGACTATCTATTCTTATTGGGCATTATTTTTCTGCTTTGTCAAAGATTGACCATGTAGTTGAGGATTTATTTCTGAGTTTTGTATTCTGTTTCATTGATCTCTGAGTCTATTTTTGTGTGATACTATATGGTTTTGATTACTACAACTTTGTAATATAACTTGAAGTTTGGAATTGTGATGCCTCCAGCTTTGGTTTTCTTTTTCAAGATTGCTTTGGCTGTTCAGGGTCTTTTATGGTTCCATACAAATTTTAGGGTTGTTTATTCTAGCTCTGTGAAAAATGGGAATTAGATCAACTGTATAAATTGCTTTGGGTAGCATGGACATTTAAAAAAATATTTGTTCTTCCAATTCATGAGCATGGAATGTCTTTCCATTTCTTTGTGCCCTTTCATCAGTGTTTTATAGTTTGCAGAGTACAAGTCTTTCATCTCTTTAGTTAGGTTTATTCCTAGGTATTTTTGGTGCAATTGTAAATGGGATTTTTTTTCTTAATTTCTTTCTCCTACTTCTTTATTAGTGTATAGAAATGCAGCAGATTTCTATACATCGATTTTGTATCCTGTGGCTTTGCTGAATTTGTGCATCAGTTTTAGCAGTTTTTTGGTGGAGTCTTTGGGTTTTCTATGTAGAGCATCATGTCATCTGCAAATAGTGAAAATTTTATTTCTTCCTTGCTGATTTGGATGACTTTTATTTCTTTTTTTAAAATAATTTTATTTATTTATTTATTTTACAGAGGTTGGGAGAGGAGCAGAGGGGAAGGGAATGAGAATCTCAAGTAGACTCCATGCTGAGTGTAGAGCCTGATGTGGGGCTTGATCCCATGGCTGTGAGATCATGACCTGAGCCGAAACAAAGAGTTGGACCCTTAACCAACTGAGCCACCCAAATGCCCTGGATGCTTTTTATATCTTTTTGTTGTGTGATTACTGTGGCTAGAACTTCCTGTACTATGTTGAATAAAAGTGGTGAAAGTAGCCATCCCTCTCTTGTTCCTTGTCTTAGGGGAAAAGCTCTCAGTTTTTCTGCATTAAGGATGATGTTAGCTGTGGGTTTTTCATTTGAGGCCTTTATTAATTTGAGGTATGTTCCTTCTATACCTACTTTGTTGAGGATTTTTATTATGAATGGATGTTGTTTGTCAGATGCTTTTTCTACATCTACTGAAATGATTCTATGGTTCTTCTCCTTTCTCTTCTTGATGTAATATATCACATTGATTGATCTGTGAATATTGAACCACCCTTACAACCCAGGAATAAATCCCACATGATCATGGTAAATGAAGTTTTTAATGTATTTTTGAATTTGGTTTGCTAATATTAATGAGGACTTTTGTATCTGTGCTCATCAGAGATATCAGCCTGTAGTTTTCTTTATTAGTAGTGTCTGATTTTGGTATCAGGATAATGCTGGTTTCATAGAATGAATTTGGAAGTTTTCTTTCTTTTCTGTTCTTGGAATATTTTGAGAAGAATAGGTATTAATGCTTCTTTAAATATTTGGTAGAATTTGCCTGGGAGGCCATCTGGTCCTGGACTTTTGTTTGTTGAGAGTTTTTTTTTTTTTTTTAATTCATTCAATCTCTTTACTGGTTACTGGTCTGTTCAAATTTTCTATTTCTTCCTGTTTCAAGTTTGGTGTTTATATGTTTCTAGGACTTTATCCATTTCTTTTAGGTTGTTTAACTTTTTGACATAATTTTTCATGATATTATCTCATAATTGTATTTCTACTGTGTTGATTATTTCTTCTTTCTCATTTGTGATTTTATTTCTTTGAGTCCTTTCTCTTTTTATCTTGGCAAGTCTGGCTAGAGGTTTATCAGTTTTATTGGTCTTTTCAAGGAACCAGCTCCTGGCTTCATTAATTGGTTCTAATGGTTTTTTAGTTTTTATTTCTTCTCTAGTTTTTATTCTTTCTTTCATACTTCTGATTTTAGCTTTTGTTTGTGATTTTTGTTTAGTTCCTTTAGGTGTAAGATGAGGTTGTTTATTTGAGATTTTTCTGGCTTTTTGAGGCAGGTCTGTATTGCTGTAAACAACCCTCTTAAAACTACTTTTGTTGCATCCCATATGTTTGGAACTTGTGTTTTCATTTTCATTTTTTTCCATGTACTTTTAAATTTCTCCTTTTATTTTCTAGTTGACTCATTCATTGCTTAGTAGCATGTTATTTAATCTCCAGGTTTTTGTGGTCTTTCCAAATTTTTCTTGTGGTTGATTTCTAGTTTCACAGCATTATGGCCAGAAAAGATGTGTGGTATCACTTCTATTTTCTTGAATTTGTTGAGGATTTTTTTTTTAAAGATTTTATTTATTTATTCCTGAGAGACACAGAGAGATGCAAAGACATAGGCAGAGGGAGAAGCAGGCTCCATGCAGGGACCCCAGTGTGGGACTTGATCATGCCCTGAGCTGAAGGCAGGCACTCAACTGCTGAGCCACCCAGGTGTCCCTGTTGAGGATTGTTTTGTGAACTAATAATATGATCTATCCTGGAGAATGTTACATGTGCACTTGAAAAGAATGTGGTATTCTGCTTTATTAGAATGGAATGTTCTGAATATATCTGTTAAATCCATCTGGTTCAGTGTGTCATTCAAAGCCATGGTTTCCTTGTTGATCTTCTGTTAAGGTGATCTGTCCATTGATGTAAGTGGGATGTTAAACTCCCCCACTGTCATTGTAATGTTATTGGTTAGTTTCTTTAGGTTTGTTAACTGTTTTTTTATATTTGGGTGCTCTTATGTTAGATGCATAAATAATTACAATTGTTATATCTTCTTAATAGATTGTTCCCTTTATTATTATATAGTGTCCTCCTTTGTCTCTTGTTATAGTCTTTGTTTTAAATCTATTTCTTTCTCTTTATTCTTTGCATGTTTATTAGTGGTTTTGATAAATGGTTGCCATTAGTTTTATATGTATATTCTACATATAGCAGTTTATGTTAAGTTGATGGCCTTTTAAGTTTGAGCCTATTCTTATCTTCTCTCCTTTCCACATTTTAGGTGTTATTATATTTTTGTATCCTTTTTTTGGTGAGTACTTTGACTGGTTTCTTTACAGAAATATTCATTTTTACTGCTTTGTGTTTCCTAACTTCATTATGTCACTTTTGGTTTTTCCTTTCCACTCAGAGTCCCCTTTAATATTTCTTGCATGGCTGATTTAGTGGTCATTAACTCCTTTAGTTTTTGTTTGCGAAACTCTTTATCTCTCTTTCTATTCTGAATGATATCCTTGCTGGATAGAATATTCTTGGCTGCAGATTTTTCTCATTGAGTACTTTGAATAGATCATGCCCCTCTCTTCTGGCTTGCCAACTTTCTGTTGAGAAATTCCCAGCTATCCTTATGGGTTTTCTCTGATAAATTATCCACCTCTTTTGTCTTACTGCTTTTACATTTTTTTTCTTTATTATGTTTTGCAAATTAATTGCAATGTGTCCTAGTGTGGGTCTGCTTTTGTTGATTTTTATGGCAGTTCTCTTCGATCTGGATGTCTGTTTCCTTCCCCAGATTAGGGAAGTTTTCAGCGATTATTTCTTCAAATAAATTTTCTGCCTCCTTTTCTTTCTGTTATTCTGTGACTCTTATCACACAAATGTTATTATGTTTAATGGAATATATTTTCCATTTATATAATCCCTTTTTTTTCTATTTCAGCTTGATTACTTTCCATTACTCTATTTCTAGGTCACTAATTCATTCCCCTGCTTCTTCCATTGTGATATTCATTCCATCAAGTGTGTTTCTCATTTCATTTATTGAGTCCTTTATCTCTGCTATGTTATTCCTTATCTCTTTTAAGGGTCTCACTCATATATTCCAGTCTTTTCTCAAGTCCAGTAAGTATCCTTATAGTCATTGCTTTAATTTCTCTATCAGATATACTTCTTATATCTGTTTCACTTAGATCAGTGGCCATGAACTTGTTTTCTTTCACTGGGGATAAATTTTTCTGTATCCTTATTTTGTCTGCCTCTTGTGTCTGTTTCTGTATGTTAAGAAGGTCAGCTATGTCTTCTGCTCTTGAAAGTAGTGAATTTATGAGGAAGAGGTCCTGGAGTGCCCTGGAGTGCAGTGTCTGCTGTTCACCAGAACTTGGCACTTCAGGAGAGAATCCTATGTGTGTTGCTTACAACCTGCTATTGTATCTGAGTCACTTTTTCTTTCAGTGCAGTTATGTACACTGACTCTTCCTGTTATGGGCTGTACTTATCTTTGTGGTGTTAGTGGGACCCAGGCAGGCCAGCTCTGGGGGGTTGGTGGAACTGCCCCATGACTGTCCCATGACTGCCAGGGAACTTGGGAGTGGGGCAGCAGTGTTAGCAGAATTTGCACTGGGCCACTAGTCTTATGTTAGATCCCCTAAAACAATACACCTGTTGGAGGATGTGGGCCAGGGTGGCTAGTGTGCATTGCATTGACTAGGTTTGACTAGGCTTGTCATGTGGTGGCAGCTGTGCACCCAGCAGCTGGGTGGGGTGTGTATGCTAACAAAATTTGCCCTGATCCCAGGGTTGAAGCTAGCAGGCTTGGAGTATATGAATCTTCAGGTGCACTGCTAACAGGAGAGATAGCAAGTATCTTGAACTCCACTTCTTACAGGTGGCTCTGTGTTTATGCTGGGAAGCAGGGAAGGAAAATGACAACTGCCAGGTCCCTCATTTTTGGAGAAGTCCCCCAACGTGCTCTGAAGTCATTCTAGACAAATCTGTCTCCCATTCACCAACACCCCTCTCCCCCACCCTGTTGTGTAAACTACTGTTTCTGTGCTGTCTTTCTGCTCAGGATGTTTTCTCTTTCAGGGCAGAGACCTAGCTATCACTTACCCTCCTTGTTTGCTCACTGCTGAGTCCTCTGACTTTTAAAGCTCTAGGCTGCAAGTCCTGCTGGTTTACAGGGATTAACCTTCCCCAGAAACTCCTTGGTACAAGGGCCTGTCTCTCTGCCCTCTCTATGCATGCAGCTCTTTTCCTCCTGCTGGCAGCCTCCCTCTGCCTTTCTGACTTTCTTAACCTTTCAGATGCAGCTTCTCTCTGTATTTATTTGTGAATTTGTTCTGCCAGTCTTCAAGTCACTCTCCAATTTATTGACTTGGATGTAGATAATATCTAGTAAATGTAGGAAAGGGAGAGTTCAGGATCCTCCTGCTTTGCCATCTTCCCCAGCTTCCAAAACAAACGTACTCCATTTTTAATTGCAGAAGAGAATTTATTCTTTTCCCTTAATCATTGGATATATCTTACAGAGAGGAAATAACTGATCCTAACCAAATGTTTAGAATGTTGCAAAATATCATATTGAGCCTATGACAATATTCTACTGATCTAAGTTGTTGAATTTCACAAAATCTGAGAAGAGATCTGTTTTTCCTTTATTTTTTATTTTTTATTTTTGCTAATGTAAAAGTCAGGTTGTTCCTTTGGTGATGATTTAAGTTTATTGGGCCTCCAGGTCTTGAAAATCTGATTTGGGTAGTTTGACCAACACACTTTATTAGAGTGTACTGTACTGCAATTCAGCTACAATCTACTTAACAAAAAGTGAACTGGAGAGGGTTCTGCTCTTTAAATAAAATAATTTCAAGTGGGAGTAATTAATTATATTCTCTATAATCTTTAACAAATTGATAGAGACATAGTATAGTACAAAGCAAAGGAAAAGAACACAAAGATAAACTATTTCTACAAAGTAAATTATTTTGTGAATATGTAGGGAAGTATTTAATAGCATAATTAAAATTATTTGTGTAACCTGTCAGGTCCCAAACTTATTCACCTCTTTATGTCCAGCTTATGGCTAAACATGTTGTTTAGATCTAGAGGACACCATTCAAATTGTACTCTATATGAGTAGCACCAGAAACAACTGACTTGAACCTAGAGGCTATCATAGTTTTGGGGAGGGGTGTTTGATGCCCTGTATTACATATTCTTGACCCACATCATATTGTAGTAGTTATGATAGTTATGGGACATGCTGCCAGTATCTTACTTCAAATGCCCATAGAATTTCTTCCCTTATTATTATTGTTTTTTTGCCTCAGGGCTTTCTTTGAAGCCCTCTAAGGTTGCTCTTCCTTATCCAGGTTATTTACCTACTATGTTGGTTGGTTGTCTGTTTTATTCAGTAGAGCATAAATTCCACAGGCACAGAGATCTTTGTTTTGTTCACTGATTTATTCCAGTAAAATAGTTCTTGACACATAATTTGACACTCAGAAAATAGTTGCTGAATTGAATAATAGTTTGTTTCTGTCAAATTCTGTAAAGCTTGAGGTATTATTTTATCAGTGCTTTCTATCTCCTACCTCATTACAAAACTTATTTAGAATACCTTACAGAAATGTATACTATGCAATAGAATAACAATTAGTGATGAGGAAATTGGACAAAAGTAAAATATTGGTCATGAAAGAAATCAAGGGTAAGGTTAAGTTTTGAACATTTACAAGAAGTGGACCATAGATTTGGCTCTAACCCAAAAGAGACTTTCAAATTAAGTTTGGTTAAAAATGATGGAAAATTTAACAAAGCTGGAAGACTTGTCAAATATAGTTAAAATGTGACTACAACTGCTTACCATGGTCATCTTACAAAAACTGACAAGCTCATATATACAAAGTACTTAGCATTCTGCAATGCAGTTGACCCTTGAACAACATGGGGGTTTGGAGTGCCAAACCCCTGCACAGTGAAAAATCCACATATGACTCCCAACTCCCCCAGAACTTAACTACTAATAGCCTACTGTTGAATGTAAGTCCTACCAGTAGTATAGAGTTGATTATCACATGTTTTGTATGTGTATTATATACTGTAAGTTATTATTATAATAAAGCAAGCTGAAGAAAAAAATGTTATTAAGAAAACCATAGGGAAGAGAAAATAAATTTACAGTATTGTTATAATTATCAGTGCCATTAAGTTTATATCCTCTGTTTTCAAGATGAATCACTTGTCATTACCTACATCAATATTGTCTTTTATGCTACAAAATACTGTAGATGTTATATGTTTCACTAACAGTAGACATAAAAGATGTAAAGAATGTGGAAAAGAAATTCATACTTATTTACAAGTATTCTAATTCATGCATTGATAAAGAAGCAGCAATAAGATTGCTTTATAGTAACCTGGTGTAATCAATAGTTGCTTCATGCTAGCCTATTCAATATGCTAATGAACGAACCATTATAAAATTCTTGTGGCATAGAGAGGTGCCTGAGTGGTGCAGTCAGTTAGACATCTGACTCTGGTTGTAATCTCAGGGATGTGGGATCAAGCCTGGTGTCAGGCTCCATGTTCAGGGCAGAGTATGATGGAGATTCTTTCTCTCTCTCTCTCTCTCTCTGCTCCTCCCACTTGTGCTCTCTTTCTAAAATAAATAAATAAATTGTTAAGTAAAAAGCAGCATACAGTATTATAGTCATATTCTTAAAATAATATTGGAAACACTGTTACATTTTTAGAAAAACACTTAGCCTGTGATGATTGGCCAATACATAGTTTCTCCCCAATTATGAGAGAAAGAGAGAGACATAGTATATGGTAATATAATTCTTTGAAAGCGAAGTTATAAAACAGTGAGAAAACTAACACATATCTTTGGAAGGATAGGTTATCTATTAGCATACAAGTCTTGCACACGATGTTCTACACAATGAATATTTAAGTGAGGATGATGATGATTATACAAATGTCTCATACAGTTATTGCTTAAAAGCTGTTAGATTTTCACATGAAGACTCATATATGCACAACAAATAAGCTTATTAACTGTATGGCGTGATTATTATTATTCATTAAGTGAAAGTAGATAGATCATCATAAAAGTCTTCACACTGGATGTTAAATAGGCTGTGTTGAATAGGCTATGAAGGAGGAGGTGGAGGAAGAGGTCTTGTGTCTTAGGGGTGTTAGAGGTAGAAGAGCAGGCAGGAGAAGCAGGCACACTTGCTGTAACTTTATGGAAATATATTTTTGTTTTCATTTCTCTGAAAATGTTTCTTTATGGTACCAATCCTTATACCAATTTTTCTTTAGTTATAGTGCCTGTATCTTGAAATGGCCCATGCTGTAAAAGAAGTTAAAAGCAGTCTTGAATAATCAGAACCCTTCCGCCAGATTGTCTAATGTAAATTTGTTTTCTGATACTACTACTTCTACCTCTTCTTCCTCATCGTCTGGCACTGGTTTGGAAGCACTCATCTCCAACAAGTGGTCTTCTATTAATTCCTCTGCTATGGTATCTATTAACTCTTAAATTTCTCCAAGATCCATATCACCTTTTACCCCCGACCTTTTTTTGCCATGGCTCTGTTGTAAATCCTATGAAGTTATGCATATTTGTCAGTTTTTCCAGCAAGAATTTAGTTTTGGCCTTAATGACTTTTATGGCCTTTTCTGTAACAATGATGGCATCCTCAATGGTGTAATCCTTCTAGGCTTTTATGATGTTCTCTCTATTCTCTTTCATAGCCTTGACAGTCACTTCCATAGAGTAACATATAATGAGCCTTAAAGGTCATTATGACATCCTGATCTAGAGGCTGAATTAGAGAAGTTGTGTTTGGGGGCAGGTAGATCCTCTTCATGCCTTCAGGGTTGAACTCATGGAGTTCTGGGTGGCCAGGGGCATTGTCCAATAACAAAAGAAATTTAAAAGGCAGTGCCTCACTGTAAAAGTACTTCTTGACTTCAGAAACACAGCATCAGTGGAACCAATCTAGAAAAAGGGTTCTTGTGGTCCACATCTTCTTGTTGTACAACCAAAAGACTGTCAGCTGGTGTTTATCTCTTCCCTACAAGCAGCTGTATAGATAAGTCCTGATCATAAACTTGACTGCATTCACACAAAACAGCAGAATTAGCCTATCCTTTTCTGCCTTAAATCCTGGACTCACTTCTCTTCCTTATTAATAAATGTTCTTTGTGGCAATACCCCCACCCCCCAGAAGAGCACATTTTCTTCTGCATTAAAAGGGAGATATCCTTTCTCCTCAATGATTTTCTTAAAGGTGTCTGAGAACTCATCTGCTGATTCTTATTGGCAAGCGCTGCTTCTCCTATTATCTTGACATTTTTTTAAAGCCAAACCTGTTTCTAAAATTATCAAACCATCCTTTGCTGGCATTAAATTCTCCAGCGTTAGACCTTTACCTTCCTTTTGCTTTAAGTTTTTCTTATAGTGACTTCATTTTTTTCAAAATCGTATTAGAGTCCAGAAGTATGCTTTTCTTATAGCATCCAGATCCCACAGCTGCATTTTCAATATGAGATAAAAAGGTATTTCATAAAAAGTGCAAGGTTTTTGTGCCTGTTGGCATAGTTACAGTAACATCTTCACAAATTTCCTTTTTTTTTTTTCCTAAACACTAGTCCTTATACTGGTTTCTTTTATCTTAAAATGGCAGGCACCTAGCTGCAGATCTCAATCTATGGTAACTATGAAGCAGTTCACCATTATCTTGTAATGTCATGATTTCACTCTTGGAAGTACTTCTAGCATCACTAGAAGCGGTACTTTGTGTGGGTCTCATGGTGTTGTTCAAGGTTTACAGTATTGCAGTAAACACAATAAAAAATACATGAGAATCCTGAAAGATTGCTTTTTATGCAATACAAAATTTACTGGAGAGACAAAATGCTCAGGCAGAGATGATTAGTATCAGATAGGATTTTAGGCAGATACTGGTAATGCTCAAGCTCCCACAATAGCAACAGAAGGTGACTACAAAATTATTACAATAGTTCAGTATTACTGCATTTAACTTTATGCAGTTATGATTTAATACTGTATCTTTACATTTGCTTACATTTCTCTCAGCTGTGGAATGGTGCCATATGTAATCTGTAAGTGTGCACACATTTTGATAAATGTTAAGTTCTTATAATATATTTGTATATGTTTTATTATTATAAATGTTAAAATAGACTGATATGTACATATATTTTATGCTTTTATTACATATGCAACTTTTTCTTTATTTTTTCAATATTTCTAGGCTACATAGTTTATCTGAGTTGTCTCAAATTGTCAAAATTCTCCAAAAATTTCCCAATATATTTATTGGAAAAAAATCTATGTATAAGTGGACCATGTGGTTCAAACCGATGTTGTTCAGGGTCAATTGTATTTTTCAGGCTTGAGTGATTCAGAGTACTAAATATCTCATACCATCTGGGAGAATTATACCATTAGATATGAATGAAGTTTTAAGTTTAATTGAATTGAAAGTAAATAGTATGTACTGCCTGGCTCATAGGCAGCTAGGAGCTTCTTAAAGAGCTTCTTATGAGAAAATATCTGTGTATTTAGCTGAAGCAAAAAAGCAAAGATTGGGTTAAAAAAGGACTATTTCACACAAAAAAGACTTTCCATAGATACTTTTGCTTCACAAATATAAATTTCACATATGAGTGAAATCACATGTTAATTATCCTTATCTGATTGATTTATTTCACTTAGCATAATATCCTCTAGTTCCATCCATGTAAAAAAATCTTTAATCTAGCTCTACTTCTTTCCAGTGTGAGAAGAGGCATCAATTATTCTTAGAGTTAATTTCTCCAACTGAGCTTTTAATTATTTCCAATCCTTACTTCTGCCATCCTTTACTTACCAGTCTTCCCATATCCTTCCTTAATTTCTAATACTTCCTTTTGCTGACTGCAGCAATGCTTATATCTTACCTGTAGTAGAATACAAAACACAAAGTAATTTTTTTACTTCATCATTATTCCTATTAACCATGAGATTGTCTGGCTTTTTTCATTCAATGGAATGTTTTTTGAGATAATACTCTACTTTGTCACCTATTTATTCCTTAAGCCCTGACAAACAAGTTTCAATCTCTATCACTCCTTGAAAACTACTATCTAAAAGGTCAGTGAAAGATAAAACAATAATTATACCTCCTAGCTTTTCCTCAGTCATCACCTTTGATCACATTTCTGCATGTCCAATAAATCTGTTTTCTTTTATGACATTGCAAAAATTTCTACCTGTCTAGCTTCTTACTCTTTGCATTCCCTAATCATTGCCTTATGTACTTCTTACTCTTTGCATTCCCTAATCATTGCCTTATCTACTCCCCGAGCTTTCTGTAGGTTCTTTCTCTGATCCTTCTCCCATGCCCCAGTCTTGTATTATTGCCCATTTTTTAATGTATATTACTGCTGGACAAGGAGTTGGACTTCAAAGTTAGCTTCTCTAAAATGAAGCTTATCATTCTCACTCACTTCCTCCTTACCTCACCTATTTCTCCCAACTTATTGATTTTGAACAGTAATACCTTTCTTTAAGGCACCAATGGATTTCAGCTTTCTCTTTGCATCCTCAATATTTGAAGGAGGGAAAACCAGGCGCTTTGACTTATACATGTTAACTTGGTTAATATCTACAATTTAAATTTCATATGTAAGTAAACTAAGACCCAAGGTGATCAAATGAGCTGCCTCATATCACTGAGCTATCTAGGAATGGAAACAATATCTGCTGGATACTAAAATTCATATACTTTTCACTGTATAACAGAATAAGTACTCTTAAACAACATTGTATCCTGAATCATCAAAGAAATACTCCATTATGTTTTTGCTATTGTATTTATTAAGGAGAGAAAGCAGAGAAATACATTTTAGAAAGATTTTGAACCTCCAACAAGAGTTAAAAGTAATAAAAACTTTCTGTTAAACTTTGTATTATTAAAATGCTATTAACCAGAACAACCTCTTTCCCAGATTTGTCAGTCAATCAAGGTTATATTACATATTGAACAGGGTGGTTTGAGTTATATACTAAACTGGGTGGTTTTATTATATACAAAATTGGATATACATTCACTAATGTCTTTCATATTGAGTTCAGAGTTGGAAATAGTTTTTTTAAAGTATATGTCATTAATTGGATATTTGCCAGTGTTAGACTCGACTCAGCAATAAATGAAAATATTTGTCTATTGGGCTTCAGATTTAAGTTAAGTTTGATAGCTGAGAGAGAAGAATCTAAAAGTAAAGGGAGGATCAATAGCAGTGGGTAGTTAATGGTGAGGAAATGTCCTCTGAGTAGGCAAAGTGGGAAATTACATGATAGCCTGTAAGTATGGATTATACTCTGGGCAAAGGATGCACCATCATTAGGCAATTGCACACTGAACAACTGTCGGCTAAGTACCATTTTATCCAATTTAGACCTAATGAACTTAGTAGATGAGATCCCTGCTGAATTAAGGAGCAATCAAAGCCTCATTTTGGATTCTGTGCCATCTAGGTCAAGACATTCCAAAAGTGTTGAGTATTACTTGGTACAGAAAAGAGATAACTTTCTTACCTTCTTTCTGGCTAATTCTTTAACACATATTTATGGAATATGATTTATGGCAAAGAAAGTATCATTTGGTAATTGGTAGATAATGAGGTGACAGAATTGGAAAAGTATTCTATATCTTTAAGGAGTTTTATTTCTTTTTTTGCTATTTTTTATTACTCTGAATGACATTTTTTTAATCAAAAAGGCAAAAGGAATTTTGTTTGAGTCTAAAAGCAAAGTAGCTCTCTACCCTAGCAAGAAGGTTGATAAAAGGTCTTTAATAAAAGGGATAAGTAATGAAGAGGTGAGGATGTGTTTTGTGTACTTGATCTCACCTATCTCAGAGGTGCAATGACACTGGTTTTATTTGGAAATTTCAGGAAGTGCAAAAGATGTGTCAGAAGAAGTCCATGTCTGCCTACCCTGCAGGGAGGGCTGCCCCTACTGTGCTGATGACAGCCCCTGCTTTGTCCAGGAGGATAAGTATTTGCGACTTGCTATCATCTCCTTCCAAGCCCTGTGTATGCTGCTTGACTTCGTTAGCATGCTGGTGGTCTACCACTTTCGCAAAGCAAAGGTAAACCCAGGTACCCTGGTTATGACCTTCCTTTTTATTATGAAGTGACCTCTTTTTTTCAAGCAAATAGAGTTTTTCCAAGTCCCAGTTGCCTCTCTGTTTAGCAGAAGTCTTCCTATAATATAATCAGCCTAGAGTATGAACATTATATTCTTTAGCTTCCCAGGAGAAATAGGGATTAGAAATATGGAATCTTATAACATTTTCTTCTATAAAATGTTTCCCCCATTTAGCATGGAGTTTGAGTACTTTATTGCCTTAAAGGACTCTCTTTTACATCTCTTTGGCTTCTTCTAGAAGAACTTATTCTGCTGGTACCCAATGCATTGTTAGGTTTTTTTTTCATATCTAGAAAGCTTTTTTATATTGGTTATATTTAATTTTTATTTCTCTTAGCCATATTTGAAGTTGACAAATGGACTTGACTATTTTTGAACACATTATACTTTGAAGAATAAATTTATTCATAAACTTATATTTGGTCTTGCATTAGTATCCCAGGATAATAGCGATCCTACACAGAGCTTATATGGCTTTTGGGAAAGCCTGTCCTTTGGTTCCGTTCTGAGAAGTCAAAGAGTAATATAAACATTTGTATGCTTCTCAGTCAGGAGTGGATGAAATACTAAAATTTTCAGGGCAAAGCTTTCTGGAGGAGTTGTCTTCAGTTGGTCATTCAATTAATTATATGTAGCCAGTGTTGTCAGAATTTTTGGTTCTGTTGCTTTCAGAAATGTATTTGTGCCATTGGGGGAAAAAACACAAAGCCTTAAGTTTCCACCTTTTCTGAATTCAAATGGCCCCTTTATGTTAGCAAAGTTGTAGATTGATTTTGGTAACAGAGCTCATTGGAAGCATAAAGTGTTCCCATTAGAAATCAAAAAAATAAAACAACTCTCTGAATGGCATCTAGTACAATGCCTGAAGTTAACATTAAAAAAAAAAACCCTCTATTGCAATTCTAGGAGAATGTATCCATTATGTTATAGACCTTAATAGTTATTTTGAATAGACAGATTTCATTAACAGAAGCATACAACACAAATTAAAATCAAGCTTTAAGTCAGCAAGAAACTGCAAACAGGCAAATTGCTCTTCATTTAACCAATACATGTCTTTCTTTGAAACAAAATATGTGTTAAGTTGTATATATAATAAAGTAGTAGGAAAGTAGAGTTGAGAAATATCTAACTTCTGTTACCAAGATAAAATTAGTCTTTTTAATAACCTGTCACTGGCACAGCAGGTAGAATTGAAAGGTCTATTTAATAAATTGGTCTGAAATCTCTATATAATGTCATTCATTCACAAAGGGGATAAGAGATAGTTCTGTATGAATTTTAATTGATGATAAACATTAATGATTGCTGTGCTAAATATAGTTATGATATATGATGGGTAGACTATTACATTGGATGATAAGAAAAAACTGAAATAGCTCTTGCTAGACCAATGTCTTAATCTATGTTAATGTTATTTACCTTTCCAAAGTTATTAACTTTTCAAATTTCTCTGGACCTTCATATGAAATGCTATTTTATAGGGTTAGCATGAGAATTGGTATCTTTACATATCATTTACTGACATTTCTATAGAAACAAACTAGTTGGAATAGATAAATTAGACATTATCTGGTTTTAAGATGATCACCTTTTGAAGAATCAGTTTTCACAGAATGTGATATAATATAGGGGGGATTATTTTTAGAAAATAATACAGGTTAAGAAAGTCAGTGAATGTGGATCTAGTATATTAAAGGAAACATTTGGTAAACTTTTCTGATTTCAGTTACCAAAAAGAATGATTAATTGTAAAAGCAGTAAACCATTTTCATTGTAGAGATTGCATGTTTATAGCATATAGACATGGGCTCTGCTTTTTACATATTCTTGCAGCAGTCCTTTGCATAAAACAGAAAACTAATGATCCCTTTTGAAGTAATATTGAGGTCTTTCTTACGAGTTTTCCATTGCATTGCCTACCCACCAATAATTAAAGGAACAAAAACCTATAATCTATCAATTTACATCTATTTTGACAAAAGAGAAAGACCTTAGTTGCAATATAGAAGTAGCATAATATTGTGGGTAAGTGTGCAGACTCTAGAATTAGCTTGTTTGAATCCTGTCTCAGCCCTTGAACGCTATTATACTTTGGGAATATTGTTCAGCCACACTTTGCCAAGTTTTTTCCTCTATAAAGTGAGATTTAACATACCCTATACAGAAATTAATTTAAAATGGGTTATATATCTAAATATAAGGCCCAAAACTAAGAGATATTTTTAGAAGAAAACATAGGCATAAATTTTGGGTTAGGCAATGCTAGATACAGCATGAAAAGCCTAACTGACAAGAAAAATAAATAAATAAATTGGACTTTATCAAACTTCAAAACTTTTGTGCCTCAAAGGACATCATCAAAAATGTAAAAAGACAACCTATATAATAGTAGGAATTATTTGCAAATTATACTAGAATCCAGAAAATATAAAGAATAAAAAGATAACCCAACTCAGAAATGGACAAGATAGCTGAATAGACGTTTCTCCTGGAAGATACACAAATGGCCAATATGCATATGAAAAAATGCTCAGTAATATTCGTTACTAGGAAAATTCAAATCAAGCACATGCCCACAGCACACACTAGCAGAGCCAAAAATACAATTACAGGTGTTGTTGAGGATGTGAAAAAATTGAAATGCTCATTCATTGCTACTGGGAATGTAAAATGGTGCAGCCACTTTGGAAAATAGTTTAGCAATACCTTAAAAAATTAAACGTAGAATTATGATATGACCCAATAATTCCACTTCTAAGTGTATACCTAGGAGAATTGAAAACATAGGTCTAGGGCAGCCCTGGTGGCGCAGCGGTTTAACGCCGCCTGCAGCCCAGGGTGTGGTCCTGGAGATCCGGAATCGAGTCCCTGCATGGAGCCTGCTTCTCCCTCTGCCTGTGTCTCTGCCTCTTTCTCTCTCTCTCTGAATAAATAATAAATAAATCTTTAAAAAGACGTGGAGAAAAAAATACAAACCTGTGTATAGCCATGGTGGAAAACAGTATGGAAGTTCCTCAAAAAGTTAAAAATAGAATTATCATACGACCTAGTCATTTCACTACTGGGTATTTACTCCGGGTATTTACTCCCCAAAAACCAAAAACACTAATTTGAAAAAATATGTGGAAAGAACCCAGGTGTCCATCCATAGATGAACCGATAAAGAAGATACGGGGTTCGTGCATGTGTGTGTATTTAATGGATTATCACCCATAAAAAAAGGATGAGCTCTTGCCATTGTGGGTGGATCTACAGGATATATTGCTAAGTAAAATAAGTCAGAGAAAGACAAGTATCATATTTTACTCATGTTGAATTTAAGAAACAGAACAAATGAACAAAGAGAGAAAAAAAAGACAAACAGAAAACAGACTCTTAAATACAAAGAATAAGCTCATGGTTGCCAGAGGGGAGGTGGGTGAGTAGAATAGATAAAGCAGATTAAGAGTATATTTACCTTCACGTGCATTGAGAAATGTATAAAACTATTGAATCATTATAGTGTACACCTGAAATTAATAAAAAGGAGGAAATATTTGTCTATGCAAAAATTGTTCACACAAATGTTCATTGCAGCATAATTATAATAGCCAAAATATGGAGACCATCTAACTGTTCATCAGCTGATGAATGGATAAGTAAAATGTGGTATGTCCCTTAAATGGAATATCTTTTTGTTAATAAAAAGGAATAAATGCTGATGCATGCGACAGCATGGATGAATCTTGAAAACATGCTAAGTGAAAGAAAACAGCCATGAAAGATCATGTATATGAAGATTACATTTATATGAAATGTCCAGAATAGGGAAATCAGCAAAGACAAGTAGATTAGTGGTTGTTAGGAGATACAAGAAGGGAAGAATGGGGTGTGACTGCCAGTGGGTTCAGGGTTTTTTTTTGTTGGGGGAAGAAAATTTTCTAAAATTGGATTAGGCCAATATGTTTTACAAATGTGTCAATATACTAAAACCACTGGTTTATACACTTTAAAAGCATTTAAGGTATATTAATTATATCTCAATAAAGGTATTATAAGATTTTTTAAAAAGTTTATTACTTACCTCACAGGATCCTTTTGAAGATATAGTGAGATAGTGCATATAAAGTACCTTACTAGACATTTGCCTATTGTTACTATATTATTTTAGACCAAATTGTGAAATTGATAATCTGTTTGCTTCCCATGTTACAGGCTAAGTATGAAATTTAAAATAGTGTAAAAGATAAGGTGTTGAAAAAATATAGCCAGTGGGATTCCCAGCAGTGGAATTCTAGGCAATAAATTCATTTAAATTGTCTTTATAATTGAAAACAGTTGTCCTATACTAATCCTAATAGACTGTCCAGATAGCTAAAATGAACAAAACACCTGTGGTACAGAGTCTTCTATTTTGGCTATATCTTCATCATGAAAGAATGGAAAGAATGCTAAAATATAACCAGGATAGTTTCATTTAATTGGTCTCAGTTAAAAGAAAAACAAACATTTTAAATACCCAAGCTCCACAGTACTTATTCACTTACTCATGTGCTATTACACAAACATTTCTATACTGATAACCATCTTTTAAAAGCATTTATTTATATGTAGCTTCTTGTTCCTATAAGAATGATTAAGTGTACAACTATAGTTATTCACTATTTATATTTACCTATATCATTGGCCTTTCTAGGAAGGTTTTACCCTCTACCTTCAAAATGAGGGAGTTAAAGAAATCTTGAGTGATTATCAATTATGAAGTCATGGAACACATGCTTCTTGTGTTATTACAATGGTAACAGTTTATTTTTTTAAAGGTTTTTTTTAAGATTTTATTTATTCACGAGAGACACAGAGAGAGAGAGAGACAGAGAGACAGAGAGACAGAGACACAGGCAGAGGGAGAAGCAAGCTCCATGCAGGGAGCCTGACATGGGACTCGATCCCGTGACTCCAGGATCACGCCCTGGGCTGAAGGCGGCGCTAAACCACTGAGCCACCCAGGCTGCCCCCAATGGTAACAGTCTAAAAGTTGATAATGTAAATACATTTGTTACTAATTTCCTAGTTTTTATTTATCAAAACAAGGGACCAAAATATGAGAACTAGAGACCTGAAGCAACCCTTTTCATAGAAAAGAAAATCCAGCCCCTGAGAGATCGTCAGTTGCCCAAAGTAACTGGAATATTTATATATTTATATTTTGTCTTACTCCAGCACACAGAATAAACATTTCTAGAAGATTAAAGGTATTAACTGAATAAATTAGGGCTCAGTGAAAAAAAAGTAGGAAAAAAAAGTTGAAATCAAGGGTGAGGTTAAGATATGGAATGGATTCCATGAGTGCGGGTATATTGCTTTAGCTAGTTGCTAGAAAGAAATTCTGTTGTTTTCTAGTAGCAGTGCGAAGAGGAGGGAAAAAAAGTGAGTCTGTGTTCATAAGATAAAAACTGACCAGTCACTCAGGTAAAACTTGAATATGCCTATCCTTAAGATTTTCTTTTTAAGATTTTTATGTATTTATTTGACAGCAAGAGAGAGCACGAGTAGGGGGAGGGGCAAACCAAGATGGAGAAGCAGACTCCCACCCAAGTAGGATCCCCCATTGTCCCCGGATTAAAACCTGAGCCAAAAGCAGATGCTTAACCAACTGAGCCACCCAGGCACCCCATCTATCATTAAATCTTGAGAGAAATTTTTCCTGTGGATTCTTACATGGAGACTATTTTTTTTTTTTGAGACTATTGTTAAGTGTACTGAATGATAAACATTCTTACAGGAAAAAGAATAGTTTTCATAGCTTTATTTGTTAATTTTCCTGAATGTGTGCTAAAGTTTTAATACTTAAATATAGCTTAGGCAAATCAATTCTGTAGAAGCATCACAAATGTGGTTCTGATACAGTTTTCTTTGCTATTTAATGTTAATGCAAGGATACTTCTAGAATACCTAGATTTGAGTTGGCCAGTGTGCATCACACATGCCACCAGTACAGCACAGTGATAAACACATTTGGTCCTCTTTACCATTTGATTCAGAATCAATGGAAGAACCCCTCTCATCAAGCTGAACTCCTGCAGGTTCTATGCATGAAGTCTGGTTACCATCCTGGATCTAGAAAAATGGGAGGACTGTAAATTCATCATATAAACTATCTTAAATATTGTTGTTCTTTCCTGAGTTTTCAAAAAGTATTCACCATCTTCACCATCTGGCAACAAATTTGAGGTTCTAATCCCTGTCAAGATTGGATGGCAGCTTTTCCATATTCCTTTTTTTAAAAGATTTTATTTATTGGGATCCCTGGGTGGCGCAGCGGTTTGGCGCCTGCCTTTGGCCCAGGGCGCGATCCGGGAGACCCTGGATCGAATCCCACGTCGGGCTCCCAGTGCATGGAGCCTGCTTCTCCCTCTGCCTGTGTCTCTGCCTCTCTCTCTCTCTCTCTGTGACTATCATAAATAAATTAAAAAAAAAAAAGATTTTATTTATTTATTCATGAGAGACACAGAGAGGCAAAGACAGACAAAGGGAGAAGCAGGCTCCCCACAGGGAGCCTGATTCAGGGCTCAATCCCAGGACCCCAGGATCATGACCTGAGCTAAAGGCAGACATTCAACCACTGAGCCCCTAAGGTGTCCCTTCTCCACATTTCTATTGAATGTGAAGTTGTGTGCTGGGGCTGGTCAGACTGGTGACAGAACTCATAGGCACTAATGATGGCTGAGGCATCTAGTCAGGCATGCATCTAAAAAGAAGTTAGAATCTGATTCTTACATCCACTTTCCTTTCTCCAGCATGTGGCCATATTCTTTCATCCACTTATGCCAGAATTTACAGTATGTAACATCTTAAATGCTTTAGTATATAAGTTATATTTCATTTAGTGCCTATTAGAAATAGAGCACTTGGAAACTTAGGCATTTTTTATTTATTAGACTTTTCTCTGAATTGCCAGAAATAACCACATTCACAGATCAAAAATAGGAAAAGTGATGACAATGTCAAACCTAACAGCTGATCCTGTACATGGAGACAGCATGCAAATATGCCATAATGGTAAGAGAGAAAAAGCTCTCTGTTCTAACATGAAATATTAAGAGACATAAAGATGTTATAGAAATTTGTCTTTCAGTTGCACTATTTCTCCAGGGAAGCCTAATTATAAGTACATTTAGTTAAATGAGGTTTACCCATGCCAAAAATATCAGCTCTGCAGTTAAATCATTGGTCGGAGGTTAGTTTGACATTTTATCATTTTAAACAACACAAACTAGATTCCATTATATTTTTAGGTGAGGTTTGTAGTGTGATACTGCAAAGAGCAAATTAAATTTTACTCTGCACAAACATTTAGAAATTAATTATATACATTTGTTCTTGTGCCCTTGGTTAAAGATTAAATCTGTCAACAAACGAATGATTTTGATCCCAGTGACATCTTCTAAAATAGCAATTTTAAAGCAGTATTTTAAAATGCTGATATTATATATTTTGAAATTATTTCTACATTTTTAAACAAATAATATGACAAATGCATATTTTTTTTCTATTAGCTATTCTGAAGAGAGAGTATGGTTTGTTATAGCTTAATAATTTATTTCCAAATGAAAAACTTGAAAGAGAAAAGATACACCAGAAGGAACAACAGCAAATTCTAGTCCTGAAAATAATCATTTGCTTGATTTATTCTTAGTAGATGTTAGCATGTTTTGTTTGAGCTTAGTAGTTTGGAAAATAAAAGTGAGAGTCATTTTTTAAACATGAACATACTATGATTTGTGTTTTCCCTTACATTCTTGTAGTAGTTCTTTTTTTAAAATTAGAAATTAATTGACAAGGGATTTTATAGCTGCACATTTTTGGTTTGCAAAATTAGATGCTTTTAATATAAGGTGTGACTGATTTGTTAATAAAATTCTACTAGGCTGATTATGATGTTCTAATAACTATTTGGTAAAACAAAGGGAGATATATAACTTTCTTACTGTAGTAAATATACATAATGTGTAATTTACCATTTTTAAGCTTACAATCCAGTGATACTAAGTACATTCACACCATTGGGCAGCCATCATCACTTCCCTTAAAAGTTGCAGAACTTTTTCATCATTCCAAACTGAACTCTATACCTCCTAGGAAACTCTCTTCTAACTTTCTGTCTCTATAAATTTATCTTTAGAATGTGTCATATACTGAGGTGGGCACTTGATGGGATGAGCACTGGGTGTTATTCTATATGTTGGCAAATTGAACACCAATAAAAAATTATATGAGAGAAAAAAAAAAAGAATGTGTCATATAAATCATACACTATTTGTGCTTTCCTATCTGGCTTGTTTCACTTAGCATAATGTTTTAAAGGCCCATCCATGTAGCATTTATCAGAGTTTTATCCCTTCTAATTGCAAATAATATTCCATTGTATGTATTTACTTCATTTTGTTTAATTGGTTTGTTTGTTTGTTGGAGGACATTATTTTTTTTCATCTTTTGACTATTATAAATAGTATTACCATGAACATTTGTGTACAAGTATCTGTTTGAGTCTGATTTCAGTTTTTGGATATAACCTAGCAATAGAATTGCTGAATCATATGATCATTCTGTGTTTACCTTTTAGAGGAATCACCAAACGAACTTTTCCACAGAGGTGGACCATTTGTTATTTTTACCATTAATTCATGAGGGTTCCAGTTCCTTCACATCTTCACCATCATTTGTTATTTTCTGCTTGTTTGTTTTTAATAATGGCCATCTTATGAATGAAAGTGATATCTTATTGTGGTTTGATTTGCATTTTCCTAGAGATTAGTGACAGCTGAGCATCTTTTCATGTGCTTATTGACTATATATCTTCTTTGCAGAAATGTTTGTTCAAATCTTTTGCTCACTTTTGAATTAAGTTGTTTGTTTCTTTCATTGTTGTAAGAGTTCTTTATATGTTCCAAATATTAATCATTTAACAGATGTATGATTTATAAACATTTTATCCCATTCCGTGGCTTGTCTTTTCACTCTCTTGGAAGTATTCTTTGATACCCAAAAGTTTTTAATTTTGTTAAAACTCAGTTTATCTATGCTTTCTTTTGTTTCCTGTGCTTTTCATCTCTTATGTGAGAAATCATTCCCAAAGCCAATGTCATGAAGCTTTTCTTCTATGATTTCCTCTAGGAGTCTTATAATTTTAGGCCTTATGTTTAGATCTTCAATCCATTTTGAGTTAATTTTTGTGTGTACTGTAGAGTAAGGATTCAGCTCCATTATTTTGCCTGAGAATATCTAGTTTTTCCCAGCACCATCTATTGAGGAGACTGTCATTTTCCCATTGCATGATCTTAGCACCTTTATCAAAGATCATTTGACAGTAGACATGAGGTTCTATTTCTGGGCTCTCTATCCTATTATTTATGCCAATACAACACTGTTTGGATTGCCGCAGCTTTGTAGTAACTTTGCAGTAACTTTTAAAATTACAAAGTGGGAGGCCTCCAACTTATTCTTCTTTTCAAGATTGTTTTGGCTATTTGGAGCCCTTTGAAATTTCATATGAATTTCTATTTTTCCCAAAACACCATCAAAATTTGAATAGGAACTGTGTTGAATCTGTAGATCCCTTAATCTTAACAATATTAAGTCTTCTGATCTGTGAACACAGACTACCTTTCTACCTATTTATGTCTTTTTTGCATTTCTTTCAGCAGTGTTTTGTAGTGTTGAGTATACAAGTCTTTTGTCTACTTGGCTAAATTTATCTCTGATTATTGTGTTATATCACTTTTTACAGATAAACTTTGTGATTTGTCTTGTCCTTCAATTAAGTGGACACTTTCAGTATTATCTTTCATAAGCCAATCAATCATGCCTATAGCTTTCCTTTTATAATTAGTAATTGATATTCCTTTTTCATGCTTTTTGTTTTCTTTGCCATTTATGGAAGAGAGGTGCAGTATAATACATGAAAAGGAGTAAAATGGTTAAAAACCAAGAACTAGTACCTTCAATGCAGCTGTAGAGGTACTGTAGAAGTTGCATACTGATTTACAAAAGATTTTTCTTTATAAGGATTTATTTATTTATTTTGGGGGAGGGCAAAGGGAAAGAGAGAGAGACAGTCTTAACAACTCCACACTGAGCAAGGAGCCCGACATGGGGCATGATCGCACAATTCTGAGATCATGACCCTGAGATCACCACCTGAGCCAAAACCAAGAGTCAGACTAGCTTAACTGACTGCACCACCCAGGTGCCTCCAAAATTTTTTCTTAAACCTCTTTCAAGAACTAGCCAACTACTACACTTAATACAGGATGATGTTATTTATTTCTGTACATTAATGATATATGATATTTCCCTTAATTTCTGTTTCCCTAAGGATGACAGTATTGATCTAAAATCATTAAATATTTTAATTCTATTGAGCTAATAAAGTATCACACAAAATCACAACATATTTTCACTCCTCATTATTAAATATATATAAGAAATTTGGCACTTTTATTTTTCCTCATCTCCTCCTTCCCATTTTATTAACATGTAATCTATGGTTTGTTTCCATCGGCTTTCAATAAGAACCATCATGAATTTCAAAGGAGAAACAATTCTTTAATACATCTCTGATTTCTTGCCTTTGAGTTCTGAATTTTGGCCAATATTTTTTTTTATTATGAAACATACATATCTTCAAGTAGTTTGCTTTGAAAGGGGTAATTTTATATTTATGTCATATCTGACCTCCCACCAACTGTGGCTTTCATGTGACAGCACGTTGGCTAGGGCAGAAATGGGAGGTTACTTTATTTTTCTTTCAAAGTTCTATTATTGCTACTTCATTCATATTTCAAAAATGAGCAATGTGGACAGTTTCCAGGATGGCCCAGTTTTTGTCCTTTATGGAGCAAAATTTCTCATCTGAACACTTATTAACTTCTTTATTTACTTTTACTTTCGTGATATGGTTCTTGTTTCATTGAAGCTGCAGAAGATACAATCTATGCTCTCAAACTTCAGACAGAACTTTTTTTGATACTGAGAAGTCTCCTGTGTGTTAGTTCTTACATTATCTCTTCTCTAGGTCTAGGCTTCTGCTTTAAGATCTCCTATTAAGTATATATTGAGTCTCAAGGCTTTCTTTTTTTAATATTCTCACTGTATAATGTTTGAAGAGTTTTCTCTGTTGTGAGAAGCTATTTGTCTCCTATGTCATTCTTTTCCATTTTCATCAGCATTGAAGCTGAGGTCCCCTATCTGCAGTATATTTTAAAATTCAGCAACTGTTTTTGATCTCTGTACTATTGATCCTTATGTGTTTTTTTTTCTTTCCTTGCAAAGGCTTTGGGGTCAAGCAGCCCCAAAGTTAAAAGTTAAAATCCTATTTCTTCCATTTTTTTTTAGATGTGTGACCTTAAGGTTACCTAGTTAGGTACTTAATTTGAGATGTGTGACCCTAAGGTTATCTAGTTAGGTACTTTTTTTTTTTTTTTTTTTTTTTCTAGTTAGGTACTTAATTAATAAGTAGACCACTTAAGCTCTCTAAGTTACCTTTATCATATGTAAAATGGGGACAGTTGTGATATGTATCTAAGGGTTTTTGTGAAAAATTAATGCGATAATATATATGAATTACTTAATGTAGTGCCTGATACATGCTCAGTATTATTGCTGCTACTATTACTAGTCTTGCTTGCTATAGTTTGAAACAGTGCAAAGTTCTCTTGAAGATCACCAAAAATTTAAATAAGATATTTCTATACTTTTTTCTGTTTCTTTTTTGCTATCAATCTATTTCAGAGGCATTTCCTCAAAAGTGATGGATTCATTCTTTTCAGTTGCACTAATTTGGATTATTTATTTTCATCTTCTCTGGTATTAGACTATAGTCTTTAAAAGGAAGAAGAGCAAAGTAACTTAAAAGCCCAGATTTAAGTTAAAAGAAAATAGACAGTTATTAGTTAGAGATACAGCAACGGGAGTTGAGGTGCCAGAAGAAGGCTGAAACATTCCATTAGTGAAATTTGGAGCATTTACTTTTTGGGCTGCTGCTGAGGAACAATCACTGTGGAGGGAAACTCACATATCTACTGCTGCCTTTCCCACCTCTCCCTACACTATTTTCAAGTTTATTTTGTTCTCTGTGCACTCATTTTTATACTACAACTCACCCTGAGCCCTCTCACTGCTGAGGGGATGGTGGAGAACTTGGTTCCAAATAGCCAAAACAATCTTGAAAAGAAAAAAAAGTTGGAGGCTTCATAAAGATTTTGTAATTTTAAAAGTTACTACAAAGTTAGTACAAACTATAGTAATCAAAACAGTCTTTATAAAATATTTACTTACTTTCCAATTGAAAAGCACTCTGATTATATTCAAAATCAAGTCATATAATATATATATATATATATATGTATTTGTTACCTGGGAGTTAAAGACACTATTCTGCTGCTAACTAGTTAGCCTTATTTTATCCTTTCTTTGTAAAATGGTGGATTTGTTGAGGTAACTTCCAAGCACTAAGATTCTATGATTCTTTGAACCTGAGAGATTCATATTCTTAATCTGATATACTAATTGTGTGGAATAGTTAGTTAGCACTGCTAAGGCCATCATTTCTCTAGCTAACAGATTGAACATAAGTGTCATTGTCACTGGATCCAGAAGAGTCTTTTAATGAGTCCAAGAGTTTGGACAACAACAACAACAATATATGAACTCTAAAATCAAACCTGACTAATGTAGTAAGCAATTCGGGGGAGTATTGAATCTACAAATCTAGGAATCATTTCATACCAGCTAATGTAAGATTAATTTTTTAATGATTCATTCATTGAAGGAATTTATGCAGATTCATTCATTGAAGGAATTTCTGGAACATTCCAAGAGTTACCAAAGGAGAAAATATTAAAACTTTTAATTCTTTTTTTTTAATTAAAAGTATTACAACTTTTAATTCCATACTTTTGTTCTTATGGGGGTGAAAAAAACAAGAACCAAGCAAAGTTATATCATTTAAAATAAAATATTTGATTTTGTAACATGATGTGTGATATCATTTGTATAATATTTTCCTTCCATGAAATATATTTAAAAATCTACATGAAGAAACCTGAAGTGCTAGGCTTGAAAACTAGAGAAATATAAGCATGTTTTCTGAATTAACTTTCAAATGGTCTTCTTTAAGTTATAAGAAGTCCAAGTGAGGCCAGCCTCAACATTACAGTTAGGCGCGGGGCAGAGTATCATCAAGGAAGTGTGGACTCAGCATCCCTGTTCCAAAGATCAGTGTCACTGTCCCCAGAGTGTTAGAGCTCTAAGTATTTTGCTTTGAAAGATTTCCAGGGACACCTGGGTGGCTCAGAGGTTTAGCGCCTGCCTTTGGCCCAGGGCATGATCTTGGAGTTCTGGGATCAAGTCTCGCATTGGGCGCCCTGAATGGAGCCTGCTTCTCCTCTGCCTATGTCTCTCTGCCTCTCTCTGTGTGTCTCTCATGAAAAAATAAAATAAAAATATATTTTTTTAAAGAAAATTTCCAGTCTTTGAGTCTTTCCATCCTATTTAAAATACAGATACTATCTAAATCAGATTAGTTGTTATGCTAATGAGGAGTGGAACTTGAGCTAAAAACATGGTTGCCACCTCCCTTCCATTTATCGTTTATTGGAGCATTGTGTTAAGAAGGATTCAGAGGCAGTAAATGGATCTCTTCTGCAAGGTTATTGTTGCTGGTTAACTTTAGGAGCCACAGGTGTTAACAGGGAAACTAATGTGTGACCACAGATTTGCCCCTCCCTCTCTGGGAGTGTCAGGCTCAGAGGAAATAATGACAGAAGAAATACTATCGATTTAGGATGTAAAAGGGCCTTTGTGAAAACAATGGCCCTGAAACCATTTTGTCTAGAGATAGCCCACTTCTTGAATAATTTTATCAAAATTCAGGATTTCTACAGATGACGAACTACATTTATCCAAGGTATAATAGATTTGCCAACAGTTATCCCATTTCATAATTTACTAGCCTAGTCTCAGGTATTTTGAACTTGATGCAGTCTGAAATGTATTTTGACAGATGCTTTTCCCTAAATATTTAAAGTTAAGTGTATTTCAAATAAAATGGAATGCTTGACGAACTACATTTATCCAAGGTATAATAGATTTGCCAGCAGTTATCCCATTTCATAATTTACTAGCCTAGTCTCAGGTATTTTGAACTTGATGCAGTCTGAAATGTATTTTGACAGTGCTTTTCCCTAAATATTTAAAGTTAAGTGTATTTCAAATAAAATGGAATGCTTTCCATTCTTATCCATTTTTACTTTTCTTCTGACAAATATCCATGGTATATTTTAATAAAAGTGCCAGGAGAAATTTGATCTTAAAAAATTACAGTCTCCATCCCAGCACACAATATGTATCCCCTAATGTATTTTGTCAACACAAAAATATTTTATGAGCTCTGAGTAGAGCTTAGTCCTCCAGCTCAAATGTAGAATTTCATTACTTTTCTTCCTCTGTTACTATGGAAATTATTTAGCTCACTTGTACGTTATTTTTCCTTAAAGCCACTTTTATTAGTGATCAAGAATATCTACTTTTTCTGCTTTCACCTTGTAAAGAGTGAACTTTAGAGCTAAGTATAACATTTAAAAAATTAAAAGGCAAATTCAAAAAAGGTTGTTTTTGATATACTATGATAGCAAAGGATTAACATTTTTAACATAAAAACAAACAAAACGGGATCCCTGGGTGGCGCAGCGGTTTGGCGCCTGCCTTTGGCCCAGGGCGCGATTTGGAGACCTGGGATCGAATCCCACGTTGGGCTCCCGGTGCATGGAGCCTGCTTCTCCCTCTGCCTGTGTCTCTGCCTCTCTCTCTCTCTCTGTGACTACCATAAATAAATGAAAATTAAAAAACAAACAAACAAAACATTTAGCAATCAATAAGAAATAGAAGAATATCCTATAGAAAAATAGCAAAGAATACACATCAGCAATTTGTAAAAACAACAATAATATGAAAATGCACTCTATATTCATGAATAATTACAAATGCAAATTAAAACAATGATATGTACTTTTATAACAATAATATTTCTCTGTATTGGTGAAGATGTTAGGATCTAGGTATTCCCATCCATTGCTGGTGGATGGGTTGTATAAATTGGTAGAGACTCTGAGATAAAATTTGGAGTTATGTGGAATAAACTTAAAAATTCAAAGTGATTTTACTTTCAGAAGTCTGTACTAAAAAAATCATATATGTGCACACAAGAATTTACAAATATATTAATATGTGTATATATGTTTATCATAGCACTATAATACACACAAATGGGAAATAATTATGTGTTCAAAAATTACGTGTATTGGACTAGGACATCCGTACATTTAAATATATGTCCCATAAAAGTGATCTTTTAGAACACTGATGTGAGAGAATAATTTTTATTTTTTTATTTTTTTTAAATTTTTTTTGAGAATAAATTTTAATATGGTTAGTCATAACCCTCAACACCACATTTCCACCATTTATTGAAATTTTATTGTAGCATTTTCCATTTTTTATTTTTCCCTCTCATATTTTCTTCTTATGCCATCCCTTTAGCCTCCTTCCCTCAGTCCCATTTTCCATTCATCATCCATCTGCCAAGCATCTACTGAATGCTTGGAACCATTATCTATCCTGGGAATATAATGATGAACAGGACAAATAAGATCTACCTTTAAGGAGTTGATATTCAGATGTGGGGCTGGTGGAGATAGGCAATACAAAAAATAAAGAAGAATGTATTAGGTCGTAGGTAGTAAGTGCTATGATCAAAACAAAATAGTGTAACATCATTGGGTATATGTATTTGCAGTTACAGGATTCTCCCAGCCATCATGTAAGTTGATATCCTCATTTTATATTTGAGTGAAGCAAATCATAAAGAATTTAAGAGACCAGTCTAATGCCACATGGGGAAGGTAAGATTAATATTCAGGTCTGTTTAATTTTATAACTCATTACAGTGCTTAACTACTGTTAAGTGCTACACTATCTGTCATATGTTTACAATACAATTTTTTCTTAAAATCTAAAAAGTAGACCCAGCCAAGCCTGGCCCCATTGTAGTAATCCAAATTCTAGGGCTGCACACATTCATTTTTCCTCATTCCCTTATGCCCCATCAAAGGTTACATGTCCCATGCTTCCTTCTTGCCAACTGCCTACTAGTTAACTGAATAAAGTTCTTGCAGGACACCATTTTAATGGTTTTCTGTGTTCCTTGGTTGTGCTCATTTCAGTTACTACATAGTCTTACATCATAATGGCATCACTTAGTACTTTTTTTTTTAATTTATTTTTTTTTATTGGTGTTCAATTTACTAACATACAGAATAACCCCCAGTGCCCGTCACTTAGTACTTTAATCCAAGGAACAACTCATATGAAAGGGTTTAGGGATGTGCATGCATGTGTTCGTGTGTGTGTGTGCGTGCGTGCATGTGTGTGTGTGAATGTATGTATGTAAAATATCAGGGTGGCTAGTTGTAAGTGTAAGTGTGAGGAGAAATAAGAGTGGAGAAAAATAGTTAACCCGAAGGGAATCTCTTTTCTTTCTGTGCTTCTTAAGAAATACCATTTAAATAATCTCCTACTCCATCTGGTGGCAGCAATACTAATTATAAGTTATGAAGAACTAGAGTGATTATAACATATTTGTATGTGCCTTAGGAGACGCAAAATGCCTAATGATTGCTGAAGTTCCATTCCTCTTTTGAGGCACTTACATTTACTTATGCCTATTTGAATGATAAAGTCAGTTACATGTTAAATATGCTAAAAATAACTCATTAAAAATTGATGATATAAATAAACTGAATTGCTTGCTATTTGAAAAATATTGTGAAGACCATTATCTTTTTTCTGAATTCTTTGGATCTTCATTTTTAAAGTCATTCATATATTATGTCAGGGAATGATTTTACAAAATTATAAATTAATGCTTCCCTTACCTATTCATGAATATTTAGCTAGGTTTACAAAGGTGATTTTGATACTGATTGGCTATGAAGGCTCACAATCTAGTGAGGGAACGAATATAAGAAAGTATGAGATATATGAAAACAGGTATTATAGTGTGTTGAGTATTTGGCAAGCAATAAGGAATAGTGATTAAGGTCACAGGCTCTAAAATCTGTGTACGTCCTTCTCTTGACCTCTCTGTCACATAAGAGCTCTTAAACCTTAGGTTACGAGCCTCTCTTTATCTCAGTTTCCTCCTCTATAATAGGGGAGTAAAAATAAGTGTAATCTCATAAGGTTGTGGTGAAGATCAAAATGTGTCGGATGTTTATAAAGTTCTTTTTAAATTAATGACTTATGGAAAGTGTTCAATAAATGTTAGCTATTAATAGGAGTATGTATAGAATATTACAGTGGCTTAAAAACAAGAGTAGTTAAGGGCTGGTCTGAGAAGACTTCAAAGAATAAGTGACACTTGAGAAGAATCTTAAAAATGAAATTCACTGGTCAGACTAATAGGAAATAAGAGGGGCAGGCTAGGCAGAGAGATATATGCAAAGATACTGGAAAGCACATGACACATTTATAGAAATTCAAATATTTCAGTATGGATCAGAAAAATATGGCTAAATGTTTTGGATTTTATATTATAGGCTATTGAGATGAATTGTTGATCTGGCTAAAGATGTTAGACATATGGGTGTGGCATCACAGAAGTAGGTTTGTCATTCAGTGTTTTGTGAGGGTGTACTGAGTTTCTGGGCCTTCTTCATGGATAGTAAAGAAGCAGGCATGGTCTGTGATATATGAATGGAGTTCATAAACTTGTGGAGGTAAATGTTAATTTATTAGTAAATAAATTATTGTTTACTTATAAATATTTATAATATTTGTTTATTTATAAATTAATAAATACCAGTAACAATAGGTGCTATGAAGAAAAGTAGCAGGGTAAAGTGAAAGAGTATAATAGGACTGGAAAGAAGAATGGGGCTGGGGAAAATCTATTTAGATGGGTTATTTTGCAGGACTTCTCGAGGTAGTGTCATTGAATCTGAGGTCCTAAGGATAAGCGGGAGGGGCAGATAGAGGGGGAAGAATAGAGACAAGAGAGTGTTCCAGGAAGAGAAAGTCACATCTATGAAGGTGCCAACATGTGAAGAAGCTTGCAGTGTTTTAGAAACTGAAGGAAGCCAGCAAGGATAATGAGTAGTAGCAGAGTGGGAGAGTGGAGAGAGATGTAGTCAGAGAGATAGTCATGTGCCACCCATTCAGAGTTCTTTAGGCCCGAGTAGAGAGTTTTATTTTATTTGAAGTGCAATTAGAAGCCACTGAAAGATTCAAAGCAAGGGAATAAATGATTCCATTTAGGTATTAAACTAATTTCTCTAGTTTTTCTGTGGAGAATAGGTTAGTAACAGACAAATGTGAAAGTGGAGGGACATGATAAGAAGTCTATTTTTTTATTTTTTATAATAAATGTATTTTTTATTGGTGTTCAATTTGCCAACATACAGAATAACACCCAGTACTCATCCCGTCAAGTGCCCCCCTCAGTGCCCGTCACCCATTCACCCCCACCCCCCCCCCCCGTCCTCCCCTTCCACCACCCCTAGTTCGTTTCCCAGAGTTAGGAGTCTTTATATTCTGTCTCCCTTTCTGATATTTCCTAAGCATTTGATAAGAAGTCTATTGAATTGGTTTACATAAGAGATAATGGTGGCAGTGGGAATTGGAGAAGAGTGGCTAAATTTGAGATACATTTAAAGATAGAACTGACAGGACTTGCTGATGAATTTGATGTGAGAGGTGGAGAAAAAAGACAAATCGTTTGATTTCCTCAGTTTTATAGCTTGAGGAAGTGAGCTAAGAGTGCACCATCTACTAAAATTAAGAAAATGTGAAATGCTGGGAAAAGAATGATTTAAGGGTGGGGGAAGGAAAAATCAAGAGTTCCATTTTGAACATAAGTTTGCCTAAGGTTGCCAAATTTAGCACATAAAAAAAAAAAAAACAGGATGCCCAATTAACTTTGTATTTTAGATAAGCAATTAATAATGTTTTAGTATAAGTCTATGACAAATATTGTGTACTAATACGAAAACATTATATGTTGTTTAAATGCATTATATCTGCACTTTATATTACCTGGCAACCCACCTATGAAAACCCAAGCTGAGTTGTCAGGTGGGCAGTTAGATATATGAGCTGAAAGCTGAGTGCCAGAGTTTATGCTACAGCCATGAATTAGGAGTCATGAACATTAAGACAGGAATTTAAAGCTGTGAGAATAAATGAGATTACCCACATAGGAAATGTACAAAGAAAAAAAAGAAGTGAATGCTCAGCACTGAGCTCTTTAACAATTTGAAGTAAAGTAAAATGCCAAGAACCCTTTTTGAATAATTGATGAGGGGCCAAAGAGAGTAGAGGGAAGCCAGATTAGTGTCATATTACAGAATCCAAAAGATGGTAGTATTTAAAAGAAGGAAAAAAATACATAAAAGAAGGAGAGAGTGGCCAACCATGGGGAATACTACAGAGTGAGAAAATAAAATAAGGGGAGAAAAGTATGCAGTGGATTTGGCAATACAGAGGTCACTGGCAACCTTAGTGTACTTTTATGGAATGTTTGAGGAATTAGAGAAAGCATGTGCATCCAAAACTTCTAAGAATTTTATTTGGGAAGAGAGTAGAGAAATAGAGTGGACTGGATGGTGATAGTTAAAACCATGAAAAATTCTGAGCTTTCCCTAGGGAGTGTTCAGAGTAAGAAAAGAATTTGAAACAAAATCTTAGGGAAAGAAAGAAAGAAAGAAAGAAAGAAAGAAAGAAAGAAAGAAAGAAAGAAAGAAAGAAAGAAAGAAAGAAAGAAAGAAAGAAGAAGGAAGGAAGAAAGAAAGAAAGAAAAGAAAAGGAAAAAGAAGAAGAAAGAAAGAAGAAGAAAGAAAGAAAGGAAGAAAGAAAGAAAGAAAGAAAAGAAAAAGAAAGAAAAGAAAAAAGAGAAAGAGAGCAAAGAAGAAGAAAGAAAAAAGAAAAAGAAAGAAAAAGAAAGAACGAAAGAAAGAAGAAAGAAAGAAAAAGAAAGAGAAAGAAAGAAAAGAAAGAGAAAAAGAAAGAAAAGAAAGAAAAGAAAAAGAAAGAAAAAAAAGAAAAGAAGAAAGAAGAAAAGAAAGAAAGAAAGAAAGAAAGAAAGAAAAGAAAAAGAAAGAAAGAAAGAAAGAAAAGAAAGAAAGAAAGAAAGAAAGAAAGAAAGAAAGAAAGAAAGAAGAAAGAAAGAAAGAAAGGGATCCCTGGGTGGCGCAGCGGTTTGGCGCCTGCCTTTGGCCCAGGGCACGATCCTGAGGACCCGGGATCGAATCCCACATCGGGCTCCCAGTGCATGGAGCCTGCTTCTCCCTCTGCCTGTGTCTCTGCCTCTCTCTCTCTCTCTCACTGTGTGCCTATCATAAAAAAAAAAAAAAAAAAAAAGAAAGAAAGAAGAAAGAAAGAAAGAAAGAAAGAAAGAAAGAAAGAAAGAAAGAAAGAAAAAGAAGGAGGAAGGGGAACAGAGGAGTGGGAGGTATGAGCCAACAAAGGAATTTTACAGAAACAAAGATAGGCTCAAAAGAGGAGTAATTAGCAGTCACAAATAACACAGAGCAATGAAGAAAAATGAGTCTTAAAACTATTGTTGTCCCCATTTCACACTGTTTAGTTTTATTTTACTGGGACTTAAGTGTTTGGTAGCTGGTAGTCCCAATCTTTATTTTAAAAAAATATTTTATTTATTTATTCATGAGAGACACACAGAGAGAGGCAGAGGGAGAAGCAGGCTCCATGCAGGGAGCCCGATGCGGGGCTCGATCCCGGTACTCCGTGATCATGCCCTGAGCCAAAGGCAGGTACTCAACTGCTGAGCCACCCAGGCATTCTAGTAGTCCCAGTCTTTAAAACATTTTGGATATTGTTAGTCTTTACTCTTCCATATTTAATATTAAGGAAAAGCTCATCAAACCGAATGCAAAATCCTACTGAGAACTTGATTGGGATTGCACTTAATAGAAGTTGTCTAATTATATAGAAAAATAAAGTGTTATATCATTCCCTAACACCTTTTACAATAAATCCCAGATGAAAATAAATCTATGTGTTTGATGATTATGAAGGTACTGAAAATTTTGCCTGAGTAGTTTGTGAGCAGTGCTAGGCACAGAAGTCAAATTGTAGTGGAATCAAAGGTGATTTGGAATTAGAAAAATAGAGAATAAATACATAGCATTCTTTCAAGGAGCTTGGCTGTAAGGTAAACAGAAACACACTATGACAAATGACCAAAGAGGAGCCTCTGGGTTGAGGGAGTTTCATCTTGAAATATCAGAACACATTTATAAACCATTAGAAAAGAGAGAGAACAGGTTGAAAAATACAGCAAAACATGGAATAATTGTTGGAACATGGCCCCATGAGCAACAGAAGGCAATAGGATCCTAAGTAGAGGTGGAGATACTCACTTTGAACAAGAGAAGATCTGAATTATATCTAAAATAAACAAAAAAAATAAAATAAAATAAAATAGAGAAACAGTGATGCCAGTGAAGCAGATATCAATAATTTGGGGTTGAAGCCAGAAAGTTTAAGAAATTCTTGAACTTTCTGTCTGAACTTTGGAATAAGATCATTTACAGAGCATTCTTGAGTGGAGTGAGTTGGAGACTTGAGAAGACTGTCAAATATTTGGTATAGCCACTGTAGGGAAAGGAAGTGGGTTCCAGGTGCACATAAAAGGATTGCTGAGAGCTGAGATCAAATTGGAAAGCACAGATGTTTTTCTTAAGTTCTATTGAAAGGAAGAAAAGACAGAGAGTTGAAAAGATAGAAAGTATCAGCATTGGAAGTTATGCTAACTGAATGGTTATCATTCTCCACAGCACAGTTATTTTCCAAGAAGCATTTTACTTTGTGTCCATTTGTTCTATCTTAAATAGATTTACAAAATATTCATTCTTCAAATTTCTTAGTGCATTTGCAGCACTAACATGTGTGACCATTAATTAATTTTAGAGAAATGCCCAGGAGGGAGAGGAATAACAGTAATTAGCATCTTCAGTTACAAATGGAGAAAATGATGCCTTTAAGGATACTCCTGAGGTCATGATGCAAACCACTGTGTACTCATAATTAAATGAACAACATCCTCCAAATTCAAGAAAAGAGCAATGTTATAAGACTTTAGTGGGAGTATTATGGTTACATGTCATCCTTAGCCTGTCATAGGAGCTCAGTATATAGTTGAGGCCTGTTAAAGTTAAAACTGAAACAGGGAGACTGTTTTTTTAGGTTTTAAAAACTTTCTTTCACTGATACAGCAGGGATCAGCAAACTGTGACCTGTTGCTTATTTTGAAGAAAAATCAAAAGAAGAAGAATATTTCATGACATGTGGAAATTATATGGAATTCAAACTTCAGTGTCCATAGTTTTATTGGAATACAACCACACTCATGTATCTACGTGTTGTCGCTGGCTGACTTCACACTACAGTGGTAAAAGTGAGTTAGCTATGATGGAGATAGTATGGTTTAGAAATTCTAAAATATTTGCTTTTTTGCTAAAAAAGTTGGCTGTCACTTAAAATACAGCACCTGCCAGATCCAGTGTCCATCCCCATCTCCCCATCTCTCAGTGCCTTCCTTATTGGTGCTACACATTCCAGAGGTATTTGGCTCTTTATATAGGAATTCTTTATAAAGGAATCCTAGACCCAAATGAATAAATGCTCAGTGCTGGAATTTCAGGTTCAGGTCAGGATGCCTGGATACATTTGGGTTAAAAGATCATCTTGGCATCCTGTAATTCCACCATGCTTCTATCAGCTACAAAGGTGACTGTAATTTGGAGCATTCACTAGTTTCTTAAACTGCTGCTCTCTTTTGACATATCAGGCCCTTCAATTCCTGAACATAAAATTTCAAAACAATTTCTATAGGCAAAATACTAGAGCAAGGAGGCAGGCCAGCTAGGCTGCAAACTGTATTTCACACATAGCTACAAGGGCCAAGTCCATTGCCTGGTTCTAAGTTCTGCTGGCCTCAAAAGGCATAGCTTAGCTGCCTTGGTCATAATTTTACATTTTGTTAACATTTTTACTTTACTAAACAAAATTTCATTTGAGCTCTGAGCTCTTGGATCACTGCTAATTCATATTAGCCTTATCAACACTAAAAAAGTTGATCTTTCTCAGCTAGAGTGCAGTGTGTGTCTTTTGTACATTTTGAGACTCATAATTTGTCTCTATCAGTATTTCTCAAGCTAGAGGCCAAAAGCTATCCCTTGATGAGATGTCAGAGCTCATTTACACTCTTCCTTCCTTGTATTTGTATCTATAGTTCTTTCTGTCCTTTGGTACTCTTTGTTCACCTAGTTAGAATCACAGGGCTACAAAGCAACAGGAAGGGTAACCCTGACAAGGAGTTATATGTTTTTTCTTTCCAGTGGGGATTTTTAGAGATGAGCTGTCATGGAACCAAGGTTCTGTTTTATCTCTGTCTTCCACAGCTATAAAAATCGTACTCTCCTCCACATACCTATAAATATATAATCTGGCTTCCTGAGGGCAAAAGGTGAACCTGTTCTTGGTATGTTTTCTTCTCTGCAATATTTCAAAGTGCTAAGTTTCTCTGGGGTTTCACTTCAATAGTGAATCTTCCTTCAGATTACCCACATTGTCTCTCTGTACCACACATCAAAGGAGAGAAATGAACTTGAGTGCTCGCTGAGGACGTGAGCCTTAGCCACCCTCTTCAGACTGGTGCTTAACCTGAGAGGAGGAAGGGTCAGGCTATTTTAAGAAAAGACTTTATTAGGTATGCCTGTAGCTGGGTTCCTTTACAGTAGCCAGTAAGAGAAAAAAGGCCTCTTGAAACACCTCCTTTAATTGACTGTTCACTAGTTGGTGTTTATAGAAGCAAAACATAGATTTCTGTTTTCCCTTTTAATTATTTATAGTAGCAGCCCGCTAATAGGACCTAAGAAATACATCTGATAGGGAGACATTTATTTCATTTGGAAAAAGCCCAGTTGAGAGAAAAGTTTAAGTTCAAGAGAAGTAGGATTCTCACTGACCTTTTTTCTCTTCCTTCTTTTGCTTTGCAAAGTCTGTGAGACTTAAATTATCTTTATAATGCTAATTAGCAAAATGATGATTTCTACTTATCACATATCCTAGAAATGTGTAGAAATTTTGAGAAATTAAATTCTTTAAAGCTTATTTACCCATTCTTGTGAATTCCCAGTTTATCACTTCTTTATAAAATATTACTAAATTTAAGGGTAATACTGTTTTATAATACTGCTGAGGGCTCTGAAGGGTATATGTTATTTTCTATTTCAGAATATAATACTCAGATAGGATCATCTTTGACATTTCAGTAATACAATCAATTTTTAGCTCTAGGATCCAAATTTAAAACAGATTAGAGGTAGGACTCATAGTCTCATTTCTAAAACATGTGGCCTCATTTTCACTATGAAAAATAGAAAACATTAGGGAAGCAAGGTGAATAATAATAGCAGAGAAACTTAAAACAAATAAAAAAGGCCATAACCTTTGTTGGCTTATGGCAGTAGAAATTTAATACATAATTATTATGGGAGCTACCGTCATCCATATTTACTGTTTGCTCAACTTGACTCTGAGCTTCAGCACTTTTATGTCTAGAATTTTTTCTTTCTATTCAACTCTGCCTCCTTAACTCACATACACAAATCCTTCTCTAGTGCCATGGTTCTGCTACTTTGCTCTGACTATCCCTGATTCAGTTAGCAAGTAGAATAGCGTTTGCTGTCAATGCCAAGGTAACCAGTTTACCTACTTCTGGCTTTTGTGACTTGGGGTTTACCCTTTTTACTTTCAAATATATTCCACAATTCTGACCCTCCTGACTGCAGGACCCTGGCTGGCCTATTTAGACTCTGTTATTAGTCACTCACTGCTGGTGGATGACTACCATTTCCAGTAAAGTCTTACATGCTTGAGTGAGATCATTGTCACTTAAATCTATTAGGCAGTCAATTCCAGTTCCTCTGTAAAATTTGTATGGTCAGACTCCTCAGATCTTGTGAATAAGTTTCTTGGAAAGAGGTCTCCAAGCACATATAGTTTTTAAAATTGTTGTAGGTGTTTCTAATATACCTTCAAAGTTGAGAACCTTGAAAATTATTCTTTGTATCCTCTTCAATGGCTGTGGGTAAAACCTAAAAACACTTCTCATCTGGGGAAGCAGAAATGAGAGTTTTCCTTACTAATTTGTGCTTTTCACAATCACATGAACACTAAATCTCTTAGAAATCATAGTTAACCTACCTCTTTGGCTTTCCTTGGTCAGGGAGAAATTTTTAAAAAAGGAATGTGTATCCCCTCAGGGCAGTGAATTTCAGAAACAATGGAGAGTGCAGGAGAGAAAGGGGGCCATTTCAAACTGATCAAGATTCACTCAGTGAAATTAAATTCACGAGGTCTTTACTCCAGACCGTCAAACAATTAAAAAGGAAAATTTATTTTAAGATAACTATGACTGTAAAGACGACACAAACATGAAATCTGATTCTAAAAGAAATCAAATATGGAGGAAAGCCCCTGATTAGTCTACTTTGGGCAAGCATGAAATGATAACAGAGACAATAGAGGCTACACAAACAAGAGAGGAAGTTGAGGTTTGTTTTTTGTTTTTGTTTTTGCCTTTGACACAAATAAGCAAACAGAAATCCTTGTATGAAAGTAAATGAGCAGTTAGGCAAATGAACCAGCAATGCAGAAGGCAAACACCCATGAGATAAATATAGGAAATAAGCTAAAAGACATGACTGCATAAGACAGATGTAACAAACACAGACAGCAGATAAGAATCACATATAAATAATAGAGGCAGCTGGAATTCAGCTGAACCCTAGACCTCTCCTCCTATTATCTCTGCCTAAACAATGACAGACATTTCCTCCGCTCTCCAGAGCCATGGTCCCAACTGCCTAATTGATATTTTTGCTTGTATCTCAATACAGCAGTATGTTTAAAACCAACACCTGGATCTTCCTCTGCCAGATCTTATCTTCCACTCTTTCCTGTCTCAGGGAATGCCACCACCATGCATCAGAGAGTAAGAACCACAGCATCATCTTTGACACTTCTCTTTCCCTCATCTTCCATAGCCAATCTGTCACGAATCCCTATCAAGTTGGCACCCTCAAATGGATTCACTTTTCTCCATCTTCACTGCCTCCCCCTCTGTTACAGTGTCCTCCTGCATCTATCTGAGTTCTCCTTCAGTATCTTCTCTACCTTGCAGCCAGAGAGATCTTTTCTAAATTCAGTTTTTTCATTTTAAAGCCTATACCTTTCCCCAGAAATCCTTTGATGGCTTTCTAGTGCTATAGGCTAGAGATCAAAATCCTAACCCATACTTATAACTCTGAGCATGACTGGCACTGGCTGTCTTTACAACTTCAATCCTGACTTTTCTCCCCTTCCTTTTGGCACTTAAGCCATACCCTACCCACTTGATAAACCATGCACACCAGGGACTTCATAACACCTGTGGCTCCTCCATTTGGAACACTATCACGGTTCTACCTGATTAGCTCCTTTTTCTCCTTCTAGTCTTTCAGATCTCAACTCATCCATCACTCTCAATAGTCTCTTCTAGGCTCTCATTCCTGTTCTGATTTCTTTTCTGTGTTGAGGTAGGACAGAATCAAAATCACATCTAATCACACTTCAAAATCAAACACTAATCACATTCTGGATTAGATAATTCTTTGTTGTGGGAGCTGTCCTGTTCACAGTAAGTAACATCCCAGATCTCTACCCACTAGATGTAATTCATGATACTTAAAACGGTCTCCAGACATTGTCAAATATTTACTGCCCCACTGAGAACTATAGCTTTAAAGCAACTACCTCTACCTCAGTCTGTGATGTATGTTTTTTCTAAAAAAAAAAACTGAATATTCCATGAGAGCAGGAACTGTGTGTATACGTTTCGAATGAAAGAATGGGGAAAAATGGGACGCCTGGGTGGCACCCTGGTTAAGCATCTACCTTTGGCTCAGGTCATGATCCTGTGGGGAGCCTGCTTCTCCCTCTGCCTATATCTCTGCCTTTCTCTTTGTCTCTCTCATGAATAAATAAATAAATAAAATCTTTTAAAAAATTGGGGGTAAAAACTAAAACACCAGCAAGAAATAATGTCACTAGTTCTCAACTCTAAAGTTTATTCTTTCTTTCTTCTTCAGAAGGAAATTTGAGAATTCTATGATACTACTGAATTTAAAATTAGCACAATCTTGAGGTAGTGTCATAGAGAACATTAGTCATGACATATATGCTTCTGGTATGCTAGTTGAAATCTCTAGATTATGCTCCCTGAGGTTCCGGATTATGTTCCCCGAGGAGGAGGCTCAACTCCTCTATATCTAAATAAGCATCCTAAAAATCACACACATCCCTCGTGTAGTTATGTGGCAATTTGGTATTATTAGCTATTTGGGGGAAAACTGTTCCTGCAGTATAGCTAATGTTTAAGCTTGAATTGGAGATGGAGTACAAAGCCTCTTTTAGATGTTACAGGAATGCATTCTGTGTCTTCTGTGAGATGTTTTCTAGAAGCTCTAAGTAACTGGTGAAAAAGACAAACACATTAATAATAAGTGGAAAGGTATATGAAAGGGGGTATACAGAGGATGTAAGTAACACTTGACTCTAAATAGAAATATCAGGAACTTCTTTCCAGAAAAGGCAATACTTGAACTGCTTTGAAAGATGAGTAGGGATTTTCTGGGTAAAAGAACAAAATCTGCAAAGTTCTTGGGATTAAAAAGAGCACAGTGGAACACAGCATGTGGTCTATGGAGTAGTTGAGATCAAGCTGGAAAGGTTGGAAGGGACTAGAACATGAAGGGATTTAAATGCTGAGATAAGGAATTTGGATTTATATATAGCAAACCATCACAAGGATTTAAGAGAGAAATGACATAGTACATTTATATTTTACAGAAATCTCCCTGGCTGAATGTGGAAGGTAACCTAGAATCTGAGAACAGGGAAGTGTAGAGACCAATTAGGGATCCATTATAATAGTTTCCTGAGAAATGAAGAAAAATGTGATTCAAGGCAGTGACACTAGGGGTGAGAAAAAGGGAGTGATATTTCAGATAATTAGCAAGTAGAAACAACTTAGTATTGGCAGTGATGATGAGACAGAGAGGGGTCTAGGGTGACTCTCTGGTTTCTAATTTGATTTTGGCATGCACTGTGAAGCCCTTAACAAAGGGGATTTCAAAGGAACAGATTTGAGTGGACAAAGGGTGTTTGGTTTGGGATATGCTGAGAGTAATTCATCCATGAACCTCTAGTGGAATAGCGAGGACTGATGCTTAGAAGAGAGAGTAGAACTAGGGATAGTTTTGAGATACCATGATGAGGTGATAACTGATGCTATGGGAATGAAGGTTGTACCCCAGAAAAAGGGTATGAAGAGAGGCAGGTTGCTATTGTGTATTACCTAGGAAGGGCTTAGAAAAGAAAATGCTTGTTCTAAGTTTGTATCCAAAACTTGAATCACCTGAAGGATTTGCATTTTATGATTCGGGAACAGAAAGTAATCAAATTACTTTCATGTCCATTTACACTGATTTATTTATTCTGCTGGTATCAGGAGAACTAGTGTTGAAATGCCTTAAAATAAGTTCTATTTACAGCTCTCTGTGAGTCAGGAAGTCACAAAATCTTTGTAAATTTTGCAAGTCTTCAAGAACAGCCTTCCAGATATGTGCTTTCCGACCATAGGCATATGGTAAGAGAGTTCTTGCCTTCCAAAAGTAGTGATTAAAAAATAAGGGAGTTTGGGTATGGTGTAGATAGTTTTTTAACTGATTTAGCACTAATGGACCCATTCCTTTTTAATGACTACCTTAATACTACCTTAATTGTATTCACTTCGGAGCATACTTTATCCATGGATTTCCATATGTATCTACAGTTTCAGAACTTTTTGTATTTTATCTGGCATTCATGTTAATGACCAGACATGTGATTATGGCCATTTTAATTATGTCAACCCAAACATTGTCTTTAATTATTTTATAATTGACATGCCCAAATCAAGTTCCAGCTGATTTTTATTGAACTATATTTGACATACAATATTATGTAAATTTAAGATGTACAGCATATTAATTTGATGTATTTATATATTGTAAAATGATTGCCATTGTAGAGGTAATTAGCACCTCTATTCACATTACATTATCATTTCTTTTTAGTGGTTAGAATAATTAAGTTCCAGTTCTTTAGCAGGTTTGATCATTGTAATACAATATTGTGTGTATTCTAGCCTATTTTCTTGTTACATTGGATTACCAAAAAATTATGTCTGCCAAAACTAGTTGTAAACAACTAGGTACTGTAAAGAGATTCTGATATGAATTGATCTGAATGTTACCAGCAAATGGATAGAATGTCTTTTCTATGTTAGCCATAGGACAAAATCAGCAACTTTTTTATATTTGTAGTGATATTTTTAATTTGTAGATAAGATAGGGAAGATAATCCAACAAAATTTTCTGTCAGTTTTAAGAAGAGTAAATGAGTATTTTGTTGCTTTATTATTTTTATGATGCCCTTTGGAAAAAGGTATCATCTGAGGCCAGATAAAAGAGTGACTAACCAGCCGAAAGGTCATAAAAATGTTATTGCAAATTAAACACAATTGTAACATATTAGCAAAAATTTACTCATACCAGAACTAAATTTAAGAACTCATTGAAAGGTAAAATTGTTTATACCTAAGGAGAACAGAATCAGAATCTGACAATAGATTTCTAGAGACTATTTTTCAAAACAATTTTTATGTGCACCGAGAAAGAAGCAGGCATATATATGTTTTATATAGTTAGGGTACATTTGACTATAAGTAGTTTATTCTCAAAAAATTGTATTTAATTTGAATTTTGATGGTTTTTAAAATAAACTAAAATTAATAATTATATAATAAAATTTGCTCAAAGACACAGAGCCAGTAAATGGCAGAACCATTATGCAAAACTCAGGTCATAAAATCTGCAGAGCTTGTATATTTAATTACTACTCTATGCGAATGTTCCTAGTGTTTGATAGAGTGTGGGTAAACTATGAGCTTCTTTTTGTCAATTTCTTGCACCCTTTTTTGTAGGGCTTTCTTCCATCTTTGAAAGATGATCAGATAGAAGTAAAGTAAGAAGTTTGGAAATGTTATGTGCTTAAATGTAAGCTAATAGAATATACATATTGAAGGTACAAATGGTAAAAATACCAGAAAATTATTGAGTCTAAGTTTGTTTGCTACTTTACCCCTCCTATGAGAAGTCTTGCAAACCCTCTCTAAGGGAAGTCTTACAATTCCTATGGGAAGTCTTCATGAGATTTGAGGAATAATAAAAACTCTTGATTTTTATCTTTAACCATCTTCATGCAAGTTTTAGTTCCTTTGTTTTTATTTTTTGTGAAAGTGTATTTCATGGAGTGAAATGGATTGATCTCAGTTGTATAGTGCAGTGAGTTTAACAAATGCTTGCACCCATGTAATTCACACCTCTGTAAAGATGTAGAAATTTCCATTCACTCCAGAAAGTTCTCTCGTGCCCTTTCTCAGTCAATCCCCATGCCTTTCTCCCCCAGCCAACCAGAGATGACCACTGTTCAGATTTCTATTATCATAGATCAGCTGTACCTGTTCTAGAACTTTATATGAATAAGATTATGCAATATGTTCTCTATTGGGTCTGGCTTCTTTAGCATATGTAATTTTTGAGATTTATCTTTATCATGTGGATTGGCCCTTCTCCTTACTAAGTGGTATTTCATGGTCGAGTTTTATATAATTTTTTATCCATTTTCCTATTGGGTGGATATTTGGGTTGTTCTGCTTTTTGATTATTATAAATAAAGTTGCTGTGAATATTCTTGTCAAGTCTTTTTGTGATCAAATGTTTTTCTTTCTTTTAGATAAATGTCTATGAGCAGAACTGCTTGATCACAGAGCAGATGTATTTTTAACTTTATAAGAGGCTGCCAAACCACTTTCCAAAGTAGTTGTACAGTTTTAAATTCCCACTTTATATTCCCATTATCAACATACAGAAATTCCACTTGCTCTAAATCTTCTCTACATTTGGTATTGTCAGTCTCTTTAATTTTAACAGTTTTAGAAGGTATATCTTTATGACTTTAATCCTTTCAATCCTTTTGTAAAATTAGAATGCTAAAAATGTTCCATATTGTAAAAGCAATACAAGTGTATTTTACGATTTGAAAAATGCTGAAAATTTTAAGTTAAAAATCACCTATAAGTCCACAATTTGATTTTAAAACATTTAGTATTTAATAGAAAATATTTCTATATATAAAATTATAATCATATAGTCTTTTGTTATATGTATCCTAAAACCTTGAATTTTATGACATTTTATTACATAGAGTATATCATAATTTATTTTACTGTTTGTCTCTTGGGATATGGATTATTCCTAATTTTCTCTCAATATGAATACTGTGAATTAAACATTCTTATAACTACATCATGTGTATTATTTCTTTAGGACAACTTCCTACAAGATCGTAATGTATCATTTCTAGTCTTTGTAGCCCTTACTTCTTTTTCTCATCTCATTGTATTTAATAGGAATTCTAGAAAAAATGTGAAATCCCAATGTTAATATCAGGTATCCTTATTTTGTGCCTAGTTTCAGGAACAGTGCCTGCCTCACCACTAAGACTTGGCAGTTTATTTATGGTAGATATTTTTTGTTGGGAAGTAATCCTTATTAATGTTGCTTTCAACATTAATTTCAGTTGTGTTAAGAGTGCCACTCATGGACGTACTGTGTGTAATGGTCATAAAACACAGGAAACTTTACCCAGTTTGGGTAGTTCAGAAAAGTCTTTGAAACTCCTTATCTGATACAGAGAAAGCACTAAACAAACAAACAAAAAATTTTATTGTATGAAAAGTTGGTGAAATTAAGTGAAATTAAGACCTAAGGAATGAATTCAAGTGACTTAGAGAGGAAAGTGGAAATAGGCGAAGGTGAAGGAACAGAATGAGCTCTATCAAACGTAAGGTGGGGGAGCAGCTGCATTTGTAGAACTGAAAAGTAGCCAGGTTGGCTGAAGCATAGTCAGCAAATGGGGAGCTGACTGCAGATGAGGCTGAGGAGGACGCTGGGTGGTACAGCACCCTCAGTGTGTTCAGGTTCTTGACTACTGTAGCTTCCACAAAATGATAACATTGACTGATATTAAATATCCTTTTTTCCTTTTACATGCTACCATACATTTCATTACAACAGATACTGGCATTATAATTATTTTTTTTTTTTGCTTTTACATGGTAAATTTTTATTTATCCCTTTTTTCTTTGAACTTTACTTTTTCCATCATCCCAAACCTTCATTTATCTTACTTCCTTTCTCCATATATATAAATGCTTATTATGTGCTAGATCCTGGAGAGGATGTTTGAATACCTCTCCTCTTGAGGATTGTAGTTAAGTCTCTTGTAAATAAACTCTAATTTAACTTTATTTCATTGTTTTGTTTAAGTACTCTGAATATCTGCCTATCTCCTTCCACATCTCTCCCTTTCGTCTTTTCCCCTTCCTTGGTTAGCACTTAGGATTTTTAGTTGACTATTACCTGGATAATAAGTGACATTGTTGCTGTTATAAAAAATTAACACATAGTGAATAATATAAAGCAGTAAGTGAAAAGCCCCCTGTTCCCTCCCACTTCTATTTTCTTCCAGAAGATACAGACAGACCATTAAGGGTTTTTGTTTTTGTTTTTTTGACCATCAAGGATTTGATACATGCGTGTACATGCATACCATGCTTTTGCTAATAAAGTTTTTTTTTAAATTTCAATATTATTTCTATCAGAGCCCTTGCCCTGCTTGTACATACCTTTTTCATTTTTTAAATAGTTGCATAATGGCAACTTTCATATGGATGAATCATGGTTTACATTCTCTTCTATTGAAGGATATTCCAACCGTTCCATGTTCCAACTTTTTCACCAAGTATTTTACCAATAGTGCTTTGGTAAACATTCTTGTGCATATATTTTTGTGAAAACATCCAAATAGTTATCAGGAATAAATTCCCTGGAGGTGAAGTTGCTGGAAAAATCAAGTACAGACACTTAAAATTTTTGATAGACTCTTCAACACTGCTTACTCAAAGGCTTCATCAGTTTGTATTTCTATCATTATGGAAGTGCCCATTTTCTAGCTTTCTAATCAGTGATTTATATTATCAGTCTTTTTGACTTTTCCAACCCAGTGGGTTCAAAATGAAATAATATAATTTTTTATTTACATTTCCTGATTACTTGTGAGGATGAGTACTTTTTCACATTTTTATTTCTCCTTGTATTTCTGCTTTGAATTCTCTGTTCACAGCAGGGTTGTGATTTGCTATTTCACATGTGTCTTTATATTTTAGTGTGAGGTGAGGGAAGGTTGCTTCAGGAGCCTCCATCCAGATGTTATTTTAATGACAGCTTTACAGAGTTGGATTCTGAAAGTGATAGGGGCAAAGTTGAGTGCTAAGACCATGTAATATCAGTTCTGTCAATTTCCTGGGGGAAGTTTTTTAACCTCTCTAAATCTCAGGGTCCTAATTTACAAAATGGGGATCGTAACAGAACCTACTGTTTGTGGTGAGGGTTAACTGTTTTTGTGTGGGTTAATTAACATAAAGTGCCTAGGATAACAGCTGGTACAAAAATTCTGTTGTCATTATTGTTATTGTGGTCATTATGACCACTTTTATTATCAGCATTTTATTAAAATCAAAGGATGTCTTCCACTGGGAAAAATGTCATCAAATGAGCAAACTAGTAATGCTAAATATACTTTTAGATCCCTGTTTTCCAGATACAGTGGTTCTGGATTTATTCTCCTTTTCCTCAGAATTTATGCATTTATATCTCTTTCATGGGCTTAAAAGTGTAGCTAAAAAAAGAAACAAAGAGAAAACTATAGTAAATGGAATGTGTTCATGGGGGTGGAAGAAAGCTGCTGTCCTAGACCTTGGAGTCAATACCTACGCAGCATGTCCAGATCCTACCACATAACAAAAGCTGTATTTTAAAGGCACCTTCCATATTATACAAAATTCTTCTTCAAAGAAAGAATGAATAAAGGGAAATAAACCTACTCCTTTAGCCTGCACTTAACAGAGGCCTTGGGGTTAACTCAGGCACAGATTTGTGGTAATTGTAGTTAGATAGACTTATTCGTGATGGATTTAAATTCATAACTGGAAATAAAGGCTTTTTTGAAATATGAATTGCTTCTTAAAAGAAAAGTCTTCAACAAAAGAAATCTTCATTTCTAAAAGGAATCTCTCCATCCTCTGAGTGGTTTGCTTCCATAAAAGAAACAAAATTAGAGGAAAAGAGGAATCTTAGTGGAAAAAGTCGTAGACTCTTTGGGGACACCAGAAAGCCCACTGTGTTAATAACTTTGCTCTCTTAACTTTGAAAATTCATGATCTCTGCTTTTAGGTTTTAAGTATTCACTATCTATTTTATCTTCCAAGTCCTACCGGGAGGAGGAAACATTAAATTATTAGTCACCAACATTCTTATTGCCATTTATCATATCCCTTTTGTTTACAACTAGCAAGTAAGTTTAAGCATGGAAGAAATTAGAAGTTGGAGATCAAGAGAGATAAGGGAATTACTTTGAAATATGTGCCTTACTTGAAGAGGGCAGGCCTGGATGAGAGGATACCCTGCAAGTACTGGCTGCCTGAGGTGGGAGGCCTAAGGGCAAGAGAGTACAATAAAGACAGCAGAAGGCATCTGTGAGAAAGCTCAGATACAGTGACTTCATATATGCTTCAATCTAGTTCTGCCTCCACCCACCCATCTGCCTCCCCATTTAATCCCTGTGAAACCAAGAACCCCGAATTTGCTAAACCTAACATAAACAGATGGTTTCTTCTACTTCCTTCCTCTCTTCCGTCTCTTCCTTTTCTTTTCCCTCCTTTTATTAAGATTTTGATTGTTTAATTTATTCTCTAAATCATAGAAGCACCTGTAAGTTAAAAGTGAAGAATTTCCTCTCCACTTGAATATGGATGGATCAGCATGCATGGTGCTTCTCAGTTTATTCATTTATTTGGTTACTTATTTGTTATTTAGCAAGACAGTCAACGAAATTTGGGGAGTTCTGGAAAATACCAAAGTAAAGCCATAAGTATGTCATAAAACCCACTTCATTTATTTCTAGCCTATGGATGTATAGATGTATAGATGTATATTTCAGAGATTGTTTGATTACAAAATAGTATCGATTACCATTAATCACTGGAAAATTTTAATTTTTGAATTCTTGAGTTTTAGGTGCCTCTTGGTCATTCAGGTAGAACGTTCTTATAGGAAAGTAAAAATATGGGTGTAGAGTTCCAGAAAGAGGTATAGGCTGAAGATAAAGACTTGGGATCATTAGTTTTAAAAACTCCAAAATTTGATTATTTCTAGGAAACTGCCTTAATAATAGTTCAGTTTTTGAAGAGATTAAACACAACTGTTTTTTAAGAATTTATGACATTGTAAAACTTTTTTCTCCTTTTCTTATAACATTATTTTACCTTTTCAATAATTCTCTACTGTCAAATTTCTAAATATACTTAATTATCTCTCTTGTGTCTTTTAGAGTTGATAGCCTAATCCTAATGCACTTTTAAATATATTTTAGAGCAAAGAGCAACTAAGCAGGATCCAAACAGAGAGAAAGACTAATTAAAACATCCCACAGTTATTGTGACCTTTTTGAATTCTGTTTGGAAGGGTTAGCATTTATTATCTAATTAAAACTTATGAATTTATCACTTGAAAATCTTCTCAGAACCATGTTTATAATATAAGATGTAAAATTCCAAAATACCAAGAAAATTGTCTAATGGGAAACATGTTATGATTTGTTAATAAACATTAAGACTAACTGAGACAGCAGAATTAGTGAAACAAATGGTTAGAGTGGACAGTATAAATGTAAGCAGGATTAGTTAATCAATATATCCTTCTTTTTTTTATCACTTTGTCATCAGGCAAACAAGTTTAGGAATGATGCACTACACGTGGACTAAATTCCATAATGCACATTTTTTTATTCTTCTTAATGCTCACAAATTTGGAGAAAATAAAAAATCCAATTTACTCCATATAATATATTGTAGAGGTTGAGTTTTGAATTCCTGTCTCCATTATCCTTACATCTAAGTAGCAGTTGTTTTTCCACTATACTTTGTAATCTGTCGTTGCTTTTTGCCTGTCAGATATAATGCTGCTATCTTAAATTTTTGAACTGCTAAACCTAGCAAAATAAGGAGCATATCATATAGCTCATTAAATCATCTATTGATTTATTCACTGAAATACTCATATTTCTCTGTATATTTGTAAGTATCTTCTCAGAATTGAAACTTTTGTGTTAATGTGAGTATAAGGAACATAAACAAGTCTTAGCATGTTTAGACTATTTTCAAATATCAAAGTATGAAATGTCTTCTTGTTTTACACTTTGTCTAACATGCTATAGAGACAGTGTGTCAAAGACAAATTTAACAGTTCTGAGAAATTCTGTTCCTGTTCCCACGTTTTTTTTCTTGAACAAGGAGACAAAGAGATGCTGATGTCTGGCTATCATTTGATGGGTTCTGTTCCTATATGTGAACAATAATAGTATTTTGGTTTTTTTGTTTAAAGATTTAGCCATCTATTTAAGAGAGAGAGAGAGAGAACATGAGTTGGAGGAGGGATAGAGGGAAAAAGAGAGAGAGAGAGAGAATTAATCCTCAAGCAGACTCCCTACTCAGCACAGAGCTTGATGCAGGGCTCCATCCCAGGACCCCAAGATCGTGACCTGAGCCAAAATCAAGAGTTGCCCACTCTACTGACTGAGCCATCCAAGCGCCCCCATGGGTGAACAGTAGTATTTTAGTTACCTTGCAGATCACAGTTTTCAACATATTAATCATTGAAAAAGAAAAAAAATCTGATATTAAACAGTGTTCAAATGATGAGGAAGGGTTGCTGAGATCTGTTGCTACTTAGCAATTAGGTGAAACTGAGCAATGATTTGTGACGTTTCTTGAATTTCTACAAGTATAAAGTACATTTGTGTTTAAAAAAATGATTGATGTCAAACTAAATGATATTTGAGTTCATCTCCGTAACAGGGATTGATTATTCAAGGAAGCAAAGTGCTTCATCTTATTAATATCTTTAAAAATACTTAATATTTTATATTTTATTATCATTCCATTAGGATTCTTCATGAGGAGGAATTTGTTGTTCTTTCAATTAATAAGTTTTTATTGAAAATCAAATCAACTGAAATATTTATTGAAATATTAATTGAAAATATATCAATCTCAATAGCTTTTAATCAAGAATAGAAATCTAAGCAAATGGCATACTTTGTTTCGATAATTTTGATAATTTTATTTGAGGATGTACAATAACACTTCTGAAGGTAATATTCCTTAGTTTGTGTACTTCATTTGTGTATGCTTTTTTGACACTTAGAGAATTTATCTCCATTATATGAAATATGTTTTGCTCTGCTTATTAGTATTGAAAGAAAAAGAGAACTGAAATTTGCAAATAGATTACAGAGAAGTAAAAGCTATTTTTTGTAAGGAACTATGGGAATAATGAGGACAAATAAGGACATGATTATCTACATTTTAGGAATGCAATCTAGTGGCATCTCAGCAGAGGAGAGGTGCTGAGAGTGGAAAGAAGTCTGATAGGAAGAGTTTGGGTATTAAGTTGTTTAGGACATAAGCATGAGGGATGAGCTTAGCTGAGTAAAGTTTATCCAAAATGTTCCCTTTCCTGTATCTGTTTTTCTGCATTTCTGTACTTGCTGTCATAGTCAGCAACTTTGAGACATGATATCAGGTGCTGACTTCTGAAAGATGAGCTATTTCAGGGGTAAGAGGGGGAATACACCTGTCTGTGTTCACATTGTCTGAAACAAAGTTAAGCAAATGGGCAAATATTTCATGTAAATCCTGCAAAAGCAACTATTTGATGTTTCTGTGCCACAGTAAATGGTGAATCATAATTAATAATGAATGACTTGTTATTTCTAAAATCACAAGTATAAAAATATCATTGATTTTTAAATTTAGTGTGCTATGCTGTTTTAAAGAATATGAAACTATGTATATATTACTCTGGACTTTATCTTTGGATAAATTAATTTTTCCAAAAAGTCTTAAACAGTTCAATTACAAATTATCAAATCATGTGAAAAATGAACTTTTAGAAATTAGACAGAATTCCTAGTTAAGGCAATGTATTTCCTTTGATGTTTTGCATTAAATATCAAGGATTTTAAATTGAATAGTAACTTTTTAAATAACATTTAAATCAAAATCCTTACTTGTAATTTATTTTAAAGTGCTCTAGTAGTGCTACATGTTTTTATTTTTATATTACATGTAATTCCGTTCCTTTGGATAAGAAAATGGCTGAGGGTCAGACTGGATGTACAGAAGAAATCACACTCACTTGGGAATCAACAGTGGTAGATGATGGGGCCTTATTCTGTCACTCATCAGCTGAGTGAGTGTAGGTACACTTTTGACTTCATTTTATCTCTCCATGAAAGACTGATGATGAACTGCCATTGACAGAGTGCCTGCTCCATCCTGGGCAGCATTATTGCCAGTTTTTACAACAGAATTGCAAGGAAGAGCATCATTGCACCCATTTTATAAATGAAGAAACTCAGAAGGTTCAGGAATTTGCCCAAGAGGACACAGCTAAGAAGCTGGCAATGATGAGATTCCAAACAATCTGGATATAAAGCTCATGTATTTTATTACATGAATTTAAAACTCTGTGGCACCATTTGAGAAGATGGCAGTATAAGAGGATCCTAAGCTCACTTCATCCCATGGACATTAGTGGATAACACATTAGTGGAACTAACCCAGAAAATTAACTGAACACTTGCAAAATAGACTATCCACAGTTAATTGTAGGGAGGAGGCCATATTGAAAATGGTAGGAAGGTATCAGTCAAAAACCAAACTGACTCAAGAGACTGTGTCCCCACAATGGGGGACACCAGAAGAATGGAAAAGGGAGAGGAACATACCCTACACCAGACACCCCAGATATGGGGGGCCTACACTGGGAAAATAGGTCCCTAAAACATCTGGCCTTAAGAACCAGAATGGCTTAACTTCACAAGTTTTTACAGTCAGTGGGATTTAACACCAGGAACTTTAAAAATCAGCTGAGAGAGCTGGAGGGCAATAGGAAATCAAGACCACACCATTAGAGCCAGCATAACAGGGCAGCCTGGGTGGCTCAGCGGCTTAGCTCCACCTTCAGCTCAGAGCGTGATCCTGGGGACCCGGGATCCAGTCCCACATCAGGCTCCCTGCATGGGGCCTGCTTCTCCCTCTGCCTTGTGTCTCTGCCTCTCTCTCTCTCTCTCCCTCTGTGTGTGTGTGTGTGTGTGTCATGAATAAATAAATAAAATACAGCATAGAAGGAACATTTTGAAAGTACCTGAGGTATATAGGAAGAAGATTTATTTATTAGTTTTAGACCATGCATGGGAAGGGCAGGGATCTTTAGGAGACTTCTCCAAGAAGAAAAAAAAAAAAACTAGTAGGGGCCATTTCTCTTCCCCCTGCCCAGTCTAGATACAGGATACCTGCAGAAACCAGTAAGAACACTCACCACTTAGCTTGTTAACACAGTATGCCTTGCTCCCGTATCCTAATGTGGACTTCCCACATCCAACCCATGCCACTGTGTAGGGGTCCCTCCAAGCAGCCCTGACAGTGACCAGCATTACTCCCAAGGGACTTTTGCCCTGTGGGAGATAACCACATACCAGCAATGGGCTGGGGGCAGACAAATGATCTGATTGCTGGCCCTGCCTACCAGTAAAAGTGTCTCAGAAGACATGCAGAAAGAACATCCTACAGTTCCCTGTGACCCCAATACTGGATTGAGGGCGGGCATCTGGTCTGACTCAACTATAAGCCCAAGATGGCCACAAACTGTCCACTTAACAGCACAGGGACCAAACTCTTCCCAAAGTAGTCAGAGTGCCATTGTAAATGACAAGACTGAAGGCAAACATGGCTCAACCACAACAGTAGGGTTCATGTAACACACTTAGGATACACTCCTGAAATGCCAGGTTCTGGTGAACAGGGGACAATATGCTACAAAGCACCATGGAATATCTTCTTCATAAGATCAGGAGAAGTAGCTGACTTTGCTAATACACAGAAACAAGCACAGAGGGTTAGACAAAGTGAGGAGTCAGAGGAATATATCCCATATGAAAGAACAGGACAAAATCACAGCAAAAGAACTTTAAAAATGGGGATAAGCAATATAACTGATAGAAAATTCAAAGTACCAGTGATAAAGATACTTACTGGGTTTGAGAAAAGAGTGAAGATCTCAGTGAGACATTCAACAAAAAGAAGAAAATATAGAAAGAACCAATCAGAGATGAAGAACTCATTAACTGAAATTAAAAATGCACTAGAGGGAATATGTAGTAAACTAGAGGAAGCAGAAGAATGGATCAGCAAACTGAAAGAGTAATGGAAAGCAACCAAGCTAAACAGCAAAAACAGAAAAGAATAATAAAAAATTAGAAAAGGTAAAAGAACTCAGTGACACATCTAACAAAATAATATTCACATTATAGGGATCACAGAAGGCGAAGAGAGAGAAGAGGGGGCAAAATTTTATTTGAAGAAATAATACCTGAAAACTTGTATCATCTGGGGAGGGAAACAGACATTCTTATATAGGAGGCACAGAGAGCCCCCAACAGTACCAATCCAAGGAGGTCCACACCAAGACACATAACAATTAAAATGGCAAAAGTAGTGATAACAGAGAAAGACAAGGCTGTCTATTCTTACCACTTTTATTCAACATAGTACTAGAAGTCCTAGCCACAGCATTCACACAACAAAAAGAAATAAAAGACATCAGACATCCCAATTTGTAAGGAAGAAGTAAAACTTTCACTATTTGCAGGTGACATGATACTATATAGAGAAAACTTCAAAAGTTCCACCAAAAAATACTATAACTGATAAGTGAATTCAGTAAAATCACAAGATGCATGATGAATATACAGAAATCTGTTGCATTTCTATACACTAATAATGAAGTAGCAGAAGGAGAAATTAAGACAATCCCATTACAATTACTCCAAAAATAATAAAATAATTAGGAATTAACTAAGGAGATGAAAGACCTGTACTTTAAAAACTATAAAACACTGATGAAAGAAATTGAAAATGACATATACAAATGGAAAGATATCCCAAGCTCATGGTTTAGGAGAATCAATATTGTTATAATGTCCATACTGTCCAAAGCAATCTTCAAATTCAATGCAATCTCTGCCAAAATACCAACAGTATTTTGCACAGAACTGGAACAAATAATCCTAAATTTGTGTGGAACCACAGAACACCCCAAATATCCAAAGCAAACTTGAGAAAGAACAAAACCGGTACCACAGTCCCAAATTTCAAGACACACTACACAGCTATAGTTATCAAAACAGTATGATACAGGCAAAAAAAAAAAAGACACACAGATCAATGGAACAGAATAGAGACCAGAAATAAACCCACATTTTTGTGACACTATGACAAAGTGGGCAAGTATATACAATGAGAAAAATGCAGTCTCCTCAACAAATGTTGGGAAACTAAGAATGAAACTGAACGACTTTCTTACACCATATCCAAAAATAAACTCGAAATGGATGATAGATCTAAATCTGAGACCTGAAAGCATAAAATTGGTAGAAGAAAGCATAGGCACTAATCTCTTTAACATTTTCCTCTAAATGTCTTCTTTGGCAAGGGAAACAAAAGCAAAATTAAGCTACTGGGATACCAAAATAAAAAGATTTTATACACTGAAGGAAACCATCAACAAAACAAAAAGACAACCTACCAAATGGGAGAAGATACTTGCAAATAATAATCTGATAATGGGGGGATCCCTGGGTGGCGCAGCAGTTTAGTGCCTGCCTTTGGCCCAGGGCGCGATCCTGGAGACTCGAGATCGATTCCCACGTCGGGCTCCCGGTGCATGGAGCCTGCTTCTCCCTCTGCCTGTGTCTCTGCCTCTCTCTCTCTCTGTGTGTGACTATCATAAAAAAAAAATAATAATCTGATAATGGGTTAATATCCTAAATATATAAAGAATTTATACAACTCAACACCAAAAATTAAATAATCCAATAAAAAATGAACAAGGACCTGAACAGAATTTTTCCAAAGAAGACATACAGTTGTCCCAAACAGACACATGAAAAGATGCTCAACATCACTCAATATCTGGGAAATGCAAATGAAAAGCACAATGAGATATTACCTTACACCTTTCAGGATGGCTAAACTAAAAAAAAAAAAAAACAAAACAAAAAAAACGCAAGAAATGACAGATGTTGGTGAAGATGTAGAGAAAAAGGAACCCTTGTGCACTGTTGGTAGAATGTAAATTGGTGCAGCCACTGTGGAAAACAGTATGGGAGTTCCTCAATTAAAAACAGGATTATCATATGATCCAGTAATTCCACTACTGAGTATTTACCCAAAGAAAATGAAAACATGTATTTGAAAATGTATATCACCCCTGTGTTTCTTGCAGTACTATATAAAATAGCCAAGATACAGAAGCAACCCAAATGTCCCTTGAAAGATGAAGGGATAAGAAGTTATACATAAACACAATGGAATATTACTCAGACAAAAAGAATGAATTCTTTCCATTTCCAGCAACATGGATGGATCTAGAGGGTTAAATGCAAAGTAAAAACAGTGAAAGACACATACTCTATGATTTCATTGATATGTGGAATTTAAGAAACAAAAAAGAAAAAGGAGAAAGACAATAAACCAGACTCTTAAATATAGAGAACTATTGGACCCAAAAAGGAGGTGGGGGGTGGTTAGTGATATAGGTGAGGGGGATTAAGAATACATTTATCATGATGAGAACACTTAGTAATGTATAGAAGTGTTGAATCATTGTATCATATACATGAAACTAGTATAATGCTGCATGCTAATTATACTTAGATAAAAATTAAAAACAAAATATATAACTCTCTGAATTGTTTTTATTTCACTTTAGCAATCTCTATCCTAAACATATTCTTCTGCTTTCTTTGTACCTTTTTTATTGCTGATACTTTTTTGGAAAAAAACAGTACTAATTTTAACTGCCCACATTTTGGGCAATTGTTCCCCTGACAAATTTTTCTAAATCTGAATGGCTTTTCAATATTTCATCACAGATCTTCTTAAGACAAAGTAATTGCATGTAGTCTATCAAACCAAATGTGATCTGTTCTCATTTATTTGTATAACTGTAAATAAAATTATTGAAAAATAGAGTCCTCCTATTCTCAATGTTAGGATTCTCTTTAAGGCCACTTTTACATCTTGCTTCCAATTTGTTATTGTATAACTGCTACATCAGTTGTTTATTTGTAATCTCCCTGTCCATGGATTTATCTGAAGAAATGGAAGAAGTCAATCTGCTTGCATGGCTAATTCTTTTTGTAAATGATACAGATTTATAGTCTTGGTTTGTGATCCAAACTTATGCCAGTTCATTCTTTTCAGATTCTAATTCTATTGCTTTATTATATTTTCATCATTCATTCTGAGATACAGCTGTGTAAAAATACCTTCATGTTCAGAGATTCCTTTTGTAATAGAAATTTTAATTGCTATGAGACTAAAGAAATCAGCTATAATTCAGAATAGCTGCACTGTTTTAGCAAGATATACATTGATTTCCCCAGTGGCTAAAAATGTTTTTAAAATATAAATGAAGTAGTTAGTCCTTATAGAATCAAGGAAAAAATGACAAACCATTTTGTTTTTTTTCAAAAAATCAGACTTCAGCATTATTCTCATCACCTTATTATTTCCAGTGACTTAGCTTCCATGCCTGTATCATGAGCAAATCTTGTGACAACTGCAAGTATGCTTCATCCTATGCCTCTCTATTTTGCATCCAAGGATTATGGAATTTAGAAGTTGACTGATATAATTTAATAAAATTGGTATAATAGGCTTAGCTCTTTTCTTTAGCATGCAGGCTTGGTACTTGTTACAAACCTTCATAAGTCAGTTCAGAAAGTTTAACAAATGGGACAGGAGGGATGGAGTGGAGTGAGGTAAAATCTGCAGACCTCTATTGTAAAATCTGAAATTATATTTACTAGGCTTTATAAATTCTAAACAAGAGAGTTAGGCTCAATAATAACTCCCCCAGCTCTATTACCTGTAAGGATCATAAAACTACGGTTTGTTAATTTTATGCATGAAGTTAGTAATGAATAAAAACTTATTAAGTATATATTAGTTGAGAAAGTCTTCATTTAGACTTCTTGGCATATTATGATGATGCCTAGTGGTGGAATTTTCTAATAGTTGAATTGGCACATTTTAAGTTACTTTTCTTTAATTTTACTTGATTTAATTATTAAAATGCATATTACATGATGCATGACTGCATCTCTAGAGAAGTTAAAATATTTTTTAATATTTTTGATCTATCCCTAAATCTATGCACTTCTCCAGAAAAACAAAATCATTGTTATCAGCTTGGTATATATTTTCCATGTATGTATTTGGTATATTTATATATATCTAGAAAATATATGGTGTTGATTTGTATGTATGTGTTTTAACTAAATGCTATATTATATATCTTTTCAATAAGGTTTTCTCAGAGTTTCTCAGCAATTCTGGTTAAAAGGGTTCTATACCACGATTTCTATCTTAAGTACAACTGTGAAGGAGATTCATTCTTCCTTGGGCTCTGTTATTTTGCTCATTATATCCCTTGCTCATCTTCATTTTTCTTTTTTTAAAGCTTTTATATTAATTCCAGTTAGTTAACATCCAGTGTAATATTAGTTTCAGGTATACAATATAGTGACTTAACACTTCCATACATCATCGTGTACTCATCACAAGAGTACTTATTAATCCCCATTACCTGTTTTACTCATCTCACTCACCCTCTCCCCTCTGGTAACTATCAGTCTGTTTTGTGGTTTGCCTCTTTCTCTTCCCCCCACCCTTTTCTTGTTTCATTTCTTATATTCTATATATGAGTGTAATCATATAGTATTTGTCTTTATCCAGCTGACTTATTTCACTTAGCAATACTCTCTAGCCCCATCCACATGATTACAAATGGCAAGATTTCATTCTTTCTTATGGCTAAATAATATTCTGTTATATATACCACATCTTTATCCTTTCATCAGTTGATGGACACTTGGGCTGTTTCCAAAGTTTGGCTATTGTAGATAATGCATGTAAACATAAAGGTGTGTTTATCCCTTTGAATTTGTAATTTTGTATTTTTTTGGTAAATACCTAGTAGTGCAATTGCTAGATCATAGGGTAGTTCTATTTTTAACTTTTTGAGGAACCACCATACTGTTTTCCATAGTAGCTGCATCATCTTCATTTATCAATCCTTCCTCTTTCCTTCCTCATCCTATCACTTAGACTACAAGGAATAGATTTCTGTTCTACACGTTGAAACTAAGTCAGCCTCTTACTTACAGCACTTGTGTATGAGTCCTTGGCACCAAGTACAAAATAAAAAGCTTCTTTCTAGTTCAGAGAATTCCAGTACCAATAAGATGATGGGGAAATGTTTTAGGGAGCATGAGGTTTCTTTTTTGTCCCTGAAGTCCCACCTACCAGATACATACTCACTCTGTGAGGCCATGAAGCCAACTCAGCCCAAGGATATTTGGAAAAGTGCACATTTTAAATAGGCCTTCCATTTGATTATGGAGCCACTTGTTGGAATTCCAATTAATAATTTGAAATTATGGGCCTCTCTGCTTAGTCAGGAACAACATAATGGAGAAGATTGTTCAACATTACCAAATGAAAGAAAATAAGTGATTTATTCTGAGAATATATGCAACACTACCACTGGTATGTGATAGCGATAGTTGTAAAGCAACTAAGAAACTACTGGTCCTAAAAAAAAGGAACAACAACAAAAAGCCTCTTGGGTTCTCTACCCCTACTTTTGACTCTTCTGAGGTCATTTGGATCCCAAGAATTAAAAATAAATTTGACTGCTACTGATATATACGTCTGTGGATTTCAAATTCATTATGCTGGTGCTGTTTTTTAGTTTGTTTTTGTTTTGAAGATTTTATTTTTATTTAAATTCAATTTGCCAACATGTAGTATAATACCCAATACTCATCTCATCATGTGCCCTCCTTAATGTTTTTTACTTTGAAGAATGCATACCTACCTACTTGCCAAGAATCAAGCATAATATTAGCCATTTTGTATACTTCATATTTTATTAAACCTCTCAGATTTAATCAGGTAAACATTAAAATACCCATTTTATGGATGAAGACATTAAAGTTCAAGGTGGCCTACTCAGTGATTATTTCATAATTCAAACTGAGATGAAGAGAACTCCAAAGTCTGTCTGTTCCATTAAGCCTCACAGCTTCTTTTCATATCCCGTTTTTTGTTTGTTTGTTTGTTTGTTTTTTCATAATTTTGCCTAGAGAGGCGCCTGGTGGCTCAGTCAGTTAAGTGTCCAACTCTTATTTCTGCTCAGATCATGAACTCAGGGTCAGGGATCAAGCCCAGTGTGGGGTTCTGCACTCAGTGGAGATTTGCTTAATATTCTCTTCATCCCTCTCCTTCTAGCCCCTCCTCTTGCTCATGCATTTGTGTGCTTGCTCTCTCTCTCTCTTTCTCTCTCTCTCTCTCTCAAATAAATAAATAAATCTTTAAACAATATTGCATAGATTCTTTAAACAATATTGCATAGATTGTTTTATAAGAAGTCTTGTATTAACATTTTGAACTCTCACTCTTAGTGTCATATTTTCATAAAGTTTAGAAAAATTGATATTCATAATTAGGTATGAATATAATTTGCCATTTTAGAAATTTTACCAGCCAAAACCCATCTAAAGGCTTGCTGATAGAAATTTTCTTTTCACTAAAAGCATCTGCTAGCTAAAATAAAGACCAATAGTGAGATGCCACTTGAATAATCAAGTCTGTTCACTGACTAAATTTATTTCTCCATTGCAAATTCTTAGATTAATGAAAGCCACGAGTTCTTTTGAGGGATTACATAAAGTATTCCTCTAACAATGTCCTAGCAGTGTTTTGAAGAGATTATAATTTTCTTTCTCTGTCATTTATCTGACATTGTGTGCAGGTTTTTTTGTTTTGTTTTTATCTGACTTGTTTTAATGCAGTGGACTCTTGTGGCTTGGGTTTTCAGCTTAAGCATCTTTTTGTTGTTGCAAAATCAGTTGGTACTACTTCAAATTATTTTCCTGTGAGGATAATATATTTGCATCATGTGTAATTTTTGTGTATATTACACGTTGCATTTAGTGAAAACATGGGTACTCTAGAATAATCTATTTTTATGTTTGTATTCTTAATATACTTACTTGATATTGACACTTGAACTCACTGAAGCAAAATTTTTATTAGAATACAAAATTATTTGGTCTTTTAATTTTTGTTCACAATTTCAGGCATTTTGCTTAGGAAAGATAAGGCTATTTGAGTCTAACAAAATATCAAGATTATCAAGCATATTTAAATGTAGTAAACTGTAAGTAATTAGGAAATTATTCAAAAATCAACTTATTCTTTTGAATTTTCAGTTAAGAATAATTTAAACATGTTCACAAGGTGAAATGTCTTTGTTATTTAATGTGATTTATATTATCCACATAGTGGAGCTCTGTTAGGTGAGCGTGGGTGATATATTTTGACATAGTGGGATATATATTACTGAAATGCCAAGACCTTATGTGTATGTCTGTTTTATCCACTGAAGCCATTTTGCAGGTGTTTGTGAAATGGTTGAGGGTTAGCATTCAATATGTACTTGTGGCTGATGTTTCAGAAATACAAGCAAGATATTTTGTATCTGTGAACTTCTTAGATTGAAAGGATCTTCTAAAAAGTGTTGCCAGCTGCTAAGATTATTCACAGATTCAAATTTTGAAGAACAAAATTCCATGAAGCCACTGTCAGTATCATGAAGTACACTACCACTTTTATAGTCGATCTTTTTGCATGTTTAAGTTCACTTTTAAGTTCACTTTTGAAATACTAGCCAATGTTCATTTACTAGTGGAGGTGTTGTCATGATAGCATAAGTTCTTCCATTTCTAGAAATGTAAATAAACAATGACTTCTTCTTTCTCTCTCTCTCTCTCTCTCTCTTTTTTTTTTTTTTTTTTTTAGAGCATCAGGGCATCAGGCCTTATCCTGTTGGAAACAATTCTTTTTGGGTCTCTGCTTCTATACTTTCCTGTAAGTAACATAATTGTCTTTTAAAAATAGCCTTTTGTTTTATTTTGCTCAGGCAGTAATTTTTATATATACGTGTGTATATATATGTGTGTATAATTATAATATATATAATTGTATATGTATATTACTTTATATATCTATATACAAGTTTGTATACCTGTATCTACATGTAATAGACATATAAAGTAAAAAAGTAAAGTGGAGGTAACCATACTTTCTTCCCAAATTTGTGAGGAGGACTAACGGCTTAAATGAGCTCACATAAAAAAGGCATGCTTGATATGTATGCTTGCCATATACATATACATATAAATATTGGTTTCCTTCTTCCCTCTCTACTTAAATCAAGACCATGAGACACACCAACAAGTTTGTGCTGAAAAATTCCAGGTGGTTACATAGAAAAGTAAACAAAATACATATATGTGTGGTATTAGTGGCATAGATAATCCTAGTAGAGACTGTTCTTATCACACTAGCAATCTGTCTGTAACCAGAAGGTATGTACTAACCTTAGTAATTCAATTCAACCAACTTATATTTAGTAGTCATTGTTTGTCAAGTACTGTGCTAAACTTTTTTGTGAGTGAAAGACACTGATTTCTTCAAGTCGCTTACAATTTACAGAATGAGATGAGTAATTACAGGCAATTATAATATAATTGAAAAAAACTAAGATGTTGTGGAGGCAGGATGCTATGGAGACACTTAGGAGACAAGTGTATAACCAAGTCAAGGGTATAAAATATCACTCGACTGAGATCTGAAAGATCAGTAGATGTTAGAGAAGAAAAGGGTAGGTCTTCCATGGCACCATGGTTTTTTTTGGTTTGCCTCCTAACCTAACTAGCTGCTCCATTTCAGCCATCTTTGCTGATTCTTAATCTTCTTTCCTACTTCTTAATGCTTAAGTGTCTCAGGCATCAGTCCTTGTGGAGCTTTTCATATTCTACATTCTCCATTGGTGATCTCATCTAGGCTCAAAGCTTTAAATCTATTTATATACAATAACTCCCAAATTTGTATCTCCAGCTCAGACCTTTTCCCTAAACTCTAAACTCATATTCAATTGCTTACTGAACAACTCCAATTTGAGGGTCTACCAGAATTCTCTATGTTCTTAACTGAGATACTTGATCTCCTGCATCCCCAATCAGTTTCCTTATCTCCACTGATGACAACTCCGTCTTTCTAGTTACTCAGGCTAAAACTTGGGAGTCATTCTTGACAACTTTATTTCTCTCACATCCATCAGAAATCCCTCAAAACATAACAAAAACCCAACCACTTCCCCCGCCTCATTCAGGCTACCATCCTGGTCTAAACTAGAATCAGCCTTTTCTGGGTTATTGTCATAGTCTTTCCTGGGCCTCTATCCCTCCACATTAACCCCCCTATGATCTGTCTATTTTCAAAATATCGGCTAGTTGTAATGCCCAAGTTAGACTACAGAGCCCTGCAAAACTCTCCAAAGGTTCACAATTTTATTTATAGTTAAAGCCAGAATTCTTAGCATAAGCTCCAAGATCTAACATGATTTAAATCCTGCCCATTCTATTGCCTCATTTTCTAATCCTCTTCCCCCTTGCAGTGTTTATAAGAGTTCTTAATATCTATTCAGGTTTTCTACTTCTTGAATTTTATTTCTTCTTAAGACAGAAAATTTTTTGGCTGTAATCATTTTAATGTTTCCATAAAATCATCAGTAAATCATAAAATTACTGAAGTTGTCTAATTTCCTAGCATGGAGTTATACCCAATAATTAATAATATAAGCAATAAAATACAAAGAGTCTTATCATGCCTGAGACTGTTTCTGTATAAATGGCAAGTGCATCATAACATTTCATCTTTCCCATAGAACTACCAGAAAGATGTTTAGCCAAAGTTATAGAATCACCCAGTTAGGAAGTAAAAGACCCAAATGACTTCATTAATCCAAAAAATAATCATATGAATATCTATTGTTGCAGTCACCATCATCTTTTTCCTGAACCTCTGCTGTTTTAAAATACATTTTCTATTCAGTAGCCAGAGAATATTTTAAAATAGAAGATCTAATCTGTGACTACTTCTATAGATAGCTTCCCAGTGTTCTTAGAATAAAGATCAAAACCCTTGATATGGTATGTGATGTTACATATAGTGTGGTCCTTGCCCACCTCCCCAGCGTCATTCAGTACCACTTTTCTTCTCCCTTTCTGCACCCAGCTACTCTGACCTTCTTTCAGTTCATAATGATACATAATCTCTCTCATGGTAGCTATAATAATGGCTCTCCCCAAATGTTCACTGTCCTAATCCATGGAACCTATAAATATGTTACCTTACATGGAAAATGGGACTTTGCCGATGTGATTAAATAAAGAACTTTGAGATGAGATTATCCTGGATTATATAGATGGCTCAAGGGTCCTAAGTGAAAATGAGAAGCAGAAAAGAGAGAACCAAAGAAAAGGTATCATGAGAAAGACTGGACTGGCTATCACTGGCTTTGAATGTGGATGAAAGAGGCCAGAAGCCAAGGGATGAAGGCAGTCTCTAGAAGCAGGAAAAGGCAAAGAAACAGATTCCTCATGAAAGCCTCCAAAAAACACCTTAATTTCAGCTCTATAAGATCCATTTTGAACTTCTGACTTCCAAAACTATAAGATAGTAAATCTGTATTAAGCCACTAAGTTTTTGGTAATATATTATAGCAGCAATAAGAAACTAATACACCTCTTGTCACAGGACATTTTCACATGCTTTTCCTTCAATTTGGAAGAGTCCTCCTGCCCTCCCCACCACACCATCTCACCACTTCTTTTGCCTAATTAACAGCTAGCCCTAGTCATCCTTCAGATTTCTACTTAAATATCACTTTTGAGCTTTCCTTGACCCCCAATTGGAGTCAAATTCATTATAATAGTTTCTCACAGAATTCCACTGTCTTTCTTGACACTCCCATCTCAGTTTATAAGTGTACGTTCATAAGAGCAATTATTTGTTTAATGTCATTTCCTGCACTAACTCTGGTTCTTTGTGAATAGGGAGATGATACATTCTATTTTGCTCACAGCCCCATACCTGTCACCATAGTTGAGGTACAGTAAATATGCAATGAGTGAACAGATGAGGTTATACTTGGATAAATTCAGACCTGTATCCTAAACTCATGGCTGTTGTCCTATTGAAGTATCTTCCAAAGAATCCGCTTGGCTATGGAAGACTAAGAATGATGATCCTTATTAATAATACTACTTTACTTAGAGCTAACAGGCAATAAAAAAACTTATTAATGTTATTTTGAGATGTTAGCAAAACTTCATTTTATTTTTAATTTTAAGGTTCATATTTATTCAAATCAAGTGGTTACATAGTGAGCATGGGCTTAAAGTCTATAAGAAAATTTTGAAGCCTCTTAAATGGATGAAGTTCTCTAGAAAACAAGAATATTTGAAAGAATAATAAATGTTATGCTGCTAAGTGCAGCAGAGCAGTTGTTAAAAACCCTTTCTTTGCAAGAATCTTTCATTGACTGGGATACAATTTTGGAAGATATCTGATGAATATCTGATAGATATACCTATGATGATATCAAACAGAGAAAAAAGGGGGCAAGAAATGGAAATTTTTTTTTTAAAGTTGATGAAGCATTTTTTTTTTAATTTTTATTTATTTATGATAGGCACACAGTGAGAGAGAGAGAGGCAGAGACACAGGCAGAGGGAGAAGCAGGCTCCATGCACTGGGAGCCTGACGTGGGATTTGATCCTGGGTCTCCAGGATCGCGCCCTGGGCCAAAGGCAGGCGCTAAACCGCTGCGCCACCCAGGGATCCCAAGAAATGGAAATTTAAGAGGAATATAAAGACTATTTCTGCTTAATAATTCTGCTTGAGAGGGAAAAAAAGAAAACAGAAAAGAAGACTTACCAAACAAATTCTGTCCAATAGAAACATTACAATACCTCATTATATTGACTTCATGCTAAATTAGCTATTTCATCTTTTATAATATATATTTTTCTGTAACTGCTTGAGGTATTAAAGTATAGTTCCCAAATTTATACTGTGTACTGTGGTTTCAAATAAGTTAGTGTTCAATACTCTGAAGACAGAAAGGGTCAGGTTACTTAATGAAGGTTTAGATGGAGCATAAGACACAAGGGAAGGGGATCCCTGGGTGGCGCAGCGGTTTGGCGCCTACCTTTGGCCCAGGGCGCGATCCTGGAGACCCTGGATCGAATCCCACATCGGGCTCCCGGTGCATGGAGCCTGCTTCAGTCTCTGCCTCTCTCTCTCTCTCTCTTTCTCTCTCTCTCTCTGTGTGTGTGTGTGTGACTGTCATAAATAAATAACAATTAAAAAAAATAAAATAAAAACCTTGATTACATTTTTAAAAAAAAGACACAAGGGAAGAAAGGAGATTAAAATACACTATTGATTGAGTCAGGTAAGGAAAGTAATTTTATTTTAGGTGAGAGAATGGAAGATGATGTATCAGAAATTGATAGTAAAACTACCTACATAGGGTGGGTATATGTACATGAGTACATGTGCATAAAGCATTCTTGACAAGAGAGGTAACTTGGTTATTGGACCAGGGCTCATTGACTTCCTTGGGTTTTACAGAAATGAACTTTATAACTTTTAGCAAGACTTTATGTTGCAAGGAAGATCTCTGTATTAAGTGATAAAGGTGATTCAGTAAACCTAATATAGTCAAAAAGTCTAATCATTTGATGATATAAGTGTGACCTATACTTTTCTTATTTGTTAAATACAGATACCAACTTTCTCTGTTCCTGGTGTGGTCTATACCAGAATCGCTTATGAAAGTTTTAATATGGGTTACAGTTTTCTGGATTTTGTTTTTTAAGTGTGCTTGAATAAAGGAGAATTGTTTTTAGGGCTGGGTAACTCCATGGAAGGAGCCTTTGGGTATTCACTGTTCTGCTGAGTTGTTATGCAATGAGCCTTTTCTTCTTTCTATGCTGCATATTGTTGTTCAGATTTGCAAGAATTAAGGTTATTTTTGCCTTTTCTAAGCAATCTTAGACTACAGACGATTTCATAACAATGCTTATATTGGAAAGTCCAAATTAGAGATTATCATCATTGTGCAGATGAGGACAAACCAAAATCTGACTAAATTTAGCTTTGTTATAATTGGATAGCAGAGAGTGAAAGCATTTAAAACATTTTCTTACAGATTCTCAAAAGAGACTCACAATTTAAAGTCCATACATTTATGAACAAATGATTAATCTTCATAATCATCTAAAAACCTTAATACAATTTATAGAAGAAAAAAAGAACTTTAAAAAATCAACTGAGTATACTTTACCTAATAAATTTCATAAAAATGATATTTTATGGGTTAGTAAAGCATTTCAAGTGATATGGAGTCCAGAAGTTTGTTTTTGACTTGACTAAATTACCAGTTTCAGCTAATAAGGTGAATTTTTCCCCTCTAACCTTGATTAGCTATTTGGTTGACTGCAGTGCCTTTCTGTAAAGGATACCACACATGTATAAATAAATACTAATTTTCATGTTCTTTCCCTACTCCATCCCAGGCCCTATAATACAGAACTGGAAAATATTAGAACTGGAAGGAACGTCAGACACAACTTAGTCTTTATTTAACCTCTATTTTACAAATGAAACGAAAGTCGAGAGAAACTCTAATTTATCCAACTTTTCTCAGCTAAGTAGTGAGAAAGCCAAGATTAGAATCTAGTCTCTTGACTCCTGGTCTCACACTGCTTTCATTCTATGACAGAGTAGTGTCTAGATGATAGGGACTTGTGATAGAGGGATGAATGTGTGATTGAGATAGCATTAGATAGGGTAATCAGGGATGCCTAAATTCTACCCCCTTGATCAAGCACCTTTCCTCATTAGGTCTCCAAGGAAATAAAAGACAAGAGGATAAAACAGGGAATCAATTTAAAATAGCTTAAGGTTTGGCTCTAAGACCTAATGTAAAACTCCTCAGGCTTGGATGGCCCATGTTATTAAACCATATGAAATTTTTTTTGGTATATTTTTTTATTGGAGTCAATTTGCCAACATAGAGCATAACACCCAGTGCTCATCCCGTCAAGTGCCCCCCTCAGTGTCCGTCACCCAGTCACCCCAACCCCACCCACCCACCTCCCCTTCCATCACCCCTTGTTCATTTCCCAGAGTTAGGTGTCTCTCATGTTCTGTCTCCCTCTATGATATTTCCCACTCATTTTCTCTCCTTTCCCCTTTATTCCCTTTCACTATTTTTTATATTCCCCAAATGAATGAGACCATATAATGTTTGTCCTTCTCCGATTGACTTACTTCACTCAGCACAATACTCCAGTTCCATCCACGTTGAAGCAAATGGTGGGTATTTGTCATTTCTAATGGCTGAGGAATATTCCATTGTATGCATAAACCACATCTTCTTTATCCATTCATCTTTCGATGGACACCGAGGCTCCTTCCACAGTTTGGCTATTGTGGACATTGCTGCTATAAACATTGGGGTGCAGGTATCCTGGAATTTCACTGCATCTGTATCTTTGGGGTAAATCCCCAGCAGTACAATTGCTGGTCATAGGGCAGGTGTGTTTTTAACTCTTTTAGGAACCTCCACACAGTTTTCCAGAGTGGCTGCACCAGTTCACATTCCCACCAACAGTGTAAGAGGGTTCCCCTTTCTCCACATCCTCTCCAACATTTGTGGTTTCCTGTCTTATTAATTTTCTCCATTCTCACTGGTGTGAGATGGTATCTCATTGTGGTTTTGATTTGTATTTCCCTGATGGCAAGTGATGCCGAGCATTTTCTCATGTGCGTGTTGGCCATGTCTATGTCTTCCTCGGTGAGATTTCTGTTCATGTCTTTTGCCCATTTCATGATTGGATTGTTTGTTTCTTTGCTGTTGAGTTTAATAAGTTCTTTATATGTCTTGGATACTAGCCCTTTATCTGATAGGTCATTTGCAAATACCTTCTCCCATTCTGTAGGTTGTCTTTTAGTTTTGTTGACTGTATCCTTTGCTGTGCAGAAGCTTTTTATCTTGATTTAGCCCCAATAATTCATTTTTGCTTTTGTTTCCCTTGCCTTTATGGATGTATCTTGCAAGAAGTTGTTGTGGCCAAGTTCAAAAAGGGTGTTGCCTGTGTTCTTCTCTAGGACTTTGATAGATTCTTGTCTCACATTTAGATCTTTCATCCGTTTTGAGTTTATCTTTGTGTATGGTGTAAGAGAATGATCTAGTTTCATTCTTCTGCACATGGCTGTCCAATTTTGTCCACACCATTTATTGAAGAGACTGTACTTTTCCCAGTGGATAGTCTTTCCTGTTTTGTCGAATATTAGTTGACCATAGAGTTGAGGCCCACTTCTGGGTTCTCTATTCTGTTCCATTGATCTATGTGTCTGTTTTTGTGCCAGTACCACACTGTCTTGATGGTCACAGCTTTGTAGTACAACCTGAAATCTGGCATTGCGATGTCCCTGGCTCTGGTTTTCTTTTTCAATATTCCCCTGGCTATGAAAGGTCTTTTCTGATTCCACACAAATCTTAAGATGATTTGTTCCAACTCTTTGAATAAAGTCCATGGTATTTTGATAGGGATTGTATTAAATGTGTAAATTGCCCTGGGTAGCATTGAAAACATTTTCACAATATTCTTCCAATCCATGAGCATGGATATTTTTCCATCTCTTTGTGTCTTCCTCAATTTCTTTCAGAAGTGTTCTGTAGTTTTTAGGGTATAGAACCTTTACCTCTTTGGTTAGGTTTATTCCTAGGTATCTTATGCTTTTGGGTGCAACTGTAAATGAGATTGACTCCTTAATTTCTCTTTCTTCAGTCTGATTGTTGGTGTATAGAAATGCCACTGATTTCTGGGCATTGATTTTATATCCTGCCATACTGCCGAATTGCTATATGAGTTCTAGCAATCTTGGGGTGGAGTGTTTTGGGTTTTCTATGTACAGTATCATGTCATCTGGGAAGAGGGAGAGTTTGACTTCTTTGCCAATTTGAATGCCTTTTATTTCTTTTTGTTGCCTGATTGCTGAGGCTAGGACTTCTAGTACTATGTTGAATAGAAGTGGTGAGAGTGGACATCCCTGACGTGTTCCCGATCTTAGGGGGAAGCTCCCAGTTTTGCCCCATTGAGAATGATATTTCCTGTGGGCTTTTTTTGTTTGTTTGTTTGTTTTTTTAATTTATGATAGTCTCAGAGAGAGAGAGAGAGAGAGAGAGAGAGGCAGAGACACAGGCAGAGGGAGAAGCAGGCTCCATGCACCGGGAGCCCAACGTGGGACTTGATCCCGGGTCTCCAGGACCGCACCCTGGGCCAAAGGCAGGAGCTAAACTGCTGTGCCACCCAGGGATCCCCCTGTGGGCTTTTCATAGATGGCTTTTAAGATGTTGAGGAAGGTTCCCTCTATCCCTACACTCTGAAGAGTTTTGATCAGGAATGGATGCTGTATTTTGTCAAATGCTTTCTCTGCATATATGGAGAGGATCATATGGTTCTTGGTTTTTCTCTTGTTGATATGATCTATCACATTCATTGCTTTACGAGTGTTGAACCAGCCTTGCATCCTGGGAATAAATCCCACTTGGTCATGGTGAATAATCTTCTTAATGTACTGTTGGATCCTATTGGCTAGTATCTTGTTGAGAATTTTTGCATCTGTGTTCATCAGGGATATTGGTCTATAATTCTCCTTTTTGATGGGGTCTTTGTCTGGTTTTGGAATTAAGGTGATGCTGGCCTCATAGACTGAGTTTGGAAGTATTCCATCCCTTTCTATCAGAACAGCTTTAGTAGAATAAGTATGGTTTCTTCTTTAAACATTTGATAGAATTCCCTTGGGAAGCCATCTGGCCCTGGACTTTTGTGTCTTGGGAGGGTTTTGATGACTGCTTCAATTTCCTCCCTGGTTATTGGCCTGTTCAGGTTTTCTACTTCTTCCTGTTCCAGTTTTGGTAGTTTGTGGTTTTCCAGAAATACATTCATTTCTTCTAGATTGCCTAATTTGTTGCCGTATAGCTGCTCATAATATGTTTTTAAAATCATTTGTATTTCCATGGTATTGGTTGTGATCTCTCCTTCATTTGTGATTTTACTAGTCTTTTCTCTTTTGTTTTTAATAAGGCTGGCTAATGGTTTATCTATCTTATTAATTCTTTCAAAGAACCAACTCCTGGTTTTGTTGATCTGTTCTACAGTTCTTCTGGTCTCTATTTCACTGAGTGATATACTTGGTAGCTCCCACATTCGGGGCATATATATTGAGGATTGTTAAGTCCTCTTGTTGGATAGATCCTTTAAGTTTGATACAGTGTCCCTCTTCATCTCTTACTACAGTCTTCAGGATAAACTTTAAATTATCTGATATGAGGATGGCTACCCCTGATTTCTTTTGAGGACCATTTTGAATGGTAAATGGTTCTCCAACTTTTCATTTTCAGGCTGTAGGTGTCCTTAGGTCTAACATGAGTCTCTTGTAGACAGCAAATAGATGGATCTTGCTTTTTTATCCAGTCTGAAACCCTGCGCCTTTTGATAGGATCATTAAGCCCATTCACGTTCAGAGTTACTATAGGAAGATATGAATTTAGTGTCATCATAGTACCTATTCAGCCCCTGTTTTTGTGGCTTATTTCTTTGGGCATCCTCTTTCTTTTACAGAGTCCTCTTTAATATTTCTTGCAGAGTTGGCTTGGTGGTCACATATTCTTTCAGTTTCTGCCTATCTTGGAAGCTCTTTATCTCTCCTATTCTGAATGAGAGCCTTGCTGGACAGAGTATTCTTGGCTGCATGTTCTTCTCATTTAGGACCCATAATATATCCTGCCAGCCCTTTCTGGCCTGCCAGGTCTCTGTGGAGAGGTCTGCTGTTAATCTAATATTTATCCCCGTATAAGTTAGGGATCTCTTGTCTCTTGCTGCTTTAAAGATTTTCTCTTTATCTTTGGAATTTGCAAGTTTCACTATTAAATGTCAAGGTGTTGAATGATTTTTATTGATTTTAGGGGGGGACCTCTCTATCCCCTGGATCTGAATGCCTGTTTCCCTCCCCAAGCTAGGGAAGTTCTCAGCTATGATTTGTTCAAATAGGCTTTCTGGTCCTCTGGTCCTCTGTCCCTTTCAGTGCCCTCTGGAACCCCAATTAAACAGATTTTTCCTTCTGAGGCTGTCATTTATTTCCCTTAACCTATCCTCATGGTCTTTTAATTGTTTGCCTCTTTTGTCCTCAGCTTCCTTCCTTGCCATCAACTTGTCTTCTATGTCACTTAGTCTTTCTTCTACCTCATTAACCCTCGTTAGGACCTCTAGTTTGGCTTGCATCCCATTTAATTCATTTTTAATTTCGGCCTGATGAGATCTAAATTCTGCAGTCATGAAGTCTCTTAAATCCTTTATGTTTTTTGCCAGAGCCACCAGTAGCTTTATAATTGTGCTTCTGAATAGGTTTTCTGAAATCAAATTGTAATCCAAATTCTGTAACTCTGTGGCAGAGAGTACTGTTTCTGATTCTTTCTTTTGTAGTGAGTTCTAGTCATTTTGCTCAGTGCAGAGTGGCTAAAAACAAGTTGTACTGGAAAAAGGAAGAAAAAACAAACAAAAAAACAAGGATGGGTATCCTCTGGTTCTATATACTGTAAATCCCTCGACTTCCCCTGGAGCTTTCCAGCACTGCAGGGTCGGGAACTTGCTCTTCCCCTGTCCTTCCAGCTGGTCTTCTGGGGGAGGGGCGGACTGTGCCGATTCTCAGGTGTGTGCACCCAGAAGGGGGCGGGTTCGGGGGAGCCGACCATCCCGTGAGGCCCGTGTCCCCTGGCGGCCCCGCCTCTCCCAGGCACAGGGTGACACCAGGAGGGACAACCACACCGGCGGCGGCCAGGTCTCCCTGGCCCTGGAGGGCGCCCCCCGCAGTGACTCCCGCCATCTCCCAGTCCACAGGGGTCTGGATGCTCCCGGGGCAGGAGGGGCAGGAGGGGCAGGAGCGTCCTCGCTGTCCTGGGCCCTCCCCGCCTCGGCCTGTCCCGGGGGGAGCAGGATCCCGGCTGTGTCCCCTGAGGTCCGGGGCCTGCGCTGCTGGAGTCTGGCTCCCGGAGCCCCTCCCGACACACCGGCTTCTCCCCGAGGCCCCGCGCAGCGCGCTCCAGCCCTTTACGCAGCTCGGCCCATGTGGGGGGCGCTCGACCCTGCGCACTTCCTCTGTCAGTGACCCCAGAGACTGGAGGTTCCCCGCCCCCCCGGGATCCCACCCGAGTTCCCTGCTGAGCGCCTTTCCATCCCGGAGGAATCCAGGGCGGATTGTAAAGTTCCCGCTTCTCCGGGGCTGGGCTTTCCCGTCCTGGAGGCTTTCGCAGCCCCCCTTAGCCCTGCTACTCGTGGGGGCCTCTCCCCGACTTGATTCTTATTTATTTATTTATTTATTTATTTATTTATTTATTTATTTTTTCCGTCTTCCTACCTTGTTAGAAGTGCAAATTCTTCACTCTGTAGTGTCCGACTATTCTTTCTTTAAATCTCAGGTCGAATTCATAGGTTTTCAGGATGATTTGAAAGTTATCTAGGTAAGTTGGTGGGGCTGGGTGAGGTGAGGACCCTACTCCTCTGCCATCTTGCCCCGCCCCCTATGAAGTTTCTGATACTGAACCATTTTACTTACAAAAATGGCTGTTTTATATTTTAACCTAATAAATAATCCCATAGGCCATGTCAAATTGGTTTCAGTGGCTCAGAACCTACGTCAGCTAAAAAGTAGTCTTTTGAGATGTCTCAAATGAGACATCTGTGTTGTGCCTTCCCTCTACTTTTTGATTTTTGTTAATAATTTTTGAATTGTTAATGTTTATAACATGCATATAATATGAAATCACAAAACTAGTATTTACATAGTTATTTAACTTACGGTATATACTAAATAGATTTATTATTTTCCACTAATTGTTGTAACTTAGCTTCTCCATTCCTCAGTTCTATATTTTGATTTGTCCTTTGGTTTTCATTAATAGATTTTTCATGAAGGAGAGAATGAGTTTCATAGTTCTTGAGTTCCTATATGCTCGAGAATCTCTATCCATTGTCTTTATACATGAAGAATAATTTAGTTGAGTATAAAAATTTCAAGACACACTTTCTATTACTCAGAACTTTATATACATTATCTGAATATGTTCAGCTCTTGAGATAGCCTGACTTCATTCTTCAGTCTTGTGACTAAATAAATTGGGAATTACCTTGAAATTTATTATTCTGTATTATTTTTTTCTTAGATCATGGTATTTCTTTTCAACATGTAGATATAAGACCTCTTCTATTCCTGGAATTTAAAAAAATATATTGGTTTAATTTTTTGTTTCTTCTTTAGGAACACAAATTTTGTATACACAGGATTTTCTTTTCCTTCTATATCTATAATGTCATTTTTATATCTTTGTTCTTTTCTATTTTGTTTTGTGTATTTCCATCAAGCCTTTATTCTGTGACCATTACACTATTCTCAAGTGTGTTTATTCTGCCTGAATTGATTCTAAAATTCCTTTAGCTTCTCTACTGTTTTTAGTTTTATTTTCACTTTCTCCCATCTTCTCCAGCTTTCTTGGGACAATTTTAACTCTCTCTGTTTTTCTTATCTCTTCTTTGATTCTAATATCTTTTTCTTTGAGCTTCTTTATCAGAGGACACATTTATTTGTAATTTCTTTGAGGCTGTGAGAATTATTTATTTGAAACTGTGCCATTTTCTTGGGTAACTCTCTTATGTTGTCCATTCTTCGTGTGCCTTTTTCCTCTGGTATTTAAACAAAGAGTCTGTACTGATTCCTTTCCAATTTCTTTTTTGTGATTATTCCTTTTCATTGCAGTAAAATATACAAAAATATAAACTTACATTTTAATAATTTTTAACATATAATTTAGGGGCATTAAGTACATTCCTAATGTTGTGCAGTCATCACCACTGTCTATTTCTAGAACTTTTCCATCATCCCAAATTAAAACTCTGTTCATTGAATAATAACTTCCCATTCTTCCTTTACCCCCAGTTGTTGGTAACCTCTATTCTACTTTCTGTCTTTAATTTGCCTATTGTCAGATAGTTCATATGAGTGGAACCATACAGTATTTTTCCTTTTATTCCTGGCTTATTTCACTAACTTACTGTTTGTTCTCAGGGTTCATCCATATTGTAGCATATGTCAAAATTTCATTTCTTTTCATAGCTGAATAATATTTTATTGTATGTATAATACCACATTCTCTTTACTGTTTATCTGTGATAGACATTTGGGTTGTTAACACCTTTTGGCTATTGTAAATAATGCTGCTATGAACATTGGTATATAAGTGTCTAAGTCCCATCTTTCAGCTTTTCAGGTGTATATATATATATATATATATATATATATATATATATACACACACACTTTGGAGTGAAATGCTAGATCATATGGTAATTTAACTCTAAAGAAGCTAACAGTTTTCTAAGATAGTTGTAGCAATTTACATTCCCACTAGCAATGCACGAGGATTCCAATTTCTCCACATCCTTACCAACACTTGTTCTAGGTTTTTTTTTAAGATTTTATTTATTTATTCATGAGACACACACATACACAGAGAGAGAGAGAGAGAGAGAGAGGCAGAGACACAGGCAGAGGGAGAAGCAGGCTCCATGCAGGGAGCCTGATGTGAAACTTGATCCCAGGTCTAAAATAGGGGCTGCCCTATTTTAGGTATTTTTTTAAAAAAATTAATAGCCATCCTAATGGGTGTGAGTGATATCTCATTGTGGTTTTGACTTGCTACTTTTCATTTTTGAAGAAAGCAATTTTTACAGGCAGCTATTTTATGAAGAATTAAGTGGAGAGCAGTAAGAAGAATAGATGACGCAGTCTGCTTCTGTATTTTGAGGTCATGTGAAGCCACAAATTTAAGTTATATTATAATATGAGGTTTCTCCTTCCTTTTTTACCACACTTTCACTCTGGCGACCTTCCTGGGCTAGTGTGCTGCTTAGTACTTAGGTACACCAACAAACATGAGTTATCTCCAGATCTCTCTCTCCAATCTGTTATGATACTGTGTTTCTATAGTTCCCTTTCAGTTCTCCTATGCCAAATATTCACTCTCCAATAAATAGATGTGTTAGAGTCATACTTTTTAATTATAATAAGCCTATGAAGAGCAGGACCATGTCTGCTGCATCTACTTCCAGTATAGCACCTTAAAAATTTGTCAAGTTTCTAATCTGTAGATGTATGTACATCTATGTAATTGCATAGCTGGATATCTCTTTCTTTATTTCTCAGTTCCCTATGGAGAGGTAGAAGAGAATCTTGACCAATAAATAAAGACTAATTCTAGTCTACACAGTCATACTTGACTTGGCTCGCTTTTACCTCTTTGACCTAGTACTCCCCTGCTCTCTGCCTCTCTCACTTCGTTGCAACAATACTGGTATTGATATTCTTCTTTGAGCAGGCTTGGCATGCACCCACCCCACAGCCTTGACCTTGGCTATTTTCTGGAGCAGTCTTAACCCACATATCTCCATGACCAGCTTCCCATATTCTTTAAATCTTTGCCAATGTCAACTCTTCAGTGAAAAGAAGTTAAGGAGCTCATTATTTTATAATAAACAGGTAGAGGTTAATTTAAAAATTAGAACATTAAAGTGAGAATAAACCACCACAATTACAGAGAATTTCTAATGGGACCAAATGGAGACAGATTCGGTGATGATGTGGAGGCAGAAATGTCACAGTTTGGCAGTAGACTAAGAACATAATAAATTTTCCTGAGAATGCCTTTATAGCAGCAAATAAGGAGATGCTGGCTTTGGCAATGAGAGGGAATTTGACAGTCAGATGGTTTCAGTCAAAAGATAAGAAAGTGTACCTTTGCAGCAACGTCCTAGCTAGCATATTACAGCTTTCTAGTAAAAAAAAAAAAAAAAAAAAAAAAAGATTATAAAAAGGGTAAAGTCTCATTTCATCCTAACTCCCTTGCTAGAGCTGGTGGGATAATGTCTTTGCCCATGGGAAAAAGAAAACACATCAGGCACTCATTCTGTCTCTTTTTCAATAGATGCTATTTCTATTTCTCCTCTATTTACAAAATGTTTACAAAATGCATCTTAAATTTTCCTGTGCATACCCAAGACAGGTAAGTCATTAACTATTTCTGAAGTTTGGTGGTTTATTTTCAATTAATAAAAAGACCAACAAATTTATACTTTAGGTTTTAGGTATATGCGAACATGTGATTTTAGATACCTTAAATGGTCTTTGGAAAACATCCTCAGAATTGTTAGACATTTATATTAACAAACTACCAATGCCATGATGTCCAGGTTTATCTCTATGGTATTATACATGAAGAATTTGACATAAGAAAGTAAAAAATACATTTAAAGATGTTTAAGAGATAATTCAGAAAATAGTTACAAACAGAAAAATAATTGAAGAGTTGAAATTAGCAATGTATCTTTAAAAATAGTTCCCTCTTCAAAGCTATTAGAGGAAAAAATTGAGAAGACTTGGTAACACTATGTAAAAGGATAGGAAGTATTCTTTTAAAAAGGACAAGAAGATGACCTTTTGACAAGGCAAATCATAGCAAATGTCAGGGACAATACAATGTAACTAAAAAGTCGCAATTCAATAAAGCAGATTTGTTACTTCAAGAAAATAACAAAAGAGGAAAGGTATAAAGACATAGTACTTACACAGAATCATATTAACAAAAACCCATCCTTAGAGTATCCTGAGCCTGGTATAAGTGTGATTGAAGAAAGCATTTGGACCTATTGCTTAAATTAGAAAGGTCAGTGTAAGCTTCTGGGTTAAAAAACAGATTGCTTTCCTAAAATATATCAGAAAAGTATGTTAATTTATATGTTTATTTTAGTTATACATTTACCTAAAATCTGTGATTATTGTATACAAAGATCTCTTAATGTTTTAATTTCTGTAGCATGAAGAAAATAGTTATACTTTGTGAAAATATCATTATTTATGGACCTTTAGAAATAATATAAATTATGTAAAAGAAATGTAAAGGAAATGTAGTTTATAATTAGATGTGTATGAATCTCCATGATTCATCTGTTCTTGGGTATTCAAAATGAGGTTTATTGTGAATGCCATTTCTAGGCTTTAGCAATAATATATATATGATTAATTGAAATATAGACATGCTCAGATAACATTTTAATCCAAAACTTACTTTTAATTTAACTTTGACTTTCTCCATTCTTCAGGCTTCCATTTCTGTATGAGAGTAGATACTCATACTCTTCATGCAAGAAAAGTAGATACTTTCCTTCTTTTTTTTTTTTTTTAAGATTTCATTCATTTATTCATGAGACACACAGAGAGTGAGGCCGAGACATAGGCAGAGGGAGAAGCAGGCTCCCTATGGGGAGCCTGATGCAGGCCTGAATCCCAGGACCCCAGGATCATGCCCTGAGCTAAAGGCAGATGCTCAACCACTGAGCCACTCAGGCATCCAGAAAGTATCTACTTTTCATCATGCTTATTGAAATGTGGGAAAAAGTACTTTTCCTGCTTTGTGGTCTTGTCCACTTCACACATCAGTCATGCCGTTGGAGTCTGGATGTGACCTAATGCAGCCCACATATAAGTGCTTTTGTTCATTGTGAGGATAATATGAGAAGCTTTGCTGATTATATGGGTTTCTCTCAGAACAGTTTCACATTTTTTCTTCTGATATAAAGCACAGCAGTTCATCAGATGCTCTAAAATAAAAGATGTTCTAAAAAAAGAAGAGGTCAAGTGTATTTGGCAAATGCTCCTACTCAGGGAGTCACAGCAAATACTTCTTGTTAAAGGTTTTGAGATCTGCAGGAAAGGAATGCATTTAAAACAGAGCATTTCTCTATTTTGCTTGATTTTATTATACCCTCTTCCACATAATACCAATTAAAGTATTTATAACTAATGATATAAATCCTATGATGTTTGCCTTAAAGAATATATGCCAAAATCCCATAATGTTATATGATTCCATTTATATAGATTGAAATTGTGTGTGTGTGTGTGTGTGTGTGTCTTTGTGTATAATATGAGCATATGAGGTAAACGTTAAGAAAGCAGGAAAATGGCAAACGCAAAATTGAGAATGATACTTGCCTGGGACAGAGGGCAGGGGCATGGGATCAAAGAGGAAGTGGGACATAAAGGAAATTACATGTTCGTATGGCTGTGAAATGATCCCATAGGGATGGAAAATGATGGTACAAGACAGAGTGAATATTGTCATAAGGGAAGCCCGTCAGTGGATGGGATCCAATAAGTGGAGGGTTGATCTAAGATCACAACACATCCAGTTCACTAAAAAAAAAGGAGGTACTAGGCCTTCTCTTTCATAAATAGCAAATGAAAACCTGGGATCAGGGCAAAAATTCAAACTGGGGTTATCTCTGAGAAGGTGTAAATTTTGTCTGTTCCTCTCATTTTTCTGTTCAGGGCTTCACACTAGATTCAGGCAGTATCTTGGTGCAGTTGATTGGGAGCCCTTATGAAGAAACTGCAACTTTCTAATAATTGATGGTGACTTTTGAGATTTGGGGATAATTGTTCCACAGTCTATGGTGATCTGGCTTCATGTTATCTCCTCCAAACAATTGTACATTCTATGGCAAAATGACTGTCTCTGATAGAATAGTGACAAGATGATGGTACTATTCAGTCCAGATTCACTCATGTCTGTATCTGTGCACTCTTCAGAGGCTGTCACTATACTTAGGCTATTTCTGCCATCATAAAACAAATGAAAAATTCAGCAGTTACCTGCTCTGGACAGACAGTACAGATCTTTAGGACTAACTCTAAACTCATCTGTGATATAAGCTCAGATAGAATTTTAATTAAAGAATATAAGCTACAGGGCACCTGGGTAGTTCAGTCAGTTAAGCATCTGCTTTCAGATCAGGTCATGATCTCAGGGTCCTGGGGTCAAACCCCACATCACATTGGGCTGCCTCCTCAGGGAAGAGCCTGCTTCTTCCTCTCCCTCTGTTCCTCCCCCCATTTGTGCTCTCTTTTTCTTTCTCTCAAATAAATAAAATCTCTTAAAAATTTTTAAGCTACAAAAACGTATTAAACACTTAAAACCCAGACTTTTTGGCAGCTATTGACATTGAGTAGTATAGAATGAATTTTCTTTCACTTGGTTAGTGTTTTGCCATTTTATTTCACCTTCTTGTCCCATTCCTTTTAAATAGAATGTAAAAAGTAATGTAGAGTGTAGAATATAGAAAGTAAAAGCTGAATGCTGAATGTTAGCAAATCGTACAGTTTTTAAGTAATGTCTAAGCAGCATTATTTTCACCTTGGAAATCTTGGCTTTAAGGAAGTCTCACATTTGTCCTTCAGTGTCTTCTCAGTTCTTCTTTAGAAAAATATATTCTGTTTCTGCCCCTTTGTTTTTGAGAGAAATGAATCCATGATTCTGTTCTGGGGGGGAAAAAAAGTCTTATAGTAACGTTCTAAAAACATTGAGAAATAAAGTCCTGTCTTCAGAGTCCTGGACTTCAGGAAGAAGGAACAAGAAGAAAAAGGGAGGGAAGAAGGAGATTATCTCTTATTAACATTGTTAATGAATTTAGGGGAAAACTAATAGTATTACAGAACAACTGCCATCATAAAGCAAATGAGAAATTCGGCAGTCTCCTAAAAAGTATTACAACTGTCATTTCTCTACGGCAGTATTTCTGTATTATGTTTGGTTTTATAGTTAAGTTCCTGTGTTTCTCTCTCCATTGTAAACAGCAACAAAAGGATCTCCTTAACAATTAGAGCTGACATTTATTGTGTGATTTTCCATATCATATAGCTTAAGTGCTTTATATAAGTTATCTTATGTCTTGTACATCCTTACATTCCACAATATGTAGCTAATGCCTGGCATATAGTAAGAATCCAATAAATATTTTTCCAGTTACCAGTAAACAAGGAATTAGATGTGCCAGAAACAATGCAGAGCTTTTGCATGATAAAAGGTTGCTACCTGATAATATGATCTAAAAAGGCTCTGACAAAACCCTATTACAGAACCCTGTCTTCATGGTTGACATACTAACAAAATTAGAATTGTTAACTTTCTAGAAACTCATGATCAAATTAGGTTAAAGCAGTTGTTTCCTGAAAAAGTTAATGTACTAGCTGGTAAACACCCTCTTATTTACTTATCTGATCAATCTTAAGCTTTATAGTATAGTGATTAAGAGCATAGACTTCACGTGAAGCCACTGTAACTGACAGTAGTTGTGTGACCCTGGGGTAGCCATTTAACCTCTCTGGCCATCCTTTGCCTTATCTGTAAAATCGGGATTATATATGTACCATTGGATGATTTTATGCATGCAAATGCTTAGAATAGTGCCTGGCACATATTATGAGGTGTGTAAGTATTAGTTTACAAAGTAGCATATCCTAAAGTAGTGGGGTTCTCTGACTTTACCAGTATCAGAATTATCTAGGACTTGTTAAATTCCACTTTGCTGAGCCCCAACACTAAACACTAAATCACTAAATTTCTTTCTTTCTTTCTTTCTTTTTTTTTTTTTTTTTCTTGTGGAGTTCAATTTGCCAACATATAGCATAACACCCAGTGCTCATCCCATTAAGTGCCCCCCTCAGTGCCGGTCACCCAGTTACCCCACCCCCAGCCCCCCTCCCTTTCCACCACCCCTTGTTCGTTTCCCAGAGCTATGAGTCTCTCAATGTTCTGTCTCCCTCTCTGATATTTCCCACTCATTTTCTCTCCTTTCCCCTTTATTCCCTTTCACTATTTTTTATATTCCCCAAATGAATGAGACCATATAATGTTTGTCCTTCTCCAATTGACTTATTTCACTCAGCATAATACCCTCCAGTTCCATCCACATCGAATCAAATGGTGGATATTTGTCGTTTCTAATGGCTGAGTAATATTCCATTATATACATAAACCACATCTTCTTTATCCATTCATCTTTCAATGGACACTGAGGCTCCTTCCACAGTTTGGCTATTTTGGACATTGCTGCTATAAACATTGGGGTGCAGGTGTCCCGGTGTTTCACTGCATCTGTATGTTTGGGGTAAATCCCCAACAGTGCAATTGCTGGTCATAGGGCAGTTCTATTTTTAACTCTTTGAGGAACCTCCACACAGTTTTCCAGAGTGGCTGCACCAGTTCACATTCCCACCAACAGTGCAGTGCTTTCTCCGCATCCTCTCCAACATTTGTTGTTTCCTGTCTTATTAATTTTCCCCATTCTCACTGGTGTGAGATGGTATCTCATTGTGGTTTTGATTTGTATTTCCCTGATGGCAAGTGATGCAGAGCATTTTCTCATGTGCTTGTTGGCCATGTCTATGTCTTCCTCTGTGAGATTTCTGTTCATGTCTTTTGCCCATTTCATGATTGGATTGTTTCTTTGCTGTTGAGTTTAATAAGTTCTTTATATGTCTTGGATACTAGCCCTTTATCTGATAGGTTATTTGCAAATATCTTCTCCCATTCTGTAGGTTGTCTTTTAGTTTTGTTGACTGTTTCTTTTGCTGTGAAAAAGCTTATCTTGATGCCAACACTAAATTTCTGATTGACTAAATGTAGGGTAGGGTCAGGGAATTTGCATTTCAAATAAGTTCCAAAGAGATGCTGATGTTGCTGCCCTTAAAATGGAAAGACAAGAAAAAGAAAAGCATCTTTCTTTTGACACCTACTTAAAACTCCAATTCCAAAGAAAAACACTGTATTTAAATTAAGGAAGGCTCCTATATGCTCTATGAGTTCCCATGTAAAATAAACAAGTAAACTAAGTAACTAAAAATAAAATTTTAAAGAGGTAGTATAAAATCATGATTGTTTAAAAATTCAGAAGGTAGATAACAAAAAATATGGTCGTATTAGGATCAGATACAGGTGTCAGGGTCAGGATTAGCTACAAGTACCAAGGAACATAAGAACAGAAGCTTTTAAAATGTTGACTTCTCTTTCTCCCATAAAAAGGAGTATGGAAGTGAATAGTCCAAAGCTAATTGTATTTCACAATTACAAGGATCCTGCGTGACCCATTCCCTCTATGCCTTCTAACCATTTTATCTTCATCCAAGGAAGCCGGTGGGAAGCAACTGTGAAGGGGGAGGGAATACTATACTTCACTTGCATTTAGTCTCATTTGTCAGAATTTCATTACATGGTCATTCTTAGCTGCAAAAGAGGCTGGGAAATAGTTCTGTTTTGTTGTGTTTTTTATCTAGGGGACTAAGTGTGCAACTGAAAAAAACTGGGAGAAGGGAATTTCTGCATATTGTGAGATCTCATCTCTACCATGCATGTAATTGTTATTTTCTTCTAGTCGCTGCTTTGCAATTTCTGTATTTCTTTAGTGAGTATATATTATCAATATAAAAAGGAAATTAAAAAAAAAAAAAAAAAGGAAATTTAAGGGATGTCTGGGTGGCCCAGTGATTGAGTGTCTGCCTTCAGCTCAGAGCCTGATCCCGGGGTTCCAGGATGAAGTCCCTCATCAGGGTCCCTGTAGGGAGCCTGCTTCTCTCTCTGCCTATGTCTCTGCCTCTTTCTCTCTGTCTCTCATGAATAAATAAATAAATATTTTTTAAAAAAGAAATTTAAAAAAAGGTCCTGTCCCTGACTCTGCCTAGCCATGACTTTTGAAGAAAGAACTAAGATTACTGAGATACTGATTATGCAACTCACGATGCAGACTTCATTTGTGGAAAACTGCCGATCATTATTAATTGTAATCTTATATAGCTCCTCTTATTTCTTTCACTTGCTTGGAAAAAAAAAAAGTAATTATATAACAGATGTGATTCAGACAGGAAAGAAAGTCCTTATTTAATCTATGGGGCTATTAGATAACTACTAAAAGAGGGACTCACCTAAGATGGATTTTCTTAAAAGGGGTTTTCTGGTGACAGTTCAACTCATTTTAGGGTGCACTAATTTCAAGGCTTAAAGACCTTTTGAAAGTTATTTTAAGCTATAGTGTAGGCACACTAAGTATAGGGTGCTAAAACTGGGGGGAAAGCTAAGGTTTTTACTCTAAGCTTCATTCCTTTTGTTATGAGGGTTTTTTTAAGAGCATATATTGCTACAGATTACTAATTTTGATATTTTACAAAATGCTTCACATTTATTTGAAGTCAGAGATGTCTCAAATAGGAACAGTTGCTAGTTTGTTTAAGGAAGCTTCACATTTAAGAGCCCAAAAATTTTATCTGGACTAGGGCTAGGACCAATTTTTGGCAACTATTGGTTGTCATCATATATGTTTAGCCTTTGCCTCTATTTCTGTTTATATTCTATTTTTCTAAGTTTTCCTCAATCACTAGGTAGATGGCAGTGATAAGGTCTCATGCTGTATGGAGTGATGGGAATTTTTAAGTACTGGGAAGACATCTTCTAGGAAGCTGTTTACAAACTGAATTCCTAGATATTGTAGGGCACTGAATAAGGTACAAAGTTTTTTAATGATCCTTTCTCTTCTTTTTATTGAAGTATAATTAGCATACAATGTTATATTAGTTTCAGGTATACAAAATACTGATTCAACAGTTCTGTGCATTAGTCACTATTCATCATGATAAATATAGTTGCCATAATAATGTTATTACAATATTATTGACTGTATTCCCAATGCTATGTTTTTCATCTCCCTACAAACAGAAGTTTGTACCTCTTAATTCCCTTTATCTATTCTATCCATCCCTCAAACCACCTTCCCTCTGGCAACCACCATTTGTCCTCTATATTTGAGCCTGTTTTTTGGTTTGTTAGTTTATTTCATTTGTGCTTTAGGTTCTACATGTAAGTGAAATCTTATTTGTCTTTCTCTGCCCTATTTCACCTAGTATAATGCTCTCTATCCATGTCTACCCATGCTGTCTCAAATGGCAAGATTTCTTTTTTTTTTTATAGTTGGAGTAATATTACGTTGTGTATGTATACTTCATCATAGCCATTCGTCCATCCATGGGCACATAGATTGTTTCCATATCTTGGCTATTGTAAGTAATGGTGCAATAAAAATGGGGGGGGGTGCACGTATATTTTTAATCAGTGCTTTCATCTCTTTGATGAATACGCAGAAGTGGAATTGCTAAATCATATGGTAATTCTATTATTAATTTTTTCAGGAACCTCAGTATTATTTTCCATAATGGCTATGCCAATTTTACATTTGTTTTTCCACCAACAGTGTATGTTCCATTGTCTCCACAACTTCTCCAATACGTGTTATTTCTTGTCTTTTTGATAATAGCCATTTGACAGATGTGATTTGATATCTCATTGTGCTTTTCATTTGCATTTCTCTGATGATTGGTGATGTTGAGAGTCTTTTCATATGCCTGTTGCCCGTCTTCTCTGGAAATATGTCTATTCAGATCCTCTGCCCATTTTTTGGCAAGATTATTTTTTATTATTAAGTTGTATGAGTTCTTTATATACTTTGGTAATTAGCCGCTTATAGGATACATGATAAGCAAATATCCTTTCCCATTCAAAACATTGCCTTTTTATTTTGTTAATGGTTTCCTTCACTGTGAAAAGGTATTTTAGTTTGCTGTAATCCCAGTCTTTTAGTTTTGGTTTTGTTGCAGTTGGCTTTAGAGTCAGATCCAAAAAAATATAGCCAACAGTGATGTCAAGGGGCTTATTACTACCTATGTTTTCTTCTAGGAGTTTTATGATTTTTGGTCTGATATTTAACTTTTTAACCCATTTTGAGTTAATTTTTGTACATAGTATGAGATAGAGGTTCAGTTTCACTAGTTTGCATGGAGCTGCCCAGCACCACTTATTGAAGAAACTATCCTTTCCCCATTGTATATTCTTGCCTCCTTTGTCATAATTAATTGACCACATATGCATAGATTTACTTCTGGGCTCTTTATTCTTTCCCATTGATCTGTGTGTCTATTTTTGTTCCAGTATCATACTGTTTTGGTTATTATCACCGTATAGTATAGTTTGAAATTAGACAGCATGATACCTCTAGCTTTGTTCTTCTTTCTCAGATTGCTATTCAGAGTATTTTTTGAATCCAACAAATTTTAGAATTATTTATTCTAGTTGTATTAAAATGCCATTGGGATTTTTATAGAGATTGCATTGAATCTGTAGATTGCTTTGTGTAGTATGAACATTTTCACAGTAGTAATTCTCTAGTCCATGAGCACAGAATTTATTTGTGACTTCAATTTATTTTATCAGTGTCATAGTTTTCTGTGTACAAGTCTCTCACCTCCTTGGTTAAATTTATTTTTAGGTATTTTATTCTTTTCGATGCTACTGTAAATGATATTGTTTTCTTAGTTTCTCTTTATGATAGTTCATTATTAGCATATAGAAACACAATCAATTTCTGTATTTTGATTTTGTATCCTGCAACTTTACTTTACTCATTTATTGTTTCTGATAGATTTCAGTGGAGTCTTTAGGGCTTTCTCTATGTAAATCATGTCATCTGTGAATTATGACAGTTTTATTTTTTCCTTTCCTTAGATAACTTTTATTTCTTTTTCTTACCTAATTGCTCTGGCTAGGGTTTCCAATATTGTGTTGAATAAAAGTGGTGAGAGTGAGCATCCTTGCCTTGTTCCTAACCTTAGAGTTTCAACTTTTCATCATTGAGTTTAATATTAGCTATGGGTTTGTCATATATGGCCTTTATTATGTTGAGGTATGTTTCTTCTATCCTCACTTTGTTGAGATTTTTTATCATGAATGGATGTTGGATTTTGTCAGATGCTTTTTATGCATCCATTGAGATGATCTTATGATTTTTATTCTTCATTTTGTTAATGTAGTATATCACATTGAAATGCTGATGTTGAACCATCCTGACTTCATCTGTGGAATAAATCCCCCTTGATCACGGTGTGTGATCCTTTTAATGTACTTTTAAATTACATTTGCTAATATTTGTTGAGGATTTTTGCATCTATGTTCATCAAGGATGTTGGCTTATAATTTTCTTTTTTGGTGATGTCCTTGTCTAGTTTTGGTATCAGGGTAATGCTGGCCTCATAAAATGAGTTTAAGAGCATTATCTCCTCTTCAATTTTTTTTTTTTTAGATTTTTTTATTGTTTTATTTTATTTTTTTGAGAGAGTGGGAGAGAGAGAGAGAGAAAGAGAGAGAATGAGTGGGGTGAGAGGCAGAGGGAGAAGCAGACTCCCTCTTCCTGCTGCGCAGGAAGCCCAATGCAGGGCTCAATCCCAGACCCCAAGATCATGACCCAAGCCAAAGGCAGCCACTTAACTGACTCAGCCACAATGATGCCCTCCTCCTCTTCAATTTTATGGAAAGTTTGAGATCAGTTATTCTTTGAATGTTTAGTAGAATTTACCAGTGATGCCATCTGGGCCTAAACTTTTTTTTGAGGAGAGGTTTTTGATTACTGATCCAGTCTCCTACTAATCAGGCAATTCAGATTTTCTGTTTCTTCAAGATTCAGTCTTAGAAAGTGTTATTTTTCTAGGACTTTATTTATTTCTTGTAGGTTTTCCAGCTTTTGGTGTATAACTATTCCTAGTAATCTCATGAGCTTTTGATTTTTGTCATACCAGTTATAATTTCTCATTATTAATTCTATTCATTTGTGTCTCCTCTCTTTTTGCTTGATGAGTCTAGCTAAATGCTAAATAAACTTTTGTCAATTTTGTTTATCTTTACAAAGAACTAGCTCTCAGTTTCATTGATCGTTCTCTTTTTTTTCTTTTTCTTTTTTTAAATTTTAGTTTCTATTTCATTTATTTCCAATTTGATCGTTATTATGTCCTTTCTTCTACTAACTTCAGGCTGTGTTTGCTCTTCTTTTTCCATTTCCTTTAAGTATAAAGTTAAATTATTTATTTGAGATTTTTGTGTGTGTGTGTTCCTTGAAGTAGACCTGTATTGCTATGTATATTCCTCTTAGAACTGCTTTTGCAGCATCTCATAGATTCTGGGTTGTTGTATTTCCATTTTTATTTGTCTCAGGGTATTTTTTACTTCCCTTTTGATATCTTCATTGACCATTGGTTAGTTAGTAATGTGTCAATCTTGTGATTTTTCTGGTTTTCTTTTTCTTGTAATTGATTGCTAGTTTGATACCATGTGGTCAGAAAAGATGCTTGATATGATTTCAATCTTATTAAATTTATTGAAACTTGTTTTGGGGCTTAAAATATGATCTATCCTGGAGTACATTTCATGTGTATTTGAGAAGAATGTCTTTTCTGCTGCCCTGTGGATAGAATATTTTATATATATATTAAGTCCATGTGGTATAATGTGTCATTTAAGGCTAATGTTTCCTTATTGATTTTCTATCTGGATGGTCTGTCCACCAGTGTAAATGGAATATGAAAATCTCCTACTACTATTATATTACTGTCAATTTCTTTCTTTAGGTATGTTAATATTTCCTTTATATGTTTAGGTGTGCCTATGTTAGGTGTATATATTTAAAAATGTTATATCCTCTTATTGTATTGACCCACCCCCCCTCCTTTATCACTATGCCATGCTCTTCTTTCTTTTTCATTATAGTGTCTTTGTTTTATTTATTTATTTTAAAAGATTTTATTTATTTATTCATGAGCGACACATGAGAGACACATTTATTCATGAGAGAGAGGCAGAGACATAGGCAGAGGGAGAAGCAGGCTCCCTGCAGGGAGCCTGATAAGAGACTTGATCCCAGGACCCCAGAATCACAACCTGAACCAAAGGGAGACACTCAACCACTGAGCCACCCAGGTGCCCCACAGTGTCTTTGTTTTAAAGTCTATTTTATCTGATAAAAATATAGCTATACCAGGTTTCTTTTATTTCCATTTGCTTGGAAAATCTTTTCCCATCTCTTTATACAGTCTATGAGTGTCCTTAAATTTGAGGTGAGTCTCTTATAAGCAACATATAGATGAGTCTTATTTTTTTAATCCATTAAGTTACTGTATGTCTTTTGGTTGAATTTAGTCCACTTAAAGTAATAATTGATATATAAGTAATTATTGCCATTCTGTTGTTTTTGGCTTATGTTTTGTAGTTTCTTTGTTCCTTTTTTTCTTCTCTTGCTCTCTTGTGGTTTGGTAAATTTCTTTAGTATTATGTTTAGATTCTTTTCCCATTATCTTTTGTGTATCTACTATAGGTTTTTGCTTTGTGGTTACCATGATCTTTACATATAACAGTTTATATACATACAAGCGTATTTTAACTTTATAGCAACTGAAATTTTAAGACATTCTAAAGTCTCTACATTTTTATCCTCCCACACTTTTGTTTTTTATGTCATGTTTTATCTTTTAAAAATTTGTGTATCCCTTAACTAATTATTGTAGTTAATTTTACTACTTTTGTCTTTTAACCTTCACACTAGCTTTAAAAGTGGTTCATCCACTACCCGTATATACATATATTCACCTTTACCAGTGAGTTTCTGACTTCATATGTTTTCTTGTTGTTAGTGCCTTTTCTTTTCAGCTTAAAGAAACCCTTTAACATCTCATATAAGGCTAGTATAGTAGTGATTAACTTTTTTATCTTAGTTGCCTAGAAAATTTTTAATTTATCTTTCATTTCTGAATCATAAGCCTGGACAGGTAGGGTATTCTTGGTTGGCAGGTCTTTCCTTTCAACACTTTGAATATATCATGCCACTTTCTTCAGGCCTACCAAATTTCTGGTGAGAAATCTCATAGTCTTATGGGGTTTTCCTTGTATATTATATGTTTTTTCTCTTCTATGGCTTTTGAGATTCTCTTTAGCATGTGACATTTTAATTATAATGTGTCTTGGTGTGGATCTCTTTGGGTTCATCTTATTTAGAAATCTCTGCTTCCTGGACCTGCATGTCTGTTTCCTTTCGAAGTTAGTTCAGTCTTTCAAGTAAGGTTCCTGCCCCTCTTTTCTCTCTTTTCTCATTCTCAGACTCCTATAATAATGCAAATGTTATTCTGCTTGATGTTGTACATTAGGTCTCTTACACTGTCTTTACTTTTTTTTTTTTCATTCTTTTTGTTGCTGTCTTTGGGTGAGTTCCACTGTCCTATCTTAGAGGCCTCTGATTTGTTCTACTACTTCAACCAGCCCACCATTGAACCCTTTTAGTGTATTTTTTGGTGCAGTAGTTGCATTCTTCAGCTCTGTGAGTTCTCTTTATTACTTTCCTATATTTTCCATCTCATTGTTGAAGTTCTTACTGTGTTTGTCCTAAATTTGATGAACATCGTTAGGACCATTACTTTTAACTCCGTCAGGCAGATTAGTCCATTTCATTAAGTCTTTTGCCTTTTGTTTCCTTTGGAACATATTCCTGTTTCCTTATTTTGCTTGTGTCTCTATTTCTTTCTATGTATTAGGTAAAATAGCTACCTCTCCCATTCTTGAAGGTGTATTCTCATGTAGAAGGTAACCTTATTGTTCCACCGTATCCTAGCTCTCAGTTGTCTCTTAGACCTTTGTGATTGTCTAAGTGGCCTGATTTATTCTTAATAGATCCCAGTTGTTTCAGGAATGGCAGGATCTGTTCATGTTCCAAAGGGAGTGATCTCATCAGCAACTAGATTCATGCTACATGGAAGCCAGATCCACATATAGCAGCTTTTAAAGTATACAAATATATATACATAGTCCCATGGGACCACAATCCTGGACGCTGTTGACTTCTAGACCAGGATATCTGAAGGTGTCCCCTAGGCAACAGTTGCAAGAATTGGGGCTTTAGGCAATGTATAAACTTTTCTGGAAGGTAACAGCAAGCTTTGGCAAGGCCAAGGGAGGATGCACACATGATGTCTCCCTGCCTGTGTTCCCTGTGAACACCTCTGTAAACTTTGGATGTGTACTAAACCTAAAACCTGTCCCTCGGTTGAAGCTCCAGGGCAATTAAATTGGCTTCTTTCACGTGTGTTTTAGTCTGCTCTCTGTGTAGTGCCCTGGGTATAATACCCTGCCCAGAACTGTCTTTTCTGATTTGTTACTATCTTGTGGGGCCTAGGGGCACAAGCCCCTCTGGTCACCAAAACCAGACAATCAAGAGGCATCGCCTTTATGGACTATGCTTTAGCAAGGCTGTAGGAGAGTATTGGGGACAGGGCACACCTATAGCCTTAGTAAGCCCTCATGTGAGCTCTGGGGCAGGGCATACCCTAGCAAGATTGTATCTGAGTATGCCCACCTGCGCTAGCAAGGCAGAGACAGAGTACAAAAAAATGAGACTTTCTAGTTGCCTCTGTCCCTAAGGAATATCCCAGTAAATCTCTGTCCCTCTGGCATTTGCTTTAAGATTAGCAGCTAAATGACCATCCCCTATAATCTAGTCATCTATCAAATTGCCATCTTTACACTGCTTCCTGGGACAAGTGAGTATGCACATGAGTCCCTCAAAAGTAAAATCTCAGCTCTCCACAACTCCCTAGATACCCTGGATGTAAGCCCCATTGGTTTCCAAAGCCAGACATTTTTGGAAACGTCCCCTCTCTCTCTGGTGCAGGTCCCCAGTTCTTTTTCATCAGGAATCATTCCATAAGTTTTTGTAGTTTTGGTGTGTCCCTGGAAGGAGGTGAGTTCAGGATCTTCCCATGCCACCATCTTGGACCTTCCCCTTGCTGTGGCAATTTTGGAGGACATGTTTTCTACATGGGGGAGCTGCAAGATGAAGGAGGATTGCCTAAAACACATTGGATTTTGTATGAGTGAAATATATTCTTTGTTTAAATAACTGGGATATCCAAGCCATTTGTTCCTAAAGCTTAGCCTTGTTGAACATTGACTAATAACTGTCTCCAAAAAAAATATACATTTCTCAAAATTGTTGAGATAAATTATCATGTATGGCTCAGAAACCTGGTTTCTCCCTATGTCCCTAAATAACTCAAATTTATTCTCAAATTTTTAAACATAATTTTAATTTTTTATTATAAAAATGTTTATTTTTAGAAAAGTTAGGGATTGAGGTATAAAGCTAACAAAAATTACCCATAATTCTACTACAGAGATAACTTATTGAGAGTCACTGCACTGGCTTAGTTGAAAGAGCATGCAACTCTTCATCTTATGGTTGTGAGTTTGAGCACCATGTTGAGTATAGAGATTACTTAAAAATAAAATCTTAAAACAAAGGCAACTTGTTGATACCCCCCGCGTGGACATTCATGTGGTCACTGTGGTTTCCTATACTTGTCATTGCAACTAGTGCTATGAAGAACATTCTTGAACTAAAAACACTACTTAAACAGAAAAGAAGATGATGAATTTCCTCTATAAAACACTATCTGTTGCTTACAGACTTCCCTCCACCACCTCTAGCTTGTTCAGTGACACTTTTTTTTTTTTTTTGATTCTGTCACATACTGCTTAGGAGATACAACTGTCAAAGTACACTGCTCATGGTCTACTGTGAATGTGTTGTAGTGAAAGAGTTAATATTCTTAGTCTACTTGTTTTCATCCTTTAGTATTAGATAAAACACTGCCTGGAAAAGAAAAATATTGCACTTAAGCTCTTTTCTTATGCTTTAATCCAAAACATTACAGTCTTTTTGACTATGCTTTATCTTCCAATGGCCAACTCTCTTCAAACATGCAGTGGGAAGACTATCCATACACGGAAAGATACTATAGCAAAAGCCAAGACATCTCATATGAAAGAGTAAAAATGAAAATATTCATCATACTGAGCTTTATGATAGGCAGTCCTCTTATCCAATCAATGAGAAATGAGCTCTTTCTACTTTGATAGTAATGGTATTTATTATCCAGTATAGTAAATTTGTGTTTAAAAGATTTATTTCCTTAAATAATCCTTTCTGTTTTATTTTTTTAATATTTGAAATTTACTTATTGGATTTGAGTAAAAATTAGCATTCACAAAGAGTGAAATCACTATGACTACAAAAATCTTTATGTACAGAAATGCAACTTAAAAGAACATACTTCTTAGTAGATTTTAAAAATTTTATTGACATTTAGCCGTTTCACAGAAAGAGAAGTTTGGGATGTGTTTATTGTTGAATCATGGATACCTTTGTTCAAGGAGCACTGAAGAGCTACACTTGAGAGATCCCCTCGTATGGGGCCTAATAAATTACGGTAAAAGTCCTGTGCTTTGCTTTTGTCTTCCCTGGTCTGACTTCAGCATTACTCACTCAATTCCTCTCCCTTTTATATAACCCAGCACCATTCTATTCTAGCCAAGTTTATCTCTGCACCACTCAGATAAGCCCCATGCTGCTCTTTGTAAATGTCACTCTTAGAAGAGGATAGTCTTAGGGTTTTTTCTGAAAGAATTCTTTTTTAAAGTGTTTGTGGACTGAATTCACTCTGAAGGATAGTTTGGGGTGGGGGCTTTTTTTTTTTTTTTTAACCTTCCAGGAGAGCATATGAAGACAGAGCAGGCAGCCCATTATTGACTCAGAAAACTCTGGACTTGTTAGGTGGATAAACACAGAGTGAAAGAATAGGTTTGAATTAGATGCTCCTGCATATAGATTTCTTAGTGACCTCATCTGTCACAGATTTTAATGTCTGTATTGGAAAATTATTCTAAATTATTCATTTAGACTAGAGAATTAAACATCTATAATATAACTTATAATTGAAATATCAAAGCCGTAAAGATGTATATTTTGTAATAGTTTGGCCAGATTTAGACTATTTAGTCAGAATTTATAATACAGATGATCTCTGAGAGCTTCTTTATTTATGAAAAAGTATATGAGATGATTTTGTACTTATTTGTGTATTGTGTTAAAGGTTTACCTTGGAAGTTCATAAAAGGGTGCCTATGGTAGTTTAAATCATTCTAAACGACTGCCTTTAATTTTTAAATCATTTTTAAAATGTTACACAAAAACAAATGTTATTTAACATCTAGAATGGTTTAGAGTTAAAACAGATTTATCCATAATAAAGTCACAAAAATTTTGCACACTAGAAAGGAAGGTTGACTTCTATATCGTGGGTCCTCAGTTACCTGGATACTAATTTGAAGGAAAGGGAAGGGAGAAAGAAACCAAGAATAAAATCTTGTAGAGTAGGAAGAGGAATCTTTGGTATGTGTAGTGATATTGCTCAATAATACCTATTTTGTACAGCATACACCAATACATAGAACTCACTTATCTCTTTTACAAATTAGTTTTAATTCAAATACTTGTTCATTAATATATCAATAGATTTTAACTTTTTGTATTTTTTCTAATAATATATTATTATGCTTCATTTAGAAATTTATTAAATGTAAAAGCTGTATGAAAAAAAGTAAAGATCACCCGCATCCAATTACTCAGAGATAACTTATAGTATAATCATGCATTTTAGTCAATACTACTTTTATCTAAGTGGAAAAATTGAAATTCTACTTTAGATACTGTTTTATCTCTTTTTAATTTTATTTACCTATATCTTTAAGTTTTCACCAATATTATCATTTATAATAGTCGCATAATAGTTCAGTATGTGGATGTAATATAGTACCAAAATGTATTTAGTTCTTCCTGAACCTTTAGGAAACCTCTAAAAAAGACCTCTTTCTTTTTCTTTTCTTTTTCTTTTTCTAGTGTTTGATGCTATTTTAAACCAGTCCACAGTAAATTTCTTTGTGACTACTTATATAAATCTTCAGGTGTTTCTGTAAAGTGCATCACTCTGAGTGGGTTAATGAATGTGAACTCGGGGCACCTGGGTGACACAGTGGTTGAGCCTCTGGGATAGAGTGCTGCATCAGGCTTCCCACAGGGAGCCTGCTTCTCCCTCTGCCTATGTCTCTGCCTCTCTCTTTCTGTCTCTCGTGAATAAATAAATAATTAAGAAAAAAAGAGTATGAACTCATTTATGTTTAAAAATGTAAATATCTTAAAACTAATGTAGTGTTCTTAAGGCTCCTCAACATTGATACCACACCACCACCATGTTGTTGGGGGAGAGGGAGTACTCCTGTGCATTGTGGGATGGTTAGCCATATCCCCCCACAACCTCCTTGATGCCAGTAACATCTCAGCCTGAGTTGTGACAAACCAAAATGTCTCCAGACGTTGCCAAGTGTCCTTCAGGAGGCAAATTCACTCCTAGTTGAGAGCCCTGACTTAAAGATAATGCAGCACTTTATGGTATTATTAATATTCCTTAATTACATATTATCTCCCTCATGGTCACTTAATATTCTTCTGATCATTAGGCTTCAGCTTTTGTGTTCTGCTATGATTTTAGAATAATGAGGTAAAACTTTGAGAGGCCTTGGCTGTCCTATGTCCATATATACCCCAGTTACTCCTGAACATCAACCAAATAAAGGCACCCTTTGGAATGCCACTGTCTTGGACTATGAAAAATGGAGACATGCTTTACAGATATGACCACAGTTCTCCTTACAACTTTGCAGTTGGTGTTTAACTACACATGGCGGCTAGATTTTATTCAAAACAAATTAAGCAGACTTGATTTTCTTCTACTTATAAGCAGGTAAGTTTAACAAGGTTAAAAGTAAAGGACTCTGGGGAATCTTCAAGTTAGTGGAAATCATTTGTGCTTTTCCAATTAGTGAGAAAGAGTGCTTGGAAAAATCAGAGGCATTTGAGAAGGAAGAAGAGAATTTTAACAGTGGATAAAGATAAAGATTATCTTCCAAAAGGGAAGCTGGTGTATACCTTAGAACAATTATTAACCCATGTTCAACAGTTACTGTCCTAAAGTAATGATCTGGGGGAGAAGCCATAAGAGAACAGAGTTGTCCTCATGGAGCTTACAGTATTGGGGAAAGTTGTACATAACCATTTTTACAGTTGGATAACTTTACTATCAGTGAAAAACAGTTACTTCATCGATTGGCAGTGTTTCATCAGTTGCCAAATGGGCTGTGCAGACAGTAACAGCAGGAGTTTAGACGACAGAATTCTGCAGACTGGAGAGGTCAGAAATGGATTGGAAAAGCTAGTATCTGAGTTTGGAAAGGAAATAGGCAGAGGAGGTAAAGAGAATCTCAGTAAAGGAGGTTGGCATGTGTTAAGAGACTGATATAAGAGAGCTCAAAGCATATTTGGTGTGTAGAACTAGGAAGAAAAAAAAGGAGAGAGAGAAAAAAGCCAGAAGGAGAGGCTGAAGCCAGATCCTTGAGGGCTTGATTTTCAGGCTGAGGAATTTTGATTAAATAATGGAAGTTAATGTTTCCCACACTGGTTCTGTGAAACAGTAATGCCAGCAGATGCCTTTTGAATAAAGTGTTCTATGGCTAAGTAAACTTGGAAAGTGTTGCATGCTAAGTGTGTATGCCCTCCTGGTGACTTAAGATGCATATTGGTATTTAAAGGCTATGATTAGCTTCATTTAAGCCAGCATTTACAAGCGCATTTGATCACAAGGTACATATGGGGGAGGGTTATGAGGAATAAGAACATAAAGTACCTATCAACAGTGAAACAACCTAGAATTTGCAATTGGATAGTAGGGAGGCTTTGACCATGTTTTTGAAACAGGAGGTGGTATTATCAAAGAGATATTTGATATTATCAAAGAGATATCAAGCATCAGCTTGTAGACAGATTAGAAAAAAATATACATAAAATATTTGAAAGGACCCTTATGGAGAAAGGTTCTGTTCCAGGTTTTCATTGATTTGGTTTTTCATTCTTTTATGCCTCCAGAGATGTTTATTAAGCAAATACTATATGTTGGGTGCTAAGCAAGGTAAATAAAATGGTGAAGAAAGGAGAAATGGTCTTTCCCATCATGGAGTTTAGAATCTATAGAAAGAAGATAAATGTTGATTTAAATTTTTATAGATACTGTTAAAAATGAAGAAAGAGGGACACCTGGGTGGCTCAGCAGTTAAGTATCTGCATTTGGCTCAGGGTGTGATCCTGGAGTCCTGGGATCAAGTCCCATATCAGGCTTCCAACATGGAGCCTGCTTCTCCCTCTGCCTATGTCTCTGCCTCTCTCTTTCTCTTTCTCTCTCTCTCTCTGTCTCTCATGAATAAATAAATAAAATCTTTTTTTAAAAAAAATGAAGAAAGAACAGAGAGATGACCCTTCTAACTTTCTTGTTGAACAATAATGCTGAAAGAGACCATTTCACTTCCCCTAAATATGTCACTAAATCTTGTTAAAATAATTTAACATCGATGGTTTCAGGGTTTAAGTGTAGCTTTATTTAATCTTGAACCAGCTTAACATTTTGAAAATAACATTTTAAAATATCAATTTGGAGAACAGAAGGAAATATAAGAAGAGAGAGAGGAGTTTTTATTTGTAATATTTTTACTTTTGTTTGACATATATGCAGAAAAGTGCTCATATAATGAATGTACAACTTAATTAATTTCACAAACTGAACATACCTATGTAACTAAAACAAAACATAATGTTATCAGCCCCTGGAAACACCCCTCATTTTCCTTCCAATTATGACCTTCTCTGCCCATCAGAGTAACCCCATCTCTAATTGTTTCATCACAGATTGTATTTTTTGTGTGTGTGTGTGTATATAAATGCAGAAATATGGTCATCCATTACATAGAGTTTTAAAGGAAGACAAGAAGGCATATTTAGTTCTAAATATTCTATAATTCAGTGGTTCTCCAAATTGGTCACATATTAGAAGCTTTTAAAAGTTGCTCACATCCAAATTCTACCCAAATAGATACTTAATATAGTTGATAAACGGTGAGACCTGGGCAACTGCATTTTAAAAGCTCTCCAGATAATTCTCAGGTTGAAACACACTACTGTAATGTGTTGAAAGTAAATCTGTAGATGTTTACATAATATTGGAGTCAGCTTTATGCCCAACTGTCTGACTAATATTTATAAACCTAGTCTTTCTGTATCTAGATTTTAGGTTGGCAGAAAAAATAGATATTATACGTGACTAATAACCCTCCCACGATCTGTCACCTGGGCAGCAAACCATTTTTTTAAATTCAGTATTCTGTGGGAGGTAAATACAGTTGCCTTGTTTTAGAGCAGCCTCTGCTTATAAGACATTGGAATGTTATCACCTACTGGATTGCAGAACTGTCAAATTTGTGTCAAAAGGCATTACCTGCCAGAACCTGGGACGGAAGAGCAGTGAATCATTTGCTTGAGAGCTTTAGGAACCCCTTAAGCCTGCAGGGGTTAGGGATGGCCCTGGGGACTGGGTATAGTTTTCTTCTCAGGGCCCAAGGAAGCCTTCAGGGTAACTAAGGTAGTTCAGACTTAGAAGGATACAGAGTTGAGCTCTCAGGAATCTAGAAAAGTGGAAAATATAGAAGCATCTGAATTCTATGAAATGATTTTCTAAATGATTTAGCTTGAGGATTGATTTAGTAGCAAGCTAATAAAAGTAGATACATTTCATTTATTTTTCATCTTTTCTCAGAAGTTTTCTCCTGTTAGTAAATTTTTGAAAGACTTTTATTTTGCATGTGATAAATTGTAATTTCAAGAGTCTGGAAGAGGTTCATTAGGATTAGCTGAAGGACAATTTACCTTCCCTGAAATACAATGGAGTCTGTGGTTCCATACTCAGAGGCTCCATTTGGCAAAGTCTCCTAAAGAATGCTTCTCCCCACTGTTCAGAAGAGCTTGCGCTGTGCCACTCTGGGATGCCTTCATACTATCTATGGTGATATGTTGAATCTCAGCCATTCAAGAGCCTGAGATGTTCCTTCCTGTTCTCTGAAGAACATGTGTTTGTTTCTTGCCTTTTTGTATTTCCTATGGTCTGAATTATGTTTGTGTTTTAAAGATATAGCAGTTAGTAAGAGATAAGACCCTTGCTCTCAGGGAGCATATAATCTAGTAGAAGATAAAGATAAAATTAGCTAATAAATAAGAATTTCAGATAATGATGAATGGTATGGAAAATACAAAACAGAAGAGGCAGCATTTGAAGACCACTCTGAGTAGGTGGCTTGTGAGGTGAGATGCAGATGAAGAGAAGGAGCATTTTAGTGAACCCCTGGAGCAATAGCATTCCAGGCAAGAACGGCAAGTAGAAAAGGCTTGAGGCTGACATAGGCTTTGACAGGCTTGAGAATCAAAATCAAGAAGCCCAGAGTGCCTGGAGCACAGTGAGCAAGAGGGAAAGCTCAACGAGGTAGGCAAGGGTGTTATAGAGGGCGTTGGTACTAGAAGGAGTTTGGATTTTATTCTGAGTTCAGTGGGAAGTCGTTTGTGTCCAACAGGTTGATTGCCTTCAATTTATTTTTATTTTAGCATACAATTAACCAGATTTTTAAAAAGCAGAATGAATCCATTTTCTTTCTCAGAATATGAAACATGTATGAATTTTCTTCCAGCTTCATGTTAAAATCTGGAGGATTAGTACCATAATCTCAAAGGAAGATATGAGGGAGATGTATGTTTAGATTCTTGCCCTTTACCCTATTAATGATTCAACTTGTGGTCTTTGGTCATTGTTAATTGAATTTGGCTTGCTGAGAGCTACAGATTTCTTTAAAAACCTGTATTTTATAAAATTACATTTTCTATGTAGTGAAGGTAAATATGGAAGGAAACACCAGTGTGAGACCTTCATCAGATTTTAGAATGATATTTGCTTTTAATTTGATGGCCTATTTTTTTTTTCAAAACACCTGGGGATCACTCCATGCCTTTTGGCAGAAAAAAGGAAGAAATGAAAGCATAGATTGAATTCCTATCACTTTTAAATCCTGAAAGAAAGTCAGACAGGACCCTTATTAAGTTAGTCTAGAATGCGACATATATAACCTTCACACAGTGATTTATTTAAATGACCAACCTTAACTAAAGTGATCAAGTTTTTATTTATTTTTTTGGAATTAAAGCATAAATAAATGCTGATGGATTTTCTTTGGATGTTTCCTTTGCTGACACATAGAACTGGTTGGGTGGATGCATGCATTTAAATCTTAGAGAGATGTACACAGGATGAAGTGACTCGTAGATGAACAGGGCTTACAATTGCAAAGTTATTACACATGGCAGCTTATTGGCATATAAATTAAACTGCTGCAAGGTAGAAGAATGGAGGAAAAAAATTAGGTTGCTGTGTGAGATCAAATTAATTCAGGAATCATTTGGACATTTTATTCCTCTGAAAATAGTTTGCTTAGAGGTCTCCAGCTGTGTTTGGCATCAGGCCATATTCATACTGAAGGAAAACGTGCTTTAAGACTTGAAGTTATACAGTACACAGTGGTTTCGTCTGTTATGCTCATAAATAGATAGATGCTTTATGGAAATAATTCCTGGTAGGAGGTGAAAGCTAGAAAGGGCAGAGAAAAGAGTGGGACACAGACCTGCTTTGGACAAACAGGGCAGGAGAAATCCCACAGGCCATGGCTCAGAACAGAGACAGGGCTACTTGAGGAGAAGAGAAGGATAATTAGCACCAACGTAGGGATTACTCATTGGAAAGCTGAGCTGCATATCCCCACTAGAGGGGCGCAGCACCCTTCTCCTCTCTCATCTCCTGGATCTCACCCTTAATGCCACTTCTTCAGAGGGGTCTTTCCTAACCATCTTACCAAAACTTCTCTTTCTGTTATTTCCTATCACTGAACCTAGCTTTTTCCTCCTCCATGATCATTTCAAATTGTATATTCATTTATGTGTTTATGTATTTATTGTCTCTCTTCCTTTCTAAATTATTCACAATTTGTACTAGATACAAATTGTCAGTGTATCCCCAGCCATTAATTCAGCACTTAACTCTCCGTGACAGATGGTAGGCAGGTAGGAAATATTTGTTGAAGGAACACATAGGACCCAGAGGAATCAATCTGCAAACTGCTATGGATTGGAATTAGGCTGTATCCCTGGTACAAGAGCATAGGGAATGCAGCTGTGGTTAGGGTATACTCACACAGATTGGAAATTCCATACTCAGGTAAGCCTGAGGAGATGACACTTCAACATGCAAATCAGGTTGGTGGGGGTGCCTGACACTACCTCATAAATACTCCTAACATCCTGTGAAATAGGCTGGGGAAAATCACAGTTTCCATGTTAGTATGGATAAAGAAACTGCCCGACTTGCATAGCTTATAAATAGCAGAGCCAGGATTTGAACTCTAAGATCAGACCCTGCGTTCCCTTCAATTTCCTCTTCTGCCACTCTGTATGCTTAGCAGTCCCAGAAGTTGCAAATTATGGTCTTTCCCCCAGCCAACACCAGGGACTCGTCCCTCAGTTCTGTAAAGCTTCAGCCTCCTAAACCAGTCTGCTAAGTCTCCCCCTCTGAGTGCTGCTGCATCCAGCAAGCACCTTTTGCCTGGGAAGATTACCAGCTCTGATTACTGCTTCTTGCAATGAAACAGTTGAGCCTAGGGCTGGTCCCAAAGAAGAAATGCCTGAATCTAAGACTATTTTAGGCTTCCCCTAAAACAGAGATAGGCTTATATAATCTCAGAGCAGTCATGATGTTCAAAGCTAACTGCAGAGCAGATTAAAGTTAGATATAGCCAGGGTATTTCCACAATAAACTGTCCTCCCAGGGCCTTCGGCAGAAGAAAATGCTACCACTTTCTGATCACCTGCTGTGTGTCAGGCACTTAACAGAGATTATTGTATACAAATGACCGAAGGTTAAGTGTGACATTATCTAACCAAAGCTCTGAGTGATGCTCTAATTTAGAACCACATTTATAGGATTGCCCAGTGGCTACGAGTCAAGATGGAACTACTTGGTAGTCTGGTACTCTGCCAAACACTGAAAATCAGCTGGCTTGCTTTCCCTGCCTCTGCTGGGCAGTGATGCCCTATTCCAGTATTGGGGGACTATCCTGCAAAAAGTGCAAAGTGCAGATTAGGAGAGCAAGGGAAGGGAACACCCAAGTACTCTGTCTACAGGCTGTGCTACCTCTGTTGCCAAGGAAATGGACTGTGAGTAAATCTCAAGCAAGGAAAGATTTGGAGTTAAATTTATATCTTTTAATAGACACTTTTGCCTCCGTGTGCCCCTTCACATGTTAAAGGTGCTATGGTATTTATTAACGTTCCTTCCTATAAAATCCTTATATTTAAAACATTCCTTCCTATAGACGCTGGTACGGCATAAATAGTAAACATAGGTAGTAAGGTTGTTGATACCTTTATATTGTTCATTATTATATATTTATTATATTATTATTATTTACCTAATCTATAGAATTATCCAAAACTTCTAGAGAAAATTCTGAAGCCACCTTTCTGCTTTTTTAGCTGTACATAGTGCTATTCAAAGAGCAAAGCTTCTCTTCCTTGATTAAAAAGTTTCAGGGACAGGAATTTTAAAATACTTGATCTGAAATCATGAGTGTAACTTCACAGTTTTGGAAAAATCTAGGATTATATATGATAAAAAAAATTTAATTCAGTCCTATTTTAACATTCATTTAAAAACCCAACCTTTACCATAGAAAGCTAAGGTATCTATGGACATGTGGTTCTTTTTCCTTGTAACTGATTTTACAACATCATGGAGAGTGAAGAAAACTGGAAGTAGGGTCAGTGCCCTGGCAATTAATGCAGGCAAAGGAATTTAGCTCCCTTACTAAAGCAAAATCTCCAATATATAGCATTAGGAGGAAACTATGTAGCTAATTCCATTCCTTCCCAGTTCCTCAGAGCACACCAAACTCTATACAAATAGACAGGCTATGATCTCTGCCTGGAATTATTGTCTACTCCTTCTCACATGACTAAAGATTGATTTCCTGTCATGCCTTAAATGTCACCTCTCCAGAGAGGCCTTCTGGTCTCCTTTATCCATGGTAACCTCCCTCACTGTTGTTTTCTATCTTTGCATGCTGTTGGTCTCTTCAGCAACATTTTTTTTTTAAGATTTTATTTATTTATTTATGAGAGACACACAGAGAGAGGCAGAGACACAGTCAGAGGGAGAAGCAGGCTTTACCCAGGGAGCCCTACGTGGGACTCGATCCGGGGTCTCCAGGATCACACCCCGGGCTGCAGGCGGCGCTAAACCGCTGCGCCACCGGGGCTGCCCTCTTCAGCAACATTTATAATAATTTATAATTAATACTGTTTTGTTTATTTATTAATGGGTAGTTCCTTCATTTGGTTTCAACTCCAATAGTTCAGGGACTACATTTTTTGTTTACAAATATATTGTCCTTGCCTAGCACAGTGCCTGTCACATAAACTAAAATATTTGTTGAATAAATGACTAAATGAATGACAGAATAAAGAAACCAGAGTGACAGGATGGCCAACTGAGTACTTCTGCCTTTTTCTAAACATGTTGAGTCCTCAATTTAACTTGCTTTTATTTTCATTAGCTCTGAGAAATTTGTTGCTTTAGTCCTGTGGCCCAGGAACAGACCTCCATGCTCAACCTTGCCTGGTTCCTTACTTCCTGAACCCTGGCCAGCTTCTACATGGTAAACATCACTGTACAGTCCATTATACAGAAAATACTTTTAAATCCTTATCACGTTCAGAGTCAAGACCTACAAAGGCAGATTTCAACTCTGTTGCAGTCCTCAGCATTCCTATTTTTACTGAGTTCTGCTCTCTGTGGGACAGGTCTTCTTTCCAGAATGACTGACGTTATTGAGGACCTAGCTTTTTACATGACATATCATCTCCTATATGCAAGAATGTGGCTTTTCTCTACTGATTCAACCTTTTTATCGTGGCTGAATATTCTAATTCTAAATTCATATAATAATGTTTTATCTCTTATTCTGTTGCATGTTGTAATGTGCACTGGATTAGAAACATGAACATTAATTCTGGATAAATCATTTCCTATGTGGCTTCCATGCAATTAAATGTAGAATTGAGCTCATGAGGTCTAAAGTAATACTACCTGGAATCAATCCCATTTCTACCATTGACTAGCTGTACAATCTTAGGGAAATGATTTAATTTTTATATGCCTCAGTTTCCTCATCTGTAAAATGTAAATAATAATAGTACCTGCCTTGGGGTGCCTGGGTGACTCAGTCAGTTAAGCATCTGACTCTTGATTTCAGTTCAGGTCATGATCTCAGGGTCATGAGATTGAGCCCCATGTCAGGCTCCACACTCAGTGAGGAGTCTGCTTGGGATCTTGTCTCTCCTTCACACACTCCCCTCATTTGCATTAAATAAATGAATAAATAATAAGTAAATAAATTCTTTTAAAAAATAGTACCTGCCTCATAGGGCTGTTTTTGCAAGTTAAATGAGATAATACATGTAAAGCTTAGAATAGGGTCTAATACATGAAACATTATATAAATATTAGCTCTTATTTTGATGATAATGTTATCTACTAAAGCCTGTCTCTATATTTTCTGTCCTGTTTCTCATTATTAAAACAAAGTTGCTATGTGAGATAAGCTCTAAGGTCTTTTCCAGATCCATCCAGATCCAAGAGTTTATGCACTATTTCTAAGCACCGAATTCTCAAAGGTATAATATCTCCTTAACATGAACTGAATGCAAATTCAAGACAGTTTCTTTCTGGAAAAACAAGCCATTTTTATACTTGCCCCAGGCTTTAAATAAAACTGCCCTGAATAGAGGTTCTCTGCTCTCCTACAAAGGTTCTAAGCTTCAAGATACACCTTGTGAATTCATCTTCTGACCCTCCAAATCCCTTTGCTTTCTTGTATCTCTGGGTTTCTTTTGCAACTCTTACCCCAGTTCCATACATCTTCCAAAGAATGCCAGGATTTTTAAAAAACAAATTCAACTATGTCACTATGTAAAACTCCTCAGTGATTTCTGATTAACTTTAGGATGAAATTTCCGTTGCTTGATATGGCATACAGACCCTCAGTGACTTGGCCTTGTCTACAGATCCAACCTCCCTCTTAACACCGCTCCACACTTTGTGCATCAGCAAATAAAGAGAGTGCTTGTACTTCCCTACAATCATAATACTACCCCATGCCTTCATGCCTTTGTATGTCATTTTTGGTATCTATCACAAAATTGTGTGATTTGTCTTGAAATGCTGTAGGCCTACCATAGCCAACCAGTCGCAGGACAACTTCTTTTATGTGGTTTATATGCTTCTAAGAGTAACCATCATGGAGGAATTGCAGAAAATATTTAAGACAATAATAGCATTAAGAGAATAGGCTATTTCTTCCCTAAATTTTACTTTGAAAGGTATATTCTATTAAGCCTAATTAAGTTATAGCCCTACAGCAGTCATTTAAAAACTCTACTCCTGGGCACCTGGATGGCTCAGTGGTTGAGCATCTGCCTTTGGCTCAGGTTGTGATCCCAGAGTTCTGGGGTCAAATCCCACATCAAGCTCTCTGAAAGGAGCCTGCTTCTCCCTTTGCCTATGTCTCTGCCTCTGTGTGTGTGTGTGTGTGTGTGTGTCTCATGAATAAATAAGTAAAATCTTTAAAAAAGAAAAAAAACAAACACTCTAAAAGTAGACCTCAACTCATGCTGAAGGAGTGGATATACATTGGAATATTCCTAATTTAACCCAACAGCAGGACAGCAAAATTAACATATAAAAATATAAAAGAAGAAGACAATTTTTGAAGCATCCAATTTTGGTGAAGCAAGAAGTTATATTAGTCTCTCTATATATTGTAGGACCCTTTAAAAATACTATTTATTGCTGTGCAGTCTTACAATAGAGACAGAATTATGTCATTCAAAATGTAAGTGTGTCATTCTCATCCAAATCCTAACCATCCCAACCTTGCTTAGCTTCTGAGATCAAAGGAGATTGGGTCCATTCAGGATGATATGGCTGTAGACTGAAGAGCTACATTGATAACTGATTGACTTAACTTTTATTATTTTTATTATTTTTTAAGATTTTATTTATTTATTCACAAGACACAGAGAGACAGAGACAGAGACAGAGAGAGGTAGAGACACAGGTAGAGGGAGAAGCAGGCTCCATGCGGGGAGCCTGACGTGGGACTCGATCCCAAGTCTCCAGGATCACGCCCTGGGCTGAAGGCGGCATTAAACCGCCAAACCACCCGGGCTGCCCCAACTTTTATTTTGTGATAGATGGAAAACAAATATTTGGAAAAGTTGACAGAAATGTCTCCAAAAAAAAGTAACAAAATAATTCAGAAATTCCGAAACGAACAAAGGATTTTTGAAAACTTTATAGAGATACCTACAGAACAACAAAATAATAAAGAGAGCTCAGAAATTAAAACAAAGCAAAAAAAGAAAACAGCAGCTTAATGCAGAAATCAAAAGGAAAAGGAAGTTTGGTAGGAAAAATGATTATTATTTGTGATCCTCTAGATAAATTCCATATGCTTTGCAGTTTCATAATGAGAAATGGACCACCAATTTGATGTGGAACTTGCTAACAGCTAGCACAAAAGGGGAAACATAGTTACATGATTTGAGCCTCTCTGAAATAAAAAAGCAAACTACTTTTAGTACATTGAGTAACAAAGATTCTCATAGACAGCTCTGTTGTACTTTCATGTTTCTCTGACAAAAAGCAATAAAGAATTAGAAGTATTTGCTGAGACAGTCTTCAGTGAGACTGCTCGCATGACTCTAAAGTGCAGTTCAGCAAAATCTGTAAAGGACCAACCAACATGGCATCAGAATGCAGTACTGGGACAGTATGTTATAATTCATATACTTAAAGGTATTTGGAAGAGTAATTATTCTTATTCTTATTATTATCCTTTCTTGGCAACTTAGCTTTTGCCACATTGGTTAGCACAGAATTTAAAAGTTTGTACTCTGACACTCAGTGTGCAGTGTTATATTTTATTATTTGAGAGTCTTATTATCACAAAGGATGATTGACCAATATCCATTTTACCAAAGCCTATCATACAAAATAAATTAGGCTATGCTGTGGTAATGAACAATCCCAAACTGTCAGTAGTTTAAAACAAAAATATCTATTTTTGGTTCATGCTGTGCATCTGTCATGGATCAGCCAGAGGCTCTCTAGTCCACATGCCTTTTTGCTATTCTCATTCTGGGACTCAGGCAATGATATGTAGCATTGCTGTCGCATTACAGCTCCTGACCAAAAGTCATATCCATTCCTAATTTTAAGAAAGAGTGGAAATGTAATCTTACCACTGTGTGGAAGGAGAGAGGGGGAAATTTGTGATCAGCATTAATTACTAAACAATGCTGAGGAGCCAGGTTGAAAAGTTTCTCTTCAGAAAATATGGAATCAGAAGGTAACACACCCAGAGCTAATATTCCTCTTTGAAACGGTATTAGATCTAATATTTTCTATAGAATTGGGCACTTAGGGGCACCTGAGTGGCTCAATTGGTTAAGGATCTACCTTCAGCTCAGATTATGGTCCCAAGGGTCCTGGAATCAAGCCCCAAATGGGGTTCCCTGATCAGTGGGGAACCTGCTTCTTCTTCTCCCTCTTCCATTCTCACTTGTGCTCTCTGGTGCTATCAAATAAATAAATAAAATCTAAAAAAAAAAAAAAAAAAGAATATGGGCACTTAAACCAAAAACCTACTAGAACTGAAAATGAATTCAGTAAGGTTGCAGTATAAAAATCAGTATACAGAAATCCATTGCATTTCTATACAATAATAATGAAGTAGCAAAAGAGAAAACAGTCCCAGGGGATCCCTGGGTGGCTTAGTGGTTTAGCACCTGCCTTTGGCCTGGGGCGTGATCTTGGAGTCTCGGGCTCGAGTCCCACATCAGGCTCCCTGCATCGAGCTTGCTTCTCTCTCTGCCTGTGTCTCTGCCTTCTCTCTCTGTGTCTCTCATGAATAAATAAATAAATAAAATCTTAAAAAAAGAAAACAATCCCATTTACAATTGCACCCAAAATAATAAAATACTTTGAAATAAACTTAACCAAGGAGGTGAAGATCTATACTCTAAAAACTATTAAACGCTGATGAAAGAAATTGAAGATGACAAAAACAAATGAAAAGATATCCCATACTTGTGGACTGAGAGAAACAATATTGTTAAAATGTCCATACTATCCAAAACAATCTACAGTATCAATGCAATCTCTGTCATACCAACAGCGTTTTTCACAGAACTAGAACAGATAATCCTAAAATCTGTATGGAAGCACCAAAAATTCCCAAATAGCTAAAGCAGTCTTAAAAAAAAAAAAAAAAGAGCAAAACTGGAGGTATCACAATCCTAGATTTCAAGATATGCTACAAAGCCATACTAATCAGAACAGCATGGTACTGGGACAACACCAGACACAGATCAATGAAACAGAATAGAGAGCCCAGAAATAAACCCACAACTGTATGGTCAATTAATCTTTGACAAAGGAGGCATAAAGCTACAATGGGAAAAAGGTACTTCCTTCAATAACTGGTGTTGGGAAAGCTACACAGCTACATGCAAAGAATGAAACTGGACCACTTTCTTACAGCAAAATAAACTCAAAATAGATTTAAAGACCTAAATGTAAAATGTGAAACCAGAAAATTCTTTGAAGAGAACATGGACAGTAACTTCTTTGACATCAGACATAGCAACATTCATATGTCTCCTGAGGCAAAAGAAATAAAAGCAAAAATAAACTATTGGGACTACATCAAAATAAAAAAATTGCTTCACAGCAAAGGAAACAATCAACAAAACAAAAGGAAAACCTACCGAATAGGAAAAGATATTTGAAAACTACATATCTGATAAAGTGCTAGTATCCAAAATATATAAAGAACTTATACAACTTAACACCCAAAAAACAAATAATCCAATTATGAATGGGCAGAAGACATGAACAGGTATTTCTCCAAAGAAGACATACAGATGGCAAACAGACACATGAAAAGATGCTCAACATCATTTATCATCAGCAAAATGCAAATCAAAACCACAATGAGATATCACCTCGCACCTGTCAGAATGGCTGAAATCAAAAACACACACACAAAAAACAAGTGTTGGCAAGAATGTGAAGAAAAAGGAACATCTGTGCACTATTGGTAGAAATGCACACTAATAAAGCCACTGTGGAAAACAGCATCAAGGATCCTTAAAAAATAAAAAATAGAATTATCATATGATCCAGTAATTCCACCACTGGGTATTTACCCAAGGAAAATGAAAACATGAATTTGAGAAGATATATCCCTATGTTTCTTGCAGCATTATTTATAATAGCCAAATTATGGAAGCAACTCAAGTGTCCATTAATAGTTGAATGGATACAGAAGATGTGGCGTATATCTAATGGAATATTATTTGGCCATAAAAAAGAATGAAATCTTGCCATTTGCAACAACATGGATGGATCTAGAGGGTGTAATGCTAAATGAAGTAAGCCAGTCATAGAAAGACAAATACCATATGATTTCACTCATTAGTAGAATTTAAGAAGCAAAGCAAACAAACAAAAGAGACAGACAAAAAAAAATAGGATTTTTAAATATAAAAAATAAATTTATGGGTACCAGAGAGGAAGTGGGTTGGTGGATGGGTGAAATAGGTGATGGGGATTAAGAGAACACTTATGATGAGCACCAAATACTCTGTAGAATCACTATATTGGGTGGGGATCCCTGGGTGGCTCAGTGGTTTAGCATCTGCCTTCGGCCCAGGGCGTGATCCTGGAGTCCTGTGTCGGGCTCCCTGCACGGAACCTGCTTCTGCCTCTCTCTCTCTCTCTCTCTCTCTCTCATGAGTAAATAAATAAAATCTTTTAAAAAAAAAAAGAATCACTATATCATACACCTAAAACTAACACTGAATGTTAATTATGATGGAATTAAAATGAAAAATTAAACTTTTTAAAATTTTAAAAAGAATATGAGTGAGATTCTACTATTTATGCTACAAAACAGTAATTTTCATGTTGTAGTTTATACAATTAAAGAAATTCATGTCATACTTTACAGATTCTACTACAAAAAAGTAATCAATCTGGCTATAGAATATGTTTATAGCATTCTTCAAGGTAAGTTATATATCACAAATAAGGAAAAGATACACTCTATATGGGAAAATCTTTCAAACTCTAATGACACTGCAACAGTTATCCAACATGACAGTAACCAGTTGAATTCATTTATTTAAAACAAAACTGCCAGAGTTATCCATTCATTTCTCCTTATGCCAGAGGAGGAAGAAGGAAATTTCAAAGTTTCTTTGACTAACAAAAATATTCAAATATTTACACTCTTCAGAAATCTGGGATTCCAATCTGAATATTATTACCAGGGCACTTGATTTAAATACTCAGAAAAGAAGATCCCCTTTAGTATATGGATATACTAAAGTTATGTCCATAGAATATGGCCATAATTTCTGATGTGCATGTTTCTTTATTTTTTTTTATTTATTTTTTTTTATGATAGTCACACACACAGAGAGAGAGAGAGAGAGAGAGAGAGAGGCAGAGACACAGGCAGAGGGAGAAGCACGCTCCATGCACCAGGAGCCCGACGTGGGATTCAATCCCGGGTCTCCAGGATCGCGCCCTGGGCCAAAGGCAGGCGCCAAACCGCTGCGCCACCCAGGGATCCCTGCATGTTTCTTTAAACTAGTCTTCTTCATTACAGAAACTTTATAAGGACGTATTTTTAGGGAACAGAAAGCAGAAACAGAAAGGATGATTACAATTACAAATTTTTACATGAATCCCCATATCAGATAAAGTATAGTTGGTATTTTTGCAAACTTTTTTTTTTTACCAACTTCTTAATGTTTAGAATTAGATACTTGGAATATTATCTCCTTTTGATAAAATGTCTTAGCATCTTTTTTTTCTTCCACTTATCAAGAATCTCTTTCACAAATAGCTGCTAATTGCTAAGATCTATATGAATAAGGGTATTGTTGGCTTAGCCCAGAGATTCTCTACTTTAGCAATATGGACAGTTTGGGCTAGATAATTCTTTTTGAGGGGTGAGAAGGAGTATATTGTATATTGTATATTGTAGGATGGTTAACAGTATTTTTGACCTCTACTCCTAGATGCCAAAAGCACCATTTTCTCCATCATGACATCTAATAATGTCTCCAGACATTTCTGAATGTCACATGGCAGATGATTTCCCCTAAATGAGAACCACTGGCTTAATTGAATTAGAGCCCATCACTGGAGGGTGGATATAAAGTCAGCATCCCCTGAGTATCATGGACTTGACTGTGCATTGTTGTTCTAGTTACTATGACTGCATAACAATTTACCTCAAAACTTAGTGGCATAAAACAGTCACTTACTATGCTCATGGAATCTGTGGGTCAAGAACTTTGACAGGGTACAGCAGGAATGGTCTTTATTCTACAATGTCTAAAGCCTTAGCTGGAAAACATAGAGGGTTAGGGTGAAATCTTCTGAAGGCTTCTCACTCATACATTTAACATGATGCTCACTGTTGGCTGGAAGACTATAGTAACTGGAGGTGTGGCTGGAACATTTACACCTGGCCTTTCCATGTGGATTCCTGGTTTCCTTACAAAATGGTGTCAGTGTTCCAAGGACAAACATCCTAAGGAAAAGAGAGCCAATTGTATTGCTTCTTATGATGTAACTCCGAAGTCCCATAACATCATTTCTAGCATACTCTGTTGGACAAGGCAGTTACAAGGCTCAAGAAGAGCATATGGGTTAGGACAGAGATCGATGTACTTACTCATCTTTGGAAAAAATAATATGCCACAGAGATGGATAGCCCTTTGATGATATCTGAGTTCTGTTAGTAATGAAGAAGGGAATTCTATTTGGATAGACAACCAACAGTGTTTACTAATGTATCATTATATGATAAAATAGTCCAAAGAAGAAAAAATATCCCAAATAGTTAATAAATTCTAAAGATGATATTATGTAGAACTTTACATTTTGTCTAAACTAAAACAGCGACATTGTAAATCCCTCCATTTTACTTATTTTAGCACAATATGTAAATAAATACAAAGGTGATAATAATATAACTTGATAACCTGGCTCAGTAAAATCTAAGTGTATAGATGAATTTTTGAGATTCCATCAAATGAATTTAGCAAAAGTAATGGCAGTTTGCTGATGATATGAAAGCAACAGCAGAAAACATCACACAAATAATGGCGCATATGAGAACTGTGTCACCATGCATTTAAGGAGTCATTGTGTCCTACACAAACTGTAGTTGTGGGAAGCTGGAAGAGTAACCGAATGAAGGCAGACCTGTGAATTGCAAAAGGCTGATCCACAATTTGCTACTTACATATGAATTTTAAAACTCACAAAATAAGGTTATATATTATTTATGAATACATATAAGTGGAACAGAAGCAGAAAAACATATTCTGGATGCTTTTTACATCAAATTCACTTCAGTGCTTTTCTCTGGAAAAGGCAGGAGACAACGAGATTGGAAGGGAATTAGGAAGCATCTACTAGAAATGATAAAGTTTTAAATTTTATTTAAAAACCCAAAGCAGGGATGCCTGGTTGGCTCAGCGGTTAAGTGTCTGCCTTCTGGCCCAGGGTGTGATCCTGGAGTCCCAGGATCAGGTCCCATATCTGGCTTCCTGCATGGAGCCTGCTTCTCCCTCTGTCTATGTCTCTGCCTGCCTCTCTCTCTCTCTGTGTGTCTCTCATAATAAATAAATAAAGTATTTTAAAAAATAAAAAAATAAAAATAAAAAATAAAAACCCAAAGCAATTAATAACAAAACTATACACATTTATTCATTTATGTGGTGTGCAAATGACAAGGTTATATTATTCTCAGTTTCCACATTTAAAAAAAAAAAGCTTCACAAAACAAAAAGATAAAATTGTATTAAGAGTCATGTCAGGAGCTGAGCTGGAGAGGTGCCTGGGTGGCTCAGTGGTTGAGCGTCTGCCTTTGGCTTAGGTTGTGATCCTGGGGTCCTGGGATCGAATCCCACATCAGGCTTCCCGTAGTGAGCCTGCTTCTCCCTCTACCTATGTCTCTGCCTCTCTCTGTGTGTCTCTCATGAATAAATAAATAAAATATTAAAAAACAAACAAAAAAGAGCTGAGCTGTCAGGTGTCAGAATAGCTGATTAAGGCAACAAGTCAAAATGAAAGTAACAGACAAGCCTTTAATCACTTAAGGGAATAGTATAAGCAAGAGGCTAAAAGCAAGAGAAAGTGCTGGCTTCCCCATTATTTCTTTTTTTCCCCATGTAACAGCATCAGGTGGAGGTCAAATGAATCGGCATAGGCATGGGGAATCTTCTCACTGCTGAGGGAGCCCTGAGTAAAAGGCTCCTGAAGTTTTGTGGATCTGGGAGCTGGCTGGGGAAGGGCTGAGAATCGAACAGTACTGAGTTATAGTGGAGAAAAATGTCTTCTGGGTCCTTCAGTTAGGAGATCGCAGGATGAAGGCACATATACTGAGAATGCATATATGAGTAGACCGTGGCTGGCCAGAGGGCCAGAGTCCTAGCCTGTCAATCCCTACAGAGATGGTAGTGCATCAAGATTGTGTGTCAGGCCTGGTGTGGAGAAGGCAGCTTTTCCCCATGAGGCCTGTCAGGTAAAGCCCTTGTAATTGTCCATAGCTGTCCTGAAAAATGATACAGACGTTTTTGGCAAGAAGTTGGACTCAAGACTCAAAATTAATGAGTTTTTGAGTTGACTCAAAATGAATGAGTCTCCCCACTTTGAAAAAGTCATGTAGGTGAGAAATGGAAATTTCTATTAAATAGGAAATTTAATAACGATAATTTGAGACTGTAGTACCCTGCTTTCAATAAACAAAAGCACATCTAAACAAAAGGTCAGCAAGAAAATAATATAAATGAGCTGGGCCCAGAGACAACGATAGGATATTCCCCTAAGATCAGGAAGAAAATAGTAATGTCTACATTAGCAATTCTAGTCAACATTGTACCAGAGGCTCTAACCAGAGCAACTAGGGGAGAAAATGAAATAAAAGGGATGTGATTTGGAAAAGAAGAAGTAAAACTGTTTCTCTTTGCAGATGGCATGATCCTATATAGAGAAAATTTTAAGGAATACACAACAACACTATTAATAAATAAGTTCAGCAGGGTTACAAGGTAAAAGATCAATAATAAATCAACTTTATTCCCTTATTTACAACGGACAATCCTAAAATGAAATTAATAAGATAATTTCATTTAAAATACTATCAAAAAGAGTAAAATATTAATGAATGAACTTTAAAAAGTGCAAGACTTGTAAAGTGAAAACTATAAAACATCATTTAACAATTAAAAAAAGACCTACATATATGGACTTCAGTAATTAGAGAGCTTATTTTTTATTTTAATAATAAATTTATTTTTATTGGTGTTCAATTTGCCAACATACAGAATAACACCCAGTGCTCATCCCGCCAAGTGCCCCCCTCAGTGCCAGCCACCCATTCACCCCTACCCCCGGCCCCCCTCCCCCTCCACCACCCCCAGTTCGTTTCCAAGAGTTAGGAGTCCTTATGTTCTGTCTCCCTTTCCGATACTTCTCACCCACCTCTTCTCCCCTCCCCTCCACTCCCCCTCACCACCATCTCCATTCCCCAAATGAATGAGACACACAATGTATGTCCTTCTCCAATTGACTCACCCCACTCAGCATAATACCCTCCAGTTCCATCCACGTTGAAGCAAATGGTGGGTATTTGTCATTTCTAATGGCTGAGGAATATTCCATTGTATACATAGACCACATCTTCTTTATCCATTCATCTTTTGATGGACCGAGGCTCCTTCCACAGTTTTTAAGATGTCAGTACTCTCCACATTGATCAACCGATTCAATGCAATCCCTATAAAAACCCCAGTTATCTTGTTGCTGACTTTCCCATACTGAGCCTGTAATTCATATGGCAGTACAAGAGGCTAGAATATTCAAAACAAATTCAAAAAGAACAAAGTTTGAGGAATCATACTTTCTAATTTCCACACTTACTAGAAAGCTGCAATAATCAAGAGTTACATAAGTTACTGGCATAAGGATAGATCAATGGAATATAAATCAGTGGAATAAATTGAAAGTCTAAATATAAATCCTTACATTTATATCCAGCTGATTTTTTATAAGGGTGTGAAGACAATTCAGTGGGGAAAAGAAAGTCTTTTCAACAAATGATGCTGGAAGACATAGATATCCACATGCAGAATAATGAAGTTGGATCCCTATCTCATACTATATACAAAAATTAACTTAAAATGAATCAAAGACCTCAATGGAATAATTAAAACTATAAAACTCTTGGAAGGAAACACATATAAATTTTCATGACTTTAGGTTAGACAGTAGGTTCTCAGAGATGATACCAAAACCATAAAATAAAATAGATGTTAGATTTCATCAAAATAAAAAACTTTGTATTGCAAATGAGACCATCAAGAAAGTGAAAGAGGGACGCCTGGGTGGCTCAGCAGTTAAGTGTCTCCCTTCTGCTCAGGGTGTGATCCTGGAGTTCTGGGATCCAGTCCCACATCAGGCACCCTGAGGGGAGCCTGCTTCTCCCTCTGCCTATGTCTCTGCATTCTCTCTGTGTCTCTCATGAATAAATAAGTAAAATCTTTTTTAAAAAAGAAAAAAATGATGAAAAAAAATAGAATGGGAAAAATGTTTACAAATCATGCATCTAGAGGATCCCTGGGTGGCTCAGCTGTTTAGCGCCTGCCTTTGGCCCAGGGCACGATCCTGGAGTCCCGGGATCGAGTCCCACCTCAGACTCCGGGCATGGAGCCTGCTTCTCCCTCCTCCTGTGTCTCTCTCTCTGTCTCTCTCTGTCTCTGTCTCTGTCTCTCTCTCTCTATATATATATATATATGTCTATCATGAATAAATAAATTAAAAAATTTTTTAAAGGGCAGCCCCAGTGACTCAGCGGTTTAGCACCGCCTTCAGTCCAGGGCATGATCCTGGAGACCCTGGATCAATCCCACATCGGGCTTCCTGCATGGAGCCTGCTTCTCCCTCTGCCTGTGTCTCTGCCTCTCTCTCTCTCTCTCTCTAGTGTCTCTCATGAATAAATAAACAAAATCTTTGAAAAATAAAGGTAGCATATCTTCTCAAAATAAATAAATAAAAATTAAAAAATTAAAAAATTAAAAAATCAAAAAAAAACAAATCATGCATCTAATAAGGGACTTGTATCCAGAATATATAAAGAACTCCTGTAACTCAATAATAAAGACAGATGACTCAATTTAAAAATGAGCAGAGTATCTGAGTAGATTTTTTCCAGAAAGTATATACAAGTGGGCAATAAGAACATAAAAAGAAGCCCAACATCATTAATCATAGGGAAATGCAAATCAAAAACTGTAGGATACCACTTCATACACACTAAGATGGATGTAATAAAAAAGACAGGCAATAACAAGTGTTGGCAAAGATGTGAAGAAATTGGAAACCTCACATATCTAAAATAATGCAAGCCATGTTCTAAAAACAGTTTGGAATTTCCTCAAAATGTTAAACACAGAACTACCATATGACAACAATTTCACTCCTATGTATATAACTAAGAGAAATGAAAACATGTTCGCACTAAAACTTGTTTGTAAATGTTCACAGCATTTTTCACAATAGCCAAAAAGTGGGAACAACTCAAAAGTTTATCATCTGATAAATGGATAAACAAAGTGTACTATATCCATACAATGGAATATTATTCATGAATAAAAAGGAATGAAGTACTGATAGATGCTACAGCATGAATCAACCTTGGGAAGATTATGCCATATCAAATAAGGCAGTTTAAAAAGACCACATATTGCATGAATCCACTCTAGGAATTTTTCAGAATGGGCAAATTTATAAAGAAAGAAAGTAGATTGGCCGAAACAGAGGACAAATGGACAGTGATGGCTAATTGACACAGGGTTTCTTTTGGGGGTGGTAAAAATGTTCAAAAATCAGCTGTGATAGTGGCACCTTGCTGGCCAATTGGTTGGTTTTGGCTGAGGTAGAGATCTCAGGGCTGTATGCTCTAGCCTGCATCAGGCTATGCACTCAGCAGGGAGTCTACTTTGGATTCCCCCTCTCCCTCTGCCCTTCCTGCTTGTGTTATCTCTCTCTCTTCTCTGTCTCTGTCTCTTTCTCTCTCTAAATATAAATAAACCTTAAAAAAATTGATTCTGATAATGGTTGTACAACTCTGTGAATAGAGTAAAAAAACATTAAATTGGACACTTATTTAAATGAATGTTTTGATATGTAAATCATATTGCATTAAAGTTGTTTACAAAACTCACAGTAGTTCTTGTTTGAATAATAGTGTGGCTTAGGTTGAACTTACCTTACCACACATAATAATTAGAAACCCTAGACTAGGGATCCCTGGGTGGCACAGCGGTTTAGCGCCTGCCTTTGGCCCAGGGCGCGATCCTGGAGACCAGGTATCGAATCCCACGTCGGGCTTCCGGTGCATGGAGCCTGCTTCTCCCTCTGCCTATGTCTCTGCCTCTCTCTCTCTCTCTCTCTGTGACTATCATAAATAAATAAAAAATTAAAAAACAAACAAACAAAAAGAAACCCTAGACTATATATATATATGTGTGTGTGTGTGTATATATATATATATACTATTTAAGGTATATGTGTGTGTGTGTATGCACACACACACACACACACATATATATATATTAGAAACTCTGGATTTTTTTTCTTTTTCTTTTTTTTAATAATAAATTTATTTTTTATTGGTGTTCAATTTGTCAACATACAGAATAACACCCAGTGCTCATCCCGTCAAGTGCCTCCTTCAGTGCAATTCAACCATTCACCCCCACCCCCCGCTCTCCTCCCCTTCCACCACCCCTAGTTCGCTTCCCAGAGTTAGGAGTCTTTATGTTTTGTCTCCCTTTCTGATATTTCCTACCCATTTCTTCTCCCTTCCCTTCTATTCTCTTTCACTATTATTTATATTCCCCAAATAAATGAGAACATATAATGTTTGTCCTTCTCCGATTGCCTTGTTTCACTCAGCATAATACCCTCCAGTTCTATCCACGTCGAAGCAAATGGTGGGTATTTGTCATTTCTAATGGCTGAGTAATTTTCCATTGTATACACAAACCACATCTTCTTTATCCATTCATCTTTCAATGGACACTGAGGCTCCTTCCACAGTTTGGCTATAGTGGACATTGCTGCTAGAAACATCGGGGTGCAGGTGTCCCGGCGTTTCATTGCATCTGTATCTTTGGGGTAAATCCCCAACAGTGCAATTGCTGGGTCGTAGGGCAGGTCTATTTTTAACTAACTCTTTGAGGAACCTCCACACAGTTTCCCAGAGTGGCTGCACCAGTTCACATTCCCACCAACAGTGTAAGAAGGTTCCCTTTTCTCCGCATCCTCTCCAACATTTGTGGTTTCCTGCCTTGTTAATTTTCCCCATTCTCACTGGTGTGAGGTGGTATCTCATTGTAGTTTTGATTTGTATTTCCCTGATGGCAAGTGATGCAGAGCATTTTCTCATGTGCATGTTGGCCATGTCTATGTCTTCCTCTGTGAGATTTCTCTTCATGTCTTTTGCCCATTTCATGATTGGATTGTTTGTTTCTTTGGTGCTGAGTTTAATAAGTTCTTTATAGATCTTGGAAACTAGCCCTTTATCTGATATGTCATTTGCAAATATCTTCTCCCATTCTGTAGGTTGTCTTTTAGTTTTGTTAACTGTATCCTTTGCTGTGCAAAAGCTTCTTATCTTGATGAAGTCCCAATAGTTCATTTTTGCTTTTGTTTCTTTTGCCTTCGTGGATGTATCTTGCAAGAAGTTACTGTGGCCGAGTTCAAAAAGGGTGTTGCCTGTGTTCTCCTCTAGGATTTTGATGGCATCTTGTCTCACATTTAGATCTTTCATCCATTTTGAGTTTATCTTTGTGTATGGTGCAAGAGAGTGGTCTAGCTTCATTCTTCTGCATGTGGATGTCCAATTTTCCCAGCACCATTTATTGAAGAGACTGTCTTTCTTCCAGTGGGTAATCTTTCCTCCTTTATCGGACATTAGTTGACCATAAAGTTGAGGGTCCGCTTCTGGATTCTCTATTCTGTTCCATTGATCTATGTGTCTGTTTTTGTGCCAGTACCACACTGTCTTGATGGAAACTCTGGATTTTTATATAATCAGATAAGAAAATTATAATCCACAAAGAAAATTAGGATGGCTTTGTTAATAACAGACAAAATAGATTTCAAATAAAGTGATATTTACAGAAATAAAGAAGTACATTTTATCGTAATGATAAAACTGTCAATACCTTAGGAAGATGTGGCAGTCCTAAACATGTATGCACATAAATAACAAAACTTTAAGATATATAAAGTTAAAAAAAGGTAAAAGCTAAATAAATTCACAATCAAGTCAGATTTTTCACTCCTGTCTTGATGAGATACAATTCAACTACACAAAAACCAGTTAAGATTGTAAGATTTTAAGACACTTGGCATAATTGCTGTTTATAGATCACTACTCTAAACAATGGAAGAATACAAATCCTTTTAAAGTATGTGAAATATTCATCAAGATAGTCAAATGCTATGCCAAACAGTAAGTCTCAATATTTTTTTTTAAGAATGGGGATCACGTGATATACATTCTAGGACTTAAATTGAGTGAAATTAGTAATCAATAATAGAGTAACCTATTAGAAGGCCTCAAATAGTTGAAGCTTAAACATTATCTAAAAAAAACAGTTTGTAAGATAAGAAAATTACAATGGAAATGAGAAAATATTTCAAACTGAATGATAAGGAAAATATAAGATATCAAAATCACACATAACCAAAACATGCTTATAAGGAAATTATAGGAGTATATTAATATTAGAAACAAAATATGAATCATGCTTTCATTTTACAAATCTAGAGAAGGAACAAATTAAACCCAACAAACATATAAAGCTGATATTTTATTTAAAAAGTAATAAGTTGGGCAACCCCAGTGGCTCAGCAGTTTAGCACCGCCCTCAGCCTGGGGCGTGATCCTGGGGTCCCAAAATCGAGTCCCACGTCGGGCGCCCTGCATGGAGCCTGCTTCTCCCTCTGCCTGTGCCTGTGCCTGTGCCTCTCTCCTTCTCTTTCTCTCTCTCTCTCTGTCTTTCATGATTAAATAAATAAAATCTTTAAAAAATAAAAAGTAATAAGTTGACAAACCCCTAGCAAGACTGATCAAGAAAAAAAAAATGCAAAAAAAAAAATAAAAGAAAAGAAAAGAAAAAAAAAAAAGAAAAAAAAATGCACAAACTACCAGTATTAGAAATGAAAAAGGAAATATCACTGAAGATTCTACAGACATTAAAAGGGTAACAAGACAATATTACAATAAAACTGTATGCTAACAAATTTCAAGACAGGTGAAATGGATAATTTCTTTGAAAAACACAAAAAAAAAACTGACAAAAGATGAAATTGAAAATCTGAATAGGCATTTTTATAGTAAATAAATTTGCAATAAAAAACTTCTCAAGGTAGCCCAGGTGGCTCAGCGGTTTAGCACTGCCTTCAGTCCAGGGTGTTATCCTGGAGACCCAGGGTTGAGTCCCACATCGGGCTCCCTACATGGAGCCTGCTTCTCCCTCTGCCTGTGTCTCTGCCTCTCTCTCTCTCTCTGTGTCTCTCATGAATAAATAAATAAAATCTTTTAAAAAAAAAAACTTCTCAAAAAGAAAACAATAGGCCAAGTTGTCTCTATTAGCCATTTCTATCACAAGTTAAAGAAAGAAATACTGTCAGTCTTATACAACTCTTCCGGAAAATGGAAGAGAGAATAATTCTGAATTCATATTATGAGACTATCACTCCTGATACCAAAACCTAACCAAGATATTGTAAGAAAAGCAAACCAACAATAGCCTCCAAGAATGCAGATTCAAAATTCTGTAACAAAATATTAACTAATTAGATCGAGAAATAGATAAAAGTGATAATACCTCATGCCAGGTGGTGTTTATCTTAACAATTCAAGGTCAGGTTAAGATGCTTTTAAAAATTATAATTCACCATTAATAGGATAAAGGATAAAACTTTATGATTTGATTACCCCAACTGATGCAGAAAAAAAGCATTTGACAAAAATCAATACCCATCTATAATTATAACTCTCAGAAAAAAAAAAAACAGTTCTTCCTCAATTACAGTAAAGGCCATCTATCTAATAGTGACATATACACCTTTTCTTTAAAATTAGGGACCAGGCATGGATATTTTTTCAAACTACTACCATTCAACATCATACTGGAAGTCCTGGCTACTTGAAACAAGTCAAGAAAAAGAAATTAAAGCCTATAAATCAGAAAAGAAGAAATAATGGTTTTTATTCATAGGTAACATACTTATTTGTACAAGAAATATGAAGATATCTACAGCACTAGAATTACTAAGTGAATTTGGCAAGGCTATAGGATACAAAGTTAATATACAAAACTCAGTTGTTTCTATACATAATAGCAAACAACTAGAAAATGAAGAATTTTAAATTCCATTTACTATAGCATCTAAAAGCACCCAGTACTTAGAAAGTAGTATGTCCAAAATGTGCAAGACATCTACACTGGAAACCACAAAATTTTAACAAAAGAAAATAAAGAATACCTAGTAAGTGGAGGAATGTATGATGTTCATACATTAAATAGTATCAATTTTCTTCCAATTGCTTTGTTGAACCATTGCAATTGTAATCAGAATTCCAATAGGCTTTTCTTATAGAAACTAACAAGTTGATTCTAAAACTTATATGGAAAAGTAGAGTGTAGACTAGCCAAATCAGTATGTAGAAAGAATAAAGCTTCAACTATCAAATTTCAAGAGTTAGTCTAAAGCTATAGGACTCAAGACAGTGTTAATTGGACTAAGGGTGAAAAATAGATCAGCAGACAAAGTAGCCAGAAATAGATCCCATATAAAGTCTATTGATTTCTTTACAAAGGTGTCAAGGTAATTCCATGTGAAAGTAAAGTCTCTTCAACACATGGTTAACGTGGCTGAACTGGATAAATATGCAGGGGGAAATAATGAGTGTTAGGGTAGATTAACAATTTCTTTGGGAGGAACACACAAATCACTGAACATAACAAGAAAGCATAATTAGGAACTTATGAAAGTTTAAAACTTCTGCTCCCCAGAAGGCATCTTTAGTAAGCCTTCAGTTGCTGGGAGGGGATGGTGTCTAGCTGCACTGGAAGTTGCCATGGCTACTGAGGCATTCATTGCCTTCACTGGTAACTTGTTATACTAGCTCACCCAAGTAGAAAGTGAAAGCTAATGGAAGGATGACTGATAAAAAAAAATGCCAAAAATGTGTGCTGGAACACATTAACACTATCCTAGCTATGTTGTGGAGGTTGTGATAGGATTTAACAGAGCACAGGAAGATTATCATCCATTGGCCTAGTGATTGCTCTAATGGGGAATAACCATGGTTGAAACATCCTTTATTCCTGGCCAGTGGAGGCCGGGTCTGATCTTTCACTTTCATTGGTTTCCCTCTCTGTTTTGTGTTCTACCTCCCAGATCTGCCCTGTTTTCCCCTTCTTTGTTTGTTTGTTTTTCTGGATCTTCTCTTCCTAATAATTTGCAAGTGACCAAAAGTAGTTTTCATACATTTTTGTCTTACTTTCCCATCACTTTGAGTTAAACCAAGTAAACAAAAACAAATCAGAGGAAGAAGAAGAAGAAGAAGAAGAAGAAGAAGAAGAAGAAGAAGAAGAAGAAGAAGAAGAAGAAGAAAAACAAACAAACCCTACTGATCCTTTTTATCTAACTGCTTTAGTATGTACCAGAAAAAGTTCTAGTTTCATTCACTCACACAAGACTTTTGTCTTGTGCCTTTTGCCTCCTCAGTCTTTGTCCTTTTAGGTTGTAGTGGGAGTCAGGAGATTAGGAGACAACCAGAGATCTGTGTACACATTATCTCCTCATACCTCTGTGATGAGCCAGAGGGAAACTGTAGTTTCTAAAATAAGATAATACATACGAAAAAATTTCTTTAAACTCTAAAGGCTTTCCCAATACATAGGAGTTTAAAATGCCAGTGTGAAGGTAGTTATTGCACCAAAAATGTGGTAGTCGTTCAGTCTCACAAAAGAATCCACACTTAATAATCAGAGATTAAACTTAATAATCAGAGTTTTGATTTGAAGTTTTAGAACAGCCCTGGGGTGCCTGGGTGGTGGGTCAGTTAAGCAGTCGGCTCTTAATTTTGTTTGGCTCAGGTCATCATCTCAGGATCAGGCCCCATAAGGCTGGCATGCTTAGCAAGGAGTCTCCTTGAGGATTCTTTCTCTCCCTTTGCCTGCCCTGCCCCCACCCCCAGTCACTGGCATATGTTGTCTCTCTCAAATAAATAAATAAATAAATAAATCTTAAAAAAAAAAAAAGAACAGCCCAAACTGACCCATAGTCATGAAATATTATTACAGATGCAGAATCCACAGAATTTAGCACCTGAAGAGACACTGTGGAAAGGTAGGAGGCCCATCTGACAGTCCTTTGAAGCTTTTATGGCTAAATGTCCTTGCCCCCTCACTTCCCCACCCCCACCCCCTGCAGACAGCTTGCTGCCAGAGTGCTCTATTGCTAGTGAGTCAGCAACAAGCAGGAAAGGTTAAAAATACATAAACAGTACTCCTCAGATATTCAGATAACTAAACACGTAGCAGAGAAAAAAATACGTACTGAAATTCTGTTTAAGGTCATGCTTAAATTAAGCATCTTGATGTGGAGAGATAAGACATCTTCACATGAAGCAGTAGGCAACAGGCCAGGGATCTGCTCTCCTTCTCATTCTTTCTCTGTCTCTCCTTTTAGTGTCTCTTCAGTCTCCATGCCAGCTCTCCATGGCACCCCAAGGCCTGCCTCCCTGGGCTCTTCCAATCTGAGCAGTAGACTGTGTCCTGAATAGTTTCTTCCCTCCTACTTTCCACCAAAACTCCCCATCCTGCACCTCTTCCTTTAAGAACTGATTCTGTCCAAAGTGGCTTTCAGTGAGTTGTCATCACTCTAATCCTTTCAGATAAATTCTAATAGAAATCTTTTGAAGATCTCAAAAATGATTCCAATGGTAGGTATTTTAAGCATTGTGACCACCTGCAAGAAAAAAATATATATTTTTGAATTTATCTTTTCATTGAAGGCTTTAAAATTATGTGATTTATAACATATCCCTATGAAAACATAGTAGGAAATCTTACCAAAGGTTATTCCAAGAGCTCTACCTTTTCTTTGTGACTTGGACATATTGTCATGCCTCTGAGTCTTAGTGTACTTAGTTTGTTAAACCCAAGAAGGCACATTAATTTAGAGCTGTCCTAAATGAAAAACACTCTCATTCATTCATTTACTTAATAAGTAAAATTGAACATACTGCTCAGTGGAGGAGAGATAAAGGTGGTATTTTTAAGCAATGTAATATGTTCCATAATAAAGATATGAGCAAAAGACTCTGTGAGCATGAGAAAGGGGCTACTACCTATGAAATACAGGCAAGGCTACAAAGAGAAGTAAATGAAGATAAAGAATACAGAAGTGGCTGGGCAAAAAGGGGAAAATAATGTTTTAGGATCCATGACACAAATATAGGCACAGAGTTATGAAAGTCTGTGCTCATTTAGGTCTGCAAAGTTGCATATGGCTAGAAAACCTCTAACAGGATATGGAGTATAAGTGCCATTCACGGATATAAAGACGTTTTCAAGACAGCAAGCAAGTGGTATTCTTAAAAACATCTTTATTTCTGTGGCCTTGAGCCTGTGGCATTTGGTACCAAAGACAACTCTTCCAAGTGCCATCTTTCCAGGTAATCCAGGACATGGCCATGTATACTTCCTCTGGTCTGAGAACAATTAGAGGTGAAGGACAATGGAGTAGAGAAGTAGAGGAACTGTGAAGTTTGGGTGTGCAGAAGTACAGAGGATAGGACAGGAGTTGTGGGAGAAAGTTCTGTGTGGATAAAATAGCTTGGAGTTCAGTTCTTGTAGAGACAAGAGTAGAAGAGGAGGGCAGTTACTGTAAGAACTTCGAAAGGAGAAGGTCTATTTCTAAATACAGAACTCTCATCTGAAGAACACTGACTTTGAAATACTTAGGTTGTGGGGAAGTTAGTCGTTTGACTTTTTACTGACAAGGAAATGAAACTTTTGAAGACCAAACAACCTTTCATTAAAAAGGAGAGGGAACATTCTTTGAAATGTTGACAATTTAGAGTAATTCCACCTTTGACATGTCTAAATTACTGTCCTCTTGGGCGAATCATTCAACCTCCTAAGTATCTCAGTTCGGGGAAAGAAATAAGCAAGTATGTAATAAACAGTAAAAATCCCATGTGCAGATTGGTTTTTATTATTGGTAATGACTATATGTTAAACAGTACTCCAAGACAGGGAAGTGAATCAAAGGAGGACTGAAAATATATTGAGAAAACCCATTTGTTATTGCTTACTGAGAAATTCTGAAGAGCTTTTATGGTATTCTACAGTTAAACTTAGATTTTTATTTTCAGCACCTTTATTTGGAGCTGAGTTATAAGAATGTGTCCTCTCCAAAAGGAGTGAGGCAGTGAATGACTCAGACTGAACCAGGCTGGCTAAGCAGTTCCCTCACTGTAAGGATCTCATATTATTTATGCAACTTTATAAGAATCAGATAGAATCACTTAATGCTCACTTTAAACAGAAATAAAAAGAATTTTGCATCAATATTTAAAGAAAATATATAGGAGAAACAATTACACTACTCTAGTTGACCTAAGGCTTTCCCAGACAATTTTCCCATCCTGTGGTGGAGAGAAAAAGGAAATTATTAACTCAACTTTCTAGATGAGGAAGGAGGTGACCAGAACGATGTGCTCAAGGTTATGCAGTGAGTAAGAGGCAGAGCAGTCCCTTGTATCTTCAAATATTATAATCTTTCCACCTCATGCCTCTACTTCTCAAGAAATACATGCTTATTTCTGCCGAGAGCATTGAGAGTTGGTACTGGCAGTGGTGATTTCTCCATAAAGGTGCACATATTCCTGACAGGCCAGTTCTGAGCCTGGGTTGTGACTGCAGCTTGAATAATTACTTTTCCAGACTTTTAGTGTAAGTTGTGGTTCATAGAACCTAATGTTGTGTATATTCTGCACAATTTCTTCAACCAATTCAGAGGGATCTTTGGACCATGAGCAGAAAGACAGTTTTTCCAATGAATGGTCTATGACCGTCAATGAAAGGTTTGACCCACAAAGCTGAGGTAAATAGATGGGCCATGGCCGAGGCACCTAAGGACCAGCAAATGGCATACTGATCAGGTGTTTCATGTATTCTTTTCTTAGCTCTAGAAAGCCTTTTGGTCATTAAACATCTTACTCTATATTGTATCTCCTTATCATTTTTTTTTCTTTTCTTCTCCAAATACTGTAGTTTGTGTGTGTGCGCATGCGCACGTGTGTGCATGAACTATTTTGCACTTTGGTTTTTTTTTTTTTTTTATTGAGGTCTGGGTTTTTAAAGTTCCTCCAGTTTCTCTTTACTATATCTCCCCACCATCATTTAATGTCACAATGTATAGATACTACATATGGGCTGTCTCATCCTGATAGGAATAGCCTCCCATGGCCCAGAGGCAAGGTTCATCTGCCGGCTCCCCAAAGCCTGTTTCAAGTAAGGCATCCTTGTGGAAGACAAACTCAGAGTCTGACTGTGGTGAGAGTGGCCACTTTACTGGTACTCCATCAGTGAAAGAGCTGCACAGTGTCCTTCTAAGTACCCAGTGGTGTGTGTAGTTTGCTGGGTGGCCAAGACTGGTAAAGTTGTCAGGATGACTATGTAAATAAAGACTTATTATGTAAATAATAAATAATAAATAATAAATAACTTATTATGTAAATAAAGACTACAACAAGATCAGTCCAAATTTTTTTGTGTGTATTTTCATTCTTTTATTATATACTATATGTTATTATTATATTTTCACTTAAAAAAAGTCAACTAGTACCAAAAGATAATAAATTAAATAGTAAAATTTACCCTATCCCTCTGTGCCTCCTCCACTTCCAGTCCACCTACCCCAGAGATAGTCTTGATAGTTTATTGTGTGTCATTATACATTCCTTTTTACATATATACAAACAAAATCATATTTTTATTACTGTTCTTCAACTTTGTTTTCATTTAAACAATTTTGCTTATGGATGTTTTTAAATAAACAAAGTCAGACCCACTTAATTATTTTAAATTTCCTGGTTTTCCATTTTGTATGGATGTAACATGAATTATAGATTGAAGCTGTCCCCTCTGGGTAGACAATGTTTTTCTCTTTTTTTTTTTTTTTGACAATGTTTTCAATGTTTTGCTGTTACAAATAATGCTTGAAAAAAAAAAAAAAAAAAACAAATAATGCTTGAGTGAATATTGGACATAAATATTTGCATATTTTGTATGCATTTATCTGTAGGACATTTTTCTGGAAATAGAATTCTTAGTCCATTTTATTAGTTTTTAGACACTTTCTTCAACCTTCCCTAGTCTCAGTCTGAGTTTTGGATACACTAGCTCCACGTTGACTTGCTTCTGGACTGTAAAGTAGTAGCAGCAGCTCTTAACCCTTGTTAGGTTAAAACTATCTGTAGAGCATTTTTTAAAAGGCAGATTAATCAGACTGTGCCCTGAAACTACTGACTCAAAGTTTCTACAAGGGAAATGAGGGCTTTCACATATTTTAACACAAAGGGTGCTTCTAGTATTGAGTCACACTTGAAGACAATGGACTTGGTTCCTAACCTCCAAATTTTCCCACGATTATAGCTGCCTCTTTTCTCTGACTTTGGGATGTCACTCTTCTCTTTCATAATTTTCTTCACGAATTATTAGAGTTTTGTTTTTTTAGCATTCATTTTCCAATTTGTTAGCTGCATTTTTAATTATATTTTTCATTTCTTTTTACTTGAAAATTATTTTTACCCTATAAACATTATTCAGTTTAAACCCTCCATATTTATGACACTGAACAGATTGGTACAGTTCTCAGTGACCAAGCATTCTACAACATCCAGTCTCCATCAAAACCCCCTATCTTTACGTTATTACTCTGTTTTTCCTACATAATGCCTAGCAGTGAATCATCATGATAGTGGCTTGTGCTCTAGACTCAGGTTTAAACCCCAGCCCTGCCACTTACTAGCTGCATGACCTTGGACAAATTCCTCAACTTTTCAGTGCCTTGGGTTCCCCATACGTAAAATGAAGAATATTAGTAATGCCTACCTTAAAGGATTTTTGTAAGCAACAAGTACATTGTTTCATGTAGGGTCCCTTAAAAGTAATTGGAATATAGCAAATACTCATTAGATGTAATTATTTTTATTACCCAACTCTTCCCAAAAAGATTGTGAGACAGACCCCTGAGGGGCTTCTCTCTCTCTCCAGGTATAAGATTCCACTTTCTTTGACTTCATCTGGTTGTACATTGCCATCTGTTTTATGTCTTGCAGAATTTTGTTGATATCTATCATCGGTTGGCATTTCTACTCATACTGTCTCTGGTCTTTTTTTTTTTAAGATTTTATTTATTTATTCATGATAGTCACACAGAGAGAGACAGAGAGGCAGAGACACAGGCAGAAGGAGAAGCAGGCTCCATGCACCGGGAGCCGGACGTGGGATTCGATCCTGGGTCTCCAGGATCGCACCCTGGGCCAAAGGCAGGTGCCAAACCGCTGCGCCACCCAGGGATCCCCTGTCTCTGGTCTTGAGTGTTTAACCATCATTAACTAGAGTTTCCAGAAGTAGCAGACATACACATGTTCAATTTGCCAGGTTTAACTTGAAGTCTTCATTCTTTCGTAGTCACAATTTAAACATAGACATAAATACTTGAAAAGATCCAAATTATTTCTCCCAACCCACCATGACCATAACATATTTATCTCATTGTTTAAAAACATTAAAACCAAAAAAGTCATTTCTCAGCAGTTCCTAGTCATGAGCTATGTGCAACAATCCCAGAATTATGAACTTCATGATGAATTGGACTCCATGGAGAGGCAGCCTTGGTAGATTCCTTTTCATCTTTTAATGATTTCTCTTGTAGGGGTGCCTGGGTGGCTCAGATGGTTAAGTATTTATCTTTGGCTCAGATCATGATCTTCAGGTCCTATGACCAAGCCCTGCATTGGGCACTCTGCTCAGTGGAGATCTGCTTCTCCCTCTCCCTCTGCCTCTCTCCATTGTTCATGGTCTCTCTCTCTCTCTCTCTCTCTCTCTCTCTCTACATAGATATAGATATAGATATAGATATAGATATAGATATATATCTCAAATGAATAAAGAAAAAGATTATTTTTTGCATTATCCTTTCTCTAAATGCATGACCTAGATATTTAGAATCTTTTAATTCTATACTCTTATTACATCATTCATTTTGAACATAACAGCATTTCTGATTATTTAAAAGTAGAGTTGCCTTTTGTGGTAGATAGCTTCTAAGATGGCCCCAATGATTCCTGCTTCCTGGTATTCGTGACCTGCACAGTTCCCTCCCCTTGACAAACCTGTTTATAATCAATAAAACACATCAATGTAAAATGAAAGAATGTCACTTTCATGATGAGGTTACAAGAGATTATTACTTCCATCTCCAACGGACTCTCTCTTGATGGCTTCAGTGAAGCAAGTTACTATGGTGGTGAGGTCCATATGGCAAGGAACTCAGAGAGGCCTCCTACTAACAGCCAGCTCAGGGCTCCACTTCCCTTAGCTCTCAAGGAACCAAATCCTGTCAACAACCACCTGAGCTTACAAATGTATCTTTTCCCAACTGATGGCCCTGATTAATGCTTTCATTGTAGTCTTGTGAGAGACCCTAAGACTAGCAATGTTTAGATTGCTAACCCACAGATACTATGAGATAATAAATATGTGTTGTTTTAAGCTGCTAAGTTTGTATAATTTGTTATATATCAATATATAATGAATACATCTGGCTTTTCCTACCTTTATCCATCATAATGACAGCTCTCCTACTGCTTTAAGGACCTAGTTTGCCTTGTCTGTTTCTTTCCCATTCCCTCTATATTCCATTCTCAACTCCACAGTATTCAGAAGCTTCTTTCTGTCAATTTTCAAAAATACATGTTCAAGAGAACTGAACAGATTTTTGATTCAAATATGACAAATATCAAAAGTAATTTTCATGTTAATAAAACTGGCATTTGCTATTTATCTGTGGTTTATTAAATGATTCTATACTATAAGATTTTGCATTATCTTCATTAAACTGTTGAGGAAAATGAATCTCACAGAACATAAGGGATTTGTAGGTTGCATATTTAATTAGTGGTAGAGCTCAGACTGGCATTTGTGACAACTAACTCAAATGCCTTTTTTTATCCATTATACTAGGCTGCAGAACCTCTTCTAGCTGATTGGTAGGCAACTCATATATTTGGACTATTTTACAAATGAAAATTTTCATCTTTTAAAATTTTTTTGTCTTACCAGATCTCTTCTCCCGCTTCATATATATTTTCCATAAGCTAATTAATTCATTCTGTGTGTATGTGTGTGTGCATGCATACAGGTGTGTATTTTCATTTAACTCTAAACCAAGTATATCATTCTACCAACAATCACAACAAATATTTCTAAGATACATGTTACAGATATTTTATGTTCTGAATCAAGTAGAGCCCTCCAGTGTCTAACGGCCTTACATTACCACATTTTTTTACCAACTCTTGTACAACTTTTTGTCCCTTATTTTTTAAGAAATTGAATCTGTAAGTCATTGATCATATTTAGATCGTATTTAGAGCTCATTTGTTCCTGAACCTGTTCATTCTCAAGAGATATATTTTTACCTCTCTGCCAATTTATTAGCTCACAGATAAACTATACCTTTATTATTCTCGAATTTTAGGAGAGGACCCAGAAGGCTTAACTTTATGCTCTCATTATCTGCATTGGATTAAACTAAAAGACTCAGTTATCCTATGTTGTCTTACCATTTACTACACTCCTGGAAGAGATACTGGAACCATTTTTTACTTAAATTAACTTTTTTGTGATTATAGAAAAATTTTTAAATACTAAGATGTGCATACTTAATAGTAAAACCAGAGAATCACTGGCAATACTGTTAAGTTTGTGAGAGAGATATATTGACATATATATGTGTATATATATATATATATATATATATATATATATTCTCAAAACCAATCCTTACCTAATAAAAATTTGTGATAAGATTTGCAAGACTTGAACCCTAAAGAGTTTATGACCATTTCGGAGAATATAAATTTTTTCATAGTAACAAAACAAAGCCAAAAATATCTTAACTGTAATACTTTGGTCATAATCTCACCACTCTTCTCCACTGTTGTGTTTTTCTCAGAGGAATGTGTGGTTCATTCTAAGAGCACCAAGAGAGAAAATAGGAAGCAGAACCATAGCTTTAGATTTTTTGTTTCTTTGTTTTTGCTTTTTTGGTAATTATAGAAAACATAATTTTGGGATGAACTTCTTAATAGGAATAAACAATATAATACATTTTCCCCATTGGCTTTTTTGGGTGGTCCCTTCATGATCTTCTTTCTGGAACAAATTTTGGGTGTTAAATTAAGGCTAATAAGCAGAGAATAGATATGCTCTCACTTATGTATATAAATGTGTATGTACATATATATATTCATACATACAAATAAATTTTAAGCATACTCAATATTAGACTATATGCCCTCTTTCTATATATTTTATGTGCTGCTTGTTTTTTCACCTAACATAAATCCCAAGAACTTTACCATATTCATTAATATTTTTGAGAACATAACTGCTAAGGATGGTATAATCTTCTATCCTAAGTCATGCACCATAATTTACTCTTGACCAAAAAATTATCCCTTTTGAACACATAAACTGAGGTTATAAAAGTTTGAGACAAAAATAGTCATTTGTTTCTATGTTTATTATGTTTGTTGGGATGGGTTATTTCTGCAAAGTGTCTTTTCTTGTGGAGAGGTAGGAAAACAGACTAGAGAGGTTCTCTGTACTCTTTAACGGCATACTGCTCTTCCCTCCACCTTGCTGTGCTTTCCCTTAGGCTGCTAAGTATCACATTTCTGAATGCTACATCCTGGAAATTCTAATCCCTGAATGGATGAAGAAGAGGGGAACTGATCAGGAGAGAAGGCCATGGACTAGAAGTCTCCAGGACTGGCTGAGGCAGAAATAGTCCCTGTACAGTCAGGGCATGACCAAAGATTTTTCAGTTTGTTTGTTTCATTTCAGTAAAAAGCCTGTGGGTCTCAGAATTAGACCCTGACAAGGAATAGGAATGAAAATCTTTCTCTGTTATCTTTGGGCTTTCAGATCTTATTCTGGCTTAGAGAACGAGGCATGTGATGTTTTATTTAGAAGTTGCTTGTTAATTCAATACCATCTACCAAGCAGTGAGTAGAATCACCAGGGAGACTTTGGGATCTTGTCATGTTTGCTTTTAGTTTTTAGAGCTGTGACCCTTTTAAATTCTTTTTATCTTTTCAGGGATATTATAGTTAGAGGGGCTATGTCAGGCATATCTCATCTGCTGTCACAGTGACCCCAAAATGTTACTTATATATTATAAATGTATAGAAGTTATGTATATATTTTGTATTTTAGTCTATTAATTTATCCTTCTTTTGGTGCTTTGCATAATAGGAGCCAAGTGCAAAGTAATATATTTTAGACCATAGTTGCGTAAAGGCATAATCCCAATCATAACCCCTTTCATTTGTGTGATAATTGCATAGGTTTAAGGTTGTATTAGATAGTTTTTATTTTTTGTCATTTGGATATAACTTTATATAATTAAACATTTATAGGACATATTTTCATCCTGAATGTTTCCTTTGTACAAAATCATATTTCTTGCCAAATATATAAAAATAATTTCCCAACACACTTAAGGAACTTTGAATCTACTTATTCTATCAAGCAAATCCTTTAGAAGTCTCTTAATATACATAGTTCCACCTACGTGATTCATTTCCAGCCTCCTACTGCAAAAAAAATAGCAGACCTGGTTGGGTTAAGTAGTAGGTTTTAATATCAGAGATTTCCAAGTGTGGACTGTCCTCCAATCACGATATCAGCTTCATTCTTCACTTGTTCAGGAAGGATTATTGGGAGCATGGTAAACTGGAGAAAGTTAAGTGGCCCCGGAAAATATTTGACTAGCAAGACTCTTCTCTGTGCGAAGCAGAAGGAAATTGTAGATGTGGCAGAGAGAGTCCTTAAAGCTTTAGAAGTCCTTCACGTCCTTATCAAAGGACAACTTCATCAACAAAAGTCTTGTCATGGTCATCTCTCACTGTGCTCCCATTACCCAGTAATCTTCTTTTTTGTAAATAAAACTGTACACACATGCCCACTAACACAAACACTAAAGCATGTTGCACCTCACTCACCTATACAAGTGGTTTAATTCCCAGCCAATTTCACTGAACTGAAGCAAATAACACTTGACAAGTCAGTTAAGAGAGTAGAACTGCTGTGTCCCACACTATTAGGAAACTGTTGCTTGTTGCTCAGATCCTTAAAATATCAAGCCTAAAGCCAGAGCTTCACACCTTTTATACTCTGAGTTCTGGGAAGAGCATTGGCCTGCTCTAGCCAGTGCTAGCTTCTGACCATTTTACCTTTCCAGCATTCCTCTTCTGAAAGCACCGGGCCTTTCATCTACTGAACCAACACAGCAGAGGTTAATTTTCTATCTCTGGTGTTGTGTCTATATTTGCAAAAGAAATTTATTCTATTTAAAAATGTTCTTCTATTTTCTGCATATCTGGAAAGCCTAATATTCTTTTCTCTTGTAGTTCTCTTTTCTTCCCCATTAGCTGTGTTCAGTATCCAAAGAGTATAGGCAATCAAGCTGACTTCAAAACTAGCTAAAAAAAAAAATCCGTATTTGATGAAATGGTTGGAAAATCTGTGCAGATTTGTTTATAATGAGGGGAAGACTTGGAAGGCCATTTAAAAAACAGCAGTGCTTTTTAAAAACACAATGCCTAAGAGTATCCCACCACTAAGATTAGCTGATTGAATTTTGTAAGCATCTGAAAAAACCTCCAGTGTTGAAGAACAAAGTCCTTAAAAATACAGAGGGTCTCTTCTTCTCTCACTGTACCCTCCTAAACCTGGTTACAATTTGTACTCTGTGCTCATGCATCCAGTGATTATGCATGCTCTTGCGTCCTTAGGGTACTCAGTGACCTAAGTGGTACCCCATGTCCTATTTCTCACACACTAAATATCTTTATGCTTATCATTAGTCTCTAGTACTGGAAAGAGAACAGCGAAAGTTTTCTCTTGAAATATGTACTATGAAAATATACATCAGGTAGTTCTTCTGGAAAAGGAAGTTTTTATGAGTTCTGGTTGAAAAACATACTCTTTTATAACTAGGGGAAAATTAGGTAACCCCATTAAAGTTCAGTCTCTTTATCTTTAGGATGGGAATAATAAAGTATACCTGGACCCTAAATGTAAGGAAGATGTCTATCACAGGGATCAGTGTGTGGAGGCACAGGCAGCTATTATGAATGCTACCTAAAATGGCAGCTATTCATATTATCATCATCATTCATAAATTCTACAGTTCAGTGGTTTAAGTTTTCTCCATTTCTTCCTTTATGAGGGTTTGTTATAAAATATATCATTAATTTGGAATTTGGGAAGAGCTTTACAATAATTTGTTAATCAGGACACCTGGGTGGCTGAGCAGTTAAGCGTCTGCCTTCAGCTCAGGGTGTGATCCTGGAGTCCCGAGATCAAGTCCCACGTCAGGCTCCCTGCATGGCACCTGCTTCTCCCTCTGCCTGTGTCTCCGTGTCTCTCTCTCTCTCTCTTTTTCTCTTTCTCTCATGAATAAATAAATAAAATCTTTATAAAAATTGTTAATCTATACATTTATATACATTATATTTAACAAGAAAAGGTAAAATACTGGGATTTGAAAAACATTGAAACTTCCTTGTCTTCCCCCCGCCCCCTTTGTCATTATGGCATGTATTAACTACTAAAAAGTTAGATCTGGGTTAGATGTTGTACAGACAGATTATAAGATATCAAAAATATCAAGATATCAAAAAATAAACTTACCCTCTTTTCTCCTTCCTTCTTTCCCCTCTCCTTCCCTTCTTCCCTTCCTTTTATTACTCTCTTTCTGTGGTTACCTACTATTGCCAGGTACAATACTAGGGAATTGGTATGCAATCATGAGTAAGATAGTTATAATACTTAGCCTCGTGCAACTTACAAACTAGCTATTAGATAGTTTATAATTTAACAAATGAATTACAGAAATAATTTTATCAAAATAGAGCTGATAAGTGTGATGAAAGAAAGCTCAGAATTCATTATAAATAAATAATGTGCAGATAAGATGGAAACCTGACTCAGTCTGAGGAGTGCCAACTCACAGTCTGGGAAGGGTGAAGTGGGGTGAGGAGTTTTCTGAGTAGAGCTAGCATAGTTATGCCCAGACTAATGCATCTTTTTTTAAAAAATCTGTTTCTTTCCAAACACAATCATCCTCCTAGTCACCCAAGCTTAAAATCTTCACATTATTTTTGACATTTTATTCACTTTTGCTTCAACAAATAATCAGCTGCCCAACTGTCTTGATTCAGCATGTTCTTTCCTCTGTTCACATGAATGCCTAAATTCCTATTCTCACGACAGTAGTTATATCCTTTTTTACCATTTTCCTACAGCTGCATTTTTTTCTTTCACTCAACACATATTTAGAAGCACTTCCTGTGTACCTGGATTGTTAGTGCCAGTATTACAGAATTGAACACAATAAACATGGCTGTCACAAAGCCTACAAATCTAATACAATGCTGTAGATTCAATGCTGTAATCAAGTAGGGACAGTGTGCTAAGCCACAGTGAAGGCTTCCTCCTCCTAGAGGAAGAGAGATTTAGACTGAAGCCTGAAAAGCGAATAGAAGTACACCAACTACAGATGAGACAGTTGGATTGTATAAGGAACATGCAGTTAGAAGGGACAGCATATGCAAGGATTGGAAGATTTGGGTAGGTGGAAAGTAATGAGATGATAGAACTAAGCTGGTATCTAGCATCGTAAATAATTTAGACTTTTGGGGCAGCTGGATGGCTCAGTTGGTTAAGTGTCCAACTCTTGATTTTGGCCCTGATCTCTGGGCCCTGAAGATCAAGCCCAAAGTTGGGCTCTGCACTCAGTGTGGAGTCTGCTGGGGATTCTCTCTTCTCCCTCTCCCTTCCCTCTACTCCTCCCCCTGCTTGTTTGAGCACGTTTGTGCACATGTGCATGCTTGCACACTCTCTCTCAAAATAAAATATTTTTTAAAAAATAATAATTTAGATTTTTGCATAAGAGCCCTGGGGGCCACTGAAAGGTTCTACAAGGAGAGTTAATATAGCAGAAGCATTTGGGGCCTAGAGTAAAGGAGGGATGCTGAAATAAGACCTAAGAAAAGGGAAAAGTTTGATAAAGAAGATGAATTCGTTTTGTTTTGTTTTATTTTGACTTGATTTCCCCCAACTGGCCTTCTCACTTTCAATATCTTCCCCTTCCATTAGCATCCAGTGCTCTTGCATGATGCTGCCAGACTAACTCCCTGGAATACACTTCTGATCACAATTTAAAGAAGTTTAATGACATGTCTGATCATGAAATAAAATCGGAATTCCTCACCCTTTTTCAAAGCTTACAATGAACTGGTCCCATCTCTGTTTTAAAGCTTAATTTTTAGCACTCCCCTTTATGTCTTCCTGTCCATAACCATACACTCCACACTCTTGAAGCTTTCCCACAAGCATGCCTTTATCTTAGGTTCCCTCCTCCTTTCCTGTTTGCTTACATACTAAAACCTTGTCCTCCTTCAGGTTCCTACTCAAATGTGAACCCTCCTACGATAGCTTTACTTGTTTCCACTGAGAGCAATTCCTCTTTTCTCTGAATCTTCAATATGATTCAGTTCACATTATAATAGTATTTGTCACCTCCTCCATGTGGTAGACCTGTTTAGAGAAGCAAGACATGAACTCTGGAATTCAACTGTCTGGATTCAGATCCTAGCCCTGACATTTCCTGGCTGTGTGATGTTAAGCGCATTTCTTAAATTTTCTGTGTGTCATTCCTCCTTTGCAAAATAAACATTCCTACTGTGTAAGGCACTGTGGGGATTAAGCAAGTAAATACTGTAAAAATGCTTAATTTTGTATTTAGCAATAGTATAATATAAATATTTGGTATGATCATGCCATTATTTTTATCATGTACGCGGAGCATCCACTCTTCTAAACTATAACTTGAGGACCTAGTCCACAGCTGATTTATTTTAATGACTTCTAAATTGCAGACTAACTAAATAGTGAATGAGTGAATCAGTAATTAGACTTTTCACAGTTTATTTTGAAGGTAACATTTTCTTTGTTAAATTAGCTAAAATAGATCATTGATCAAAGATTTAATATATTTACATTTTTTGTGTGTGGAGCACACGGAATATATGGAGAAGCATGCCTTCTTTGGTTTTACATTGATTCAGGGGGGATACCCATACAGTTAAGTATGGTATAAGATAAAGTTAAAAAGTGCATAGTCAAAAAGTGATTATGGGAATTCAAAGGTAGGAGCTGGAACAATCAGAAAAGAATTCACTGAGATAAGATATAATTATACTAATAGTGAGAATGGTAACTTTTAGAACAAAGTATATATAAATCAACTCTCCTAATATGTTAGACAAAATTTATTGGATGCCCAATGTACCAGGCACTATATTTACCAATTCAAACTTCAAAACAGTCTCATCTGGAAGTGTTAGGATTGTGTTCATTGTAAAGATGGGAAAACTGAGGAAGAGCAAGGCAATGTTAAGTAATTCGTCAATGTTAGTAAAGAACAGACCTAAGATTGGAACCCAGAGAGACTGGATGCAGAACCTGGATTTTCCCATCACCACACTCCAAAATTAGGAGTTCTACTTCACTATTTGCTGAACTCTTTCTAATAATATATTTTATTAAGTTCACTGGAATTTCATTTTCTATTATTTTTTAAGCTATACCTCGTCCATGGATGTTAAAAGAAATTGACTATTATTCTTTCATTTATTTCTGACTGCCTCAATCTTTCATTTACAGTAACAAGTCTTCAAATTCTTCATCTGTGAAATATAAGCTTGAAGCTATAACAGTAGTTCCTTCAAGAGCAATTATTTCCTCCAAAATAAAAAAAATATGCAGACTTCTATCTTACATTGTTCACCTTTGCTTATTCATGCCCTTAATCATTGCTCTGTGTGCAATGGAAAACTTTGCAATAAGTCACAGGATTTTGTAGCTTCCAGGAATCCACTGTGCTAGAATAATCTCTAAATCCATTTCTAGTGGAAATACATGAGATTTTGTATATTCTACACTTTAGGTCCCTCTTGTACTAGTTTCTAATCTGTCATTTCTCTCTGCCATGAGAAGAAACACATATCCCCTGATCCTTTAATCTTCTACCAAGTTTTCTTCATTTGTTCTTTTTCCCCTCTAAACTTACCCTTCTTCCCTCAGCTCAGATTCCTTACTAAACAATACAGCTTATTTTTTAGAACTTTTAATTACCGCCAGACCCTCGTGTAAAGGAACTATTTCCAAAATATATGAGCTAAAACTTAAAACACACATTTACAGAATTTCAGCTTGTTTTGTGAAAATAGCAAATAAAGGAAATGGTTTTTATATCAATTTTTGGATGACTCCAAGCACTTTCCTGATAGATTGAACTTTAAAATCACATCTTTATCTGCATCTTCAGCATAGATCTAGAGAATTAGAAAACTAAGGACAAATACCACATATACACAAAGCAACATTATCTCTTGGCCACACATATAAGGTAAAAACCTTCCTTTGGTTTCTTCTTAATACCAGCCTTTTTCCCACTCCTTGAGAATTTAATTCTAATGGTATTGGAAGTACTTAGCTTAAGTAGAACTATTTGAGAAATACCATCAGAGAGCTATAGGTAATGTTATTCTTGGCACTTTTGGAGGGTGGGGCTCCATTTGTAAGTTACCAGCAAGAAAACGTCAGCACCCATCCCATTTCCCCCAGCTGTGCTTTATGTTTACTAATATTTATATCTTTGAGATTTTAAAAAAACTAAAATAACACTCAGGATTTTAGGAGTGAGTATATTTTTTGTTATGAAGACCTTGTTTTCAGCAAAATCAGTTCAGGCCTGCTGCTCTAGCATAAGAGTATATAAGTCTACATTCTTGAACAGCATTTATTTAGATTTCTTAAGCAGGGCCAAACCAATTCCTATTCTATGAGGGCTTGTTCAAAACCACCAGTAGCATGTGAAAGGTAATACATACAGTTCATTCCACATGCCTTTTGACTGCCCTCCACCTGCCCCCCACACACATAACCCACTCCAGAATTGATCACTTGTTCCTTTGTGCCCACTGAACCTGCACAGAAGTTATCACAGCACTTGTGCTATTTTAATGCAGTTCCTTGTTTACAGGTCTCTCTTCTCTTTCTTATTGGCCTTTGTATCTACAGCATGTAGTATAGTATCTGGCTCATGGTAAATGCTTCATTAATATTTGCTTCGTGATAACTCTGGAGTGAGAAGAATTAGTGAAGCAGTTGAGCAGGTACTAAGTAGATTGACTGGGGAGTACAATGCAGGATAATATTCCGAGGACTGGTTCAGACAGGGGAAAGATACTACTAGAAATGTGGAGGTAGGAATCAGCAAGGCACCAGTGAGTATGACAATGGAGGGCTGCCTGGCCGGCCCATCTGGGAAGATAAAGAGAGTGCCAAAGGCTAAGAGACAATTCATAGAAACTCCTGAAAGTTAGATTTAAAGAACTTAGGTTTGATTTGAAAGCAATAGACTCTAGTCTTTTGATTTAGACAATGAATGATCAAAAATATATTTTAAAGTTTTATTCAAAAGGATGTGTGCTATGTCAAAATTCCTATGTGAAATTTTGATTTTAGTCTGTGGGTCATCAGCTGATCCTGAAGGTCTCTTTCTTTCTGTTCTCATCCTACAGGTTGTTATTTTGTATTTTGAGCCAAGCACATTTCGCTGTATTCTCCTAAGATGGGTCCGTCTTCTCGGTTTTGCTACTGTTTACGGAACTGTCACTCTCAAGCTTCACAGGTATATTGTATTTCATTAGTTTTCATTCCCAGGGGAACATCAAAGTGTTTGGCTTAGCATATAATTACAAGCTGGGTCAGCCACTTAAATGGTTTAATTTCACGAATTTAGACAGCAAGACAATACGTATTCTTTTTCATTTTCAAGGCAATATCATTAGGATTATCTAGAAAAATCTTTAATACACCTGAATTTGAACACTATGCTTTAATAAAATGTGCCATTGGGTATGGAAAATTTAATTCTGAATAAAAAATAGTCTAGAATAAATGCAAGACAATACTGACTAGCTAAGAACAGGAACACCGTTGAAATAATAATCCAAGTCCAGAGCTCCCAAAGAATCCTTATATAGTAGAATTTAGCCATATGTTGACTTGACAGAAGCTACTGTTCTTCATTCATAAATTACATGCCCCAGGATAATCCTGCTGATGTTCAATGGGTGAAGTTCAAAAAACAGTGTTTTTGACTGTCCTCTTGCTTTAACCAATGTGCTTTAATGATTATCAACCTTATAAATTAGAGGATGAGTAAGTCCCCTTATACTTTCAAAACTCCCTACTTTTCTTAATGTATATGATAAATATAAAGAAGAAAGAGTCATATAGTACATTACTTATCCATAAAGGGCTTTCCCTTGTCTCCTCTTTCCAAGCTCTCTCAATACAGTGGTGCCAAAGACCACTGGAAAGAGAGCATAATTTCTCCCTGACGATAAAACTGCATCTCTGTAAAGGAAACCCTTTATGCTGATTAGCTTTAAAGCTGTTTTCCTAACCATAGTAAGCCATTCATATTTCCATGCTAATGTGATCATAAGTGCTTCTCAATAAAAGTATTTTAATATGGCTCAGACACAGTTTATCTTAGAGCCATAATATGTGTTATATTTGTCTTTAAATATTCCCCTTTCAATCTTCCTTAAAATGTGATCATTGTGCTATCTACTACATAAGAATCTCCATTTATTTTCAAGTTCTTGTTTTGTTTTGTTTTTTTGTTTCATTGGTACTTATTTACTGGAAATGCTCCAGAGTATGTTCTTAAATAAATGTAAATAACCTTAACTCTCAAGATTCCTTTCTTAAATATGTCCTATAGTACAAAGAACATTGGACTGGATTTCAGGAGATCCAGCTTAAATCTCATTTTAGCCTCTGACTCTAGGAAATCCTAGGCTTCTACTTCCTACAAAAGGAAAGGATTAGGCTAATCTCTAATATTCTTTCTGACATTCTTTTTATTCCATATCACAGCACACTTTGCTATTCTGTCCTTGTAGTCTTCGAGTATCTTCCGGTTTCCATTCCTTATATGATAGCTATTTTCAACTGATGCTCACCAAAAGGAAATGAATAATCTTTGGCAACCTATAAGAGACAATAAGCCTTCTAGAAATCCTGAGAGAATGGGTGACCTCTTGAGATTTAAAAATGATCTCTTTTCCTATGAGTCTAGCACTTAACATCTCTTAGGGCCTCTATTATATAATATTGTTTGTTTATTTAATTACCTTCTTCATTTTTACCTAATTTACTTTCTCTTTGAAGTGAGGATCTTACCATTGAATCCCCAGCTCTTAGCACAATGGCTGATACACAGGAGGTGTTTAGTACATATTAGTCAATGATTTAATGAATAAAAATGTCAGATGCAGACTTGGAAGCTGCTTCCAACAGTTCTCTCCACACATAATGCATTTACAGTCCCCTGACTTACTACATGTCCCCACATGTCTAGAACATATAACTCTGTGGTCTGCAAGAGACTGTTTGGTGGGGAATGCAAACACAGTATTAAATAGCACTGAATCATGTAATGAGAAAATTACTTCCATTCAGATGCTCTTTACATCCTTCTGATTATTTCCAAGAGAAAAATCAATGTGGAACTAGTAGGTCTCTAACACTCGCCAAACACTTGTTAATCTTCCTTTGCAACAAAGAGCAGATCAAGCTGCAGGCTTTCCACTGCAATGCTACTTAGATATAACTTATTGACCATCTCACTGTATTTCTATAGTTACTTTCTATTTCTGGATTATCAGTTTTTCATTTAAAGTAGCAATGTAAAGTTTCCTTTAAAATATGTTTAGCAATAAATTATTTAGCAATAAATAGAAATTGATTTAAGAATATATAGCTACTACACAGACCTAGGAAGAAATCTTGACTATGGTATGCAAACGATTGGAATTTGAGAAATTAGATTAGTCCATCATTCTTCTCTTTATTGTAAAGACTGGACTTAAAGCTACTTCTGTTTATGTGTCTTTAGAAGTCATTGTAGTGAAGAGTTAAACACTGAAGGCTTAAATCAAGTAGAAACTGTTGCTAACGTAATGAGCTGAATTACTCTTCTGAACCATATAGCTTTATACTATATTCTGTTTTTTTTTCAAATTGCTCAAATTTAAACAATTCCAATATTGCTTAAGTCTATAAAACTGAACAATTAGCATCCCAGAGAAATGTGAATAACTCAGTGGAAGTGACTGGCTGAACCAGTTTTATATTCCTCATTCTTCGTTGTGCATCTTGCCCATATTTATACATTTAGATAAGTGAATGAATGGATGGATGGTTATAGTGAATGTAAGCTGCCAAGGGTGTCTTGGTTGATATTTTTAGATTCAAGCAACATGTGGCCCTGACGAAAAGACTTTCAAGATTTTATCATAACATAATAAAGCGGAAAGACAGAAAGGGGTGCCTGGGTGGCTCAGTTGGTTAAGTATCTGCCTTTGGCTCAGGTCATGATCTCAGGGTCATAGGATCAAGCCCGACGTGGTGCTCTCTGCTCCATGGAAAGTCTGTTGCTCCCTCTCCCTCTTCCTCTGCTGCCTCTTCCCCTGAGCTCATGCACTCTCACTCACTCCCTCTCTATCTCAAATAAATAAACAAATAAATAATATTTTAAAAATTAAAATACCTCTATTTTAAAGAGGAAAGACATAAATCCAACAAATCCAAATTCAAAATTTTAGTTCTGCTATTAACTATTTATACAACCAAGAATAAATCATTTTAACACCTGAAAATCAATTTTCTCACCAGACCTATAAAGCTGTTATAAAGCTAAACAGGACTGGAATATATGTAAATATATCAAGGGGATATGGCTACTATGGCTGAATTAAGCAATAAGGAAATTCATTGGGAGGATATGGAGAAAGGCACAGAACTAGGCTCTAGAGAACCTGAGGGATCAAGATAGCATGGTGAATGCCATATATCATTTCCATAGATACTTCATTTTTTTTATTTCAATATTTTTTTCAAAATTTAAATCCTACCTCTCCAGGCAGAAAATTCTAAGGAAATTATCGGTACAGATACATAAAGTGACTATTAAAGTCCCTTGAGACTAGGATAGGCGAGAAAGACCTGAGTTTTTGCTTTATTTCAGTCACTTTCCTCAAGGTTTAGTAAAATTATGGAACATTTCTTTCTCCATCCCCTGGTTTCTCACTGATTGATTGTAGTATTTACAGAATTCCAGGAGCCTTGAAAACTTGGAGCAAGTATGAAAAAGGAATAGAATCTCACACTGTCACAGAAATGATACTATTAGCCTGGGAGGGAACTTAAAGGTTTCATTCACTTTTATCAAATTTTCCACTTTTCAATTTAGCAGTCTTGCCCTACATTTGAGAATCATACAGTCAGAGACTGCCATGCCAATCCCAAGGGAAATTGCAAAAGAGTCTAATCAATTAATGATTAACAGTGCAATATAGGGGTGTAACAAGTTGGAGTCAAGGAGAGAGTGGTTTGCCTCTTCATGGAGGAGTCTTTTACCACCGACATTTAGAATCACTATCGTGTGATGGTGATAAAAAGCAGACCAACTTTCAGTTGTCTTTATTATTACCCTAAGATCTCTACAGGCAAATGGGTCCCTTTGATACCTAGAGCAAGCCAGTCCCATTGCCCCACCTCACTGACAGCCATTCGTGCAGTGCAATTTATTTGAACCTGAAACTGTTTTGTTCCTTTTTGGAGAAAGAAAGAAGAATGGTATAGGCTTTAGCTTCTTAATATGGACCAAAGGGAAAATAAAGCTGAAGTAGGAAAAAATGAAGATTCATTTATAAAGAGGAATTTCCTTCAGTAACTGTACATATGTTTGACTTGGGACATGAATGATACAGGACAGATCTAAAAGAACATCTAGTACCTCCATGGTTGTGTGGGTTCACAGAATACTTGCTAAGCTAGGTTTGTTTGTTTTAAGGAAATTGGAAAGGCAATATCTCTAGGTTCAGAAAAGCTATGTTTTTAGGAGGCAAAATAAAGAAATGTTTTAAATGCAAGGAGGTAAAGAGAGATTAAGAAACTTAATGCTGAAAAAAAAAAGAAACAATGCTGAAAGAACATTTTCCTATTCCTTGTAATATGGTTTCTGAAAACAAATTGCCTTTCTCCTTTTTCTGAGGCTAATCAAGAAAAATAAACAAAAGACTTTTGTACTATATTTAAAATGAATATTAAAGCAAGCTGTGAAAAAGCCTTCTTCTGTCTCTGGACTAGGGATTTTCATTTCATACATTATTCAGTACTCCTTGCTCTAGATACAACACAATACGTAGCAGTTTTCTCTACTGTTCTCCTTAGCACCAAATATTTACACTTTGTGAGAAGGTTTTGTATTTTTTTAACTTAATTTTTTGTTGTTGTTCCTAGTAAATTTCAAAAGTGACTGGAAGTTACCTATATTTGTTTACTTATATATTCTTTATAGGGATACATAAAATACAGTAAGATATCTTAAATTTTTGAAAGACTGAAAGATAAGCAAGTTAGGACTGTGTAGAGAAGCTAAGAGCTCCTAAAAATGAAGGTTGCCTTCTTTAGCTTAACTTATGACAACCACTGGCTGGCAGGTAATTTGAGATAGAGACTGAGGCAAATTAGACTATTAGCTACAGAACCATCTGCCTTAACAGACCATTGAGCAAAGTGTTGGTTAGTCTTAATTTATGAAAGCCAGAAAAACAACAACCTTTGTTCTTAGGTGGCTGAGCAAAATGCCTATGGGTGTACATGAAATTCTTCCAAAAATCTTGAATTTACCCTAACTCACAATTGAATGATACTTAATGTCCCAAATCATGACCCAAAGGGTCTGAACATGGAATAGTTTCAAAATGGTTTTAGCCAGCTGCCCACCACAGCCAAAAGAACATATCAATAACATGTCCTTTGAACATGTAGCCTTGGACATTACATTTTGACTAGGAAATGGGAAGAGTTTGCCATATGGATCCTGGTAATGATGGAGACTTCAGGTTCTTCTTTCTGCTAAGCTCACTGTGATTTATCATCTTTTCTGGTTGCCGCCTCTGGATGTAGAATACCGTCAAGTGGAAAATTACTCGCAGTGACATTTCTTAAGAACCATATTGTCCCAGAGAAATGGGACGCATTCATACGTTTCTAAGGAAGCTCTCTTTCCCTGTCAGGGTACTATTTGGACATTGTTAACAAAAAAAAAAAATTATTCTGACACTTGTTAAAGAATGGTAAGACAGACTTTATTCAGGGGCACAACAACATGAGATTTTTCAGCTGGGGAGAGAGATTGGGTTCAATTCAGAATACAAGGAAACGGGATTTACAGTGAAGGAGCAGGGTGTGGTTCATGGATGAAAAACTGCTAAGAGAAAGCACCAGAGGCAAAGGAGAATTTCTGGCTAAACCCACTTGACAGGAATCTTACAAAAGACAGGCCAAGGTGGTCTCAGATATCAAGGGTGGGAGATTCTCACTAAGCTGACTAAGTAAGATTCTTGCTACAATTGGGCAATGTGAACACAAGGGAAGTCCAAAGGTTGGGCCCAGTGGAGCAGGAGGCTCAGAGGAGCCTGGCTAGCATGTGATTAAGGAGAGAATCTTTGTCAATAGGAAGCTAAATAAGTTCCAAAGCCAAAGAAAGTTACTTAGCTTCAGAGGCAAATTACAAAATATCAGTCTTACCTCACACACCCACACTTTGCATATACTAGAAAATACCTAGATGCCCTATAGAAAAATGACATACTGGGACAATTTATAAAATAAAGGTTTCAAATTCGTGTTTTGGAACTATGATGCTGGCATTTTAAGAGATTTGGGGAAAAACTTAGATTTGTACATAATTTGACTTTGTTTTCCAGTTTCTTAGCTCATTTGGGTTATCAAGATTTAAATAATTTCCCTGAAGATATTTTTACGATTTTAAATTATTTGCAATGAAACAGGAAAATCAAAAGCCATTTGGCTTGTAACAATAGAAATTTACTTCATAATTTCATCAATTCAAGAAGCATTGGCATGGAATGCACCATAGTGACTCGTGCTAATACAAAACTATTTATGTGCTATCCTGACTCTAATTAACTTTCAGAAAGTGTGTAGTTACACACCTTAGTTTTGCAGGCACACATTTCTGTCATTCTGATCACTCATATGCTTGGAAGGGCCTAAAGGAAGAGAGGCCCTTGAAAACCTGAGAAATAAACAAATTGTGCCCTGCCACTTCTCCTTCCTGTGTGCATCTCCCCTTTGTTGGCATTCTCATAATCCATCCCAACATGCCTAAATCCCTAAGTCCATGGGACTTTGCATAAGGACTAGTCCTTATTAATGGCTCCCCAGAAATCATGAAAACAGAATCTCCTAAGTTCCAATGAATTATTCTTTGATTATAAAATCTCTAACTAGAGCATAAAACAATTCCCTCTGCTCATTCATCCCCACCCTGCCCCTTTTCATGACTTCACACTGCCTTGTCTAGCTTCCTATAGGATGTCAGCTCAATGACCCTAAATATTGTTAATTATGTTGGCATACTTATCACTTTCAGAAGCTAATTAAGTGTTGCTGGCTTGAATAACTTCATTTATGAATTAATATGTTCAGTTTAATCTACTTATAGGAAGTAAAAGATTTTGGGAAATATAAGCATATTGATAAAAGATGTCTTTTATTAACTAGAGATCTGTACTCATGCAGGACCTTTAAAACATCAATGACTAGCTTTTTAATACAATTAAAAATAAAATCAAAACTCATTTTTTAATTGTTCGACTTTTCAGAATGTATTAAATGTTAGACATGAATAAAATGGGAATATATCTCACTCAGAAAACTAAAGAGACTTAAAGCTTATTTTGTCTGACGTTGGATGTCCTACTTGACTGTTTTGTGACACATACTTTTGAAATATACTTTATTTTATAACATCTACATCAAAGTTTTTCAATATTAAACTTCTCTTTTAGTTTTTTGGTGTACATATATATACATGCTCTAGTTTCTAATCACAGCATCAACATTTTATGTCAAGATTTCTAGAAATAGGTATGAATTAGAATATATAGTTTAGGGGCTGTGTGGCCCATCAGAAACATGGGATTTTTTTTTAATTGCCTGGCTTATATGGTTTCAACTTATATATGTATGTATGCAATTGTGTGTGTGTTAATCAACTTTAAAATTATGAATAAAAACCCATCTAGTAATTCAGAATTAGTACTTTTCAAACTATAGTTAATAAATATTTTATCCTACTGTTCTTTGTTAGAAACTAACAAATCTTATAGTGGAAATGTTTCTTTTCCTCAAGTAGACATAAGAAAATAAGTGGGAGGGCAGCCTGAGTGACTCAGCGATTTAGTGCCGCCTTCAGCCCAGGGCATGATCCTGGGGACCTGGGATTGAGTCCCACGTCGGGTTCCCTGCATGGAGCCTGCTTCTCTCTCTACCTGTGTCTTTGCCTCTCTCTCTCTCTCTCTTTCTCTCTCTCCTCTCTGTCTCTCATGAATAAGTAAATAAAATCTTTTAAAAAAAGAAAAGAAGTGGGAAATGAGATTAATTCATTCTGTAGCAGAAAGAAAGGCAGCCAGATTTTAAAGGCCCCGGTGAAAAATAAATAAATAAATGCCCCAGTAAGTGCTCACTTCAGCAGTGCATATACTAAAATTAGAACAGAGAAAAGATGAGCATGGCCCCTGCACAAGAATGACACAGATTCCTGAAGCATTCCATACTTTTTACTAAAGACCTGCTGTAATAAATATTTTAACTTAAACATAAAAAATAAAGAAAGATATAAATGCCATGGTGAGGCAGTTTGCTCCTGCAAGCCCTTGACTGCTATCACCTTCTGTTATCAGGGCCTAGAGGGAGGCACTTGGCTTCCAGTGTTGTATGGACACACCTGTGTCCTTTTGTTGCACCAGTTCCCCTGGCCTCTGGTTACCCTGCTACCAGTCACCTAGCATTTGCATGTATCCAGTCCAAAATACCGGAGTTGGATTTACATTTTCATTGAGTTTAAAATGATTTCTAATTTGAGTTATTCTTTGACCTGCAGATTATTTAGAAGTGTTATTTACTGTGAAACAAATAAAGACATTAGTAATCAAAAAAACTCCCTCTCCCCTTCACATGCAATGGTTTCACTGATGAATTATACCACTGATTTAAAGAATTAAATTAATTATTTGCACACCATTGTGAAAAATAGAAAAGACAACACTTCCTATTCATTCTAAGAGACTAGTATTACCCTGATACCAAAAATAGATAATATATCACAAGAAAAGAAAACTGCAGACTAATATCTCTTATGAATATAGACATAAAAATCTTAATCCAGACAGAATCCAGTAACCTCCAAAAAGGCTTATACATCATGACCAGGTGGGATTTAGCCTATAAATACAAAAAACAATCAATGTAGTAGAGTATTTTAACATAATAAAGGACAAAATCACATGATCATCTCAACAAATGCAGAAAAACCATTGACAAAAATCTAATATGCTCTCATGATTAAAAAAAAAAAAACCAGCATGGAATGGAAGGAATGGAATAAAACTTGCTCATTTGATAAAAGTTATCTATGAAAAATCCACAGCTGACATCATACTTAATAACGAAGGACTGAAGTCTTTCCCCCTAAAATTAGGAACAAGATAAGAATGTTTGCTCTTGCTACTATACATTGTCCTAGAAGTTCTCACCTGAACAATTAAGCTCTAAAAAGAAATAAAAGATATCCCGATGGAAGAAAGAAGTAAAACTATTTGCTGATGACATCATGCTCTTCTGTAGAGAACATTCTAAGGAAGCCACCAAACCACTCTAAGTAATAAACAGGTTTAGCAATAATATTACAGTATACAAAATCAATATGCAAAACTCAGTTGTAGTTTATACACTGGCAACAAGCTAAAGCTGAAATAAAGAGGATATTTTCACTTACAATAACATGGAAATAAAAATACGTAGGAATAAATTTAACAACAGAACTACTAGAAAGGTGCCCTGAAGACTGCAAAACACGGTGGAATGAAATTAAAGAAGAAAAAAAAAAAAGAAAGAAGAAAGAAAGAAAGAAAGAAAGAAAGAAAGAAAGAAAGAAAGAAAGAGAAAGAAAGATAGAGAAAGAAAGAAAAAAGAAAGATCCCTTGTTTGTGCTTTGGAAAACTTAGTGATTTCAGATTGATATATTTCCTAAATTGAATCAGCCTAATTCCTATTAAAATCCTAGCTGATTTTTTTGTAGAAATTGACAAACTGGTTCTAAAATTCCTTTGGCAATGCAAAGGCCAGGATAGTCAAAACAATCTTAAAAAAGAAGATAGTTGGAAGACTCACACTTTCTGATTTTAAAACTTACTTCAAAGCTACAGCAAACAAAACAGTGTGAGACTAGCATAGGAAGAGACATACAGATCAATGCAGGTTTCTTTAGGCAAAAGAATGAGGTTGGACCTCTAATTCTACACCATATACAAAAATTAATTCCGAATATGTCAAAGACCTAAATGTAAGAGCTAAAACTGTAAAACTCTTAGAAGGATACATAAATATCCATAGTCTTGGAGAAAAAACCCAAAGCACAAGCAAAAAGAAAAAGAAAAAAATAGATACACTGGACTTTATCAAAATGAAAAACTTTTGTACACCAAAGGATATGATCAAGAAAGTAATAAAATAATGTGGATAGGAGGATGGGCCAAGTGAGCACAGGGTAATGGGAAATACAGGCTTCCAGTTATTCAATGAATAAGTTACAGGAATAAAAGGTACAGCATAGGGAATGTATCAATGATACCATAATGGCATTCTATACTGACAGATGGTAGCTACACTTGCAGGAATCATAGCATAATGTGTGAACTTCTCAAATTACTATGTTGTACACCTGAAAGTAATATAACACTGTGTGTCAACTATTCTTCAATAAAAAATAAAATGACAGAATGAAGGTAAAAATCCTATCCTCTCAACTGGTGCAGAAGCAGCATTTGACAAATTCAACACCCATTTATGCTAATAACTCTCGACATTAAGTAGATACAGAGGGAATGTACCTCAGCATAATAAAGGCCACACGTGGTCTCAAGGCCACAGCTAACATTGTACTTACTGGTAAAAAGCTGAAAGCTTTTTCTCTAGCATCAGGAACAAGACAAGGGTGCCCACTTTTATTTAACATGGTGTTACAAGTCCTAGCTACAACAATTAGGCAAGAAAAATAAAAGGTATCCAAATTGGAAAGGAAGAAGTAAAACTGTCACAACTTGCAGATGATATAATATATACAGAAAATCCTAAAGACACTACCAAAAATCTATTAGAACTAATAAATGAATTCAGTAAAGTTGTAGGATATAAAATCAATATACAAAAATCTATTGTGTTCCTATACACTAATAACAAACTATCATAAAGAAAAATTAAGAAAACACTTCTATTTAAAGTTGCTTCAAAATGGGGATGCCTGGGTGGCTCAGCAGTGGAGCATCTGCCTTTGGCTCAGGATCCGGGATTGAGTCCCATATCGGGCTCCCTGTGAGAAGCCTGCTTCTCCCTCTGCCTGTGTCTCTGCCTCTCTCTCTCTCTCTCTCTCTCTGTATCTCTCATGAATAAATAAATAAATAAATCTTTTTTAAAAGACAAACTTGCATCAGAAAGAATAAAATACCTAGGAATAAATGTAACCAAGAGACCTGTATACTGAAAGCTATAATACATTGATGAGAAAAATTGAAGAAAACACAAATGGAAAGAACAAAGCTGGAGGATTCATGCTCCCTGATTTCAAATGATAGTACAGAGTTATAGCAATCAAAACAGTATGGCATCCATATATAAAACAGACACAAAGGAATGCCTAGGTGGCTCGGTAGGTTGACTCTTGGTCTCAGCTCAGGTCTTAATCTTAGGGTTATAATTCAGTCCCTGCATTGGGCTCCATGCACACACACACACACATACACACACACACACACACAGATCAGTGGAACAGAAGGCTATCGAGAAGTAAACACATTCATATATGGTGAATTAATTTACAACAAAGGAAGCAAGAATATACAATGGGAAAAGGATAGTCTCTTCAACAAATGGTGCTGGGAAAATTGGACAGCCGCATGCATAAGAATGAAACTGGAGCACTGTCTTACACTATATACAAAAATTAGCTCAAAATGGATTAAGGATTTGAATATAAGACCTGAAACCATGAAATTCCTAGAAGAAAATATAGGCAGTTCCTTAATATCAGTCTTGGTTTTGAATCTGATCCCAAAAGCAAAGGCAACAGAAGCAAAAATAAAGAAGTGAGACTACATCAAAATAAAAAGCTTGTGCTCAAAAAGGAAACCACCAAAAAAATGAAAAGGCAACCTACCAAATGGGAGAAAATATTTGCAATTCATATATCTGATAAGGAGTTAATATCCAAAATATATAAAGATCTCATAAAACTTTAAATAACAAAAAAAAATTCTGATTTTAAGATGGGTAGAATAGACAATTTCTAAAGAAGACATGCAAATAGTCAACAGGCACATGAAAAGATGCTCAACATCACTATTCATCAGTGAAATTCAAATCAAAACCACAATGAGATATCATCTCCCACCTGTCAGAATGGCTATTATCAAAAGAACAAGAAATAACAAGTGTTGGCAAGGATATAGAGAAAAGGGAACCCTCTTACACTGTTGTTGGGAATGTAAATTGGTGCAATCATTATGGAAAACAGTGTGGCGGTTCCTCAAAACATTAAAAATAGAACTACCATATTGTCCAGCAATTCCACTTCTGGGTATTTATCTGAAGAAAACAAAACACAAACTTGAAAAGATATATGTACCCCATGTTCATTGCATCATTATTTACAATAGCCAAAATATGGAAACAGCCTAAGTGTCCACTAATGGATGAATGGATGAAAAGATGTGGTAGATATATACAATGGAATACTACTCAGCCATAAAAAAGAATGAAATATTGCCATTGAGATAAAATGAATGGACCTGGAGGATATTATGTTAAGTCAAATTAGAGAAATACCAATACTATATGATCTTACTTTTATATGTAGAATCTGAAAAACAAACAAAAAAACCAAGCTCACAGATACAGAGAACGGACTGGTGGTTGCTAGAGGGTAGGTATGGGGATGGGCAAATTGGGTGAAAAGAGTCAAATAGTATAAAATAAGTAGAGCATGTGAATATGGTTAATAGTATTATATTGCATATTTGAAAGTTACTAAGAAAGTAGATCTTAAAAATCTTTATTATAAGAAAAAACTTGGTATCTATGTATGGTGACAGATGTTAACTAGACTTATTGTGTTGATCATTTCATAATATACAAATATTGGATCAATCATTATGTTGTATACCTGAAAGTAATATGTTATTTGTCAATTATACCTCAATTATTTTTTAAAAAGGAAAAAGAAGGCAAATTACAGACTGGGAGGAAATATTCATTATATATATATAAATATTCAAAATACTTTATTCATAACATATAAAGTTCTACAAATTATGAAAAATCAAACAATACAATAAAAAATGGGAAATTGAAGAGATACTTCATAAAAGAAGACATACAAATAGCCAGTAGCACATAAAAATGTGCAATTGTTATTACTGATTGGAGAGATTAAAATTAAAATCATGGTGAGATATCATTTTATAACCACTAGAGTGGCTACAATTAAAAAGATTAACACCACCAATGTTAGTAAGAATGTGGAACAGATGAGACACTCATACATTGTTAGTGAAATTGAAAAATGGCATAGCTACTTTAGAAAACTCTTTGATATTTTCATACAAAGTTAAATATGCAATTCTATATGACCAAGAAATTCTATTCCTGGACATTTACCCAAGATAAATAATAACATACCCATACCCTTGTACAAGAATGATCACAGTGGCTTTCTTTATAATAGCCCCAAAATTGAACCGACCCAGTGTTCAACAGAAAAATGGATAAACAAGTTATAATAATTCATACAAAGGCATATTATTACTGAGTAATAAAAAAGACTCTAATTATCCACAATAATATGGAAAAATCTCAAAGATGTGTTAAGCAAAACAAGAAAAGTTCTATGTAATTCTATTTATCTGTAAATCAGCTAAAACTAATCTATATGGAAAGAAATTAGAAAGGTAGTTGTATCTTGCCAAATGCCAGTGGAGACTGGCTGAAACAAGTGCACGGAATTTCCTGAACTGACAAAAGTGTGGCTTAGTATCAGAGGTAGAATTTAGTGATTCATCAGCTGCATATAATGAGCCAGTGCTCATTACTTCAGGTGCCCTCTTAATGCCCATCCCCCAGGTACCCCATCCCCACCTTCCTCTCCTTTCCAGCAATCCTCAGTTTGTTTCCTATAGTTAAGGGTCTCTTATGATTTGCTTCCTCTCTGTTACAATCTTATTTTATTTTTCTTGCCCTTCACCTATGTTTATCTGTTTTGTTTCTTAAATTGCACATATGAGCAAAATCATATGGTATTTGTCTTTCTCCATAAATAAATTTAACTTTAAAAAAAGAACTATATGGCAAAAAAAAGAAAGTGAAAACCCACAATACAGGAGAAAATATTTGCAAATTATTTATCCGATAAGGGTCTGGTATCCAGAATATGTAAAGAAGTATTACAACTCAACAAGTAAAGGACAAACAATCCAACTTTAAACATGAGAATTGAATTGAATAGACAGTTTTCCAAAGAAGATACCCAAATGGCCTATATGTACATGAAAAGATGCGTAACTTTTCATTAGTCACTAGAGATATGAAAATCAAACCACAGTGAGATAGCACTTCAAACCTACAAGTTTGGTTGTAGTCAAAAAGTCATAAAATAACAGGATGTGGAAAAAATAAAAACCTCATACATTGCTGGTAGGATTGTAAAATGGTACATTTTCTGAAATAGTTTGGTTCCTTAAAATATTAAACATAAAGTACCTTATCACCCAACAGTTCCACTCCTAGATATATACCCATATACCAACTGATGAATGGATAAACAATCTGTGGTATATCCATACAATGGAGTATTATTCATCAGGAAAAGTAATGAAGTGATGCTATATAGTCTATGATTTCATTTATGAAATATTCATAATAGACAAATTTATGGAGACAGAAAGTAGATTAGTGGTTACCAGGGTCTGGGGGAAAAGGAGGAATGGGGAGTAATAGTGGGTATGAAGTTTCTTTTTGGGATGATGAAAATGTTCTGGAATTAGATCAGGATTATGATAGAGTTTTAGGAATATACTAAAACCACTGAATTTTAAAAATATACCATAAGATGGTGAATTTTATGATATGTGAATGCCGTCTTTGAAAAAGAATTACTCAAATAATTATAAAGGTTCAATCAAGAAAAGGTAAACAAGGTATGTCGGTTTGTATGAAAAACAATAACTTTCTATTTACCTTTAAATTGGAGATAACAATGATGGCAATTTCCTATTTACAATCTGAAATGTAAACCTGAAATACGTAGGAATAATCCTAAGAGTTGATTGATATATGTTACCAAGATGAAAGCACCACAAAACTTTTAGAGAGAAAACCCCCCAAAACAATAGAATGAGAAAGGCCAATTCAACAAACAAGTATTTGAAAATTAGCTTTGTCTAGAAAATTTAGCTCACAGTCTCATCGCAACTTACAAGAATTTCAACAAATTATAAAACTCAATGCAAAAAAATTGAATAAAACAATGAGAAATTATGGATTAATATTTCATTTGTTTCAAAAGAGAACATCATTTTTCATTATAACTTGACAGTTGTAGTCAATAATATTAAATATCCGAGGGGTAAGATAGCCTTATACTTTGCAGAACAGAGTATAAATGAAATGGTATAATCTACTAGAAATATTTGGTAAAATGTATCCAGAGTTTTTTAAAAGTGAGTTATTTTTTTGAAATCTAAAGAAAAAATTAAGGGTGTGCACAAAAATCTATCTGCAAGACTGTTCATATTCTGAAAATATGGTGAACGACTGGAGCGCACATAGGCAGAAACACAGATTATGCTCTAGGTCACAGCAAGAAAATAGAATGTGGGATCCCTGGATGGCTCAATGGTCTAGTGCCTGCCTTCGGACCTGGGTGTGATCCTGGAGATCACAGGATCGAGTCCCACATTGGGCTCCTTGCATGGAGCCTGCTTCTCCCTCTGCCTGTGTCTCTGCCTCTCTCTCTCTCTCTCTCTCTCTCTCTCTCTCTCTGTCTCTCATGAAGAGAGAAAGAAAAGAAAGAAAGAAAGAAAGAAAGAAAGAAAGAAAGAAAGAAAGAAAGAAAGAAAGAAAGAAAGAAGAAAGAAAGATGAAAGAAAAAGAAAGAAAGAAAGAAAGAAAGAAGAAAGAAAGAAAGAAAGAAAGAAAGAAAGAAAGAAAGAAAGAAAGAAAGAAAGAAAGAAAGAAAGAAAAAGGAAGAAAGGAAGAAAGAAAGAAAGAAAGAAAGAAAGAAAGAAAGAAAGAAAGAAAGAAAGAAAGAAAGAAAGAAAGAAGAAAATAGAATGTCCAGTCAGGCAGTCTGGGAAGATGACATGCAGAAGAGAGGTTTGTCAGTGGTTGTGGAGGATTTTAGAATGTGGTAGAAAAACACATTACAATAGGCCCTAGTCTGTAAGCAAAGAATGTTATGAAAGGCACTTAAAAAAAAAAAAAAAAAAAAAAAAACAGATCAAACTCATATAAAAGGAGCCTTGAAAGAATAGTACCTATGCAGATTCCTTAATTTTTTCTATTAATTATACCCAGGTTTTACATAGATAAGACTTTTCCTATATTGTTTAGTCACTAGAAAATTTTTCCTAAGTTGGCATCTGTTCCAATATAAAAATATGAAACTTTATATCTTTAAAATCTGTTAAGCTTGTACTAACCATCTTTCTTCTCAATTACTTGTTCAATTAATTTTCAATCCATTCTAAATTTGACAAAAGAGATGAGACAGTGTTTCCCAATATGGTTAGTAATAGCTGATATGTTTATGAATTAATCCAGTAAGTTTCCATTTTCCATTCTTAGACTTTTGGTGGCTTTGGAGGAATGAGAAAAAAAATGTTCACTGGTGTGTAGGTTATAATAAAAAAATTAATGATTTGCATAAAAGATTACATGCTATCATATATATCATGCTATTTACAAATATAAAATGTATGACAATGCTCAGAATTCCATGTTATATTTTAAAAATCATATAAACTATATATTATAATCCCAATATTATATTTTATATACATTAGAAAATACTAGAGAATAAAATTCATCTAAATGCTAACAGTATTTATATACAGCTAAGTTCTATTTTAGTGTTCATTTTTTTCTTTTTGTTTATAGTTTTCTATTTCTTTTTACTTTGTCAAATATTATAGTTTTAATGAGAGAATCAAATTGCATGTAAAAATAGCTGAGTCTTTGTGATACTGTATAACACTTATGGTCTGTAATAGGCAAAGTGATGTCGTAGGCACTTCGGGACCTACAAAATTTAAGTCAAAGAGTTTTAAATCTAGCGATTAGACAAAGTATAAATAGTTAAAAAGCATGAGAACCAAAGAGCAATCACAATAATACTTCATAATTAATTTCCAAAGTTTCATTGACATGACCAAAAGTTCTTCTATTTCAAGATTTATTAATATCATCTGAAGAGTTAATAATATTACCAGTCAAACTGACCGGTATTTACATCCTCATACAGCAAATCTCCTGAATTTCTTTTGTGGTGGCATCTTCTACTTGCTACCTAATATATTTTGTTTGTGTATTTTACTGTGTGTTAAGGTAAAGGTGAATGCAACAGTAATTTTAGAGTTTTTAATATATTTCATTATTTTATTATTTATAGAGTTTTTAATATATTTCATTATTTTATTATTTATATTGTTTAGTATTTCTCTTATATGAGACCAACACCTAAAATTGGGCTAAATATATTAATGTGCAGCTATTCATTAAGAATTTTTTCTTATTTTTATAAGTAATAACACATACAAAAGAGTAACTGTATATTTGCAAAGAATTTTGTCATCTTTTTTGTGGTTCCTTATAGTCTGGCACTATTCTTTATCTATAAATGCATGCTGAAGAGACTGAAAGACCTACAGTATTAGATCTTATAAAACTTGGGATGCCTGGGTGGCACAGTGGTTGAGCATCTGCCTTTGGCTCAGGACATGATCCCAATCCAGGAATCAAGTCCCACACCGGGCTTCCTGCATGGAACCCTGCTTCTCCCTCTGCCTGTGTCTCTGCCTCTCTCCATCTGTGTGTCTCTCATGAATAAAAAAATAAAATCTTTTTAAAAAATGACTTTATAAAAATTTTTAAATTCTCCATAGAAAGCAAAACAAGTTTTCTATTTCAACCACATTCCAATTTGAACAATCATGATTGAAGAGAAAACAGCCTCAAACAACTTTGCCTTAGGATATCCCTGGAGAAATACTTCTCTGTGATTAACCTATTTCAGAGGAAACGGGTTTTGCTTTGCTTTATTCATATAGCAAAACTAAATCATGGTTTAGAAGTAAGAACAAAAAAAAAAAAAAAGAAGTAAGAACAGATCAAAATTTAAATGGTGTCATTTTAGAAATTTTCTAACTACAAAACCATACAAATAGTGATATGTTTCCCTTTTGAGATTGCAATATAATTGCTCATTTAACTAATAATGCTATTAGGCAACCATCTGTAATAAATTTGTTTTTATATTTTGTCTTAAATCATATTTTTGAATACCAAAATGTCATATTAAATAGTAAAACGTTAAATTCTTAAAACACCAAAACCTGGAATGAAATTTTAATTTAAAATTATTTCTGCTGGGGTACCTGGATTGCTCTTTCGGTTAAGCAGCCAACTCTTGATTTCAGCTCAGGTCATGATCTCAGCGTCCTGGGATGGAGCCCCCATTCAAGCTGTGCACTCAAAGGGGAGTCAGCATGAAGATTCTCTCTCCCTCTCCCCTTCCCTCTGCTCATGTGCACTCTCTCTCTCTAAAATGAATAAATCTTTAAAAAATTATTTTATCAGTGCTAAATAATTGAAATATAAGGACAAAACCTATTTTTATACTTGGCTATAGATTTTATATTTACCCTGGATGTAAGGAAAGGAACAGGCACATGTAATTCTTAACTTTTAATAATCTAATTTCTTCTCCTTCATCTTCAGAATGATTAATTAATTATCTGCTTATTGTGTGAAATATCTTTGTGTAGTAAGTTGAGGGTGGGAGAACAGTGGAGAAGGAGCAATAGTGTCTATATTTAAATCTTTCTCTGCAAGATTTTATCCAAAACTTTTCAAAATTAAGCATCTTTGGAGCACAAGCACTCAATTGCTATGAAAAGTTCTTTACTTGCAATATTGTTTCGCTTCAAACAATTCCAAAGGAATGTGGTTTAGGAAACAGGTGTTTTTGCCAAGTTAAAACAAAGAAGGTCTGAATTTAGACCAATTAGTATTATTGACCTCTATTTTAGGGAATCAAGCATGCTTTTGAGTATCAGATTTCTTCCATTTTTTTATAGGCCTAAGATGACAGAATGAACTCCTGTGAGAAAGGAATGGTCACACTGCAGATACACTAGTGCAAAGCCCAAGTTTTAATGCTAGTGCATCTTACCTCAGTTCCCTGGGAGGGGGGGTGGAGAGAAAGAACAACCAAATGACTAAGGACACCCTGGGACTGCAATAGACAGGGGCTGCAATGTTCAGGAAGGCACAGAAGAATTTTTTCCTTTTCTGCTGGAATAAGAACAATTGTATATTTTTTTATTGAGGTAAAATTCATACAACATCAAATCCATCGTTTTAACCATTTAAAAATGTACAGTTCTGGCTTTTAGTACATGCATGATGTTCTATGACCGTTACCATTATCTAATTCCAGAATACTTTTCATCACCCCAAAAATAAACTTGATGCCCATTGAGCAGACCACCCTAGCCCCGTGCCCCCAGATCCTGACAACCACAAATCTGCTTCCTGTCCCTACAGATTTAGCTATTCCAGATTCATAGAAATGGAATCATACAATATGTGGCTCTTTGTGTCTGGCTTCTTTCCCATCACATAATATTTTCAAGGTTTGTCCAAGTCATAATATGTATCAGTACTTCATGGCTTTTTATTAATAAATAATATCCCATTGCATGTATATGCTGCACTTGGTTTATCCATTCATCATTTGATGGATGAGTTGTTTCCAGTCTTCACTATTATAGATAATGTTACTATAAACACTCATATACAGGTTTTTTTGTATGAATCTGTGTTTGGGTTCTCATAGGTATGTAATAGCAGGAGTGGAATTGTTTGGTCACATGTTAAATCTATGTTTAACATTTTGAGGAACCACAAAATTGCTCTCCATGGAGGCTGTATCATTTCCTCTTCCCACCAGCAATGTATGAGGCTTCCAGCCTCTCCACATCTTCATCAACAGTTATTTTCTACCTATTTTTATTATAACTATCCCAGTCTGTGTGCTTTTGATATACATTACTCCAGTGACTAATGATGTTGAGGTTAATTTCATGTGTTTTTATCTCTGTGAAGAAATGTCTATTCAAGTCCTTTATTTTTTTAATTAGACTGTTTGCCTTTTTGTTGTTGCATTTTATGAGTTCTTTATTTATTCTGAATATGGACCCTTTTTAGATAAATTATTTGAAAATATTTTCTTCCAATTCTGTGGATTTTCTTTTTCCCTTTCTTGATAGTATGCCTTTATATACAAAAAAATTTATCTTGATGAAGTTCAATTAATTTTTTCTTTTGTTACATGCACTTTTGGTATCATATTTAAGAAACCATTGCCTAATCCCAGATCAAAGTTTTTACTTCTTGCAAGCATTTCATAGCATTAGCTCTTATATTTGGGTCTTTGATTCCTTTGAAATTAATTTTTGTATATCATGTAAGGTAGAGGTCTAAATTTCTTTTGCATCTGATATCCATTTGTCCCAGGACCATCTATTAAAAAGACTATTCCTTTTTTTTTTTTTTTTGAAAGAGAGAGAGAATGTGTGTGCACACATGTGAGAATTATAAGGGGGAGGCAGAGGGAGAGAGAAAGAGAGAGAGAATCACAGCAGGCTCCACACTCAGCATAGAGCCTGATCCTACCACCTCAGATCATGACCTGAGCCAGAAACAAGAGTGGAACACTTAATCAACTGAGCCACCCAGGCACCCTAAAACTATTCCTTATTGAATGGTCTTGACATCATTATCAAAACTCAGTTGAACATGGATGTAATAAAGGTTTTACTTCTGGATGATCGATTTTATTCTATTGATCTATATTATGGAATAAGTGTAGCTTTATAGCAACATTTGAAATCAGAATGTGTGAGTCTTCCTTCCTACTTAGTTTTTTTCCTACATTATTTGGCCATTTGAAATGTTTTGCAATTTCATATGAATTTTAGTATCAGTTTGTCCACTCCTGAAAATAAGTCAGTTGAAATTTTAATAGGGAATGCATTGCAATCTCTGGATTGACTTGAATCTACAGATCAATTTAGGAAGTATTGCCATCTCAGCAATATTATGTCTTCTGATCCATGAACACAGAAGGTCTTTCCATTTTCTCAGGTCTTCTTTAATTTCTTTCAGTGATGTCTTACAGATTTCAACATACACATCTTTTACCTCCTTGGTTAAATTCACCACTAGGTATTTTACTCATTTCAGTGCTATAGTAAATGGAATTGTTTACTCAATTTCATTTTTGGATCTCTAGTATACAGAAATAAAAGTGATTTTTTGTATGTTGAATTTATATCTTGTGATTTTACTAAATTATTTTTTAGCTCACATTATCTATGTGTGTGTATTCTTTAGGGATTGTTATATTTAAGATAATGTCATCTACTAATAGGGATAGTTCTACTTCTCCTGTTCCAATATGAATGCCTTTTTTTTCCTCAACTAATTGTCATGGCTAGAATTTTTGGTACAGTGATATGTAGAAGTGGTGAGAATGACATTTTTGTTTATGATATTAGAGGGAAATATTTCAGTTTTTCACCATAGAGTATGATATTAGCTGTAAGTTTTTCACTGAAACTCAATAAGAATCAAGTTGAAGAAGTTACCTTCTATAGCTATTGATGTTTTTATCATGAAAGAGTGTTGGATTTTTGTCAAATGCTCTTTTCTGTATAAATTAAGATGATCATATTTTCTTCATTCTATTACTATGGTATGATTTTTCTTTATTACTTGGTATAATATATTGATTGATTTTTTTATGTTGAACCACCTTGCACTCCAAGGATAAATCCCACTTGGTCATTGTATATCAACCTTTTAATATGCTTTTGAATTTGGTTTGCTAGTATTTTCCTTAGGAATTTTGCATGTATATTTATAAGGGATATTGGTTTGTAATTTTTTTCTTGTGATGTCTTTTAAGATTTTATTTATTAGAAAGAGAAAGCATGCAAGTGGTGGGGGGCAGGGGGAGCAGAGGGAGAAGGAGAGAGCACTCCCCCCCCCGCCCCCCCATGTGGAGCCTGATCTCACAACCCTGAAATCATGACCTGAGCCAAAATCCAGAGTCAGACACTTAACCGACTGAACCACCCAGGTGCCCCTCTTGTGTGAGGTATTTATCTGGCTTTGGAGTCTAAGTAATGCTGGCCTCATGAAATAATTTAGAATGTGCTTTTTCCTCTTCTACTTTTAGAAGAGTTTCAGAAGAATTGGTGTTAATTCTTCTTTAAGTGTTTGGTAAAATACACTGGTGAAACCATCTGATCCTGACTTTTTTTTTTCCACCGGAAAGCTTTCAATTACTGATTCAATCTTTTTGTTTATTATAAGTCTTTGGAGATGTCTACTGTCTACTTCTTGAGTCAATGTAGGTAATTTGTGTATTTCTAGGAATTAGTCCATTCCATTTAGGTTATCTAATTGTTTTGTCATAGAGTTGTTCATAGAATTCTCTTATAATCTTTTTTATTTTGTAAAGTTGCTAGTAATGTCTTTGCATTCCTGATTCAGTAATTAATATGAGTTTTCTTCCTATTTCCTTATCAGAGTAAATAAAAGTTTGTCAATTTTGTTTATCCTTTCAAAGAACCAACTGTGGTTTGCCTATTGTCTCTATTGTTTCTCTATTATTCATTTCATCTTATTCCTCTCTAAAATTTATTATTTCCTTCCTTCAGCTTTCTTTGGATTTAGTTTGCTTTTTATTTTCTAGTTTCTTTTTTTTTTTTAATTTTCTAGTTTCTTACATTGGGAAGTTATTGATTTGATATATTTATTCTCTTTTGAATAAAGGCATTAGCAGTTATAAATTTCTCTCAAAACATCACATTTGCTAAAACTCGTAAGCTTTGGTATGTTGTATTTTCATTTAAATTTATCTCGGATTATTTTCTAATTTCTTATGTGATTTCCTCCTTAACTCATTGGTTGTTTAAGAATGTGCCATTTAATTTCCACATATTTGTTAATTTTTCAGATTTCCTTGTTATTAATTTCTAATGCCAACCTACTGTGGTCAGAGAAGATACTTTGTATGATTTTAATCTTTTTTAATTTATTATGACTTTTTGGCCTGATTTGTGTCTATCCTGAAGAATGTTCTCTGTGCACTTGAGAAGAATGTATAATCTGCTATTGTTGGTGGAGTGTTCTCTATATGTCTGTTAGATCTAGGTGACTCATGATGTTCTTAAAGCCCTTAATTGTATTATTGCCTGTCTAGATAGTTGATCCATTTTTAAAATCAGGGTGTTGAAGTCTCCAACCATTATTGTAGAACTAACTCTGTTTCTCTTCTCAGTTTTGTTAATATTTGCTTCATACATTTTGAGGCTCTGTTTTTTGGTGCATATGTATTTACAAATATCAGTATTTTGATGAATTGACAGTTTTATAATTCCATAATGTCTTTCTTTGTCTCTTTTAACAAATTTTGTCTTAAAGTATTTTTTATCTGATATTAACATATCCATTCCAGCTCTCTTTTGGTCACTATTTGAATGAGATATCTTTTTCCATTATTTTAGTTTAACCTATTTGTTTCTTTGGGTCTAAAATGAATCTCTTGCAGACAACATACAGTTGGATCTCGTTAAAAATCTATCCTGCCATCTGTCTTTTGGTTGGAGAACTTAACCAATTTACATTTAATGTAATTGTAAGGAAGGACATACTTCTATGATTTTGACATTTGTTTTTATATATCTTTTATCATTTTTATTCCTCAATTCCTCCATTACTGTCTGCTCTTATGATAAATCAGTGTTTTCTAATCCCCCATTTTTATTCTTTCATTTTTTCCTGTATTGGTTATTTTCTCTTTTTTAAAAGATTTTATTTATTTATTCATGAGAGATACATAGAGAGAGGCAGAGACACAGGCAGAGGGAAAAGCAGGCTCTTTGCGGGGAGCCTCATGCAGGACTCCATTCCAGGACCGAAGGATCACACCTGAGCTTAAGGCAGACGCTCAACCACTGAGCCACTCAGGTGCCCCTATATATTTATTTTCTTAATGATTGCCCTAGTGATTACAATTAACATTCGAAAAATATAATAACCTGGTTTAAATTAATACCAACTTGCTTTTAATAGTACAAAAACCTGGCTATATATCACTCTGCCCTCCCTCTTCTTTTACACTGTTAGTGTCAAAAATATAATCTTGCAACATTGTGTACCCATCAACATAGATTTATACTTATTATTGTCTTTTAAGTTATGTAAGAAAATAAGAACATAATAAACCGGGAATGCCTGGGTGGCTCAAAGGTTGAGTATCTGCCTTTGGCTCAGGGTCCTGGTCCCCCATGGGGGACCTGCTTCTCCCTCTGCCTATGTCTATGCCTCTCTCTGTGTGTCTCTCATAAATAAATAAAATCTTTTAAAAAATTAAAAAGAACATTACAAACTGAAACTACATTAATATGGACTTTTATATTTATTTCTTTGGTTACCTTTACCAATGTTCTTCATTATTTCACGTGAATTTCAGTCTAGTGTCTTCTATTTCAGCTAAAGGACTTCCTTTAGTATTTCTTTAGAGCCTATCTCCTAGTGATGAACTCTCTCAATTTTATCTGGGAATATCTTAATTTTTCCTTCATTTTTGAAAGACAGTTTTGTCAGGCATAGAATACTTTGTTGACAAGATTTTTTTTTTTTTTTCATTTTAGTATTTTGAATATGTTAGCCCACAGCCCTCTGGCCTCCATGGTTTCTGATAAGAGAGTAGATTTTAATCTTACTAAGAATCCCTTGTATGTAATGGGTCTTTTCTCAGATTGCTTTCAATATTTTCTCTTCATGTTAGCTTTCAACAGTTTGATTATAATGTATCTGAAGGGTGAGTCTCTTTGAGTTCATCCTACTTTGATTACTTGAGCTTCTTGAATATGTAGATTTAAGTCCGTAATTAAATTTGAGAGATTTCAGTCATTATCTCTTCAAATGTTCCTTTTGGCTTTTTTCTCTTGTCTTTCTGGAACTCCCAGTTTATAAATATTGATATTCTTAATAGTGTGTCACAGGTCTCTTAGGCTATGTTCATTACTCTTCATTTTATTTTCATTTCTGCTCCTCACACTGTATAATCTCAATTGACCTATATTCGAATATACTAACTCTTTATTCTACATGGTCAAATCTTCAGTTAAATCCTTTTAGTGAATTTTTCATTTCAGTTATTGTACTTTTTAACTCCAGAATTTCTATTTGTTTCCTTTTTATAATTTCTATCCACTTATTGATATTTTTTATTTAGTGAAATATCATTCTTTCTTTAGTTCTTTGTGCATGATTTTCTTTAGCTTTTTGACCATATGTAATACAGTTGAAGTCATTGTCTAGTAAGTACAATGCCTGGGGGATCCCTGGGTGGCTCAGCGATTTAGCACTTGCCTTTGGCCCCGGGGTGTGATCCTGGAGTCCCAGGATGGAGTACCACATCAGGCTCCCTGCATGGAGCCTGCTTCTCCCTCTGCCTGTGTCTCTGCCTCTCTCTCTCTGTGTCTCTCGTGAATAAATAAATAAAATCTTAAAAAAAAAAATAAAGTACAATGCCTGGGTTTCCTCAGAAACAGTTTCCATATTCTTTTTTTTCATATGGACCACACACTCATTTCTTTGCATTTTTTTTTTGAAAACTGGACTTTTTGAATATTATAATATAATCTGGAATCAAATTCTTCATCCCCCCCTAGCATTTATTTTTGTTCCTTGTTGTGGTTGCTGTTGTTTGTTTACTGGCTTTTCTGAACTAATTTTGTAATATCTGTATCTTTTGTTATATATACCAATTGAAGTCTGTTCTGTTGATTTAATAATGAGCTAATGATTTAACAGAGATTTCCTTACAGCCTTGAACAAATAAAACTTTTTAAAATTTCTTATTTTTTGCACATGACTTTGTGTGTATATGTATATGTTGGCACATGCTTTCAACACTCAGGCACTTTACAACTTTGCCTTAGACTTTATTTCCTCTTGTGCAGAGCCTTAGGTCAGCAAGATATGAAAATTTAAGGCCTTATATATATTCTGAGCATTTTTCAGCTTTCTAGATGCCTGGGAATAAAGAGAAGCTTTTCAAAGCCTATTTTGCCCAGCAGATCTCATTCCCCAGCCTTTCTTCCTTTTTTATTTAGTCTGTTGTTTGTCTTAACCATGATCCCTTGTCCCAGGTGGCATCAAGCAATCCATTTTCCTTTAAATATCTTAGTCAAATGACCCTCAGGTTACTACCTCAGCCATGGGAGGGTTCCCACAGGAGAAATAAAGCAGGCCCTTTGAAATGCAAATGAAAGGTACAATGAGATATCACAACACATCTTCAGAATGGCTAAAATTAAAAACACAGGAAACAATTGTTGGCAAGGATGTGAGGTAAAAGGAACAATCTTGCAAACTGGTACAGCCACCATAGTAAATAGAATGGAGGCTCCTCAAAAAGTTGAAAATAGAACTACCCTATGATCTAGTAATCACACTATTGGGTACTTACCCAAAAAAATACAAAAACACAAATTCAAAGGGATACACACACCCCTATATTTATTGCAGCATTACTTACAATAGACAAATTATGAAAGCAATCCAATGTTCATCAATAAATGACTAGATACAGAAGATGTGGTATTATATGTAATGGAATATTATTTGGCCATAAAAAGAATAAAATCTTATCATTTGCAATTATATAGATGGAGCTAGAGAGCATAATGCTAAGCAAAATAAATGAATCAGAGACAAAAATAACATGATTTCACTCATATGTGGAATTTAAGAAACAAAATAAATGACTAAAGGAAAAAAGAGAGAGAGAGAAATCAAGAAAAAGACTCGACTCTAGAGAACAAAATGGTCACCAGAGGGGAGATGGGATTAAAGAATACACTTAACATGATGAGCACTGAGTAATGTATAGACTTGTTGAATCACTATATTGTACACCTGAAACTAATATAACACTGCACGTTAACTGTACTGGAATTAAAAATAAAGGCAGGCCCTTTGAACTAGTCTTCCAGGGAGCCTCCAGAAAGGTCAAAATGAACAACCACAATTTTTTTAAGAATAAAGCCCATTGTGTTCGCGTATTCCCCTGTCCTGGGAATGCAGTCTGTTATCTCTAAGTTCACTACTGAACTGGGTAATGGGAGATCGGACACTGGATAGAACAGTGTTTTAAAATGTTAGAAAACTCTTTTACTCAGATTCAGCTCTTCTTTTGGTTAAGCATCCCCCTGGTTGCTATAAGCTTTTGATTCTCTTCCAGGATTCCAAAAAAGTTGATTCTAATAGTTTTTGCCACCTTATTCATTGTTTTTATGGATGGATGGAGTTGCAGGGTTCTTTATGCCTCTACTTTTGCTAATACCATTTCCCAAAACCATTATATTTTAATTGCCTTTTCATTTATGTTTACTAAATTATGATGAGGCTGAGACCAGGTAGATACCGCGTTTGCATTTCTAATAAGTTTACAGATGATGTAGATGATGATGGTTTGGAACCACTGGCCTAAAGCAAGCAATATCTATAAACTGAGCCATGAAAGAATAAGTAGGAATTAGCTAAATTAGGGGTAGTATTGTGGGGGGAAGAGCAGTGAGGAAAGCTGAAGGCAAAGGTTCAGACAGAGGAGACTTGGATGTAGTGCACAGGGACCTGCAAGTCTGTAGGAAAAGGAGAGTGATGAGAGATGAGGCTGCCAAGGCAGGAAGAAGCGATATTCAAAGGCATTCAGAGGCCTTTGACCATACTAAAGAGCTAGGTTTTGGGTGGAGAGCCACTGAAGGACTATAAAAAGGGAGCAACATGATCAGAAGTGATCATTGTGGCTTCAGTGTAGGGTGTGGACTGAAGGTGGGCAAGACCAATAAGTAGACTGTAATTAGCTACTGTAGGAGCAGGTTGATGACCAGGAGCTATAGAGTAGCAATGAAGATGGAGAAAAAAAAAAAAAGATTTGAAAGATATTTAAGAGGTAGAAATTAAATTCTTGAACACTCATTTCATGTCTGGAATGTAGGCGAGGGAAAAAAATAAAGTTTATTGGTAGGTTTCTGCTTTGATCCATTAAGTGTAATAGTCACGGGAGCAAGGAAGGCTAGAGGAACGAGGAATGGAGAGAGGGATGATTTAATCTGGGGACCTGTTGAGGTCTAGTGAGTCACTGAGTAGAGGGATTTTGAGCTCAGGAGAGACATCTAAACTAAGGCACAGATTTGGGACTTGCCAATACATAGATAACTGAAACAGAGAAATAGACGGAATTCCCTGGGTACAACAGGTACAGCAAGAAATAGATCTAGATGGCTACATTTAGGAGATTGTTGAGAAACACCGCCACTTAAGGGCAAACCTGGGGAAGAGGAGTCTGTGTTAGAGACTACAAAGTTGCTAACAGAGAAACGGGAAGAAAATCAGGAGAACATGACAGAATGGAAGCCAGTGCTTTAGCCATGCTGAAAGCTGGAAAGAGATCAAGTAAAATAAGGAGTAACAATATCAATTAGATATTTGAAGAAGGTAATTAATAACCTAAGTATAACTCCTGACAGTAAAGTTTCATGAATTCAAACCAGAAATATATAGGAAGTGAAAAAGTAGAAGCAGATAATATAGTGACAGCCAGTTCGTGTGTTGCCCTTTTCATTGTTTCAACATGATTTGTATGACTTTATCTGCTATTAATAATGAGAACAGAATGTATTTTTAAATATACTTTTTTATGTTAAATTCTGGGAATTTCTTGCTGTCTTCTTGTATATATTACTGCTTTCCTTCAGAAATAGTGAAATTTTCTGAACAGATAGGTAGACTGAAGATTTATCTTTGAAATAACAGTAGAAAAAGTAATTAAGAATTTTAATGATTGTATTTTTTTCCTACAGTTGTATTTCATATAAATGCATATCTAAGGATTTTGTTTTCAGAAGTTGGTTTCCAGGGAATGAACCCATATAAACTAACAAGAGCTTGTTTTTTAAATATATGGTAGAATTTTCTCATTTTATTTTAAGGCAATGCTAGAAAAATTCAACTTATTCCATTTTACCAAAACCAATATCCTGAAATGCTTAGGCAAAGGTACAGAATCGCTTTAGTATATTTCCCAGAATTCAAAAACCAGTAAAATCACTAACACAAGACTCATGACAGCTTTTGCTTTGGTTTTTCATCCCTGGAAATGAGATTATGGGACCTGTGATGATCTTGAATTCTCAGACCATGCAGTAAATACCCAAAGGGTCACCTGGAAAACATGAAAATTTATGATAATTTAGAATTGGGATTTATTGACTAAAAGATTATCCAACTGGGATCATACAGATTTCTTCTGAAAATGCAATGTGTATTTCCTGCTCTGTATTTTGTTATGTGATTTCCTTCAGCTGGAATATCTCCTTATATCTTTTCCACTTTCCTCAATTTCTATTGGTATCCATCAAAGTCCAGGTCAAATACCACCTATTTTATTAGATTACTACACTGACTATGTACATAAAACATAGAACATATGCTATTCCTTTTTTATTTAGTCTGTTGTTTGTCTTAACCATGATCCCTTGTCCCAGGTGGCATCAAGCAGTTATTTGCATATTTATTTCTAGTTAGACTGTAAACTTCTAGGACTATATCTTATTCTTCCATGTTGCCCCGCATAATGCCCAGCATATGATTATCACTATATAAATATTTGCTCGTTATACTTATATTTCAGTTATTTATATATGATTGTCACTATATAAAAAGTCATTCATTATGCTTATGTATTCAGTGTCTAGTACTAAAGAATTCTCCTTTTTCTGCCTAGCCAAAATATAGAAGACCATAAAAATGGGCCAGATTTCCTCTTTTGAGTTCCTAGTCATTCAAAATTTAGAATTCATTCAGGTATACCCAGAGACAATTATGTGTACATAGTGGCTGCAAGTTTCTCCTGCAGAAAATAAAATTGACACTGGCAAAAAATAATAATAATGATAATAACGACAATTTTTTAAATGTCTCTTATTTCTAAGAGTTCTCTGAATTTTTTGATCTGCTAATTATAATAGAAGGCTTCTTATAGGGTTAATCATTGACCAATAAGTTGATTAACTTGTTTAAAGCAAAAAAGCATTAAAGAAGTGTATAAGAGGCTGTGACTTAAAACACACAAATAATCATTTACCAACTTTTTAAAAGATTTATTTATTTCAGGGAGAGGGGGAGGGAGAGAGAACATGAGTAAGGTCAGGGGCCAAAGGAAAGGAAGAGAAATTCTCCCACTGACTCTGAACTGAGCACAGAGACCCACACGAGGTTCAATCCCAGAACTCTGACATCATGACGTGAATCAAAATCAGGAGTCAGATGCTTAACTGACTGAGTCACCCACGTGCTCCTCACTTACCAATACTTTTGAGGAAAAACTTCTTTGACTATGGGTCAGGTATTTGGAGTGCATTATTCTCTTTCTAACATAAATTACTATAATCATTATTTACTGTTCAGTGTTGGTTCTTTAGATAAAAGTGTAAATCTAAATATTTTTAAAGTAATCTGAGTATAGACTTTCTAGATTCTTGTTTATTGACCACTCCAATAAACTAAAATTTCCTCATTTTCCCCTCAGTTAAAAGCCTATTTAATGACTTGCCGACATGGAGTCTTTCCAAAGCATTCGAGATAGATTATTTTATTTTATTTTATTTTATTTTGTTTTGTTTTATTTTTATTGGAGTTCAATTTGCCAACATATAGCATATCACCCAGTGCTCATCCTGTCAAGTGCCCCCCTCAGTGCCCATCACCCAGTCACCCCAAACCCTCGCCCACCTCCCTTTCCACTACCACTTGTTTGTTTCCCAGAGTTAGGAGTCTCTCTTGTTCTTTCTCCCTCACTGATATTTCCACTCATTTTCTCTCCTTATTTTATACAAATAAGTCTTTTTTTTACATCATGAGTAATTATTTTATTCGTAATTTAGTTAAATTATATAAGGTGATAACAATGGGCACGATTTGGGGACAAATACAACTGATTTCTTAACAAGTAGCAATTCCCCTGGTTGGAGCAAAAGCGTTTGAGGCACACTAGACAGAGCTAGCAAGTTAGCTGCCAGTACTAGCATTTACATGGCATGGGCAGTACTCAATATGTTTTACCTAGGGAATGGAGAATAGCCGTTAATCTGGTGAACTAGTAAAATGGTACTAGAGTAAAAAGAGCTACTATCCTCTTATTTTATACTAATATCTTTCTGACATTGTTCCACAGAAAAGTTAAGTGTAGGTATTTTATTCAGAATTAAATAACTTCACCCTTTGTGTTAGCTGAAGGACAATGGAGTTAAAGGTATAGGGAAGAAGGATAAATAAAAGTCTGCTGTAAAATAACTTTCTTTGTTGGATGTATTGTGTTGATTCAGGAAGAGCTACCAAAGGTCTATAGAGAGAAAAAAAAAAGTATAATACATCTAGGCTATTTCAAGTATGCATGTTTCATTTCTAATTTCATCCCGATCTTCTTCCTTAATATAGTGATCTTAATTCAGTTACCCTAGTATTTAAATACCTCTCTCATTGTTTTCATGTTTATTTCATTATTTTTTTTGGTAATGTGATAAAATAATTACAAAGGGAAATCAATTTGTATAATTTTCACGGGATGCCTGGGTGGCTCAGCCTTCGACCCAGACTGTGATCCTGGAGTCTGGGGATCGAGTCCCACATCAGGCTCCCTGCATGGAGCCTGCTTCTCCCTCTGCCTATGTCTCTGCCTTTGTCTCTCTTCTCTCTGTGTATCTCATGAATAAATAAATAAAATCTTTAAAAAAAATAATTTTCAGAAAATGCCTTTCATGTTATTCTATTGTAAAAAATTAACTGGTTCAGGGAAGTTTTTGGCTTAGTATAATAGTGTGAAATCTAGCTACTTATTTTCAAGACTAGTTTTGATCCCTTGGAAATCTTGTTTGAGCCAGTTTGCCTCTGGATCCTTTTTTTTTAAGATCTTGAGTATGTTCCCTAAAATATTAAGACACACTCAAAATAATTTCATCCTGTACAAATCTGTTGACTCACTGCCATCTAAAGTAGAATATCTGTTTTGCTATTGGAAGATAAAAACTAGAATGAAATTAAGTGAAAATAAAAGCAATACTGTTTCTAGGTTTTTTTTTTTTTTCATGTTAAAACTCTGCATAAGTAGGTTTTTGGTGGGCTTAAACTTCACCTAGAAGAATCAAATAATATGGAGTTTTTCTGAGTGCTAAGTTTGCCTTCACATTTTGATGTTTTGCTTTTCCAGGGTTTTGAAGGTGTTTCTTTCACGAACAGCCCAGCGGATTCCATATATGACTGGTGGACGGGTCATGAGGATGCTGGCAGTAATGCTCCTGGTAGTATTTTGGTTTCTTGTTGGCTGGACTTCGTCTGTTTGCCAGAATTTGGAGAGGCAGATTTCACTTATTGGCCAAGGGCAAACATCTGATCACCTCATCTTCAATATGTGCCTCATTGAGCGCTGGGATTACATGACAGCAGTTGGTATGTGGTCACTTATTTTGTGCGTTGTCTGGTCCTATTTCCTAAAATAGACTTCTTTAGAAGCCTTACCATACCCTTTTACAAAACTGAAAGGGATTTCACCTAATATGGTTTGGGTAAAACAATATCATGAAAAGGACAATGACATGTGAAATGCAGACTTTTTCTGAGTTTCCATTCTTTTTCAAAGGTATGTAGCTTTGTTGAGAAAATGTGGTCAAGTAAATTAGGAAGGAGAAATGCAGCAAATAAAAACAACTACTTCTTACAAAGAAAATTTCTGTTTTCCACCTTATCAGTGTATTCCCATTGTATTAACAATAGCTGTTTTCTTGATTTATTTCTTTAATTGGGAGGGGAAAAAAGGGAAACATACTAGTATTTTTTATATAGTTTAGGTCCTGTGATATTTCAGACTAGGGATGCAGGGCACATTTTGAGTAGAGATCTTCCCTGCAAAAATTTTAATTAATCTATGGCTCTTCTAAAGATAATTTATTAGGACTTCTCTGGAGGTCCAGTATTCCACAAAAATGAAGCCATGCTCCTTGGGGTTGGTGAGAGACTGTTCCATGCCTGAGAAACTGGAGAACTTGGAAGAACCACATGACATCTTAGGCCAGAAGCATAGGTTTTTCTGGCACCTTGATTTTTTGAAAAATGAGGAGGAGAAATCAATAGAAATTTTTCTGTTGTTAACATTAGGCTAGCTTAAGCCAAGCCTCTAAAGATACAAAAAATAATGAAAACAAATTTTTATTATTTTGTTGTCATTCCCCTCAGCAAACCACAGGACAAATCTTATTTTTATTTGGCAGTGAGTCTAATTCCTATTTTCTGCCCCCCCCCATATTTGGCAATTTGTTGGTTGAATATTCACATTTAGTGTTTTGCTAGAAGTTAATAACAGATATATTTAGTTTACAATTTAAATGTAATGATATTTTTCCTGGGCAAGATATTTCAGGAATTTTATAGGCCTGATATCCATAATAATGAAGCAATTGTGAGTATATAAAAAGAATGGTTATAATGATAATTTGTAAAGCCAACCTTCATTATTTTGATCAATATCAAAAACATACCAGAAATTATCAATAGATATGTATCAGTAGATATCAATATTGAAGATAAAACTTAGAAGTTATCTGATTCTGACTTAAGTATAGATATAAATAAATTGTATAGGTATAAAATTTCTACTCAATAGAAACCTCTAAAGTTGTTTTACATTCTTCAATCCAAGTTAACCAAACTAGGAAAAATCATTTTCCCACATTACTGTGAAGAAAAGCCCACTATATTTCTTTTCTGTTTTATAATACTCAAAATACATGCTTCATCATGGGTAGGGAATAAACAAGCAGAAACCATGGCCTATTTACCTAGCATTATCTGTATTTTGTATACCTTGGTTTTGAGATATATTGAAGGCCTTTTAAAATGTTCTTTTACATTCTGAAGAAAATGACATTTATGGTCTCCTGTCTCTATGTAGAAATAAATAGGAAAATATAGCTGACAGTAACCTGCAATTTATTCATTAAAAACTTTATATATAAGTAAAAGTTTCATACAGTAAACAAGACCCACTGAGTAAATTTCTTTAATGCTATGTTGAACACTTTGCAGGAGACATAAAATGTATGAAATTTCTGTTCCTCTTATCAAGTAGCTTACCATTGGTTTATATAAATAAATGGGAATTGTTAAAAGTTATTTTAAAAAAACAAAATTATGTGGTAAAGACTCTTGGTACAATAGTTCAATAAAGGAAGACAACAGTTTGGACCAGAACCCAGGAATCTTTAAAGGGAAGTTCTTTGAGCCATGGATAACACAGGTTATTGTAAAGTGGTACAGAAAACATTCCCTTTGATAGGAATAGTGGTAGAGGTGGATGGAAATTATATTTCCTTAGAAGGAAATGTCCATCTAAGAAAGATTATGTTGGAATACATTGTGATTAATTCTGGATAGTTAGGTTTATTGTGGGTCTTGAAAACCTGTTAAGGAATTTGGAGAACCAGAAATGTGATATGATAAATCAGTAAAGTCAATATAGATTGCCTTTAGGAGAGAGAGAGGGAAGGAGGGAGAGAGAAAGAGAGAATAGACCGACCAATTAAATTCATGGGTTTAGGAGGGAGAATCATTAGAAGGGAGAAAGAGCAGTGGTTCTCAAAAGTGGTCCCAGAATCGATGGCAGCAGCACACCTGGCAACTTGTTAGAAATGTGCATTCAGCGGCCCACCTACAGACTTTATAGGTCAGACACTGGAATCGTGGGGCCCCACAGTTTGTGTTTAACAAGCCCTCTAGGTAATTCTGATGCTACTCTAAAGTGTAGAACTACTGACTTGAAGGAAATAATCAGATGAACTTACTAGAATATATATCACTTATCCTAACTTTGCTCTGGGCATTCCATGATACTCTGTTTCCCTGATCAATCACTAGAATATTCTTCACAATGATTATTTCAAGTCTTGTATTGCCTCCCCTTTTACACCTCCAAACTAACTAATATTCTTTTTTTCTCTTAAAAAAGTAAGATAGCAATCAGACATCAGTTGTCTTCCAATTCTTGTCAACATATCTGTAAATCTTCCTATATTCCTTCCCATTCTTATCCACCCCCCATGACCTAAACTAACTCTTGTGCCATGCTCATTCAACATTAACCCCCTTATCTCCAGTGACCTGTCTCACTTTCTATGACTTTCCTGTCATCTGAAACTCCCCTACCTCCCAAATCTCTCATTAAAGAATTCCATTCTGACCACAACTTTCTGTCTTATGTTATTTGTTTAACTACTTTGGCTGCAATAGCTCTTTATATTCATGGGCTATTTTTATTGTGTTTTACTGCCATTAAATTCTGCTTTCCTCCAAAGATACAGCTTACCAGGTAGCAAATTTTTCTACTAGCAAAGATGAAAACACATGAAAAAAGTAGGCATTCTTTAAATATAGTAATTCTGGATAATACCAGAGAAGAGAATGCACAGAGAGCAGGGAGGACTATGAGCCCACCTTCCTGGAGAGCCTGAGGTAGGTGGTATAAGAGAGAATAGCTTGAGATCCAGAGCTTGGGAGGGCTACAGAATGCAGTTCCTTGGACACTAAGCAGGTCTCAGTTACAGTAAGAAGAGAGAGAGAAGCTAAGAGAAGAGATTGTTATGGTGGGAAGATCTAGGTCATGGCTCTAGGACTGAGTTAAAAGTAGTAAAACTTGAGAGGCAGGCATTAAAATAATACTCCCACAGGTGTTAAATGATAATATTAGGGTCTCAGAAAATAAAAGACAAGTGACAGGGTGCAGAGACTCAAGAGGCGAGAAAAAGTTGAAAGGTGGTGATGGTGGCGGTGGTTTTGTTAGCTCCAGGCTCTGTTTCCATCCTATAAACTACTAGAACACCTTCGTTTCAACACTTTTCCTGCAGTGACACATTTCTCTAAAGAAAAGTCGAGACACATGGTTTAACAAATAGGAACAAATATTTGAAATTAGGACTCTCTTAAAAGAATCAGAGACATGTGGTTGCTATGATTTTTTTTCACACTACCCTACAGCAATTCCATTTATTTATCTTTCACATATCTTACATTTTTCTTTCTAGTGCGTGTAGCACTAGATATTCTGTATTTAACCTCTCTTAATTTAATGTTTTCTAATGTGCGGCAGATGCTTCTTTTCAGTTCTCTTTATATATTTCTATAAGTAGCATGTTTGCCCTTAGATTTTTTTATACTCAGACTGTTATTCAAGAATAAATTCTTGTATCTTCAGTCAGCCAAGAAGAAACCTGTACTAAAAGCTAAATTATTCCATTTCCTAAGTGGAAATGTTTCTATATAGGGGACAGGCTGCAGAGAAGCAATAGATAGGTTTTACCTTGAGGCTGTGAAAATCATTGTCAGGAAGCTCTGTACACTTAGATTAGGTCAGGAGTCAATTTAGAAAAAAAAAGAGAAAGTGGTGGTTAATACATTTATAAACATGCATTCTGGATTAGCTTTACCTATCAAAAAAGGATCTATTTTTTAAAAATACAAATTAAAGAGTCACTTGAAAGAGTGCAATACTTGTCTTCCCACTGAAGTAGAACTCTATTTAGAAATGTGGGTCATAAGTGTAAAGAATGGGTCTATTCTGTTTTTGCTCACTGTGCAGGGCACCTCCAAAACTGCTCAGACAGGTGATTTGCCTGCCACAAATGTTTCAGACCAGGTTTAGAAACTGCTTGGAAAAATCTCCAAACCTCTATGAGACTCAGTTTCTACTTTGAGGAAATATGTGAAAACATAGAAAGGGAGAAAAGATGACTTTCAGAATCCCATTGTTATTTAAATATGTTTATAATTTTCAATTATCATGTTTGCCCTGTATAAAAAATTGTGAGGTCACCTTTAAATGGAAAACAAATAAAGGTGTAAACATTGCAACTATAAAAGACAGATGAACAGGCAATGTGAAAAGTGTTTTATAGGCCCAATAGTTTGGGAGTTTTTTAATGATTTTTTAAAATCTGGTGAGAAATGAACTTCAAATTGTGGACGTTTCAGAATATTTCTGGATCAGACTAAATTCCTATAAAGACTTAAAGTGCTATACTGCTTTGAAAATCATCTATTAGAAAGATAATACTGTAGTACTTATACTATTCATTTATCACGTGGCTCAGCACTTTGAATTTTTCTGAGTATGTTTAAATATATTATCTGCCATTCATATTCTTCTATCTCCTCATCCCTCCTTTCTCTCCCAACCTGGTAGTTCTAACACTCCTCAACACCATTACTTAGCTTGTTCTCAGTATATCCCTGACACCTAACAAAGTATCTGTCAGCTCTTGATAAATATTTGCTGAAAGAATAAAGGATGAGCTCAGCTCCCTTTATCTTATAATATTTTCTATGGTCAGAATTACACCAGTTGACGAAACATTTAAAGCTAAAATTCTAGGGGTTACACAATTGTCCCCACATTCATTTTAATGGTAAAGTGTATGTTCAGATTTTGAGAGGTATTTTTGAGCAAGTTACAGAAACTAAATTGGCAATCCTTAGCCTTTTTATGAATTCTATCCCTGACTTGTCCAATAGTCAAAATAAGTGAATGGCATAAAGCTGGCTAGCAAATCAGAATTATAATTTTCAAAATATCACATGATGCATTTATAAATATTGAACTGGAATGAAACTGATACGCTCTTGATTATTATATTATTTGACCATCCTTTTGGAGCTATGTAAAGGATAAGGGGGTTGAGACTAGAAACATTCTTCTGAATAAAGGGAGAAAGCAAATAAACATGCTTGGGAGTAGGAATCTCCAATTTTTTTCTAAATCTATTTACCCTATTTAGTAAGTTGGTAATCAGTTGTGCATGTTCAGGATTTTGCACAATAGCAATAAAATTTTTCATGGCTAAAAGTTAAGACTCTTACCCTAGGGGTTTCCTAATTTATTGGTAAAAACTGACAATTGAGTAGAATTAACTTCTTATACCTGAATTACCTTCATAATGTCATCGCTAGGATAAGGAAGACTACATCTTTTACACCTGGATTTAGTGCTTGTGGGTAGAGTCCTCCAGTATGGGGCTTCCAGGTTTGGAATACATAAATTTAATAAAGGTGGTGATACAATGCTTAGTTAGTTGGTTAGCAGTCAGTTTCTAACTACACATTCACAGCATAAACTGAAGATGGGGAAACAGTAGGATGACTAAGATAAGTTGGAATAAGTGAGCAGATTCTTACCTTATCTATAAGAAACAATAAGGTAGCAAAAGGATGACTAATAGATAGATCATAATGTCAAGGATATGTGGAACTTCTATTCCACGGCTAAATCAGACTTTAGTTCAGACTTAGGTAAGCACATTTCTGTTTGGTTACTTCTAGGTAATGATAATCTAATGTGATTTAAAAGGGACATAATTGGGCAGCCTGGGTGGCTCAGAGGTTTAAGTGCCTGCCTTTGGCCCAGGGCATGATCCTGGAGTCCTAGGATCGAGTCCCATGTCGGGCTCCCTGCATGGAGCCTGTCTCTCCCTCTGCCTGTGTCTCTGCCTCTGTGTGTGTGTGTGTGTGTGTGTGTGTGTGTGTGTGTGTGTGTCTCCCATGAATAGATAAATAAAATCTTTAAAATTAGGGGGTCGGGGACATAATTGAGACTAAGGCTAGTTTGCTGCCTTCCTTAACTGAGCACAAGAATATACACAAAAAGTTCTATCCATCTTTCTATTTACCTTCTCTTATTCTACATATCTTTCTATATCGCTGTTGTGGCCTAATTCTCAATCACACTGACGTGATTTAATGACTATTCCTTGACAAGGACTCTTATAAATCAAGATCTTTGCCCATGTCTTCATAGTTGTGAAAAGTCCACCAGTATATGAAGTATCTTATGGTTTTGGAAACTTCTTAGAGCTTGACATCCCTTGCTATATATTTTATTCACCAACTTTGAAAGAAAGACATAGAGAAAAATCTAGCAAACAGGTATTATAAGCTTGGGTTCACATTCCATTTGGGAATTTTTTAATATTTGGTTGTTTAAGATAATACCAATATGGATTCCCCCACTGTTCTAAAGTTCTAATTCATTTCCATGAATTTCACATGGGATGTTTTCGCTGTAGAAAATGTAATCTTTGGGATGCCTGGGTAGCTCAGTGGTTGAGCATTTGCCTTGGCCTCAGAGTGTGATCCCAGAGTTCCAGGATCAAGTCCCACATTGGGCTCCCTGCAGGGAGCCTGCTTCTCCCCCTGCCTATGTCTCTGCCTCTCTCTCTGTGTCTCTCATGAATAAATAAATAAAATCTTAAAAAAAAATAAAATGTGGGATCCCTGGGTGGCGCAGCGGTTTGGTGCCTGCCTTTGGCCCAGGGCGCGATCCTGGAGACCCGGGATCGAGTCCCATGTCGGGCTCCCGGTGCATGGAGCCTGCTTCTCCCTCTGCCTATGTCTCTGCCTCTCTCTCTCTGATGTGACTATCATAAAAAATAAATAAAGCAGAAAAAAAAAAAAGATAAGGGATAAACAAACTATCCAGAGGTTTGCAATAGATGAAAATTTGGCCCATGGGCAATAGTCTAAAAAAAAAAAAAAAAAATGTAATCTTTGCTATCCTCTTCTTCATTGGCATGCTCTTCTTTGCTCTCTTCCTTCCTGGTATAGTACTTTAAACACACAAGACAATATGTTCAGTAATTTAATTAGTCATATGCCGATGTTTAGAAGAGACCAAGACCACAGTAACTGTCTTCCTGAGTTAGATAGGAAAATTCTAAAATAGCAGTTGTTTCTAAGGATTTAAATGCTTAATTACTGTAGAAGATTAGGCTATCGTATGACAGGTGAAATGTGATATAAGCACCATTTAATGAGCGTAGGGGAAAGTAGATTAGACTTCCTCTTCATCTGACTTAGATTAATGCTCATGATGTAGCTTCATTTACATACATCTTCTTTTATTCCAAGGTACTATATGTCTTTTTTTCTAAGATTTTATTTATTTATTCACGAGAGACACAGAGAGAGAGAGAGAGGCAGAGACACAGGCAGAGGGAGAAGCAGGCTCCATGCAGGGAACCTGACCTGGGACTGGATCTCAGGACTCCAGGATCACACCCTGGGCTGAAGGCGGAGCTAAACTGCTGAGCCACCAGGGCTGCCCTGTACTACTGTATGTCTTAATCCACACTGTATCACTTATTACTACTTTTAAAAAGTACTTTTAATGTCAGTCAAAGGATAAAAGCCTAACCATGTAGATGGTTTATTTGCCTTGGTTTGTTTGGGCTTACATTTCTAGAAACTCACACATACTTTTGGAAGGTCTTGCTTGAGTGTTTTTAGAAAGAGTGAAGTGGGCTTATTTTCTTGTGTACTTATATACCACCTCTTCAGAAAAATATTTTGTGTCTTTGAGGAGTATTTATGATGCTACAGGGCTGAAAGGACAAATTATTTTGTATCTTAATTTTTATCCTTACAGTGCCACTTTTCTTTTCAGAAGTTAAAGATTTTGTGATAGGGCTGGTAATTATCTTGCAACAGCTCCCAAAGGACATAGAGCAAGAATAACTAGGGTATCCATGGTGGTCATGGTTTCTTCTAAGGAGTTTCAGCTCCACAGTGGAACCCTGGCATTTTAAAGGGAGGCAGCAACATTAAGAAGGAAAACAAAAAAGCCTATGTTTTGTTGCTTGAAGAGAAATGGCCTATAGATTAACTCAGTTGTCAAGAAAATTTTGGCAGATCTTTTCCTTGAATGAAAAGGACTATCATAGCTTAAATAACAAGCTGCTGATCCATATGGACTGCAAGTTTCAGTATGTTCTCACAGCTCCACCCATTCCAATTCCTGCAGTAATCACAGAGAGCCTGGTGCTACCATTTCCTCTGAGATTAGATTACATTACATAGGAGTAGGAAAGTGTGTGGATTTTCAGTTTCAACTCACTGAGACCCACTCCCCAAGGTAGTCAACACTCTGGGATAAATTAAATAAGAAAGAGACCATTTGGCCAAGAAAATGGTAGAAAATTTGTAAAGACCATGTGAATCTCCCACTCAGTAGTCAAGCAATGTCCTCCTGAGCCAAGCCTAATTCAGCAAAATTGTCTCAAGGATTCTACAAAGTAGAAATTGAACAAGGAAGTAAAATTTTTTTAGCTTCCAAAAGAGAAAATGACACTGTAAGTATACAATTAATAATAAAATGTCATTTTATTCTCTTCTTGCCCTTTAACACGAGTAACTACATCTCAAAGAAGTAAAATAATTTTCCACAAGGGTAGAATATAAACAAGCAAATATAAACCCCTATAATCGTCATAAAACCACTCAAGCTAGCCCTTCAAAAAGTATGTGTAAATCTAGTGAGATAGCCCAAGCAAAGGCAAAAAAATTGTCAATGCTGTGAGTCTTTAAAAAAGATACAATTTAAAATATATTTTTAAATGGTAACAAATAATCCCAATTCCACATCCCTCTTTAAAGGACACACAGGCAAAAAACAGGAAGAGGAAAACAAAATGATATTCTAGAAGACAGAATTTAGAACTTGCTGCCCTGACATTGACCTTGTGCCCTGAGAGGTCCCCAATCTTATTCTGTCTTTGTGACTCTTCTTATATTCATGATCTTTAATGTGTGTCCATAACCTATGAAGTATCTGAATTTCACTAAATTAATGTTGCCCCATATCAAACTTTAAAAATCTTAAGTGTCCATACCAGAAACAGAGGGAAAAAAATATACCTTCCCTAACTTTCCCTCTCAAGATGCAATGGAGATTGTGAAAAACTTGACCCAAGTTCTAGAAATGTGTGAAAGGAAGCAATTAAGAAAAGCCAACATGCAAGTGTGTGACCATTCACAGCAGTAGGAAAGAGAATAGAATCATCAAGTCACTATATGACCTACACAGTATCTCAGACACAGGCTTAAAATTAGGGCATTCAGAATTTTGCCACAGCCTACGATAAAGCCTTCATACATGTAGATAATGTACAAACTGCATTAAGCACAGTGCCTGGCACATTCAACAGATGTTAGCTACAAAGTCAGATTGAGAGGACAAAAAGTCATTCCAAATGGAATAATAATTAGCATATGAATTACTTAGAATACAAACAATTACTGCTTGGAAAAATACTTGTTTTCTTCAATAGAATTTAAAAAATATTTCCTTGGGTTTTCTCTATGCCTGTTAGTAATAGAGCAAAAGAAACCCTCAGGCAGAAGATGTAATTCAGAAAACACTGGTCAGGAACTAAGGAGCCTATGCTCCAGGCTCTGCTCTGCTGTGAACAGAGAGGGCAACAGAGGTACAACAAGATCCTCCACAGGCATATTCTGTACCCCAACACTGCCCATCCCTTGGCTCCTATGCTTCCAGAGAGCTGAGGAAGGAACAGTCATTCTTGCCTCCACTGTCCTACTTGTGAAACATACTACAACATCCACCCTCTACTCCATCATTCTCTATCCCAAAGCTGAACAAATTGACTTTAGGCAAGCACAATCACTGCAATTCACCAACCACCCACTGTTGGCAGCCACATACACACTCAAAAAAGTACGCCCCCAGACCACGTGGTCTAATAAAGTCATTTCTAGTTTTAAATTTTATCAAAAGTATCATTCTCATTGTTGTAAGTATTGTTACTCTCATAACTGTCCTTATTTTAACCAAAGAAAAGGCAGTCAAGCCTCCAGAATATCAAGGCTCCCATATGCCAGTTGAACCAGATAGCACTGGAACTTGAGCTACTCTCAAGCATCATTGAAGTTGTTTGATTTAGGGGCGTCTGGGTGGCTCAGTGGTTGAGCATCTCTGCCTTTGGCTCAGGTCGTGATCCCAGGGTCCTGGGATCGAGTCCCACATCAGGCTCCCACAGGAAGCCTGCTTCTCCCTCTGCCTAAGTCTCTGCCTCTCTTTCTGTGTCTCTCATGAATAAATAAATAAATAAATAAATAATCTTTTAAAAAAGCTGTTTGATTTAATACTTCATGATAACTTCTGTACCACCTACCATGTTATTAGCATGAAAACAGGAAACATTGAAGTGGGAGACTTAGAGAAAGATAGAGGAGGACATTAAATAAATACTTGGACATTAAAAGAAATTAACCCTAAATTCTTCATCTGTATATTTATTTGTGCCACATATTTTTAAAAGGGCTAAGAAGCACAAAATGTTATTTATTAAGAAAAAAATGCCTTTGCAACATGGCAAACCAGGGTACCACAGCTTGAGAGACATTTGTACTTTGTTTTTCTCTCAGCCCTTGTGGCTGTTTTAAGATCACAAAGCTGAGACATCTTCAGTGTCCAAAAGCTGGTACTAATTCTTACTTCTTTGCTTGACCCAGCCCTTTGGAAAGATAATGTGAAATCACTTTCATTATGGCCTATTAATCTTTAAAAGGCTATGGTAGTTAACTTTCAAAGTGTTATCCCTTATAGATTAAAAGTAAAATACCTGTTTTCTGAAAGCCCTATTTGGATCTTTAACTATAAATGCAATTCCCTTTTTTACTATACTCATGCCTCCCATCAAAACCATTTAACAGCAGAAATTATTTTCTAAAGCAGAAGCACAACACATATTTCAACTCCCACGTAATAACACTGCAAAATTTGGTAACATCTGCATATTTTCTTTCCTAATTGCGATGTTAGTTTGAAGTTAATTATATGAAATTGATTTTTTTCCCAAGCACAACTTTCATATATCACATTTAGTTTAATTGGTACTTTGAATAATAAATTGTTTTTCAGCTAGAGCATATTGTTTGATATTGCTAATGAAATGATTTTAATGTTAAGCTTAGCTATTAGGAGGAATCTTCTCTCATCGCGTATTTTTAAATATGCTTCTACATTGTAGCATCCCAATTAACCTAGCTATTTTCCTTTTTTTTTTTCAATCTTCAGGATAACATTATATAAAAACACTACAAAAAGTGGCAGGAAATAATGTATTTAAAAGGATATAGTGTTAATTACATGTGAATCCTTCAGTTTCAACATATTTTTGTGCTGGTGTTGTTTAATAATATTTTTGCATTCTCTATTCTTAAGAGCCAAGCACATTACCAAACACATAGTGGCCCATTAGTAAACAGTGGTTGTGACTGCTAATAATAATGCCAATATGACCGTTAGATCATGTCTAGACCCTGCAGTATTCGATGGAGTGGCAAGGTTAACAGAAAGTCTACATCTCTAATAACCTGAAACTGGTATCACTTACATTCTTTCAAACTAACAAATATTTATGGAATCTTATCTATGTATGCTCAGTACTGTTGCTATCTAAGTGGGCAAAGGCAGAAAAAATAATTGAAAGACTCAATTCCTTGTTGAATCATTGTATTGTCTACCTGAAATGAATATAACACTTGACTGTTAATTATATACTTGAATTAAAAAGTAAGTAAATAAATAATACTGACTTCTTGCCATGAAGGTCTTAACTACTTGGGGCTAAGGAATGGAGTGATTGACAAGACTCCACAAATGATTTTCTCTCAATTATATGTTGTGTGGCATTACTCTCCGCATTGTGTAATATCAATAATTAAAAACCATAAGAGATTAGAGGAAGTAAAATGCATTGCAAAGTTAAATCGATTTAGGTGTCCCTGCAATGGAGGTGGGACTTGAATTAGACATGGAAAAACTGCGAAAGATTTAAAAATGTGAGTGAGAGATTTCTTGTGTGAGCAACAGCATAAACAAAGACTCAAGAGTAAGAAGAATCTTTGAAGTGTTCAGAGGATGAGCCTGGCTGGGTCAGCTCAGAGTTTGTGCTGGGAAGCATTGGAAGATCATGTTGGATATACAACATGAAGTCATAGGGGTCAAGGAGTGCCAGGACCAAGCATTTGTAAAGTAATTTCTGAAGAAATTACTGAAGATTTCTGAATGAAGATGCATGCAGTACTTCACAAAAGCCTGACCCGAGGGTCAGCAACTCAAGTAAGAAGTCAGGGGCTAAGAAACATACACAAGCACAAAAGAATACGGCCAAAAAAAGTGGGCAGCTAACATGAAGCCTGGGTGACAAGAAAGTCCTAAAAATGAGGACTCGTCTACTAAGGCATGAATCTCTTATAGTCTTCCTTTTGGGGCAGGAATTATTTCCAGGGTCCTAGGTGAATATAAGTGAATCTTATAATGGAAATGTGAATCAGCTAACCCAAATGGAATACCAGGGATTTGGACAAATCCTGATGTGAGCAAAGTGGAGATTCAGTAAATGAAGAATGAATGAACCCAGAGTAAAGCCAGATTTAGATGGGACAGTTGAAAAATAATTGTAACAAATAAGGAGTGACCTTAAAGGTGCTTAAAGGATAGTCATTGTGGGTGTGGAGAGGAATGATCCATATGAAAAACAGCTTTAAGTAGAAAGGTACCAATGAAAGGTGGCTCTGAGATTTCAAACCTGGGTAAATAGGCAATAGTTGTACCATGAACAGAAATACAAGAATTAGGAAGGAAAGTTCTACAGGAAGACCTCAGCATTTCCTGATCCAGTAGAACTCAACTGGAAAGAACATTTATAGCACATGGCCAGTGGCCAACATACTGAATAATTGGGACCGAATAAATCTCATGGAGGTCTTATGAGTGTGGCTTATTTTTTATTTGGCTTCTAACCACATCAGGGTTTTAGAGTAACTCTTGAAAAATGTGTTTACTTATGGGATTTTCAATAATTAGGGCACTACCTGTTGTTTAAATACTGACAGAAATATATTGAAATATTGGCAGGTAAACATCTTGGTATATGGGAATGGAAGTCAGTGTTTCAGTAGATAAGTAAGTAGGTTACCTTGAAGTGATGCATTTGATAAAAGGTTTTCTCCAAATTAAAGCTTTCTTCTTTTTTATTATTTAGATATTATCTTCTTTAGATGCTGTCATCCAATGAACACACTGTCACTAAGATAAAATGAGTTGTAGCAATTATTGATCAGAATGAGTTAAAATAGCAATGTTCAGTCTGACAAAAATGGGGGGATCAAATGAGATGTTTAACAATAAGAGCCCTTTAATGTGTGTTTTTATTTATTACTTTATTTATCTAATATCTACTGTCAGAAACTTTGTTAAGTGCTTTATATCCATTATTTGATTTCAGTAGCAAATAATCTCATGAAATACATACTTTTGCTATTTTCATTTTCCAGATAAGAAAACTGTCCAGAGAGGTTAAGTTACCTCAGATTATGCAAAATTAATTAGAGATAGAGCCAGGATTTCTAGTCAGGTCTAGTGTGATTCTGAAGCCCTTTATCCTTTTTTTTTTTTTTTTTATTGGTGTTCAATTTACTAACATACAGAATAACACCCAGTGCCCGTCACCCATTTGAAGCCCTTTATCCTTAAGTGCTATCCTATGCTTGTCTCTTCTGGCTTGAGCCTGCAAACAAGGTGATTATGAATTTTACTAAGCCTTCAGCACTCCACCCACAAAAGATATGATTTCTGTCATGTGTGAAGAAATAATGGTTCATTTATAAAATATGCCACTGAATGTTTAACAACCTATTTTCTCACATTTCTGGTGATGGATATCTTTATATTGTAGAACCAGATTCAGTGTAGTAAGAGCTTAAATTTCTAGAAGCTGCATATAAACACATTGCTTTTGTTGCTTTGCTGACTTCATTATGACCCAGATGCTCTGTGAATATCTGAAACTTAGGTTGGGGATGTGGAAAATTATTTTACAGTTGTTTTAGGAAAAAGCCAGGTATTAGCAAAAGAAAAATCTGAGACAGCAACCACTCTTTATATATATATATATTCTATTACACTGAATAAAATCTCTTAAAATAAATATGTCATATGTTTTCATATGTGAATGACATTTTGTATGCACCTATTTCTAACTAAACTAATGTTTCTATAATAGACACGAAATGCATGCTAAAGAACTTAAAATTAACATTTTTATTCACCTATAAAACTAATGGAAAATTGTTTTTCTTTTTCTTTTGTCCTTCTCACAGCTGAATTTTTATTCCTCTTGTGGGGTGTTTATCTCTGCTATGCAGTGCGGACCGTCCCATCAGCATTTCATGAGCCACGATATATGGCTGTTGCAGTTCACAATGAGCTCATTATCTCTGCTATATTCCATACAATTAGGCAAGTGCTCTGTAGAGCTAGAAAATAACTGTTTTATTTTTCTGATGTGTTGCAGTTTAATTTAAATAGCAAAATTGGATAAAATACATAATGGAAAGATTTAGGAAGGATAGTGTTTTTGTGTTTTTAAGTTGATTTCTTTGTCACAGAAATGACAAATGAATATAGTTTTTTTTTTTTTCAAAGATTGATTTACTTAGAAAGAGAGTGTGTGCACAGGATGGGGAGGTAAGGAGCAAAAGGAGAAGGAAAGAGAAACCCAAGCAGACTCAGCGCTGAGCATGGAGCCCAACATGCGGCTTGATCTCACAACCCTGAGATCATGGCCTGAGCTGAAACCAGGAGTCAGACACCTAAGTGACTGTGCTACTCAGGCATTCCTATAGTTTTTTGTTTTGTTTTGTTTTGTTTTGTTTTGTTTTAAAGTGCTATTCTTAGCTTCTTCTGATGTTTCGTTAATCACCTTTATTTATTTGAAAATTAACTCAATGTATTACATTAAACCATTTATGGGAATGGCATTGAATACTATTATGACATATAGTCTGTTCTGAAGATATAAAGCAACACATTCTTACATTATAAAGTAGATGTAGATAAATTATCTATGTTTTCATTCATGTTAATATGCTAGTTTATACTTTTAAAATCTTCATAGTCAACTTATGTGTATTAATTCTGCTAAATTCAAAACTAAAAATCCACTCCAACCAGATGACTAGATTTTTGTGTGCAGTAAAGTTTTATCACTGTCACATTTTAACACTGACTTTCTATTGTAAGGATGTACAGCCTGGCCCTCCATTTTTTGATAGCCCATATATTCCTGTAGTTAGTAAGTACAAAGGAAGAAGAAAGTAGCTTATGATAAGTGAACAAAATGAAATGTGTATGACTTACCTTCTGAGAATTTACATCTATTGAAATCTGAAAATGAAGTGAAAACCTGTAAGAACAAAAAAAGGAATCCTATAATTTGAAAAGCAACAAAAAGATGTTATTCTGTTACTTGACATATATGAAAAGTTAGGACATACTTAAGAATGTAATCAGACATTTTCAATATTTGTCTTTTCCCTCAGTAGAAAAACAGAGATTAATAATAGTGGGAGTCAGAGTGCGAAGGTGTGGATCTATGGAAGTTTTAGAAGATATTTATATTTCTCACTTTAGTCAATAATTACAATTATATCTTGCCCTTGTAGGAATAGATGATGCCAGAGAGCAGTTGAACCTTAGGCATACCTACACTTTTTTTAACTTTTAAGTAAGGAAAGAAGTATTTATGATTTGACAACTCTGGAAATTCCATCAAAGGGCCAGGAATCAAAAGAATTTGCCTCATTGCTTTGTCTTGCCCCCTCTCAATAGAGAGAGAAAAGAAAAAAAGAGGAAGGAAAGATGAGAAGTAAAATATGTTATAAATACGCAAAAAGAAGACTCTCAATTCTACTCAGACTAGAGCCAAAGAATGTGAGAGGGGATGCCCTCGGTCCTCAAGGTAGTAAGCAACAGAGAATACTCTGTCACAGACGGAGCTCCACAGACTTTACAATTCTCCCAAATCACCTCCCAAGGAGAGTTGCATTTTTGTTGTTTCCCGAATATCAAACACATATGTTTCAAAATATAACAAACATGCTTCTCTAGAACCACTTATAAGTGAAATGCTGTATTAACAAACCAATTAAAAAGTTACAAGCTTGCCAGAAGACTTATTACAGATAAGTTTAAATGTCTTCTGTTGTCAGAATGTGACCATGTCATGGAGAGGGTTTCCTACTTTTGCCCTACAATCAGCTGCTATATTTCTTAGAACCAAATTAATTGCCCAAGAAATTAAATCATTCAAAGTATTTATCTAAATTGATCTTTATCCTCTTCTACTTTAAGATTTACTCTGTTCCATTTTTATCATTAAGTATGTTTGTTCAGGTGTCCGTGGGTGGTTGGGCAGTTGGGCAGCTGCCTTTGCCTCAGGTTGTGATCCCAGGACTTGGGATTGAGTCCTTGCATCAGGCTCCTGCGAAGAGCCTGCTTCTCCGTCTGCCTGTGTCTCTGCCTCTCTTTCTCTATGTCTCATGAAAAATAATCTTTTTTTAAAAAAAAAAGTATGTTTTTTCAATGAACCTTAAACTCTCAACTTGCCCAAATAGGCAAGGTAAAGTATTTTTAAATAAACTTTTAAAAATTCCCAATAAGGCAATAGGTGGTTATTATAGATAAATCATAAAATGATAAAAAATAAACTCCCTAATCCAACTACCCAAAGATGATAAATACTCTTAACATATTAGGATATCACTTTTAGATGTTTTTATATGCTTTTTATATTTATGACACACTGTGTTGATAGCTCCTTTTTAGGAATGTCACAGCACAGAGTGACATACTAAGAAGTCCTGCTTTAAGGAAACCTAGTCAACTTTGTTTAACCATCACTTTCCAAACTATTCACCATAGTATCCTCCCAGCCATCAGTTGACATCTGATAATAGCAGCCACTCTTCGGAAAATTCTCTTTTAATACTGGGGCAAGGTGAAGAAACATATGCTAAATATTCATTCAGAATAGCTTTCTTGAGGCACCTGGCTGGCTCAGTCAGGCAGTGTGTGACTCTTGATCTCAAGGTCATGAGTTCAGGCCCCACACTGGGCACAGAGGTTGCTTTAAAAAAAAATAGCTTTCTTAACTTGTGTAGGTCTTTGCTACAGAGCCCTAGATAACCCATCAGAGCCTAGCTGGATTCACATAGACACAAGCTCTGACTGAATTGTTCATGTTGAACCTAGAAGACTTTGTGTTAGTAGACATGCACTACTCACAAGATCAGTTTTCCTCAAGACAACTATGTACATTCCTATAAGTTTTAAGCAGGCAGGACTTCCAATGGTAGCAGGGTGACCAGCCTTGGTAGGCTTTGGTGTTTTCTTAGGCTTGCCCTAAGAAAGGGGAAGCCCTATATTTTAGGTTCTAAATTTGACCTACCTCCCTACATAGACCAGACCCAATTTGATTGTGCCATGTTGGCTTCAAAGAATTATAGTATATATAAGCTACTCTGTCTTAGAAATACAATTGTATGGCCATAAAGGACCAGGGATGGAATTACAATTAAACACAGTAATCTCCAGAGCACTTATTTTAGGGAGATGAGCAGGGAGTAATAGGCAGTAATAATTAAAGAAATCAAGTATATATAATTTTTATTTACATATGGACTGAATTAATATGTGCTATGGTTTCAATGTTGATAAAGTCCAGGAATAAGAAGCAATAACATAATAATATAAACCAACTGGGTCCATCTTTGTAATTTTTTAGTAGGATGAAATAATATTAAATAAGACATCCAACATCAGGAAAAGTATTCTCTATCAATAAGTATATATATTTATTCTTGTTTGCATAAAATATAAAATTATATACATATTGTGTATACACATATACATACATAAATATATAAACTTGAAGCTATGACTACATGTTTATATACAGATTTACTTTTATTCTCACCAAATTGCCAGATTGAACAAAAATAAACTAAAAGGATTAAGTCTAAAAGTCTAATAATGCAGAAGGCATTTTACCTAATCTGTTCTATAATCCTTTACTAAGCACAGAGCAAAGCTTTGGGAAAGTGCAAGACTTTTAAAAAGTTTGCTTTTATTCTTAAACCCAATTTTTAAGTATTTCTGTGTTCTTGTTAGATCTATTTTTTAGAAGTTGAAACAATCTTCTAAAGAAAAATCTTTAAAATGACTGCAAAACCCAATTTTTTTCTTAAGATATTTCCACTCAGAACTGCAACCTAACAAACTCTAGCAGTATTTAAAAGCTGATTAATTTCAGGGCAATTGGTGTTGGTATATAGTAGTTCAAAATTACTTTTTGGAAGACTCATCATTTTAATTTAAAATATATGTAACCATTGTTCCTTCCAGATATTGTCAGGCTGGTTTAAAGTTCACTTGTGTTGGCATTTGAGATAGAAATTCCCAGTGCATGAGAACACTTTTAGAATGTAAATCCAAAAAAAAAAAAAAAAAAAAAGAATGTAAATCCATCTCCTTTGATATAACTGTCTGCTCCAGTACTGGAAATGGCCTCAGCAGATTGGGATTGTATAATTTTCCAGGTCACATTTTATATTGCTTCTATGCCTCAGTACTATGTCTGAGGTACTGTTACTTGTTACTGAGTATGATGATCCTATTTCAGTACTTAAAAAAAAAAAATCTCAACTGACATAGCACAGACTCTGTCAAAAGTGTGTCATCCCTGAACAGAGTGAATATTCATTTAGTCATATTCAAGGCAGTATAAAGCCACTTTTTCTCACCAAGAAGTGAGAGAAGTTGTTAATTCATAAAATTCTATTTAGTCATAGGTGAACTATCATGAGCTTTCTGTATTTCTATGTATATATTTTATCCTTTTTATGTCTCCAAACACAGGGGAAACTATCTCTCTATTTTGAACAATCTTGAGCTTCCATTTTAGCTTGTTTTGGGGTTAGGGATAAGAAGACAGGACGGGAAAATGAGGAAGAAAGCCCCTTGATGAAAATTTTAAGTATTAATAATACTAATTTACTTAGTAAATTTGTCATGAATATGGCATAATGCAGGTATAAAATTAGTTTCTCCTACTTTTATTTTTTTTTAAAGATTTTATTTATTATTCATGAGAGACACAGAGAGAGAGAGGGAGAGAGGCAGAGACACAGGCAGAGGGAGAGACAGGCTCCATGCAGGGAGCCTGACGTGGGACTCCATCCCAGGTCTCCAGGATTGTGCCCTGGGCTGAAGGTGGTGCTAAACAGCTCAGCCCCCCGGGCTGCCCAGTTTCTCCTACTTTTAGACTCATATGTTTGTTTTATGATTATATCATCAGCATTTTCTTAAGATGTTAGCTTTTCAAATATGATGATGTATATCACTGAATCAAAATGCTAATTCTCTAGGCACACCTGAGTGGCTCAGTTGGTTGAGCATCTGACTTTTGATTTCACCTCAGGTCATGATCTCAGGGTGGTGGGATGAGCCCAGCTCTGCACTCAGTGGGGAATCTACTTCTCTCTCTTTCCCTCTCCATCTGCCCCTCCTACTGCTCCCATTCTCTCTTTTTCTCAAATAAATAATTAAATCTTTTTAAAAAATGCTAATTCTCTAATTCCAAACACAATAAAATCTCATATTTAGCTTTTGTGGATAAACAGTGAATGGGAAAAAATTAAAAGAATATGGTTGCAAAATGACCTTAATAAAAGCATCACTGGATAGTTTCTGGAAAATAATGAGTCCTTAAAACCTGAGTTTTAGTTTTTACATATACCTATTGATTTATGAAAATATTCCAAAATCACCAAGGTAGATACCAGTACTGAATTTTTCCTATACATATTTCCTGCAGGACTGTCCTAGAACACAACTTTATAAATTCCTCAGCAGGATAAGACTTTAAATTATTTTAAAACAATTTGATACTTCACAACAGCTAAAATTTTTATTTTAAAAGATGTGTTTTACAAACCATTAGTATATTCATTTTACCCATTGCATTATCATTTAAGCCTCTGAGGTCGTTCACAAAGCAAATAATTACCCACTCCTTTTTTTCTTAGATTTTTTTCTTCATTAATGTTTTCAAATGAAAAAGATTGGAATCAAGAGTTATGTGGCTGTGTCTTATAACCCAAATTTGCCTGAAACCACCAGTTTGTGAATCTGTTCTTTTGAATTCACATGTTTTCACTGCTTTTACTTTAGACATTCACTTTATATACAAAATAACTATTCCAGGAAATGGTTAGCACATTATATATCTATATGCTGTCTTTCTCACTACTTATAACTTAGAGTAATAAATAACAAAGAGTTCATATCTTATGTATCCAAATAGGGTTACTTAAAGCTTTATTCTTCTGTGATGAAAATGTATGCCACAGAAACAGCATTACAACATTTTCCATGCTTGCTTGTTTTTTTAATACACTGAGGAAAAAAGGTCCCGATTATCCTAGTGGTTTAAATAGAAGTCTTGTTGGATTACTAATGTGGTGAATTCTCATTTCAGATTCGTTCTTGCCTCAAGACTTCAGTCTGACTGGATGCTAATGCTGTATTTTGCACATACTCATTTGACTGTGACAGTCACCATTGGGTTGCTTTTGATTCCAAAGGTATTCCTTTAAAATTACTTTTCTCTTGCAAGACAGCTTTTTTATATAATCATGGAGTTGTTTCTCCTTTAAAAAATACCTGTCAATATAGGGAAAGGAGGCTGTGGAGATTTGCTTGACACTCTAAAATGTTTTTAAAGCTCGCTCTTCAGGGAACTAGATGTCTCTTTTGGGATTTATTGAACATCCCATATAATTTTTAAATACTTCTGTTTGTGCAAAACTCATCATCTGATTCAGTTCTTTCTCAAATATTTTTATATCCAGTTATATTTTAATTATAGGTTCAAGGTAACTTTTATTGTAGCTGTAACATCAAAATTATTATTAAAGAGAATTATCCTATTCTAAGAATCTTCTTGTTTAGATTTACATTCAGGAAGCATTGTGTTGTAAACATTCAGAGAATTTTTATATAAATAATAATTATATTGTGTACAGAAGAATCTTGCTTTATAATGATGGATTCTGACAAAGACTTATCTAGACAGCAACCAGTGCGGGGGGGAATGGGCCGGCACTCAGAATACAGGGATTATGAGTATGTGCCCCGCCTACAATAGCTATGCGGTATGATGTTAGCTAAGACTTTTCATCTCTCTAAGTTTCAGTTTCTTCACCTATTACATGATAGCAATAGAGCTGCTTCCAATGAAATAATATATATCAGAGTATGGGGGGAAAAGCATACAAGTTATAGCATTATTATTATTTTTCTCTTTTACATATAGAAAAAAAGTGTTAGGACATCATGTATCTGTATTAGTACCACACGATATAATATTAGCACAGCTGAGGCAATAATTGTAATTGCTTTTAATTCACTTCTGGCTTTACCTTCTCTCACAAGCAAAACATAGAAATTCAGCCTGATTGAAAGGGCAAACAAATGTAATCAGAGCAAAATGCCTGCTTTCTTCCTTACTTGAATTACACCAGATAGCCACAGTCTTCATGGATTAGTCTGTTACTGCAGTTTATCTTATCCATTTTCATACTTTGCATTACATGGTTACATTTTTATTAGATGGCTGTACTGTGTACTCACTCACACTGTTCATTCAATTCTAAGAACTGAAAACACATTTATACAAAAAGGGTTTGTACATGAATGTTCCTAGCAACACTACTCATAATAGCTAAAAAGTGGAAGCAACCTAAATGTCCATCAACTGATTACTGTAGAAACACAATGTGGTGTATCTCGACATTGTAACTCTATCCAGTAATAAGAAGGAATAAAGCACTGATACACACTACAAACTTGTACAGACCTCAGAATCATTATGCCAAGTGAGAGAAGGTAGACACAAAAGGCTACATCTTTTGTGATTCTATTGATATGAAACGTCCAGAACAGGCAACTCTGTTGAGACAGAAGGTAGATTAATGGTTGCCACTAGCCAAGAGGAGAAACAGAAGTGACTGCTTCATGGATTTAAGGTTCTTTTGGGGGTGATGAAAATATGCTGGAATTAGATAGTAGTGATGCTTACACAGCACTGTGAATATAGAAAAAAAGCACTCAATTGTACAATTGAAATTTGAGAATTTTATGGTATGTGAATTATATCTCAACTTCAGATAATTTAACAAAACCACTGAGGGGCTTTGCTAAGCACTGTTCTATATCCTGGAATAAGAATAGTAAACAGGTAATGTGCTTTCATGGTGCTTCTATTGTGGAGAAGGGGGAAACAGGACAAAATAAATAAATAAATAAATAAGATAAATATTTAAAATGCTATTTTAGATATAACTACTGAGGACAAATAGTAAAGCAGAAAATGGACAATATCTGACAAAGCAGTGTTTCTTAAACTCATGATCATCTCTAAGACTGTGCTCAAGAAAACCAATTCCAATTCCACTCTTACAAATAACTTCTGGGTGGTTTCCTAGTAGCATGTGAGAATTTGGAGGGCAGGGACACTGTTTATTCATATTTATAGCCTTAAATTCCTGATGCATGTCAGATCCACATATGTATGTGGAAGAATGAAGGACAGATTCATCCGTTTCTGTCGTTTCTCAGTCAGTCCCAATTACAAAACATTCGTGATTCCTTACATAGGGAATTGCTGTTTCACATGCTGTATTAATGTTCACCTGCCCACCTAAGTATTTTAACAAACACTGACATTAAAATAGCTTTGTATCATGAAAGTGATCTGTTAGTTTTTTAAAGGAATATTTGACCTGATGACAAGCTGAGAGAAGAGAACCCATGTTCCCTAAGCCATTCTCTCAATTTTCATAGGATAGTCACTCGGTTTATATATTGTGTGAAGGGGCTGAATTGTTTTTATTCTCCCTGCTTTCCATCATTTATCTAATTCATTCTTCATGTCTCCATTTGATGAAGAATAGAGATAGCAAGAGTACATGAAACTGAAAGATATCAAAAGACCATGTGAAAATCATAAAAATATCTCAAAATATGATGAAGGAGGAACTTGAGAATACTGAGTTTGAGAAAAAATACTGTAATTTTGGTGAACCTTTGAATTTTAAACTTCGATATCATCACTTTAGACTGAGAGAGCACTGTGCTCCAGAGAGCTTCAGGGATTTGTTTCATATCTGACTGTCAACGCAGTTGATGCTGGAATTCAGATCTGTCCCCTGAGTCTTAGAAGCAACTTTTTTTGAGCTGTGTGTAGAAGACTGAAAAGCACTGTCTGTGATCAGGGCTAGTCGTACCCCTGGATGAAATATAGCCTCATCCATGTGAAGCAAAATGATCAACACAAGGTAGACCCCACTGCTCAAAAATATATTTCCATCCAGCTGTCAGTGGGTCTTGGACAACATTTGTTTGGATTTTTCTACTTATTTCACTTTCAAAATGCAAGTATCACTGAAGAAAAGTAATGTCAGTGAACACTGGAAGCCTAGAGAAAAGACAAGGATGAAAATAGAAGTCAGAGAAGCAACCACGTATTAATATTGCCCCAGAGCTCTAGATGTAACATGAAAAGCAAAACCAAATATAGCATCAGATCTTTTATAAAGAGTTCAGTAAATGAGTTCATTGAAGCTGAAGAAATGATATTAACATGAGAACCTTTAGAAAATGATTCAGCTGTGTCTGCTAGTGGGTTAATGTCCGCAGCTCATATTTTGTCTCTGTTGCAGTTTTCACATTCAAGCAATAACCCCCGAGATGACATTGCTACAGAAGCATATGAAGATGAGCTAGACCTGGGTAGGTCTGGGTCCTACCTGAACAGCAGCATCAACTCTGCATGGAGTGAGCACAGCTTGGACCCAGAGGACATTCGGGTAACACCAGTATTTCAGCTTTCCTACTTCAGGCTCACTCCATATACATGGGCAAGCACGTGTGGTCTGATGCAAACATATGCTCACCTTTGTGCACACATGAGCCAGAGAGAAAAAGAGAGGGGGTGTGTATATGTGTGTGTGTGTGTGTGTGTATAAGAACTGAAGACATCTAATTTAGAGTTAACCCAGTTCTAAAACATACGGCATGGTAGAAATTACACAAGCTGATCTTGATAGTCTCAACTGACTTATTAGTAGTCATAATGACAGAGTGGTGATACATGTTCCCTACTACAGTTTATGACATTTTGCTGATGAGAAGGTAGGATAGATCTGTGAGTAGAGAGCCCAGAGTACTGAAAGAAATCTGAGACAGTATATCAGCATTTGGAGTAAGAAGCTGCTTTTAGTAATTGACAGTCTATTGTCCCCCAAACCTAATCCAACATTAGAGGTAATTTTGTCAATGGCTACATGATGCTTCCAGTATTGTTTAGGGATATGATTTGTCAGTAGACGATATGCTGTGTTTTGTCATGGTCTTGGTCAAGTCTGGTGCACATAGTTTGTTAAGTCCAAAGGGCTTGTTCCATAAAACAAGGGTAGAATGCATGTGTTCATGTCTTAAATTTCAGACTCTATGTGAAACAGAACACAAATTAATCAGAAAGTAAGAATGAGGAGAAAGTGAGTGAGTACACATAGTATGAAAAGCTGTAGAGCAGTTTCCCTAAAGAGCTCAAGCTCAGTAACTTCAAACTACATTTAGTAATACTATCTGGCTGAACCGCTAAGTTCCACATCTCTGTGAATTTGCTCTTGTTCTGGCAGGATGAGCTAAAGAAACTCTATGCCCAGTTGGAAATATATAAAAGGAAGAAGATGATTACAAATAACCCTCACCTCCAGAAAAAGCGGTGCTCCAAGAAGGGCTTAGGCCGTTCCATCATGAGGCGTATAACCGAGATCCCAGAGACGGTTAGCAGGCAGTGTTCCAAAGAGGACAAGGAAGTCACAGACCACAGCACAGCCAAAAGCACTGCCCTGGCCAGGAAGAACCCACAAGAATCTTCAGGTAACACCGGGAAGCCCAAAGAAGAGTCCCTGAAAAACCGAGTCTTCTCGCTAAAGAAATCACACAGCACTTATGATCATGTGAGGGAGCACACGGAAGAGTCCAACAGTTTACCAGTGGAAAGCCAAGATGAGGAGGCTACAGAACATTCCACACTAGAGTCTCTGTCAAGTAAAAAACTAACACAAAAACTGAAAGAAAACAGTGAGGCCGAGTCCACAGAGTCCGTGCCTTTGGTGTGTAAGTCAGCAAGTGCACACAATCTCAGCTCAGAGAAGAAGCCAGGCCACCCCCGAACATCGATGTTGCAAAAGTCTCTCAGTGTCATCGCAAGCGCCAAGGAGAAGACTCTTGGATTAGCTGGGAAAACTCAAACATCAGGCATGGAAGAACGTGCTAAAGCCCAGAAACCAAAAGATAAAGAAACAAATAGAAAATACTCAAATTCAGATAATGCAGAGACTAATGATTCTGCCCCCCAAAACTCCAATCATTTGGAGGAGCCAAGAAAACCTCAGAAATCTGGGATTATGAAGCAACAACGGGTCAACCCGGCCACTGCCAATTCTGACATGAGCCCAGGCACCCCCCAGACGAAGAACAACTTTGACATTGGGGAAGTGTGCCCTTGGGAGATTTATGACCTGGCCCCCGGTCCTGTGCCTTCAGAATCAAAAGTTCAAAAACACGTATCTATTGCAGCTTCTGAAATGGAGAAAAACCCAACTTTTTCCTTAAAGGAGAAGTCTCATCAGAAGCCCAAGGCAGCTGAACTGTGTCAGCAAACCAATCAGAAGAGCATAGACAAGGCTGAGGTGTGCTCTTGGAAGAGCCAAGGCCAGCCTGGTTTTGAAGATGAGAAGCATCTGATTCCCAAGACTCAAGTTCCCGCAGGGAGAGCCAGAGAGGAGAATGGCAATCAGCATTATGCAGCCAATGTGTGTGCCGGGCAGTATGAAGAACTGCCCCCCAAAGCTATAGCATCAAAAGTCGAGAATGAAAGTCTCAACCAAACAGGAGACCAGGAGAAAAAGACATCCTCCCCTGAGGAAAATGTGCCTGGCTCCTATAACTCAAGTAATAACTTTCGGCAGCCTTTGACATCACGAGCTGAGGTGTGTCCTTGGGAGTTTGAGACCCCAAATCAACCAAATGCTGAAAGAAGTGTAGCTTTACCTGCCTCTTCCACTTTAAGTGCAAATAAAATAGCGGGGCCTCGGAAATGAGAAGTCTGGGGTCCATTTAAAGTGTACCATCCCCAGAAAGAAAAGGAGAAGGAAGAAACCCTGAATTCGACAAAAATAAGAGGATCAAAGATTCCCAAGGAGTGTTTGTCAGGAAACGTGAAAGGCCCAGGTTGAAGAAGACCGGGAGGGCAGAGGGACACCACAATGGAAGACAGACTGGCCAAGAGAAATCTTTCCCCTGGGGACACCAGGGGAGTCCTTACATTTATGTATGTTTAGGGGGAGTAGCCCTCACTGTCTGCCCCTGATCAGTATTGACCCATGGCATTTTGAAGACCCTAAACAAGGCAGACCAGAAGACATGGAAGAGGTACAACATTTTGCAAAGAAGGTATGGACATAGATGACCGAAATTCTAAGTAGCTAACTGAACTTACTTTACCTATTTAACCTTGATAGCACCGCTAATTTAATGCATCCCAAAAATACCTTTTATATTAATGATTGCTCTCATTTTCTTATAAATGTATGTTTCAGTACATTGTTGTGTCTCGTATTCAAGCATTCCAGATTGTATAATTTTTGCAAATAACTTTGATATTATATGACACAACACATTTATGCAATCCCGCAGCTACTCAATTGTTATTGCAAGTTACAGATTACCTGCTATCTATCAACTTTAGTTGATTCTTGAAGTACAGTAAGCTTTCTCTGGCTTGGGAAGCCATAACCGTTATGATAAAATCTTTTAGTTTTGGCTGTGGTTTATATATTGTGAATTTGGATTTGATTCTATTGTTTCACATCATGGTTTGTTATACTGTCTTAATCAGGGTTTTTTATACAAGTTGAGTTACTTGTTTTGCACTTCTTGTTAGGACTCCGAGAGCAAGTGGTCCTACTTAGTCATGTCTCAATAAAGGACAACTTACCTATTGTTTGTTCAGAGTCAGAGACAGGTAACACCTTCATTCCAATTTATTGTCCCTTTTAACTCTCAGTATTTCATACTTAGCATTTCGCAAGGAAGAAGCTAAGAGTGAGAAAAATATACTGCACATTATTATTACCACTGAAAAGGGAAGACTCTAGGAATGACATGAGAATTAACTACAGTACTGCAGAGCCAGGGAATTTGCCTTTCAAAACAGACAGAAAGGGAGCTACTGATAGCACTTTCAAGGGAGTATTTTTTTAGAGAAAAATTATGATAGCATCAAGATCATTGTATGGATATATTTTTATTATGCATACTGAATATATATTTTAAATTACCTTAAACTACTTATTCTCATAAACTCTTATTCATTGCTTCAGCTAGTGGTAACACTTGCTGGGCCTAAATCCCAAAGAGCTTTATAACCTGATTTTTTCAAAGCCTATAAGGTGGTATGGGCTCTCCATTCTCCCAAGCACTGGAAAATTTACAGGTCCTGCAAATTGCCATTTTGAGCCACCTGGCTCAAAATTCAGAAATGCAGGGTTTCTTTGCAAACCAAAACAGCCCCCAAAGCAAAATTTGTAAAATGTACTGCCTTCCACACTGATCACTTGGCATGAGAATCCAAAGCTGCTGACTTAGCCCTACTGAAGTGATCATGCAAAGAGATTCCATTCCAAAGCTCAGTCTCATTTTATTTAAAGATGAATCACTTAAAAATAGAATGCAGACTTCCCTTTCTCTCATGCTAAATGCTGAAGTATCAATGGCTTATTTGGCCAGGACATTTCCAGCCTAACTGCTCTTCATTTCATGTGCAGCAAGGAGAACATGCCAGGAAGATAAAAGATGAAAAAAGATAATCAGAAGGTAGATACAGGCCTGTTCTAAGAGAGTATCATTCTCAGTGGAAGGTATAAACTAGGACTTCTCCTTATTCATCATCAAAATTTTCTCGACAATTTTTATTCAGGAATAAGTGAGCACATCACCATTTTGCAAAGCTGTGCATTCATCTTCCTCACCCATTCGTTTGCTTTGTGCATATTACTCAGGTTGGTGGGGTAGGTGTGAAGAGATGGAAAAATTCTATTTTTCTGTCTTTCCTTAATTTATTTCCTTCTTCTCTTCCTTTTTAGTCAAGGCCTCTCTATTTGGTACCTTGGAACATAACTTTAAGGTATATTTGTGAACTTGGTTTGGAATTTCCAGGCCCACCTACTTGTTTCATTTTTGTTCAAGGTCTGTTAGCACTTTATTCACTTTTTGAGAAATAAGCAGTCAAGCCTCGGTGACTTTTTATTGCACTTCAGGATGATCCTGCTAGAGATGTGGCTTAAAGAAGACTTGCCAAATTATACCTTAGTGACATTCTACAGTCCATAGATTTTTCTCCACCAGCATAAATCAGTGAGAGTGCCTCGGGTCTTTCCTAGAGTTTCATTGCCATTAGTTATCACCAAGAGAAGTTTAAATCTACAATTTTTGAGGTTTTTTTTTTCCTAGATCAATAACAATAAGAAAGTGAATAAACACTGTTAAGGTCACAAACATTTGCTAGGTTGTCCTTCTCAATGCATGTGCAGGCTGCATCCTGTCCTTGTTTTTAAGCCAGGGTTTATAAATAAGTAGATTTATACCAATCTTAATAGAACTGTATATTTTATGCAAGAATTAAATGCTTTACAACATGAATTATAACTCAGCCCATTGTAAACTTTGGTGGCAATATGGATTTGAAACACGACAGTTCTCTTGTATTTGCTTCCTAGGTTTCTGCATGCAAGTGGTGACAGGTAGGACTGAGAAACACTGCCTTTTGACTTCTAGCATTTAGCAACCGAGAGTTGTAGAGTCAATAAAGCTGTAAGTCTCTTCACTTAATCTGTGGTTCTTCTGAAACTATTATCTGAAACCTACAGCATCCCACCATGAAAAATATTTGGTTAATTTATGTTGTGATGTGTTACAGCATGTAAATAATTATAACTTATCTGCAATAAAACATATTTATATGAAAGTGATTTATGGTGTTTTGTGTATCTATCTATGGTGTTTTGTGTATCTATTATGGTGTTTTGTGTATAAATTTATTTCACCTAAGCCAACTTCAGAGGGAATCCCATGTATCTTTGACCTCATATGCCTGTCTACAGAAATATGTGATTAGCCGAATGTGGCCTCAAACATACAGGTCATCATTTGGAGCCAGTAAAACCTGTTAGGACTAGTGATTTTGATTTAAGAAAGCTCTGTCCAGGGCAGCTCCGCTGGCTCAGCGGTTTAGCGCCACCTTCAGCCTGTAGTGTGATCCTGGAGACCTGGGATCAAGTCCCACATTGGGCTTCCTGAATGGAGCCTGCTTCTCCCTCTGACTATGTCTCTGTCTCTCTTTCTTTCTCTCTCTGTGCCTCTCATGAATAAATAAATAAAATCTTAAAAAAAAAAAAGAAAGCTCTGTCAAAATAGGAAGTAATTCAGTTACCTTTTTTAATTTACTGAACATACATAGGCAATTTGCTAAGCAATGATGCTGATCTTTAGATAAACAAGAGCTCCAATATCCAATATGCACTATCTAGTCACTGCTATAGTAATACAGAGGGGAGCCCCACTAATTCATGGAGTCAGGAGAGGCTTAAGAGTGAAGGCAAGCTCCCAAGGCTGAAATTCTGCAAGGCATCAGTTATGAACAGGAAAAGGTGTAAGGCTGGAAAGGTAATTGTGCCCAGCCTTGCATGCCATGCTTCAGATTAGCTACAGCCTTCTCCTGCAGTACTGGGAACTATCAAAAAGCAGTAAACTGGATCATAATCAAGTCATGGAATAGAAGGATCATTTGAGGAGTAGCCCAGGAATGGACTGAGGTGGGAGGAGACTGCAGGCAGCTGGATTAGCTAGCCAGCACAAGACTCAAGGGAAGGGTGAGGGCCTAAAAAGGAGAGGGAGAGATTATTGTTTTTGTTTTTGTTTTTTTTAGATTTTTTTTTATTCATTTATCCATGAGAGAGAGAGAGAGAGATATAGAGAGAGAGGCAGAGACACAGGCAGAGGGAGAAGCAGGCTCCATGCAGGGAGCCTGACATGGGACTTGATCCCGAGTCTCCAGGATCACGCCCTGGGCTGAAGGCAGTGCTAAACCGCTGAGCCACCCGGGCTGCCCTATTGTAGGGATTTTTTGTTTTTTTGGGTTTTTTTTTAAGATTTTATGTATTCATAAGAGACACAGGGAGAGAGGCAGAGACATAGGCAGAGGGAAAAGCAGGCTCCCTGCAAAAACCCCAATTGCAGGACTCCATCCCAGGAACCCAGGATCATGACCTGAGCCAAAGGTAGACACTCAACCACTGAGTCACACAGGGACCCCGATTATTGGTTATTTTATCAAACTAGCATCTTCAGATTGGTTTGGTGTTCCTATTATACAAGGTCAGAAAATCAGTCACAGATAACTATATCAACTATAAATGTTCCTTCTGAGTTTATGGACATTTTGAATAGTTTCAAAAATTTTAAAAGCCCCTTCTGAAAATCTGTAGATCAGGAGGTCACCCGTTCATGAAAAAAGCTATGGAAAAGAATACCAAAGCCATGCTATGAGAAACCTTGATATTAAACCAGGCTGGGAAAAGAGCAAAGGACCTGCTATAGTATGGTCTTAACTTCCCCTGTGGGAGTGTGTGGGCAGCTCTCTGAAGCAGAGCAGCAGATGACACAAGGGGGCAGAAGAGGGAGCTGGCTGCACCTTCTCCCTGCGTTCACCTTGCCTGGAACCAAGTCGCTGGGAATGCCCTTCCCCGTCTCTTCACACCATGTGTGTCCTATATCCTCCATTCTCTTGGTACTTACACATAAAATCAGTGGTCTGAGTCCTTTGACCCCAAAGGGCTAAGACAAAAGCAGCTGACGATTAATAGGCCATGAAGGTCAAGTCTACGTTCTTTGTCCTGTGATAAGGCTCAGTGTGGAAATTGTTTAGCCAATGGCTATATTATTTTCATACATATGCATAGTGCTAGGCAACGTTTCTTTGTTCTAAATTTAGAACTTTTGGTTAAAAAATACCTAAGGGAAATATTTCCATCAGAAATGGCTTTTATCACACAAGTAATAACGTAAGACTGATGTTCTAAAACAATGCAAGTTGGTTAAGATTTCCTTTATTATTTCAACAGATTCCATTCTTTTTCCCCTGAATAGTTACAAATACAGAAATAATATATTTCTAGTATTGGTTACTTTCTATTTAAGTACTTATTTCTTGGAAAGGACACAAAGTCCAAGCACATTGTATTACTTCAATATTAACTGGTTAGAAGGCAGATGATGAAATGTATGAATTGGTTTTTAACTTCCTTCTCTTCCTCTGTGATGTGAAAATAGTACTTTGTCAGAAATAAAACTGATCAAATGAAAATGGAAAATGAGGGATAAATATAGAAAAAGTTCTTTGCATAAGAGGTCACATTCCTGGAAAGAAAAATAAATTAAATATGCAAACAGAAAAGTTCGTGACAGGTCTTCTAGAACATACTCCCATTTCAATTCAAACAGCAGTAAGAAAAGCAGGAAAATGCCCTCTTTTGAGCACATAAGAGAAATATGCATAGTTTTTCCTCAAACATACCATGGGATTTTATTCTTCTGTGCCTTTTGACTTGCTATTTGGTCCATCTGAAATTTTTTCCCTCCTTCTTTTTCCTGTCAACCTTATGTATGCTTCAATACTAGTGCAATCATATAATTTATTGTCCAAAGAAAACCTTTAAGCATGAAAGGGTGATATAATTGTGTGTGGATAATGATATAAACTAGAACTGACCCAGGAAACCCAGGGTGTGTTCCAGTGTTTACCCTGTTCAAGAAGCAGCACAAACACCCCACTCCCTGTGTGCAGAGCCTTTCCTAATGCCCCAAATCAGAATGAATTCCTCCTTCCTCTATGCTCACCTTAGGAATTTGCTTAAGTCTGTGATTGCATTGACTCATAATTTAGCTAGTTATACATTGCTCTGAATTGTCTGCTAAATTAAGAGCTCTTTGAGAGCAAGGAATTTTTTTATTCATTTATATGTCCCCAATTCAAGCAGTGTATTTTTCTCTGAACTCAATAAATATTTGCAAAATTGAAATTTTGATTACTAATCGTTGTCCAAAATACACTTGGAAAGCAAGAAAATTTCAGGAGTTGGATGACAACATGCTGCAAAATTTCTCAAATATTGAATACTAACCAGTCTTCCCTCTACACCCTGACAGTTCCTGGGAAAGTCACAGATTAATACTGAATCGCATTAACTCTAAGTCTCTAGCATTATAAGGTAAGTATTCATCTGTCACCATAAAGAGGGAGAAACCTAAAGTTTGGGACATGGCCTAGTTTGCTAGAGTTATAAAACATATTTCCATATTTCACAAAAAGTAAATATTTGGCTGTAGAAACATGCTATTAGTTATTTGAACTCTTTCCGAAAAATAAAGCATGTCAGGATCTACATAAGACACCCACATATAAATAGATCCTGACATTAAACTTTCAGATGTTTCTGAGAAATGAGATAGTTTGAACACACTGTTTGGATATTTGAATGACTGTAGGATTTCTTATCCATATATTTCATGTTATGTAGAAGTAGTCCTAATATACATACAATAACTATAAAGGTGCTATATGTGAAAGAAAAATGTAGATACACATAAACAACTTGCTTGTAAATCAGAATATTAAAAAGTTATCTAAAGTTGCCAAAGAATGAAGATACTAAAGATCATGAAAGATATTTCTTCTCTTACATCTTTTTTAAAATATTTATTTATTAGAGAGAGCACAAGCAGTGGGGGTGGGGGGGAGCTGCAGAGGAAGAGAAGCAGATTCCCCACTGAGCAGAGAGCCCTATGTGGAGCTCTGATCCCAGGACCCAAGCCAAAGGCAGACAGATGCTTAACTACTGAGCCACCCAGGCACCCTCCTTCTCTTGCATCTTAAAGACCAATAACTATGAACACAAATGGTGACTAATGTAGCTTAGGAATGTGTCCCTCTGCTTCTTACAATACTCCATATGTAAAGTAACTGAGAAACTTGAATTTATTGCTGCAGTTCTCAGGCCAAATTCAGTGTCAGAATCATGCAAATCAGTACTGAACCAGAGTAAAGGGATGGCTTGTAGGCAAATTACTTTCTGGCATGAGAAAACTGTAAGGAGGGTTGTTTAAGAATACTCAGGTACAAACTCAGTTTCATAACCACTTGAATAAAAGAGACAGCAGATTGACTATCCTGGAATCACCTGCTGGAAAGCTGGAAAGGCTGTTATCCAAATATACATAAGAACTGTTCTTTTTTTACATCCTCCAGCAAAGATGCATAAGAATCATCTCTCTGCCCAATTCTGACAGTATCTCCCTGTGCAGAGAGTCACCATACAGAGCTGTAAACCTTCCTCAGTGGTTAAAGACTCAGAACCCATGAAAAAGCTAAAAGCAAAACACCCCTCCCCTCGCTCTCTGTACCTGTTTGCTCTATTTTTTTTATTTTATTTAAATTCAATTTGCCAACATATAGTATAACACCCAGTGCTCATCTCATCATGTGCCCTCCTTAAAGCCTATCACCCAGTTACCCTAAACCAATTTGCTTTAATTATATTTCTGTATCTTCAAGCTTAAAAACATTCAAAATGTAATTTAAAAACATACAAAAACAAACATTTTTAAAAACCCATTAAAAATTTTTCTGTAAGTTGGGAAATATGTACAGATAGCGGTAAATATTGCTGATACGTTAAAGTAGAATGAAAAAAACTCGGGAGTTCAAGACTGTTTCTGAAACCTGGTTCTGTCACAAGTATGTTTGGTTTGGGAAAGTCTCTTCAACTTCCTGTGTTTACATTTCTCAACCTGAACAATGAGAGGTTTAGGGGAGATAGTATCCCAGGACCGCTCCAGTTCTAGGACTAAGGGGTGTGTGTGTATGTGTGTGTGTGTGTGTGTAAAATTTCACCCTGAGTTTGAATGTGTTAAACTATTTTTGCTAGAATGTATACAACTAAGCAAACTATTGGCAAATTTAAAATTATCTAGAGGAAGAAGACACACAAATGAAAGGGAATAACAGTGTGATGACTAAGCCCCATTCCCTTGATTTTTTGTATGTTTTGTCCTAAGATAAAATTATGGAGTTCTCAAGTTCTGGCAGAAAAAAAAAAAGTCACAGAAAATGTACTTCAAAAAGCAAAATGAAGCTAGAGTCATGTCCTGAATCAGAAGTTGGAAAGCAGTTTGCTTTCTGGATCTTGTTCCTTGCTCAATATCTCATTATCACTCCTTGCTGGGAATGAGTGGCTCTGCTTCTTTAAGAAGAAGTAGCTCTTAATGTCCATATAGCATTAAAGACTAGTCAAAATATCTTGGGGAGACCAAGTTTTAAATGAACTTTATAATCCTAAAGACTAATGGGATCAAACATAATAAATGTAAAGTCCAATTATGTAGTAAGATCAGGGGACAATTAATCCAGAGTCAATTTTGAATGACAAATGCCTACCCTTCCAGAATGATCCACGGAGTATGACAAACCATATTCTCCCTTGATGTTGCAGTGAATGTCAGTTTGGAGAGTAGACAATTACTACTATTCAGAAAAGAAATAGCATGAGTAACACAAATTATATACTATTGCTTTCTCCACTTTAATGTTTACAACTTTCTCACTTTATTTAAACATAAAAAGGATAGCATCAATTTATTTATTTATTTTTGGATAGCATCAATTTAAAATTGATTCAGTTTTCCTGAGATCTGGCTCATTTTTCAAACAGGCATTATATCCTATTACTTCACTATACATTGAAAGAGCGGATCTTCTCCCAAGTCCAAATATTGCACAAATGCATCATGGTTTCTTTGCATTTTATTTCTCTGGTAATTATCCCCTGTTGTTTCATAAAGCTGTGTTTAACTTAAGAAATTTTTATTAGCTTTGATCTCAAGGGGTAGGTGAAATACTGGGAATGGAGCAAAGAGAGCTCCATTGAAAGCCTGTGTTGTATAAGCAAAGGAGTTTGGTTCCCTATAAGGGATAAGAAAATATTTGTAGCAGGCAGCTGATATAAGAAAGTTAAATTTAGAATAATTTTTTTTTCTGAAATCCCTTCCTAGTTCCAATTGAAATTAATGAAACTCAAGCTTCCCATTTGGCCTGGGACCAGAACACAGAACACAGTAGCCATAGCATCAGCATGAATGGTAGAGATTCTAAGATATCTCGGGTTGGTCCTGATGAAGCCTTCCAGTATACAATTGGAAGGAACAGGATTATGTCCAGGTGGCTCAGCATTTTTTTAAAGAGATGTATATCTATGGGGCGCCTGGGTAGGTCAGTCAGTTAAGCGTCTGACTCTTGATTTTGGCTCAGGTCATAATCTCAGCATCTGTGCGGAATATGGAGCTTCCCTAAGATTCTCCCTCTCCCTCTCCCTCTGTCCCAACTTGCTCCCATCTCTCTCCCTCTCTAAAAAAACAGAGAGAAAGAAATGAATATCTAAAGATAGTAGAACAGACAGTAGAAGTATAGCTAATAGCAAGAACAAAAGGAGGGCAGGGCTAACACTAGGCAAAACTTTGATATTGACAAAAATATGAACAGACCCAGCTTAATACTCTGTGATATGGTGTAGGAGGCCAGTATTTGGTTTATCTCAATGATATAGATGTCATCAAATATAATGTAAGCTATGTTGGCTCTCAATATCTTCTATATGACTAAAGAAATCTTTCATTTTAATTTTGATAGTGCATGTAAAAGTCATAGGTTTCTGTACTAGTTCTTTCAAAAGAATCAATAGCAAACTGTAATTTCTTGGATGTATGAGATGAGGTGGGGGTGGAGCAGTAACTTGTTTTTTTAGTTCCCAGGACTCTAAATCAAGGAAAGCTTTATCTGACAGAGGGACTGTCATGAGATGAACACTGAGATCCACAGAGTGACTAAATAGAAATTTACTGTGTTTTCCTTGGAAAAAAAAAGGGGTACATGAGTATTTTTCTTGATGAAGGAAGAGAACAAGAATATGGACTGTTTTAGAATGTGTGATTGTTCCCACGCCTATACAGCTTTCCCTATGAGAGTTATTCTACGTACATCCTTGCCCACTGGCATGTGACTTGCCAGGCCTTCCTGGGGAGGAAGGTACTCCCTTTCCCCCACTGACTTCAGGCTTGGACACATTCAAGCAGAACTTTCAGAATTTTCATGTGGTTCTGGCTCAGCTGTTTTCTCTCTGCCTCAAGAACAGCATGCCCTAAATTGATACTTCTCCTCTGGCCTAGATCTCAGAATAAAAAAGGCATGTGGAGCAGAGCCACACAGAGCCCAGCAAAATCACAGTAGTTCCATAGCCAACACATAATATAAGCAAAATATGAAACTTTGTTTTTGTGAGCTACTCAGAATTTAGAGTTGTTACCACAGTTTAACCCAGTCAAAGCTGACTGATACTGAAAGTCTTTTCAATTGATTGACCAAACTGTAGCTAAACTCTATCATTATAGTCCTTGCTTTGGACCTGTCAACCATGGAGGTATGTGAGGAGGAGGCAATGCCACAAATAGAATAATTATTGAGGAGAAAAATGGCCTTTGATAGAGTAGGAAACCATCCTATTAATAAGGAATCCATTCTTTGAAGGGTCTGTATCATAATTCCACTCTACCTATTGCTTGAGGTGACGAATGAGTAGAAGGTCCATTTTAAATACAGATTCTAAGTCTACTCTTGGAATGGACAAGCTTTATAAATACTATAGAGCCAGTGATACTACAGGTCTGAACTTGTTTTGGTATAAACCTCTTCATAGTGGGCTTTGGGTACACAGAAATTTTTAAATTTATAATGGCACTGCAGGAAAAGAGAAATTACAAAGTGAAGTAATCTGCCTCTCATGATGAAGTATATGATACTATGATATCCACCTTGGGGAGTGCACATTGAGGGACAGAGTTCAATTTTCTGGTTACTTTCAACCAATTTACCTGTGTGGTCACCCTTCTTAAAACTGACATTGCAGAAGGTGATGCTCTGAGACATAACAGCAAGTAGCCTGGATTTTGTAGTCTGGATTTCTGTTTCTGTATATTTTATCCCCTTGGTCTGAGATTGTCACTGCATTTTTTAGGCTTTCCTATGATATAACATTAATATAATTTGCTTGTTTGATGTTGAGAATATACATTTGACCCTGAACAGCTAGAGAGAGATGATAAAGCATAATGAGTGGTTCTAAGTGGTAGTTTTAACAAAGCAATTTGTGAAAGCCCAAAATTTTCTCAAGACTATTCCTTTTATACATTTTGCAATCAAGAGTCTAAGACAAAATCCAAAGGAAACTGAGAATAATACCATCATGAGGATATAATCCTACTTTTTCCTAGAAATGACAATTTTTAAATTTTTATTTATTTGAGAGCAAGAGAGAGAGAGAAAGCACAAGCTAAGGAGGAGGGTACATGGAGAGGGAGAAGCAGACACCCCACTGAGTAGGGAACCCAACATGAAACTCAATCCCAGGACCTAGGATCATCACCTAAGCCAAAGGTGGACACTTAAATGATTGAGCCACCCAGGCACCCCTAGAAATGATCATTTAAAAGTAATATTTGAATTAGACAATTCCAGTTTGTCTGAGAGAGACTCTTTCCAATATTAAATTCAAGCCAGAAGATCATGAAATGATAGTCTATTTCACTGGTTGTTGGTTCACTGAGCCCAGCTCTCCACAATGGGCTAACATTCCTTTCCAACCAAATCAATTCAGTGAGTTTTTATTGAACACTTTATATGAATTGAGAGCTGAGCCTTGAAGATCACGGTCCCTATCTTTAAGATATTTGATATTCTTTCTGAGTCCATTCAGTCCCCCCAAATAAACAGAAAGTTGTTTATGGATTAGTATTCAAATAAACAGTTGTTTATGGATTAGGATTCAAATCCTAATAACAAATACCAAAATAAACAGAAAGTTGTTTATGGATTAGGATTCAAATCCTTTTGAGTTTGGGGCACCTGGGTGGTTCTCAGTGATTGAGCATCTGCCTTTGGCTCAGGGTGTGATTCCTGGGTCCAGGAATCAAGTCCTGCATCAGGCTCCCTGTAGAGAGCCTGCTTATCCCTCTGCCTTTGATACTCTCTCTTTCCATATCTCATAAATAAATAAAATCTTTTTAAAAACACACACACACAAATCCTTTTGAGATCAATTTATAGTTAAGATATTAATATTTGATAAAAATCTATAACCTTGTTTATCTACCTTATCTGTGAGACCCCTGGTAAGCTTCCTCCAAATGAGTGGGGTCTAGTCCATTAAAAGCTGAAAACATTTGTGTCCTCAAGATTCTATTCTCTTTGGCTAACGCTTGACCTTTTTGGAGCATCTTAAGTAACAAGGATATAAAAAATAACCTGGCATTCACGTAGCACCTCTTTCCTCAGCTCAAGAAGCTCATTGCTCTAGGAATTCCCATAGCTGTATACTCATCTGTGTGTCCTCCAAAAGGCACATCCCATTCTATGACCAATCATACTCACTCTCATCTTTCAGTTTATCAAGGAAGTATTTATGTGCTTCTTTCCACCTTCATTTAAATTAACACAATTCAAAAAAAATAAAAAATAAAAAATAAAATAAAATAACACAATTCTAGGGGTGCCTGGGTGGCTGAGTCAGTTCAGCATCTGCCTTCAGCTCAGGTCATGGTCTCAGGGAGACTCCTGACTGGAGTCCCCAGTCAGGCTCCCTGCTCAGCAGGGAATCTGCTTCTTCATTACCCTCTGCTTCTTCCTTACCCTCTTCCTTACCACAGCACCCATGCTGTGCTTTCTCTCAAATAAATAAAATCTTTTAAAAAAATTATAAAATAAATAAAATAATGCAATTCTAGTAATCTGTTTGCTTCATTTGCATCTCAAACATAAACAGAAGTAAATTGTTCAGTATCTACTCACTGCTTAGTAGCCATACTTCCTTGGTTTTTAAAATTCTCCTTTTAAGCTTCATCTGACAGATATTTTGATTCCATCATCTTGACTTTTTATTTCAGTTTTTGTTTTATTTGCATTATAATACCTGTGTTTTCTATGTGTGGGAAGTCTAACAGCCTCAGGGTTCAGGAGCAGCCCCAAACTTGGATGTGAGCTAGTGGTTGACAATGACTGGCAGCCGAAATAGCCAAGAAATGCTGCATGTAGAGAAAACAGGTAAAGTACAGAAGGTCCAGTGGGAAAGAAGAGCCTGATGTCAATAGATGAGGTTGTTAAAACCTAGTGCCAGGAGTATCAAACTGACAAGTATCAGAAAAGGAGGAGGGAGGGAGGAGAAATAGGAGGCAGCAAGGAATAATAGCAGGGGTGAATAGTGACAGGCTCAACAAAACGCAGACAGACTTTTCGCCCCAAGTGCCCTCAACAACCAGGGCCACCTGGGGTCCTGAAATGTAGAGACAAAAAACAAACAAAACGGAAACTTGAACAAACTCTGAAAATCAAGATGCTATTGCACAATAATTATACATATAACCAAATACTCAGCACAGTTGCTTTGCTCTCCTTCACACCTTTATACAAAACATATACCACTAGCATCCCCACAGAATCAAAGAGGCCTCCAATCACCAAATTTACATTGCGATCAGCGTAAAATGTGTCACGCTCACTGGAAGAAAATGTACCCTCTTTCCTTAGGAGTTTACAGTCCAGCAACTATGAAAGGAATCTAACAGAAATTTATGGTTGGTAAAAAGCTGTATTAAAAAAGTTTTAATTTTTTGTGAATCAAATCCATGACAAGTAATTCTGAAATAATTAAAGCAGTTTTCTAGAAAATTACTTTTAAAAGAAAAAAATATCCAGCAACTATCCCTAATATCAACTTAGCTTTTTAATTTTCATTTAGAATATTCGATTTGCTTAAAGGGATCTCAGATCACCATATAATCAAGAATAAACTACTGTACAATCTGAAGCAGAATTGCCCTACACTTAAGTACATAGAGAAAATGCAGTTTCCCCTATTCTGCTCTTCTTCCCAGCTTCACCCTTCTGGGGGACAGGGACAACTTTGGTTGGAAAATTATTAGTATTTCAGTTCCTTCTAAACAAAACACTTTCCTTTTTCTTTGTAAGCATTCTTTTCTCTCTTTTCTTTTTTACTGCAGTAAAAACACTTAACAGGAGGTCTACCCTCTTAAGCTTTTAAATGCATATAACACAGTATTGTTATCTGTAGGCACAACTTTCTACAACAGATGTCTGGAATTTATTCATGTTGCATGACTGAAATCTTATTTTATTTTTTTTAATAATAAATCTATTTTTTATTGGTGTTCAATTTGCCAACATACAGAATAACACCCAGTACTCATCCCGTCAAGTGCCCCCCTCAGTGCCTGTCACCCAGTCACCCCCACCCCCGCCCACCTCCCCTTCCACCACCCCTAGTTCGTTTCCCACAGTTAGGAGTCTTCATGTTCTGTCTCCCTTTCTGATATTTCCTACCCATTTCTTCTCCCTTCCCCTCTATTCCCTTTCACTATTATTTATATTCCCCAAATGAATGAGAACATATATTGTTTGTCCTTCTCCGATTGACTTACTTCACTCAGCATAATACCCTCCAGTTCCATCCACGTTGAAGCAAATGGTGGGTATTTGTCATTTCTAATAGCTGAGTAATATTCCATTGTATACATAAACCACATCTTCTTTATCCATTCATCTTTCGTGGGACACCGAGGCTCCTTCCACAGTTTGGCTATTGTGGACATTGCTGCTAGAAACATCGGGGTGCAGGTGTCCCGGCGTTTCATTGCATCTGTATCTTTGGGGTAAATCCCCAACAGTGCAATTGCTGGGTCGTAGGGCAGGTCTATTTTTAACTCTTTGAGGAACCTCCACACAGTTTTCCAGAGTGGCTGCACCAGTTCACATTCCCACCAACAGTGTAAGAGGGTTCCCTTTCCTCCCAATCCTCTCCAACATTTGTGGTTTCCTGCCTTGTTAATTTTCCCCATTCTCACTGGTGTGAGGTGGTATCTCATTGTGGTTTTGATTTGTATTTCCCTGATGGCAAGTGATGCAGAGCATTTTCTCATGTGCGTGTTGGCCATGTCTATGTCTTCCTCTGTGAGATTTCTCTTCATGTCTTTTGCCCATTTCATGATTGGATTTTTTGTTTCTTTGGTTTTGAGTTTAATAAGTTCTTTATAAATCTTGGAAACTAGCCCTTTATCCGATATGTCATTTGCAAATATCTTCTCCCATTCTGTAGGTTGTCTTTTAGTTTTATTGACTGTATATTTGCTGTGCATCCTTTGCTGTGCAAAAGCTTCTTATCTTGATGAAGTCCCAATAGTTCATTTTTGCTTTTGTTTCTTTTGCCTTCGTGGATGTATCTTGCAAGAAGTTACTGTGGCCGAGTTCAAAAAGGGTGTTGCCTGTGTTCTCCTCTAGGATTTTGATGGAATCTTGTCTCACATTTAGATCTTTCATCCATTTTGAGTTTATCTTTGTGTATGGTGCAAGAGAGTGGTCTAGTTTCATTCTTCTGCATGTGGATGTCCAATTTTCCCAGCACCATTTACTGAAGAGACTTTCTTCCAGGGGGTAGTCTTTCCTCCTTTATCGAATATTAGTTGACCATAAAGTTGAGGGTCCACTTCTGGGTTCTCTATTCTGTTCCATTGATCTATGTGTCTGTTTTTGTGCCAGTACCACACTATCTTGATGACCACAGCTTTGTAGTACAACCTGAAATCTGGCATTGTGATGCCCCCAGCTATGGTTTTCTTTTTTAAAGTTCCCCTGGCTATTCGGGGTCTTTTCTGATTCCACACAAATCTTAAAAAAATTTGTTCTAACTCTCTGAAGAAAGTCCATGGTATTTTGATAGGGATTGCATTAAACGTGTAAATTGCCCTGGGTAACATTGACATTTTCACAGTATTATTTCTGCCAATCCATGAGCATGGAATATTTTTCCATCTCTTTGTGTCTTCCTCAATTTCTTTCAGAAGTGTTCTATAGTTTTTAAGGTATAGATCCTTTACCTCTTTGGTTAGGTTTATTCCTAGGTATCTTAGGCTTTTGGGTGCAATTGTAAATGGGATTGACTCCTTAATTTCTCTTTCTTCAGTCTCATTGTTAGTGTATAGAAATGCCACTGATTTTGGGCATTGCTTTTGTATCCTGCCACGCTACCAAATTGCTGTATGAGTTCTAGCAATCTTGGGGTGGAGGCTTTTGGGTTTTCTACGTAGAGTATCATTTCATCAGTGAAAAGGGAGAGTTTGACTTCTTCTTTGCCAATTTGAATGCCTTTAATGTCTTTTTGTTGTCTGATTGCTGAGGCTAGGACTTCCAGTACTATGTTGAATAGCAGTGGTGAGAGTGGACATCCCTGTCTTGTTCCTGATCTTAGGGGAAAGGCTCCCAGTGCTTCCCCATTGAGAATGATATTTGCTGTGGGCTTTTCATAGATGGCTTTTAAGACATTGAGGAATGTTCCCTCTATCCCTACACTCTGAAGAGTTTTGATCAGGAATGGATGCTGTATTTTGTCAAATGCTTTCTCTGCATCCAATGAGAGGATCATATAGTTCTTGTTTTTTCTCTTGCTGATATGATGAATCACATTGATTGTTTTACGAGTGTTGAACCAGCCTTGTGTCCCGGGAATAAATCCTACTTGGTCATGGTGAATGATTTTCTTAATGTACTGTTGGATCCTATTGGCTAGTATCTTTTTGAGAATTTTTGCATCCATGTTCATCAGGGATATTGGTCTGTAATTCTCCTTTTTGGTGGGGTCTTTGTCTGGTTTTGGAATTAAGGTGATGCTGGCCTTGTAGAACGAATTTGGAAGTACTCCATCTCTTTCTATCTTTCCAAACAGCTTTAGGAGAATAGGTATGGTTTCTTCTTTAAACGTTTGATAGAATTCCCCTGGGAAGCCATCTGGCCCTGGACTTTTGTGTCTTGGGAGGGTTTTGATGACTGCTTCAATTTCCTCCCTGGTTATTGGCCTGTTCAGGTTTGCTATTTCTTCCTGTTCCAGTTTTGGTAGTTTGTGGCTTTCCAGAAATACATCCATTTCTTCCAGATTGCCTAATTTATTGGCATATAGCTGTTCATAATATGTTTTTAAAATTGTTTGTATTTCCTTGGTGTTGGTTGATCTCTCCTTTCTCATTCATGATTTTATTAATTTGAGTCTTCTCTCTCTTCTTTTGAATAAGGCTGGCTAATGGTTTATCTATCTTATTAATTCTTTCAAAGAACCAACTCCTGGTTTTGTTGATCTGTTCCACAGTTCTTCTGGTCTCGATTTCGTTGAGTTCTGCTTGAATCTTTATTAACTCTCTTCTTCTGCTGGGTGTAGGATCTATTTCATGTTTTTTTTTTTTTCTTTTTTCTCTAGCTCCTTTAGGTGTAAGGTTAGCTTTTGTATTTGAGTTCTTTCCAGTTTCTGGATGGCTGCTAGTATTGCGATGTATTTCCCCCTCAGGACTGCTTTTGCTGTATCCCAAAGGTTTTAAATGGTAGTATCTTCATTCTCATTAGTTTCCATGAATCTTTTTAATTTTTCTTTAATTTCCTGGTTGACCCTTTCATCTTTTAGCAGGATGGTCCTTAACCTCCACGTGTTTGAGGTCCTTCCAAACTTCTTGTTGTGATTTAGTTCTAATTTCAAGGCATTATGGTCTGAGAATATGCAGGGGACGATCCCAATCTTTTGGTATTGGTTCAGACCCGATTTGTGACCCAATATGTGGTCTATTCTGGAAAAAGGTCCATGTGCACTTGAGAAGAATGTGTATTCAGTTGCGTTTGGATGTAAAGATCTGTAGATATCTGTGAAATCCATCTGGTCCAGTGTATCATTTAAAGCTCTCATTTCTTTGGAGATGTTGTGTTTAGGAGACCTATCGAGTGTAGAAAGCGCTAGATTGAAGTCACCAAGTATAAGTGTATTATTATCTAAGTATGTCTTAACTTTGGTTATTAATTGATTGATATATTTGGCAGCTCCCACATTCGGGGCACATATACTGAGGATTGTTAAGTCCTCTTGTTGGATAGATCCTTAAGTATGATATAGTGTCCCTCTTCATCTCTCACTACAGTCTTCGGGGTAAATTTTAGTTTATCTGATATAAGGATGGCTGCTCCTGCTTTCTTTTGAGGACCATTTGAATGGTAAATGGTTCTCCAACCTTTTATTTTCAGGTTGTAGGTGTCCTTCTGTCTAAAATGAGTCTCTTGTAGACAGCAAATAGATGGGTCCTGCTTTTTTATCCAGTCAGAAACCCTGTGCCTTTTGATGGGGTCATTAAGCCCATTCACATTTAGAGTTACTATTGAAAGGTATGAGTTTAGTGTCATCATGATATCTATTCGGTCCTTGTTTTTGTGGATTGTTCCACTGGACTTCTTAAAGGGGAATTTTAAGAGTCCCCCTTAAAATTTCTTGCAGAGCTGGTTTGGAGGTCACATATTCTTTCAGTTCCTGCCTGTCTTGGAAGCTCTTTATCTCTCCTTCCATTCTGAATGAGAGCCTTGCTGGATAAAGTATTCTTGGCTGCATGTTTTTCTCATTTAGGACCCTGAATATATCCTGCCAGCCCTTTCTGGCCTGCCAGGTCTCTGTGGAGAGGTCTGCTGTTACCCTAATACTCCTCCCCATAAAAGTCAGGGATTTCTTGTCTCTTGCTGCTTTAAGGATCTTCTCTTTATCTTTGGAATTTGCAAGTTTCACTATTAAATGTTGAGGTATTGAACGGTTTTTATTGATTTTAGGGGGGAATCTCTCTATTTCCTGGATCTGAATGCCTATTTCCCTTCCCAGATTAGGAAAGTTTTCAGCTAGGATTTGTTCCAGTACATATTCTGGCCCTCTGGCCCTTTCCGCGCCCTCGGGAACCCCAATTAAACGTAGGTTTTTCTTCCTCAGGGTGTTGTTTATTTCCCTTAATCTATCTTCATGGTCTTTTAATTGTTTGTCTCTTTTTTCCTCAGTTTCCCTCTTTGCCATCAACTTGTCTTCTATGTCACTCACTCGTTCTTCCACCTCGTTAACCCGCGTCATTAGGACTTCTAGTTTGGATTGCATCTCATTCAATTGATTTTTAATTTCTGCCTGATTAGCTCTAAATTCTGCAGTCATGAAGTCTCTTGAGTCCTTTATGCTTTTTTCTAGAGCCACCAGTAGCTGTATAATAGTGCTTCTGAATTGGCTTTCTGACATTGAATTGTAATCCAGATTTTGTAACTCTGTGGGAGAGAGGACTGTTTCTGATTCTTTCTTTTGAGGTGAGGTTTTCCTTCTAGTCATTTTGCTCAGTGCAGAGTGCCCAAAAACAAGTTGTATTGGGAAAAGTAGAAAAAGAGAGGAGGGAAAGAAAAGAGAAAAAGAAAAAAGGAAGAAAAAAAGAAAAAAAAAGGGGGAAAGAAAAAAGGGGTGGGGGAAACAAACAGAAATCAAAAGCAAAAAAAAAAAAAAACACGGGGGAGTATCTTCTGATTCTGTGTACTTTAAGTCCCTTGGCTTCCCCTGGAACTTGTCCGTCTAGCTGGTCTTCTGGGGGAGGGGCCTGCTGTGCTGATTTTCAGGTGTTAGCACTTGGGGAGCTGCTCTGACCCCTGCCTGGTGCAGGGCTCAGTGGGGGTTGTTTACCCCGTGAGGCCCCAGGAGGAACAGCCCCAGTGGCGGGGCAGCTCTGGAGCCCTGGAGTCAGCTCCCGCAGTAACTCCGGAGCTCTGGGTCTGCAGGGGCCTGGAGGCTCCGGGGCGGGGCCGCTGATCTGCTCAGCTCCGGGCAGGAGCGTCCTCGCTGTCCTGGGCCCTCCCGGCCTCTGCCTGTCCCGGGGGAGGCCGGATCCTGGGCTGTGTCCCGGCGCCCTGTGCTCCCCGACCTGCGCTGTTGGGTTCCCGCTCCCGGCCGCGCAGCCCTCCCAGCGGAGCCTCTTCCTCTGCCCGAGCCCCTCCGAGCTGCTCCGGGTCCCGCCTGCGCGCTGCAGCCCTTAGGGAGCTCGGGGCGCTCTCCCGGGGCGCAGGTGTCTGTTAGTGTCCCAGGGAGCCCGAGGGCATCCCCGCCCTCCTGGGTCCTGCTCCACCTCCCTGGAGCCCCTTTCCGCCCGGGAAGGTCGGTGCAGCTCCTGCTCCTCCGGGACGGGGCTCTCCTGTCCTGGGGACACTCGCCCCGGCCTCAGCCCGGCTCCTCGCGGGCCCCTCCCCCTTGGAGGCCTTTGTTTCTTTATTTCTTTTTCCCCGTCTTCCTACCTTGATAGAAGCGCGAACTCTTCTCACTGTAGCCTTCCAGCTGGTCTCTCTTTAAATCTCAGGCCGAATTCGTAGATTTTCAGGATGACTTGAAGGTTATCTAGGTAATTTGGTGGGGACAGGTGACTTGGGGACCCTACTCTTCTGCCATCTTGTGTGTCCACCGACTGAAATTTTATACACGTTGTTTAGCAACCCCCCATTTCCCCCTCCCTCAGCCCCCTGCACCCACCATTTTATTCCTTGTATCTGTGGCTTTTACTGTTTTACATGCCTCATGCAGTGGAAGCACACACTATTTGTCCTCCTGTGACTGGCTTATTTCACTTAGCATAATGTCCAGCTCTGGTATGATGAACTTCCGTGTAAATAATGATATATTTTGCCCCTCCCCTTCTTCTCTCCAGTGCATCCGGGTGTGAGAAGGGTCTTGCTGGGTCCTCATAGTGAAAGGGAAACATGGTCCCTGGTTCTGAACAGTTAATATTCACTGGGCAGGTGATGGAGGAGCCACCTCCATCTGGTCTTTTATAATCTGCACTGCTGCCACGCTGGGGCCTGTACTCCCAGAGACTTGGCCCAGGTCTAGAAATCCCTCTCTTCAGCCGTTGGCAATGTTTTATTTTTTTTTTTTTTTTTTTTTTTTTTTTTTTTTTTTTTTTTTTTTTTTTTTCGTTGGCAATGTTTTACCCCAGGGCACTGCAGTCCACTGATAGGGACTCTTAGCACCTCCACATCTCATAACTGGGGCACAAAGCCATCTAGATTTTTCACACACCAAGTATAGGCCATGGGGCTCAGAATCGCTGCTGTTCTCAACCATCTGTCATCTGCTACCACCTTCACACCATCACCCTGTCGGAACTGCCTGTATAGACTAGTTTCTCCTGAGGCTTTGCAGCTTCCCCTTGGCCCCTAGGACGGGGGAGTATGCCATAACCTAGATACCCATGCCTCTCTGTGTTTCCTGAAGCCACTCCTCCACCCCAGACACTTCAGCCCAGAAGTTGTATTTGGTGGAGGGAAGAGAACCTAGTATTTGACCTTCCTGCTCTCCTCTTTCCCCTTTCTCTACCCCACAATCCCACCAGACTAGAAGGGGTAGGCTTCAGGTTTTTCCTTCATCATATTTTCTTCCCACTCCCTCATGAGTAGGATGGTTATCTTCTCTATCTTTAAGGAATAAATTCCATGACCAAAGCCATCCAGGATTAAAGTAGTTTAAAAAATCCTCTCTCCCTATATCAACTCAGGCATGCAAGCCTATCGTTTTGTTGCAAAGTCCTACTTAGAATAGCAGAAGTTTAATATTAACTATTTCTTTTTGGGTTCCTGCTGTATAATCCTCATCCAGATCCCCAGTTTAGGCACAAATCTCTATCAGACTTGTAGGGGAGATGGTAATTTTCACAGAAATACAAAACAGAAAAATACATTAATTTGGGAGAAAAGATACCTAAACATTGAAAGTATACTGCAAAAATGAAAGTTAAAAAGAATTAAAGAACTTTTGAGTTCAGTTTCAGAGCTAGGAATTAGCAATAGTGTTTGGGTAATACCAAAGGGGAAAGGTGTTCTTGAGCAGGGGAGTTTGAAAATGCTCTGGATGATCGGCCCACTGCACTTAATTTCAGGCTCTTCCCATGCCATGCTCTCTGGGTGTCTAGTTTCCTCTTCTCTCCCTGCTAGAGATTCCCTCGACTATTTCTTTGAGTATCCAGATGATTATTTCTTTCTAACCCACTTAATACTTTTCTTATTTTTCCATAAAATAGGTATAAAATTTCACCATTGGACATTCCTAATCAAATACTCACAAAAGCAAGTTTCTAGATAACCATATATTTGATATGTTAGAACATGTTGCCAAAATGACAAGTATAATAAGATTGGCTGTTTGTTCCTAACTGCTCTTGACACTATGGGGAAAGAAAAAGATGAGTTCTGGGATTCCAGTTTCCACCTCTAGCACCACACAGTCACCCAAAAGCTTGAAAGAAATCCTTATCCCCTGAGAATTATAAAAACCTAACCTAGGGGCACCTGCGTAGCTCAATCGGTTAAGTGTCTGCCTTCGGCTCGGGTCACAATCCCAGGATCCTGGGATCAAGCCCCATGTCAGGCTCCCTGCTCAAGCCTGCTTCTCCTTCTGCCCCTTCCTCTGCTCATGCTCTGTCTCTTTCTCTCTCAAACAAATAAATAATTTTTTTAAAAGAATTATATCCAAAAGCTTAGGGAGATTCGAATGTTTGGATTGATTTATCTACTCACCCCCCTGCCCAAGGAGCCAGAGGACTTAACTTTCACAATGACTATGGGTGTGAGGGGAGCCTCAGCATCCTAGAAGAACTCTGTAGTCACTTTTCCTATAGGTCAAAACTCTAAGGTGAACTACTGCCTCTGACCTAGGACCCTTAAATGTCATAGAGATAATTGGATCCAAGATGGCAAGAGCCACTGGTGGCACTTAATCACCAAAACAACTTAGCAGCAGTTACAATAGTAAATGTAAAAGGCAAAGCAGCAATCAGAACAGCCTGACTCACAGAGACCTATGTTATTAGCTACTTGATCATAGTTTCCCCAGGAGAAAAATAGGCGAGCAGTCTACTAAATTCTTCCTTGATTTGCATATGTTGGAAAGTTTTAGGTCAAGTGATAGAAATCTAACACAAATCACCAAAACAGGGAGTCATGGCCCCTGAGCCAGTTCCCAGACTTGAACCAGTTCACATACCCAGAACCCTTTGAATGAAGATGAGATCAGGTCACTGGAGAAGGACTCTACTATACTGCCAAAAATTTATACTGTTAATCGTTCTCCCAGCTTTCCCCCCCAAAATCTGCAGCCTTTCACAAGGTTGACTATGCACTGAGAAAAAAGAAATAAGCTTTTCAGGGGATGACTGGACACTAGTTCTGAACTGACATAAATTCCAGGAAATATTAAATGTCACTGTGGTCTAAAAGAATAGGGGCCTATGGAAGTCAAGTGATCAACGAAGTCTTAGCTCAGGGCTGTCTTGTGGTGAGTCTCTGAGCTCATCCTGTGGATATTTCTGCTTTTCCAAAATGCATGATTAGGATATAAATATTCAGCAACTGACAGAGTCACCACAGTGTTTTTATGACCTGTAAAGCATAGTAAGAAAGGCCAAGTGGAAGCCACTAGAATTGGATCTACATAGAAATATAGAAAATCAAAACTGCATTTCCAGAGGTATTGCAGAGATGAGCAGCATCGTCAAAGACTTGAAGAATGCAGGAACAATGATTTCCACCACATCCCCATTCAACTCACTTATTCAGCCTGTGAAGAAAACAGATAGTTCTTAGAGAATAACAGTGGATTATCATAAACTTTACCAGGTGGTGACTCCAACTGCAGCTGCTATTCCAACTGTGGTTTCCTCGCTTGAGCAAATTAACACATCCCCTGGTAACTGGTGTGTAGTCATTGATCTGGAAAAAGCTTTTTTTCTCCAGACCTATTAGTAAAGACCATTGGAAGCAGTTTGCTTTTTGCTGCAAAACCAGAAATACACCTTCACTGACTTACTTCAGGGGTTTAGCAATTCCCCAGCCCTATGTCATAATTTACTCAGCAAGGACCTTGATTGCTTCTCTTTTCCACAAGACATCACAATGATACATTACAATGATGATATTATGCTGATTGGAACTACTAAGCAAAAACTCTAGACTTACTGGTAAGGCATTGACATGCCACAGGGTGGGAGAGAAATCTGACCAAAATTCAAAGGTCTTCCACTTCAGTGACATTTCTGGGAGTCCAGTGATGAGGGGCATTTCCAGATACCACTTTTAAGATGTAGGATAAATCGTTACATCTAACCCCTTCCATAACCAGAAAAGAGGCACAATGCCTAATGGCTTTCTGTAGTTTGGAGGCAACGTATTCCTTTTTTTTTTTTTTTAAGATTTTATTTATTTATTCATGAGAGATACAGAGAAAGAGAGAGGCAGAGTCATAGGCAGAGAGAGAAGCAGGCTCCCCTTAGGGAGCCCGATGTGGGATTCCATCCCTGAACTCCAGGATCGGTGTGAGCCAAAAGCAGAGCTTAACCGCTGAGCCATCCAGGGGTCCCTGGAGGCAACATATTCCTAATTTGGGTGTGCTCCTTTACCGAGTAACTAGAAAAGCTGCCAGTTTTGAGTGGAGCCTAGAACAAGAGAAGGTTCTTCAACAAGCCTACACTGTTTGCAAGCTGCTCTGCCACTTGGGAGAATGGATCTAGCAGATCCAGTGGTGCTTGGATTGTCAGTGGCAGATAAAGATACTGCTTGGAGCCTCTGGCAGGCTCAATAGGCCAAACACAACTCAGAACTTTAGGACTTTAGAACAAAAACGTACCATCCTCTGCAGACAATTACTCTCCATTTGAGAAACAACTTCTGGCTTGCTGTTGGGTCTTGGTAGAGACTAAATGCTTAACAATGGGCCACCAAGTTGCCATGTGACCTGAGTTGCCCATCATGAACTGGGCATTATCTGACCCAGCAAGCCAGAGCAAGGGGGAATTAGCGGCATTCCTTATCAAATAGAAATGGTTTAGATGACATCAGGCTCAAGCAAGCCCTGAAGACACAAGGAAGTTATATAAGGAACTAGCCCAAATGCCCATGGTTCCCACTCCTGCTACATTACCTTCATAATAAGCATTCTGTGTCTGTACCAGGAAGCAAAGTCCAAAGCCAAACCATAACCAGGACCAAAACAGAGGAGAGAACTAACAGTTGAAGCCAAATGGACCAGAGGCCACAGATGATCTATTCTTGAAAGTGTTCCATATCAGTCAGGATCCAGTCAAAAAACAGAAATCACACTAGTAATTTTACCTGGGAAAATTTAACACAAAAAGTATTAACTAGTAACAAGGGATCAACTTCTAAATAGGGTAAAGAGAACTACTAATAATAGAGAAATAGTGCAGCGACTCCCTCTAAGGCTGAGAGAAAGTGCCCAAAGAAGTACCCAACTTGGAAAGTGCTCCACTCCATAGCTGAGGCTCACCTCCCTGGAGAGAATGTATCTGTGCATGTGTAGCCCACTGGATGGGGAAGTCTGCTGAAATGCTGCACAGCAAATGGTGGGAGGAAAACTCCCATTGGGGTAGGGCCTATGCTGGTAGAATTTATTGGAAAATCTCCTACTGGGGTAGTGATGGAAATCACTGTGCACCACTGGGTCTTCAATACCCCACTGGCAGGAGAGCCACTGCCATGTACTAAAACAAGAAAAATACAGCACCAGAAAGAGAAAGAAAAGCTCCTTCCTCTTGCAGTGTCTCTCCTGTGCTAATGTCAAGTCCTAATATTGTACCGGCTGACAAAGGAGAAATGTTCTAGGGTCCATCTCCAGTAGCACAAAGCAGAGCAAAGAAGAGCAGATTTGGAACTGAAACATTAATAACTGGCATGGTTTCAAAGTAGGCAAAATGGAAGTACAGGTTTAGAGAATGTCCTCAGTCCACGAAAGTGATTTTCAATGTCATGTTCATTATCTCTGACAAGAGGATACTGGGATGAACTGGGACGAACTAGTAGAACATGGTAGACATAATGGCTCTCACAATTAATATACTCCTAACTATTTTATCACAAGTCCGCAAGTCTGCCCTCCCCAACCCAGTTCTTGAAAGAAATGTATACACACCAGTTCCCTTTTCCTCTCAGCAGCTTGGTCTAAGACCTAATGAGATGGATGTCTGCAGCATGCTCAGTGTTAGGGCTGCGTGCCCATTGCTAGTAACTTCCCACAGTGTAAGCTGGAACTGAACAAAAGGAGATTGGAGTAAACATTTGCTACGGAAGCATATAAATCCAATTTGAATATCTTAAAATTTAATTGTTACTATGAATTACTATGAATAAAATGAATTCACCAACTAATTTAGTCAAAAGAGTCAAGCTGGTTGCTCCTGCAATTCAATTTAGCTTCCTAAGGATGTAATGGATTCATTGAGAGACACTGGAAAGTCTTTTCCAGGGAAACTTTTAAGAATAGAATTTTATCAGCCAGGGTCTCAGAGGACTTAATTTAGGTATAATTGCTCTTTTTTTCTCTTTCTACTGCTAAAATATGGCAAGTCTGTGACTAATTGAAGCTCCACACGGCAATCCACCCACATGACCAGAACAAGCCTTGAACTAGGCTAAGCACTGGAGAGTTGCCATTCGTTACTTCCAGGTCTGGGTTAGTTTTCTTTTCTGGCCTCAAAGCTCACTTTTCCTGAACTGAGCTATTTAGCCAATTGTGGACTTGGCTCTGCGCTCAGTGTTGAGGGAGATTTCTGGAGACGAAATAGATAGTCTAGCCAGGGTATATAACTATGAGAAGCCTTAGTTCTTTTGACAAAGGAACAAGAAAGGACCTCAACCGTGTGGCACAAACATTAACTACAAGAGATACTCGGAGATGGAGACAAGTTGCGTGTGCAGGAATTCCCCAGGCAGGGCTCTTGAAGACAGCACCAGCTTCACCTGACACTTTGTTGTGGTGGAGAGGCACCTGGGGTACTAATAGTGGAAAAATTTAAATGGTTAATGATATAAATCCTGGGTCCCTGTTCTAGCTCATCTACTCACTAGTTCTGTGACTTGAGGCAAAGTACTCACTAAACCTCAATCGGCTTATTCCTGAAGGGAAAATGTTAACAGTTGATTTGCCCACCCACAATGAGACTATGTAAACAGTAAAGTTCCATCAGCATTTATTATTCTTGAGAAGGCGCACTTAACAAGATTCCATGGTTAATCAGAATAGCTCTTTTCCTGGCCATACCTGCTTACAGTCACCTTTGAAAAAAAATGCATTTAAATAAATTTGAAAGGAAAATCACCTTCAGCTGCATAATTCAATTCACCCAGAATACAGACAATAGGAAATGAAACATCCCAGATTCACACACTTGTATTTGTTTGTTCTTTATTTTAACCTAAAGAAAGCAGTGATTTTTTTTAAAGCTGCAAGCAACTGTGCCAAGTATCCAGGTTTCTACGGCATATGACAGCTGAGAGTCCAGGATGCGTTGAAAGCTCTATTTTTAGTTTTTAGTCAAAGGATAAAAATCAGACCTTCCTGTGGGAATCATCTACACTGAGTCATGCAACACCATCAGGCCAGAATAAAATAGCTCAATAACCCAAAGCATTCATTACCTATGAAATAAAGAAACAGAAGCAGTTTTACAGATCCCTCCCCCTGTAACCTTAGAGCTTCTGTGCCATTCTCTGAGATAAACATGGTTACCCTCAGTGCAAATGGACCAAGCAGCAGAATTATTAAATTCAATGGGAAAGAGAAAAATTAAATTAAAAATTCAGTGTGATTTACAAAGGCAAGATTATTTAAATCTAAGGCAAGGAAGAAAGCAACTGGACATCACTCTAAATATTATTCAATAAATTGTTTGACTGATAATGTTTAAGCTTGCTGCCCAACCTGGAGTCTGTTTCCCTTTTCCAGGGTCAAACACATAATATTTGGTTACTTTAAGAATGTGCAAGATGTAAAAAAAAAAAAAAAAAAAAGAATGTGCAAGATGTGAACACAAAAATAGTCTTCCATATTGTCTCGCCATTGTGGACCCATACTCAGAAATTTAGATGTGATCTGGTTTAAGCACCTCCATTTTTAAAGTGAGGTACCTGATGCCTATAGAATGTAAACAACTTGCCTGGGCAAGTTAACAAGTTAGTGGAAGAGCAGGATCTAGAGCACACAGAGCAGAAATGCACAAATACTGTAAATAAAGTCTTGGTTTTCAACAGGGGAAAGAGCAGGTCCCAAGAACCTAATGTGATGGAGGAATCATAAATTCGTAGCCAAAAGGAACCACAGAAATCATCTCTTCCGACCTGCTCACCTTAGAGATGAAACAGGACAGGACAGAATAAGGTGTTTGCCTAGCAACACTCAACTAGTTAGTGGCAGAGGCTGGGCTAGAACCTGGGACCCTTGGTCTTTGCTTGGGGATCTTTCTGCTTCACTAGCATTGAGATTCTTCTCAGGCAAAATTCTAGAATTGATTATTAAACAGATGGCTTGGGAGCATTTAAAAAAGAAAGCAGTCATTAGCAGCCAGCATGGGTTCAGTTAGAACAGTAAGTCATGCCAGGCTAACCTCATTTCCTTTTTGATGCAGTTACAAACAAATGTACACATTATTGTGGTAAGCTAAAATGGGGGGACACTCCAGCAGAATTGAGGTGAGCTCTATTTACCCAGCTTAAGGCTATAGCCAGCCTATCTTGGTCTTGGTCTATATTTTTCCTCTTCTTGTTTCTCTGACCTCTGTTTTTTTTTGTTTGTTTGTTTTTTGTTTTTTGTTTTTTGTTTTTTGTTGTTTTTTTTTTTTTTTTTTTTTTTTTTTCAGAACTCAGTAATCCTCCATTTCTCTGCCTAAGACTGGAGCCAACTGGTGAGAATCTACATGCCTTCTTTAGTAACCTTTGTACAGCTGGGATCCTTTATCTTGTCCAAATTAGAGATAAAGGATTCATATCATTGTAGAATTAGTTTTTTGTGTGTGTGAATGGTAAATATTAGGGAGAAGACACATAAACATAACATCCTTAGTGCAGGAAGACATTGGGAGTTTGAGATTCACCTGGTGATTTTTCTGGACTGGGCGTGTACTATGCATCCCCAAATGCCAAGAGCCCCAGGAAGGAAGGAAGATACCATTTCTGGGAGATATATGTTGAGATGAACATCTTTCAGTTTGTGGTGATATCAGATTATCAGGCTCTCCCACAGATCACTGTGGCATGGGTTATTATGGAGAAAAGAGGTAGGGGAATTTTGAGGGGATTTTGAAAAATTTGCAATGCGAGAAGAGGTTAATCTGCATAAATCTTTGTCAAATCCCTACCTTGGACTTAATTTACTTAACAACAGTGCTCACTACCAGAATGTCAGAGGGCAACATGAGGTTACCAAAGTCTCCTAGACTAGAGAGGCTCACCCAGGAATGTTAATAGGTATATAGTGTACTTTAACTGCCAGAGACTTCCATGGTCTCCTCATCAAACATTTCAACCAGATTTTAGGCCACCGTCCATGTTGATCGATGATTCTAGAGCTCTCTTACAAATCGACCACTGTCCTCTGTTCTTGACTCTTTAGGGTATAATTGATGACCTGGATGAAAGCATATGTTACTTATTAAGTTAATAGCTAAAAATTTAGGCTTAACTTTACTTTCTAACAATTCTATGCAAAAATGGTGCAGCCCTGGGAGAGAGTAAGTTACCAGAGGTGGTAAAATAGAGGCTGGATGAAGCCTTAGTGGGGACACACCCGAGAGGATGTAATGCACCTATGAGGCTGTGGGCCTAAATATCTTTAAGATTTCTTTCCATTTTGTGGTTCAGTTATTCTAAAATAAAGGTCCATGAAAATATCTGAAATGCAAATGTGTACCACTTATTAATGGTTAGGGAAAGTAGTGTTTGTTTCTTTTTTATTACCCTCTTTTGGTTTTTGCCGGTCCAAGGTGACACATGCCATATGTACTCAATATGCTCAAGACCTGGATGAATAACTCAGAGGAGACCAACTGACAATGGGGAGTCTCTAGGTTAAGAGAGTGAGACTGAGTCATAAATGGATGTAAAAAATCATAATTGCAACACAATGTTTGAATGGAAAAGATTTCCCAGAGTAAAAATTATCTGTTTACCTCTATAATACCCTAATGTGGATGAAATATTACTCAAGGGCAGAAACTGAGCCTAAAATATGTTTCTATATCAAATCAGAGAACTCATCATGATGTGTTTTATAATCATTTTTAAATGACAGTATCCATGGTGCTTTCAGACAAATATGTAGCAAGAGGAGCTCTCATTCATAGAAGGGAACTCTCGCTTTTGAAAAGGAACCCAAGGGTGCATGGTTCCATGGAGGCTGATAAGCATGCATCCTTGTCAGTTCTCAAATAGTCAAAACCCATCCTGCCAGAATCAGTATCAACCATTAGGAAATTACTTAACATCAGCAACATCCTCCCCATTTTCTTAAACATTGGAGTCAAAATAATGCAAGCAAACACAAATAGATGAAATGTCCCTATAGTTTAAGATCTCCCTAGTTAGTGACAGAGAAATGTATATAAATCACAGGTTGGCAGAAGTTATGGCAGGGGTGGTAGACAAAGAGTGGAAAAACTAGGCTCATTCCAGGCTCCATGCTTCCATCACTATGGACCCTCATCGGGGTCTCACATTCTCCATAAATCCTCATTTAGAGGGAAGGATTCTTGGAGATGAGATAGTCTAGCTAAATTCCAAAGGATGAGAAGAATTCAGCCACATGAAGAGAGTTTCAGGCAGATGCATCAGGTGTAAGGGTCCTCAGGAGAGGCAATTTGGGGTTGTATTTGAGGAACTTACAGGGGTTGGTGTGGCTGTGAGGCGGGCAAGGGTGGGGGGTACGGGTGGTGTGGAGTTGTATGGGTTGGAGGTGTTCAGAGAAGCCAGATCATGTAGGGCCTTTTTGCGTGTAAGGTTTTTTGGTTGTTTTGTTTGTTTGTTTGTTTGTTTTGTTTTGTTTTTTGTACGCATTGTGGAAAACAATAAAGGATTTTAAGCAGGGCAAAGACAGGTCTTGAATTACAATGCTCAAAGCTTGCTCAAGCTCTTCTGTGGAGAATAGGTTGCAACAGCATCAAGAGTGTAAAAAGTAGGAAGACCAGCTTGGCAGCAACTAAAGTTGTGAAAGCAAGAATAATAAAAGTTTTAAAAAGAAGTGTAGGAGGAGAAGTGGAAATTAAGATACAGTTAAGAGGTAGAACTGACAAGACTTGCAGCTGATAACTGAGATGTTATTGTATGGATAATCCAATGAAGCATAAGTAGGTTTTTAAAAGTCTGAATGTACAAATGCAAAGCATTGCTATTAATATGACAACACAGACCAAAATGTGTGGTTCAGGCTATAAAAGGCTACTCTTGGTAAACATGGTTGCTAAATTTATTTCTGAGCATAAGGAGGAAAGAGTTGCATATATACATTTACCCACCAGGCAACTGAAGAGCTCTGATGGGTTCTTTCAGTAGGCAGGGCAAAAAAATTATCAACCATAATTACTATTCTAATTATTTCCCACTATAATTCCCCCATGATGGACAAGTTAGAGCTGCTCCTTTCAGGATAGGTCTATCCTTGCATACCTGGGCAACATCTTTAAGTCACTAGTTCCATGTGGATCCCAGGACTGGTTCCATGACTGTTTTCCAAGAGGGGCATTCCCAACCCCTACTCATGGAGTCACCTAGGACAGCCTTGACAACCGACTAATTTTACAGGACATTGGGATTTGTAAAAGATGCACCCGCAAGGGCAAAAATAGCCATGCAATTTTGGAAGCTCCAAATAAAACCATTTACATGATGTTATATAGAAAAATGAAGTGGTTTATTATCTGAACTTTTTATCTTTGACTAAAAGGATGAGCCGTATTTAGACATAGCCCAAATCACCGCTCCATAAAGAGCTTAGGGCTACCCTGATTCTGGAAGATGCTATATAAAAAAAAAAAAACAAAACCTGTTCTATTTCCAAGGCTGCTATAGATCCAAAATAAATCATCAGCAGTCTGTACATTCATTTATACATACATACTGTACCTTCTCTAACTGAAAATATTCACACAACAGATTGAATTCAATATGCTTTCCCTGAAGATGTTATTCTGAAAAATAGAAGTGCTATTGCCTAAAATAAAAAAGATAAGAACATTAATTGCACAGTGTTTCTATTGCCTCCACACTGTCTCCACTGATGATTTCTCTTAACCTCTCCAAACACAAAATGATCCAAATAAAGATTTGAGTTGAATTAGAAAGTATATGGTCCCATCCCAATATTTTGAGCAGCTTGCATTCACAAGTCAGAAATTCACAACTGTGGCCTAGGCAATGTCTTTAGGAAGTAAGTATTTCCAGTCCCCTTGGGATCAGTATTTGTTTTCTAGGTATTGCAAAGCAGAAAACAGACATCAGTATACAGTGGCCAACGTGGAGTCCTTTTGAAATGACATGGCTACCTTTTTCTTTGTTAAATAAAACAAGACTGTTTTAAATGATATCACTCAAAGCTAGTAAGGATGTTATCAGTTGCTAACAGCACTTGCAATTGTTCTACTTCTTTCTGAGAGTAATTAAGCAATCTGAATCAAAAACAATAAAAAGATGTTCACCTCTTACACATATTACAACTTACGAAATTGTAGCTTAATAAAACATTCCAAAGTATGGGGAAATAACATATGCACAAAGAAGCGTTTCAGATCATTAATAGTAAAAAAAAATTGGGGAAAAACTATTTAATAGTAAAAAATAGGAAAAAAACCCATATATCTCACAACAGGGAAATGATTAACTCATTTATGGTCCATCCACTTAATCTAATAGAAAACCTTTTAAAATTTAGAGTTATAAAGATGACATAACAGTATGAATAGTGCTTCTGATAGAAAATGAGTTAAGCTTTATGATTATTTGATGTCAGTAACATAAAAAGGAAATGTCCATATTGGTAAGGCCAACTATCAAAACTGGACTTAGATAGAATTATTAACAGATAAACTGAGTCACATTAAAATTTTTAAGAGTAGGGGGGGATCCCTGGATGGCTCAGCAGTTTGGCACCTGCCTTCGGCAGGGCGTGATCCTAGAGACCCGGGATCGAGTCCCACGTTGGGCTCCCAGTGCATGGAGCCTGCTTCTCCCTCTGCCTGTGTCCTTGCCTCTCTCTCTCTCTTTGTGTGTGTGTGTCTCTCATGAATAAATAAATAAAATCTTTAAAAAAAATGTTTAAGAGTTTGTGTGAGCATTTATCAATTTGAATCCAGCAAAGCCAAATAGGAAATGGAGCCAGACTTCGAGAAAGGACAGAATCCAAGAAAGGAAATGATTTGATTGGCGATGGCTTAGTCTCATTGGTTGCTACGCTTGGGTGTCCTTAGTGTTTCCATTTTGTAACCTCCTGAGACATTTGCAGGCTCAGATTTTGGGTTTCCTTACCTTGGTCACCATGGCAGTAGAGCCACATCCTCCCAACAGTCTTCTTGTTGAGCGTAACAGAGAGAGAGAGAGAGAGAGAGAGAGAGGCTATGCTCCAGTCTTCCACTTCTGTGGATTTTGTGTGGGTTATAAAGGAGCACAGAAGCTTGGCCCCAGCTGAGGCTACACTGCTTATTCCTCCAAATCATCTGAGCTGTGGGTCCTCTAATAAAGTGGAGCGACACGTTGCAAAGACAATCAAGGCTAAGTGCAAGGCTGGCACCTACAGCAGTGTCCATGCCTTTCCTTTACAACGATACAAAAATCCCTGGAAATAGAAACCAAAAAACTCTTAAGACTGCATGTCAATGATGCATTAATACCCAATTGGAAAATGTCAATAATCAGTCCTTTGTGGTTAGCATACATGATTTCTTATGACTGATGTTTTTTTTCTCTAAGCTCACCAATAATAATAAGGACCTCTTGTTGTACCTTGGAAATGATGTTGTAATGATCTCCCTCTGAAATAGACTTCCTTCCATTCCATTGCCCTCCCCGGTGTATCTTTGTTCTGCTGCAAACATGCCATTGTTAGACAGAGAGAACTTCTGGCCTCCGAGCTCTGATTCTGAATCCCTGGCTTGTGTCTGTCCGGCCCTCTGAGAAGTATGATTTGTAAGTAAAAGGCACCCTGAGGCTCACATAGATTCACAATTTATCTCTACAGTTTTCATGTTACCTTGTTATCCTAGTGTTGCCTTGAGGCTCTTGAAAATAATACTTAAAAAAGACTCACATGTCTCATATCTAAGGGAAGTTTGTGATTTCTTTTCTTCCACCCACCTTGTTTGAAAAAGGAGCAGTGGAAGCTTGGGATAATACAACAGATTTGAAGAAAGAAATGAGGATGAAGAGAAAACAATAGAAAATAAGTTGCTGCTAGGGTAAGGATAACACCCATAATGCATTTTTAACATCCTTAAAAAACTGAGCTGTACATTTGATTTATAGCTTCCCCAACCTCCATAGCAAGCATAGAGAAGTAATTATGATCACTAACATATATTCTTTACAGTTACTCTGTGGAAGTGTTTAAAAAGTGTCCATGAGTGGATGAACGGGTAAGGAAAATAAGATATATATACACATAATAGAATATTACTCAGCCTTAAAAAGAAAGGAAATTCTTTATTTGCAACAACATGGATGAACCTGGAAGATACTCTGCTGAGTGAAATAAGCCAGTCCCAGAAGGACCAAATACTGCGTGATTCCATTTATATGAGGTATCTAAAATAGATTCACAGAAGCAGAAAATACAACAGTGGTTGCCAGGGGTTGGGGGACGGAAAAACACACAGTTGTTGTTTAATGGGGTTAGGGTTCCAGTTACACCAGATGAATGAGTTCTAGAGATCTGCTGTCAACGTACTGCCCATAGTTAGCAGTGCACTTCAAAATTTGAGAGTAGATCTCAGGTTGTATTCTTACCACCAAAAAAAGGGGGACACAGGAAACTTTGGGAGATGTTGGATATGTCTATTATCTTGATTATGGTGAAGAAATCGCAGGTGTTTACATACATCCAAACTCATCAAATTGTATATATTAGATACGTGCAGTTCTTGTATATGGATTATACCTTAATAAAGCTATTGAAAACAAACATAACCACACTTGACCATTTTTTCTAATATTATCAAACAATAGGTTTGCTGAACAGAAGTCCATATGCAGAACAAAACATAATCGTGGATGGTTAAGGATAATGAGTCTAACACATAGAATATCGATGACCCATGTAATCTATGTTCATTTCTGCCAAAACATTCTACTTTTAAGCATAATACTTTTCTTTTAAAAGAAAAGACAAATAAAAAGACTTTAGGGAATAAGATTATCTTTCTCTCATTCATATTTGATTATTCATATCTTTTTCTGCTAGAAGGTGGGTAAAGGAAAATTTTCTTTGCAAATCAATGTGGTCAATAGCATTGGTCAATGTGCACACACTGATAAGCCCTCCTTAGGTGACCTCAGGACATTAGCGCCAGTAGTAAGTATGACAATGTAGGACTGGAAATGAAGTTACTGGGTTCAGGGTGGATAACATCTCTGATTCGTGTATTTCCATAGTGACCTTCAAAATACAGGAACAATGAGCTAAAACAATCTTATTTGTAGAAGTATGATTGGGAGGTATGGTGCAGTTTTTATGCTGATTCATCGGCTCACAGTGAGATAAGCTTGCATGAGAGTACCCAAGAAGCCCTCAACATTCATTAGACATATCTTCACACCATAATTTGTAAGGTAAAGTGAGCCTTTAATATAATAGGGTTGCAACTGGTTAATAACACAGCTATAGTTCCATGTACACTTGTCTGCAAGTAACGATAGCCTAGCTGGTTATTTTTAAGTCGTAGATGTTTTTTGACCATTTGCTTGCTCTACAACCATGATGAGGTATAACTGATGTAAATAAACTGTCCATACTGAAACTGTACTGTCTGATGAGTTTTGACATAATCAACTCCCAAGAAACTATCACTACAGTCAAGGTAATGAACCTGTCAATCACCCTTGAAAGTTTTGTTCATGACTTTCACACTTTTGTTATCATTGTTTTGTATCTGCCTGTTTCCACTATATGGCAAAGAATTTACTTTCTTTAGGTTCTAACCATTTCATCATGAAGCAATGGATACTTGTCATCTGCTCTTTTAAACACAATCGATGATTGTCACTTTTCCAGGTATCACGAAAAGCATTTCGTCTTACACAGAAAACTTAAGCTCTATAAGTGAATTAGCTTCTATGTATTTAAGTAGGGTAAGATACCAGGAAGAACTGGCCAGTCACTGTCTCTGGACAGGAATAGAACACCCAAAATGAAGAGGAGGTGGTGCGGGGGTTGGGGGAGACTGGCATCACTTCAGTATGAGGAAGTGGCATAAGGAAGAAACAGCCCGATCTGATCTGCTGTGGCGGGGCCAGTCCACCATCGTTCCATAAAAGGAGCATATTGTTTAAAACATGCCAGAAACTAGTGAAGTCCTCAATAAAAGAAAAGAAAGGAAGAACAGAGGACAAAAAGGAAGAGAGAATGGAAGGGAGGAGAGTAATAAGACATTAAGAGCAAGAGGAAAAAAAGAAGCAGTAAAATGGCAGTGGGGCCTTCGGCTAACATACATAGTGTGACTTTACTGATAAAGAAACCAGAAAAAAAAAAAAAAAGAAAGAAACCAGGGAAGGTCCTGAGATGGGTACCCTTGAAAGCCAGCCCCGTGTGACACCGTGGCTGGGTTAGGAGCACGCAACAGGAAGGTGACCAAGCTGTAATAGGACTCCTCCACCATCTCTGCCCATAACTAGGGCTGGAGACAGAGGAAAACTTTCCCTACTCATGAAAAAAGAGCTATTTTTGTCAAGTTAAATGAGCCTTAACCTGCAGAGTTGAATTGGCAGATGAATATTGTTAATTGGTGCAGTTTCTTCAGTGCAGGAAAGAGTTTCCAGACTAGCAACTCATCTGCCACACAAACAACAGTGTATTAATAAAAATGAAATGAAGCTTCAGAATCCTTGTCAACGATGAGCTCATAATATCCTGTGCCCCTTCACTTTCCTAGAAAAGGAAGCCCCACCGTAAAGCTAGCACCATGACATCCTCTCTCCAGGCCATTCTTTACATGACAACAATTCAAATGTAATTTTTTTTCTCTAAGAATTTCTACGTTTAGATGTCAAATCAAGTTGTTCTAATGGCCTAATTGTGATCCTCCCTTCATCAACAGACTTTTCAAGGAGTTTCTGATTGAAAGTAACCAGGCAACTCTGTCAGGTGCATCTTATTCTGAAAAGCAAGGAAGCGTGGATAAAACAGAGGGGAGAACCATCCCTCCTTTTAAGAAATTATCAACTTCATCTATTTTACAGTTTAATGAATGTGACACATATATATTCCCAAATAACCACAACCACATGGAGATATGGAACATCTACATCACTCCAAAAATTCCTGGTGTTAGACAACCACCGACTTGTCTTCTGTCACTGTAGATTAGAGTTGCCTTTTCTAGAATTCTATATAAATGAAGTAATATTATGACTTTTTAAAAGCTCAGCTTAATGGTGTTTTTTTAAAGATTTATTTATTTATTTTAGAAAGAGAATGCACTCATGAGAGAGAGACAGATGAGAGAGAGAGAGAAAGAGAGGCAGAGAGAGAGAGAATCCTCAAGCAGACTCCCCACTGAGCATGGAGACTGATGCAGGGCCTGATCCCAGGACCCTGAGATAACCACTTGAGTTGAAACCAATAGTTGGATGCTTAACCAACTGAGCCAACCAGGTGCCCCTCAGCTTAATGTTTTTGAAATTCAATGCACACTGCATGGACATCAATAGTCTATTCCTTTTTTATATATAAGCATTTTTACTTTTATTCTTTTTTTAAGATTTTATCCATTTATTCATGAGAGACCGAGAGAGGCAGAGACATAGGCCAAAGGAGAAGCAGGCTCCCTGTGGGGAGCCCAATGCAGGACTCAATCCCAGGACCTCAGAATCATGACCTGAGGATGTCCAACCACTCAGCCACCCAGGTGTCCAACAGTCTGTTCCTTTTCATTACTTCATTGTGTTCTATTATACGAATATACCTCAGTGTGTTTACCTGTGGACATTTAGATTCTTTTCTGTTTTAGACTATTATGAATAAAAGCTAACATGAATATTAGCATCCAAAAATTTTTGTGGACATATGTTCTCATTTTTCTTGGGTAAGTACTTAGGAATGAAACTGCCATCTCATATAGTAAATGTATTTTTTAACTTAAAAGAAACTGCCAACTGTTTTACAAGCTAGCTGTACCACTCTTCATATTGCCATCAATAATGCATAAGATTTCCAGTTGCTCCAAACCAGAGCCAGTGAAATGGGTATCAAGTTATATCTCATAATGGTTTTAATTACACTTTCCTGATGACTAGTAATGTTGAATATTATTAAGTTCTCTTGAGACATGTTTAAAATCCTTCACCCATTTTTTAAAAATATTATCTTATTGACTTGTAAGAATTCTTTAAGTATTTTAACACAAGTTCCTTGTCAGATATATGTATTGTGAATATTGTCCTTCAGTCTATGACTTGTCTTTTCATTTCCTTTTAAAAGATTATTTATTTATTTATTTATTTATTTATTTATTTATTTATTTATCTATTCATTTATAATAGACACACAGAGAGAGAGAGGCAGAGACACAGGAGGAGGGAGAAGCAGGCTCCATGCCGGGATCCCAATGCATGACTCAATCCCGGGACTCCAGGATCGCGCCCTGGGCCAAAGGCAGGTGCTAAACTTCTGAGCCACCTGGGGATCCCTCATTTTCTTCAAGGTATCTTTCAAGCAACTGAATTTTAAATTTTGATGAAATTCAGTTTCTCCAGTTTTCATAGTTTGTGTTCTATGTTTCTCCATATTTGCCAAGTTTTTCTCCTGTTTGTCACTAGACATTTTATAGCTTCAGATTTTAAACTTAGATCTATCTGCCATCTTCTCTTCTTCCCAAGCCAAACTGTATCCAGCTTTATTAAAGATACTTTTCCTAAACAATCATGGCATTTCTCACTTTTTTGCAGGGTCCTCTTTAGGCTTGGGCTCTGGCTTCAAAGAAGCAGGTTTAGCAGATACCTTTGCAGATTTCTGTGGCTCATCCTTCACCTTGGCTTTATCTTCTTAGCTTCCCCTTCAGCCTTTCTCTTGGGCATGTTGGCCACAGTGCTGGGACATGGGTGCTGGGCACGGGTAAGCAGCCAGTCCAGGAGGTGCTCTCACCTCTTCTTCTGATCTATCCTCCATCTTGAGTAAATTTTTGCAGATGACATGACAAACAAAATTTGAGGTTCTTTTTTATCTTTATATCTATTCAGATGGTCAAGTCCTGTTTGTTGAAAAAACTATCCTAATGGAACAACTTACCATCTGTATAAACAATCAACTGACCATATACGTTTGGTCTATATCTGGATTCTATTCTATCCATCGATCCATATGTCTATTTGTAAGCAAATACTACATATCTTGATTAGTTATCTATTAGAAAGTCTTGAAATCAGGTAGTTCTAAGTCCTGCAACTTGGTTCTTTTCTTCCCCTTAAAATTATTCTGACTGTTCTATGTCTTTAGCATTGGATTCCATATAAATTTTAGAATCAACTTGCCAATTTCTACAAAGAAATTCTGTTGAGATTTTGATTATCATAGCATTCAGTTTATAGAACAATTTGGGTACAATTGACAACATTGTATTTTCTTTCATTTTACTGTATTTTATTTTATTGTGGTAAGAATTCTTTTTTTTTTTAATTTTTTAAAATTTATTTATGATAGTCACAGAGAGAGAGAGAGAGGCAGAGACACAGGCAGAGGGAGAAGCAGGCTCCATGCACCGGGAGCCCGACGTGGGATTCGATCCCGGATCTCCAGGATCGCGCCCTGGGCCAAAGACAGGCGCTAAACCGCTGCGCCACCCAGGGATCCCTGTGGTATGAATTCTTAACATGAAATCTACTCTCTTCACAAAATTTTAAATATACTATTCAGTACTGTTAACTCTAGACACAATAATTGATAAATTGATTAATTAGCACAAGAATTGATACCTTCACACGTTGATTTCAGTTCAATCCTTTACATGCTATATCTCTGTATTTATATCATCTTTAATGTCTCTCATTTTTTTATGTTTTAGAGTCCAGCTCTTTCACATATTTTGTTAAATTTGTTCCTAAGTAGCTCATGTTTTTAGATGACATTAAATGGTGTAATTTTATAAAATTTTATTTTCCAATTGTTATTTTAGTATATGGAAGTATAATTGAATTTTTATATTGATCTTGAACCCTATGAGTTTGCCAAAATATCCTAATTTGCATATTTTTGAGCTAGAGTTTTTTGTTGTTGTTTTAAAGATTTATTTATTTATTTGAGAGAGAGAGAGAGAGATAGTCCTCAAGCAGACTCCCTACAGAGTGCAGAGCCTGCCACAGGCCACCATCCCAGGACCCTGAGATAATGACCTGAGCCAAATTGGTTGCCTAATTGACTAAACCATGCAGGCTCCAATGAGCTATAGGTTTTTAAAAATATTTTTTCTAACCTTCATTTTTATGAGAATGAAATGGCACATGTTTGACTGCTTGATATCCTCTCACAGGTCACTGAAAGCCTTAATTTTTTTCTTTCTGTCTTCTCCATTTGGATAGTGTGCACTCAAGTTCATTGTTTTCTTTCATAGCTCTTAATATCTACTGTTTATTGCATTCAGCAAAAATGTCATTTATATATTGCATTTTCAACTCTGTAAGTTCCATTAGGATCCTTTAAAATATATTTTCCACATTGTACCTCATGATTATATTTTTCTCTTATGTATGTATAGTAAATATTTGCATGTACCCTCCCAAGACTATATAAGTAAATACAAGTAAATGCATATGTAGTAAATATTTAAGTCTCTGCTAATTTTATCATCTCTGTTTTTTCTCAATCTTTAATACATTTTTATCCAGAGTATGAATGACTTTTTATTATTTTTTCATATGCCTATTTATTTGTTTATTGGAAGCTAGGCTTTCTGATTAGTGTGATGCTGAGTACTAGATTTTGTTGTCTTTAAAGAGTATTGAACTTTGTTCTCAAATGTACTACAACTACTTGAGGATCAATTTAATTTCATTAAAGCTTGTTTTTAGGGACATGCTAGGGTGAGGCTAGTGTTGCCTTTACTTTAGGGATGGTTTCAATCTAACCCGCGACCTTTCAGGGAACTCTAGGTGTTAACTCCACCAAGCCTCACAGAAAGTTGAACATCCTCCAGTGAACCGTGGGAATTGCTAGCACACAAATCCTACGCCATTCTTTCTCTTGGCCTCATAGAATTTTACCCTTTCCATGTGCAATTTGGTATTCTACAGCACCAAGGTGACCTCCATGCGTGGATTTGGATCTCTTCGCTGGCATACCCATCTCTTGGGTACTCCACTCTCAAATCTGAGTCACCTCAACTCGCACAGACTCTGGTCTCTGTCTCCTCTATTTCTCCACTCGGTGTGACCATAATCTGTTCATGTTTCTCCTGCCCAGAAAATGCCCCCAGGCGGAAGGCCAAGCTCTCGGGACTTACTCATTCATCATTCCTATAGGTCTGTGGGACAGACAGACTAGTTCAAATCTTGGTTTTGTCATTTCCAAGCTTTGTAACTTTGGGTGAGTCACTTAAATTCTCTGGGCCTCGGTTTGCTATGAAGTGTAACAATATCCAGCTTTCGGATTTATGATAAAGACTAAGTAAGGTAACATTTATAAACATCTAATAGAGTAACTGAGTACATAGTTGGAGCCAAATAAATTAGGGATATAACATATGTATTTCTGTGTGTGTGTGTGTGTGTGTGTGTGTGTGTGTGTGTGTTCATTTTGTTCTCTCTTGCTCCCTCTCTCACTGTTCTCCTTTTTTTTTTTATGATTTTATTTATTTGCGAGAGGCATAGAGAGACAGGCAGAGACATAGGCAGAGGGAGAAACAGACTCCCCACAGAGAGCCCGATGCAGGACTCGATCCCAGGACCCTCTGATCACACCTTGAGCTGACGGCAGATGCTCAAACACTGAGCCACTCAGGCGTCCCTCACTGTTCCCCTTTCTGTGGAATGCTCAACAATAGCAAATGCATATTTAAGACATACTGATCTACATTTTATTCTGTTTCCCCACATGGCAACCCAGCGTGTTTGTTGTCTACTTACATTGTGGAACCAATAAAAAGTATACATTCCCTTTCTGGAGAAGCAGCTCATTCCTTGAAGTTCATGTCCAGCGTTCCATAAATAACAATCATCAACTCAACTCTGAAAGAACATTTCAGACAGCAATGCAATCAGAAGAAGGAGTACATTTTTTTGAGGAATGGAAAATTATTTGGGGGGATATACAAACTCATATTACATAATGGTAAGAACAGCTGCCTGGATACCTCCTTGCTAACCTGGATGCTTCCACATGAGCTGTGGGGACTTAAACTAGTCACATAGTCTGCCTGGGCCTAAAAATACCACTCACAACTAGCACTTGTAAGAAATTCCTGTACCAAGCACGATGCATTCATTTTCGTATTTCGTTTTACAGTCAAGGCTAAAAGAACTTAAGTAAATTGTCCAAAGTTTCTGAGCACTGCTGCAGTGGTTTTAATCCAAATCTGCTTTATTTGGTTAAAATCATTGCTCTTAACCAAATGGGGAGATTGGACTAGCTTATCTTTCAGGTTAGCTAAAGCTCTAAAATTCAATGAATTTATTAATTCAGGTCAAGGAAAGATCAAAACAAAAGATAGTTGTCCAGAAGGCACCACAATGAAAGCTATTTCTTTGAATAAGGCAAAATTCATTTCTTTGAATTTGCAGCTCAACTGTGCCATTTAGCACATGTGAAGATATATAAGGTCTAAAGTAACATATGCAGAAAGCTGTTTCTTTTCTCTTACACTCATGAGTCAGGACACTTGAAGCCAAGGAAGAGTTCCATGGAGGGCCCTGAAGTTTGAAATTTCCCCTAAGAGAGCTCATGCATTAGTGGCTCCCACAACTTTCTAGCCTGGAACTTCTTATATTTATTCTTTAATGTATCCAATGATTTACTTGTCCATCATTTGTTTCCTTAATTAGACTGCTTTCTCCCTGGAGAAAGGCTCATGTTTTCTACAAACCCAAGGTTATCACTTCCTTTGCATGTTTGTATTTTTAAGCATTTTTTTTTCACACTGTGGTCCACTTCAGGAATCTTTGCAGTCCACTGACTATCTACGCATTGTCACTGGTTTCCAACTTACAGCCCTTGGTTTTCTTTTAATATGGAAGTTAGTACAAATTCCACCATAGAAATCTGCAGTAGGACCCGACAGTGGTACCTGTGCTCAAAATCCACTTGTTTCCCAAATAGCAAACTGACTCAGTTTGTGCTCAGCTAAGACAGCCTGCCACACTATCATTTATTTTACTCTCACACATACTGGAAAGCGTACTGTGTGCTTTAACATTCTTGAACTGTAGACATCAATTATCTGATCTTTGACAAATTTTGCATCCTTTGTCTCCATTAAAGGATCTACTTGCTATCTTTAAATACCTATTTCTAAGCTACCAAGGTTTTGGTGTTCAATTGGCTTGTAAAACATTTTATTTATTAAGTTGGTATAAACCCAATTGGTATAAACTCACATTGGTTTATACCCCTGAGCAGCAGCATTAAAGAAAACAACATAAAACAGACAACAAACTAAAGTTGTTCATTCAGTTAGAATCCAAAAAAGTAAAAATTAAAATGAAGACAGGCTCTAGCTCTAAAGTAATTCATTCATTTATTTAATCATCGATATTTCCAATCCAGCCCCAGAGACATGATGACAGATGAACCGTATGATTGAATAAATGCCTGAGTAAATATGTACTACTTGAGAATTATCATGCAGGAGTCAGTAAGGAAGATTCTTAAAATTTCAAAATTAATTCCTATCTCCCCTCACACATCCCAAAGTGTATGTGTGCTATTACCAATAAATTAATCCCCAAGGAGAAAGGAGAGCTATTGCACCAAGTTTGAACTAATTAAAGCTGCCGTTTGGAGGGGCTCCTGCTCAGAAAATCCTCAACTCAAAATGGAATCTTGGGAGGGTACATGCTACGGTCATAGGACATCATCCATCGACAGGGGAACAATCTGCTATTTTCCATTGTAATACCAAGGTTTGTAATTTGAGTTTAGGTACAACTGTTGAGCACTACTGCAAATTCCCATGGTGAAGAAATTTGTGAAGTGCTTTCGTGCTTACGAAATCTTTTCACTTCCATAACCTAAGGATGGAAGCTCTTGCTCATGGTCACCACTGAACCAAAGATTAAAATAATGGAGCAAAAAAATAAAATAAAAAATAAAACAAAATAAAATAATGGAGCAGTCATTTAAACACTGAGCAGTAAAAATAGATAGTATGCATGTAAATGAAGTCAAGAGACAGAGAAATACAGAAAATAAGAACAGTGTGGCATCAAGATAAAAAAGCTTTTGCACAGCAAAGTAAACATTCAGCAAAACCAAAAAACAACCAACAGAATGGGAGAAGGTATTTGAAAATGTCTCATCAGATAAAGGACTAGTAATCAATCTATAAAGAACTTATCAAACCTAACATCCAAAGACCAAATAATCCAATCAAGAAATTGGCAAAAGACATAAACAGACATTTTTCCAAAGATGGCCAACAGACAACATGAAAAAATGTTCAATAACACTTGGCATTAGGAAAATACAAATCAAAACCACAATGAGATACCCCCTCACAACAGTCAGAATGGCTAAATTTAATAAGTCATGAAATGACAGATGTTGGTGATGATGTGGAGAAAGGAGAACACTTACATTGTTGGTGAGAATGCAAGCTTGTGTAACCACTCTGGAAAACAATATGGAGGTTCCTCAAAAAGTTAAAAATAGAGCTATCCTATGACTTAGCAATTGCACTAACTGGGTATTTTCCTCAAGGAGATAAATGTAGTGATCCAAAGGGGCACCTGCACCCCAGTGTTTATAGCAGCAATATCCACAATAGCCCTATGGAAAGAGCCCAGATGTCCATAACGATGAATGGATAAAGAAGACATGGTATATATATATATATATATACCATGTATACACACACACACACACACACACACACACACACACGGAATACTATTCAGTCATGAAAAAATGAAATCTTGCTATTTGCAATGATGTGGATAGAACTAGAGGATATTATGCTAAGTCAATCAGACTTAAGTCAATCAGAGAAAGACAATGATCATATGATCTCACTCAAGTGTAGAATTTGAGAAATAAAACAGAGGATAATTGGGGAAGAGAGGAAAAAATAAAACAAGACAAAATCAGAGAGGGAGACAAACCATAAGAGACTCAATCATAGGAAACAAACTAAAGGTCACTGGAGGGGGATGGCGTAACTGGGTGATGGACATTTAAAATGGGCATGTGATATAGTGAGCACTGGGTATTATATAAGACTGATGAATCATTGAGCTCTACCTCTGAAACCAGTAAGACATTATATGTTAATTACTTGAATTTAAATAAAAAATTTAAAAAAGAAAAAAGAACAGTGTAGCACCATGGGTAACTAAATGTGCACAGCCTGGAGTTTCCTTCACCAGGAAAGTTTCAGGAATGAAGCAAATGATAAGGCAAAGAAACCAATCTTCCTTGTTTTAAAAAATGATCTGCTATTTTATCTGTCATCTATCTATCTATGTACCTACCTACCTAATTTCACAAAAGGTTTGAAGCAACAGGGCACCTGGGTGACTCAGTCACTTAAATGTCTGCCTTTGGCTCAGGTCATGATCTCAGGGTCCTGGGATCAAGCCCCATGTCTGAGTCGGGCTCCCTGCTCAGCAGAGATTCTACTTCCCCCTCTTACTCTGCCCCTCCACCTGTTTGTGCTCTGTCACTCTCTCTCAGATGAATAAATAAAATCTTTAAAAAAGAGAGAGATTTGAAGCAACATAAAATAATATAAATAACAGTTTAAATAGAATAGAAGGGATCCCTGGGTGGCGCAGCGGTTTGGCGCCTGCCTTTGGCCCGGGGCGCGATCTTGGAGATCCGGGATCGAATCCCACATCGGGCTCCTGGTGCATGGAGCCTGCTTCTCCCTCTGCCTGTGTCTTTGCCTCTCTCTCTCTCTCTCTGTGTGACTATCATAAATAAATAAAAATTAAAAAAAAAGACATTTAAAAAAAAATAAATAGAATAGAAATATTTCTAGAAATTAAATCGAAATAGAATTAGATTCAATAGAAAAATATAAGCCAATTGAGTTAGAGGAACTCTGGATAAAAGAGAAAGTCAGATAAAGATTGGAACAGATACCCAGATATTTAGAGCATGTGGAAAAGTTATGCCAGCTTATCAGCAAAAGGAAATCTTGCCCTTACACTTAAGCTTGAAATAAATTTCTTACATGAAACTGAAAATAAAGAACACTGAGTGGAGAAGTGGATGACATTCTTAATCACTTCCTTTCATAAATGCAGCAGAATCCTGTGTGGGGCTCTTTCTTCTGCCATCCCTGAAAGTCAGCTAGGAGGCTCACTGCCAACATAAAGTTTGCAGGATGTTAAAACGATATAGTTTCAGTCTGCACTCTTAATCACAGCTTTATCTAGGGGGAAATTCTAGTCGTTCTATCCTATTTTTCAATTTTAAATACGTATTAGATCCCTCTTTGGAGACTTTAAAAAAAATCTATTTATGAGAGAGAGAGGTGGGGAGGAACAGAAGGAGGGGGAGAGAGATTTTCAAGCAGACTCCACACCCCGGGGCGTGATCTCATGACCCTGAGATCAGCACCTGAACTGAAACCTAGAGTTGATGCTTAACTGACTGCACCACCAAGGTATCCCCCTCTCTGGAGACTTTTGATGAAGAGTTGAGCTGCTGACAGGCCAAGGTTACTTTCCTCTGGAGTGCAGGTGTGTGTGAGAGAGCATAGTTTGTCTGATAAAAGGACAGTTTATAAAAACGAAGGCACTTAATCGGGACTCTCAGCTGAAGGGACAGGCATTCATCCCATCTCTCCACTACATTTTGTGCTTAGAACATAAACACCACGAGCCTGTGCTGAAGCCTAAGATTAATATTATGATTCTGACACCAATTCCCATGTGTGTGCCCCCCGACCACCACCAAGGAAATTCTCCCAACACCAGCTGCTGTTGGATCCAGTTCAATTCTGACAACATCTTCCTACAGATAGCATCAAGTTCCACAAATGAAGGGCTCAGTCCCCTAAAGCTGCTCCTCCCCTTCAGATGCCAACCAAAAGCTCATGTTGTCACCTGTGCGTGTGACTCAGTGGCTAGAGACTAGAGGTTCCCACAACACCCCCCACCTTTCTTGGGTTTCCTTCATTTGCTAGAGCAGCTCACAGAACTTAGGGAAACATTCTACTTACTAGATGATTAGTTTATTATAAAAAGATACAACTCAGGGACAGCCAGATGGAAGAGATGCATAGGGCAAGGTATGGGGAAAGCGCATGGAGCTTTCGTGGTCTTTCTAAAGAACCCAATCTCCCCAAATCTCCATGTGTTCACCACCCTGGAAGCTCTCTGTATCCAGTCCTTTAGCATTTTTAGGGAGGCACCATTACAGAGGCACAATTGATTAAATCATCGGCCATTGGCCATTAAACCCTATCTTCAGCTCCTCCATCCTCCCCAAAGGTCTGAGAGGGGGAACTAAAAGTTCCAGCCTTCTAATTACCTGGTTGGTTCCCCCAACAACCAGCCCCCATCCTTCTGTGATTTAGGAACTTTCCTAGAGTCACCTTATCAACATAACAAAAGACACCATTTCATTGCTCTCAACACTTAGAAAATTCCGAGGGCTTTAGGCCATCTATGCCAGGAACAGGATGAAGACCAAATATATATTTCTTCATATAAATCACATTATCGCAAATATTACATGCTACCTTGACATCAGAAATTGGGAGAGCCTTAAATGGCCTAACTGCAAGATCTACTCCATACTCTGCTCCTGTGAATAAGGCTCATTAGCCAGACAATTCTCCTTACCAAGAGGCCTAAAAACATCCCTGCTAATCCCTGCCATCCCATGATAATTATTCAAGCTACCCAATCACTTCCTCCCATAGAAACCAGAAGGCACACACCCTTCGGTGCTACAAACCATCCTCCCAGCCACCACCCCCCCACCCCCACTATTCACTCTGATTCCCAAGAGCAATCTTCCAGTGGCCCTGCGTGGCCATCAAAACATGGCCTTAAAGTTATACCCTCAAGTACATTGAAACAGCCTGGTCACCTCGTTCGCCATGGAAGTCATCCTGACCAGGGTGATAGCCAATGGCCCTTCTGTCCTTGTTCTCTTTGGTCTTCTCAACTGAAGAAAGAGGCAGCAGAGGAAGGATCTTTATGAATTAACCTCATCTCTCAGCTTGCCTTCCACACTCATCAATCTCCTCAGCCTTCGTTCTTCTCTCCCTCCAGTTTTGAGTCCCATCTCTGTGCTGCTGTATGTGATTGGTTTTTCTCATCATTAAAGCTATTAATTTCTGCTCCATTAAATCCATCCTAGTGATAAAAACCATTTTCTCTAACTTTGTTTCTCAAAAGATGGTGATCAGACCACCTGCGCTGGAATCACGGGATCCATGAAATGCTGAATCCTGGGTCCCAATGAACAAAATCTCTGAAAGGAAGTCCAAAGGGTTTGTATTTTTAACACACTCCTTTGGTTATGCTGTGGCATCTTTGGGCCACTGACCTAGACTTTTTACATCAAAGCTCCAACATCACTATGTATCACTCATACCCCACCTCCAATTGCCTTCGGATGAGACCCAACCAGAAAGCCTGGCTACACTGGGAACCCAATGACAAGGACTCTGTACTTTCAGAGTTTTTACTTTTTAATAGGGCATTTTGTCTTTGTGCACCACTAGGAGATTCTATTGTCCTGTGTACTCCCACCTCACAGGTATAGCAGGAAAGACTAAAAATAGATCCTACCTGCACAAAACATCCCAAATGGAGCTACTTCCTTTTTTGTGATGCTGTGATCCAGGGGCATTGCTCTAGAAACATGTGTTCTCAATTATTCTTGCTAGGAAATGACACATGGGAATGTGTGTGGCCTCTTGTTTGTTAAATGACTCAGCGAGGGAAAAAAACAGAACTGCAATTTTAATCACACCCATTGATGTTACCTGTAAATTAATTAAGGAAATTACCAATTACTGTGTATATTTTGGCATGTTTGGTTTTCTCTTTTTCCTGGGATATATAGTTTACTAAACTATATTCAGATTTTAATCATGAATAGAAATGAATTTCTTGTTGATCTTATAAATAATCAGACCTAGAAACAACACGCCAAGTATGATCTTCATATATATTCAATGTCAGGATGTTCAGAAAAATCATGTAAATCAATGATTCCAAATCTAATGTATATGTAAAAATCATCTAGAGAACAAGTATATCAGTGTCTAGGAATATGTGGAATTCCAGTTCTTGTTTTGAATCCTAATTGTGTCAGTTGTTAGTACATAGCCTTGGGCAAGTTATTTAATCTTTCTGTGTCTCAATTTGTCCATTTGTAAAGTGGGCAGAATAATAGTATGTATGTCATAATGTCAATCTAAGAATTAGATAGACAGATGATAGGTAGATAGATGATAGATGATAGGTAGATAGATATAAAGTTTTAAGAAAGTATCTGTCAAACAACATACACTCGATATGTATTATTATTCAATACAGTATACTGGACCATATTTTCAAACACTTGGAAAATTTCATCTAAAGCAGAATTTGGAAATCTGCATTTTAAATAATTATTTCTAGTAACTCTGATGCCAGTGTCTCATGGACCAGTTTAAGAGGCAGCGATCTACACCAGTGCTCGTAAGAGGGGTGGACAAGTAGATAAAAAAAGAGATTCCTTGGGCTTTAGGAGGAAATGTTGGTATTCTATTTCCATTGCCTTCTTTATCTAAAAATAAGACATTCTTTTAACACTGTTTAAAATACTAGTTAATCTACCACCTGTGGGATTTTAATGGAAGGCCTCCAAATTGAATCCACCCAGGCAGTGCCATGGAGATTCAGTTGGCTTGGGTTAGCCAATCCCCACCCCCACCAGCCACTGTGCCCCAAGACCAGGGTCCAGAATGGAGAGCCCCTCCTCCTGGAAATGGGGCTGGCCAGAAGGGGGACCACCCACTTCTCAACAATGGTAACAAGCATTTGTGGGGAACCTGGTGCTAAACTATTTTTGTTTCTGGATATGGTTCCATTCATATCATAGCACCTCCCTCACCGTGAGCCAATGAAAGTCAGCCCTCCAACACAAGTTTCTAAAAACTATAATAATTTTATATATAAAAAAGAACCACAATGAGATACCACCTCACACCAGTGGGAATGGGGAAAATTAACAAGACAGGAAACTACAAATGTTGGAGAGGATGTGGAGAAAAGGGGACCTTCTTGCATTGGTGGGAATGTGAACTGCTACTGCCACTCTGGAAAACTGTTTTTGATGTTCCTCAAAGAGTTAAAAATAGTGCTACCTTATGACCTAGCAATTTTACTGCTGGGGACTTACCCCAAAGATACAGATGCAGTGAAACACCGGGACACCTGCACCCCGATGTTTATAGCAGCAATGTACACAATAGCCAAACTGTGGAAGGAGCCTCGGTGTCCATCAAAAGATGAATGGATAAAGAAGATGTGGTCTATGTATACAATGGAATATTCCTCAGCCATTAGAAATGACAAATACCCACCATTTGCTTCAACGTGGATGGAACCGGAGGGTATTATGCTGAGTGAAATAAGTCAATTGGAAAAGGAAAAAACATTATATAGTTTAACTTATACAGATGATATAAAAAATAGTGAAAAAGATTAAAGGGGAAAGGAGAGAAAATGAGTGGGAAATATCAGTGAGGGTGACAGCACATGAGAGACACCTAACTCTGGGAAACGAACAAGGGATGGTGGAAAGGGAGGTGGGAGGGGGGCCTGGGTGACTGGGTGACTGGCATTGAGGGGGGCACTTGATGGGATGAGCACCGGGTATTATACTATATGTTGGCAAATTGAGCTCCAATAAAAAATATACAGAAAAAAGAGAAAGAAAGAAAGAAGAAAGAAAAGAAAGAAAGAAAGAAAGAAAGAAAGAAAGAAAGAAAGAAAGAAAGAAGAAAGAAAGAAAGAAAGAAAGAAAGAAAGAAAGAAAGAAATTATAAACATTTTTAAAAGGAAAAAATAAAAGAAAAATAACATACTAGTTGATATTGAGGATTTCATTGGTCTTATATGGTTCAGATGCCATATATGGGGCTCAAGGAATCCCTTGAGGGGATTGGAGTTCCACAAGGTAAGAGCTAATGGCAGGCCCTCCCTGATGGCTTGCTTGCAGTGCAATGTGCTGCACTGCAATTGATTTTCACACTGGATGAAATGACTTTGTAGTTTACGTTTCTTAGCTTTAAAATAAATGCAACCTTATAAAATGAGCAACTGACAAAAAGATTTGTGCTAAGAAGTTATCTATCAATGATAATGCTAACAATTTCAGCAAAAGTGAAGAATAAGAAAAATGGCAGTCACCATTTGCCTTAGTTTTTGTACAATTTCTATGCCAATCACATCTCCAGTAAAAGCAGTCTTCATACAATCTAACAAAAAAAAGAGGCCCCCAAAAGTACATTTATCAAGAAGCTGCTTGAAATATTAATTACTTCTGCTCTCATTACTGATTATTTCACCCCAAGTATGTATTACGCCTTGATATATTAAAGGATGTTGCTGGCTCAGTTTAAAAGTTTGGAGATCATGAGAATAAGTTTTAAGATTTGAGATTCCTTCTGTCAAGGTACTAAATTGACATGTGTAAGGATCAACAACAAAAGTAAGCAATCATCTTTTTAAGTTGGGGAAAAAGGTCATCTTACTAAAAGTAGAATATGGCGTGTAGTGTGCAATCAAAAAGATCCCATATTTTGGGGCAGCCCCGGGTGGCGCAGCGGTTTAGCGCCGTCTGCAGCCCAGGGTATGATCCTGGGGACCTGGGATTGAGTCCCGCCTCGGGCTACTTGCATGGAGCCTGCTTCTCCCTCTGCCTGTGTCTCTGCCTCTCTCTCTCTGAATAAATAAATAAATAATCTTAAAAAGAAAAAAAGATCCCATGTTTTTTTTAGACTCCATTGCTTCCTTGGAGCATAAAATAAAATGAAAGCCAGTTACTCAACCTGGGCCCAAATGCAACTGGCTTTCCCTTTTGGTTTGTCCTTAAGATGCTTTTATAATTAAGCTGCTTAATGAGAGATCTGAATGTATTTTCTGTGGGCTGAAGTTGGTTTCCTCTTAGCTTTGGGAGATGACTCAACAAAAGAAAATGTGTGGGGTACAGAAGAGTTAAACAGACAACAGATAAACATTGGTGTGATTGGTGCCTATTGCAGGCTGAATAGAATTTCTGCAGACCAAGTGTGCACAGAAGGGCATTTACTGTGCTGTGTATAACTCTCTGTAATTATATCAGAGTCCTCCTACTGACTCCGTCCCTAATAGATGCTCATTGTCAAATAAACATCAGCCTTCTCTATCACATTGTGTTAGGGAAGGAGTCAGAGACAATAATTCTTTTAGGGTCTTATGGTAGAGAAAGTATCAGAGACACATAATGCTCGGACCTCTAGGGAGCATCTCATATCTTTGGATCTGAGCTTTGGTATTTGTATTTTCTGACATTTGCTAAGAAGGCAAAAGCATGTGCTGCACTCCTGACCTTATAAATGGCTATGTATCTTCTGCTCTATGGTCCTATACTAACTACAGTAACCTGCCTAGAAAATTAAATATTGGTTTGTGACTATAATTACAGGCACAAGCCTAAGGCAGTAGAACTTAAAATTGAATAGAATCATATGAAATTGCCATTTTTGGAAACCAGAAATGGTCGAAATTCAGCTCTGGAGCCAAGTAATCCTGAATGCAGGTTGGCCCTGCCAGTGCTGGTGAGTGGCTCTACTCCAATCCAGCATTATCTGGCTCCAAAGCCAGCTCCTAAACTCTTTGAATGTTATACTTGCATTTACCACCCTCGTAAATGTAGTATCTCTAAAACCCTGGGCTAAAAAAATCACATGTGCTAAACTAGTTACTTGAGAAACTTCTGCAAAGAGAAGTTGAATGCTAACTTTTAAGGTCTTTCAAATGGAAAATCTCATTTTCCAGAAGCGATCTATGCCTATCAAGGTCCAGAGCTGGTGAATTTAGAAAAAATTTAGAAAAACAAAACCCGTATATGAACGCACAGACCACATACACAGCTAAGCCAAATAGGTGTGTTTTTTTTTTCCTTCAAAATAGTTTCTGAGAAAAAAATAGTCTCTGTGGAAGCCTATATGCTTATTTCCAAGATGAAGTTATTGTCTTAAAATGTAGTTGGTACCACTGTTGGTATCACCCTGAGAAAGGGTTTATAAATAGCATCCTTGCTATATTCACACCTCACAGATCTGTTTACCTTGAGGTAGGTGAATGAGAGGCCAGAACTGAATACATCACATGCTCGTTATGTTTTAATAATAGTGAAAAAAAAAAAAACCCCCAAGAGGTACAACGACATGGTCACAGTTTAAAGGAAAGCTTTGCAGAGTTAAACAACTCTGGGATGAATCCCAGGAATGTTTACAGACTAGTTTAGCAGGACAATTATGGTTGCAAATATTCGCCAGTAAATGGAAAGCAGAATGGAATAAGCATGAAAAAAAAATCATTGTGAATGGATTGGATTTGGGCAGTCGGTGTCTATTCCACTCTATTTTCTCAGAAATTCTCAAATTCTGCTTTATGATTTTACGGAAATTCTCTAAAACTTGAACATGTGAGAGTGAAAGTATCTTTGATCTGTCAGATAAGTCCTATATGAGCTTCTGTGTGTGGACTTTACATGCCTGGGGGTGTTCACGTCGTGCTCTTCCAGAGGGACCCACACAGTAGCATATCTGTTTGCTCTAATCTGCTTTCTTGCTAATAGGAGATAATGTTGAGAGAGAGAGAGAAGATGGACCCTTCTTTATTTCCTATCCTTTCAGGAAGTTATAGCACCTAGTTCAGCCCATGTGTTAAAGTTCTACTCTCAATGAGTTGCCAAAAGTACACTTCACAGCCTCCCAACAACAGTTGCACTTGACATGGAGTCTTGGATGCTTCCTGCGAAATTAGCATTTGACTCAGGGATACAGTGTCATTCACAGGAGTTGGCTCTTTTTCGGGGTGTTCCTTATCCACAACCACCTATTTTAGCCAATCTCCATGGGAATGTCGGGTAAATGTCATGATTCCATCTTCTAGGTACTCTCAAATTAAGCCTAATTCAATTAGACTTTATATGACAGGTGGGGTTTTTCTGATCTGGAGTGGAGGGGCTGATTAATGTTCCTGATAAAATAGTGCTCCTGTAGATTCTCTTGCATTCCTCATCTGATAGACCAGCAGTTCTTAAATGGCCTCTCTCCACACTACAGGGTCATCTGATCATTGGAAACAAGAAAGGCGGGAATAAGAGAGAGCGGGCCAGGCAATATGCCTAGACCATCGCCTCATTTATTGTAAAACAACCAGCACTGTGGCCGCACTTCTTAATGGAGTGTCTTCCATAGAGATGTTATCTGTTGAGCATGTTAAAATAGAAGAGTGATTTAAGGATAATTGACACCAAAACCCACTGAGTTTAGGAGAAGGGCAGTGACATGAAGTCTGGGGAGGGGCAATTGATGCAGGCTCAGGGGAAGGCAGCCTGCATTGGAGTGGGGCTGCTCCCCACTGCTGGCAGGCCCCATTGTATGCAACATTGCTTGGCCCCAGAGCTGATTTTCGAGGATTTCTGGCCAAAAATCCTGCCCATTTCACATGGTCCGACTTAAGACTAAGCTCTGCTGTCTGTGGTTTGTCTTTGGTTCCCCTCAGTATCCCAGATAATTCCACTCTGACACCCAAACCTCTCCACAGGCCAAGCAGTTGTGTGGCCTCTTGCTGGAGCCTCAATTTTGCATTATCTTGAGATCTATTTCCTTTCCCTGGTTGGAACCCCAGGGTTCTCCAGTTAAGGATCATCCTTAGGTATGGCTCCGTCTTCAGGCATTACGCAGCTCCCACCCCCTGACCATAATTTAACCCAATGGGATTCACAATAAAAGAATTTTAACTGGAGTAGAATTTTTTATTAGAGCAAAGGGGAGACGTTTGGGTAGATCTGGGGTGACAGGGGCATCTTTCTGAGACCCCAATTCTAATCACAGCCAGGTGGCCGTCAACCTCATCTAGATGTAGGACAGCCTTTTCATAAAGATTTCTTTGGGTGACACTGAAGCCGGAGAAAACAGCACATTGTTTTCCAGGCCACACTCAAGAGGTGTCTATTTTTGTTCCTCATTTGCAATGGCTTTAAATAGTGTACCTTAACTGGCATTTTGACATCAAGGAGTTTACCTTGGAGATAACTTCCCCTCTTTGTCAGCTTTGGGGCCGTTCTTTGGCACAAGATATATGCTGTTATGATATTGCAATCTACTAGGATAAAAATAACTCATGATGTCAAACCCTAAGCCCAGGAGTCCTGCCCTCATGAGATAATCTGCAGGGGGGAGAAAGGGGTGGGCCAGGCCCAGAGCCTGCGCACAGACAAAAATAGAGTGCTAATGGCCATGGCCTTGAGTGGCACGGAAGAGAGTGGGAAGTGGACAGAGGGATTTATAGAGGAAAACCAGCTCCGAGCATCTGCTAAGTCCCCATTCTCTTTCTTTTTTCCAGGTCTATTCCTGGCTTCTCTTTCTACAGCACCAGCAGCTCCTCAAAATAAAGAGCCTTGCTCCTGCCTGCCCTGGCCTCCAACCGAGCTCTGAAGGAGGCAGGCCATGAATGATGATTGTCTGTATCTGGAGTTTTAATTGAAAAACATTCTCCGAAATGGAAAGACACACAGAGGAAGTGATCTCATCGTCAGGGATTTTGGCAACTTTCGGTTTTTGTGTCCCCCGCGGCGGAACCCAATGCACCAGCGCCCCCCGGTGGCCGCAGCCCAGAACTGCAGGGGAGCGGGCGGCCCGCCCGGGAGCCGGCGACCAGGTCCAGGAAGCAGAGGTCAGGGAGGCCAAACAAGGGACCCGAATCAAAAAAGCTAAGACTTCTCTCTCGTTGGGCGAGCTGGCACTAGCTTCTCCTTCTGTGCTTCTCTCTAAGCCCAGATGTTTACGGCCTACGATCCAGGGGCAGGTTTGTAACAGGCGTATAGGAGGAAGGTGAGAGAATTAAATGCTGCACCTGACTTTGGAACTTCTGTCCAGAAACAGAGAAACAGAATGACAATGGTATTACCCTCCGCTCAAGTAAGATTCTTTGTGAAGCGGAATCGGTTTAGGAAAATATATTAGCGTGATTATTTGTGCTCACAGTGTGTGATTCTACCTACAAACACTAATCATTGTAATCAATCACTCAAGGTCTTAGAGTAAGCTCATTAATCAAAATTCAAGCCTTCTTGTCTTCTTGGGCGGGGGGAGACCCTCCTTTTTTTGAGAGAGAGAGTGTGTGAGTCGGGGGAGAGTGGCCAGAGAGCAAGGGACAGAGAGGATCCCAAGAAGACTCCAAGCTCAACACACAGCTCGACATGGCACTTGATCTCACGACCATGAGAAAATGACCTGAGCTGAAATCAAGAGTCAGAGCTTGACTGTCTGAACCACCCAGCTGCCCTTCCCACCAAAACCCTCCTATTTACAAATCTGACCTCACAGAAGCAAAAGAGTAGATTGTGAGTCTGCCTGTTGTGGCACAGAGAGATAAAAGTGCTCAAGATGATCTGTGTCCGGGCGCCTGGGTGGCTCAGCGGTTGAGCATCTGCCTTTGGCTTGGGGCCTGATCCTGGGATCGAGTCCCACATCAGGCTCCCCGGGGAGCCTGCCTCTCCCTCTGCCTAGTCTCTGCTTCTCATTCCCTCTCTGTATGTCTCTCATGAATATATAAATAAAATCTTTAGAAAGATGATCTGTGTTCATACTTTCACTCCATAGCTTTGATGCATCCACAAGAATATCACTTTATTTCTCCTCTTATCATTTGTATATTAAGAGGAGAAATAAAGTGATATTGCCACATAATGTAAGCAAGGGATTTTATGAGTCGTAAAGTCATTTAAGTCCAAATCTGGATCTATCTCTAAAGATTCTAACCAAAGAATTTATCTGCCTCTCAGAGGAATAAGGGGAAAGGGTTCCTCTCAAGGAAGTGAAGGAAACATTTAAAATCTTTGCCCTCCACTTTGCCCAGTCAGAAGATCAAAGTGTTGAAGCTTTTGGAGGTTAAAAGGGAGCCTGATAGAGAAGGTGCCAAGACCAGCCAACTGGCTTTCAAAACAAGGCCTCTCAAGCTGACACCCGATGTGCTTGGTTCCAAATGTCCCAGCCTCACCAGTTTTGAAATCCAATTTGTCAGTTTTCCGGGACTGGTCTCACTCTCAGGGACAGACTTATATTAGTGACACTGGGGACTCTGATCTATAATCCAAAATTCCAAATAAACAGTGAGAAATGAGATTGTCAAATGAATCTGAAATGTTCTTTCTTGCTAATAAACACCTTCTGTCCTTATAGAAAAGGCACATAGGAAGGCGAGTTCTAGTTGGAAGATGGTTTGGTGATCATGGAATCAAAGTGTGGGGACAGGAGAGGAAAGGGAATCATCTGAATGGCTAATAAACTGTGCCGTCATAACCTGGCTCCCCATCCCGACTGGGCGCAGCCTGCCAAATGCTCTGCGATGCCTGGCGCCTTGGGCTGGGCTCCCCAGAAGCAGACAGACACTGAGACAAAAATGTATGTGAGAGTGATGTTTAGAATGTGCTTCCAGGAAAAACTAGTAGGTGAGTGGGGAAGTGGGACAAGAATGCCAGTGAGGGGAGCCTGGTTGGCTCAGTTGGCAGTGTAGGTGACTCTTGATCTCGGGGTTGTGAGTTTGAGACTCATGCTGGATGGAGAGATTACTTAAAAATTAAAAAAAAAAAATTAAAGAATGCAAGTGGAATAAGCTAGGCAAACAGGAGTTATCGAGCAAAACCCCAGGCAGGTGAGTTGGGTTCAATGCCCCAGGAGAGTTCTGGACTCAGTGTAGTTCCCACATCAAACTATCCTACTACTTACACTCCTGCACCTGCAGTGGTCAGGTCAGGGCTGCCCCCATGTGCGGGGGAGGCAGGCTCTGACAACCCAAACACAGGTCAGCGAGGGCCTCAAATCAGCACTTAGGACCAAGAGGGGCTGGCGCCAGCTGTTGGAAGTAAAACCAACAACCCAGAGCACGAAAAGGGAGAGGGGTCCATGTGGCTGCTCGTGGGGCCCTGGCATGGTCAGAGGCAAGAGCACCGCACCCTCCCTGGAACGTTCTGTGCTGTGTCACAGGCTTACCCTCCACCACCGCTCAGTTTTGAGCACCAAGTAGAGGCAGAACTTTCCCTAGCTACATCCTGGTCTCTAACCTTGGGTGTTCATCACCTGTATCCACTCTTTTACTCAAAAAGAACTTAGAGTGACTTTGTTTACATGCAGGTGAGCTCGAGTTTTGCATGTCTGCAGCATCCTTATCTTGCTGTCAGAGAAAACTCGTATTTTCATCCACATGCATACGGATATGACAGACAGGGGTTTAGGAAGGATTAGGAACCACACAGGTGTGGTTGGGCAAGTGCCCTGCGGCACCGGAACTCTGGGACGAGGGGGTGAAAGTCATTTAAATGAAGAACTTAAAATATTAGGGTGTCCAGTGTTTCTCTACAGACTCTAAATAGTTGGTCTTTGACTTTGATGGACTGCAGGGGGAATCATCCCCAGGAGGCCATGCACGAACAGGGTTAATGAGGTGGAAAACACCCCACAAAGACCCTTTCCTGTGCATCCCAGAGCTTGGCACCCGACACACAGACTCAGGCTTGGCAAAAATTCTTTCTTCCCTCAGACTTAGGAAGGGAGCCTAACTTTAGACATAATATTTTATCCAACTCTTTTCCTTCCCCCACGCACACATTCCTCCACCCTCTGCCACCACCACCCCCCCCACACACACACACACACCCCAGCTCCATCCCTGCTTCCTTCCTTGCCCTTCTTGGTTTGGTGTAGAATTCGAGTATTTTCGTTCCAGGGGGGAGTTTTCTTCACAAAGTTAAAGAGGCTGTGCTGTATGATAAAAGGACAAAATTCCTCCTTGGTCCAGATATTTCTAACACCTTTCAGTGAGGGGCTTCAGTGGAAGGTTATGTAAATCAGCCCCAGGTGGGTTTCCATCCACCTGGCAGGACACCAAGCACAGCACAGCAGCTCCAAGCTGGTTCTGGTAAAGCTCCGACGCTGCTTCGATTCCAATGGAAGATGAAATAAAGAGAGCAGAGAAGCAGCAAGAAGGTGGATGAAAACAGGGCCAGAGGGGACAGCATTTCAGTACGCAGCCCTGCTGAGCTGTAGCCAGATGTGTGCTGTGCTCTTCCTTGGCGGGGAGGGGCTGCGAATGCTCTGCGGCTGGCACTCCACTCCGGGCTTGCGCAAAGGGCGGGCTTCCCTACTTGTGCATCTTATTGCTGATGGCCTTGGGCCCAAGAGAAGTGACCAGAGAAGACGTTAGAGCTTTCTCTGAAGTTATCCAGAGTGCCTCTGGGAGATGGCAGTGACCCACAAGGGCCTCTCATGGACCAGATGATGAAAATGCTCCTTAACCAAGATTTACAAGTCATGGGGCACATGGGTGGCTCAGTGGTTGAGCATCTACCTTTGGCCCAGGGCGTGATCCCGGGATCCTGGGATCGAGTCCCACATCGGGCTCCCCTCAGGGAACCTGCTTCTCCCTCTGCGTGTGTCTCTGCCTCTCTCTCTCTCTCTCTCTGTGTGTCTGTCATGAATAAATAAATAAAATCTTTAAAAAATCAATTCTTTAAAAAAAGGTTTAAAATAAAGATTTGCAAGTCAGGATGGGGTTCAACCTGGGACTTGGTTACTGTAATTTGTTGCCTGCTTAAAAATAAATAAATAAATAAATAAATAAATAAATAAACAAACAAACTTTTCCAGGCACTGGGTGGCTCGGGTGGTTAAACACCTACCTTCAGGTCATGATCTCAGGGTTCTGGGATTGAATCCCCTCTCAGCTCCCTGTTCAGCAGGGAGCCTGCTTCGGCCTCTCACTCTGCCTGCCGCTCCCCCTGCTTGTGTGTGGGTACTCTCTCTCTTTCTGTCAAATAAATAAATAAAAATCTTTTTTAAAAAAAGAAACCTTTTCCTAAGATCATTTGCCTCTGCATTGTGGTCAGCACCCTGGTAGTCTGGCAGCTGGAGCAGCCCATGGGGTTGCCCGGTGAAGAAATGAATTCAGGTTCAGGGCAAGGCCTTGAGTCCCCCAAAGTGGTCACACCCCCAAAACCCTGAACCATGGTGAGCACTGGTGCCTCCGACACATTTTTTTGCCTGGCTAAAATGAGGGTCTTTCTGCCAGGAATGCCTCCCCCCTGGTCTCCCTCACCCATTCTTTTTCATACACCATTTTGGAGTCTGTAGTTCCTTTAAGATATTTAATATCCAACTCAAATTTTTGCCCCCATTGCAGTTCTTCACTACAAACATTTTCATCCCTGTGCCCATTGTAACCTGAAATTATCTTCTATGGAATTTGGGTTGTTGTTTTTTTTTTTTCTATTATATAAGTACCTTCCTTAATTTTATTACCTCAGCATCTATGTAGTATCTTTCTGTGCTGTGTTTTCTTCATCTATAAACTGGAGAAAGCAATAACTCTCCCTGCCTCAGTGGGTTGCCATGAAGATTCCATGAGGAATCTATAAGGTACTAGAACAGAACCAGACACATGGTAAATGCTCAAAAAACTTCACAGGGGTGATAATAATGTTTATTGTTGTAATCATAACCTGATTCTCAGTAAATATTTTGGAATGAATGAAGAGGGAAAAATAATTATGAATTACCTGGAAACATGGGGGACCTGAAAACCTGACCAGTCCTACATCCCAGATCCCTCTAAGGAGAGTTTCATCACTACCGGGTGCCTCCAGAGGGTCTGGGCTGTGTTTTGTTAGGTCTGTGCAATGACTTCCAAAGGCTTCCATGTCTGTAAGATAAAATCCCACATCAGGTTGAATAGGAGAGACCTGAAGGCATTGAATTCTTCTCAAAGGAAAGGAAGTTGTCATTAGTTTTAGTGCCAGTGACTCAGAATGAGAGTGGTTTCTGGATGAGTCTTAAATTATCTAAATTGGAGAGTCTGAGAAATGATAAGGAGCCTTATTCCTCAATTATAACACCAGTTGTGTAAGCCCAGGAGACTTGGAACCTCCTGAAATATTTTTAAAAGGCTGGCTGTAATCATAGTATCAGTTGCCACTGATGTATTTGGTTTTCATCATATTATTTGGCCTTCGTGATTTTCTTTTTACATTATGTTATATATTTTCTCTCCCTCAAAAAGAGGCATCAACTCTTAAAAGTAGCTCCATCATTTGCATCCAGTCTCTGTCAAATTCTTTCACAGGACATGGCAAACAAATGGTAAAAGGATCACTTGAGGACTTTGCTATAAATGCAGATGTCACAGCCCATGCTTAGGCTTTCAGACTCGGTGATTATGCCCAGAAATGTGCATTCTGAATGAGACCCTTAAGTTACTCTAAAGCAGGTCTCCTTTGGTCCCTATTTTAGGAGCACTATTTTTCTTTAGACAGAGAAGAACACATAGATCTCTTTAACTAGGTTATTATAAATTTTATTATCATTCATACATTAATTCATTCACCAAATATTTATTGAGCACTTATGCCGGGCAGTCAAGATACAGGAGGTAAAAGAAGAAAGTCCGGGTCTCATGGAGCTTACATTCTAGTGGATAGAGACAACTAATAAAGAAATAAGCATATAGATAGATAAATAGATAGAGATGACAGATGGATGATAGATAGATAGATAGATAGATAGATAGATAGATAGATAGATGATAGATAATGACAGTTGGAACAAGTTCTTTGAAGAAAAGTATAGTTACAGTGTGACAGTTGGGAGGATCATGCAGTGATTGGAAATCTTTCTGAAATGCGCTTTTGGGGAGAGGACTGAAGGCCAATCTCCCGAGCCACTTGGGAGGAGGTGATCAAACCAGGTGTTGAGGCCTGAAATGGGCGTGTTCTTCTAGGGCTGAAGGGGCAGCAGGGGAGATGGTGCGGCTGGAGTAGTGTAGGCAGGCGGGGGCGGGGGGCAGTGGGTAATGCACATAGAATCAGGGAGCATCAGGGACCAGCTCATGTAGGGCTTTGGAAGCAGCGGAAAGGACTTTGGATTTTATGCTGAGCAAGATGGAAAGCCACAGGAGGATGAGCCACAGAGAGATGTGACAAGAAGTGTTTAAAAGGCTTTCGCTAAGGCTTCTGTGGAGAGAAGGCAGATGAATGCCAAGAAGCTTGTGGCAAGATCCCACTGCTTAGGAAAAGTCACGCAAAAGCCACAAGGCACATTGGTCTCTTTACCAGAAACCAAAAGGTACAAACTTCCAGTTATAAGATAAATAGTGTGCAAAGTGATGACTGTAGCTAACACTGCTCTATGATACATAGGAAAGTTGTCAGAAGAGTAAAACCTATGAGTTCACAGGAGAATATCTTTTCTTTTTTCTTTTCTTCTTATTGTATCTATATGAAATAATGGATATTGGCTGAACCTTTTGTTTTGTTTTGTTTTGTTTTTGAGTGAGAGCATGTGGGGTGGGGGAGGGAGAGGGGCAGGGAGAGAGGGAGAGAGAGAATCACAAGCAGACTCCACACCCAGCACGGAGCCAATGCCGGGCTCGATCTCACGACCCTGAGATCATGACCCAAGCTGAAATCAAGAGCTGGACACTTAACCAACTGAGCCACCCAGGTGCCCCTGGCTAAACCTATTATGGTAGTCATTTCATAATATATGTAAACGAAACCATCACGCCATCTGTCTTAAATGTATACAGTGATGTATGTCAGTTATTTCTCAATAAAACTGGTGAGGGGGAGCACAAAAGAATAAGTCAAGGAAGGAAAAAGTGATATAAGGGACATGAAGGACTCTAGAAAACACACATCGGAGGTTACTGAGTGAAGATTCATGACATCACATGCAACTTTTTTTCAGTTCAGTGCAGTTTTTAAAGCCAAAAACCACCCTGAAATTCTCCATGCCAGGCTTCCTGTTGAGTGGACGATTCTGAGTGAAGGTGTGGCAGCTACATACAGGCCTGTGGATAGACAGTCAGAGAGCCACCATCCAGCTCTGCCCCTACGTTCAGTTCCTCTAACTGAGGCCGGGTTTCCTTGGCCAATGGGGGCCCAATTGATTATGAAATCTGAACAGAAATGTGTCCCAGAATCTTCTATTTCCTTCTTTCTTCCTTCCATCCCCTTTTTCCTATTCCTTTCTTCCTCTTCCTGCTCATAACCTCCCTCAATAGTCTGAAAAAATTATGCATACTCCTCTTAAAAATTCTCAACAGTGCTTAAAAGTACAAAAAAAAAGAGATTTGAAATAAAAGCCACCACATAGAAACAAACACTATTAACAAAAAGTAAACGGATAGAACTTTGCATAAACTTGGTGGCTTCAAACAACAGAAATGTATTATCTTATAGTCTTGTAGGCCAACTGATATCCAGCTCGTTGGGTCAAAATCAAGGTGTTGACAGGGCTCCATTTCCTTTCTGGAGGCTCCAGGAAGGAATATGCTTCCATGTCTTTGCCAGCACCCAGAGGCCTCCTGCATTCCACGGTTGTGGCCCCTTCCTCCACCTTGAAAGCCAGCGATGTAGCGTCTCTCTGATCCTGTTTCTGTGATCACACCTTTCTCTGATCATAGCTGGGAAAGGTTCTCTGCTCCTGAGGACTCATAAATTATTCTGGGCCCTCCAGGTTAATCCAGAATACTCTCCCCATCACAAGATCCTTAACCTTAATCATATCTACACAGTCCATTTTGCCATGAAATGTAACAAATTCACAAAGTCTGGGGATTAGGACATGGACTTTTGTGGGGGGAGGGGGATCATTATTCTGCCCACTAGATAGACAAAATGCATTTACAAAAATGCAATATATGTTATATTTAAAACGTGTTTAGTTTCACTTAAATTAACAGATTTCAGAATTAATTATTGCAGTGAGAACCCTGCAGTCAAAACTCTGCACCTCAACCAGAGAAGATATTGTGCAAAGTTCTTGCAGTGTGAAAGTAAGCATAAATAAGATTTCCTTATTCTGAAATAGTGATTCATTTCTTTAAAATGGTATACCCTGTAATTGCTGGGTCCATCCCCTTCCTCGCCATCCCCAAAATGTTATGAGCTCATCTAGTTATAGCTTTTGAGTTTCCAAACATTAGGCCTGGTGGGAATGGAAAGGAATCATAACATATTCAGAGTAACAGCTAAGTCTTCCTGCCCCTTCATCTTCTCAGTGCCTGCCACCATGATGGGAGGAAGCTCCGTCAGTCATGCAACATGGCCCATTAGAAGAGGATTGAAGGCCTTGGCTGACAGCCCTGTGGAAGGTCCCAACCAGAGCCAGCACCAACTGGCAGCCAGATTAGCACTGATATTTGGGACCTTCCAGCTATCCCAGGGCTCCAGCCAACATCACCTGAATCAGAAGACCTACTTCGTCAATCCCCCAAAATTATGAGAAACTATAGATTGCTGTTGATTTATGCCACTAAGTTTGGGGGCAGTCTGTCAGGCAGCAATTAAGTCAATGAAATGGTGTGAAGATGCTGGTAGAGACCTAGCCTTAGATAAATATGGAAGAACAAACAATGTGCTATGGCCCAGTTTGATATGTGACAGGCATTATCTCATGTCTGCTCACACGACAGTAATTGTTCCTATCATCCAGGGAGATTCCTATAGAGTTAACACAAACTCTGTGGAGAATGGAAAACAGTGTTGACTGTGAAATTCACCCTACAAATCTTCAAAGGAATCAGCAGATCGGAGGCTCCCCAAAATACCTTTGTCCCTCTGGCCAAGTGCAGTTGGCAGCAAAGACAACTCCCTCTCTTGCTGGATCACATTTTTCAAGTGACCTCTGGTTGTCATATATGAGCTTTTTTAAAAATGCCATTATGGATATGCCCTGGGCCCCAGATGGACATGACATTTTGGCCAGCTCTCTTAGTGGCCCTGTGGTCTTTCCTAGATTTCTCCATGGATGAACCTGGAGATCCCCCTGAGTGAGGAGAAGAGTCACATCCATACATAGGTTCACTCACAGTGAACCTGCCACAGTGACTGAAGTCCACATTTCTATGACCACTTTGGAGAAAAACAATATTTCTGAGAATGAGCCGGGACAACAAGAGGATCCATATCTGAAGAGTATGATAGAAAACACAACACCTGTGTCACAGTAGCAAGGCTGTCCAGCGGGAAAAGTATTCAAAGACTCTTTTGAAATAACAGGCCATCACACAAATGGCAAAAGTCAGGGAAGGACGACGTATGTGTGCTTTGCCAGATGTCTCTGAGTTCCCCTCTCACGGTCAGCTCTAATTGTCAGCCTTCCCATGGTGCCCATTTGGTCAGCCCGCCTTGCCCTCCCCACCCCACCACATCCCTGGCATCTGCTCAGCCCTGCTCATCCTCATGAGGTACCAGGACTTATTGTCTCACTGCAGAATGTGACCTTTCAGCCCCTGATATCAGTCCTCATGGGGGAATTGTCTGAGGAGACTTTGAATTACTCGTAACTCAGAAATTTAAGTCTTTTATGGCTTTAGCCCTGGACACAGTCATTTATTACCATGCCATGTAATACAGGGGACCTGGCATAGGGGCGCTCATTGGTGAAACCACCAGCCCAAGTATCAGAGAGGGCAGGGCCAGCCCTCTTGGCATAGACTTAACCCAGAGCCACATTCTACCTGATATAGATCTGTCTTTTGAGGAGAGAGCCCAGAGAGCCTCCGTTCCCACTGACCCACTGTGTATTTCAGGGGAGGAAGCCATCAGATTTGTGCCCTCCAGTACAATTGGATGGAACCTGACTTCCCAAGGACAATTTCTGCATCCAGTTTGTGTTGTGTTTCCATCATGTCCCTAGACCAGATACCTGGAAGGATGGGGGCTCTGTCCTGGATCTCTAAAAGCTTCCAGATAATTTCTAGGGTGAAGAGCGTGGAAGGTGTGAGGCCAGACCCCTTTGGCCTTTTGCTGAGCAGCACAGCAGGTGTGGTGGGGAGATGCAGCCTGCCTCCAAACAAGGCTGTGCCCATGAGGTGACTAAGCCACATGTGGAAGATAATATGCAAAACTACTCAGGTTTTAATGCATCTAAATGTCTGACCTGTGACCTGTGTAAAAACCAAACCTGTCTTCTAACACTGGCTATTTTTCTATTAGAGTTTACTACCTTGTTAAAGTGGACTTTTCTTTTGGTTACAGTTGAATTTTAGTCACTGATAGAAAATTTAAATTCTAAGGACACTGGGTGGAGCAGTGGTTGAGTGCCTGCTTACGGCTCAGGTTAGAATGGGACGGGCGAGGGGTGGGGGGTCCCGGGGTCGAGTCCCCCATCGGGCTCCCCGCATGGAGCCTGCTTCTCCCTCCTCCTATGTCTCTGCCTCTCTCTCTGTGTCTCTCATAAATAAATAAATAAAATTTTTAAAAAATTAAATTCTAATTGTGGTAAATAGGTTGTGCAATAATTATAGTAAAATAATGTATCCATTCGAGTTTGGGTTTTTTTTTTCTGTTTTGTTTTGTTTTTTTTAACGGTTACCAAAAGAGACTTTCTCTCCTGGAGAGGAGCAAAGACGATGAGCAATTCTTTGTGCAATTCTCACCTGCTGTACGACACCGGTGAAAATTCTGCGAAACCCCGCAGAGGCGTGGAGGGGAGGGAGTCCCCGGGCCCTGGTGGCACTCAGGGCAGAAGCGGCCCTCCGGCCGCCCTGACCGGTGGTCTCGGAGCCCCATGTCGGGGTCCCCCAGCGACCCCAGAGGCTCTCGGCAAGCTCCCGCCTGGAGCAAACCAGCCCCAGGGCGGTTAGGCCGGGAGAGAAAGCAGGGCCCGGCGCGGCCGCAGCCCCGATCGCCGAGCAGGTCCTCCTGCAGGTGCCGGGGCTCGGGTTCCACCCCCGCCCCCGCCCCCCCCCCGGGACCCCCCCCCCCCCGGGCGTGCAGACTCCCCCGCTCCCGCAGCCACCCCGCCTTGGCAGCGGGGCGCAGGGGCCGCGAACTCTGCGTGTCCCTCGGAGGACCTCGGCTCTGGCTGTCCGCAGGCGTCCTAGGTGTGAGGACTCCGCTGTGACTGTGGCCTGAGCTGCCGCCCGGGCTTTTGGGGTTAGGACCACCTTGCTCGCAGCCCCAGCCGGGCCTTAGGGAAAGAGCCCCGCTTAGGATTACGCCGCAGGCTCCCGCTTTGCTCTCCGGGCCCACCTGCTAACAAAGCCACTTAGAGTCCAGCCCTTGAAAAGCCAGTGACCTCCACGCCAGCCACCTCAGACGCAATGAGTGACAGCCACCCAGCCCGCCGTCCCTCCTGGGGACCTGGGACAGACGACTGCCTTTCTGCAGAACCCGGAGCCCCCCCCCCCCCCGCCCGGGGCCGGACACACACACTCCCCACCCCTCCCTGCTGCTCGGACCTGTAAGCAACTCCTGTGTGTATGTGTATTGAGACTTCACCTCCGGTCAAAGCCCCCCCCCCCCCCAGGATTTTCGCTTCCCCAAAGTGGGAGCTCGGGTGCTGAGGGAGCTACCTGCCCACCGCTGTGGGTGGCTTCCGGTGTCCTATCTTGGCAGGTCATGATCTGTGATATTCTTAACACAATACACCGGCTACAGGCCTCCCACCCTTGGTGGTATCCCATGCCGCCCTCTGCCCCCACCACCCCGGAGTCAGTCTCTGCAGGGAGGCCTGGACCCGCTGCCATCCCCCCACCATGGGCCTTTGCAGAGCTCCTCTCTTGACCTCACCTCGTGGCAGTTTTAGCTTTTGATCCTTTTGCATCACATCCTTCCAGATCACCTCAGTCTGAGGCCAAATCCCTGTACCCTCCACGCTTCCCTGAAATCTCCCTTTACTGCTGGTTCCTTGGGGCCACCGCCTCCTGCAGCCCTCTCAAGGGGGAGCTGTTAGCTCCTCACATCAGCCTTGTGGGGCAAGGGGTGGGAAACACACTTCATGCCCCCAGAGCAACCCCAGACCCTTTGCGTTTTCCCTTCTGAAATGGTCCTGTCCTCAGATGGCCACTGCTGCCCTCTTTGGCGCAGCCCTTTACAGAGCGCTGAGCCACCCTCCCCCTCGCTTCTTCACGAGGGCAGCTCCTTCCCTGTCCTCCCTTCAGTGGTGTAACCATCAGCATTCTTGGTGAGTTTGTGTCCACAGATGCCCTGGCCTCTCACCTTCCTCCTCCTCAGTGACCTGGGGGCCCACACTGGCCTCTCTCTTCATCACACCCCATAGGGTGTCACCTCGCCACTCTCCCTCCGGTTGCAACTGCAAATGCTACTCTCTGACCACCTCCTCCTTCCCTCTGATTTACCTAGTCTACCATCCTGGCTTCAAGAACTCTTTGACTTTTTTTTTTTTGACATTTCATTTTTCACTTGCTCTTGAGGATTCTCAGTCTTAGATAGAATTGGGATAGATCTGGATGCCCTGGGAAAGTTTGGAAGTTGTAGATGTGTACTTGTTGGTGGGGGAGTGGAGGGTGGTAGGAGTGGTGGTGATGAAGCAAAGAACTTAGAAAAGGGTCAGAGGAAGGTATACTTGGGTTGTGATGGGATTAAGGCTGGCTTGCCTGAATTTTGGGATGAAATTGTGGGAGAAAAATCAGTTATGACACCATCAGACTAAATGTTGGGCTGAGCCCAAGCTCCAATTCATGCATGAAGCATTCTCTGATTATTCCAGTCTCCAGGGCATTTATGATGCACTCAGTGTCATGTGTTTATTATCTGATGTGTGATGTGCTGACTGACCACTGGACAGGGCGAAAGGGGATATGGTTCCTGTGATCAAGGTAACTGAGCATCTATCGGAAATAATAGATCAAAGTCATAAGCACTATCATAGAGATATGTATTGGGGCCATGAAAGAAAAAAGAAGGTTGTCTGAATCAGACAGATAGGTCAGGAAGGCTTCCTGGAGGAAGAGATGTTTTAGCTGAGTTTTGAGGGAAAAGAGGAGTGTGCTTGACAGACCAAACCTCAGAACGCTTGTGACACTCACCTCTCACCCTGACAGAGGCCACCTCCTCACCCATGGCCCTGAGGCTGCAAAGATGGGGATCACAGCTCCGGGCCCCCAGACTCTCCCCCATGCACAACAGTCACAGGAAGCCAGCATCCTTCCATACAACCTGGTTCAGGAAGGCCAACCAGATGGTGGTTCTAAAGTGTTGGACATGGGGGCACCTGGGTGGCTGAGTGGTTGAGCATTTGCCTTTGGCTCAGGGCATAATCCTGGGTTCCTGGGATTGAGTCTGCATCGGGTCCCTGAAGGGAGCCTGCTTCTCCCTCTGCCTGTCTTTCATGAATAAGTAAATAAAATCTTAAAAATAAATAAAATAAAGTGTTAGACATGATAAATACAGAGATAGAGAATCAACAGAGGGGTCAGAAGCTTTGAAGTTTCCATGAGGTGGAGGCCGGGCAATAATGAGCCACAACTTTGGGAGAGCTGCAGGTATGAGGACGCAGAAATGCACATGCCGAGGGAGCCAGCAGGCAGAGAAGGGGATAGGCAGTGAGGAATAGAGCTGCTACAAGGGAGACCTGAGCCCGTGGGGAACATAGAACCTGGGTGGGACCTGGTATTGACACCCCCACCTCTCTGTTCCAGCTTCAGATCCCATGTATTCTTACAAAAACAAAAACAAAAACAAAACAAAAAACAAAAAACACTTTCTTAAGCCTTAAAATGGCCCAACAAATATAGTTCCAAGTATACACTGAATGAAAAATTTTGCATGTGTGCACAAGGAAACATGTAGAATGATGCTCACTGGGAAAAGTGAGTAAAAGCCAACAAAAGAATAAATAATTGCGACATATTTATTTGTTGGATAAGGATTCTGAAGTTAGAAGAGTGAACCAGTTGTCTCAATAGATAGGTGATAGATAGGCATATAAATATTTATATACACATTCAGATGCATCATACACATCACACGTGTATATATCGACAGGGATAGATCCTAGGTTATAATGACAAATGATAAAAATTTCATTTAAGATATGTATAACATCTTTTCTATAAATTTAAAGCAACAGAGTACATGTTGTTTGTTCTGGATACCATTATGTACATGTAACTGTAATAAGCATTAATCTGAAGGTTCTAATTGAAATTCAAAATAGTAGTTGCTTCAAAAGATAAGAGAATAATTTGGGAAAATGAAATATTTCTTAACTGGATAAGGAATTCATTGAATGACTTACTAAGAATTAAAGCAAATGTGACCAAGAGTCAAAAGAGTTAATTCTTGCATTTTTAATGTGTTTTAAATCTAAGAAAATGAACAGGGTGGAAATGAACAGAAGGAAAGCAAGAAAGAAGTGCGGTCATCTGGATGATGAGGTCAGAAGTGAGAGCTAGACGGGAGAGCAAGTGTGGGAGGGGTTAATAGACACACCGAGCAGAAAACAGTCTGCGGCATGTTTGACTGTGGGACTCAGTGAGGGGGAGAAATCTAATTTGGCTCTGAGCTTTCTGGCTGTACTGATTACAGCGAGATACAGCCAGGAGCGGATTCGGGAGGAAGCTGATTAATCTGGCATCGGACACGCTGGGTGTGAAGGCTCATGTTTCATCCACGTGGAAGGTATGCAATAGACACATCCAGACTAGGGGCAGAGGCGAGGGATCATTTGCATCAAAGTTGAAGTTGAAGCCATGGGACATGGGTGACCCAGGGAGTAGAGGTAGAGTAACAACAACAGATGCCAAAGAACGGGACCTTGCACTAAAAATGGACTAGAGGTGGCCAGAAAAGGAGCCGGTGAGGTTTGCGATGACAAACAGTACACAACCTGACAGAATGGTTTTCCAGAAGCCCAGGACAGTGAGCTCCTTAAAGAGAGGGCTTCACCATGAGGAAAGACACAAAGAAATGTGAAAACATGTTTATTCCATTTGGAGGTGCCAGGGGATGTGCCACAGAATCTCTTTCTTGGGCCAGTCTTAGCCAATGGCCTTTAGAACTCCCTTCTTTGTGTGGCTACATAGACGTAAGCAGTGTAAGGACCTAAGGCCTCAGAATGGAGGTGAGGTAAGGCTGTCCCTTGTACATGTCCAGTCCTTCTTTTCTTCAGTTCAGGAAACATGTCCTGACTGACGCTATTATAAACCTTTTCCCTGGGTAGGGAGGTGTTACAGGATGAATTGTGTTACTCCTCAATCTGTGTGCCGAGGCCCTAACTCCTAGTACCTCAAAATATAACTGTATTTGGACGTGGGGTCTTTGAGGATGGAATTATATGAAAATGAGATCATTACCATGAGCCCTAATCTGGTCTGAGTGGTGTCTTTATAAGAAAAGGTGATTAGGACACACACGGGGACACCAAGAAGAGAACAGGCCACCTGAGGACACAGGGAGAGGATGGCTGTCTGCAAGCCAAGAAGGGAGGCATTGGGAAAAACCAACCCTGTTGACATCTTGATCTTAGACTTTTAGCTTCTAGAACTGTGAGAAAATAAATTTCTGTTTTTAAGCCACCTAATCTGTGGTATTTTGTTATGTCAGGCCTGGCAGACTCAAATGAGAAGGATGTACAAGTTCGGCCAACAGCCATGCCTGTCTGGCTGTGTCTGCTATGAGGGTGCATGTGTACTGGAGGGAGCTGTGTTGGCACACAAAGAGGCTGTGGCACCATTGCACCCTCAGGAACCAAAGGGAATGGAAGAGGGAATGAGGTAAGAAAGACAACACAGAATTAGATTATGTAGATCATTTCAAAAATGATCTCTGTTGAAATGTTTTTTAAGATTTTATGTATTTACGTATTTATGTATTTACGTATTTACGTATTTATGTATGTATGTATGTATGTATGTATGTATTTATTTATTTATTTATTTATTTATTTATTTGACACATAGGGGCAGAGACACAGGCAGAGGGAGAAGCAGGCTCCATGCAGGGAGCTCAATGCAGACTCGATCCCAGGACCCCGGGATCATGACCTGGGCCGAAGGCAGACACTCAACCACTGAGCGACCCAGGTGTCCCTGTTGAAATTTTTTTAAGTCCCAATATCTTAGATGGCCAATGGGCACATTAAAAGATGTTCAACATCACTAACTGTTAGGAAACTGCAAATCTAAACCACAATGAAATATCACCTCACAAAGGTTAGGATGACTGCTATCAAAAGACAAGAAATAACAGTGTTCATGAGCGTGTGGCAAAAAAAGAAATGCTCGTGCATTTTTGGTGGGAATGCAAACTGGGGCAGCCACTGAGGGAAACAGTCTGGAGGTTCCTGAAGTTACCATATGATGCAGCTATTCCACTTCTGGGATCCAAAGAATACAAAAACACTAAGTCAGAAATATTTATGCACCCCATGTTCGTTGGATCAATATTCACATGATATATATGGAAATAAATCTAAGTGCCCATTGATGGATGAATGGATAAAGAGGATATGATATGTATATGACATATCATATATATACATATATATCTATATCATGGAATACTATTCAGCCATAAGGAAGAATGAAATTTTGCCATTTGCAACAACATGAAGTACCTTGAGGATATTGTGCCATGTGAAATAAGTCAGACAGAAAAAGATAAGTATTATATCATTTCCATTCACATACGGAATCTAAAAACACAAAACTAACAAACAAAACAAATGCAAAAACAAGCTCAGATTGATGGTTACCAGAAGGGAAGGAGAGGAGGGTAGGCCTAAAGGGTGAAGAGGGTCAATTGTATGGTGACAAATGGTAACTAGATTTTGGGTGGTGATCACTTCGTAGTATATGCGGTCAAATCATAATGCTGTACACCTACCACCTGTAAAATGTTATATGCCATTTTTACCTCAATAAAAATAAAATCTGGAACAAGAAACATTCAGACAAATCTAAAAAAATTAAACCAAAAAAATGAAATTATAACACCTTGGCATGATCAACTCCTGGAAAAGAGCAAGCTCAAATATCCAATTAATTGTGCTGATTTAAAATGACATCCATCCTTGGTGCCTCTTCAAAAAAGTGACCAAGGATCAAATGGCACAAATCTGGAATGCCAGGCAGCAAAGTTTTGATATTGTATCAGGAGACTGTCAAGGCATTTTGGCGTGAATAACTGAATAATGCATGTGATTTGAGCAGGATCAAGGAAGGGCAGGATAGAGAGGAGGTGAGGGGAACGGCAGAGGATTTTGTCACTCCCAGGTCCCAGCCATGTCTTCCTGCCTCTTACCTCCTGTCACATCAGCAGTGCTCAGAAATATGTGCCTCCAACTCCATACTTTACAACTACTCTGCCCTTCCTTAGCTGGGCTTCTCACCACTGGACAGGACTCCAAGGGGCCAAAAAGCCATGGCCCCTGGAACCAAGGCACTCCCTTCTAGACCACACAGAAGGTCTAGAAGGTCTCTCTCTTCTGAGAGCCTGGGACCCTGGAATTACCTACTCCAAAAGTCTCAAGTCAGCACAGCATCTCTGCCTGCTTCTTCCCAGGGCCCATACTCTGGAGGACCAAGTGGCCTTCCAGTGTGCATACCCCAAGGCCTGAGGCAGGTTGGGGGGATGTGAGGCTGGGTTCGCCACACATTTAGCCACCTCCCCACCTGGGAGGGAGCCAGGCATCGGAAAAGAAAGGGCTATATGGAAAACGAAAGAGCACAGTGGTTGGTTCTCCTTGCAGGTTGGCATTCTGGAGCTCAATATTGAGGAATTTGAGTTCTGAATTCCAACCTGGCATGGCATGTCACTGTGAAGCTACACTTGCCAACAAAGGAGGACAGGATATTTTATATAACACTTTGTAGCTTTATTTCTCATTTTAAGTTTTGGACATAGGGTTAGTCGTCCTCCATTTGCACAGGCTGGGGGCAGCCTGCCCTCCTCGGACGTCTCTCCTCCATAACCCCACCACCAAAACTGCTTGGATCTCACCTGTTTATTCCCTTTTTTATTTTATTTTATTTTATTTTATTTTATTTTATTTTATTTTATTTTATTTTATTTTATTTTATTTATTTTATTTTATTTTATTTATTTTTTAAAGATTTTATTTATTCATGAGACAGAGAGAAAGGGAGAGAGAGAGGGGTGGAGACACAGGCAGAGGGAGATGCAGGCTCCTGATGTGGGACTCAATCCTGGGACTCCAGGATCACATCCTGGGCCAAAGGCAGGCACTAAACCACTGAGTCACCCAGGGATCCCTATTCCCTTTATTTTAGATCATCGTGTCTACATTTGTCATTTCCTCCTTAAAGCATTAAATGGTGACATTCTCAACTACTTTTTTATAAATAGGTATTAGGATTTGTGATATTTGCCCTTTGTTTATGTATGTGAGGAGGCAAATGCTGGATGCCTTTTTGTCATTAGTTCAAAGATTTAGCATCTGTGTGCTCCTTTTCTATTTTTAAAATCTCCTACCAAGCCACCCCAGACTTACGGTTTCCTATCCTAAGACCACGATGATCGCACTTGAACAGAGCCGTCTATCTTAGTCTGAATTAATCCGGGAGCATCAGCCCGTGGCCCCCCACATGCATCCCCCCCCCCCCGGGGGTCAGGCTTTCAGTATTATTTGTAGTGACGGAGTCTGGTCAGCAGATGGCAAGGGGCATCTTGCGAGAAAAGAACAATTACTTAGGTTGGGTTTAAAATAAGGAGAAAGAGAGGGAAAGAGAAAACACCATCTGCAGAACTCCGTCCTCCCCGGGGGGCAGTGGGCGCCCACGGGTCCTGATCCCTGCAGCCCAGCCAGCCCAGCCCGCACTCGTGTTCCGAAGACGTTTACGTGAGATGCTCAATTAATGGCACGGTCAGACTGGGAACTCCTGGACCGGGAGGGAGACCGAGGTTGGGGTGGCTCACAGCACCTGCCTCCCTGCCCCTGCTCCCAGAAGGGCCGCCGGGGGGCGCCAGGCCCTGCGAGCACCCGAGCACCCGAGCATCCCCCCATCCGCACTGACGGCCTCGGGGCCGCTGCTCTGTATGCACCCAGCGTCCCCGTCTGGCTCCCAACTGCAGCAGCGGTCCTCCCCCTGGGCAGCCCCGGGTGACAGGAGACAGCTAATTTAACCTGCGTGTCCTCGGCTCCCTTCTTATCTGGCGGTTGCCATGGCAACCCCCAAGGCTCCTCAGGCCTTTTCTCTCCCTGATTGACCAGGCCCCCCTCCCCAGGCCTCCCCCCTCCCCCAGAAAACCATTCTGGAATTGACGCTGCTATATTTGGGAAGAACTTAATAAAAGGACAAGTTGACCTAGTTTTAATGCTACACAACGAAATGGCAGGGACACGAGGCGGTACCCAACGGAAGGGATGGTCGTCCCTCCAGGAAGATGGGAAGGTGACACGGGCGGCGATCGTGACCTTGGTTGCTTCCTCATCTTCCAGAAAGAAAAGCTCATCACTAAAGTCAGGGGCCAGTTCTCCCAGGTAGTGGGTGGGTGCCTTTCAGGAAATGCAGAAAGGTGCCATTCCTTTCCTGTGTTTTAAGAAAAATAGAAATGTTAAAATGATTCTCCTTATATCTTAAAGATTTTATGTATTTATCTGAAAGCGAGCGAGCGAGCGAGGGGGCAGAGGGAGAAGCAGACTCCCCGCTGAGCAGGGAGCTGGACGTGGGGCTCGATCCCAGGACTCTGAGATACTATCTGAGCCCAAGCCAGAGGCCTAACTGACTGAGCCACCCAGGCACCTCTGCTTCTTTAAAAGAAAAAGAAAAAAAAAAAAAAAACCAGCATTATCCATTATCCCTGACAATTTGGATCTGAAGTCCACCGGTGCTGAGTTCTGCTCCGAGTGATTTGCCCAGTTTCCAGAGGCTCTTGCAGCTGCGGATCGGCTCTGCCTCCTGGTCCTCCTGCCCCTGCGTGGCCTCCCCCTGCACTTGTTGATTTGCGGCTAATGACTGGAATACAAAAGGCATGTCCGTTCCAGAATGAGGATTACAAAGACTGTGCTCTGCCTCCACTGCTCTTTGTGGCTGGGAACAGTAAGGGCCACGCAGTGAGGACAGTGGGGGTGTGGCTGATGGGGAGGAACCAGGCCTGCCAGCAGCCCTGACAGGAGCTGGAAGGACACACGCTCTAGGCCCCGGGGTCCCCAGCTTACAGCTTCACTGGAGCTCCTGGGGGGCCCAGCGAAGCCGCACCTAGAGTCCTGCCCCAAAGAAACTGGGGTTGATGAATGTCTGTCATTTCCAGCCACTAAGTTTTGGAGGATTTCTGTTATACGGCAATAACTAATACAGACATTTGTTTGTTCTCATTCTTCTCTTATGACGGCTTGGATTGTCATATCTGAGGCTGGCCTTCATCTCTTACGGCTGTGTGATCTGGAGTGAATTTACCTGGTCTCTCTGGGCGTCGGTGTCCTTATCTATAAAATAGGTTAATACTTGCAAAGGGCTTAGAACATACATAACTCATAGAAAATGCTTAGTAAACTAGTCATTATAATTACTGAATACAAGTTACATTTCTGTTTAACTAATTTCCCCTAGATTTGTACCAATCATTTGCCTTCTGTACTGATTTCCCATGAAATGTAATAATAACTCATCATTTCAGAGCTTTGTAGATCTTCTATGAAAATGTACGGATATACCCTAAGCGTAGTGACCAGGCATTGTGACCCCCACATCCCTCTAATTCTGTGAGCTCTGTCCTAAGAAGCCTGCCTATGTTCACAGAAGGGCAGAAGCAATTTGCCCCAAAGGACATATAACAGTCAGGTAGAAATTCTGTGGACAGTCTATCATTTTAAAGAACAGGCCAAAAAAAAAAGAAAAAAAAAAAAAAAAAAAAGAACAGGCCAGGCAAATATGTCTCAGGTAGATTAGGAATGAAAAGGAGTGGGAGGCCTAAGTCCTGACCAAGCTAGCATTTCACTGAAACATGAATTCAGGGCACCTGGGTGGCTCAGCCAGTTAAGCATCTGCCTTCGGCTCAGCTCATGATCCCAAAGTCCTGAGAGTGAGCCCTGTATTGGGCTCCCTGCTCTGAGGGGAGTCTGCTTCTCCCTCTCCCTCTGCCTTCAGCTCCCCCTGTTTGTGCTCTCTCTCTCTCTCTCTCGCTCTCATTCTCTCTGTCAAATAAATAAATAAAATCTTTAAAAAAAAAAAAAAAAAAGAAAGACCTCCTTAAAAAGAAAGAAAATGTGAATTCATGCACTGGGTATAACAGATTCCAGATCCAAAGGGAGTAGAAATCACCACTCCTGGATTCCTGGGCCCCTGGTCAAATTGAGAGACAACTGGGTAATCCTTAGGAGGAAGGAACCATATATTATGTGTGAAGCAAGTTCAGAGAAGGACTAACGCCTGTTTTCAGAAGTTTCCAGAGGCCTCTTCCAAATGCCAGTTCTACACTTTGGGGATTGGCATTAAAAAATCAGTGACTGTGTCTGCTCACCCTTGTGTCACCTTCAGTGTGCATCCATGACAGATAAAATCCAGGGACTTAATGAAGTTTGTTTGCTCAGAAGCTGGTAACTTGCAGTTGAGTGTCTACCTTCAGCTCAGGGCATGATCCTAGAGTCCTGGGGTTGAGTCCCAGTCAGGCTCCCCTCGAGGAGTCTGCTTCTCCCTCTGCCTGTGTCTCTGTCTCTCTCTCTGTGTCTCTCACAAATAAATAAAATCTTTGATTAAAAAAAAGAAGCTGGTAAATCTAAGAGCATGTGTGGACCTCAAATTCAGGTGTTTGATGCTATTGATGATAATGCTTCGTTGCTAATATTTATCAAATGTTTAAAGTGTATTGACTGAACAAAACCACTGGGCAGGTACTATTAGACCCATTTTCCAGATGAGAAAATTAAGGCACAGGTGGTCAAGCGGCTTGCCCAACCACACACAGGTAGTAAAGGCAGAGCTGGAATACAAAATCCAACTGCCCATCAACAGAGCCTACACTCTTCTCCAGTAGGGGCTACATACTCTGGCCTGCTCATCTACGATTCAACCTCCTTTTAATCTCCAACCTGTACTCTGCTCTGTTGCAGAATCGCAGTCAAAAAACCATGGTGTCACCCATTCTCCCGAGGGTCATATCTGAGTTTGTTGGGGGGCTCAAATAGTGCTTTGGGATCTAGGTAGAAGTGGAAATCTGATCCGTGGCCATCAAACCACAAAAGCTATTTCTGCTTTGTTCTCACACAGGCACTACCCGGGTTTATTCCAGATAAGCCACTTCTATTGGAAGTGGGCCAAGGGGAAAGAAGATGTCCAAGATCCAATCTCATGCTCGCTTGAGAGGATTCAGTGTGGTTGGTTGGGATCAAGGGGACATGCAGGCTGCAGCCAGGATCACAGGCCCAGGATGCCTGCATCCAGCTGCCCAAATCGGACATGCTAAGGACACGCCATCCTCTCCTGAATCTTCATTTATGTACAAAGCCCTAGAGGCCCCTCACCAAGGTTTTCCTTTAGACAGACCAGGCTCCTGACTGGTTCAAAGGCTTTCGCTGACATTTCAGTTTGGATTTTCCCAAACTGAAAGGTTCTGGGTGTTCTAGAGATTTTTAAACCCTAAATACTTTGAAAGGCGATGGTTTGCTGGAAGCGGGACAAGCCAGTGTTAAAACGTGCGGTGAAAGAAGAGGGAGCAGAACAGATCAAAAATCAGGTTGGTGAGCACTTCACATCACCTCCTTAATGCCCTCACTATCAACCTTCTCACCCCCACCCTCATCAATAGCATTTATGGAATGCCTCCTTGATGCCACGTGTCAGGGGATTTGCATGTGTCACCTCTAGGTCACATAGTGGTGGTCTGACGGCGGGATAAACTTCCCAGGGCAGACAGTGACAGCTCACAGCTGTCCCCTTCCAAGCACGGTATCCTTTGGGATCCTAGCAGGCCCCCCTGGGAACTGAAGGGTACAGACTCTACCCATTGTGTGACCCTGCTGGTATTGGGCACCAGCAGTAGTTGAAGCCAGCCTTCCTTTCCTCTCACACACAGGCACACACTCATGCACACACTCGTGCACCCATGCATGCACGCATATACACACATAAACACATGCTTCAGCTCCGATGCTGGGGCAGGCTTGTGTAGAGGTTGCACCTGATGTCCATATGCATGGAGTTCACATGCATCTCTGCCCAAGAGTGGACTCCAAACAAAAGTTTGAAAACTTCACTGAAGCAGAGGAAATCCAGGATCCCAGGGCTCATCTCCCTAATGCCCCTTCCCCACTAACTGTCTGTTGGGTGGTGGTCTTATGAGTGAGTCAGAGCTGGTCTTCACTTCACCAGCAGAGGTTAGTGTGGTGTGTGGATGACTCCTCCTCACCCTCGAGAGCAAACAAGAACCAGACAACCACAAAGTACCCTGCTTGTCCTGAGACTGACCCTTTAACCTAAAGTCTTTGGGGGGTATAAAAAAAAAAAAAAGAACCTGAAAAAAAATTTTCTAAATACAGTAATTTGTTTAGGCATTGACAAACTTTAATGTGTCATTAAGAATTAATTTACCAAATTAATCAATCAATTTAGTTGAGTAATCAGATCAAGCAGATAACAGGCCAGTGTGATCTGGTCCAATTAAATTAGATGAGTAGAAAGCCCAGATGATTAGATCGGATTAGTCAAATGCTTTTTGGAAGCATTCACAGATGGAAAGTGCAAGGTCTTCCCAGGGTCTTCTGTATGAGGGTTGGGCTGGTGGTGAGGGGCTGCCTGGGATCCTAGATGCTGTCCCCTCTCAGGTTTTAGGAGTCCTGTAACTTCAGACATACAACTTAGTAACCAGATCACTGAACAGCCATATAAGTTCCCTGTACATGCTGTGATAATTTATCACCACCATAGTAGCTAAAACAACACAACTTTATTATCTTATAGTTCTGGAGGCCAGAAGTCCAAAATAGAGGTAAAATCAAGATGTTAGCAGAACTGCATTCCCTCTGGGGGCTGGACAGGAAAATCCACTCCTTGCCTTTTCCAGCTTCCAGAGGCCACCTGGCTCATGACCACATCACTTGGACATCAACTTTGGCCATCAGCCACATTTCCTTGCACTCTGATGCTCCTGCACTCTTTCACTAATGGGGACCCTTATGACTATACCAGGTCCACCCAGCTAATCCATGATAACTTCCCCATCACAAAATCCTTAACTCCATCACCTCTGCAAAGTCTCTTTTGGCACATAAGGGAACATACTCCCAGATCAGGATTAGGATGTGGACATCTTTGGAGGGCCACTCCACCTACAACAACCTAAGGCCATTGCCAGAGTTTTGGAAGTTATGATGCCATGTCTGGTCCCTTGCAGACACCTCCATGCTTAGAGATTCTAAAAGGCTTAATGGGATACAACTGTATATCCCTGATTCCGCCACAGCAACTAAAACTCTTACAATTAAAGTAATCCGTTTGCATTAAGGCTTGGCTTCTAGAAAGCTCCTATAATCATAAGAATATATGACCTATGAGGATAAATAACATGCTTCCATTAACACCAATCACCTGTGACTAGAAGATGATGGGTTGGTTTACAAACTTCCTATGATTAAGAGGTGCCTTAATTAATTGCATGGCATAATTAATTACATGTTAGAAGGAGATCAGCTGATAATGCTCAGAACTTGGGACTCCAAGTCCTTGCTCTAGACTCTAAAAAAGACAAAATAACATTGCATATACAACAGTTACTTCTGCCATAAAATATGTCAGCTGGAGACAGGGTCCAATAATAGACTCTGCTATACTAAAGTACCTATGTATATACTTGTATCTAATCTCATATTTTTCTAATGGTTTCCCTCTACCGACAAGTATGTGTTTAGTAGACCACTGCTTGGAACAGAGGATAAAGTCCATAAGGGCAAGAACAAAAACCTTTTTTAAAATATTTTATTTACTTATTTATTTATTTCACACACGGAGAGTGGGGAATGGGCAGAAAGAGAGGGAGAGAAAGAATCCCAAGCAGACTCTCCCCCTGAGCATGGAGCCCAAGGCAGGGCTAAATCTCAGGACTCTGAGATCATGACCTGAGGAGATATCAAGACTCAGATGCTTAACTAACTCAGCCACCCTGGCACCCCAGGAATAAAAACAGTTTAAAATATGCTATGTCCTGGGTAGGGAATGATATGGCAGTTAAAAGTTGGTTCTGCCTTCAAGAAGTTGTATTTGTTCGCCGGGACTGCCCTAACAAAGCACCATAGGCTAAGTGGCTTACACAACAAAAGCTTTTTTTCCCACAGTTCTGGAGGCAAGAAATCTGAGGTCGAGGTGTTGGCCGAGTCATTTCCCTCTGAGGCCCTCTCCTTGCCTGCTAAGATGGCATCTCCTCCCTGTGTCTTCACATGGTCCTCCGCCTGTGTGTGTCCATGCCCTCATCTCCTCTTGTCATTTCTATCGGGTCAGGACCCAACCTAGTGATCTCATTTCAACATAATTAACTTATTCAAGACCCTGGCTCCAAAATACAGTCATATTCTGAGGTCCTGGAGGTTCAGATTTCAACATCTCAATTTTTGAGGAATACAATTCAGCCCATCCCAGAAATGTCATATCTCATGGAGCAAAGAGGAGGTGGCAACAGAGATGGAGGAGGAAGAAATGCATATACATTTGTGGAAGGGAAGACTCAAGAGATGAGCTGTAACTTGACCAAAAGAGAGTTAAATTTGTCCTTAATTGGGAAAAAGACACCAATTACAAGGAGAATAGATAGTAAGGAATCCCACCTGCTTCTCATTGATTCACTAATAAAAGTTTAATTTCAAGATTTTAGGTCTTACTTCATCTGTATTCTGCTCGTCATCGCAGTTTATAGTCCACCCACATTTCAAGAGTACCCAGAATATGTCTGTTTCCCCCATGAATAGAAAACTCCATCTTTAACCTTCAATTATAAGGCAATCAGTCAAAATGGAAGAGATAATAAAGTTTCCACTTTATCTCCATGGGGACAGAAAACTGCCAGATGTCAGCTTTGCCCCTAAACCTCTCTACCTTAAGTCTCTCATCTATAATAAAATGAGATACCCTGGATCATTCCACAATTCCATAATTTAGTGAGGTTGGACTCAAATCTACTTAGGACTCTAGAGAAAATCATTTCATATACATTTCCCAGGGAAATATTAAATTAAAATCATGACCATTTAATGGCTAAAAACCAAATGAGGATAATGAGCATAAATATCAATGAAAAGAAAAAATTAGAAAAATAATCAGTAGAGAAACTGTTTATATTTCTTATTAACATGAATCACGTCCTTAAGGCGATTACTGCCCGTGTCCGTCTGCCAGGGCTGCTGTAACAAGGCACTGCCAGTTGACAACTGAAACAACACAAATTTATTGTCTCACGGTTCTGGAGCCCAGAAGTCTGAGATCAAGGTGTCAGCAGGATTGGTTCCTTCTGAGGACCCTGGAGAAGAACCTGCTCCAGGCCGCTCTCCCAGCTTCTGTTGTTCCTGAGCTTTTGGCAGCATAACCCCCGTCTTCACATGGCATTCTCCCGGTGTGAGTGTCTGTGTCCAAATCACCTCCTTTTCTATAAAAACACCGGTCACATTGGAGTCTGCGCCCACCCGACTCTAATATGACTGCATCTGAACTAATGACACGTGTAACCACTCTGTTTCCAAATATATCACCTTCTGAGATTTGGGGGCATCAGGACTTGAACATACAAATTTTGGAAGAACACCTTCAATCCATAATACTGTCCGTCAACGAATTTAAAAATTAGACTATTTCATTTTCCCATCTCGTTCCTTTCAAAAGAAAGACTCAGTCTTGGCATGTTACCTACATTTTCCATAATGACACTTTTAATCAATAACTAAATCAAAAGCAAATTTAAAAAAAAACCTCTATGCCAACTAAAATAAGAATCCTGATTATAAGATGGATCCCACTTTATGTGTGCATAAAATCTGTTTGCCTCTAGAAGTACCCTGGTCCTTTTAGCATATCTGTTTTTCTCCTACTCATGTATGTGTTAGGTTTAGCAGTTATTTTCAGAACACCTTCCACTTAAGGAATCCTTGAGGCGATAAAGTATCTAGTGTAGACCATCTGTCATGATTCAGGTATAGGTGAGATACCTGTAAGGAAGAAAACTGGTTCTCACTGGTAGTGCAGAGCAACCACAATTAAGATGTGCTTGATAAAATCAAGAGAAGCCTCCTTGATTCTTGTATAGACTTGCTCGGCATCCTCCAGAGCACATATTTAGAAATAAAATATATTTGTATTCCTCTTATAGCTCACAGTAAACATTGCTAGCACATATTTTAATTCTGCTTCACTTTTAATTAGCTTTTACAGAGAATAATATTGCAGGTGAATGCTATCCTACAGTAGTAACATTTTTCTGATAACTTCAGAATTCAAGGTGGCAGCAAAGGAGTCCCACAGTTTAAGAAAGCCATAGTTTAATATGGACCTTTAAAAGATAAACATTGGGCTGGCATTTGAAGATATGCCTTTAGCACAGGTTTGAAACTGTCTGCTATTCTGAACATTTAATGCATATTAAATTATAGGCGTAACATTTTAAAAGCAGGTTTGGAACAAAAATCTCATTAAACATCACCTGGCCAGCCGTCCTCAAACTAAACCAATTGAACTGAAAAAAAGCCTGTCTAGGGCCACATAGAAAGCATCTTCTAGAGCTGTGGGGACATCTTGTGGCCAATTTTAGTAAGGATTTTAAAAAATGAGATATTTCGACTCCAATACAGTGAATGATTACAATTTGTTAGTAATTGTGGTCTATGTAGAGAACATAAAGATGAACAAAACATAAGCTGTGCTTTGAAAAATCTATCAGAATAGAAAAACAGTGAGCATTTTAATATGGCCAGGCCTCATCTTATTTAGGTATACACAAGAAATACAGGTATCTTGTAAAAAAATGTTAAAGTACAGATGTAATAAACACCTGTGTTTTTGCCTCTCCTCCGTACACCCACGTTCCTTACCACTTCAGTGCAGTGTTATTTTGGAAGCCATTTTGCACTCATCCATTGGCCATATGTTGGTGAGGCTTGCTGGTCAACACCTCTGGTTTCAGGCCTCCCTAGTCCTCCTCATATTCTATCAGGAGCACAGGCCCCAAACTAGGTAAAAGTCGTTCACTTCTGGGAGTGAATTTTTCATTAACCTGTGGAGACAAAGATGACCTTTTCTGCTGGTTGCTTGTCAGCCTACAGCTGCTGCTAACCAGCTAATATCATGTTGGGGGAGCACATCTGGTAATGAAGGAGCCTGGAAAAAGCAAAGGCAGGAAGTGAAGAGCATTTGGGATAGGACCACAAGACCAAGTCATACCACCGTGGACTGTTCAGGAAAAAGGGTTGATCCTGTAAGGAAACCAATTGAATTAATGCAAAAGATAAGCATAAAAAGAAAGAGTGAATGAAAAACATCGAACTAATGGAAAACTAGTAACAACTTTCAGGTAGCTAGGTAGATAGATAGATAGACAAATACATTAACATAAACACAAATAAATAAAATAAATTTAAATATTTTTATTTATTTATTATTTGTTATTATTAAATAGTTCTGAAAATCAGCTTTCCTGGCTAAATACGATGCAAAAAACTTTCCACATACGTGGATGTCACAATGCTCTATACTTAAAGTTTGCAATTTTCCATTCTAGAGAGGCAGCATAATTTAGACAATCCATTGTCATTTGCTGGACCCTTTGAACATTTAGTCTGTTGGCAATCTTTGAAGCTATCAACAATTCTCCAACCTGTCATGCTTTCCTGAAAAATTGTCAGAGTATTTCCTTAGAATTGGAGAGAATTTTTAAGTTCCATCAGCAATTATTTAATTGTATTTGAGATAAAATAAAGATAAATTGGTTTTATTCAGATGGTTTCTATTGCCCTTGGAAAACATAGATGCCAGTTGGGATCATACTAACATTTAAGATTCAGACAATGATGGGCAGCCCAGGTGGCTCAGCAGTTTAGTGCCAACTTTGGCCCAGCGTGTGATCCTGGGGACCTGGGATTGAGTCCCGCATCGGGCTTCCTGCATGGAGCCTGCTCCTCCCTCTGCCTGTGTCTCTGCCTCTCTCTCTCTCTCTCTCTCTCTGTCATGAATGAATAAATAATAAATAAATAAAATCTTAAAAAAAAAAATTCGGACAGTGAAACTTTGGCCCCAGGAATTAAAATATCCATTCTGAGAGAAAAAAAAAATATCCAAATCCATGAATGACTGGTACTCTGGTGCCAGAAATGGGAGATGGGGGACTGGGTGAATGGCACCATTTGTTTATTTTTTCTTTTTGCCTACACACCTACAAATAAATTCATGAAAAAGTGGCTCAAAGTCATTGATTGGGGTAGGAGGGGTAGTGTAAACCACAATAAGATGTCTTCCATGATCATTTACCCTTTAAAAGGGCTAAACTTAAAAAGATTTACCACATCGAATGTTTGTGACGACATGGAGCAACTGGAACCCTCCCAGCTGGTCAGTGGGAGTGTAACATGGCACTACCACATTGGAGAACTGACAGTCTTTCTGAAAGTTAAACATACTCCCATCACAGGACTTAGCCATTTCACTCCTAAGGACTAACCCCAAATCAATAAAAACATATTTTAGAAATCTTTATGAAGATTTATGCATAAATGTTCTTAGCACTTGTTTTTTCATTATAGCCTACACTGGAAACAACTTAGACATCCATATATATTACATTCTCATAATGAAATACTACTCAGTAATAAAAGAAGCTACCGATTCGCACACCACAGGAATGAATTTCAAAATCATTGCTCTGAGTGAAATACTTCATCACAGAAGAGTACATACTACTATAGGATTTCTTCTTTTTTTTTAGAATTTTTTTTAAAGATTTTATTAATTTATTCATGAGAGACACAGGGAGAGAGAGAGAAGCAGAGAGAGAAGCAAGCTCCATGCAAGAAGGCCGATGAGGGACTCCATCCCTGAACCCCAGGATCAATCCCCAGGTGGAAGGCAGGCACCAAGCCACTGAGCCACCCAGGGACCCCCTATAGGATTTCCTTTATACAAAATTCTATTCAATGTAGCTTAATCTGGATTGGCAAAAGGCAGGTCAATAGTTGCTTAAGGCTAGGAATGGTAAAAAGATAGTCTATAATGTGGCATGAAGAAGTCTGGGGGCAATGAAAATCTATATCTTTATTGTGGTCATATTTTCATGGGCGTATGCATGTCAAAACCCATGAATTATACACTTGAACTGGAGAGAACTTATTATACATAAATTATACCCCAATAAAACTGATAAAATAATTTAAAATTTTTAAAAAATTTGCTGCTTGCAAATGCTTCTTTAAAAGTATGTATAGAGTTTGAAGTATTAGCATGGAATATAATAGTCTCTTAAAACACCAAAGGAAAATAATATCACAAAATATGGATTCTAAGTCAAGAAGCACTATTAAGAGAAAAAGAAATAATTCGTTATGATAGAAGAGTCAGTACTTCAGGAAGCCACAATTGTAAATCAGTATGTACTCTATACCATATTTTCAAGTTATTTAAATGATATAAAATTTAAAGATAAATTACTCAAATTTACAATCATATTCAAACATTTTTATCACTCCCTTTTCTCCCCATACTAAAGACCGAAAAAAAGTAACGTCATAAAATATTAGAACAAAATGATTAAACAACTTGAATGATTTGGCATTTATAAAATACTGCACCAGAAAATTGCATTATTTTCATAATAGTTGATTAAATTGGCCTTTTGGTGGACCATAAGACAAGTCCCAGTATATTTTAGTGAATTAAAGTCATAGGGAATGTGTTCTCTGACCACAGTGAAATTAGTCTAGAAATTTATTACAAAAAGATAATCAGAAAATCCCCAAGTGTTTAAAATTAGACAATACATTTCTAAATAATCATAGATCAAAGAAGAAATAATACTGGAATTTAGAAAATAATAGGAATGAAGAATAATAAAAATACAGTATTTTTCCAAAATGTGCAATACAGATAAAGCTCTATCCAAAGGGCCTAAATAGAAATATTAAAAAGAAGAAAGGCTAAAAATAAATTAATTTGGGATTTGGGTCTTAAGATAAAGAATAAAATTAAGACCAAAGAATATGAAAGTAGAAAAAATATCAAGAAAAGGGTAAAACTTAACGATAATAAAGTACAATAGATAATAAGACAAAAAGTTGAATCTTTGAAAAGACTAAAAAAATTCATAAATTTTTGGCAAGTGTGATTTTTTTTAAAGCAAAAAGTAACCTGGAAACATGGGAAGAGATATGAATCTAGACTCTATCCTAAACGAGCAACGTATTACGGACAAAATGTAAAAATTAAGATATTTATGAGACAATTAGAAATTTGAGCATCAAACATTGGATAATCAAGGAATTGTCACCATCTTGTAGGTGGGATGATAATAAAGTTAACTAAAAGGTGTATGTATCATGTAGAGATGCATACCACAATGTCACTGTATGGGATGAGCTAATGCTTGGGATTTGCTCCAATATATTAAGGAGGGCAGAATTGGTGGTAGGTGCATGGAAGGGAAGCACTGGCTCTGCACTGCTGGTTGTTGGTGGGGTGGGGAGAGTGATAGGTACATGGGATTCATTCAACTACACCATTTACCTATGTGATAGTCAAAATTTCCATAATGAGCAAATTCCTTTAAAAAAAAAAAAATGTACTATGGGCAGCCCTGGTGGCTCAGCAGTTTGGCGCTGCCTTCGGCCCAGGGTGTGATCCTGGAGACTGGAAATCGAGTCCCGCGTTGGACTCCATGCATGGAGCCTGCTTTTCCCTCTGCCTATATCTCTGCTTCTCTCTCTCTGTCTCTCATGAATAAATAAAATATTTTTAAAAATACTATGAACCAAACTGACACAAGAAACAGAAAAAATATATTCTTCTGCATATTAGAGAAATAAAAAACCATGAAAAATATTTGTCCCCCAAACACAAAACTTTTTATGCAGATGGCTTTAATTGCAAATCCTTCTAAGTATCTACAATTAGCCAATCTTACACAAATTACTCCTATAAAGGGAAAGTGAGAACAGGGTTGCTTGGGTGGCTCAGTCTGTTAAGCACTCAACTCTTGATTTTGGCTCAGGTTACGATCTCAGGGTTGTGAGACGGAGTCCAGTGTTGGGCTCTGTGCTCAGCATTAAGTCTGCTTGAGATTCTCTCTCTCTTTCTCCCTCTGCCCCTCTCCCAGCTCATGCTCACTCTCTCTCTCTTTCTCTAAAGTAAATACATAAAATCTTAAAAAAAAAAAAAAAAAAAAAAAAGCAACGAGGTGCTTGGGTGGCCTGTCAGTTAAGTGTCTGCCTTCAGTTCTGGGCATGATCTCAGGGTCCTGGGACTCAGTCACACATCCGGCTCCCTGCTCAGCAGGGAGTCTGATTCTCCCTCTGCCTCTGCCTCTGCCCCTGTGCTCTCTCTCTCCTAAATAAATGAATAAAATCTTTTTTTTTAAAGTGAGAACAATTCTCAGTTAATTTTATGAGACCTGCATAATTTTGATAGTAAAACTTGACAAGAACATTGTAATAAAGGTAAATCAAACATAAATGTGCTTCATAGACATGGAGGCAAAAATTTTTAAAGAAAGCATTAGAAAACCTAACCTAGCAATATTTTTTTAGAAAAAGAAAAAGTTGAGTTCATTTTAGGAATGCAAGGTTGCTTTATCACTCAAAAATCCATTACCCCCCCCCAAAATTAATAATAATATAAAATCCATTACCGCTTTAGGAGAATAAAGAACAAATATCAGGTCCGAGCGAGGCAGAAGATGGGACTCGGGATTCTTCCGCGGAACAAGTGCAGAACAGGATAATCGGTTCAGCAACAAACAGGAGAAGCTAGTGAAGCAGCTGAAATTTGCAGAATGCCTAGAAAAAAAAGGCGGACATGAGCAAAGTAAATTTGGAGGTTATAAAGCCTTGGATAACAAAACAAGTAACGGAAATCCTTGGGTTTGAAGATGATGTTGTGATTGAGTTCATATTCAACCAGCTGGAAGTGAAGACTCCAGACTCCAAAATGATGCAGATCAACCTGCCTGGGTTTTTGAATGGAAAAAAATGCTAGAGAATTTATGGGAGAACTGTGGCCCCTGCTCTTAGGTACACAAGAAAACATCGCTGGAATCCCTTCTGCTTTTCTAGAACGGAAGAAAGAAGAAATAAAACAAAGACAGATTGAACAAGAAAAGTTGGCATCTATGAAAAAAAGCAAGATGAAGACAAGGATAAGAAGGATAAGGAAGAAAAAGAAAGCAGCAGAGAAAAAAGGGAGAGGTCTTGAAGCCCAAGAAGACCCAGATCCAGATCTCCTTCCCCTAGAAGACGATCTTCCCCTGTCAGGAGAGGGAGAAAGCGCAGTTATTCTTGATCTCCCCATCACAGAACCAAGAGCCGGAGTCCTTCCCCTGCTCCAGAAAAGAAGGAAAAACCTCCAGAGCTCCCAGAACCATCAGCGAAAGTAAAAGAACCTTCAGTACAAGAGGCCACTTCTACTAGTGACATCCTGAAAGTTCCCAATCCCGAACCTGTACCAGAGCCTAAAGAACCTTCTCCGGAGTAAAATTCCAAAAAGGAGAAGGAGAAGACCCGACCAAGGTCTCGGTCACGTTCCAAATCAAGATCCCGGACACGGTCTCGCTCTCCTTCTCCTACCCCACCTAGACGGCGTCACAGATCCCGATCAAGATCAGACGCACCTAGAAGGAGGCCAAGTCCGAGAAGGCGGCCATGCCTCGCGGAAGAGCCCCTCCAAGACGAATGCCACCTCCACCCAGGCCTTGGCCTGGAGTAGAGCTCCAGTGAGACGGAGACGACGTCCATCAGCATCCTTGTCTGGAAGTAGCTCATCATCCTCTTCATCTCGTTCCGGGTCACCGCCAAAGAAGCCTCCTAAGAGGACATCCAGTCCCCCTCGAAAAACTCGTGGGTTATCTCCTTCAGCAAGTCCTCCGAGGCGAAGGCGTGGGCCATCACCTCCAGCAACTCCCCCACCCAAAACCCGCCATCCCCCAACACCCCAGCAGGCAAATCGTACAAGAAGTCGTGTTTCTGTCTCTCCAGGGAGAACTTCAGGTAAAGTGACAAGACATCAAGGTACTGAGAAAAGAGAGTCCCCTTCACCAGCACCTAAGCCTAGAAAAGTAGAGTTCTCTGAATCGGAAGAAGATAAAGGTGGCAGAATGGCTGCGACACATTCTGTGCAGCAGAGACGTCAATCCAGACGACAGAACCAGCAGTCTTCATCTGATCCCGGCTCCTCTTCTTCCTCAGAAGATGAGAGCCCCAAGAGTTCCCATGTGAAGAATGGTGAGGTAGGCAGGCGGGGGAGACATTCCCCTCCCCAGAGTGCCTCTCCATCACCTCGATAGCGCCAGAAAGAGACTTCGCCTCGCGGTAGACAGAGGAGGAGTCCTTCCGTGGGGACCCACCAGAAGGCGACGTTCCCCTTCTGCCCCCACTCCTCCTAGGCGCAGGTCCCCACGCCACTACCACAACCAAGAACTCCTTCTCCCCCCCGCCGGCACTCACCATCCCCAAGAAGATACTCTCCTCCCATACAGAGGAGATACTCTACTTCTTCACCTCCGAAGAGAAGAACAGCTTCTCCCCCTCCCCCTCCTAAACGAAGGGCATCACCAGCTCCACCACCAAAGCGTCGGGTCTCCCATTCTCCACCTCCCAAACAAAGAAGCTCCCCAGTCACCAAGAGATGTTCGCCTTCATTATCATCAAAGCATAGGAAAGGGTCTTCCCCGCGCCGGGGAAACGAAAGGCATTTTCCCTCACCACCGGCCTCGAGCTCCTCAGACCTCCTCAAGTCCTCCACCTGTTCACAGAAGAGCATCATCATCACCCCAAAGAAGGCAGTCCTCTTCTCCAAGTACTAGGCCCATTAGGAGAGTCTCCAGGACTCCAGAACCCAAAAAGACAAAAAAGGTTGCCTCACCAAGCCCTCAGTCTGTAAGGAGGGTTTCCTCCTCTCGGTCTGTCTCAGGATCTCCTGAGCCAGCAGCTAAAAAAACCCCAGCACCTCTATCCCCTGTCCAGTCTCAGTCCCCCTCTACCAACTGTTCACCAGCAGTACCAGTCAAAAAGACTAAAAGCCCAACACCAAGCCCATCTCTGACAAGGAACTCAGACCCAAAGGAGGTGGAAAGAAAAAGAAGAAAAAGAAGGACAAGAAACACAAGAAGCACAAAAAACACAAGAAGGAAAGGGCCTTTGCGGCAGCCGCTGCAGCAGCTGTCACTCCCACGGCCCCTGCGGCCCCCACGACCACATCAGCACAGGAGGAACCGGAGGCAGAGCCTGAGCCTAAGAAGGAGACCAAGAGTGACCCCGACGACAACCTTGACGACTTAGAGAAGCACCTGCGTGAAAAGGAGCTGAGGTCGATGCAGAAGGCTCAAGCGTCCCCACAGTCTTAGGCGGGAATGTGTGTCACGATGTACATTTTATTTGGTTTGTACACAATTCAATTTCAAAATTGCTAAAATGTGTTTGAGCTTTAGAGTGGATGGCCACGGACTAGCTAGAGTTACTAAACCAAACCAAGCTCGGACTTGTGTCCCTCATTTACTCATAAGGCTCAGGAGCCCAAAGGTTGAATAATTGGTTGATGCTTGAGAAAGGGCTTAAGCAATGGTTTCCGGAGCTCGCTTTTAAGTGATCGCCCACATAATACAATTGATATAATGTGTTCTAGCCTGGTGGTAAAGTTAACTAGGGGTCTGTGCTATTCTTACTGGTCTGTTAATCATATCCATCGTCCTTTAAAAAGCGTATGCATCTAGAATAGCATGTTTATCTGTTAACTAAAACCCTCCTGTGTCAGTAGGGCCTGTCATGCATGTGGGTATTCCTTTATCTTTATTCTGCTTGTGCTGTATGATACCGTTAAAACCTTAAATAAAGTTGACACTGCTTGGACATCATCCACTGTGTCCCTCCTGTCCCCATCTCTTTACTTTTCTTTTATTTCCTCATCCCCTTACCCTCAGGACCCTATCGTGTTGCCACAAAGTGCACAACACTTTAGACTATAACATTTGTTGTAATAATTGCTAGGTTGAAGTTCACCATGTAAAAAAAAGGGGGGGGGGCATGGATTTACATTGCAAAAGGTGTCCACAGTGTATTAGTTACATTCTTTCATTGACAGCTGACGTAAATTCATTTAGAGTGAAATATTTTAAGCCAAAAAAAATCCCCTTTTTAAAAAAGGGGTTTCAATATTGTTGTCATTTTTATGGTTTCTTTAAAGGCCTTGGCTTTTCCCAGAGGTTTTCCTTTCTTGTCATTTTTTTTCTTTATTTTTTTTTCTCATTTGAGTCTTAGCACCCATTTAAATTATGATACTTCCAACCTTGTATGGTTTGCAAGCTTGCCCAGAAATAAGACCACTGTTGAACTACCACAAAGTATAAATGAATATTTTAATGCCACAATCTTTCCTGTTGCCTGTGGAGTCTCTGCTGAAATGAATCAGGATTCGAGCTCTAGGACGAGATGGAAAATGAAAGCATGTTGTTTGCCAGGACACTGTGGGTTTATATTGATGTGTAACAAGTTGATTTGGAACACTGGAATTCATTCTATTCTGTTGTGGTTTTTTTTGTTTTGTTTTGTTTTGTTTTGTTTTTTGTAAAGGCAATTAACTAGTCCCAGGAAGGATCCTTCAGTTCTATAAAAGTTTGTTTTATGAAATGTCATGGCTCCATTCATAACTTTGTCTTGTTCTTCCAATTGGTATATACAACTTTCAGAGCTCTCAGATTTGGAAGGCTGGAAGGGTCCAGACTTTGAAATAGTGTCTTGTTTTCACTGTTTTTGGTTTTTTTATTTTTGTTTTTAAACTAAAGCTATATAAAGTTTGTGGATTAAACAGAATAAATTTCTAAATTAAAAAAAAACAAATATCACATGATCATCCCAATAGATGTGGGAAAAGTAGATAATAAAAATTTAGCACTTATGATCAAATTATTTAACTACTAATAGAAGTAAAAAATTAAAACTAATTGAAAATATAAAATATTAAAAAATCTACAGGTATCATCATACAGAATGGTAAAGTACTGAAAGCTTTCCTCCCCCTGAGACCAGAAATGAGACAAGGATGCTCATTATTACCAACTCTAGTCAAGATAGTACTAGATATCTTAGCACCATATGGCAAGAAAAAGAAACAAAAGATAGAAGAATTGAAAGTATAGGAATAAAAGTGCCATTATTTTCATTGGCATTATTAAAATAGTCAAATATACGCAGGCAATCCATTTACATTAGAAAGTAAACTTAGTAAGGTCACTGCTTAAAGTCAACACACAAAATTAGTTACATTTTTATATTTAAATAAGTAATTTAAAATAATTTTCAAATGACACCATCTATAACATCTGAAAAAAGTAAATACAAAGGAATAAATGCAGCAAAATACTTATAAATCATATAGACATATAGACAAAGTGTTACTAATCATTATTATGTCCAATAAAAGAAAATACAGCGTCATGTAGAAATAAAGTTCATGAATATACTCATGAACACACTCAGTGTTGAAAATATGTCAGTTCTCTCAAACTGACCAATAGATTTAATAAAGTCTCCCTCATAATCCCAGCAGTATTTTTTTCAGGAAATTGACAAGATGATTCTGAATTTATCTAGAAATGCAAAAGGCCAGAATATCCAAAAACACTTTTTAAAAAAGAGCAAAGTTGGAAGACTTACACCAGACCCCAAAACATCTTTAAAGAAAGATATAATAGAAACATATTACATTATCTAAAATTCCCATTATATAATTTGTAAAATTTTTTTTTACAATTTGTAAAATTAATAGGCATGCACAATAGCAGAAAAACATGATCCATAATAAAGAAAAAATAATAGAAACTCACTCTGAGATGACAAAAGTTTTGGAATAGTAGTCAAGGACATTAAGGCAGCTATTATAAATAGAGTCAAGAACTTAAAGGAAGTTAATGAACAAGATGGGAAATCTCAGTAAAGAAATAGAAACTATAAAAAGAATCAAATGGAAATGCTAAGACTACAACTCACAACATCTGAAGTGAAAAAAATCCACAACATTGGCTTAACATCTGGTCAATTGCACATGGCAAAAGAAATAGTGTGTTTGAAAATAAGAGAAATGACCCAATCTTAAGAAGAGAGAGAGACAAAAAAAAAAAGAAAGTAAGAAATGAACAGAGCCTCAGTGACCTTTGAGAGACCATCCAAATATAACATGTGATTGGACTGCCCAAAAGAGAAGGGGATGGAACAGGAAAAAAGTACTTGAAGAAATAATGGCTGAAATTTTCTAAAAAGTGATGAAAACTCAATTTACAGAACCACAAATCACAGAAAATCCCAAGCAGGAAAAACACACACAAAACCACATCTAGTCTGAAAAGCAGCCAGAGAGAAAGACATGATTGAGGGGGAAACATACAAATGACTGCTGATTTGCCAGCAGTAACAGTAGAGGTGAATAAGCAATGAAATGACCCGGGAGCACTTGAGTGGCTCAGACTATTAGGTGGCCAGCTCTTGACTTCTGCTCAGGTCATGATCTCAGGGTTGTGGGATGGAGCCTCACATCAGGCTCTGCACTCTGCAGGTTGTCTGCTTGAGATTCTTTCCTTCTCCCTCTGCCCCTCCTCCTGCTCACATGTTCTCTCTCTCTCTCTCTCTCTCTCTCAAATAAATAAATAAATCTTTAAAAAAATGACCCAAACAAACCTGTCATCTCAGCATCTCAGATCCCACAAAGAGGCCTCAAAATGAGATTGAAATAAAGACATTTTCAAATAAATAAAAGTCACAGGAATGTGAGGCCAGGAGATCTGCACCACAAGAAATGCTAAGAATAAGTTATTTGAATTGAAGAGAAAGGTTACCAAACGGAAATATGCATCCACAGAAAAATACAAAGGGCACTGCAAACGAGAAGATTGTGAATGAAGATATGTTGGACTTTCTCCTTTTTCATCTCTTAACTTATATAAAAGACGAGTAACTACTCAATCATAAAAAAACATTATATTATGGGTTTTATAGAAAATTAAAACAAAAAGGTGGGGGGCAGCCCCGGTGGTGCAGCGGTTTGGTGCAGCCTGCAGCCTGGGGTGCGATCCTGGAGACCCGGGATCGAGTCCCACATCGGGCTCCCTGCATGGAGCCTGCTTCTCCCTCTGCCTCTCTCTCTCTCTCTCTCTCTCTCTCTCTGTCTATAAATAAATAAATAAAATCTTAAAAAAAAAAGAAAATATAAAAATAAAATATATGATAAATGTAGCATAAAGGACAGGTGGTGACAAAATTATAGTGTTGCAAGGTCTTTACATTTTGTGTAATGTCATATAATTTTAATTACAGATTGAGATAGGTTAAGAATGCATATGCTAATCCCTAGTGCAGCCATTAAAAATAATTTTAAAAAGAAAACAAAATCCAATAAAATACATTAACTGGAATAGTATTAGTTTTCTAGGCCTCTCATAACACAGGACCATAAACCAGGTAGCTTACACAACAGAAATTCATTGCATTACAGTTCTAGAGGCCAGAAGTCCAAAGTCAAGCTGTCAGCAGGGCTCTATTCCCTCTGAAGGGTCTAGGGAAAGATATGTCCCACACCTCTCTCTCTCTCAGCTTCTGCAGTTTCTTGGTCATGACAGACAATTTCAGTCTTCCCCTGCGGCTCTCCCTATGCGTATCTCTTCATATAATGTTCTCTTTGTAAAGACATCAGTTATATTCAATCAGGGGCCACCCTACTCCAGTGTGACCTAATCTCAACTAATTATAACAACTCTATTTCCAAGTAAGTTCACAATGTGAAGTTCTGTGGCATTAAGACTTAAACAGATGAACGGGGAGGGGGACACAATTCAACCCACAACAAATGCTAAAACATATTTGATTGATCCAAAAGAAATCAGTTAAAAAAGGAACAGAGGAATGGAAATACCCCCCAAAAAAATCCAAATCAATAACAACATGATAGATTAAATACATTCATACCAATAATTGTGATAAACATATAGCCTCTAATTAAAAGTAAAAGATCATTAAACTAAATTAAAAAATCAAGACCCAACTATATGCTGTATAAAGAGATACATTTTTTATTAAAGATTTTTATTTATTTATTCATGAGAAACACAGAGAATGAGAGACAAAGATAGAGGCAGAGGGAGAAGCAGGCTCCATGCAGGGAGCCAGATGTGGGACTCGATCCCGGGACTCCAGGATCACTCCCAGGGCCGAAGGCAGGCGCCAAACCGCTGAGCACCCAGGGATCCCCCAGGGATACATTTTAAATATACACAGGTGTGTTAAATATAAATACTAAGCATAAGAAACCTGTTGTATCTAAATTAATACCAGATAAAATAGACTTCAAGACAAGGATGAATTAAAGAGGTAAAAGAAAGTAATAGCTCATACTGATATACACATTAATTCATCAACGTGACATAATCTTAAGAAAAAATGCATTTAAAGCCATAGCATCAAAAACCATGGAGCAAAAGCAAAATTTGACAGAATTAAGAGGAAAGATAAGTCATCTACAGTCATAGTTAAAGAGTTGTCACTAATCTGCTAATTGATACAGCAAACAGACAATGAACAGTAAGGATCAAACATAGCTAACATTATCAGAAACTTTTTTTAAAAGATTTTGCTTATTTATTCATGACAGAGAGAGAGAGGCAGAGACACAGGCAGAGGGAGAAGCAGGCTCCATGAAGGGAGTCGGACGTGGGACTCAATCCCGGGTCTCCTGGATCACACCACAGGCCGAAGGCGACGCCAAACCACTGGGCCACCAGGGCTACCCTCATTATCAGAAATTAATCCAACTAGCATGTATAGAGTACTATGCATAATGAGTCACTGGGGACTAAAAGTTTATATTCTTTTCTTTTCTTGGGTAATCTTTACTTTCAATATAGGGGTGGCGGATAGGTAGAAGAAAACAAAAAATAATCATTTAAGTCTCACCATATGCTCATTCTACACAGGTAAAGGTCAACAGAAGCAATCCTGAGCCAAATTGAATTACGTAGGGGCACCTGGGTGGTTCAGTGGTTGAGCATCTGCCTTTGGCTCAGGTCATGATTCTGGGGTCCTGGGATCGAGTCCCACATCAGGCTCCCCACATGGACCCTGCTTCTCCCTCTGCCTATGTCTCTGCCTCTCTGTGTCTCTCCTGAATAAATTAAAAAACAAAAACCAAATTGAATTATGCTGATCTTTGCTGAAGTCAACAAACAGTCATTTAATACAATGATCAATTGATTTTGGGCGGCGGCATTTACAAATGGTATCTGAAAAACTGAGTAAACATAGGGGGGGGAGATAGATCTCACCCATAGTTTATAGCACACAGAATATTAATTCACAAACAATCATAAGACTAAACATACAAACTAAAATAAATTTTTTTTAGGAGACAGGATAACATCTCTATGAACTTGGGATAAGCATAGGTTTCCTAGATAATTCACCAAAAACTTACTTACTAAACACAGAGATTACATTGAGGAATTGGACTGTGATATAGTTAAGAATTGCTTATCAGGAGACATTGCTAAGCAGATGAAAAAGTCAATCAGAAAAAAAGAAAAAAAAAGTCAATCAGAAGTTGGAAGAAGACTATTCTCGATAAATAAATCTGACAAAGGACTTATGACTAGAATATATTAAAGATGACTGTAAATTAGTAATAGAAAGATAATCAACCCCATAAAAAGGGTCAAAAGGTTTGAAAGATAATTCACAAAAGGAGATATATAAACAAGCACATTAAAAAAATGGCTTACTTTATGAATCATGAGAAAAGAAAGCCACAATGAGATACTCCTCTACACCCACTAAAATAAAAAAGACAGAGAACCGTAATTGTTGCTGAGGATGCGACGACCCTGGAACTCTACACCTCATTTGTGGGAATGGGACATCGCCCTCCCATTTTAGAGAGCTGGTAGATATAAACCTACCCTCCGACCAGCCTTCCACCCTCAGGTATATTATCCAAGAGAAATGGCAACGTGTGCCACAAGAAGACTTGCTCATGAATGTTTACAGAAGCTCTTCCATAATAGTCGGAAACTGGAAACAATCCAATGTCCAACAAGCAGTGAGCAGATAAATTGCGGTATATTTGCACAATGGAATGCTACTCAATTAAAACAAAACAAAAACCCAAAAACTACTGCCATGGACAAAACACAGGAGCAGTAAATTAAGTGAAAGAAGCCAGACATGGAAGATCCTTATACTCTATGACTCCATCCCTGTGACTTTCTGGAGCAGGTGAAACCAATTCTGATGATGAAGTACGGAACAGAAGCTGCCTTTGAGTGAGGGGAGGGACAGCATTGACAGAGGGAGTTCACGAAGGAACTTTCTGGGCTCATGGAAATGTTTCATATTTTGATAGAGGTATGTACCACTCAGGTGCATATATATTTGTCAAAATTCATCCAACAGAACACTCAAGATCTGTGCATTTTACTACATGTAACATTTACTTCAATAAAGAGCGGAGAAGGAGGACAAAGGCATTTTCCATGCATTCAAAGCAACAAAACATATTTTGCAAGAACATATGCATAAAAATAAAGGGTGACTTAGTCTTCAGAAGCAGTTGTGGCTACAATGTTGAATGATTTCCTTAAATGTAACATTTAGTTACTTGTTCATTTTCCAGGGTGAGGGTCTTAAGCCCCTGTGAGGAAAGAAGAGAGAGGGGGTGGGGAGTGGGGAGAGAAGGAAACAAATTTAAAAAGCAAGAGGGGTGATGGGCCTGGCAGCAATGGAGGGGCAGGACGGGCTCACACCTGATTACGGCTCTCCCTTGTTTTCCTGCTCATGGCAAGCCCTGGACCTCTAACCTACTTCAGTTTCCTTTCCCAGTTTCACCATCAGTCAGGGCCTCTGTATACGTTTAAAGTATCTGTCAGTCCCTTCACTGATGTATTTGTGATCCGAGATTATGACTTAATGTCATTAAGTCATAAGATAAGATTATGACTAAGTCATAATCTTAATGTCATAATCTCATAATCATAAGACTATGACTTAATGTCATTAAGTCACCCTTAACAATTTCCAAACTTGGCATATTTGAAAGCATATTGCATCTTGCGCGATACGTTGTACCATGACGGTTGTAAAAATATGTCCCAGCAAAACCAACCGAGAGGGACTGGAGATGAAAACTGCCAAAGCCTCTCGGTTCACTGCTTCTTGTTTCATTGGTTTTTACTTGAATTCCTCCGTGACTGCTTGTACCACAAAAGTACAACCATTCATGGCCACTAGGTGGGTCTCTCCTCAAAAACTCTGGCTTTGTTCCTTTTCCTTCCACAGGGCTGAACAAATTACATTAGTATCTGGACCTGTTCTCTCTCTTCCAAATTGGGTGTGTTGAGTTTTCCTCTTTATGGGTTTGCTAAGAACAAATGTAACGATCCTAAGCACCTAGATACTAGAACAAAGTGTTTATTATTCCAAACAAAGGGAACATTTGTGACAGCAAGAATATTCTACTCAGTCAAGCAGGAGAAGGTATTACCAGCCCTGAGTTCAGGAAAACTGCAATCCCTCCCTTCCTACCTTCCTACCTCCCTTCCTTCCTTCCTTGTCTCCCCTTTTGTCTTTCTATCTTCCTTTCTTTTTGTCTGTCTCTTTCTTTCTTCATATTTTCTTTGTTTCTCCGGCACTTTGAGCTTCTGCCTCCAGAGTGTAGACAAATAGAAGAAAGTAGCTACCAGCACTCTGAGGGGAAACAGCCCTGACCTGCAGTTCCTGCTCTGGCCATGCTAGCCATCTTCTCCTCTTGGCTGGTTTTTTACAGAGCCCGCAGAACTGAAGGCCCCCCCTGTGTTGCTCCCTGACCTCGTGCTCCTTGACATTGTCCAGCAGGTGAAATGCGACTCATGCACAGGGATGTCAGCGGCCAGGTGTAGTTCAGGCAAAGGGATAACAAGGCCCACCTGCTTTGGTCCCACTGTGGTGGGGATCACCCCCAGCTCTGTGCCCACAAGCAGGTTACCTAACTAGGCTGTGTCTTGACTTCTTTATCTATGAAGAAAAGATCATGATTTTACCTACTTCATCTGGGTTTTGAGTAATGAATGAGTAAAGCACTTGGAATTGTACCTGAGACATGGTACATGATTAAATACTAATCATACTAATAATAATAAGAAGGATCCCTAGTATTATTAACACAAGCAGACATGAAGTTAAGAGAGTCAGGATTAACAAGTAGCAGATTAGATGATTTATAGGTATTTTTTCATTGTCTTGTTTTTTTGTTGTTGTTGTTTTGTTTTTTGTTTTTTTTGAGGCTTTTTGGACTGAGGACCAAGGTCTTTCCCTATGTTACAAAGTCCTGCTTTCCAGGGCAAAGGCCAGAGTGAAAGCACATACACTGGCATTTCAAATGACTCAAACAAGTGTTTCCTTAGGCTCAGGGAGGATGGCAGATGTATCACCAAGTATTTGCAAAATTCTTGGAGGTGGTACATAAACTCAGGATTGTCACCTAGAAGAGAGATGCATTGGAGTTGTGGGCCTTGATCGTATAAAAATATAAGATGTCCCAAAATTGGGCAGCCCGGGTGGCTCAGTGGTTTAGCGCCACCTTCGGCCTGGGGTGTGATCCTGGAGACCCGGATCGAGTCCCATGTCGGGGTCCCTGCGTAGAGACTGCTTCTCCCTCTGCCTGTGTCTCTGCCTCTCTCTTTCCCTCTGTCTCATGAAAAAATAAATAAAATCTTAAAAAAAAAAAATTTCCCAAAATTAAACCACTGCTGTGGAGAAAAAGTGTTCGCCTTAGAGAATATTCAAAGGAGCAGGAACAGAGCAGCATTGACCCTGTGTCACTTGGTTTCAGGATCTCACAATCTAAAATGGTGAGGACCCTGCTATTCTGCTTCCAAATGATACATAATTGTCTTAAGATTCAAAGAGCTTTTCAACCTAGAATAACACTCTTCATATGTGGGGAGAATTGACTATTATTTCCCACAGAGGGAGTTTCAGCCAATGAAGAAATCTTAGTCCTGGAATGGGCCTTAGGTTTAACACTTCCAGAGTAAGAAAAAAAGGTGAACTTAAAATATTTTTAAGGACGCAACACCATACTTTGTCATAAATTGATGATACCTAAGGCTTCTTAATTAACAGTCTCTCTTACAATGAGAGATCTCCTGTAAGATGTGGCCATATCTGAATTGAAAAGGGGAGGCAGGCATGCGTTATTTTTATCGCATAAGGGACCATGTTCAGAAATCAAAACTAATATTCTAGCCTGTCACACTGTATTATTTCCCGTAATTACTTTCATTGCTCAAGGCTTTCTTGTCAGATTTTCAGAAACTGTAGGTTTAAATTTGCATAAGACATCCTGCTTTGTTGCCAAACCCCGAGGACATTTAACTCTTCTCACCAGGCTTATCACAGCTTTCTTAGGGTTCCTTCTAATGGAGAGAGTTCAGTCTCGAACTTACACAACATATCTGAAGCTTTTGACGCCTCCTTTTTTTAAATTTTTATTTATTTATGATAGTCACAGAGAGAGAGAGAGAGAGGCAGAGACACAGGCAGAGGGAGAAGCAGGCTCCATGCACCGGGAGCCCGACGTGGGATTCGATCCCGAGTCTCCAGGATCGCGCCCTGGGCCAAAGGCAGGCACTAAACCGCTGTACCACCCAGGGATCCCGGACACCTCCTTTTAAAACAATTTCTTGGGACGCCTGGGTGGTTAAGAGGTTGAACATCTTCCTTCAGGTCAGGTGCTGGTCCCAGGGTCCTGGGATCGAGTCCCGAATCGGGCTCCGTGCAGGAAACCTGCTTCTCTCTCTGCTATGTCTCTGATTCCCTTGCTGTGTATCTCATGAATAAATAGATAAAAGCTTAAAGAAAAACCAAACAATTTCTTATTTTGCTCCTTAGTCTTCTGACCCCTTTGCTGAGTACTGCTTCGGATGCACATACGACTTCTCTTTCCTAGTCAAGTCCAGAATTTAGGGCAATGAGAAATTCTGCCAAAGACTTTCTAATCACACTACATGGTCTCTAGTCAATCGCTGCTTTTATCTTCAGAGACAATCACTGTTCTGCTCTTTCTCTACCACAGATTGGTCATGCCTCGTGTAGAACTTCCTAAGAATAGAATCATAGAGTATGTACTTTTCATTTGCAGGCTGGCAAGTGACCTGTAGGTAACAAAATGTTCTATTTCTATCATCTTATTGGAGCAAAATGAAATTCATGACTAAAAAGACTATTGAAGAAGAACAAAATTTAAAAACTCCTACTTCAGGGCACCTGAGTGGCTCAGTTGGTTAAGCATCCAACTCTTGATTTTGGCTCATGGTGTCATGGGTTGTGAGATGGAGGCCCCCAGTTGGGCTCTGCACTCAGTGAGGAGTCTGCTTGAGATTCTCACTCTCCCTCACCTTCTACCCCTCCCTCTACTTTCTCTCTCTCATTCCCTAAAAATAAATAAACAAATCTTTTTTAAAAAAAGACTCAGACTTCCTGGTTTCAAGATTTACTTTAAATCTACAGATATCAAGATAATGTGGTATTTATGAAAGAATAGATATATATATCAATGTAATAGAATAGAGATTCCAGAAATAAAGATACACAAGTACAGTCAACTGATTTTTTTTATTATGTCAAAATATACATAACAAAAACTTAACCATTTATTTTTTTAAAAAATATTTTATTTATTTATTGATGGGAGAGAGAGAGAGAATGAGGCAGAGACACAGGCAGAGGGAGAAGCAGGCTCCATGCAGGGAGCCCGACGTGGGACTCGATCCCAGGTCTCCAGGATCACGCCCTGGATAGATGGCAGTGCTAAACCGCTGAGCCACCTGGGCTGCCCAACTCTACCATTTAACCATGTTTCAGCATGAAAGACAGTGGTGTTTGGTATATTCTCAGTGTTGTATAATCATTACCACTATCCATTTCCAGAATGTTTTCATCATCCCAAACTGAAACTCTGTCCCTATTAAATAATAATTCTCCCCCTGCCAGCCATAAGAACCTCTAGTCTATTCTGTCTCTTTGAATTGACTATTCTGGTACCTCATATAAGTAGAATCATACAATATGTGTCATTTTGTGTCTGGCCTATTTCATTTCAGTAAGCATAATGTTTTCAAAGTTCATCCATGATGTAGCATGTGTCAGAATTTCCTCCCTTTTTAAGGCTAAATAACATTCCATTACATGTTTACAGTACACTTTGTTTGCCTATTCATCAGTTGACAAATATTTGGGGTGTTTCCACCTTTGGCTATTGTAAAAGATATTACTATAAACATCAGTGTACAATATCAATTTAATCCCTGCTTTCAGTTCCTTTGGATATATGCCTAGGTGTGAATAGAGTATATGATCTACTTCTGTATTTAACTTTTTGAGAAACTGTCAAACTGTTTTCCACAGTGGTTGCATCATTTTACACTCCAGTTTCTCCAACATATGAGGATTTCAATTTCTCCACATTTTCACCAACACTATTTTTATATTTTTTCATATATACTTTTTCAGATATATATAAAATAGCCATACTAGTACATGTGAAGTGGTATGGCATTGTTTTTCATTTGCATTTCCCTAATGGTTAGTGGTGTTGAACATGTTTTCGTGCGCTTATTAACCATTCCTGTGTCTTCTTTGGGGGAATGTTTAAGTCCTTCACTCCTTCACTCATTTTTTAATTGGGCTGTTTATTTTTTGTTGTTGTTAAGTTGTTCTTTCTGTATCCTGGATCTTAATCCTTTCTCAGATATATAATTTGCAAATATCTTCTTTAATTCTATTGCTTTTTTATTCTCTTAACAGTGTCTTCTGATGCACAAAATTTTTAATTTTGGTGAGTACAATTTATCTACTTTTTCTATTGTGTTGTGCTTTTGATGTCAAATTCAATAAATTATTGCCAAATATAATTCATGAAGCTTTTCTCTTATGTTTTTTCTAAGAGTTTTATAGTTCTAGCTCCTATATTTAATTCTTTGATCCCATTTGAGTTAATTTTTGCATATGATGTAAGATAAAGCTCCAACATGTTCTTTTGCATGTGGATATCCAGTTTTTTCAGCAACAATTATGAAAAGACAGTCAACTGATTGTTGACAAAGACGCAAAGGCAATTTAATATGGAAAGGATAATCTTTTCAAAATATGACCCTGGAAAAATTGGGCACCCATATACAATTCATTGAAATGAAATGATGAAAGGGGTGATTTTTTTTCCAACAGACATCTATATGCAAAAAATGAACCTAGATACGGAACTTACACAAAATGAACTAAAAACCAGAGTACCTAGGTGGCTCAGTCAATTGAGCCTCTGACTCTTGGTTTCAGCTCAGGTCACGATCTATTAGATCATGAGATTAAGCCCTGCATCAGGCTACCTGCTCACTGGGGAGTCTGCTTGAGATTCTCCCCCTTTTTCCCCTCCCCCCACTCAGGTGCATGCGCCTAGTCTCTCAAATAGATAGATAAATCTTTAAGAAAAATGGGCTAAAAATGGATCACAAACCTTTATTTAAAATAGAAAGCTATAAAACTTCTAGAAAAAAAACAAGAGAAAAACTATGTAGCCTTATGTTTGACAATGACTTTTAGAGACACTACCAAAAGCACAGTCCATGAAAGAAAAATTGATAAGTTAAACTTTTTAAAAATAAGAAAACAATTCTGTTTACAATAGCATCAAAGAATAAAATATCTAGGAGTAAATTTAACCAAGAAAGTGAAATATTCATACCTGAATTGTGTATATACAGCACTATACAACACTAAAAATTCCTGAAAAAAACTTAAAGACCTATATAAATGAAATGACATCACATATTTGGAGATTGAAAGGATGTTAAGATTGCTCTCTTAGGATGGCCCAGGTGGCTCAGCAGTTTAGCACTGCCTTCAGCCCAGGGCATGATCCCTGGAGACCTGGGATTAAGTCCCACATCGGGCTCTCTGCATGGAACCTACTTCTTCCTCTGCCTGTGTCTCTGCCTCTCTCTCTCTCTGTGTCTCTCATGAATAAATAAATAAAATCTTTAAAAAAAAAAAAAAAAGATCGCTCTTTTAACAATATTGAGTTTGATCAGTCCTCATCAAAATCCCAAGAGTTTTTTTTTTTTTCAGAAATGGAAAAGCCAATCCTCAAATTCATATAGAATTATAAGGGGCTCCGAAGAGTCACAACAATATTACAAAAGCAGAATAAAGCCAGATGACTCAAACTTCTCAATTTCAAAAATTGAAAGCCAAAACTATAGTAATCAAAACAGTCTGATACTGATCCAAGGGTAAACAGACAACAATGGAACAGAATTGAGACTCTAAAAATAAACCTAAATATTTACAGCCAGTTGAGTTTCAAGTTTAATATGTCTTCAACAAATGCTACAACTAGATATCCACATGAAAAAGAATGAAGTTGGATACCAAAGGTCACAACCCTAGGAAGAAAACATGGGGGTAAATCTTCATGACCTCAGAATTAACAGTAAGTTCTTAGAGTTGACACCAAAAGCAGGGTAGCATTATTCATGATAGCCAAATAGCCATAACAACCAAAATGTCCAAAAACTGATGAATGGATAAATAAAATATGATATATCCATAAAATAGAGAATTGCTTGACCATAAAAAGGAATGAAGTACTGATATATGCTACAACATATGTAAAATGTGAAAACATCATTCTAAATGAAGGAAAACAAATTTGAAAAAATACATACTGTAAAATTCTATTTATATGGAATGTTCAGACTAGGTAAATCTTTCAACATGGAAAGTAGATTGGTGGTTGACGGGTGCTGTGACCAGTGGGATTTGTGGAGTGGCTACTAATAGGTATGGGGTTTCTTTGGGGCACTCTGAGAATGTTTTGGATTTAGAGAATGCTGATACACAACTCTGTAAACACATTAAAAACTATTATATACTTGGGACACCTCAGGGGCTCAGGGGTTGAGCACTTGCCTTTGGCTCAGGGTATGATCCTGGTCTGGGAATCAAGTCTTGCATCAGGATCCCTGTAGGGAGCCTGCTTCTCCCTCTGCTTGTGTCTCTGCCTCTCTCTGTGTGTCTCTCATGAATAAATAAAATCTTTAAAAAATAATAAAATAAAATTAAAAATAAAACTATTGTATGCTTTAAAAGCATGAATTTTGTGATATGTGAATGATATATCGATAAAGCCTTTATTTTTAAAAATGGCCAAGAGATAGCCCAAATTTTTAAATTTGAGCCACCTGGGTTGCTCAGTTAATTGAGCCTGTGACTCTTGATTTCAGTGCAGGTCCTGATCTCAGATCATGAGATTGAGCCCCACATCAGGCTCCTAGCTTGAGATTCTCTCTTAGCCCCTCCCCTGCTCTCTCTCATAAATAAGCAAGCAAACAAACAATGGTAAGAGGAGGAAAAGAGCAAAAACCTGACAAAGTCTACCTCAGACAGGTCATCAAGGTTGGCATCAGAGACAGATCATGTTAATAGAATGGCACTTTACTTCTAGAGCATTCCTCCTGAAAACTCACAACCCATTTAATCATGAGAACAACATCAGATAAGCTCAAAGTGAAGGACAGCCTACAAACACCCATCCATTAAGTACTCAAAACTGCCAGGGTCACCAAAAACAAGGGAAGCTGAAAAACTGTCAGAGCCCAGAGGAGTCTAAGGAAATAAGATGACTAAATGTAACATGTCCTCCTGGTCAGGATCCTACAAGAGGAAAAAGACTTCAGGTAGACAATATGGAAATCTGAATTATGGCATTTAGATAATACTGTATTAATGTATTAATAGGGCTTATTAATTCTTACATGTTAAAATAGAGGTATGAATATGAAGTAGATAGGAACTCTATAACATCTTCATCGTTTTCCTGTAAATCGAAAACTGTCCTAAAATGAAAAATTTATTGTATAAAAATAAAGCATATGGCAATGGGCCATACCCTCTAACAATGTTGCTGGATTGGCTGACTTTGCACATAATTGATTTGCCTGAAATGTAAAATTGTGGGGAATCTGCACTGAAGTCCATGGCTTCACGGAGTTCATAAAAGGTAGGTTTCTAATATGGAGTTAACTCTTCACAACAGTTGAAATGCGATTGTTATTGAGATGTGAAAATGAACATAACATAGAATTTTTAGGTTGGAGAGTTAGAAAAGGGAATCATCTTAAAAGTTTCTGAAAACACACTTGAACAATGGTGATAGATCAAAAACCTCATTTTAAGGAAAAACAAATCTATAAAAATGAGGTCCTCTATAACATTTCCTTTATTCTCTGCCACAGTGATTTCCATACATTTCTAGAGTGGGAACTTCATATTCGATTTTGATGGTTAAGTACCTATGGTAGGAATTTCACTGTTCTGCTAGGAGAATGCCAAAGGAAAGAGACAAATTTTCAAAGGTGAGGCCTTTTGAATAAATATGTGTCTATACAAAGCCATCAGTTTGCTTAGAATGTCCTTGTAACTTCCACTAATTTTTTGAGTTATTTGCCAGTGTTTAATCTTCAAGCTAAATTCCAGATGATACTTTCTTCTCCATATTTGTCCTTAGGAACAACTTAAATTCTTTCTCCTCTCAGTTTAAATTTTAATAACTTTCACACTGTTGAAAATGGTGTGATAACTGATTTAATTATTTTTCATCATGATTAATAACTATTCAAAGTTTGTCCATTACGTAAGCAAAGCATCATCTTAAGCATGAGTATCTATTTCCTTTTTCCCAACTCCTCAATGTACAAACAATGAAATGATATTTTTTAAATGATATTCTAGTATTTTACAGAATAGCATTCAGTGGGGTTTTCCTGTTTTTCAGTCAATCCTGACACAGAATTGAGACAATGATGTTAAAGTTGGATTGACAAAGAAGTAATGAAAATTCAAACATTCTTATTTATATGGATGAGCATGGTATTGAATTACGAGAAGTGATTTAATTTCAAATCACTCCTGCTACTTCAGATCACATTGGAATCATATTTTATGAACATTAGCATTAGGATTTTTCAAAAAGATATTATGGTACTATAACCCTATTTCAGAACTGCATTCTTTCCATCTAAATTTGATTTGAACTGTCTGAATACATAAATGCTATTTATGTTCCTCTAATAACTCTATCAGAGTTTGATGACTTGCCTTCCTATTAATATTTAAGCAAATACAACTTCTTTTTCTTTTCTGAGAGAGAGAGAGAGAGAGAGAGAGAGAAAACATGCAAGCCAGGGTGGGGGTGGGTGGAGGAGCAGAGGGAGAGAGATAATCTTTTTTAATATTTTATTTATTTATTCATGAGAGACACAGAGAGAGAGGCAGAGAGAGATAATCTTAAGCAGGCTCCACATGGAGCTCCACCCATGGCTAGATCTCAACCCTGAGATCATGACCTGAGCCAAAATCAAGAGTTGGACACTTGAGCTACCCCAGGCACCCCAGCAAGTGCAACTTCTTTTTAACTGGATGGCCTTATTCACAGATGAAAAGTTTAAGGCAGATCTTCAAGATAAAAATGTAATTGGGGAAATGCTGAAGATCACAGATAAGTGTGATGTGTTCTTCTAGTGAATGGCTGATAGCAGACTCGCCAAAAATCTGTGATTTGAGGAAAGCTACCTGAATTATCTTTTGGCTATGTATCTTTTTCCAGAAAGAGTACTAAATGTCAAGCACATCCTTCTGCAGTAATACTCAAAGTGATCTGTGTACTTTAGGCCCCAAATATATTTATGGAAATTCGCATGTCAGAATACTGGGGAATTATCCCCAAGAAGTTAGAGTGGAATTGTCTGGCTCATTATTATTATTATCAGTGACTGAGGTCCAGGAAAACCAATTTGCTTCCTGACACATTGTTTGATTTAGCCACTGAATGACTCACACCAAATTGAAGACCTGAGGCTAGCACTGCCTGCTTTAATTCCAAAGATAAGCTAGGCTCTTAGTTCAAAGATAGCCTGTAGAAGTGGCTGACAAATCACCAAGACTATTAGTGAAGCTTAAATTATAAAGTTGAGACCTGTGATTAAATACAGACCAGTCCCGATTAATCACTAAGGAAGTTAGATTTCCCCTGTGTTCCCTTCACTCACTCTGACAGTAGTGATTCTAATGAAGCTATAGGGAGGATTTAAAGAGAAACCTAAACACTTGAAATTTCGTGTTGGAGAGTCGCCTCAGTCCATGGAGGCTTTCAGAGCCTGAGGGATTTGGGCAGCATCTAATTTAGAAACACCTGATTCAGGATGCCTCGGTGGCTCAGTGGTTGAGCATCTGCCTTTGGCTCGGGGCGTGGCCCATGAGGGTCAACAGTTTACCCAAGGCCATGCCTCTTTCTCTGTGTCTCTTGTGAATAAATAAATAAAATATTAAGAAAGAAGAAGAAAGAAAGAAAGAAAGAAAGAAAGAAAGAAAGAAAGAAAGAAAGAAAGAAAGAAAGGAAGGAAGGAAGGAAGGAAGGAAGGAAGGAAGGAAAGACCTGATTCCTTCAGAGAAGGTGAGGATGTGCCCAACCCCCACCTGTTATCCCTCCCTGTCACCTTTTTTTGGAAAAAGAAATCTCTTTTATTCCTCTTTGCACAGAGCAGGATATGAAGGTGGCTATCTCCTGACTCCACACCTCTCTGACACAAAAATGCTCCACTTCAGTCTTGGAGAACTGGCAGTTAGTGGGTGGGATGGAAGGCTAAAGTCTCAGGAAGGTTTTTTTGAGACATTTTTGTGGGAAGTTTTGGGTCAAGCAGTAAGATGAGACCCAAGAGTGGGTGTTCCATCTATGGAACTATGAGAACTAACAGCTGGGTTAGTAATTTTGAAGCAGTGGTGAGTATAAGTTATATTTTGAGATATCTGCAATAACTATCTTGTGATTTGAAGATATCTGTGATCTCAATTGGTGACCAAGCCTTGGGTACTGCTAACACAGGTGTGGGCTGTTACCTGCATTCATCATGGAAGGAAATGCTCAATTTCAGTTAATGAAAATAGAGGAATTTTTCCCATCCTAAATGACCAGCCTCTTAGACTTTCTGGACCACAGAACAATGTCCCTGAGCTTTGCCTCCCCAACTCAAATGGGAGCTGAGGACAGAGCTGCTCTTATATTGAATGTCTGGGAAGGGCTGCCTACCACACGGCAGGCATCCAGCACTACTCTGCTGAGTCTTGGATCTTCTAAGTAGATGATCACATAGATTGCAGATGAGAGATTTTCTCTTTTCAATCTTTGTCCTCACTTCTTTTCTGGTCCTTGGGCCTTGGGAAGATGACTGCCAACCTCACAGATTCCAGAAGCAAAGACAAGAATAAAGTTTGAACAGACAGAAATGGCAGATGCAAAGCAAAACTACAAAACGTTTTTTCTTGTCTTACTTTGAGAAACTCTGATAGTCCACCAACTTAGAAACACATTCAGGGGGGAAAAAATGGGACTATTTCTGGGCTGTTGAAGAGCAAGGACTATGAAGTTAGTAAGTTGAATCAATCTGCATGGCTCCTAATGCCCAATTTCCCAGTGTACTCAGGGAAAGATCATGTCAATAAAGGGGAGTGTCCAAAATAATTTTGCAGTCTGAGTCCCTGTGGAAGAATGGATAGGAGTTACAATGAGGTACTCAAGACAGCATGAAGAAGGGCTCAGCAAAGGACAGAGGGGAAAACCAATGCTAGGTGCCCATTTTTTAAAAAAATATTCTGTTTATTTATTCTGAAGAGGGTTCAGAGAGGAAGCCAAGGGAATGAGATGAAAACTTCGAGGCTTTCCATAAATTCTTCGGTGGTTGATACAAGTCATTGTCAGTAGAGATTTGTGAGGCCCTCGGGTCTGTGCACAGCTCTGGCATGAGCCGTCATGGGAACAATACACATAGTGAATGCTTTGCATGTGCCTGACACTGTCCAGTGTCACTTCATTGAATCTTCACAAGATTATTTCTGGTAAATCTTTGAATCTCCCTACTTGACAGATGAGAACACCGAAGCACATGAGGATCAACAGTTTGCCCAAGGCCATGCAGCTAGCAAGTGACAAAGCTGGGATTTGGCTAGCTCACACTACTTCCAGTGGCCAGGCCTCATTTTCCACCACTAAGATCTGGAGCTTCTAGTGATGAGTCATTCTGTCAATACCCATTTTTTAGAGAACTGAGTCAGGTACTTGGGATGCAAATGGTAAATCAAAACTTGTATTGGTAAACTATCAGAGCTTCTCAAAGATAATTAGTATTAACTGAATGCCAATGTGGTAGGTAGTTCCTCAGTGATGGCCCCAGTGAGCCAGCCTTTCTGGTGTCCTCGACCTTCTGGATTCCCCTTCCCACACTGAATGTGGGTTGGCCCTGTGAAATTCCACTAATCCTAGGCCAAACACATAAGAAGGCCTGATGGTTTTTATTTTTGCATTTTGGGTAGCCCTAACCCACTCCGTGGACTTACTGCTCTGCTGGAAACACCATATGAAGAAGAATAGGCCCTGAGACTAGATGGAGAGAGAGGGGCTCAGCTGTTGCAGGGACCCAGCTGAGCCAGCTTTCCAGTCATCCCTGCACAGTGGATCATCGTGGAGGATTTAGACCTGCCTGCCATCTAATTGCAGCAGCATTAAAGACCTCAAGACCAGCAGAACTGCCCGGCTAAGCCCCATCAACCATAGAGTTGGGAATGATAATGAAATAACTGGGTTTTTTAATTGAATTATGATTGGCATGCAATATTATATTGGCTTCTGGTATAAAGCATATTGATTCAACAATTCTGTATGATGGGACACCTGGGTGGCTTAGAGTTTGAATGTCTGCCTTCAGCTCAGGGCATGATCCCAGGGTCCTGGGATTGAGTCCCACATAGGGGTCCCTGCAGGGAGCCTGCTTGTTCCTCTGCCTATGTTTCTGCCTCTCTCTGAGTCTCTCATGAATAAATAAATAAAATCTTAAAAAAAAAAAAAACAATTCTGTGCATTACTCAGTGCTCACCCTGATAAGTGTAGGCACCATCTGTCATCATATAATATTATTACAATATTATTGACTATATTTCCTATGCTGTACTTTTCATCTCTAGGACTTATTATTTTGTAACTGGAAGTCTGTACCCCTTAATCCCTTTTATCTATTTCACCCACCCCCTACCTACCTCCCCACCAGTTTGTTCTTTCTACATAAGAGTCTGTTTGTTGTTTGTTTGTTCGTTGGTTTTGTTTTTTAGATTCCACATATAAGTGAAATCACATAGTATTTGTCTTTCTCTCTCTGCCTTATTTCACATAGTATAATACCCTCTAGGTCCATCCAGAAATGCCTGTTGTTTTAAGCCATTAGGTTTTGGGGTGGCTTGTTATACAGTAATAGTCAGTCTACTTGGAGCTGAAGGTTATAAATATACTAGCACTAATTCTCACAATAATCTTGCCAGTGCTCTTCAATTTACATGATATGAATTAAGACTCTGGAATATTAAATTAGGTGTCAGGTAAGGCCAGGATTTGAACCTCGTCTGTTAGCCCCAAATGCCTGCCCTGCCTCCCATTACCTTTGAGGAGCTCAGAGTCCAGCTGAATAAGTGAGGTTTCTGTCTGCTCTCCGAAGGCCCCTTCAGTGGCCCAGGGCATCAGGGAACAAAAGAGCCCTGTGCAGGCTATCACTTTTACCCCACATCCTCTCTCCATCCTTCTCCACCATGCACCATGTCTTGGGAGGTTTCACACCATAGACTCTCTCATCTGGGCTCACTTGTCCTCTGGTGGTCAGCTGGGTTCGGCCAGCAGTGTGAGGTGCCCATGGATGATGCAAGGATGTGGGAGAGAGAATGTAAGGATATTTTTTCTTTGATTCCTGAGGACTAGTTGTGTCCCTCTCGGCTTCTGTCTGGTGACCCCTCTGGCACTCTGGCTCTCACTGGGCTCCAGTAACATTGCTTTCTCTCCCGGTCCCTCCAGCCCTCGCCATGGTAAGGCCTCCCATTGCTAGTCTCTGTGTTCCTACCAACCCCAGTGTGTTCCTTTAACCCTGCACATACTACTCCATGTCTTCCTTCCTAGGAATAACCTGAGGTACCTCAAGTTTGCTGCCAGGACTTCAACTGATGTAAATGTTTTTGAAAGGTAAATAGCAAGCATGTTTATTCCTGTTACTTAAAGGATAAATGGTATCAACCCAATCCTTTACACCCTTCTCTTCCCATAGGGATATGGTTGTCTTCTGCCTTAATTTCTAGAACCAGCCCTGAGCTCAGGTTAGTAGGATTTAGGAAGCCTCAGACCAAAATGGCAGGGCATACCTCAATGCATTCTTACTATGGGGTCGGCTCTCATCCCTTGAGTCCCAACTAAGTCCTGACCACAGTGCTGCCTTGGTTACATGCTGAGTACCCACTACCTCCCATCCCACCAGTTAGGGAGCCTGGCTCTTTTCTGCCAAACATTCACTCCACCTGAGGACTAGAGTTGGGTTATGAAATACCACTGGCCAGTGAATGAGTGGGGACTTCATATGCTGAAATGTTGCTTGCTTGCTAAAATTTCTGAGTAATTCCTGGGATGCCTGGTGACTCAGTTGGCTAAGTGCCTGCCTCCAAAACAGTCACCATCTCAGGGTCCTGAGATTGAGTTCCACATCGGGCTCCACAGTCATCAGGAAGTTTGCTTCTCCCCTCTCCCTCTGTGATCTCTCTGGCTCTCTCTCAAATAAGTAAATAAAATCTCCAAAAAATAAAATAAAATAAAAATTTTTAGTAATTCCTGACCATCAACTCTTAGAAGAGCCCTAGTTCATGTTGAATCTCCATGAAATCACATTATTATCAAGATTTCTTCCTGCTTCCATTGCTAAATGCCATACATTTTCTACTTGTCAGACCAGGATTTCCTCACTTTCTGTGATGGGCTACCTCTGAGTTCTGGTTTTTAACACGTGGAGCCCAATCAGTCCGGCTCCCAGGCACCAAAGCTCACACATCACTTCCTGTAAGCTAACAGTTTTGCTGAAACATATTGAAAAGAGTCTTCCTGTGATTGTTTAAACCAAGTACACTTATAGGTGCCATTTGCTGCAGCATGACAGTTCTGAATTAAGTAAAAATGGATCAATAAGAGTAATCGTTGGGTTTTTATCATAATGGTTGTTAGAAGCCACAGAGTCACCATCTGGTAACTTAGGTATTTGAGGAAGATAGGATTTCTTGGCAAGAGTGAGGCAAAAATGATTGTTATACATCCGAGAGAGCATGGGAAGTGAAGAAGTATGAAGAACCGGAAAAGACAAACATTCTAGGGAATTTCTTTTTCAAAAGAAACAAAGACATGGAGGAGTAGCTTGAAGGGAAATGGAAATAAGGGAGTCCTTTGAAGATTTTTTTGTAGAAGCATTATCCTTAGGAGGGGAGAGACACTTAGTGATGGGACTCAAGGTCCCAAGGGGAAGGGCTGCCCAGAGCTAAAGACAGTTTATCCATCATCATCGGAGGGAAGGCAGGATTATGGGCAGAGATGCAGATAGTTTGGGAAATGTAAAGATAGGAAGTGGAAGTTTTTTTTTGATGGCTTCCATCATCTCAGGCAAACAGTAAGCAGGAACCAGCTGAGAATGAAAAAGAAGAGTTTGGGAAGAGAGAAGCTGTGCAGGGTCCCATGGGAGTGTGAGTGAAGTGACCAGGGGTGGTGGACAAAGCCGAGTTCCTCAAGAAGTTTGGCTCCCTAAGCTCACAACCACACATCCAGCATGGCTGTGTTTTTCCTCCAGCTATATTCAACTCTTTGGATATAAGAGTGGAATAAGCAGAGAAGCGGGTTGGATCCACATGGAGGTCTTGCCGGATGAGCACAATGAGAACAAGAGACCGTGTAACAGAGCAGAGTTATAATGATGGGCCGTGGAATCGAATTTGAAGAAGAAGAGTAAGCAGCAAAGAGCAGAAAATGGAAAAAAAAAAAAGGGATAAAAAGGATAAAATGAATAGATTAGAAATCTCATATTGAAATTTCACAGATTACACAGGGAATTCTAAATGCAAAAGGGTACTAAGATTGAATCCTTCTTTGGGATTAAAGTATGATGTCAGAGAAATTTCTTCATCCTCTCCTTCTGCTTCTCCTTCTTCTTCTAGAAATATCCTATAGGCCTAAAAGTCCTCTTTGAGTAGACTAATTACTGATGGAAAAGCATGGATTGAAATCCTTTGATAAAGAGGCATAAATACTAGTAGGTAGAGCATGAAAGAAACATAAATACCTACCCCTTCAGCCAGAGTGTGAACAACTTCTAATTGGGTTACTTCCAAAATTAAAAAAAAAAAAAATTATTTTAAAAGGAGAGGTATAAATTCAAGCAAATAGCACTAGAATGATATTGGGCCTATTGGTTTCTACAATTTTCAGAAAAAGAAAAAAAAAAGTTTCTCCCAGGGAGAAAGAGCCCCAGGAAGTTCAGAGCAGCTGACCAAACTGCTTTGGTTCATTTCCATCTCCCCATGCAGGCACAGCCTGAGTCACAGCTCACTCCTAAGTTGGGTACTTAGAAAAGCAAATTAACTATTTCAAGTCAGCAGGGAAATTACACTTATAGCAATAGTAATTGTAGAAGTGCGAAATTGTGTGGCACTGACCATATGCTTTCCAAGGGGACTTTGCCACCATGCAGAAGTGGTCCATGGAGTTCTGAGAAGTCAACAGTAGCTTTAAAAATATTTAAGCAAAGTAGAAGAAAGTGGTAAACCGGGTTTCCCCAGATATGACCTAATCTTACGTATGGTAATGAATGGCTCAGATAGACTTGTAAATAAGCTATGAATCTGATCTAGGAAGACCTTGGTAGCTTTTCTTTTTATCTTTTATGGACAGCTTCTGTGTTTTCCTCAACTGCATTCCCAAGAGTATAGGAATTAGATCAGAGACATTTGTGGAAGGGAACTAATACATTCTAGGCAGGTGTGCAAAGGTATAAATTGCATACTCTATGCAACCGTGGCATCCCCAGTAGCCTGGGTGTGTTATAAAAATTCCCCTTGGAGAAATTCCAGGTTCTGTAGCTTCATCTTTGTCTGGATTTGATACTCATCTCCCATGAGGGAGATAGAAGAAGGGAACTAACATGTTGGCTGCCCCACCATGGACCAGACATTCCTCACACAAGTCTGATGCATAGTAGGGATGGGTATTATCATCAGAAAAGGAAACTGGGTTTAAGTAAGTGATGGAGCTGGGATTCAAACCCAGACTATAAATCCAGTTGCAACTGATTAATAACACCTTGTTCCTTTGAGTGAACCAAACAGTGCTTTCATTTTAAAGCTTTCTGACCCCATGGGGCTACCTCCAAAGGCATAAAACTACCTTCCCTAGCATCCTGTGGCCTTAAAGCTTATCAGCTGTGAACAAAGGCAGCTTCCTGCTGTTGAGTGAACCACTCTTGGTCTTGGCTCAGGTCATGATCTCAGGTTGTGTGATCCAGCCCCGGGTCAGGCTGCACTCTCAGAGCAGATCGGCTTCAGATTCTTTCTCCTGCTCCCTGCCTCTCCGCTCCTCCCTGCTCCTGCCCAATCTCTCTCTGCTCTCTAAAATGAATATTCATTAAAAGATTAAATGAATATTCTAAAATGAATATTCATTAAAAGATTAAAACATCTTTTTTTTAAGATACACTAGTACTTTTTTCACAGGGTTACTTGTACAGACTGAAAGAAATTACAAATGTAGAGGATTTTACACTGTGCCTAAAAAATGATGTTGTATGTATTATATTTTTAAAAATAAGCTACGCGGATTAGAATGTTTTATGGTGTTATCTCTGGTGACATCTATTAGTCATTTGTATTTAACCTTCAATCCACTCTTGTCTAACTTGTTTAAAAGCCTTTAAAGTCTTGGAACGTGTTCTATTTCTTTGTATCCCCTACATAGCACGGGACTTTGCACAGAGAAGATTCTCCGAAGATATTCATTGAGGTGATTTCATTTCATAAGATATTCTCTTTAAATAGCAAAGGGAAGGACGATTCAAGATATACTGTGGATTTTGATGATGTGTTTGTTTCTTTTTTATGCTAAGGAGCTCTTTGTTTTGCCTTTTCCCTTCTGTGCTCACGTTTTGAAATGCCACTCGGGGGCAGCATTGAGTCAGCTTGCACGTGAACTAGAAGAAAATACAAACCTCCCAAGGTAAGAGGCTGACAGATAGGAAGTGAATAATTCTCAAAAGACGTCACTGGCTTTAAAATGACTATGCACTTTGCTACAGAAATCTATTTAAAAGCAGCACACCCTTTCCCATGCCTCATGGGAGCTTTTGAGGATAAATGATTTGTTGTCTTTCTCACCCTGGGTGGCAAAGCAAACTGCAAGACATTTAACCGTTTACTCACACAGCCAGATGGAGCCAATGTGCGTGCCACCTGGGGAAGGAAGACACATTTAGTATACATTTATGAAGTGAAAAATGTATCTGGACTGTTCTGGTTAAATACTATCTTAGTGACTAGAATCAATTAAATCGGTTCAACGAAACACAGGTGTAAAATGCTCCATTAGTCAGATTCTTGCCTTGCAACACCAAAGAGAAAAAGTTAAGGGTAGTGGCACAAGTTAATAGCAGAGGTTTATTTAGCCAAGCAGCCCCCTAAAATGCTCTATGCCCAGTACAATCTCCTACAGCTACATTTACGTCACTGCAAATATATGCTTAGAAGCTCTATTGATGCCCAAAACTTTTGTCCCTGGGTAATGCAAGATCCTTACCAGACAAAACCAGACTTTTTTTTTTCTAGATTTGAAAAAGGTACAAAAAGAAAGCTTCATAGAGAAGCACCCTGCCCAGTAACTCGGCCCCACCTCCATCCTCACCAGAATCTGAGGAAATAACTTATACTTTCATACCAATAAGGTTTCCATGAAAACCAAAAAGGAAAGTACAATAGGATATGCCAGTTTCTTCACAGGCTCACAACCTAATTTCTGTTATATCTATTCCCTGATTTATTAGAGAGGCATTTATTCTTCACTTACTCATTTAACAAGCATTCACAGAACATCCAATATGTGTCCAGTACTGGGAATATAAGGATGAAAGGCAAATCTGTGTTTTAAAGAAGTTCATAGTTGAGGGAGAAATGAACACATGCCCACACAGCCCTGCCAATAATTGCAATCATATTGATTTATTTTAGGTTTGGAATCTATGATTCTTCTCATACTGAAACAAAATTGCACATCAGAGTATAGTCCCGAAGAGCACAGATCTCATTTGACAGATGAAGAAAGTGAGTCCAGAGATGTTAAATGTTGTCCACTGGTATTTGTGTCCTCCTAAAATGCACATGTTCAAATCTTAGCTCTAGGTATGTTGGTTTTAGGACGTAAGGCCTGTCAACTGAAATAAAACCAACTTCAAAGTAGGTTAGTAAATATTTTATTCATTGTCTTACCACAGACCACAGCCTGGGAGACAGTCTTCAGATTGCTCCAGAGAGCTGCTCCCAAGCTTGTTAGCTATGGAGGATTACACATATATACAGAAGGGTAAAGAGCTTCCCACTGGCAAGCAGCTCTCCAAATACTTGCACGTCACAAGGCATAATCTGCTAAGGTTATAAAAATTCAGGTTTACCAATTTCCACGTGGACACAAGAAAGACTTAGGTCACCTTAACACATCATGTTTCCGTATCTGATTTTTCAAAAATATTGCTTTCATACCTCAGCCTAACTGGCTTTCCATTTCTTCTTGCTTTTTATTTCTCCTTGAGGTCACTTGAGATGGTCACAGAAGGCTGACACCAGTGGCCTATATTATGCATCACAGTTTTAGCACACAGGCTTTTGGGAAATGATTAGGTCATGAGGGTGGAGCCCTTGGGAAGGGGACACAGGAGAGCTTGTTCTCTCTCTCCCAGGTGAGTACAGGGCAAGAAGGCCGCCATCAGTAAATCTGGAGGCCATTCTCATCAGAACTGAATCTGATCTTGACTAAGGACTTCCCAGATTCTAGAACAGCTAGAAATAAATGTTGGTTATTCAAGCCACCCTAGTCTATGGTAATTTGTTATAGCAACCCATACTGAGTGAGACAATGGGTATCTACTGAAAATCCATTTTTGTGTTTCTGTGACTTTATATATTTAGAAAGGGATTTCAAGTAATGTAGAAGAATGAAAGAATTTACACTAAGATATCCATTCTGTTGAAAATTATACAAATATGATGCCTATTCTCCTCTACCTCAGGGGGTGTGGGGAACCACAGGACAGCTCTAAATCTCAATCTGTTCTGGTGGCTCCAACCAAATGCTGGGTTACCCGGTGCCCAGGAGAAGAGCCCCTGCCTCTTCCCAAGGGGAAGTTCATTATTACCACCACCAGCCCGACCTGTCCGTGGGGAAGCCACAGTCCCCAGAAATTCTCAAACCTCAGGCTGGGTTTAAGTATTTATTCAAAACCAGAAAATAACCTTTATTTATTTCCTTTCCTGACTCCTCCCAGGCTTCCATCTGCTTGGGGTAGTTTTTCCAACAGTGTTATCTACCTGGGGACCCATCAGACCTGTTTTCAACCCCTTTCCTACCGTGTTCCTTTTCTATGGGCAGTTCCTGAGTGTCCTGGTATCATGTGCTGTAGTGATCCTAAACAGGCTGCTTTTCTTCCAAATATGAGCAAACTGTAAAATGCACTGTGATCAAAGCTATGTAACGCCCTCATATGTTTGGCTTCCATTTCTTTTTAAGATTATATTCATTTATTTGAGAGAGAGTGAGCACAAGCGGGGGGTGGGTGGAGAGCAGCAGGCAGAGGGAGAGAAAGAAACAGACTCCCTGCTGAGCAGGGAGCCTGATGTGGGGCTCAATCCCAGGACCCTGGGATCATGACCTGAGCCAAAGGCAGACACTTAATTGACAAGCCACCCAGGCGCCCCTGGTTTCTGTTATAACTTTTTTAAAATCTACCTTTACATTACATCCCTAAGCAGATATGCCTGGTGTTTTCACTGTCCTTATATTTTTCACTCTCCTTTTTGAATTTAGATTATGAAGTACGCATATTATCTAAATACAAGTGAATATATTTTATCACAATGCTGGGCCTCATGCTTTTAATCCTTAATAGCATATGTTAACATTGTTATGTATTCTGCTGGAACATGGGGAGGTGCTTTGCCTCCCCTGCCATGTGTGGATGCGCCCCCATTTGACAGCTAAACCAGAGAACACCCAGGGTTATACAGACTATTCCACATGCTTCAGCTTGTTGAGGGGACACTTGAGACATGACACAAGAAAAACCTGAAATGAAGGAGGGAGATTTTATGGAAGAAATTCTGTCTTCCACCCAACCCCCTCAAATTGTTGCAGGGACAGGAGGCTGGAGGGACAGCACTCTACCAGTTGAAGAAACTACCAAGAGAATGAATGTCTCTTCAGTTCCTTCTCTGGGAGTTGGCATCCTACAGAGATATCGATGAGGGGATTATGGGGCAATGTTGTGCCTGCTGACAACCTTGAGTTTTCCCCAAGGCTCAGAGCCTCAGCCAGAACAATCACCATCTATAATGGACAACATGTGACTATGGACTTCCATCTGCACTGATACAAAACGTTCCCCGGACCTAAATGTCTTCCTCTCTCCACCCTCCAGGAAAAGGTGTGATAGAAGCAGAACTTCCACTTGACTGTGTGTGAGAACTGTGCGATTAAACCATGGATTGGAACGAATAAGAGATGAATAGTGTAGAAATAAGATGTAGAAATGGATTGACAGAAAAGTTTCTGGATTCAATACAAGAAACATCTCAGAGATGACTAGATTACATGTTCTGCCAAGAACAAAATTAGACACTGAGAATTGAAAATCAAATCTGATATAACTCAATAGAGTTTTTGTTTTAAGCATATTTCCAGATACCTGGAGTTTTGTCAATTATTATGATGATAAAAATGTATGTCTATCATGCAAATAATCCATTGTAAATATAGTCAATTAGCACTGTGTCACCCAAAAGACTTGCCCCCACTATCCTACTCCCTAGGATGAATGTGGCCTGCTGAATTTTAAATCTGTTTTTATCACTTAAAATCCAGATGTGATGGTGCTATTTAGACACAGACCTAATTGTTCTCTTAGTATAACTTGATTCTTTCCAGTAGGTGGGTGTTAGGCCTGAGTCTAAAAGCAGAAAAGAAACACTTATTGAAATATATTCATCTTCTATGGGGTGCCTGAGTGGCTCAGTCGGTAAGTGTCTTCCTTTGGCTCAAGTCATGATTTCTGGGTCCTGGGATGGAGCCCTGACTCGGACTCCTTGCTCAGCAAGGTGTCTGCTTCTCCCTCTCTGCCCCACCCCCGTTTGTGCTATCTCTCAAATAAATAAAATCTTAAAAAAAAAAAGCCAAGGCATTTTTATATTATTATCAAATATGCATTTAAATTCCTTACCCATTAGGAATTCTCAAACCTCTATATGGATTGTCTTCTAAGAAGAAAACACCCAGGGAGGGGGTTGGATGTAAGTTGGTGAACCTAAGTGATCCTAGGGAGTCTGAGGTGTCCACTAGAACCAACTGTTAGCCAAAGCATGGTTTCCAGAAGGTCCTGGATGTGCAGGACTCCTGTAAAAGGGCTTATGTTTACTGAGTTCCAAAGAGAAGGGAGATGAGAGAGATAGCTGGTGGAGGTGGGGATGAAATGAAAGGGGAAACCTTCTATGTGGTACATCAATGATGGCTTTTTAAAAAATCCAACAGTAATCCATCAAAGTAGAAGAACTGACGGCTTCCATAGCCTTGCTTCTATTGGCAAAGGTAGGACGATAAACCCGGATGAAGCGAAATCATCCCTAAGTGGTGTCTGAGGGATCAAAGTCATGAGACAAGAGAGGCACAAAACTAATGTTTTTCCAGGCTTCAGATATTCCCCCCAAATTGGCCACCTCAACTATTTGACCACATGTGAAATATCTGCTACTTACAAATAATTTAAGACAACGTTACAAATAGTTCTGGTTTGAAAATCTTTGTTCTGCTTGTCTGTAGTCTATAGAGTATCTGTTTTAGGGGGAAAGCATTTAAAATTGTATCCCCACTACAGCCACCCTAAATGCATGCCTAACTTGCTTTTCTGTTGAGGTGGAGCGTCACCTGCACTTGGCACCTTATTACCACACCCACGCCAAGGATAGTCAGGAATTACAGATTGTCCCCCTAGAATATGACAAAATTCCCACCTCTCCAGTCCCCCATCTTCTTCTTTTTTTTCTTTTTTTCCAAAGAGGAAAGACACTGTGGGCTTGGGAGGACCATCCCTCACTGTTGGGAGCATCACCCCCTCCCCAGACCTCCCCACGGTGCCTCTAAAAGTGCTGTCTGTAACCAATTGTTCCTGTTGAATGACAATGCGACCTGCAGGGCTTTTCCCGCCTGCCTGCAAATAGATGAGGCTGCGTGCTTCCCTGTGTGTGAAGAAGCAAACGCGAGCCCCCAGGAGACCATTATCAGCCGCCAACAGATGGAGCCTATCTGCGCGCTGACAGTCATCCGCACCTGTGGATTGCGCGCCCCAGCCAAAAAATTAATTGCTTAGAAATATAAACTCGGCAGACTCGGATCGGAAGGGATTAAGAGAAAGATGGTTAAGCAGAGGAAAGAGGAAAAACCATGCTCTGCTAGGAAACCTTATCAAGGCCCGCATATCTACATGTATGACGTGTGCAGCAGTCGATTTGGTTTCCAAGCAGCAGAGAAACGCAGGATTAGAACTGAAATGTTTGGAAAGGCAGGGGGAAAAGGCAAACTTAAAAGAAGGCATAATGCCCATTGCTTCAAACTGGGTCATCCACATGCATTCTGAAGAAAACACCCACCCCACCCCCACCCCCATTATTCATTTTCTATTCTTCTATTTTGCTAGTGAATTTCACATTTAATCTGCTGGTTTCTTCATTCTTCTCAATTCTCATTTGCCATGTTTTTCAGTTTTTCATATTTTACTGCTTCTAAGATTTCAGTACCAACAGGGAGAGCTTTTCAGATTTCTTTTGTTTTCCATAATGGTTTTATGGGCCTATTTTTGTAACTCATGTTTTCTAGCTTTCCTTAAAGAGTTTTATGCAAAAAAGTAGTCTTGATTCCATTCCAAAAACCTTCCTTACTGTGTGACCTTCGGTTCTTTTATCTTTTTTGATCTCAGTTATCGGCAAAATGAAGCTTGATTGCAAAGATCCTTTGCAGCTCTGAAATTGCAGGACTCTATAAAATCAATTTCCTCCAGTATTTAGAAACGGCTTAGACAAAATATCAGGAATATGGAAATAAGGGATATGGGGGGAAAAACCAGACTAGGAGGAGTGTATGTTACATTGCTGAGCACCGCACTCTTCTTTGAAAATCTCTCCAATGAAACAACAGATCATTATTACCAGGGTCATAGGGAGGAAGCATCGTTCAGTAATTACGGTGTAGTAGTTGGGGTTATCTTAATTGGAAAATTAAAAATACTTTTTACTTGTCAACATTTTGCCTTATTTTAGTTTTAAAATAAACGTTATCTTTGATTCTGGTACAACAAAGCAGTTTTTAGTCTACGTTTCGAATTGAAATAATTTTTTTTTCCCTCTGCAAATAGATTTTTTAGGGGCAATTTAATTCAATTAAGAACAAATTAACTTGACAAACTTTTTTCATTTACCATGTGTCAACTTCTAGTGTATACTGGAAATAAAATATAGTGCCTTTCCTCAAGGAATTTGAAATCTAGAAGTTTGAATAAAAACAAGTGTGCAAATAAAAATGCCAGAAATAATACTAGCCGCCACTTATCAAGCACTTACGATGTGTATTTAGTCACTTGATTTATCTCCACTGTATCTAATCTTCAGAACAACACTGCAAAATAGCATTATCCTTTCTTTTTTAAGACTTCAGTCTTTAGAGCCATTTTGGATTCATGACAAAACTAAGAGAAGGTACAGAGATTCCCCATATGTCCCCTACCCCCACACATACCTAGCCTCCTCCATTACCAACACCTCCAATCAGACTGCTACTTTTGATACAACTGATCCACCTACAGGGGACACATCATCATCACCCAAGCCCACAGTTTACATGTAAACTATGTATCCAAATACAAATCTATGACATGTATCCATCCTTAGACTAGTTTTATTGTCCTAAATATTCTCTGTGCTCCACCTACTCATCCCTTCCCCTACCCCATCCCTGACACAACTGATCTTTTTTCTTTTTTTAAGATTTCATTTGCCTATTTGAGAGAATGTGGGTGCACACAGAGGGAGAGGGAGAAGCAGACTCCCTGCTAAGCAGGTAGCCCAGCCTGGGGCTCAGTCCCAGGACCCTAGGATCATGACCTGAGCCAAAGGCAGACGGTTAACCAACTGAGCCACTGGCCACCCAGCGCCCCTCCACTGATGTTTTTAATATCTCCATAGTTTTGCCTTTTCTAGAATGGCATATATTTGGATATATATGGTACATGAATTTTTCAGAGTATATATTTAATATGTACTTAAGGTTCCTCCATGTCTTTCCATGGCTTGATAGCTCATGTCTTTTTAGCACTGAGTGATATTTCATTTTCTGGATTCCATTGGTCACAGTTAATTAATCCATTCACCAACCCAGGAACATCTTGGTTGCTTCCAAGTTTTGGCAATTGTGAATAAGGCTGCCATAAACATTCACGTGCAGATTGTTGTGTAGACATGAGTTTTCAACTCCAGGGGTAAAAATCAAGGAGAGCGATTGCCGAATCATATAGTAAGAGTATGTTTAGTTTAGTAAAAAAACTGCCAAATAGTCATTCGAAGTAAGTGTACAATTTTGCATTCCTACCAGCAATGAGTGAGATTTTTTTGTTGCTCCGCATCCTTAACAGCATTGGATGTTGCCAGTATTCTGGATTTTGGCCATTCTAAAAGGTGTGTAGTAGTAGGTCATTGTTGTTTTAATTTGCATTTCCGTGCTGACATGATGTGGAGAATCTTTTCATATGCTTATTTGCATTCTGTATATATTCTTTGGTGAAGTGTCAATGAAAGTCTTTGGCTCATTTTTTAACCAAGTTGTTTGCTTTCTTTTGTTTAGTTTCAAGCATTCCTCATATGTTTTAGATAACATAGTCCTTTATCAGATATGTATCTTTTGCAAATATTTTTTCCCAGTCTGTGGCTTGTCTTCTTATTTTCTCAGCATTGTCTTTTGCAGAGTTTTTTAATTTTAATAAAGTCCAGCTTATCAATTATTTCTTTAAGGGATAATGCCTTTTGAGTTATATCTAAATAGTCATCACCATACCTAGGGTCATTCAGGTTTTATCCATGTTACCTCCTATGAATTATATAGTTTTGCAATTTATATTTGGTTCTGTGATCCATTTTGAGTTCATTTTTGTGAAAGGTATAAGGTCTGTGTCTAGATTCATTTTTTTTCACACGTGGACATCCAGTTGTTCCTGAACCATTTATTGAAGAGACTATCTTTGCTCCATTGTATTGTCTTTCTTCCTTGGTCAAAGATCATTTGGCTTTACTTATGTGGGTCTATTTCTGGGCTCTCTTCTGTTCCATTGAGCTCCATCATCAATACCATATGGTCTTGATTACTGTAGCTTTATTGTAATTCTAGAAGTTGGGTATTATCAATCCTTCAACTTTATTCTTTTCCTTCAATATTGTGTTGGTCATCTCAAGTCTTTTGCCTTTCCAAATAAACTTTAGGTTCTGCTTGTTAATACCCACAAAATAACTTGCTGGGATTTTTATTGGGATTGCACTGAATGTGTGGATCAAGTTGGGAAGAACTGACATTTTGACAATATTGAGTTTTCTTATCCAGGAGCATGGAATATATCTGCATCTATTTAGTGTTTTTTATTATACTCAACAGAATTTTATAGTTTTCCTCCTAGAAATCTTGTACATATTTTGTTAGATTTACACCTAAATATTTTATTTTGGGGCTGCTAATGTAAATAGTACTGTTTTTATTTCAAATTCCACTTGTTAATTGCTAATATATAGGAAAGCAGTTGACTTTTGTATATTATCCTTATGTCCTGCAACTTTGACATAATCAACTATTAGTTCCAAGAGATTTTTTTTTGCCAATTCTTTTTCTACACAATCATGTCATGTGTGAACAAAGACAGTTTTATTTTTTTCCTTTCCAATATTTTATTTCCTCTTCTAGTCTAATTGCATTTGCTAGGACTTCCACTAGGATATTGAAAAGGAGTGGTGAAGAGACATGCTTGCCTTGTTCCTGACCTAAGCAGGAAAACCCATTTCTCACCATTAATTATAATGTTAGCTGTAGGTTTCTTGTAGATATTCCTTATCATGTTGAGGAAGTTTGCTTCTATTCCTAGTTCACTGAAAGTTTTTTTGTTTTTTTTGTTTTTTTAATCATGAATGGGTTTTGGGTTTTCTCAGTTGCTTTTTCTGTATCTGTTGGTATGAATACATGATTTTTCTTTTTCAGCCTGTTGATGTGATCAGTTATGTTCATTGATTTTTAAATATTGAACCAGCCTTGTATACCAGGGATAAATCCTACTCAGTCATGGTGTATATTTATTTTTATACATTGTTGGATTTTATTTCCTAATATTCTGTTGAGGATTGTTGCATCTGTGCTAATGAGAGATTTGTACATTTCTTTTTCTTGTAATGTCTTTGTCTCATTTTGGTATTAGGATAATGCTGGCCTCACTAATAAATTGGATATTATTCCCTCTGTGTCTATCCTCTGAGAGAGATTGTGACAGCTGGTACAATTTTTCCCTTAAATATTTGGTAGACATCAACCAGTGAACCCATCTGGACCTGATACTTTCTGTTTTGGAAGGTTATTAGTTATTGACTTAGTTTCTTAATAGAAATAGCTCTATTTAGATGTCTACTACTTCTTGTGTAAGTTTTGGAAAATTACATCTTTCAAGAAAGAAGTCATCTAGGTTATTAAATGTGTGGGTGTAGAGTTTAGAACTGTTCATGGTATCCCTTCAGCGTCCATAGAATCTGCAGTGATGTCCCCTCTCTCATTTCTGATAGTTCAATCAGTATCCTGTTTTTACAAATGAAAACATTGAATTCAGTAAGATTAGGGCCTTGTGCAGAGACAAACCACCTGGCAAGTGTGGGAGCTGCACGTTGAGTTCAAATGTCTTTGTAGACCACACCCTGCCTGTAACACCAGGTGGTATATTATTTCACAAGAGAGATATAAAATGGGTTTAGAAGTGGGATACAGATCAGTGCTGAGAACATCTTAAGAAAGAATATAACTGATTTTAAGAAGGGATGTAGCTGATTTTTACTTTAAGCACCCTGAGATAAGCTAGATCTCCTTGTCACACTCTTACTGCATCCTCTACTTCAACTTTTCTACTGCTCATCACTTCTAATTATGTTATATTATGTTAAATGTTTTTATATTATTTTATGATTATGCCATAAATTCCTTTCTCACTACAGTGTAAGTCTTACAAACATGGGAATCACTAACACGCTGCTAAGTGTTAAACAATCAGTCCTCTGAGTTTGTCTCTAGGGTTAAATACTCACAAGCTCACAACATGTTGACTCCCAGCTTGTAAAGTTCCTGAAAATTTAACAAATCAGCTATAGCATATCACTGATGGGAACTGTCTATATCGCTTATCAGTATATCCCCAGTGCTGGCACTTAGTAGACATTTGACATTTCTGTGGAATGAATGGGGTTCCTTCCAAGCTGAAGTTTCTAGAAGGCCATATTTCTTCTGTGATCTTGTCTTTGGTTAGGAGGTCACAATCCATATCTGCCCAGTGCTAACAGTCTGAACCTGGGAAAAGCTGTGAAGAAATTCCAGGAGTTATAATCACATCATTGTAAGCATATTCACACAACTGTTGCCAAAACACTCACCAGTGCTATGGATCTGTTACTGAACTCAAACTTGTTGGGGCACCCAATGGGCAGCAAAACAATGCTGGAGACATGAATTTTGAAGCAAAGGAAGCTTTATTGTCAGAAGGGAAGCCCAAAGAGAAGGCAGAGGAGCATTTCCAAAACTGCGTTGCCCTCTTGAGCCTAGGAGTGGTGTATGCATGTTTGGAGAATAAGATGAATACATGAGAGGAGAGTAAGGGGTTTCTTGAAACCTGGAGGTGGGGGGGCTTGAAACAATCTGGAAGTGTGTATTCTCCCAGAAAATGAGGTGCCATTTGGGACCTGGTACACCTCAGGTACATCAAATAATTTCAAGACAAATGTTACCATCTAGTCCCCATTAGGTTTCTACAATCAGCAGGTAAACAGGGAGTAGGTGTGAAAAAGGCAAAGTTAATGACAGACGGACAATGAGGACCATGAGGTTAGGAGGTACATAAAACATAGTTAAGTAGGGACAAAACAACGTGGAGCTAAATTAACAATGCAGCTGATATAACTAAACTTCTGCTTCATGCTTTCAAAACAGATGGTCCAGGCACCAAGCATCCAGCTGCAGACCTCTTAGGTCTGGATGGATGGGAGGAGATGAGAAAAACATAGCTACTATTTACAATCTTCAGGAAAAAAACTAATGTGCTGGATTTATTAAGGTTGAGTCATAGCCACTGTAAATGATGATATTTAGATTTACTACTCTTAAATCTCATAGGCCTCACCAGCATAATTCCAAAGAACTTAGCTAGTACCTTTGCTGGAGACGATACCATTCTCTCTCAATTTTCAAAATGCATAGGATTAAAAACAAGGACATAAAGCATACCCAAGACATCCCTCCAGGCATTGCATACTATTGATCATATCAGCCATTCTTGTTGTCTTTGTTATTACCAGAGGCATATGTGCACATCACCTCCATGGAATTGTGAGGCCCTGGAGAAAAAAAAGTGTAAATATTCTTTTGTGTGTGTCCCTTATTTCCTTCCCATGTGGTTTCCTCAAGAAGTCCTCAAATTAAATATACTTTTCCATCGTGAATTGACTATACTAACAATCTTATTAAGGCGTATGTCCTCACACTGTCCAGGAAATAGCAAACAAAACCTACATTTTGGAATCCATTATAAGTATGTTTAACTGTGACCTTTGTACTAGGCTTATAGATAGAAAGAGAGATCAGGGCTTATATTCAGGGCCTTACTCTTAAATTTCTCAGCTATTCCTTTTCTCTTTTTATAAGTCCTATTTCTCCCCATTGTTATTAAGGGCATAGACTAGGGTGCCTGGGTGGCTCAATCAGTCAAACCAAGTCTGGCTCTTGGTTTCAGCTCAGGTCATGATCTCAGGGTCCTGGGACTGAGCCCCATATCAGGCTCTGCACTCAGCACAGAGTCTGCTTGTCCCTCTCTCTCACTCTCTCTTTTTCCTCTTCTCTCTCATTCTTAAATAAATAAATAAATAAATAAATAAATAAATAAAATATTAAAAAAATAAAAGAAAGAAAAAGAACATGGACTACAGAGCCAAACTGTCTTGGTTAAAATCCTGGATCTGCCTTGGTCTACCTAACTTAAACTCTATGTGCCTCTGTTTCCCTATCTGTAAAGTATGGGAAATAATTATACCCACCTCATCAGGCTACTGTGAAGATTTAACAACATAATGTGTATAAAGTGCTAACACAGTGAATATGCTCAGTAAATGCTAGCTATCTTATACATATTTTATTCTTCAATCTGCCCTCCCACCTTAAAAGTATTTCTAGATTTTTTTTTGAGATGTGATTGATTTACTACCTGGATGTATCTGAGCTTTTGTGTATATTTATGATCTCTCATACGAGGCTATAAAAATCCCATTTAAGCAACATTTGACATCTGTGAAAAACCTGTAGCTTTAAGCTAGAAAAAGTCACTACCCTTCTATAAAACATATCAGAACTTTGATGATACAGGTCATGCTGGAAAATGATGATCTTTAAGTTCTTTAGAATTAACTTTAAAGGGTGTTTTATAATACTCAAAGTGAAAATGACCCATCAGAGTGGGTAAAAATACATTTCACAGAAAGATGGCATTTTTAGATAACATGTTATTTACTACACCTGCCACCCAGGCTCATTTGCTAGGGTGGTGGGGACATTCCATGACTACATACATAAATGAAACAGATCAAATAAGACATTTCTCACTACAAACCAGTGTGTTGTAGTGGAATGAGCATGGCCTAGAAGTGAGAAGACCAGAATTCTCATATCGATTGCTATTAAATTGTTGTGTGATCTTGTACAAAGGCTCTTCACCTCTGCAGAGTCTGTTCTTTCATCTATAAAAGATGATGATTGGGAGAGACAGTTTGTGAAGCCTTTCCAGTTCTATGATGCTATAGTTTATTTCTATTCAGCATTGTCAGCCTTAGGATTATCTGGATTTAATGAAACTGGGAAGGCAGGACAACCTGATCTTTGATTAGCTGATGCTGTGCTCAAGGTTTATTTTTATCTCTCTCATTTCTCAAACTGACTCATTTGATGTAAGCAAAAGCCTTTCATGGACAGTTTTCATGAATTCAAGATCAGATAAATTAGAATAAATAAGCATATGATGAGTGAACATTTTTTTCATTACCTAATTCAAATAGATTATTTCAAAGCCCATGTCCAGGTTCTGCACCTGATAGACAATGTGAAGAGAGGACTCTGTTGTTTCCTGGTGCCACAGGCTTCAATTTTTCAGATATGATAGGGCATTCTCCTTCTTAGATAAACATTCACTCGTTATTTATTTATACCTCTAAGTGGCATTGACCCAGAGAGCATACTTCTCAACCAATTAATGCAAGGCGCAAAGAATTGGCTCTTCTTACTTGCTTCATGCCCCTGTCCAATGTAGGTAACTACATTCTGAGTCCCTGGTAGGAAGAGACCCTGTGGCATTTCTCTGTTATCCCCTTAGGGATTACATACTTAGACACCATGAAGGGATAGCTCCCTAATTAAGGTCCTTTAGGAAATAATGTTTACTGCCTTTCCAATTAGAAAAATATTTTAAATAGCATTTATGGATTATAAAAGTAACACCTGATCAATAAGATTCATGCCATATACAGTTTTGTGACCTGATCTTTTCACCTAAAATTATACAGACGGTATTTTCCAACACCCTTAGGTATTAATAAAGGCATTTTTTGAAGTGGTGGTGTAGTGTTACATATATAAATTTATCATATTTTGAATTAAATATTCATATTTAATTCATATTTGAATTAACCTTCCATTGTTAAATACTTAGGCTATTTCCTTTTCTCACTGATAAATAAAACTATAGTGTATATTACTATATATAAATTATAGTTTACATCTATGATTATTTCCTTATAACAATTTAATATCAATGGATATTAAAGTTAGTTCTTTTCTCCCTCCAGCAGTCACTGGGAGGATCTATTTTATTGCATGTTCATCAAGATTCCAAATTATCACTGAAAAAACATCTGTCAACTTGATAAAAAAATGAAAAATTGCATTTCTACAATTACTAACATAGTTTTATCTTGTGTATGTAGGTCTTTTTTTTTCTTGGTATGTGAATTAGCTACATGGGTTCTTTTATATTTCCAATGAACCTGCTTAAAGAGTCTCAAAGAACCGATGAGTTGCCACATGTTGTAGCCATGTTGTAGCCACTACGTGAGTGGTAGCTTCTAGCTCCATGAAGAAATTCCAGTTGAGAGAAACTCCTACAACAAATCTTTTATATCACTGTCCTGTAAAAGGTAGGACAAGAAGGCAATATATCAGATGGACAGTTGATAAATAGTGTCTTGGACTGAATATCTGTGTCCTGCCAAAATGCATATGTTGAAACCTAATCCCCAAAGTGATGCTTGGAGCTCAGGCCTTTGGATGTGATTAGGTCATAAGAGGGGAGCCCTCCTGAATAGGATTAGCGAGCTCCTTTGCCCCTGCCACCATGTGAGGTTAGAGCAGAGAGACTACTGTCTATGAAACAGGAAGGGGGATCTCACCAGACATTGAATCTGCCAACACATTGATCATGGACTGCCAGCCTTCAAACTGTGAGAGAGAAATTTCTAAGACAGATTGACAGGAGTTTTACTCTCCAAAGTTTTACTATGTGCACACGGAGGCCCAGTAATGAAATTAAGACCCAAAGAAATGGGCAAGGCAGGCAGTTTTTATACATTTTAGACAAAGAGATAATAAATTTGTGAGGAATTTACAGTAAAAGGAAAACAGGTGTTTGGGAGTTTCAGTTAAAGAATCTGAAGCAGAATTTGGTCTGAGGTAGTAGATTAGTAAAATGTAATGAGGTTAGAGGTCCCCGTTCTCTGTCCAAGTCACCTTCTTCACCTTGCTCTCTAAGTGCACTCCCTTGTCTGATCATCCCAAACTTGCTGCTCTGACTGGTGACTCCTAGGCAGGAGAAGAAGAAAAGAACCAGAGGTCAGATGGTGCCGTTGATGAAAGAGGAGCCAGAGAGGTCAGGTCTTAGCAAGATTTTTCTATTTAATTTCAGGTAACTGCTCATATGAATGCTTTGACTCATGATGGCACTGGCTTTAATGTTTTTAGTTTGAGCTCCTGTGTCTGTGTTGGGGCGAAGGGCAGGCCACCCCAAGACCAGCCACTTCGGCATGGAGATGATTTTAAGTGAAAAAGCAATCAAAACCCGGCAGATTCAGGAAAAGATCTTTACCTCCCTCGGTACTGCCTAAAAGACTTTAGATAAAGGACCTGCTCCAGGCAGGGAGCTAGCACCAGAGAACCACACTATACTATGTACTAGGTGGGTAGACAGGTAAGAAGCCAGCAAGACCTGTTTGATCAAAAGTCTTTTAGGTCCCATTGTTTCTGAGGGCCCAGCAAACACTTGATTACCAAACATTTGCTCTTTTTCATCTTCCTGTGAACTGCATTCCTTTCCTGTAGAAGTCCCAGATCTTTACTTCCTTCTCCTTATTTCAGGATGACATGCATCCTTAATTTTGCCTGAATTCCTACCCTAGGAATGTCTCTATCTGTGTGGATTCCTTCTACATACAAAATTAAATTTGATTTTCTCCCATTTACCTGTCTCTTGTCAATTTGATTCGTAGTCCCCCCAGGACTTGAAAGGGGACAGAGAATTCTTGCTCCTCAACATATGCATTCCTGATACTATATTTTGAACAAAGCCATGGCTGATTTCATGGATCTGGACACAATCTTTGCATAAGAAAGAGTGATGACATTCGCCTGTTAAGAGAATATCCAGAGATAATAAACATCAATGCCATAACAGAGAATGGGATGTTTTCAGAACCAACTCTGAATCAGTTCCCACTGTCATTTATTACATAATGGATAAAATCCAGTGGATTTATTAAGCGAGTGGCATTCTGCTTGCATGGCTAACATTAAGGAGCACACCAATTTATTGAATGTACTCATTTGACAGCCATCTGTTTATCCTTTGACGTGTTTCATCTTAAAGGAAGATCTATACTAATTAAAAAAGTGAAACTGCCAATAAAAGTTACACTAATATATCCCCACATGCTCTGTCAAACTTCTGTGTGTAATTTTTAAGGCCTGTTTAAATGACCCGAATTGGATTCATTTGAACAAGCCCGCACCTCCCACTCACTGTTCCATCTGACCTTTTTATGAAGAATTTCCCGTTTAACCTCAAATTTCCTCTCTGGTGATAACGGCCACAATAGCAGTGTAACTCCAGAAACACCTGGATATTTACCACCTGTTTGGTTCTCTTCCATTTGGTTTCAGATCAAGTCTTGGCACCACGCCTTACGAGGAGGCTGTGTCGATCACAGAACAGATCCTGACAAACAGTCCGTGAAAAACAGACAGCAGCTGGCTGACTGTGAAGGGAGCTCTGTCCCCCTGCCAATTGATACACGAGCCCCGGCAGCAGGTATTCAGTAAGCGCCTACTTAAAGCGTCGAATCTGGAACATCTAAAACGTGGTGCTTGCCCAGACGCCTGGCCTGGGACTGTGCACCACGCACCGCAAGGCTGGTGGAGCTGCCCGTCACTCCAGTCTCTGGAGGTGGCCTCAGGTGACGCTTGTCCCCCGACGCCATCCCCACCACTGGTCCTCAGCTCGTTACAAGGAAGCGATTGTTAATGAGCATTCATCTCCGATCTGTGGATTCGATTCCAAAGTCTTGTAAACTTCAACCATGTGAATTCATGTGTGGTTTCACATATGACAAGAATGCCTCTTTTAAGGGCGCCTGGGTGGCTGAGATGGGTTAATCATCTGATTTTGGCTCAGGTCATGATCCCAGGGTCCTGAGATCCAGGAGGGTCACTCCCTCTGCTCAGCGGGGAGTCTGCTTCTACCTCTCCCCCTGCCTCTCTGTCCAGTTGTGCTCTCTCTCGCTCTTGCTCTCAAAAGAAATAAATAAAATCTTTAGATAAATAAATAAATAAATAAATAAATAAATAAATAAATAAATACCTTTCCTTTTCTTTAGCTCTTTGGAGTTCGCTGCCGCCTGCTGGAAAGGATGCTGCTTGATTCATGACTCAATTAGTAAAGCCAGTTAGATCTTTAAAATTTACTTGGCTGCATTTTTGTTATGTAACAACCCCAACCTCCCATTGCTGTTGCTGAGGTTCCTCCTCATTGCGTCTTTTTTTTAAAAAAAAAGAATTTATTTAGTTACTCATGAGAGACACACACAGAGAGAGAGAGAGAGAGAAGCAGAGACACAGGCAGAGGAAGAAGCAGGCTCCATGCAGGGAACCTGATGTGGGACTCGATCCTGGGACTCCAGGATCTCGCCCTGTGCCGAAGGTGGCGCTAAACTGCTGAGCCACCCAGGGATCCCCCCTCATTGCTTCTTGAAAGCAGGACCAGTTCCTGGAAACATCGGGGGTTTTCTCAGTGAAGTGAGAATCTTTGCGGTACAATTTCTGCTGTCTGCCTACTTAGGAGGGGCCTAGCTTTGTGGCCTTGACTTCACTAGGGCCGTTATGTACACCCTTCTCCAGCAAGCTGGTTTTACTTACTCCTGTCTCGCAGCCCTGTTGAGTTTTGAAGTTTTCCAAGAGAACACCTGCAAGTCTCGTTCAAACAAATTCATCCTCTCCAAGGTGATACCAAGTCATGCAGCCTCGAGTCTCCCTCTCCTCTGTGAAACCGTAACACGCTCTGGAACAAAAGGCTGTTGACTATTAAAAGGACACAGTTTCAGATACTGATGGCTGTAAGTCAGCTGTCCCGGCTGCTGCCTGCCCTGGGCTGACACATCCCTCAGAAATGCACTTTTCCTGGGAAGACCGACCATCTCCTAATCCTCCTGGACTGTAAAAACAAAACAAAAAACCAAGGGCAATTTCTCAAGAAGGAGATGTCTCTTTGAAAAACACCCTGAGGCATATAAATAAGTAATATCTAGTTAAAATGCAGATTCTCAAACACCACCCCAGCAATTATTCATTTATCTGGGATGAGGCACAGGACCGCATTTTCTGACGGGCCTGGGGGCACCCATGCAGCCTTGTTTGGAGAAACACTGATAAGGCTTCAAGTTCTGTGTGGCATTCTGGAAGCATACTTTACATTTTAAGAAGAGAAAAATATCTACTTAAATTAGATCAAGGCAGAGGCCTCAGAGACTTAAGGTAACCGAGATAAGGGAGAAATATACTCACCTGCTTCACCTCCACTGCTTCACAAAACCATTTTTCCCAGTCCACATTTTTACTCCTAATTATTTACCACCTCACCTCAGGAAGATTTGAGGCAATGGACTTGGCCTTCTTAGCACTCAAGGGTCATTAACCCATTCTCTCATTCAGGGAGACAGGAAGCAGTTATTTGAAGAATTGACTGGAAACAAGGGGGCAAGGTACGTGTTACCCTGACCCCCCTCCAGGGAAAGGAGTCTGAGCTTCTAGTGAACATCACCTATGCTGCGTCTCTCTGTGCTCAGAGACAGACACGTTCTGAGAACTGTTCTCTCTGTTGCCTCCTTGTGAGTCCTTGTGTTACCCTGGCTACACCTTAGGATCACCTGCCAAGCTCTTCAAACAGACTAATCCTAACTCCAGGCCTCCCCGATTTAAAGGTCTAACTAGGTTGCTGAAGAGAACACTGTCTGAGCTGCTTTGAAGGGTGACCTGCCCACCGGGGGAGGAACACGTTTGCAGTGGCAGGGAAGTATTCATTTATTTAACAAATGTTTATTGGAGGCCTACTCTCGGCAGGGCAGTGCCCTAGGAGAAAACTATGGGGAAATGAGACACAGAGCCTGGCCCTGAGGAGCTTGGAGCCTGGAGCCATGAAAGGACATCTCTGGTATAGACAATGGCACTCACCTCCGGTTTCTCTGCTTCTGCCCCTGCGCCCTGCAGCAACATGCACCTGCTAAAACCCGGATCTGATAATGATGCTCCTCACTCAACACCTGCCTGTGGTTTTGTGAGAACAAAATCTAAAGTCCCACAGTGATCTGGGAAGCCCTAAATTATCTGGCCCTTTCTTGAATCACTGACCTCATCTCCTGGGTTCTTCCCTTGCTACCCAAGGCTCAGCCTCCGCCCTTCCATTTCTCATCCTCAAACCAGCCGGCATCCTCCTGACTTCTCTTGCAGCGCTCTCCTCTTCCCTCTGCCCTGAAGGCTCTGCAGGACTCCCCACCTCCCCAGGGGTCTGCTTCAGGTCTCTGCTTCTATTTGACATCATTGGCAGGGGCACCTTGGTGGCTCAGTTGGTTGAGCGTCTGCCTTTGGTTCAGATCGTGATCCTGGGGTCCTGGGATCGAGTTCTGCATCGGGCTCCCTACAGGAAGCCTGCTTCTCCCACTGCCTATGTTTCTGCCTTTCTCTGTGTCTCTCATGAATAAATAAGTAAAATCTTGACCTCGTGGGCAGGCAGCACTGACCATCCAACGCAAAAGAACAAATAGCCTTCCTACCTTGCCAGCCTCTCTTTTTTTATCCACTTTATCGTTCTAGAGTACCTCACCTGTGTGACACACTGTATCTTTCTTTTTTGACTTCTGCATTTCTCCTACACTGGTCAGCACCCTTTGCATTGGTGTATTCCAAGCTGGGCCTTGCCACCTGCTGCGCTGCTAAATGCCTGGCAGTGCAAGGCCCATGGTTGGCATGCAATACGTACCCATTGAATGGAAGAATACCTGGGAATCCACCCACGGGGGCAGGAAGTGGGGCTGGAAGGGAGCCAACAGAAGCCCAGAAAGGGTGATTTTACCTTGTGGAGGAACTGATTTTTTTGCTTTAAAGGAAGAGACAGGGGCAACCTAGTGGCTCAGCAGTTTAGTGCCGCCTTCAGCCCAGGATGTGATCCTGGAGACCCAGGATCGAGTCCCACATCAGGCTCCTTGCAGGGAGCCTGCTTCTTCTTCTGCCTGTGTCTCTGCCTCTCTCTCTCTGTGTCTTCCATGAATAAATAAATAAATAAATAAAATCTTTTAATAAATAAATAAATAAAGGAAGAGACAGGGGGCACCTGGGTGGCTCAGCAGTTGAGCGTCTGCCTTTGGTCCAGGTTGTGGTCCCAGGGTTCTGGGATTGAGTCCCACATCCGGCTCCTCATGGAAGCCTGCTTTCCCTCAAGGTCTCTGCCTATGTCTCTGCCTCTCTGTGTCTCTCATGAATAAATATATAAAATCTTTAAAAAAAAATAAAGGAAGAGACAGGATCAGATCCATGATTTAGAAAGAGTCCTCAGAGCAGAAGATAAGTGCACCTATTTCCCCATTTTATAGATGAAGATGCTAAGACACCAAGGTAATACAAAGGGCCCATGTTTGCAAAGCTAGTAAGTGAATTAGCAAGATTCTGTCTGGGGAAGTTTGCCTCTAGAGCCAGCCTTAATCACCAGGATCTACTCCCATCAGATTAAGACATATTTTTCTGACCCATTGTTTTTGATTCATTGTGTACTTTAAACCAATACACAACACCAGAGCTTAAACACAGTAGGTATGCATTTAATTTCCCTTTTCCAAAGGGAAGAGAATCACGAGACATATTCTGTGCATGATGCCCCAGTCTGGCATGTCCTTCTCTGTCCTCTCAGCTGCAGTCAGGTCTTGAGGAGTGGTTTCCAGATAAGACACTACTCCAGGTGTGTACAGGTATTGCATTAGGCTCTAGGAGGCACTGGCAAGGAAGGAACATTTCCCCCTGTGGCTAGCCGCCTAGGGCAACTGTCAATTAACAAAGAAAGATTACAGTTTTGAAAATGATGCTATCAGAGAGCAGGGGTGAGGGGTGAGGGGCTGGGGGGTACTGACCCTGAGAGGTGAGGCATTTGTACCAAGGCAGTGAAGGTCAAGAGTGAGAAAGGCAGGGAGTTTGGGGGAGAATGTTCTAGAACAGACAGAATCAGAAAAAGGAGATGGAACAAACTGATACGTCTTACTAAAAGCAAGAGTTAGGCTGATTCATGGAGTGGTGTCTGCTCCTCAATATGAGGTTTCCAAAGAATTCCAGCAGTAGATACAAATAAGTAATTTTAGAGAGTCCATTGTAGGTCTCACTTAAATGTATTTGGCCTCAATTGAAATTCATTTTCTTTTGTCTGGCCTTAAAAATAATGGAATTTTCTCATAGTATGAGCTGTGTGATTCTGTGATTTTGAAAGAGTCTGAGGCATTTGCAGACATGCTGGACAGATACTGGAGATTATTGTAAGGTTTTTTTCCCAGGCAATTCTGCTTACATCCATCTCTCTGCATGCTTTGGGAAAAACTGAAAAATTAGGCTAATTTTATATCTATTTAAGAGATGCCTGTTTTGTTTTGTTTTGTTTTGTTTTTCTTCTTTAAGGATTTTCAAAAAAAATCAACTAGTGTATACAAAGCCTTCACCATGTTGGACATCAGAAACCTTAAAAAGAGATGACTTAAAAAACACATAGACCCTTATCTCCAACCATGTTTTAAAAGCAATATAACAGAAAACACTAATTTGAAAAGATATATGTACCCTGTGTTTATTGCTGCATTATTTACAATAAGCAAGATATGAAATCAACCCAGAGGTGAATGGATAAAGGAGATGAGGCATATATGTGTGGCGGAATATTACTCAACCATGAAAACCATGAAAAAAGAATGTGATCTTGCCATTTATGATAACATGGATAGACCTAGAAGGTATCATGTGAAGTGAAATAAGTCAGATAGACAAAGACAAATGCCATATGATTTCACTAATATGTGAAATCGAAAAAACAAAACAAATGAATAAACAAACAAATAACTAAAAGCAAAAACAGGCCTGTTAATACCGGGAATGGATGGCTGCCAGATGGGTGGGACGTGGTGGAATGTGCAAAATGGAAGAAGGGGAGTAGGAGGTTCAGACTTCCAGGTATGGAATGAATAAGTCACAGGGATGAAAGACACAGCATAGGGAAGATAGTCAGTGGTATTGTGCTAGAGTTCTATGGTGACAGGTGGTAGTTACACTTGTGATGACCATAGCTTAGTACAATGAGTTGTTGAGTCACTACGTTGTCCACCTGAAACTAATGTAACATTGCGTGTCAATTAGACTTCAATAAAAAAATATAATACATAATAAATAAATGCAAGCAACATGTCGGGGTGGGATAGGACAGGGCATAGTCAGATTTTCCCTCAAATCGAAAATGTCTTTGCTTAGAAACCTTCTGAGAAGTAATAATGAGTCTTATCACTGCACATCCAGAAAAGCTAAGTTGTTACCCTCTGTGAGGGATGGACAATAGATATTATGTGTCCCATTTGAGATGAGAAAACTGAGGAAGTATGCTGAATTGATTTGCCTAAATTTACATGTTTTGCCCATGAAAGGTCAGCCTGGGGTCAAGGCCTGCTTTCCTTAAATTCCAAATGTCTTTCTTCCACAACTTAGATCATGTCTCATGACAAATAAGCATACTTAGGTTGAGAGAAGGCATTTTTAAAATGTAATCACTTCCTCAGTGTCTTCCATTTGACATTAAAATATGACCTCATATGTCAGAATCTAAACACTATCTTCTCACGAGCAATGAAGAAGATAAAAAAAAAATCATTTTCCCCTCACAGTGCAATGTCTGCCTCATAGCAGATCTTCAGTAAGTACTTAGTGAAAATGAGTGAATAAATGATGGAACAAAGGTAAGGGAAATCTGAATTCAATGCACAGTTTCCATTTCTTGAGACACATGGACTATGGTAGAAGACTTTGACCTCTACGACCTTGAACCATTGGTGTGTGCAGTAGGCAAAGCTGCAAGTGCCCCTCACTTTGTGCCACCTTCTCCATCTCCACCCCTCTGCCCCAGCCCAGGCAAGAGAGCTCATATTTCATGTAGCTTTAGCCAGGTGAGTCAGGGATGGGTGCCTGACCTCAAAAAAGCCAAGTAGTTTGGGTAGCCAGCTTGTCATAATCTGTGATTATCAACAATTTGAGAGGCCAGAAGCTGTAGTCAGAGATTATAGGTCACCATGGGGAGCCACAACCACTTGCCATAAGAGGAAATCAAAGTAAGAGAGGAAGGAGAGAAATTCAAAGTGCAATGATGAAATTGTAGGAGAGTACAGGGACCGAATGGGGAGAGGAGAGACCATGTGGCAAGAGAACCCCACACACCTGGAAGACTGAGCACAGAAGGAACATAGGGAGAGACGTGGCTCCTGACTTCCCAGATTTGAAGTATAGTTTTCATGAAACTCAACTTTATTTCATTTCCTTGAGATTTCCTTATATTGTTTCAATAACTCTTCCTCCTCTTATTATATTTCATTCTGCTCTTTTCTGGTTTGTTTATTGTGTTGTTGTTGTTGTTGTTGTTGTTGTTGTTTTCCAACCAAGAACTTTCATGAGAGCAGCCTATTTGCCTATTTTAGAGTTAAAAACTAAAATTTCTAATAAAGCTGAATATGAAAAGTAATATATTGATCAGTTTTGTTTTAGGTAGACTATTTTAATTAGGAATTTTGTGCCAGTGGCTTTAGCCATGCCCTTGCTAGCTGACATTGGTATCTAGGGCATTTGAGCAAGTAAATATGTTTTGTCACCTTGCTGACAGGCAAGGCTATTTGAATTGGTTTCCAGAGAATTCTGGCACTTCAAACTAATGAGTATTTTTATAGATCCAAAGCGTTTATGGGAGGAAGTTTATTGTCCAATCTTTGGGCATATAAGAAAATATTTGGTTTCCTTGAATGTGACAAATAACTAATTTGCTAATAAATGGATAATGTCACCCTGCCAACTATGTGGATAAATGATTACCTCTGTTAGCCATTTGGGTATACTATTTGCTTTCTTGCTAGTGCAACTATGATTTATCATAGCAATACCTCCTACATAGTAATTCCTTATTCTATTAATATGGTTGGTATGGGGCATGATGAACTATTATTTACCTATGAGATATATATGCATATATATGTATATATATCACGTTTTTTTCTTTTAACAAATTTTGATGAAGGGTCTGCTGTATATGTAACACTAGGTGTTGGTTGGGGAAAAGGAACACAGGTCATCATCCCTACTCTTAATGTTATATTTAAAAAGCAGAATGGGGACACCTGGGTGGCTCAGTCAGTTAAGCATCTGCCTGTGGCTCAGGTTGTGATCCCGGGGTCCTGGGATCAAGCCCCACATGGGGCTCCCTACTCAGAGGGGAGAGTCTGATTCTCTCTTTCCCTCTGCCCCTCTCCCTGCTCCTGCTCTTTCTCTCCCCTTCTCAAATAAATAATAAAATATTTTTTAAAAATCAAAATAAAAGGCAGAAACGGTTATTGATTTTATAAAATGTTCTGTTACGACATAGGTATATTGTATTGCTCCTTAGAACAATTGGAGAATTAAGGTTGTTTTCAAGTCTGGAAGTCTAGATTCATTAGGAGAAGTTGATGTGGATGACGATTCTCTTCTGCTCTATTCATTGGTAGTAATCTATCAGGCTTAGCCCAAAAACTGTTTAATGAATACATGAGTGAATGGGTGAAGAAAGGAACTGGTAAGATTACAAGCAGAAAAATTTTACATGGGGAAATCTGGCATATTGAGAGTAGCAGCTAAACCCAGTGTGACCAAATTAGATTGAGTTGTTTTTCCTGGTGCCTCCTTGGAGCATCAAAATTTTGTCTCTACTTGGTCTTTCTCAGTATCAATCCTTGTTTGTGTGCCCCATACAGCCTTTAAAAAATTTTTTTTTGTTTAATTATTCATGAGAGACACACAGAGAGAGGCAGAGACATAGGCAGCGGGAGAAGCAGGCTCCCTGCAGGGAGCCCGATGTAGAACTCGATCCCAGGACCCCAGGATCACAACCTAAGCCAAAGGCAGACACTCAACCACTGAGCCACCCACATGCCCCCATACAGCCCTTCTAGTAAAATATATTCACCTAGGATCCCTTGGCCAATTCCAGTAAGGGAGTCTTACTTTCCTCCAGGATGTTCTGAAAACTTTTGTCTTCCTCCCTTTGAAAGTTAACACCAAGGAGAGATAATTAGGGAGCTACTGGCTGCTTTGTCTCCAGCTCTATCCATTTCCTTCTATGGGTCATTTTAAACTCCTTACTGTGGTAATAGTAATGACCTGCAAGTAGGGCTAACTGAAAAAGATCCTCCCACCTTAATGATATTTTCCATGGAACAAGTTTAAAACATTCAGACTCTTGTGTTTAGTACCATCTGACCTGCCTATGGTAGAGGTGATTTACCCCTATTAATGCATAAAAGCTTCAGTATTAATGGCCAACATTGTGATTTCAATAAATCTAAGGTTATTAAGTCTTTAGATTTGATCTGTATTATTAGTGAACTTAATCTTAAAAATAAATCCAAAATTTCATGTTTAAAATGGCAGACTTGAAAACTTCATTGCATTTTCTCCTTTAAAAATCATTCTAAAAATCACAGAGATTGAAGGTAAAATCATAAATTTCACCTAGGAGACAGCTATAGCCTCAACAATGTAAAAGGTGGTCTTTACAAGAAAAAGTTGAATTTGGGTTTGAGAAAAGTCAGGGCAAAAATGCCTACAGCTGTGTCTCTCAGGCCAAGGGTGGAGGAGCTCCAACGTGTTGGCACATCTGACAAGACAAGACCTCTGTCCACTGGTTGAAACAATGGGAACAGATGCTAGTGCTGGGGGCTTATATGGGTTGGGTTTGGCACCAAGGAGAAGCCAGGGAATTGAAATTGAATGAAAAATTGCAGGAATTGGTGTCAAAGATAAATAAGGGGGGGGGCACTAGTTAGGATAGCAAGGACAGACTTTAACCAGTAATAAGTATTGTTAATAAGCAGAGAGCCCAGCATAAACTGAACTCAACTTTCATCTGTATGGAGTGATAGGGCATTTTTCAGAGAGAATGAAGGTGAAGGGAGGTGGAGAGCAGGGACTCAATAGAGTCAGAGAAGTGAAAAATTTTAACAAGTGGGAAGGGACAGCTTGGTCTATGGGAACCTACCTGGGTATGCTGACTGGTGCTTATCACAGTTAGGCTCCCACCCACCAGCAGAACCTGGGAAGTGGAGCCTTATCCTTATGCACTGGCTGGAACAGTTTTCTCAGGTAGACATTTTAGGGAAGGCTAGGGTCATCCTAGGGATACAACCTTGAGCTGTTAGAATCTACAAACTAGTGTCTGTTCACACCTTTATAGGCCAAGGTTAAGGCCTAGTTGAGAAGAGGGCTCAGAGAAGCCTGGCTAGAGTTCAGTCAAGGAGAGAGTCTTTGTTGCCTCCGAATCCAAGCGGGAGAATGTGCTGTATTAATGAAGAAAGGGGACTGAAGAGCCTGCTTGTCTGGGTTTGAATTCTGGCTCTGCCACTTACCAGATCTTGGGGGCAAATCACCAGACCTTAGTCTCTCCATTTCATAGCCGATAAAATGGAGTTTCATATAGTATCTACTCCATAGGGATGTCACGAGAATGACATGAATTTGTGTTTGTGAAGCACATAGAGCAGTGCCTAGCACAAAGTATATGTTGTATAAGTATCTGCTATGATTACATTTTCATAAGCAATCTAACTACGATGCAGGTGGGATAAGAGATTCTGTATAGCAAGTGGGCTTACACCTGCTGATCTTGGCTGACTTGGGAGAAGGAAAGCATGCACAACTCTGTGTTATAAAAAACTTCAGTGTAAATCCGAGAGAATCTCTGTCTGCCTGGAAAATGTCCCTGACCAAGCAAGGGCCTCGTCCAGGAAAAACTCCACCTTATTCAAAGTTGAACACTAATCTGAAGGAAACATCCAAAAGATCCTATATATGAAAATGAGAATTGAAGAAAAAAATGAAAAAGAAATAGAAGATGAGAAACATTGGCCAGAGAAAAAAAATGTTAGAAAAGAGAAGAAAACTTAAGTCAAAGAAACAACAAAATAAAACAAAAAAAGCAAAGCAAAGCTGTCTAATCAGGATGGGACCATATTATTCTGCAATGACATCAAGCCCCTAAATCTTGGTGGCTTAAAACAATTAATCTTAGGGACACCTGGGTATTCAGTTAAGTGCCTGACTCTTGATCTCAAATCAGGTCTTGATCTCAGGGTCTTGAGTTTGGACTCCACGTTCGGCTGCATGCTGGGTATGGAGCTTAAAACAAAATAAACAATAAATTTTAATCTCTCACTTAGGCTAGGTGTATTTTTTGGTTTGACTGAGTCCTGCTCCATGACATCCCTAGTTAGGAACTCAAGATGAAGGAACCACTGCCATCTGGAATGTCCTTCTCTCACCAGAAGTAAGGAAGACTTATCATACAATGGCTCCTAACATTTCCAGTAGAAGTACTGCATGCCACTTCCATGAACATTCCCTTGGCCACTTGCAAGTCAGAGAAACACAATTAATTTCAAATGGGGAGGGAAGTTCAAATGGGGAGGGAGGTACCTGGAATGGGAACTGCAATATTTGTGAATATCTCTAAGCACTACTACAAAGCACTTTAAAATATAATTTAAGAAAACTTCCCATAAGAAATTAGACTTGAGTCTATAATAAAGAACATATTGCATTCCACAAGAAACTAATCCAGGAAGATAAACAATGAGATCCCAGAAAAGTTTTTGGGATGAATTCTGAGAAGGATAGGATAAATACACACACACACACACACACACACACACATAAGATGGGCTTATGTTTTTCCCTAGCAATATCCAATGCTATGAAAAAGTAGAAAATAGATAATGTGTTTTCTTTCTTTTTTAAAGGTTTTATTTATTTATTTGACAGAGAGAGAGCACAAGTAGCGGGAGCAGCAGAGGGAGAAGGAGAAGAAGACTCCCCTCTGAGCTGGAAGCCAGATACCAGACTTGATCCCAGGACTTCTGGGATCATGACCTGAACAGAAACCAAGTGTCAGATGCTTAACTGACCATGTCACCCAGACCCTAGATCATGTGTTTTCTGAAAGAATGATAGTAAGGTACTTTTTCGGTTTCCAATGTTTACTTCAATTTTTGTGTTTTTGACAAAAATACATTGAAAATGTATATTTATTGAAAACAATTGCATTTTATTTTCTTATATCTTAGGGTACTAATAGCAACCTAGACAGAAAACACAATAGTACAGGTCATTAAAGAAAGCTGAAAAGAAAAAAATGTAATTTTTTTTTTCAGAAATTTCAAAAGAAATTCTGTTCCAATTTTTGAAAACTTTAAACAAGGAAAGTGAGCAAGCTTCTTTTAAGCATAGCCCACATACAACTCTCAAGTAAGGTTTTATTAATTTTGTATTTCATGAAGATTTAGTTCTTGATTAAAACAATGAAAAAGAAATAAGATATCACCTTATGAGAATGTGGGGAAAAAGGAACCCTTGTGCATTGTTGGTAGGAATGCAAACTGGTGCAGCCACTGTAAAAAACAGTATGGAGTTTCCTCAAAACATTAAAAATAGAAATACCATATGATCCAGTAATTCCGCTACTAGGTATTTACCCAGAGAATACAAAGACACTAATTTGAAAAGATATATGCATCTTTGTGTTTATTGCGGCATTATTTACAATTGCCAAATTATAGAAGCTGCCCAAATGTCCTTCAATAGATGAATGGATAAAGAAGATGTGAGATAGATAAATATATATACACATACATATACAATGAAGTATTACTCAACTCTAAAAAAATGAATGAAACCTTGCCATTTGTAACAACATGGATGGGCATAAAGAGTCTAATTCTAAGTGAAATAAGACAGTCAGCAAAAGATAAATAGCATATGATTTCACTCATATGTAGAATTTAAGAAACAAAACAAATGAACAAAGAAAAAAAATAGACACACCAAACAACAGGCACTTCACTATAGAGAACAAACAGATGGTTACCAGAGGGGAGGTGAGTAGGGTGTTGGGTGAAATAGGTGAAGAGGGTAAAGAATACACTCATCATGATGAGTAAGCACTGAGTAATGTATAGAATTTTTGAATCACTATATTGTACACCTCAAACTAATATAGCATGGCATGTTCACTATACTGGAATTTAAATGAATGAATGAATTTTTTTAAAAGAAAGGAAAGAAAATAAAGAAAAAAACAATGAAAAAGATCAAGACAATCATATTGAGTCTAGAATTTGAACAAATCAAATATCTGCAATTTTATCTTCTTTATTGAATGAATAATTAATGATCAAACAATGAGAATGAAAATTAATTATTCCTATGAAAATCATAAGCCAAAAACAACAAAAGGTCACTCTTATCTGCCCATTAGAAGATGAAAAAAATGACATCCAAGACCTGTGGCATGTGGACCTGTATTCATACTCTCGAACTAGACTCCTCAAATGTTAGGAGTAGGCCTATAGATATTTACTATATCAAGAAATACAAATAACTACACTCCCCAATAAAAGAAAATAAAAAGATTCTAAGTTTGAATCACAAAACAATATTTAACAAAATGATGCATACAAAAAATGTAACTTTTTAAAAATGGATTCAGAATGTTTAAAAATAAAGTTTGTCAAAGATATACCAGAAATATTCAAATAAAAAGAAAGGAAAAGTTGCAATCTAAAGAAACAGGGTTGAATCAGGGTAAATAGGCATGAAATGAATCAAAGTGTTCTATATAATGACAAATGATTCTATCAGCAGCAGTGCTTAATATTTGTGATTAAGCACCAAACATCACGGCATCAATATTCATAAAGCCAAAATGCAAGAAATCTAGAGAAAGATAGAAAAACAATAGTAGTATAAAGCTTCACTTCTCTTGAAGTGATCACATGGAAAAAATGAGACTGAATTTTATATGTGTGAAAATCACCTGAAAATGAATGTAGATAATTTGATACAATAATATAGAAGACAGATGCAATAAGGTATACGTAATTGGTGTACATCCAACTCTACATTCTGAAAAGACAAAATATACTTTTCTTTATTTATCCGTGGACTGGTGTCAAAAATGACCACAAATCATAAAGAAATTATAAAACATAGAAATAACATTAGACAATGCAATGCAGTGAAAAGAGCACAGAAAGTGGTAAAAACAACCACCACCATATCAAATCCACTCTCATCTGGAGTAAAACATCTCTTCACTCTTGGGACACTGCATAAATGAACACTGAAGTTGCAGTGTTTCTAGAAAAATAAATATGAATCTACCTATCTATCTACCTACCTTTATACCAAAGGAATACACATTATCCTAAATACTTGAAAAATATGTAATATTAAATACTTACATGCAAAAAAAGAGAAAGATATCACCTCAGGTCTGTAATCACAGTATCAGAAAAATAAGAGATGACATGTGTTGGAAACATGTGAAGAAAAGGGAACCCTTATGCACTCTTGGTAGAAATGTAAAATGGTGCAGCCATTATGGAAAACAATATGGACATTCTTCCAAAAATTAAAACTGAAACATATGATCCAGTAGTTCCTCTTCTAGGCACATATCTGATGGAAACCAAATCAGTATATCAAAGAGATCCTTGCACCCCCTGTGCATTGCAGCATTATTCGCAGTAGCCTAGATATTGGAAATAACCTAAATATCCATTAATGAATGAATGGATAATGAAAATGTGATGTGTATATATATAAACAAATATTATTCAGCCATTAAAAAGAAGGAAATCCTGCCATGTGGGACAACATGGTTGAATCTTGAGTGCTTTCCTGTAAGTGAAATAAGTCAAAGACAAATACTGAATGATCTCACTTATATGTGGAATCTAAAAACATGAAATCCTAGCAACAGTGAATGGTGGTTGCCAGGAGCTAGGGGGTGGAGGAAACAGAAAGATGTTGGTCAAAGGGTACAAATTTTCAGTTATAAAATGAATAAGTTCTGAAGATCTAAAGTATAGAATGATGACCATACTTAACAATACTGTATTGCTTACTCAACATTTGCTAATAGAGCAGATCTTAAATGTTCTCACCATAAACACACACAGTAACAATGTGAGGTTATGGATGTGTTAACTAACTTGATTGTGGTAATCATATGTAAAATCATCCTCTTGTATACCTTAAATGTATCAATTTTGTCAATTATGCTTTAATAAAGTTAGGGGGTCAGCGATTGTTTCCAATTCAAAATGTTTGAGAAAAATTTAAAAAGGTATGTTTAAAGAAAGCAGAAAAAGGGAAGAAATGGTGAGTATAACAAAAATTAAAGACAATGAAAAATTTATTAATTGTTTCTTTTCATTGGAAACAATCATTAAATAAACAGCTACTTAGCAAAGACAAAGTTTAACTATACAAATTAAATGAAAACAGAAAGATAATTACAGATATAGGAGAAATTAAGAAAATTATGACACTATATTATTAATGCTACATGAATAAATTTGAAAAATTAGATGTAATGCATGAATTTCTTTTGGAAACTATAAATTATTAATATTGACCATATATAAGACAGAAAACCTAACAGTATAATCACCATAAAAGAATATGTAAAACTTGTCCACAATTTATAAAGTTGTTTGTTTATTCTTAGAGAGAATGAAGCAACTGTATAAGCACTGGTGTGGAAAGCACTCTAAGATCTAACATCAAATAAGAAAAGTAAGGTACAGGATCCTTGGGTGGCTCAGCGGTTTGGTGCTTGCCTTAGGCCCAGGGCATGATTCTAGAGGCCCAGGATCGAGTCCCACATGGGGCTGCCTGCATGGAGCCTGCTTCTCCTTCTGCCTGTGTCTCTGCCTCTCTCTCTCTCTCTCTCTGTGACTATCATAAATAAAATTTTAAAAAAAGTAAGGTACAGAACGATGTGGAGATCTTTGTTGTTATTCTCTTATTTTGTACAAAAAAAGATTAGGAATATCTATACACATATGCTAATTGGCTATACATATAACATTTCTGGAAGGATAGAGAAAAAATTTTCTGAGGGATCCAAGTTGGTTTCTGAAATAGGAGGGTGATAAACTACCTTGCTCTAGGCTCATCATCTTAACAATGATACACCTAGAGAAAGCAGAGAGTGAAAAAGTTAAGAGTCCCAGTGGACACAAGGAAATCCACTTAGCTGTATGACTAAAGAAACTCAAATGCAAAGGCAAAATGGGGGAAATAAACAGATTTTCTAGGAGAACAATAAGCAGTTAGAAAACATTGTCAGAGAGGAAAAATATCTTTATATAAAAGTATGAGGTAAGTGTGAGAAACTCAGCAAGGCCTGTTGTTCCAATTCCTCTGTCTTCAAAACAATGATGCGTCTTTACTCTGGGGATAGAGAGAGCACCACTCACTTGAATGGTTTATGACCTGCTTTGGGAGAAAATCAGAAAATCCTTCCAGAACATGCCATTTCTCAAATTCCTTTAGCTTGAAATATTTGATATGCCACGGTGCTACATTTTGGGGTAGTGTGTCCTGAACTCAACATGGACCCTCCATTTTTGAAAGGATCATTAGATTTCTAGATCCCTATGGAAAAGAATTTTTATCTCTGTTGGTTATTATTACTCTTGAGTAATTCTCTTGGGAGACCCAAAATACCAAAATATGTTAATTGTGTTGTCTAATACTTAAAATTCATAGTTTGGGGGATTCCTGGGTGGCACAGCGGTTTAGCGCCTGCCTTTGGCTCAGGGCGGGATCCTGGAGACCCAGGATCGAGTCCCACGTCGGGCTCCCGGTGCATGGAGCCTGCTTCTCCCTCTACCTATGTCTCGGCCTCTCTCTCTCTCTCTGTGACTATCGTAAATAAAAATAAATAAATAAATAAATAAATAAATAAATAAATAAATAAATATAAAATTCATAGTTTGAAAGTACACACATATGCTCTCAATACCAATGGCTATTACCTATTAATTAGCTTGTTTTTGGTCTCCTCAATGCAAAATTCTTTTTTTTTTTTAAGATTTTATTTATTTATTCAGAGAGACACACAGAGAGGCAGAGACACAGGCAGAGGGAGAAGCAGGCTCCATGCAGGGAGCCTGACATGGGACTCAATCCCAGGACTCCAGGATCTTGCCCTGGGCCAAAGGTGGTGCTAAACCACTGAGCCACCCAGGGATCCCCGCAAAATTCTTATTTAATGCACAACTATACTCAATTAAGGGATCTTGTTTTTCTCAAGCTTTAAATACTATATCTAATAACATCTTAGATTTAGTCTTTTTTTTTTTAAGATTCTGTATTTATTCATTTGAGAGAGAGAGAAAGCGGGGAGGGACAGTGGGGATGGACAGAAGGAGAGGGAGAAGCAGACTCCCTGCTGAACAGGGAAGCCCCATGTGGGGCTCGATTCCAGGACCCTGGGATCCTGACCTGATGTTCCAGCTCAGGCTGAAGGCAGCTGCTTAACTGACTAAGCCACCCAGTCACTCTATCCTAGATTTAGTCTTAATAATTAATTCATAAAATATCCCAAATTCAGCTTTTAAAAATCCAAAGTATTCTTTATGATAAAGGGTTACCTCCTAAAGGTAAAGATCCACTATGGAATATGCATAGAACAAAAAGCATATTTGAAACAAAAAAGTAGTCATAATATTTATCAAGAGAATATGCATTGTGTATTTTATTGTAATATGCAGTTTATTAGTGTCCTATGTGATCTATAGATTGTGCCAGAGATAGAAATGGTTATGTAATGCTGTGGCCCAGAACTATAATCTATATTCTTCAAAAAGAAAGTCTAATTGCATTTGATTTGTTTGTCCCCTACAGGAAACTCAACATGCCAGGTAGTCACTAACTGCTATTGCCACTTCTCTTGAGCTATACAGCAGAAAAATAATTTGCCGAAACATCTGCCAAATGAGAAGGGTTTCTGGTTGCCTGAAATGTTGCTTAGAGCTATGTTTGCAGAAGAAGGAATGAGCTGTGTAGAGTCACCAGTAAGCTTCTAGCCAACAGGTCCTGCTGACCTCCATCTGCCAGCAGGAGAATTACCCACTCCTCTTTGTCAGTTTTGGAAAATAAAGGTTGCTGCTAAGACACGTGGGCCACCTCTCAGCTGACAGCAACAACACAAGGGGCTCCCAGGACCAGCCGTGTTGATTTGATCGGTGACACTGTGCTCCACTAGCAAAGGGGTCTGATCCATGAAAGGCAGACAACAGAGGGGCTTGCAGAAGCCAGTGTCTGGGCTGCATATGTTATCTTTCTGTTAAAGAGATTAAGAAGCATATTTTCCTAGTTGAAAAAAGTTCATTTGCCATTTAAGAGCACTTTTTACAAATCAATCATCTGTTCACTAGTAGTTGATTTACCTCCCCCACCATGACACTTGTCATTGACTATTAAAATACACTTGCCAGATGAATTGGAGAAATAAAGTCTCCTCACCAGGAATCTTCTGCTTAATTTAGAACAAGTCATGGAAGGGGTGCCTGGGTAGTACAGTTGGTTAAGTTTCACTCTGGCTTCAGCTCAGGTCCCAATCTCAGGGTCCTGAGATCGAGTTCTGCACTCAGTGCAGAGTCTGCTTGAGATTCTGTCTCTCTCTCTCTCTCCCTCTGCTCCTCCTGCTTGTGCTCTCTCTCTAAAATAAATAAAATTTTTTAAAAAGTCATAGAAGGTAGGGTTCATTTTATTACTTTTCTCTGCTCTTATTTTTACTACTGGATTCTGCTTTTCTCCTTCTTGTGCTCATCTTTATAATTTATCAGGTTTACTAGGATAAGATATCCTAGGTTACAAGTTGACTGTATAGCTACCATATTTCCAAATGTTCTTCTACTGTTTTAAAGCAAATGGCATTGAACACTATAAATTTACCTTCACACACTGCATTAGGTACATCTTACTCATTTTTTAATGTAATGTCAGTGCAGTGGAATCTTGAAGCACAGACACCTAACACAGAAGGTAACGTGAATCTAGTTTGTTTGCAAGACCCAGCTTGTGTCATTTGTATTCAAGTGAGTTTGTTTGAGTGTGTGGCAGTCAACCAACATGCTCTCCAGTGACTTCTGAGGGAAAATATCAGACGGGTAGCACAGAATACTGATCCTGTTGGATTGGAGGGAACTCAAGGACATTTATTGTCTGAGTGCTTCCATTGGATTTTTTTCCGAAGCTGGAGATTGAATTGCTATGACCACCAAAAATTGCTATTAAGATTCCATTTGGAGCTGAGTCGTTATTTCTGCCAATCATCCACTCCCTTCGAGTAAGGTAAGCATCCAAACATGGAACACGTGGAATCTGGAGTTGGAAGGACTTTATCATCTGGCGTGATCTCTTGCTATTTGGAGGAATTTATTATTTCCCACATAGGAAGTCTGAAAATAAGACCATCTTCCTCAATCTCTCTTCTGTCTCCCTTTTTATTTTCCTGTCTCCTCAGTCTCTTTCACTCTATCTCTGTCTCTGTTTCTGTCTCTCTCACATACACTATACATATGCATTCCTTTGCCTCTCTGTAATGCAGTTCACTTATTGACTACTTTCATTTACATAGCAAAGAGAGACATTTTTTTCTTTTTCTTTTGCAAGGTAGTTCTTCAAATATCATGGCATTTGGATTTACTTCCTTCTAGTTAACTAAACACTCCTTGATTGCTTAGTCTTACACCTGCACTGTCTCAGTCAATCCTCCCTGGATATTATTTTGAGAGAAGAAAAACTTTCTCTAGTTGATGTTATTTCAAGATACTCAGGAACACCTGGGTGCCTCAGTGATTTAGAGCCTGTCTTTGGCCCAGTGCATGATCCTGGGGTCTGGGGATCAAGTCCCGGCATCCAGCTCCCTATGTGAAGCCTGCTTCTCCCTATGTCTCTGCCTCTGTCTCCGTGTCTCTCATGAATAAATAAATAAAATCTTAAAAAAAAAAAGATACTCAGAGGTTTAGAATAAATAAATAAAATTCATTTTGGCACCAAAAGTGACCAAAATTATGAATATTATATTAAATGCAAACTTGGATTCTTCTGTATTTGGCCATGTTTTAACCACAAACTAGTTCCTCCTTGTGTATTTCTTGAAGCATTAAGGGTTCGCCCATTTGTGGCATTGGGTCCTCTAGACTGAGATAGACCTTCTTGGTCTTAAACTTAGGATCTATATGTGATGACTAGGCTAGAGTTCCATGCTTATAGTCCCTTGTCACCACTAATGTGGAGAACATTAATAGTGTTAGTCATTTCATTTATGTGCTTCATAGGACACAAGATGTATTAGACATTGCTTCAAATAATTTGCCATCTATTCTGGGAGGAAGGCAAGAAATAAACAGGAGACATATTTATAATGAGACAAAATCAAAAGCCACATTATGTAATTATTTTATTTTTTTAATATTTTTTAAGATTTTATTTATTTATTTTAGAGAAAGAGAGCACAGGAGCAGAAGCAGAGGGTCCTGGGATGGAGCCTTGAATCGAGCATCCCTCAGCAGGGAATCTGCTTCTCCATCTCCCTCTTATCCCTGCTCATGCGTTCTCTTTCTCTCTCTCTCTCGCTCTCGCTCTCGCTCTTGCTCTCCCTCTCCCTCTCCCTCAAGTAAATAAATAAAATATCTTCTGAAGACATATATTTATTCTAGAGAGAGAGAAAGAGAAAGCAGAGCCAGGGGCGAGGGGCAGAGAGAGAGGGAGAAAGAGAATCTCAGGCAAACTCCCCAATGAGCATGGAGCCAGATGCAGGGCTCTGTCCCTTGACCCTGAGATCATGACCTGAGCTGAAATCAAGAGTCAGACACTTAACCCCTTGAACCATCCAGGTGCCCCTATGTAATTATTATAAACAGTTTGCATTTTTTTCAGGGTTTGTTTTTGAGTATGTATGATAGTCCATGTCTACCACTTATCTCTCACAAAGGCAAACAGAAGGTTATTCAAAACTACTTATGCCTAAAAACGAATTTCAGGTATGTTACTGGCTTGGAGCTGATGTAATGGTAGAATAAATACCCCGACTGATCTTGCGTGGGTAGGAAAAGAAAAGAGCTAATTGACAAAAAGCAAATTACCAGGCAATAGCAGTTCATTCCCTTCAGCACAAGACTCTTAAAATAATACCATTTAGGGGAAATTCCTCCTAAAACTTTCCATACTCATCTGGCATTTTAAATAGATGAGCATGATTTAACCTTTCACTGATGACTCATTGTCAACACTGAACATGAGTCCTTGGCCTGCGTGATAATATGGCCATGCTGCTGGGGCCACTGAGAAGGGTAAGATGGTTTTGTCATATCTGAGCCTTGTGTCCCTCAAGGGGTCAGCTTTTGGCTTTCCTTTGTGACCTTGAGTTTACTGATTCATTATTGATTCAGTGCAATTTCATGAACAATACTCTCTGGACCCTCCTTTTGAATGAGATAGGGCCTCTGAGAAAAGCAAGGTTCATGGTTGCTGACATGGTCAAGAACTCTTCCTAATTAGCAGAGGAACAATATGAATTGTTAGCAAATCACCCCAAATTGTACCTCACGCTCGGGATTCTAGATTCAGGAGAAAATATTGGATATGGAAAAAAATGTTTTGAAAAGGCAAGATGAAGTCTGACCAGTGACTATGGATTGGCTTCTTGTCCATGTGCTTCACCCCAACACATGAGTCGCAGTCTGCAGGTTAGCCTCCGAGCCACAGAGTTATGTCCCTTTCCTTGTCAATAATTCTGCTATTCAGAAGACTGTTTACCCAGGATTTCTGCTGCCAGAAATTGAACTAGCCAACACGTGATTGTTACACCAAAGATGTTTATTGCCATAAAGACGAGAAATGTCTTGAAAATTGAAATACTATTATATCAGAAAAGTGGTGTTTTTTTTTAAAAAAAAATTTACTTCTTATTTTAAAAGGAAAAATATGACATCAAGTTAGAATATCAAATATGATCATCTGTGGTCACTCAATTCAACATGTATTCCCTAAGAGTGGGTGATATGTCAGGTACTGAGGCACAAAGATGACTGAACAATATCTGCCCTGGAGGGGTTATGGACTAAACCAGGAAACATACCCATCAGCCAACAACCACCATTCAGTGTACTAAGTGCTATAATAGGCACGGAAATTGAGCTAGGAGAGCAAAGGGAGCAGAAAAAATCAAATGGAGAAAGTGTTAAGTAAGGTTAACTCGCTTAAGGAATGGAATGGAATTTAAACAAAGAAGATGGGACTGAAGGTTGTTTGTAGATGATGTTGAACAGTGGAGGGGGATTAATAATCCCTTGCTAAGAAATTTGAAGAATTCTCTGGGGCGGGGTTGAGGATGGGCGGTATTATGGTTTTTTTTTTGTTTTTTTTTTGGTATTATGTATTTTAAATCAGAAGAATGACAAAGTAGTTTTTAATTTTTTTTTTTTAACTAAAAAAAAAGTAAAAGCAGTGTGGGAAATGGCCTGGAATTGAAGAAACTGGAAATGAAGAGACTTAAGAGTTTGTTGGAATATATTGTGCAAAGGATATAGCAGGCCTGTAGTGGTTTGGGGCCCACAGAGGTGGAAATCTATTGTAAAGAGCAAAACAGAAACGGCTGGGTTGGGCTTGGTTGTGAAGGGAAAGATGGATTCTGGGACAACTACGGTTGACCCCTGACACTGCAAGGATTAGGGGTCCCAAGCCCCCACCCCCCCACACAGCCAAAAATCTGCATGTAACTTTTGGCTCCCCATAAAATTTGCTACTAGCCTTTTGCTGGCTGGAACACTTGCAAGCACATGAGCAGCCGATTAACATATCGAGTATAAATATATATATTGTATATATATACAATTATATGTTGTATTCTTAGAACAAAGTAAGCTACAGAAAAGAAAATGTTATTAAGAAAACCATAAGGAAGAGGAGCACGTGATTGGCTCAGTCAGTGGAGCATCTGACTCTTGGTTTCAGCTCAGGTCATAATCTCAGGGTCGTGAGATCAAGACCTGAGCCCTGCATCAGGCTCTGAGCTCAGAGGGGAGTCGGCTTGAGAATTTTCTCCCTTTCCCTCTACTCCTCCCCAACACTGGCATACTATATATCTCTCTCTCTGGCTCTCTCTCTCTCTTTCTCAAATAAGTAAGTAAATAAATAAATAAATAAATAAATAAATAAATAAATAAATCTTTAAAAAAATCATAAGGAAGAAAAAGAATCTTAAGGAAGAGAAAATACATTTGCTGTACCATCCTGTAAAAAAATCTGCATAGCAGTAATCCCACACACTTCAAACCCATGTTGTTCAAGGGTCAGCAGTACTAGTTTTCTGATTTGTGAAATTTAATGGACTATAGCACTAATCTGAGAAGGAAAATGTCGAGGTCATTGTTCTCAATAAAACACCCTGTAGATGCCCATGGGGCATGAAGGCTGCCAGTTTTAATTGGCAGGTAGAAACATGCTGGATCTGGGGGGTGAGGTGAAGGGACTGGCCCCATGGACCAGGTAGGATAGGGAGAGATGACAATGAGTGATTATGTTTGAATGCCACACAGGCCTACTGTAAGTTTAGTGACCATAGTTCCTCAAGCTCATATTGGGGTGCTTATTCTTTTAATGGACAAATCATTTCAAGTAGAGACTGCCCCAGAAAATAATAATCACATATGGTTGCCTTTTAAGTCAACAAAAAATAGAGATGCTGTGCGGTGGAGATTGCCTTGGGTTGCAGAGGAGCCTATTGAATTGCTCGCCACTCATTTGCATATAAATGCATGGACATAATATTCCTAGGTCTTTATTTCTATAGTACTTTTATTCAGTTGATTTTCACGGAGATGGTAATTCTGGAGGGGGGGTAGGGAAAAGTGGGGGAGAGGGGTGCATGGCAGACACAGCTAGCCTGGAGAGGCTGCTGCAGCTACCTTTCTGAGGTCCTGGCTAATTGTTCTGGCTCCTGTTACTGGGCTGCCCAGCCCAGCGGCGATGCGAACTACAGTGACCTACTTTCCCTGAATCAGCCAGTTCTACATTTTTAAATCTTCATTAAAAAAAAAAAAAAAAATCTTCTATTTCTTTGGAAGAAAAAAAAAAAGTTGCTTTCTTACCACTCTCCTTTGTGGACTTTTAATTTTTGGAGGTCTGATCTAGCTTTCATTGGATAGCAAAACACATATACAACAAATAGCTGGTCACCCCCCTCCTCAGAAAGGACCAGGGGCTCCTGTACTCACGCTGTTGCAGCAAAATAGTCATGGAATCGGCTCTCAAGTGCAATCGGTTTTACTATGTCATCCACGTCTTCAAAGGAAGATTGTCTGAAATGGGAAAATCGGAGACAGGGCTTGATAAAGCCCCAGAAATGGAGCCCACACACCAGCAGACACCTCCGCCAGCCAATTCTGAGCTCGCAGTCACTACCCGCTTTGTCAGATGAAAGACAGGGGGAAATGGGAACAGCATTTGTGTGTGTGTGTGTGTGTGTGTGTGTGTGTGTGTGTGTGTGTGTGTTTGCATGTAAAGTATCTCTGCGTTCATCAGGCTTTCTAAGGCAGGTATTCATTTTTACAAAACGAAAAATGTCAGAAATGCGAGAGCCCAGTACCGTTGAAGGGAGCCAGCCGGGGACGCAGGACGAAATTAACATTCCAGTCACGGGCTGCAAGCAGTGTACTCGGGAGTTCATTCTCAGGAGGTAATGACTAGGAAAATGACAAAGAAAACTGTTATTGACCATTAGTGAGCAATCACTCTGTCATATTACCGAGATAATTTAGATAAATGTGGGGGGTTGCAGTCTCCCAGGGAGACGGGCTGCTGATTTCTTTGATGATGGCAGCCCACTTACAGTTTGCTTGCGACAAATCTATTCTGTCGTCGGGCCCAGGGGAAGTAGTCGGGTCCCTCGGCCGGCTTGCCTGTTGGTCGGCTGTAGCAACAGCTCGTTTGGAAAGTTCATCACAAAAGTCAGTCGGTTCTCTGTGTCTGGTGCCCAGGGAGGGATACTTGCTGCGATGCCCCTCCAAGGCTCTTCAGCCGCTGTGGAGCACAGTGTTTGGAAACATAAGGTATTTAATAAATGAAGGCAGAACGCGCCACATTTTTGTTCAATTGACTTCCATTATTTTAGCAGCTGCTAATTATGCGCTGTTGATGTTCAGAGGCCGGTAACAGATTTCTCTGTTCCATCTGGGTGATCGGGCTTGAGAATGGACTTTGCCTCACCCGGTACTAGGAGGCTTCGAGCTGCTCTACATTGAGGCCGATGATCCGACCAATTCACAAGAAGCAGGTAGGAGCAGTCTGCCAGGCACAAGGTGACATTTACCTGGTGGTGTTGGCCGCGCAATTCACTTTATCTCTGACATCACAGCGCACTCTTCAAGCCACCTATGTCCTTCAGAGCCAAGAGGAAAACAGGGCGACCACACCCATTTTCAAAGCAAATAACAGACATGTGAATTCTGAGAATATTTCACCTTGCGAAAATATTGAGCAAAAATGGCCATGGAGTCTATTTGGTCTATTAAGCACTGGCTGCCCAGGCTGTGGCATTGGCCTTTGTTTGCAGTGGGATGGAGTAGGGAAGGGGCTGAGAGCCAACTACTGCAATGCTGCTGCTCGTGGGAGTGGGAACGCTTCTCAGATTTTCTAAAGTTTGGGTTCCTCATGTAGAAAAAGGGATGAAAACAGCATCTTGTTTTTAGAACTGCTCTAAGAGGATAGTAGAGAATGGATGTATAGCTATGATGGTAAGAACAATGACCATGATGCTTTAAGAAGGCCAAAGGGCGCCTGGATGATGAAGTCAGTTAAGCACCTGACTCTAGGTTTCAGCTCGGGTCATGATCTCAGGGTTGTGAGATGGAGCCCCGCCATGGGCTCCGAGCTCAGCACAGACTCTGCTTAAGGTTAGCTCTCCTTTTCCCTCTGCCCCTTTCCCCTGCTCTCTCTTTCTCTCTCTGTCTCTCAAATAAATCAATCTTTAAAAAAAGAAAGAAAGAAAAAAAAGCCAAAGTCACTCGGAGTAGCTGAGTTTGATCTTACTTACTATGATGCAGTGTCTTTGGGATTAACAGATAGGTGCCCCCTTCCTTGTCCACCCTAATAGACAGGAAGACAAGGCGCTATGGAGAAATTCCAATTTATTAGCCCTCATTCTCTTTACCAACTATTTTGCTTTTTACTTTGTCCTTGTACAAGCTGCATGCACATTCATTACCTGCACATAGGTGCTTCATTTTTATTTTAATGCAGCGAATTAATTGAAATGCCAGCTATGGTAAATGCTGCCTCAGTCCGGAAGCCTGGACAGTGCAGCCTTCTGCCAAGGACAGGGGACAAGGGACCAACCATGCATTTAGAACTGTCCAGTGCGTCACAATGGTGGGCCCAGGCATCACATTAAGTCTGCTAGGGCCGTCATAAAAAAATACCATAGTCTGGGTCCCTTGAACAACCGAAATTCACTTTCTCACAATTCTGGACACTAGAAGTCCCGGATCAGGGTTCTAGCTAATTTGATTTCTTGTGAGAGCTCTCTTCCTGGTTCACAGATGACCATCTTCTCAGTAGCTGCTCACATGGCCCTTCCTTGCTGCATGGACACAGAGAGATCTCTCTCTCTTCCTCTTCTTATAGGTCGTATTGGATTAGGATCCACACTTCAGACCTCATTCAACCTTAATTACTTCCTAAAGACCCTATCTACCTCCAAACACCATCACATCGGAGGTTACAGCTTCCACATATAAATTCAGTGGCGGGGGGGACAAAATTCAGTCCATAGCTCTCATATCAAAGAAAAGTACATTTTAGATCTCAAAACTTCTTAGAAACTGTAAGTATCGGGACGCCTGGGTGGCTTACTGGTTGAACATCTGCCTTCGGCCCAGGGCAGTCCTGAAGTCCCGGGATCGAGTTCCACACTGGGCTCCCTGCATGGAGCCTGCTTCTCTCTCTGCCTATGTCTCTGCTTCTCTCTCTGTGCCTCTCATGAAAAAATAAATAAAAATTTTAAAAAAGAAACTATAAGTAAAATAAAATGCAGGAAGTTCCTATAGGCTGACATGTTGTTAAGTGAAGATTTCAGTCATGTACAGAGAAAATATTATAAAATGTCTAATTGCATCATTCCTTTTAGGCATAATATCTGATGATATCTTTTGAAGATTTCATACATGTTCTTGAAATTAGGTTCTTTTTAATCCTAAATAAACATGTGGTCTGCTTGATTTCATTTCAATGAGCTAAAGATCTTCGTCTTCAAAACATCTCATGGAGAATTGCTCAATCCTGATAGCACATTAGAATCACCTGGAAAGTTGTTTCTTTGTTCTGGTTTTTGTGTGTTTTTTGAAAACACTGATTCATAGGCTCTTTCCTAGGTTATGCTTAAATCAGAATCTCTGGGTGCCAGAGACTAGAAAAGCTCTCCAGGGCATTCTAATTCATCACCAGGGTTGAGAATGACATACATGATTTCCAACTTTGTCTCAATTGTGTTAGGGCCAGAACTTAGTTTTTATGAAAACAAGAAATCAAAATGCAATAAAATAAATAATTATGCAAACATTCCATGCAGACAGCAACACTGCTAAAACTGAATCACGTAGACTGTTCTTCTGTCAGCTGACGTAAGTTTAATTCAATATGTAAAGGGCTCCACACCCCTTAGTGACTCACATCTCACTCAGAGTAAAAGCCGAGGTGCCTACAGTCCCTGTGATAGCCACCCCCACTTCACGTACATCTCTGGTGTCATCCTTCCTATTCCGCTTTGCTTAGCTCTACTCCAGCCAACTCACTTCCTACTCTCCCTATCTTGTGGCCTTTGTATTAACCATTCTCTCCTCCTGGAATGCTCAGCTCAGAAATCCTCATGGCTGAGATCCTTAGGTCCTCCTAAGGGCCACCTTTCTAATGAGAGCTCCCCACACTACCCTATTTAAAGCATGAAACCCACACGCCCATGCATTCATGGCATCTCTGATCCCTATTGCTCCACTTTTTTTGGCCATTAGCATTTTTCAGCTTCCAACACACTAGGGCACTTACTCATTTACTTGTGATTGCTGTGCACTACTCATATTCCAACACTAGAATGTACGCTCCACAAAGACGAGGATCTTTCTCTATTCCACTGATGTGCCCAACTGTCTAGAAAAGCACCTCATACATAGGAGCCACTCAGCCTGTCACCATCGAATGAATGAATGAATGGAATGTCTGCCTGGGTTTCTAGCACTCAAGTCCTGCTCCCTTCCCCAGACAGGACCCATGGCCAGACCTGTGCTTATTTCAGCCTTTCAGGTGCCTGACCTCCAGCCCTCATAGGGAAGGATGAAAGACAAATCCTACCTCACAGCCCTCTGATTGTTTCTCATATTCCATCACCGATGGAGAGATAAAACTAAATCCAATTACCCCCAATACAAGGAGAATATCAATTCTAACAATCTGGGAAGTTATGCCGAATGTGGCTTGATTATGCTATTTTATATCTTGGATTTTGCTCTTTGGAAATATTTTAACTTGATAGAAGGAGTAGAGCTAATGACTGGATATTGCCTATGCTTACCATTTAAAGCTCTCAATTCAACATTATTCACTGGGCAAAACTCCCACAAAAAGATTTATTACTTAGCTTGATTTTAACACTAGTGAAAAATGTTACAGAGATAGGTCAATCTGAGCATTAATCCTAATTTCCTATCATTTTGAATTAACTGATTTTCCCCCCAACCCCCTACTTCTGAATCACATTCATCTCAAGAATTTGTTCCATAGAAACACTGGCTCAAAGTAGCAAAATCTGCTCCCTCGGGGAAACAAAAAACAAAGTCTGAGTTGAGAGTTTAGTTTTTTTTTTTTTTTTTTTTCCTTTTTCCATCATCATAAAGACAAGCCTGAGGGCTCATCTTTAGAGAATTCAACAATGTCAGAAACTAATTGGATCTTACTGGGGGTTTTCCAATTTCAGTGCTGTGGTTTTAGGAGGAAAAGGTTGTCATATAATCTCATCTTTAGCACTATGAGTAATAGGCGGGAAAATTGCAGTCAAAGGTAAATGGCTTTGAGTACACATTCTTCTCGCTCGCCCAGGTTTGACACATTATAGAATAACCTTTTAGTGAAATTACGAAGCTTTCATGGTGCCCTCTCCTCCTTCCTGTGGATGGCTGGTGAGAGAAGAATATTGTGTGTAGCTACAAAGCACTGCTTTTTTTTTACTCCACGGATTTTTTTTTTCCTCCTTTCATATAGCTATATTTGCCCATAGCTCTTCTGTCTTTCATTCTTCACGTAATTTGGTGGAAGTGGCCATGCAGAGCATGATGGGGAAGGATGAAGAGGAAGAAAACACTCCTTGTTATTTATTAAGGCAATGAAAATTGAAACTGAAAAATGAAGATGAGCTAGCATTATCTGGAAGGTTCTGGCTCTTGATGAGCTCAGAATAGCAGAGCGGGCAGGAATAATATGGAAACAAAGGTCACACCATGTATGTCTCTCAAACTCTGGCATACGAGGGAGCAATGAGGGCTTTCAGCTGCTGCCTCAGCGTGTGAGCAGAAGAGGGAATCGATAATTTAGATTGCCAAGTGAACCTGAAATTAGTAAATTAATATGTGCAGATGGTAGAGGAGGTTTTTCTACAGAAGGAAGTAAAAGGGCCAAGCCCTTCCTTTTCAGCCAGTGGCATCTGAAAGTCTTTTGAGCTCTGAGGAAAATTGCAAAATGTGGGGGAGGTGGGGTTTTGGGGCTTTCTTGTTTCCCGTTTCAGGAGCTGCCCTACTTATGTCAGGGTGGGACCCCTCTTCTGTTGGAACTGGACCCTACTTAAACCAAGAGGTCTTGAATCTCATGTGCCCCCCTCACCCTAGACCTCTGCCCTCCTCAGAGCACTCTTAAGGACTGAATCGGTTTTCAAGGCCCAGACTCTTCTGGTATCACGATGGGACAGGGTGAGGGATGGGACAGGTAAAGGGGCTTTTATATAAGTGCCTCTCAAGTCACTGCAGGTAAGTTGTCAGCTTTCTGTCCTGCCACTGGAGCCATAACAGGCCTGCACATGAGTCTAGAAGGTTTCACCATTCTTCAAAGCCATGCCAGTGACTTCTGCTTCCATCTGCTTCCATCTGCTACATCGTATCTGATGTGGACCCACGAAGAGATACAATCATTGCTGAAGTTGTTAATTCAAAGTGGTAAGAACATCAGGTGCCTGGTGGGTCTCACCTTTGGTTGGCTCAAGTGTCTCTTGAGAATGAGATACTCCAGAAAACAAAGCACTTACATCATATAGTATTTACAGTTGGAAGGAAACCAAGAGTGAACCGATTTTATTGATTCAGAGTTGAGAAATGAGATGATGTATGCACAAACAAGGAAGGAAGAGATGAAATAATTTTCCTAGTCACCACATTGTGCGCACCAGATCCAGGGAAGAATGCAGATTCCCTGGGTCCCTCGTTCTGCTTTTTTCCCACTGAATGGTGAGAACTGTCTTCTAGCATGCACTAATCCTTTCAGAGACCAACTTTATCATTCGTGCATGGGGGTGCTTTCCATTTGAGGCTGAGAGATACATACCCGATCACGTCTGACAGCCTGGTAGTATGAGCCAGCCAAAGATTTCTTTAACACCAAGAATCAAGGACTTGGTGAAATAAGTCATCCAGGGTGACTGGGTGGCTCAGTCAGTTAAGCATCTGCCTGCGGTTCAGGTCATGATCCCAAGGTCCTGAGATTGAGTTCCACATCAGGCTCCCTGCTCCACGAGGAGTCTGCTTCTCCCTCTACTTCTCCCCACTGCTTATGGTCTTTCTCTCCTCTCTCAGATAAATATATAAAATCTTTTTTAAAAATATCATCCAAAGGATGAGAGAATTAAGCTCCCTAATAGGACCAGTAAGAATGTGTTATGTTCTAAGGAAAAGGTAGATTTCTCTGTTGGTCAGTGAACAACTTTCAACTCAATCCCTATATAGTAGTACCTGAGTTCTAGGGAGGAAACTGGATTCTCAAAAGAATCTACTTAAGAGCAAACAGCAGGTAACAGCTGTCTCCCTACCTTAACTCCAGGGGTCAGTGGCACAGTACAAGTCCAGGGTGGGAGGTGGCACTATCCATCCTCCTGTTTCTTAGTCTATATGATGCCTTTACCTGGAGTTGTGCAGTGCACAAGCCGTGCAGCTAAATACAAAGGTCCTTGTGTAGAACATTAAATTCTACTTACTGGCAGACTAGGAGTCAGAGAGATGGAGAGGAAAGGCTCAAAACCAGGAAATTTGGTGCTGAAACTTCATTTAGTCACTAAAAACTAAGAAACCTTTTCTTTTTATTATTTTTTATTTATAATTTTACTTTTTTTTTTAATTTTTTATTTATTTATGATAGTCACAGAGAGGGAGAGAGAGGCAGAGACACAGGCAGAGGGAGAAGCAGGCTCCATGCACCGGGAGCCCGACGTGGGATTCGATCCCGGGTCTCCAGGATCGCGCCCTGGGCCAAAGGCAGGTGCCAAACCGCTGCGCCACCCAGGGATCCCTATAATTTTACTTTTTAAATTTAAATTCAAGTTAGTAGTGTAGTATTGATTTCAGGAGTAGAATTTAGTGATTCATCACTTACATATAGCGCTTACATCCAGTGCTCATCATAAGTGTCCTCCTTAATGCCCATCACCCAGTTACTACTCCCCCCCACTTCCCCTCCAGAAACTCTCAGTTTGTTCTCTATAGTAAAGAGTTTCTTATGGTTTGTCTCCCTCTTAAGAAACCTTAAGAAAAACATTTCAACTTTCCAGACCTCAGCTTCCTCTTCTGTGAAATGACCGGATTAGTAGTAAATTTCTGGGGTTGAAACTATGTGACTGGTTGTACCCTTCAATGTGTTTCACCATTATACAAGGAAGAGCTATGTCCAAAGAACCAGTTTTGTGTTTTTTGTTTTGGTTTGGTTTGGTTTGGTTTTTGTGTAGCATTCTGGCACATTTGAGAACTTTTCTGCACAATCTGCGGAGTGTTTCTCAGGAAGAGCTGTCCCAGAACAGGCATCATTTTGTACATAAGCCAGAGCTGCTGAAGCGATGGCTCAGCCACTACACCTCACAATAGACCTCTGATTAGCACCGGGGAGTCATGAGCAGGAGTTGAGTCAGCTGTACTTCCTGCTAAATACAGGACTGGGTCGTGCCTGAGCCTGACGGGACCCCCTCCCATTGACTTCAGAGAAGTAACCTCACTAGGAGATATGCACCAGGCAGCTGTGTGGTTGATCACAGGCTGTATCCCAGAGTCAGAAGACAGCATAGTGAAAGGAATTTTCTGATTTTCAATCCTGTGCCCTCTTGTCAGATGGCGTGTTCAATTTTGGGTTCAGACAGCATGGCTTCTAGAAAGGGAATATCACGCATGACTGTTCCAGGGACCTGCTCATCCCCTTGAAAACTAACTGTGCTCACAAGAATATCTTTTAGGATAGTAAGATGAGGAAAGAAGACCATGGAAGTCTTTCCACACACCCAACAAAGGAATAATAAGACAAATGGAATTAAGCATGGACACTGAGCCCTAATTTGAGCCAAATTATCCATGTGAATGAATGCTGGCTCTGCCATTTCATAGCCATAGGATCTTGGGCAAATTGCTAAACCTTTCTGTGCCTCCATTTACTTATCTGCAGGATGGGAATAATTATCTACTTGGTGAGTTATTGTGGGGATATAATTAGTTACTGTGTATAGAGAGATTAGAATAGGGTCTGGCACAAGTTAGCTTTTATGCTTGTTACAGTTCTTATCGGAATACAAGTTATGGGACGCTTGGGTGGCTCCGTGGTTGAGCGTCTGCCTTTGGCTCAGGTCGTGATCTGGGGATCCCAGATCGAGTCCCTCATCAGGCTCCCTGCAGAGGGCCTGCTTCTCCCTCTGCCTATATCACTGCCTCTCACTCTGTGTCTCTCATGAATAAATAAAATATTCAGAAAAAAAAAAAGGAATACAAGTTATGAGGCACACATCAAACTGTTTTTCCTAAATAAAATGACCATTTGTTGGGTGTCTGGATGGCTTAGTTGGTTAAGTGTCTGCCTTCAGTTCAGGTCATGATCTCAGGGTCCTGGGATCAAGTCTCACATCCGGCTCCCTGCTCAGTGGGGAGCCTGTGTCTCCCTATCCCTCTTTCTCTCCCCCCTGCTCATGTGCTCTCTCGTCCTCTCTCTATCTCTCTCTCTCTTGCTCACTTTCTCATAAATAAATAAAATCTTTTAAAAATTAAAAAAAAATTTAAAATAAAACGACCATTTGTTTCAGCAAAATATATTAAATATGAGTTTATTCTCTGGCTTATTTGAAATAATAGGCTTTGCCACATCCTAAGTATCAAAATCTATTCCTGAACTTTCTATTCTGTCATGTTTATTTGAAGGTCTACTCTTGAACCAGTAGCATGCTGTTTATATTATTAAAATAGGTTTTCATAATTTGTATAGTTCTTCCCTTTATTTTAGTTCTAAATTATCTTAGTCATTTGCCTTTACTATTTTTCTCTTTTTCTTTTAAAGATTTTACTTATTCACTTGAGAGAAAGAGCGAGAGAACACAATATATGTGAGGAGGGGAAGGATCAGAGGGTGAGAGAGAATCGCAAGCACACTCCCTGCTGAACATGGAGCCTGGCTCAGGCCTCCATTCCATGACTCTGAGATCATGATCTGAGCCAAAACCAAGAGTGAGATGCTCAACCAACTGCACCACCCAGGTGTTCTGCCCTTATTATTTTTCTAATAGTACAGAAAAGAAAACTACAAATCAATTTCACATATGAATATTGATGCAAACACTTGCAATAATATAATAGCAAAAACCTCAAATATTATTAGAATTTCTTTAACCTGAAAAAATTTTTTAAATAATATTTGATATCCATTATATTCCAGGTAATTATGTATTTTCCAGCTACTCAAATTTTTCTTTTAGTTATCTAAGTATGCATTAAAAATTTTTAATAATGAATCTTCTACCTTTATTGTTAAATTGATTTATTGTTGGTTTTGTCATTATAGTTTAATTGGCATTTGTTTCCCTGTCGTACATTCTAACTAGTTATTGCCCATGTATAGGGAAGTTGTCCACTAATGCTATGTATTTATATTTTAATTAAGTGAGTCTCTCTTTTCTTAATTCTAGTATGTTTTCCTTCTTTATTTTCTGCCCTTGAGCTTTCTAGATAATCATATTATTCATAAATAATGAAAAATTGGTGTCCAAATTCTAGCTTGTCTATTGCCATCATTCCTGACTAGCCAATCCAAGAAATGGTAAATAGTAAATAATATTAATCCTCCCAGTCATCTTTCTTCTTTCCCTGACTTAATGATTATGTGCCTATATTGTTTCACCATTAAAGATGGTGGTTGTGTTGAGATATACTTGATAAACTATGCGATATAAATATTTTTCAAAATTTACCTAATGCAACAATTAAAAAAATAAGTACAGGGGTTAAGTTTCTAAATGCCGTTTTATTGTCTGATAATTTTCTCCTTTTTAATCTACTTATGAAATGTGATATATTTGCATACATTAAATGATCATGATATTCTGATAAGAAAAAGATTATGACATCCTATTATTTTGTGATATTGATGAATGAGATGTATTAATTTTAACTTGGAAATTTTTACATTCATGATAATATTTATCACTGAACTTTAAATAAGTTTATGCTGGCTAGTCTACGGCCATACCACCCTGAACGCACCCGATCTCGTCTGATCTCGGAAGCTAAGCAGGGTCGGGCCTGGTTAGTACTTCGATGGGAGACCGCCTGGGAATACTGGGTGCTGTAGGCTTTAAAAAAAAAAAAAAACATTATGCTGGCTATCTCAGACTTATAATTCACTTCTGTGAGAGAATCATGAATGGATTTTTTAAAGATTCTTTTCTCTCTCTTCATGCTCTTGATCACTTTGTATAGCAAAGTAGTGAATTATTTTTGAAAATATTTTAAGAAAGAACCAGTAACATTATATGGGGCCAGAGCCTTTGTGGAGATAATTCTTTTCTTACAATATTTAAATCTTTCTCCAGTATCATTGGTCTATTTCTTGAGTTAATTTTGGTACTTTATAGTTTTTATTTTGTTATTTTTTTTAAATTTATGATAGTCATACAGAGAGAGAGAGAGAGAGGCAGAGACACAGGCAGAGGGAGAAGCAGGCTCCATGCACCGGGAGCCTGATGTGGGATTCGATCCTGGGTCTCCAGGATCGCGCCCTGGGCCAAAAGCAGGCACCAAACCGCTGCGCCACTCAGGGATCCCGGTACTTTATAGTTTTTAAAGGATCTTTTCAAATACATAATATTTTGTTATAATCATAACTGTCATTCCACCAATACTACATTATTTTGGTTTCACATTTGCTACATTTGTGTTTTGCCTTTCTTTAATGGCACAGATATGTCTACCACCCCCACCCCAACTTAAAACAAGAAAATCCTTTGATTTATTTACGTTCTTTTTGCCTCTTTCCTTTTCAATAATTTCTGCTTTTATTTCAGCTTTCTCAGGTTTCCTTATATTCTGTTGGTATTACTTTTCTAGTGTAAATCATTTAACACTAAGAATTTGTCTCTGAGTATAGCTCTTGTCTCATGATATAGGTATGATTTGTAATATTCTTGTCATCTTCTTGATACCTCACATTTTTTTCCTTTGGCCCTGATTACATAGATACAACTTATTCCAAATTGTCAGGTTGTATTGAAAAGTATAACTGAAACGTGACATAAAGTATAAGCTGGAGTAATCATTTTGCACATTTGTAAGCTGGTGAGTGGAGAAAACAGTTTCTCAAAGAGATAAAAGGAATAGAATCAGAAATCTACAAAAAAAAAAAAAAATTCCAAGTGTCTCTGATGTAATAGAACCAGAGACTATTTAAGAGCCATCAGAGTAAACCACAACAGATTAGACCTTGTCCTTTTGACCTCTCCACCACTTCATCTCTCAACACTTCCAGGCCATACCAATAATTAAATATTCCACAATGTTAATAAAATCAAGAATGACTCCCATTTATTAACTGCTTATTCTTGACTTTAAGGTTATATAATTTGTAAAATGACACAAAGCAAGTACATGGCCAGGCCAGGATTAAAAACCCGATTGGGTTAACTCTCACCAGTGCTTTAAACCAGTAAACGTGGATGTCTCCCTAAGACTCGGATTCAGATTCCAATGCTCCCTGAAGAGCGATGTTTGGTTGATGAAATGTCTAGTTATGTAAACATAAATGCTAGGTGTAGTCAACTAAAGAGTTGAAATTGCTGTTCAGGCTTCTATTAACGCCCACGAGGTCCAGGAAAAAACAACTCTCAAATCAGCTATTTACACACTACAGATGGACAGGGGCAGGGGAAAAAGATGTATTTTCATCAACAAGAAAATGGATGCATACAAAAAACTTCTTAAAAAATTTCTGACTCATCATGTCTTTCAAAATCCTCTCTATATACCTAGTTGCATTCCAGTATGTTGACAGTAATTTTCACATTTTCAATGACTTTTTGCCTCAACAGTACAGATAATACAAATTTTACTTATATAAGCAAAATTACCTCTATCATGACTTCAACTGTAATAACCCGCCAGCAGTGAATATTAACTAAACATTTTACTCCACCACCTCCCACGGTTGCTGCTTACCTCAAAGCAAAGGATTAGCCACAAGACTTGCTGTGTGAATTCTTGCCTTATGATGCATTTGATATATTTCAAAACCCTTTCACATAACAGCTTATAAATGCATCTTCTGACAGCCGTCCTGCACACTCACCTATCATGTGAAAACCAATAATTAAAGAAAATAAAGAATGTAACATTGACCACATGACACTAGAGGTCAGGGCCTCAGGAAGTGGCAAGGACTCTGTTGACTCCAAGGTTTGTTTTTTATTTTCCATGATCAGTTCACATCTGAGGTATACACCGAGCTCGCTGCAGATTTTCATTCTGAAAAGTCAATGTCCAAGGGCATATTTTAAATTAATCAAATCTGTTTCAGAGAGATAAGCTAAATTAATTCTTTAAAAGGAGAATGTGAAATGCAAACTTATGTATTCATCCTTATATTTAGCTTCAAGAAGTAGCCTTACATAACCCCGAAGTGGATTTAAATGACTAAAACCCAATGTCAAGTTTGAAGCTGATATTAAGTCTCTTAAAAGAACACACTGCTATAATTTTCCAAAGTCATAGATTGCACTCAATATGTTTCTAATTGTTTCATGCATTCATGTAATAATTTAAATTATGAGAGTGATGTTAAATCAATAAACATGTAATAAACACCCATATGTACTATGGATATATAAAAGGGATATAGGATATAGTTTGTCTACCTCTTGAGTAAAGTCTTGCTGAAGATGAAAGACTTAGCCACATGGAAACAGATAAAAGAAAATTATATAGAAATGATTCAAAATTCATAGTTTCTGAAGGTTCTAATAGACCCTTACAATCTCTGAGACATCTGCTTGCCTCTGCCCCCCCCTTTTTTTTGGTCATGGCCTGAAGCCTTGATCCTTTTGATCTAACTACAGCCTACAGAAACCTTAAATTGAGGCACATTTTCATTGCCAAATGGGAGACTTCAATTATCCCTTGAACCTAGTTTTACTAAAAGATGAACACACAAGCCTAAGAAGTCTATAAAAAAGAAGAGCGTCCAGGTGGCTCAGTCAGTTGGGTGTCCTACTCTTGATTTCAGCTCAGGTCATGATCTCTTAGGGTCATGAGATCGAGCCCCACCCCCACCCCTTCACTGGGCTCCCTGCTGAACAGAGAATCTCCTTGAGATTCTCCCTCCCTCGCCCTCTGCACCTACCCTGCCCCAATAAATAAGTAAATAATCTCTAAAAAAGAGAAGTATCTGGAGTCATTTCAATTGGTAGCAAACTTCCTTCAGCAAATACCCTAAAATATTTAGCTATCCATTGATTTATTAACCACTGGGAACTTGAGGGTTTCTAGGCTTTAGAAACCTCAGGCTTCTGATAATGTTGTCTCAGTGCCCACCGAAGTATTTAGCACATGCTGGACTTTTAATATTCTCTGCTTACTTGAAAAAAAAAATAAATGAATGAAAAGTGTCTTTTTTGATAGCAGTGCTAAAATATAGAACAAGTTACTACAGTCTAAGTTTGGATAAAGTATCTTTTGATTCTTCTAAGTAAGCAAAAGACTACATTTAAGGCTATAATCCATAAAGTTATTTCCAATGTTTGCCTTTGATAGTGGGTTGTACCATAGATCAACAAATTCTTGTATATCAGAAAAATTATGAAGAAAGATTGCTGTCTACTTTGGGCTTTTTATGTACAATATGGAGATTAGATAATTTTTGCAAATGTAGTAAGATTCCAACTGGTGAAAAAAATCTCCTAATTCAGGTAAAGAAAGGCTATTACTTCTGGCCTTTCCCTCTGGTTTCCAGGTATTATCACTCCTATTGAAGTTTTCGTGTCCAGAGCTACAAACTCTCATCTTTCAAATTTAGGGTTAGCAATGAAATAGATGGCTTTATAAAATATAAAAATATAAAATGCCACTGGTATATTCCAATATTTTTGTTTTTTTATAGTAACAGTAGTCCCTGATAAGAGAGCTCTCTGTGACCCACAAAATAAAGTGACTTTTTAGAGTCTGAAACAAAACTAACTTCTAGTTGATCAAGTGAAATTAAAAGATCAATTAATGGGGGCGCCTGGGTGGCTCAGTGGTTGAGTGTCTGCTTTTGGCTTAGGTAGTGATCCCAGGCTCCTGGGATCGAGTCCCACATCAGGTTCCCTTAAGGGAGCCTGCTTCTCCCTCTGCCTGTGTCTCTGCCTCTCTCTGTGTGTCTCTCATAAATAAATAAATGAAATCTTTAAAAAAATCAATTAATGATCACAGATATTCCACAGTCTGAACATTTGTCTCCCCCAAATTTATAAGTTGAAACCTAATTCCCAATGTGACTATATTTGGAGATGGTGCCTTTGAGAGGTGATTAGGTCATAAAGGTAGAGCTCTCATGAGTGAGGTTAGACTTCAGGGGCCCCTTGCTTCTTCTGTCATGTGATGACACAGTGAGAAGATAGTTTTCACCAGATACTGCATCTGCTGGAGCCTTGATCTGGGACATTCCACTTTCCAGAACTGTGAGAAATAAGTATTTCACATTTAAGCCACGCAGAACAGAATCTATGGTATTTGTTAGAACTGCCTGAACAAACTAAGACAAGATAATGTAAAGATTCCCAAAGCAATGAGGTAAGTATACATAATCCCTCCTTGATTACACAATACATCAAAAGCTAATTTTTCTGTTGCTACATCTCAGCAGTCAGCATGGGCTCCCCCTCCATAACCATAATGGCCATTACTAGTGAACGCTCAGCAGCTCCACTGTGGATGATCCCATACCACAGGCAAAAATTGTAAGCAATTGCCACCTGGAAGCCTGGACATACTAAAAGCATGTCATTATAGCAATCATTTTCATGGAGGTTGCTATGGTTTCTGTGCTACACTATTTCCTTTCTCTATAGTTGGATGATTTGAGTTAATCAATGGCAAGCCACAGTATAATCATTTTCTCTTCAGAGAACACAAGAAAAAAGAACCAAGCCTGGAGTCTCCTGCACAATGTCACTGCTGACAGTTACTTTTTTGGCTGCAAGAGAAGGGCATGTTCTTATTCTAAATGAAGAGCATAAAAGGAGAGCTAGGAGAAAATGGAAATCACTTTCCAATCCAGGCTAGCCTTTTGAGAAGCACCAGAAAAGCTGTTCTCCCAAATGATCTTTCTAATATTTTTTTAAAGATTTATTTATTTATTTATTCATGAGAGACAGAGAGAAATAGAGGCAGAGACACAGGCAAAGGGAGAAGCAGGCCCCATGCAGGGAGCCCAACATGGGACTCGATCCTGGGTCTCCAGGATCACACCCTGGGCTGAAGGCGGCACTAAACCACTGAGCCACCCAGGCTGCCCATAATATTTTTTTATTATTAAGATGACCATCCAGGAGGATGTGAGGAAGAAGTAGTCTCTCCTCACAAAAAATCTTGGAATTTCCTTATTGCCTCTACAAGGTATTTGGACAGTAAGAAGCCACAGTGAGGCTTAGTGTTGCTCTACCTAGAGTCAACTGCTGCTTCAGGGTTTTATACTTTATTGGGTATTAGAGAAAAAGCCGCTACTCCACATAGTGACACACACAAATAAAATATTGGAAATAATTCTATTAAAAGAAGCAGAGAAAGAAAGAATCATCACAAGTAAAACCACAAAAGAGACTTAGGAAATTATTCAGAAACGTGAGTATTCAAAAATTAGCACAAAATTTCCTTTCTAGGCCCAAGAGTCAGTTGGATAAAATTTAAGTTTGTCACGCTCATTAGATTGCAGGTGTGTTTAATAAATTTAAAATTTCAGAGAGACGTTGGCAAGAGGACCGACAAGACACAAATTTCTGTCATCTTCATACAGAGCCCATTCCATTCTCTCCCCCCTCAGACAGTGGAAAGGGCATGCAAAAGTCACAGGATGGGGCTCCTAGGTGGCTCAGTGGTTGAGCATCTGCCTTTGGTTCAGGTCATGATCTCAAGGTCAAGTCCCACATCAGGCTCCCCATAGGGAGCCTGCTTTTCCCTCTGCCTGTGTGTCTTTGACTCTTTCTCTGGGTCTCTCATGAATAAATAAATAAAATCTTACAAAAAAAAAAAAAAAAAAAGAAAAGAAAGAAAGAAAGTCAGTCACAGGATATGGGATCTTTTCAAAGTTGTTCCACTCTTCTAGATTGCAGTGTCAGAGTGGATGAGTGCTGGGAATTATGAAGATGGAAAGCAAGGTTCACATTTTGAGGAACTTTGCTTTTGCATGATGAACGATTTAGAAAATATTTCTAATTGTGAAAAACACAGAAACATAAAGCTTAGTCAATTTCCATTTTACATTTTGTAAGAAGCAGTCAAGGCCAGAGTTCTGTGGTCACATCACTCCCAAAGGTTCTTATTTGAAAGGATGTGTTTAATTAAATCTGTAGGAGTTTACTTCATCTTTTTTTTTTAAAGGTTCACATTTGAAAACAGGCCCATTTTGAGATAAACGTAGCTCTCCACAAAAGGGCTGTGTTCCTTGCCTAGGTGAAGAGAAATTCAGAGCCTTGGCAGACACTATGAGACCCATAAGAGAAACAACAGATTTACAGTTTCGAAAGACAATGTGGATTTAGTGTGAATATTAATTATTTTCTCCTTAATTTCTCTTATATTATTATTTTTTTAATGATTGTATTTATTTATTTGAGATAGAGAGAGAGCAAGAGAGAGGGAGAAGCAGACTTCCTGCTGAGCAGGGAACACCATACAGGACTGAATCCCTGACCGGGATCATGACATGAGGTGAAGGCAGACCCTTAACCAAATGAGCCACTCAGGTTCTCCTAATTTCCCTTAGTTTAAAACAAAGATAAGATATAGATTGAAAATTTTATTACTTTAGGAAAGTGTATTAATCTATTAGGAATCAAGGCTGCCTTTGGCTTTAGTTATTACCATTACATCCAAAAACCTACAACAGTTTTACTTCCGGTTTGCAAATAAGGTATGAATCCTTGATTTATATGAGAAAATGAGATTTTCTCCTTCTTTAGCTCATCAGACAGGCTGAGAACTCGTTAGACTTTGCATAAGTGAGTTTCTTCTGTTCACAATATTTTACATCCTTTGAGCACTAGAACCATACAACTTTTCCAATTGAGATTCCCTTCAAAAGTGCACAGAGTTCTTGACTAGAACATGTAATCTGTTCATTTTGAGGTCTGCACTCTTTGAACACTTTTAATGAAAACACACAGTATGCATCAGAAGTTCAAGTTCACTTGTGAAATTCAAATTTAAGGATTTTTTTTCTGTGCTAAGTCAGCTGTCATGTGTTCTTTTCAAATGCATGCACACTCAATTTCTCCTAAAGGAATGTAAGATGGTGAATGTTGTTCACACTTCTGCTTGGGTTTGGAGGGGTTTTCTGGGTTTTTTTTTGCAGTCTCTCTATGACTACTTCTTTTATATTTACTTTTGTGGTTTGCTTATAAGAAAATACTTAATTATCAGAATATTTGGAAAATATTTAAAAAGTTTTTAAATGAACACTAAAAGCTACCTAGAATCACACCACTTAGCAATCACTCAGGTTAACATGTGGTATATTTCCTTTACAATTTTATACACACACACATACATATATCCAAAATACACATATATACAACAAACTCTATTAATGACTGTATATATAAACTATATATATAACTATATATATCCCCTTTTCTCACTTATTTAATAGTATGAACATTTACCCATATCATTAAATATCCTCTTAGATATGTTTTTAACAGCCACTTAATATTCCAACATGTGATTGTGCCAAAATTTAATCATTTCCCATTTGTAACATTTAAAAAATACCTTTTTTTTCTATTATTGTAAATAAATGCTCTACTGAACATCCTGATACACAAATATCTAGTCATATCTCTAATCCACTCACTAATAAAAGTTATAATAAATGGTATTAAAGAATCAAAAGAAAGAACGTTATGGAGACTCTTTTTACATTCATCTGTATAATCTTGCTGTATCCATTTTGAGAGATGTTATAATTATCAATCTCACCAACAGTTTGTGAATGCCCCCTCAACCCATTTTCATTAGCAATGAGTAGTATCATTTAAACATTTTTACATCTTGACTTTTGAAAAATCTATCTAACTGGCATTGAAATGTCCATTTCTTGTACTATTGGCATAGTTGAACAGTCTTTGCAATTTTTTTAAAGATTTAATTTATTTGAGAGAGACAGAGAGCGCACAAGCGGGGGCGGGGGTAGAGCAGAGAGACAAGCAGACTCTTTGCTAAGTGGGGAGCCCAACACAGGGCTTACTGAGATCATGACCTGAGCTAGAAATCAAGAGTCAGCTACTTAACCACCCCTCTTCACAATTTTATTAATTATTTTTATCTTTTTCCTTTGTGAATTATTGGTCCATAACTTTTCACTTTTTGTTGTTTGACTGTATTCTTACTATAGAAGACTTTCTAGTAAGGATATTAATCCCTAGTCTGTCATAGTTATTGCAACTATTTTATTCTTATTTGACATTAATCTTTTGGTTTCTAAGAATATTGATGTAAATGATTTCACATTTTATACCATCAGTTTCAAAAAGTTTCTTTGTGATTTCTCTAATCACTTTTATGTTTAGAAAGCTTTTTCACATGCCAATATCTACTAGATTTTAAGTCTTACATGATTTCATTTTATATCTTTCTCTTGAATACAGCTAGACTTCTTTATTTTAAGATGAAAATAAAATATAGAATCTAATTTACTGACTAAATAGCTTACTAATATAATGGTCTCAACACTATGTCTTGACTATTCCTTTCTTTATCCATTGAGTTATATTATTTTAATCATATATGTTTTTTATATCTTGAGATTTCTTTCTGTGCAAAGTGTTATGCTATGCTGATCTATGTCCTTATAAATCCACTCATTTAACAGATTATTCTGCAGGTCTGTTACGTGCCAGGTATCATTTTTGGCAATGGAGATAGAGTAGAAGTAACACACACACGAACTCCTCCCCTTTTGGAGCTTACATTCTGGCATGGGGAAGAGATTAACAAATACAAGATGGATAAGTAAAATATATACTGTGCTAGGTAGTAATGAGTGCTATGTGGAGAAAAATAAAGCAAAGAGAAAGGACAGGAGGCTTGTGTGTGAAGGAAGATTAGCAATTACTAGCTCACTAGCAGACATCCCGTTGTAACTCCCTCCCCAGCTGAAGGACATAAAATATCTTGAAACAGGAAAGACTCATGTCTTGGGTGATATCAGAGAATATTCTAGTGGTGAGGGCAGTACCCAGACTAGTTCTATGGTAAAATAAGATTGATTTGTACACTAACATACTATTTTATCCCTATTTGATGTTATAAGCAGGTAGAATTTTTCCCCTAGGATTGACTATGCAACCACTGCAGGAGCTTCTGGATTTTATTACCTCCTTGCACAGAGCCCTATAAACAGCTCTTGGCTGATAAAAAATAAAAATAAAAAATAAATAAAATAAATAAAAAAGAAAAAGAAAAAGAAAAAAGCTGCTTGGTTTATGGATAGGGGTTCCCAGGTAATCAGACAACATCCTGTTTGGAAGGCTGCCACTCGGATCAATGAAGGCAAAAATAAGCTCCAAGGGGTGACTTGCATGATGTTTTCTCTATGTTTGGGTTTTTAATCGACTCATGGACAGTAGTCAATGGCCTATCCATATGTTTAGGCAGAATGGGAGGGAAAACCTGACCTACTAAAGGATGCCTATGTGAGAAACAGCTCTATGGAGGTCACTATGGGAATTTGACTAAATTAACACATGTTGATGCCCATCTGAAGAACCTCCTTTCGGGAAAGAAAGTAATTTGAGCTGGCGAGTGGATGTTTCATTGTACTCAACTGAGATGGTCACCTGGATCCATGAAATGGCAGGATATTGAAGGGTTGTAGCAATGCAGAGATGAGTTGCTACAATGGAGTGAATATTTGTGTCCTGCTACAATTCATGTGCTGAAATCCTAACCCCCAGTGTAATCTGCTTAAGAGGTGGAGCCTTTGGAAGGTGATTAGGCCACAAGGGTGGAATACTCATAAATGGGATTAGTGCCTTCATAAGAGGGACCTCACAGAGCCCTCTCATCTCTTTCTGCCACATGAGGACACATGAGAAGCTGACAGTCTGCAGCCTGGAAGAGGTCCTCACCAGCACCCTGATGTTGGACTTCCAGCCTCCAGAACTATGAAAAATACATTTCTGGTATATATAAGCCACTCAGTCTATGGTACTTTGTGACAGGAGCCTGAACTAAGATAGTTGAATCTAGACATATTCTTCTTATACTCTGACTCACAAAATAAGTGTCCTGTTTACCAACAAGAGTCAGAGCCTGCAAATGACCTGGGGTAGATTTCCAGAGGGGGAAGTTGCTGCACAGAGCTGCCAGATTGATGTGATGTCAACTACCAGTGAGTTCTGACGGAAACAGATACTTACTCTGGACTGGACTTCATAGACCTGGTGGTAGGTGGAGGGGCTCAGGGTACCATAAGAGAACTGGATCTAAAGATACTGTACCAATTAAGACTTCTGAGTTACACTACCTTGGCCCGAGGAATTCACTTTCATCCTCTTTTCTCAGAAAAGAACAAAAATAAGGGTTGGTAGTTTCTGTCTGTTTCATCCAGCTGGGAAGAGCATAGAGGAAAATTCTGGAAAGAAAAGGTAATATATGTCATCTGACACTCTTGTCAAGATGCTTATAGACATGGGGCACCAGGACCCAAATTCCCTAGTGAGTCTTCCTACAGCCATGGCTGCCCCTGCTGCCACCGGTGGTCCTGGGGCAACCTTATCCCTGAACAAATTGCTTCCAAAGGGATGTGTGCCGAAAACTGAGAAGGAGCTAGAAGATGCTGGTCCTTCTTGTTGTCCTTGAGACTGAGAAGGTGCAAGTAGAGTGGCACAGCTACCTCCAGGTCTCACATGGGGCTGTGAGGAGGAATGTCAAGGTCTCTACCTTCAATTCCTGGAAAGATCTAGACTGCTGCTGCTATATTTGACCTGCCTTTGTGGGAGAAGTTAAAAAGCCAAAAGGTTGGAACTGCTCATTATTTAGATTTTTTTTTAAACTGTGGATTTTGTTTAAAAAGACTTCAGTTTTTGTTTTTTGTTTTTTGTGTTTTTTTTTTTTTAACTATGTAAACCTAGTGGAGAGAATTCTCTCCACATTTTCTCATGGGAGAGATTCCCAGCTTGCAACTGTGACCTCGACACAATCCTGACTTACTTCTATCTTCACTCCAAAACCAGAATGTAGCCTGCAGATGGTTACTCCGACTCTGGCCCTTTCACTCAACTACTCCTCAAAGGAAGACCTTCTCACTGTCCCATTGTGGGGAGGAACTAATGACATTGGAAGGATGTACCCTTGATCATTAATGACCATTTTGTTTTGTTTTGAAAAATGGAGATGTTGGGGAAGAACACACACACAATATGAAATACAAAATACAATACAGCTGTAGTATAAAAAAAACAAATCCCCAGGGAAAGCACATGGATTATTGGACCACTAAGAACAATTTCCACCACCCCATGAGTTGTTTCAGTGGGAGGAGTGACAAGAGGACTAGAAACTGTCTTTAGTCACCCACAAGTGACCTGCAGAAAACCCAATGCTTGACCATGATTTGATTAGGGGTAATCAAATATTGCTAATTGATTCACTTAAAGTATTTATATTTTATTAAATGAACATATATTCATTTAAAATGTTTATATTTATATAAAATATTCATATACACAATACTTGCAAAAAATATATGAATTAACTAATCAATGACAACTGAAAAAAATTCTCAAAGTTTGCTAAATTACTTTCCAAACAGTTGTTGAAGCTCATAGGACATGGCACAAGTTGTAACTCTCCATAAAGCACTGCATTATCCTTTAAAGTCCAATTATCATTAAGTACAATCGCAGAGTTGAATACTATTTTAAAAGTTTCTTGATTTGTAAGTTTAATTTGGTTTCTACATCTAAGATTGGTCTTTCACAGGAAACATTTGCTAAAAAGAATTATAGTTATTACAATCTATGGTGAGAAAAGCAACACAATTTTTTAATCTTTTAATAATTTGTGGCTTTTTTTTTTACTTTTTATGCATGAAAAATCAGTCAATATGGGGGCACCTGGGTTGTATAGTCGGTAGGACATCCAACTCATAGTTTGCACTCAGGTCATGGTCTCAAGGTCCTGGGATCGAGCCCTGTGTCAGGTTCTGCACTTGACACTGAGTCTGCTTGAGGTTCCCCCTCTCCTTCTCTCTCTACCCTTCCACATCCACTCCTACACATCCATGCGTGTTTTCTCTCTTTCAAATAAATAAGTAAATCCTTAAAAATAATAAGGAAAAGAAAAAGCAGTCAATATGTTGTTACTGGAATACTCCGGACACCCTAGACTAGTTTCAGGTGATGCACAAGACCAGATCCTGCAGCTCTGATGGGAAATTATACCAAACCCACTAAACTAGTAACTTGTTATACTGATCACTTTTCTTGGAAGCATTCACTTTCCAGCCTTTAGCGAGAAGTGTGTTTTACCTTCCTTCAAGCTCTTTAGTTGTTCCAGGACGCTTGCTCCTTTGCTTCTAAATGCCTTATCTTAGACCTCATCGCTACTCATTCTTAACTGTACCGTCTTACACAAATACAATGCAAGTTGCACGTGCAACTTTAAATTTTTTAGTAGCCATATTAAAAAGAAACAGAAAGGGATCCCTGGGTGGCGCAGCGGTTTGGCGCCTGCCTTTGGCCCAGGGCGCGATCCTGGAGACCCGGGATCGAATCCCACGTCGGGCTCCCAGTGCATGGAGCCTGCTTCTCCCTCTGCCTGTGTCTCTGCCTCTCTCGCTCTCACTGTGTGCCTATCATAAATAAAAAAAAATAATAATAATAAAAAAAATAAAAAGAAACAGAAAGATTGAGGTGAAATCATTTTTCATAATATATTTTTGTAACCAATATATCCAAAATGTATCATTTCAATATTTAATCAATATAAAAATTACCAAGATAGTTCACATTCTTTTTTTTTGTTTTCATACTAAGTCTTCAAACTCTGGTATATATTTTACACTTAAAGCACGTCTTAATTTAGACTATTCTTATTTCAAGTGCTCAAAAGCCACACATGCTTCATGGCCACTCTACCGCACAGTGCAGGTCTGTAACTCCATTCTAGGTGATCTCATCTGTTACTATAAACTCCCAAATCTTTGTCTTAAGCATAGATATTTCTTTTGAGCTCCAAACTTACATGTAGGATGGCCAAAGAAACATGCCATACAGACCCCTGGAATTTTTAAAAAGTTAATGTAAATATGATATCATTTATGCTGTTCAATGATATTTTAGTTTCCCTCTTTCTGGCACATGGTAGGATTGTACGTTCCTGCACCTTTGAGCTTAGGTGTAGATATGTGACTTTCTTGGGCTAATGAAATTTGAGCCAAAGAAACGTGTGTCATTTCAAGACAAAAGCTTTTAAGGATCAGGGCTGATATACAATGATCCTTTGCTCTGAAATAGACCATAGATGCGGGGAGGGTGAGGTCTCCAACCAGCAACATCATTAGCATGGAGCAGAGTCCCCAGGTGTCACTGTTAGTATGCACTGTGATCGAGAAATAAAGCTCAACTTTAAAGTCAGTGAAATCTTAATAATCAATTAATTAATTAAGTCAGTGAAATTTAAGAATCCTATGGTGCTGCGGCATAACCTAATCTACACTGATTAATACAGTTAGCAACATTACATCTAGACCTAGTGATCTATGACTTCACTTTTGACAACTGAGTGACCACACAGGGGAACAAAAGTAAAGTCCACTGACAATACAATTTGCCAAATAAGGTACTAAAGTGTCATCAGAAAAAAACATGAATTGGGGGGTGGGGGAAACTCTCTTCAAGGAAATCAAGAAGAAAACTAGCCTGTCTTACAGTTACTGTGGTAGAGAGAGGTGAAATCTCAAATAATTCAGTTTTCACTTGAAATTCACAATCCTTGAGCCAGTTGCTGTGTGGTAGTACTTAGCTCTACCCAAACCTTACTGAGCGCTCCTCTAGCTTGCCTGGAGCTATGATCTTGAAAACTACGTTTCCCAGATTGTCTTGCCACTTGGTTAATGATTGAGTTCTACCAAAAGAAAGTGCTGGTAGAAGATTGAAAGATAGGAAAAAAGAAGTTGTTTTTCTCCTGGCTTGAGCCGTAATAGTGTGTGGCTTCAGGAAACTTCATGATGTACTTCAGGAAGAAAAGGAAGAATCCCAGCGTGAAAGTCAGAAGCAACAAGAGAAAAGAAAATGGTAAACAAATGGATAAATATTTTTAAAAGATTTTTCTTTATTCATTTGAGAGAGAGAGAGAGAGAATGAGAGAGAGTACAAGTAGTGGGAAGTCAGAGGCAGAGAGAGAAGCAGACTCCCCATCGAGCAGGGAGCCTGACTCAGGGCTTGATCCCAGGACTCCAGGATCATGACCTGAGCCAAAGGCAGACGCTTAACCAACTGAGTCACCCAGGCACCCCAACAAGTGGATAAATATTGATTATAAGACAATAATAATGTTGAATTTGTTTTGTAAGATAAAACTGAAATATGTAAAAGCAATAATATAGAAGTTGGATGTAGGCTAATAGATGTTGGGGTTTTTTTTAATATTTTATTTATTTATTCATGAGAGATACAGAGAGAAAGAGAGAGAGAGAGACAGAGACACAGGCCGAGGGAGAAGAAGGCTCCATGCAGGGAGCCTGATGTGGGACTCAATCCCAGGTCTCCAGGATCACACCCTGGGCTGAAGGCGGTGCTAAACCACTGAGCCACCCGGGCTGCATTATAAAGTCTGCATGGTTTAGAGGAAGTTAAAGAAAAAGACACTGATTACTTTTAGAGTTAGGGTACATGTTAAAATTTCCAAGGTAACCATTAGCAAAGAAGAAAAGGATTTCATAATTTCCAACCTAGTAAGAGAAAAAGTTGGAGTGAGATAAACAACGATAAAATCATTTTTTAACAAAGCAGAGTGGGCACATTATGTTAAGCGAGATAAGTCAGAGAAAGACAAGTACTGTCATGATGTCACTTAAGTGTGGAAGCTAAAAAAGCCAAACTCTTAAAAACAGAGGGTCAAATACTGTTTACCAGGGTATAAACTATGTGGAGGAGGGTAAGATGGATTTATAGGGGTACAAACTTGCAACAAGTAATAAATAAGCCCTAGAGATCTAATGCATAGTATAATGAATAGAGACAAAAATATTCTCCTATTCTCATTAAACTTGTGAAGAGAGCATAACTTAATTATTCCAACCACTAAAAAGAAAGGATAATTATGTAATGTAATAGAGATGCTACCATGGCAATCATATTGCAACATCTAAATGTATCAGATAAACATGTTGTATACCTTAAATTTACAGAATATGTTATAGAACTTTAGGGCAAAAGTTCTATAACAATAAGGAGAATCACTAATAATGATAAATGATTACATTCACCAGGAAAACTAATAGTTCTAAACATGTATCACTTATTAACATAGGTTCAACATCCATTAAGCAAAAAAGGAAAATTCACATAATCTATTTCAGTAATGAATGATTAAGCAATTTAAAATTTAGTAAATATATAGAATATTTGAGCATATAATTGGCAAGCTTGAACCAATGAACATATATAAAACCTTTACACACAGTATTTGAAGTGCCTACTTGCTAAAATTGCTCATATATAGGCCACTATGTACGTTTCCATAAATTTAAAGAACTGATCTTGTACAGATCTTGTTTGAGAAACATAATGCAATTAAGCTAGAACTTGAGAACAAAGTGTAACCGGAGAAAATCCACACATTTGAGAATTTTAAAACTCATGCATTTTTAAAGGAGCTTAGAAAGAAACACATAGGGAAGAAACATTTAGGTATTATCATGTCTACGAACATTGTGTCAAACTTCCTCTCTTGTCCAAATAATACCATTCACCATGCAGAATAAATCATTATATGGCTATTTAACTTTGGACCTCTTTCAATAGAATCTGATTATCTCATTAAAAGCTGGGCCTCAAGGCTCATGGAGCATATGTGTGTGCATGCTCATATATCTTGTGTGTTTGTGTGTGCACATATGTGAGATCTATTCTAAATGAAAATTGTATACATATATGAAAAGAATTTTGTCAATATCTGTAAACTAGTATCAAAATTTGTGGAAGAAGAGAGCTTAAAGGTCACTTGGTTTTACTTTATTTCCTCTAATTTTCAAGCTTGGCTATTTCTATTAAGTGAAATCCGTTTCTGTCAAAGCTCTTCTGGCTAACATAGTGTGTCCCTACCAATGAAGACTATAATTTGACTTATGTGAACGGTGTAAATGAATAAAATATTAAAACAGATCCTGGCAAGAAACAGTGTGAAATGTTAAAGGATCTTATGGAACCAAAGAGAATACTCTCAAAGCAAGAGCGGTCCTCCGTGGTGACTGGTCAGCTGTGACACCCCTCTACGAGCACAAAAGAAGTTCGCCCGGGCACAAATCTGGGATGCTGACGTCCCCACAGACGTGCTGTGTCCGCTAGCCGAAGGGCTTGCACGAAGCATTAATGCCCTCATTTCAGATTGAAAAGTATAGACATCTGGCACTGTTATGCTCGACTGGTGCTAGCTTGTGGCAATATGAGCCGCCCAGGAATAAATTTAAGGACATTAGTAACCAAGACCAAAATGTGCCACTCTATTTCACTGACTTAAAATAACAGCTCCTGTTTTTCTAAAATGTAGCTGTCTTAATATTCTATTCTGTGCATTTCAATATCAGTTAAAGATACAGGAACGATAATAACATTTTAACAGCAGATTGATGTAAAACACGAAAGCAATGACTAAATAGAGAAATAAAGCAAATTTCATAAGTATTGTGAAATTTATAACCAAATAACTCATAAACCAGTTCTTTGTAATATGTGTCGATTTCCTAGCAAACCGAAAAAAAAAAGTGAATTCAGGAATTTTAAATGGATCATTTAAAAGACATATAAGGGCAGCCCGGATGGCTCAACGGTTTAGCGCCGCCTTCAGCCCAGGGCCTGATCCTGAAGACTCAGGATCGAGTCCCGCGTGGGGCTCCCTGCATGGGGCCTGCTTCTCCCTCTGCCTGTGTCTCCCTCTGCCTGTCTTTCCCTGTGTCTCTCATAAATAAATAAATAAATAAATAAATAAATAAATAAATAAATAAATAAAATCTTTTAAAAATAATAATAAAAATAAAAGACATATAAGGACATTTGAATTGGAGACAGAGCCATGCTTTGTGCAGGGGTTTCAGAATGCAAAATAAAAACCCTCTAATGAATATCTTGAGGGTCTCTGTGAGCAGATACCATCCTACCTGCCAGGAGATATAAAAAGACACAAAATATGATGAGTGTTTCCAAAGATCATACAATCCAGAAAAAGAAATTATTTATGCAGTGAAGGCTTGCACCAGGTTTAAATCAGCAAGAATGAGGATAAGACAGTGGATGCAAGAAATATTTTTTAGGCAGAATTCAAAAGACCTGGGGATTCATCTGATAGAGAAGAAGGTAAGTGTAATATACAGATTATGTATGACAGGTGACATCATTAACAGGATGAGGGCCAAGGAGGATCAAGTTTGGATGGAAGGCATGATGTTTGTGCTTTGGTGTTTAAATAGTTTAGTTCTTCCTACCGCAAGTAAAGTATCTGAAGTTTCAGGGGGGTGGGGCAGGGCGGGGAAGGGAGAGTTTCTAACAATGGCTAAGTAGTACAAAGATTAGGAGTAAGAGCAACTGTTTCTTAACTCTTCAGTAGCCCACCTGGTGAGAAAATAAAGAAGCTGCCTTCCCCCCATGCCTCTTCCCTCTTAAGCAAGGGGTGTGGGAATGGAGGAAGGCACTATAGTTACTGTGCCTCCAAAAAGGGAGCCATTGGACTGAATTCTGAACATTAATTTATCTAGTCTCTGATTATATTGGGGCATATCACACTAAATATTTGGTCAATAAATTTAGAGTTGAAAGTTTCTATTTTTTCTCATCTCCAGAAATTTAGAAAAAATATCTGAGCTCTGTCTTGGAAAAAAAATAGTTTAACTGAATATACAGCAGTCATGGGATGGTTAAAGGTACAATTTCAAATCAATGATGAAGCAAAAGGCTCAAATGATCAAATCCTACTGACTTGTTATACACTATACATAAAGTTATATGATCAAAAAGGCAGATGGTCTTTGCATGAAAAAACATACTTTGATTTGTTGTAGATGTCCATGTCAGTTACCAACTACTGATTACTAAAAATCAAGGATTATATCTTTTTTTTTTTTAAGATTTTATTTATTTATTCCTGAGAGACATAGAGAGAGAGAGAGAAACAGAGACACAGGCAGAGGGAGAAGCAGGCTCCATGCAGGGAGCCGGATGTGGGACTCAATTCCAGGACTCCAGGATCATGCCCTGGGCCAAAGGCAGGCGCTAAACCACTGAGCCACCCAGGGATCCCCTCAAGGATTATATCTGATAAAATTTATCTTCACAGAGCTTAGTCTAGAATCAGAGGCATGAGGACTTATAAACATTTGTGAATGAGAAATAGTTTGATAAGTCATATAATATCATAAAAGTTTTCCACTTCAAACTGAGATTTGAACAAATGTGATAAGTCATGAGGACAATAGGTTCTACTTACCTATTCTAAGTCACAACTTTGTCCACTTATACATTATCATCCGTAGTCTGAACTACAGTGGGCAAGTCCAAGAGAGAAATTCTGGGCCATGAAGTCACTATTCACATTCACTGTTTTAGCTTCCGGGCTCACATCTTTCATCCTTTTACAGTGTCCTGATTTTCAAAGTAGCAAGAGGGGGATCAAGTATTCTAAAACCCTTCCCCATTCATAGGTTGAGCAAGTGCCAGGGACTGACGGATTTCCATGTCAATCCAAAGTCATGATGAGATTTCTCTTGCTCCCCTTACCACAACCAAGCAACAGAAGAAAGCCCAAAATGTGAAGCTTCTCAAGCTTGAGACTATAGCCAAATTGCTCTGTTGTCCATTACCCTGTCTCTACAGGCGTGGAGATGAGTTTGGCCCAGTGTTTCCCCACTGGCAGAGATAGAAAGAGACATTTTTTTAAATGATGTATTTCTAATCACGAAGGATCCTGAGTTAAGATTTTGAGGGTTTTTGTGTATGTACATGTTCTGAAGTCAAAGAGCTTAATTTGAGCAAATTATAATCTGGAATGAGAAGTAAACTTATTCAATTATAAAGTCATCTATAATTACATCATTTTCATCTTGTCAATTCCATGAAATGTATACTACTTTTTAAAAAAATTGTCTCATGGGCCTGCATCTCATCAGAAAATATAAAAATAGTAAAAAAGAATATGTTTTCATATACTGGGCAACAGTTAACCTTCTATTCACTCTAAATCAAACGGATGAGCTACCCAAATTAAACGGTCAGCACTGCTTGTGCACTTCTCTCTGGAAAGATGCTCCAATGTTGGCCTTACATCCTGTTATGACTTTTGAGTTAACCGCATCTCTAACTGTGTTGCCTCTTAAGCCCAGTATATGAGGAAAGAAGAATATGAAGGAAACTAAAGAAATTGAATGTCCCAAATAGCAGGAATATGAAACTGGGTAAAGATTTAGTCAGGAAAGCCACTCCCTCTAAGATAGAGTGCTAGGTAGCATGGTCCATTCAAGAACCATGTGGGTATTGCCCACCAGTTCTTGACCATTGTGTTTGTGTCTCACTTTCCCCCCAAGTGGGGGCAGAATTTTGTTACCCCTTAATTTTAGATGCTTCTTCAAAAGCGCCTGCACAGGAGGAATACTTTAAAGAATTTCAGAAGCTGCCTTGACTCTCCAAATACCATGAGTTTTGTGAATAGTCCACAACTAAATCCATGGCCCTAGAAGTGGAAATTATGTCTTCAAGAGATTCTCAAAAGCATTGCTCAGAATGAAGACTTAGGAGTTTGGGATATATGTACAATTTTTTTTCTGGAAGAATGCATGCACACCAGTAAAGAGAATTAGCAAGAGCAGTAGTAAATGTGGTAGTAACACTAGTAGTAATATTGAACTTCCACTGAGCTCTCGCTCTGGACAGGCACTGTTGGAAACACTATTACTTTATTTGATCTCATAGCAACCCTGTGAAGTGTGAGCTGTTTTTATCACCATCTTACTGAGGCGCCAAGAGCTTAGGTCACATACACAGGGTCACATAGTTTGGAAGCAGCAGAGCATAATAGTATCTCTCATCATTATCAACCTGCAGTTATTCTCTGGGATATTTTTAAAATACATTGTTTACCCTTAACGTTACAACTCCATTAATCTTTGATCATAACATCCTATATCTCCTTGGTACTTTTCATTGGATTACTCTACTCTGTTTAATGTTTATGTGCTGTCTGCAAATCTCTTCCAATAGTCAGATTTCTGAAATCATCTGTTATTGCATACTTTCCAGTTAAACATTTGGTCTTGTATTGAGTCCTATATTTAAAAGTAAAAGCAATTAAATTATGGAACGACCGACTTTAAAACAAAAGCTATTCAGAGCGCCTGGGTGGCTCAGTCGGTTAAGCATCCGACTTTTGATTTCAGCTCAGGTCATGATCTTAGGGTCGTGAAATCAAGCCTCGTGTGGGTGTGGGGCCTCCGCCCTGGGCATGGAGGCTGCTTAAGATCTCTCACTCTCCTCTGCCACCACCCCCACCTCCACTCTCAATCACACCCCTTCTCTGTATAAGACAAACAAACAAAAGAAAAATTCAAAAACTATGAGCTGTGGCTCTTATCTCTTCTTATTCAGTTTTAAGTGGGTGACTAGATATCTATGCCTCTTATGACCTTAGGAACCCCTGCAATGAATGACAAACCCATTCGTGCAAAGCATTTAGTTTCCATTTCTTTGGATATCTTAAAGACCGGCACACTCTTGCTCCAGCATATCAGGCTTCAAATAGGAATGTCAAAAGGCGACAGCCATCCCCCGTAGAGTAACTTCAGAGACCAGAGATCAAGCTCAATTGATATCTTTGAGCCCGCTGATCTCCTACATAATAATGTAGAGAGATTGATTGACCTTAAAGCTTAGCCCTTTCACCAGAAACTGCTTGGAATTCAGTCACTTAAATTTTACTCCCACCCCCCCCCCTCCGCTCCCTCTTAAATATTGAGAAGCAATATAAATCCATTTTAAATCTGGCCAAATGTTTCTTCGGGAAATGAGAAACGCTCCCCAGAGGCTATTCTATCTTTCTAGAATGTGGACAATGTATCAGGAGAGATCCTTAGTGCTAAAATGTACTGGACACCATTACGGGATTTCCCATGTAATAAATTGTGCTAATTTGTATGCCATTAATGGAGCGATAGGAACAAAGGGAAGTGTATTAATGGAAATAGGACTCCAACAATTAAGGCATTTGAGGTTAGCAGCTGCTCCTGCATAGCTGGCTGTGGATATTTACATATAGGCAGGCTCTGGAGAAATTAGACTGGCTTCTCGCCAGCAAACAGGAGCCAGACACATGACCCAAGTGTCTGGTCTTATTCTTACTATTCCTTTGAGTGTCAGCCTAAGTTGGAAGAGAGCAAGGAATAAAACTGGAGTTCTGGAACAGTCTGGTGCCAACCCTCTCTCTCTCCCCCATTAAAAGCTCCAGGTATGTGGGCAGCAGTAATGCTACGCTGGCATTGGGTTGCTTTCCTGCCCTGAGCCCAAGGGGATTAATCTGAGAACAACACAAAATAAGTGGCAGAGAAAAGCTATTTGATTCTAGTCTGCTTCCTCTAAGAAATATTTGACAAGGAAGAGAAAGGTAAGGATAATAAAACCACATCAACAGCTGCAACAGAAATGAAAATGCACCCTATGTAATGTGCCATTCTTCAGTTTTACCCCATGAGAAAGAAAATTCTATTCCATAATCGTTAATACGAACTTAATGAGTAGAGCCCACACAGTTCCCTTAACAACTATCTGGCTTAAGTTAAAAAGATAAATAATGCTTTACATTTATTAATTCCATCATCTCTAATGGATCAGGTCCAAGTTATCCTACAGTGGAGCACATCTTGCATTTCTCAGATCTTAGAGATCTCAGTCATTTTATTCTTTCCCACAACCTCGTGCATGATCTAGTTTCACCCTTACAGCAAGCTGGTGAGTCGGACCCTGCGGGGATCATTTGCCATGCCTATATTTCAGATGCAGAGACTGAGATGAGAAGTGGTTTGGTGACTTGCTCAAGATCAGGCGGGCAGATGTTGATCTTGAAGTCTTGGGTCCTAAAACAAAAGCTAGCCTCCTCTCAGACTCAGCAAGCTGTTCAGTATTTTTAATGCAGGTTACACATTTTCAAGGCCATATTTCGACGATAAGAAAAAGTCGCTGAAAAAGCCTAAACATTCATAGTTATGGTTTGTTGTACCCTCCTCAACACACTGATCTGAATTAATTCAACTTATTCTGAACTTGGCATAGTAGAAACTACACTTCCCTCAAATGTCCCCTGTTAGGCCCCCTGGGAGTGGGATTGTGGGCACAGTGCTCAGATCTTATCACCCAGAACCCAGTGACTCTCAAGCTTTTATTCTGACTACTATTTGCAATCTACCTAGGTTTTTGTGATAAAAGTCCTCAAAGTCAGTATTCTGAGCCTTCAAATAGGTCTTGTCTTTCTTCTTTATCAATGATTGATGAGCCACATGAACTTGCCTTTGGCTTTTCTTATTTTTTTGGTTCTTCATATTTTACAATGCACATAGCCTTGAGTAATACAGGCTTATCCAAGGAAAAATTATTGGCCATTCATCTCCTGGCCATCTATAAATCTTCTTCGTCATCCCAGCTGCCTTTGTGTTTACTCCTAAATGTGCTTTCTGCTCTCTTTCTAACAAATATTCTTCACCTCATTTCACCCCCACTTCAGCCTTTCATTTTATTGGCCAACTCTCAGCTTAGCAACTGTTGCTTATCTCAGCTTTCATGGGCATGTGTTCAAGACCTGAGGCGACACATGATGAAAAAAAAAATGTTTTGCTCAGAGAACCATTGCTATTTTCAGTATACAACTAACCATATGCATGCATATATTCTTTCTTCAGAAGACATTCTGTCAAGAGATGCTAGTGGCATGAAAGCTTGAATGATATTTCAAGAGTGATACAACTTAGCAGTATGAGCTCCCATCAGGAAACCTGGGATCTCTCCAATGGATTAGAGTTGATTAGACCTGATTTCAGGTCCGTTACATTGTGCTAAAAGAAACTATAAATAAGTAGCTAAACAAAAATATTAACATAAATACACAAAGCGTAGTAACAGTGGAACTGTTGCCAATTCCACAAAGCCTATCCCATCGCTAGTGGAACAGAGATGAGCCTGTAAGGCTTCCTACAACTGATCTGTGTCAGTCTGACCTCCTTATCTCTAGCCAGTGCCACTCCAGGCATGGCCCCTTATAAGGTAAGATCAGAAATTGAATGTAAGCATTTAGAAGCTCTAAAGCAATTTTGTGTCTATTTGTCTGATAGAAAAAAAAAGTTATTCTAATTATATGTTTTTAATTTTTAAAATTTTTTTTCTGGTAATTCATGATCTGTTTTATAAAAGCATTAGCCGGGAACCCTGGGTGGCGCAGCGGTTTGGCGCCTGCCTTTGGCCCAGGGCGTGATCCTGAGGACCCGGGATCGAGTCCCACGTCGGGCTCCCGGTGCATGGAGCCTGCTTCTCCCTCTGCCTGTGTCTCTGCCTCTCTCTCTCTCTCTGTGTGACTATCATAAGTAAATAAAAAAAAAAAAAAGCATTAGCCTATGATGGATTGGAATTTTGTTAATGATCTTTCAGATGATTTGAGAAACATAATTCTGACAGGCCAAAGGCAGGACCTTGGTTTGCCCATCATTTGATCACATTTAATATAGAATGGTAACACCCATGTGGCCAACCCTATGTAGAAACCCACCCTTGCCTCTGCTCAGGTACAATGGTATATGTATTCACAGGGTGTTTGCAAAAGTGTGTGGTCAAAGGAGTGACTTGTTTGAGGATCTAAAAATGGTACTGTCTGTCAAGCACAATTCAGGCAGGGCTTGAGGGGATAAGAGAGGGAAAAAGACAGCAAGGAAGTTGGTTGCCTAGACCAGCCTAAAAGTGGCTATGGAGACAGGTTGAGGAGATAAATGAACGGGACCTGGTTATTGACAGGGGATGAAGATGAAGGAAAAGAAGAAGTCAAAGGGAGATGTCCAGGTTCTTCCATGAACACAGGTTGATGGCTGAGGCATACTTGACAGTAGTACAGCGTGATTTTTATAAGCTGTATTGTTCACCTCTGCCCACAGCCAAGACAATGTAGAGCTTTGTATTCTGCAAGGTACATATGAAAAGAGTATTTTTCCATTTTCCAAATATAAAATTGCATCATAAGACCTACCATGCTGTTTCAAACCTTACAGGTTTGAAAAATATTTTTTTTATTTAAATTCAATTTGCCTCAGGATGCCCGGGTGGCTCAGTGGTTGAGTATCTGCCTTTGGCTCAGGTCGTGATCCCAGGGTCCTGAAACCGAATCCTACACCAAGCTCCCTGCAGGGAGCCTGCCTTTCCCTCTGCCTGTGTCTCTGCCTCTCTCTGTGTCTCTCATGAATAAATAAATAATTCATTTGCCAGGGCACCTTGGGTGGCTTAGTTGGTTAAGCATCTGCCTTCAGCTCAAGTCATGATCCCAAGGTCCTGGGATCCAGTCTTGCTTGGGCTCCTTGCTCAGCAGGGAGTCCAATTTTCCCTCTCCCTCTGCCCCTCCTCCCGCTTGTGCTCTCTCTCTCTCTGTCAAATAAAGAAATAAAATCTTTTAAAAATAAATAAATAAATTCAATTTATCAACCAACATCATTAGTTTCAGATATAGTTTTCAATAATTCATCAGTTGTACATAACACCCAGTTCTCATCACACTGCATGTCCTCCTTAATTCCCATCACCCAGTTACCCAATCCCCCCACCCACCTCCCCTCAGTTTGTTTCCCAGAGTTAAGAGTCTCTCATGGTTTGTCTTCCTTTCTGATTTTCTCCATTAAGTTTCCCCTCCTTCCTTTATGGTCCCTTGCACTATTTCTTATATTACACATATGAGTGAGATCATATAATACATATCTTTCTCTGATTGACTTATTTCACTTAGCATAATACCCTCCAGTTCCATCCATGTGGGTAGGAATGGTAGGTATTAATCTTCTCTGATGGAGGGGTAATATAATCACACTCTCTGTGGTTTGGGCACCATCTTTCTGCCCAACCAAGAATGGCCCAAAGAAAGGGAAATAACTGGGCAGCCCTGGTGGCGCCACCTGCAGCCTTGGGTGTGATCCTGGAGACTCGGGATCGAGTCCCACATCGGGCTCCCTGCATGGAGCCTGCTTCCCCCTCTCCCTGTGTCTCTGCCTCTCTCTCTCTCTCTCTCTCTCTCTCTGTGTCTATGAATAAATAAATAAAATCTTAAAAAAAAAAAAAAGAAAGGGAAGTAACTGCTGGAAGCTTGGAGGCAGGCCTACCAGGGCTCAAGCCCTAGATTTCTTTCAGGTAACAGTAAGACGAGCCAAGTCACTTCTATTACCGAAGTTTTTGGTTTTTTTCTCTTAAAATGAGGATAAATATACCTATTAATTTTAACTTGTGTAGTGGTTATCAGAAACAGTACTTCACTCACTCAGTGCTATTTACTCTGCCACACTTATGGGCCAAACACTGTGCATCAGGTGGAACGTGTTTATTAGTGAACAAAACAGACAGGGTGGACAGCTGGCAGTCTAAAGTAATAATAATAACAATAAACAAGTCATCTAACAATGATATGATCCCATATATGGTAAATGCTACAAAAGAAATAGTAGGATGCTCTAGGAGGGAATAACCAAACTGGGTGGTTGGGGAGCCTATTGAGAGGACGTGGCATACACAGGTAGATGCACCAGGGAAGGTCTCCCTGAGGAGATGACATTTCAAATGAAGCCTGAAGAGTAAGAAGCCCCAAAACTCCAACGACTGAAAGAAAGGGTGTTCTCGGAAAAAGGATTGGCAGATACAAAGACTGAAGGAAAGGAGCCATGCATTTAAGCTGAAAGAGGCTGTGTTGCCAGAGGTAGCAAGAGAGAAGCATGAGATAAGGCTGAAAAGAAAATAGGGAAGTTATAGATCACTTCTCTAGTTTTGACAACTAGTCAGGAGGTTTTATACCTTCTTTTTTTTACACTTGAGAAAAATAAAGCTGAGACATTAAACAATTTGACTGAAGACCTGAAGCTGCTGGATGCTGAATGTGAGAGCTGGACCGGGGCCTGGCTGGGTCTGATGTCCTTCCTGTTCCCCATGCCATGCGGCCTCACAACCACCGAAGATATGCAGTCTGTACCATGGGAGGTGTTCTTGTTATAACAGAGAAGACAAGATGCTTGAGGGCTGGCTCCCCCAAGGAATGTGTTATTTGATTTCATACAAAGAAATGCACACAGAGAGCCCCACTCCTCGTGTCAGGAGCTCATCTAGTGGGAAGGGAAAATGAGGTCAGTGGCTCACAGAGAACCTCTGGCTTAAGAGAAAGGAGAATTAGTAACATGTCCTTGAGAAATGCAGAGTGAGCTGGACTGCCAAAGTATAGCTTTATCTGGAAAGGCTTTTATTTCTCACTTGTGAACACTCCGGAATGACACATGACTGACATCATTTACCTGGCATCAGGGACAAAACCCACCATGTCGATTATTTAGTGTAATTTAAATTAAAGATAAATGATTGTCATGCTGACCCCAACTTTATAAAACATCTAATTTAGTCTATAATTGAGGATGTGGCCTGATATCTCTCCTCATCTGGCATCACACCAGCTCTGAGAAAAAGGGATGCCTGGGGCCGGGGATGCTCCCACAGCCTGACAGACAAAGTTGGTGGGTGCTGAAGGGTGAAGCGCTGTGTTTGGAGGGCACAAACACAGCAGGTTTGAATCCTGCTTCATTTGGTTCCTTGGAGGGAGCTCCTCCTGATTTGGTGATGTTGGGAAATCTGTTGGAAGACCAAAACAAGAAACATACCAAACTGAACTAAATTTCCTCAGAAAGGAGGTAGGGAAACGGCATTCAAAAACATTAAAAAAGACACGACGAGTGACATCATTGTGGTCAGTGCCTTGATTTATGATACTGGTTCCTTGTATATGCCTCACACATTAAGTCCAAATGGGGCACAGAAAACCAATTCCTTCACCAGAGTCTTTCACATAACATCATTATAAAGTGCACGCTGTCACCGGGAAGGCAAAATGCATGTCATTGAAATACATTTCTGAACATCTCAAAAAATATCCTCTTTTGAGGGAGAATTTGTTTCTCAAACAGCAAATTAAATATGCCTCGCAGGAACTCATTTTCTTTTCTTCTAATGACATCTAATGGTTCTGCCTTTATTTTGCCACCTTTCTTTTCCACCAGTTTCCATGATGCCAGTTTTTAAATGCCTATTGTTCCTTTAGCTCACCAGAATAGAAAAAATGTTACTCTTAGTAAAAGACCCATTGTTAAGACATTATGTATGCAATAACTTAAATTTCTGCTAATAGAACAGAAATTTATATAAGGAAATATTTTTTTAAAAACCTTCCATATCACTTATCTTATATGGTTCTACAGGTTTTATTTCTATATTGGATATAACTAACTTCTGGGCTTCTGTTCTTAAGGGAATGTTTTTCATGATAGCAGTAAAGAGATATCAGATGACAAATTGGCCAGTACCTTGTAGCATCAAGTCTATTGTTTCCTGATGACCTGAAAAAGTCTATGTTTTAGTCACCCATCAAATTGACAGGAACTTTCTCCAAATAGGGATGGCAACTTAACACGTAGTTCTAAGCATTACTGGAATAATTAAAAGAGGAAATGCAATAAATTGTTTTGTAAAGCAAAGTAAACTATCCAGGTGCCTCTATCTTTCTGTGAGACTCCTAAGATTTTAAACCTCAAGCACACTATGCAGGGAAGCAAAAAATGGGGGGAATGGAAAGTGGGTTTTCCTTCTGAGAATTATGATGCAATGAGTCACTATTTAAATAAATCTGCATAGCTTTGCAAAGTCTTAAAATGGACCGTTTAATTGCAAAAACTGAGTCCTTTACCTTAGAGTGTCTGGAAGAAGATAGTCTCTGTGAAGTGATGGGAAGTAAATGCTGCCATGTGACACTGGGATGAGAGCAATAGCTCAAGATGTGAGGAGGAAATCGGTGTATTGAATTATTAAATAAATTGCAGCCATCAGGAGCTCTTTTCTATGTATGCTCAGGAATGATGTGTTAGGCAGAAAGGCTCTATAAGTGTTTTCCTGAGAATGGTGGGTGGATTCTTTTTGCTTTAGGAAAATATCTTGACCAAAAGAATGTCCTAAATGCAATCAATAGGAATGGATCATCCTAAGCCTCTTGCTTTTTTTTTTTTTTTTTTTTTTTTAATCTTTTTTCCTACTGGGAACTCTTTTCTCCAGTTTTTGTTTTTACTGGGAATTCATTTCTCCAGTTTTTGCTGACCTGAATCAGGTAAATTAAATATAGTGTGAGTTTAAGGCTGTGATTCTCAACCAAAGTGATTTTATGCCACCTGCCCTCCCCCAGGGGACATCTGTTGACATTTCTGGTTGTTACAAGTGAGAAGGCACTACTAGCACCAAGGGAGTAGAAGCCAATATACTGCCAAACATCCTAGAATGCACAGGACTGTCCCCCCAGCAAAGAATTCCTGGCCCCAAATGACAGTAGTACTGAAGTTGAGAAACCTTTGTTCAAGGTCAATTCTTTTAGTGTTTTTTAAATTGTCCAGGTGAGTCATATTTGTAATGACTCCCAAGGCTAAAAAGGAAGCCTCCACTTGTAGGTAATCCACACTTGTGATGTCTATTTCTTGTAAATTTATGAAGCATATATTTGTTCCCCTAAATCAGGAATCACACCACACTGTTGTTGCTATCTGTCTCATGTAATTTCATGAGAAGCCAGGCAATCATATTTAAATAAAATTATAATGTATCATTTTATATATATATAATTATATATATTAGTGATATCTAATTTTATAATATATAAATATATAAAATTAGTATCAGTCCCCCTTACAGAGCAATATAACAAAACACATAGCACAGCAAAACACATCATAAAGGTAATACCCATATATTCAAGATTACTTGGGATAATCTTGGACATATATCAGGTCTCGGTGATGTAAATGTATTTCAGAATCCCAGAAATATTAATAACTGCACAGAAATATTGCCAGAGCCTCAGAGAAAACTGCTTCAATTCACATAAGACTCTTGGTTTGGTAAACCAAGAATACTTACCATTTTCTCAGTGTTTGTTTTGTTTTGTTCTGTTTTGTTTTGTTTTGTTTTTCTCCTCAGTGTTAGATGTGATTTATTTTGTCTTATACTTGAGAGAGTCCTGAAAGGTAGGCATTAGTAGTCTTATTTTAGGGCTGTGTTGTCTCAGGCCTGGAGTAGTAAAGGAATTCACCTAATTATAGTGAATTCCAGCAAATAATCATGTTTTCTATCCCACCCTCATCCCCTTTTGGGGGACTGACAGGTACTAAGAAGGACATAACTGAGGGAACCTTTAGAACCAGAGTTCAAAACAGAAAAATAGGGTCATCGTAGATGGATGGATATTTCTGCACAGTGAAGGACTGTTTTTCTCCACTATCTTTAGTCCACTAGGTAAGAAGCCTTCCTTCCCCTGGCCCCAAATAGAAGTTGTATTAAAAGGAACTAATATGGCCACAACCCATGCTGCAAGGGACAAGGAAAAACCGGTTCTGGTTCTGAGGAACCAGAAAGGCATCAGAGATAGGATCCAAGGAAAGTTACTGGGAAGCTCTCTACCAAGTGGGAGGGAATGACTACAGGTAGCATCCTGAGAGACAAAAATAGGAGTAACAAACTTGAATTCCCTTGGCCATCTGGTCGTGGAGAGGCAATAGAGTAGAATGTTTAGCGTCAGGGATGTGATTCAGCTACTTGGGTAACATCTGAGTTTCACCACTTACTGGCCATGTGACATTGGACAAGTACTTGACCTTTCTATGCCTTAGACAGTGTTCCCTTTCTTTTAACCCTTTAGTGAGGCTAATTGAAATTAACCTTAAAAAGCCACTCGTCATTTTACAGAACTAAGGATTAATCTCAGATCTAACTCAATGTTTGCATGTTTATCCCGTGCCACAAAAATGCCCCTAATAAGGATAGGTTCCTCACTACTGCTATGGAAAATGGTATGGCAAAGGCAGATAAGGAATAAGGAATTGAGGAAAAAGAAGGAGAGGGGTAGGGAGATAAGGTAACAGATAGTGAAAATGAGGAGAGAGGTGATACAATTAGATGGGAAATGAGAGGAAGTAATAAAATGAGTGTCAAATATAGACAGAAGGAGAGAATGGTTGGTGATTAAACGACATATTTATGCATCTTAGTGATGGGTGAAATGAGCCTTCTGCATTAAAGTATTTCTAATTTGAACAATAATTTATAAGTGATAAATGTTTATAATGAGTGTAATTTGTTCAATTTATGTTAATAAAATAAGACGTAGTGTTAGCCATTAAGAGATACTCTGCGGATTGACACAGTGATAATTGATTTTTTTTGTAGGCCCATAATCCATTCAAACATAAGTCATTTTAGTACTGTTACAAACTAGAGAAATTTAAGCCTCAGAAAAAATCTAAAATATAATACTTTTATATCTGCACTATAATCTGAGCTTGAAATATAAAAGCAGAGTAACTCTTACAGATTAAAGGAGACTAGAGAAAAAATGACAACCAAATGCAATACCTGATCCTTGGTTAGAGCTTGGCCTATAAAAAATAGGTAGAAAATATGTTATTGGGACAATTGAATAAATTTGACTAGAGACTGTGGATCAGATAATATTATCAGATGATATTATTGTATTGATGTGACTAAATTTTTTAATAGAGTGATAGCATTGTCATTATATTAGAGGATGAGCTTGCTCTGGGAAGTATACACTAAAGTATTTAAAAGTAAAGCTTCATGAAGTCTGCAATTTATAACCATTCAGGTGGTTCAGCAAAACAATAATGGCACGTGTATACAAAGATGTGGCAAAAAGTTAATCATTGGTGAATCCAGGTTAAGGATATATGGGTGTTCATTGTCATATGTTTTCCACTTCTCTGTAGGTTTTTAAATTTTCAAAATAAAAAGTAGAAAAGTGGAATCATGCAGTTTTAATATTTACATGAAGTCAGAAATCAGGATGAGACAAGGCTGAAATGGCTGAGGAAGTCCTAGTGTGAGGAGTTGAGCTGCCCCAGATCCCAAACATTTCACTCTAATTCCAGGAGAGAGAGACACGTAGGTAATCTATTCATCGTCCTGCAATTCAACCAATGAATGCCCCCTCTAGAATCTGACTGATTCAGTGTCATGAATGACAACTTTTCCAGGGGAAAATAGAAGTAGAAATCAGGAAAAAGTTTTTTCTTCTCTATATAGATCAGTTATATGAAATAAAGGAATTCAGCAATCTTCAGGAGACATGGTCTGTTATATAAATGATACAAAAGTCCTTAAAATCATGGAGGAAAGCAAAAGGAAATATGCAAATATGGAATTCCAGTTTATCAGTGCAGAATACTACCAGAGTATTCTCTCAATTTGCCATGAAAAGCATCATTTGGTAGATAAATAACAAAACCCAATCACACCACTTAAAACAAAAAGTAGGAACAGATTTGGAGAAATTCTCACTAAATGCAGTTGTAGGACATAAAAGAGAAATGCATTCTTCAACATCCTGCACTCTGTTTTCAGAAGCACAAGATGAAAATCATTACAGAAAATAAGAAGTCTTAGGTTAACTCTTTGTTAGCACCTAACACAGATATGTAAGGACATAGTTAAATTAGCAATTCCTAACTGTAAGGGGACAGTTTCCTAATCTGGTCCTTTCTTAACCATTTTCTGAGGTGCACCTTCTTCCTTCATTGCAACTCTATCAATTCACTTTGGTAATTTCTCCATGGAAAGCACAATGTGTTCTGAAATGTACAGCCACCCACAAAGAAACATTGTTGACAAGCAGAAATAGGAGGTGCCCCGACAGCAGGGTCACTTAGAGGAAAAGCTTTTAGGGTCCATACCCAAACCAAGGAAACTACAGACTGCATCTTACTCTGGCATAACCACAGAATATAATGGGCAAAGCAGAATCTTCTAAGTCAGTGAAGCTTACTGTCAGTGAAGCATCTGCTAATCACATAAACTTTTACATCCAATCTCCACTCTGAAAACAAAAAAATCAGTTGACACCTCACACGAAGAGGCACTTAGGATACTTCTCACACTGTTGCTTTCCTATCAGCAGAGCCTTAGCTAATACATTATCACTTCACCATGAACAGAATCCACATTTAATACAGAGAGGGAGCATTATGAAGAAGACTCAGAAGAAAAGCATTTCTCTGCAATAGTTCTACAGAAAATTTTAGAACTCATATCTTTGTTGGCCTCAACAAGTTTGAAGAAGAAGCAATAGAATGAAAACCCGGAAGACATAGTGGCTGAGACAAAGATAAAAACTGAGCAGTCTGAAGATTAAAAATAAATGCAAGAAAACCAAACGTATGAGGTTAGAATTGAAACTCACATAAAATGCAAAAAAAGACTCCATAATTTTAAATTTAAAACAACATTTAAACAGAAAGTCAAAACAATAATACCATGTGCAGCTTTGTTCACAATGCATAGGGAAAAAAGGTGAAAATTAAGAGAAAGTTATAACAGGTATGTAATGCAAAGAAAATAGATTCAATCTAATAATATTTTTGTCTGTATAAATGGTTCAGTATTTAGAAAAAAAAGTCAATCCACAGATTCAGAAAGAATAATTGTAATGAGGCTGCTGAACCCCAAAGACAGAAGAAAGATCCAAAAGGGATCAGCGGGTAAAGATATCAATTGCAAAGTAACACAGAAATTAGACTGACAGCTGACTTCTCCAAAACAGCATCAGAAGACAGATGTCAATGGAGAAAAAAATATCTGCAAATCTGCTGAACAAAACCAAAAGAATAAAAAAAAACTATTAATAAAGAATCATATATTATATGATCCATAAAAATATCTTTCAAGAGCAAGGATGAAACAAAATATTTTTTTAAACAAAATATTTTAAACAAAACAACAAAGTTGTTTTTAACAACTTACAGCATTTTAAGAGCTGTATGCTGTTCAAGAAGAGATACTGGAAACTTCTGTCTTTGGTAATTAGGAAGTTGAAATTGCAAGGGTCATCATTTTGGCACCCCTCTCAAATCAGGACAAATGAAAAAAAAAAAAAAAGAAAACGAAAATGAATGCAAAAAACTGACATGCAATTAACAAGAAAAATAAGGCTTTATTGAAAGCCTTTAGGGAAGACTTAAATAAATAGAGAGATAGATGATGTTTCTGGCTTATCTCCCTGAAAGCAGGGAGTTTTATTTTTTGTTTTGTTTTGTTTGTTTGTTTTTGTTTTATTCACTCTTCTATACCTAGTACAGAGAAGGTGCTCAATCAATATTTGTAGAATGGAAGGATGAATAAATGAATGAATGAATTGATAAGTGTGAGGAAGAAATATGGTGAAGTTATAAATATGGGGAGAATTCTTACACCAAATATGATCTATCAATTCAAAGCAACCCCACTATAACATAATTAAAATAATATAGATTATAGATTGTTGTCATTGGGAATAGGGGATTTTTCCCCAATAAATTTGCCAGTTATTTCTTTCATGTAGATTCTATTGATTTTTAAATATTAATATATCTTAGTGGCATTATTAAACTCTAGAAGACACAGTAAAAACTGGAAGGAATAAAAACAATAAACATATAGTAAAAAAGATTCTCAAATCTGAATAAAAAGACCTCTTCAGATTGAAAAGACTCACCAAATGCAAATCAGGATAATTTTTTTTTTTTTTAATCTATGATAGTCATACAGAGAGAGAGAGAGAGGCAGAGACACAGGCAGAGGGAGAAGCAGGCTCCATGCACCGGGAGCCCAACGTGGGATTCGATCCCAGGCCTCCAGGATCGCACCCCAGGCCAAAGGCAGGCGCCAAACCCCTGTGCCACCCAGGGATCCCAGGATAATTTTTTTTAAATAAATTTACCCAGAATCTGAAATGAACAAGGGGTAGTGGAAGGGGAAGTGGGCGGGGGGTTGGGGTGACTGGGTGATGGGCACTGAGAGGGGCACTTGGCAGGATGAGCACTGGGTGTTATGCTAAGTGTTGGCAAACTGAACTCTAATAAAAATATTTTAAAAATAAATAAAATAAAATAAAATAAAATAAAATAAAATAAAATAAAATCAATTTACCCAGAATCATCTTGGAATAGAAGAAATTACTAAAAGTTCCAGAAGGTAATAAAGAAATCTCAGCCAAAAAACAGGATTATTCTGTCATCGTATTTTGCATCAATAAGAATGGAGCTGGAGGACGATGAAAAATGCTTCCAAACTTCCAGAGGAAGATGACTATGAGTCACTTATAATCAAGTGTGAGGGCCAAATACAGACACTTTCTGATATGTAAGAATTCATAGAGCTTGCTTCCAATGTACCCAGGGATGCAATGAAAATAAATTCCTGGGCTTTTGGTTAAATACAGCTTATTGCATGTCTCTTCCTTGCCAAGATTGAATAAAATGATAGTATAGGAATTTAAAATGTGCAAACTCACAATGGTGATGAAAATAAAAAAGAGATTATCAATGGACAAGAGAAAAAAATCTTTCTAGAAGACAAAAATTGGTGGAGAGAAAACAGATACAGCTGGGCAGAACGACAGGACAAAGTATGCCTTCTGGGGCACGTGAAGAATAATGAAGCCAAAGCACTCTCCATTCCCCTGAAGAGAATTAAAGACTCCCAGCAGGTAGAGAAGAACAATGAAATAAAAGGCTAGAATTAGGAACACTGAAAGCCTGTGGATGGAAGAATGTATCCCACCACTATCTCTGTGGACAGAACTCAGGTGACTGCCTCCAGATAGGAAATCAGAGACTTCTAAGGTCCCCTAGCTCAGGTGACTATCCACCTGAAATGAACCTCACTAGTCAACAGAACTCATCGCCATCACTAATATGCAGAATTCTCACTCAGCTTTATTCTTTATAAACCATCAGACATTTGAGAAGACCTTTCAACATAAAGGAAAAAGATCAATATTAAAGAACTAGAAGAAAGAGAGAAGAAATGATCAGGAAGGAAACAGAGAGGATTAGAACTTTAAAAATATCCACTTGATAATTCTCAGAAATGTTTAGAAAATATTGTATCCATATAACAAGAACAAAATGTTGTATGTTTTCTAATGAAAAGATGATAAATTCAAGACAAAACAAAAAAGACAAGAGATAATATAAATGGGAAAAAAGAGGCAAAGTGACTCAATCCAGAAGCCTAACATCTCTCTAATATATGGTCCAAAAAGATGAGAAAAAATTTAGAGGAAATCATAAAAGAAATAATAGAAGAAAAACTTCCAAAGTGAAGGACATAAACTTCCACATTGAAAGAGTCTGGAGAGCATCCCATACAAGTAATGAAAAGACGTCTGTCCTTAGCTATATAATTACAAAATAGGAAGGAAAAGAAGATGTTCAAACTTTCAAAGCAACAAAGAGAGGGAGAGAAACAGACACAGAGCATAAACAGACACGGGGTGGAGGAGAGAGAAAAACAAAGAGAGAGGGAAAAAGAATGAGAAGCATCAGATCTTTCTATCACAATCCTGTAAGCCACAAGAACACAGGAACATCAACAGTAAGTCCAGCCCAGGAGAGCAAGACAGAGAAGACTCAAGATGACAGATCTGCGAAAGGCCTGGAGAGCACCAAGTCCAGATTAAAACACGAGGACAAATCCCCAGAAGGAAATTTTACTTGGGAGGGAGGAGAGAGATCAAGGCAGGAAAGAGTAAAGAGGGGAGCTGGAATAGTAAACCTGAAACTATACTAGTAAATGCTAAACTTATTCCAAAATCTTGATAGATAAATGTTTCCAGTCCTAATGACAACCTATGAGCTTGCTAATTTTATGAGTCTCATTTTACATATAAGAAAATGAAGACACACAGGGCACCTGGGTGGCTCAGTCAGTGGAGTGTCCAACTCTTGGTTTCAGCTGGGGTCATGATCTCAGAGCCATGAGATCCAGCCCTGCATCAGGCTCTGAGTTCAGTGGGGACTCTGCCTTGCCCTTCCCCCAACTCCATGCCAAACAAATAAATAAATAAATAAATAAATAAATAAATAAATAAATAAAATCTTTCCCCAAAAAAAGAAGATGAAGACACAGAGTTTTTAAGTAACTTGATCAAGGCCACACAGCTAGAGAGTGTTGGAGCCAGAATATTTGAACATGACATCTTGACTCCAGAAACCATGTTCTTATTCCTGTATTTTGTGTCACTATACAAAGAAGCTATGGGGGAGAAAAGTCAGGCTTGAGGCTGTAATAAGGCAAACAACACAGAAAAGAAATAACTGTTAGAAATACCAGGAAAATAAACAAAATTGCACAAGAAAGACCACAATACTTTGTTTGACAGTGAACTGTGCTGTCATTGTTACAAAAACATAAAAGCTAGAATAATATCAAAATAAAAATACTATATTGGCTTAACAGAGAAGGAAGGAAGTTGATAAGTAATTTAAGAGATGTTAAATCCTCACCCATAAGAACAGAGAGCTAAGAGATAATTCCTAAAATGGATAAATCAAGAAAATATTTAGAGGGGTAAGGAGAGGAAAAAAGAAAATGTTTAGAATATTGAGGTAGCTATCAAAAGAAACAGCTAAACTGATTTTTTAAATTGCTTCTGTGGTGTGGAATGGAATGGGGTTGGGAAGAGATGGAGCAGGGCATTGTTTTTTTAAATTGTGATTTTAAGTATGCTATTTTTGTAAAACTATAACTTATATGACTTTGACAAAATGAATTAGATAATTTTTAAAGCTAAAAAGCATGCTCCTAAAATGATGGCTGTCGGAGGAGAAATAGCAACTGGTCCCATAGTAACAGGACATTTGAGACTACGGAAAGAGTATCTTCAAGGAAAAAGTAGATGTAATGTAGTGGGATACTATGGTCATGGTTAAGAGAATGGATGTCTTAGTGATATAGTGTAGGCATACAATAAGAAGATTTGAAAAATGGAAATACAAGAAAAACAAAAGTTTAGAAAGATATGATCCAAAGTTGAGTAAACTAAAATATATATTGAATAACTGAGGTAGAGTCAATAATTAAAATTGATGTGAACTTGACACATGGAACATTCTCCCTCAAGTGGCACAAGTGCTAGTGACATTTTCTTTAATGGTGAAACCACATTACTTGTTTCTGCAATGCATACTACAGCAATAGAAACACTAGAGAATTCAAGGTTTAGAGTCAATCCATGATCAGAGTTTTTTCTCAACTGAAAGAGTGGAGGGCAGGGTGAGGCTGGGTGGAGTTTTGCAACATTGGGAACTGGAGGAAAGACTTTGAGGACACCCTGTCTTTGACCCTGGGTTAAGCATTATGATGAATTCATGACTTTTCTAGGATCCTCTTCTCATCCAAAGAAATTCACATTCTGCTTTTGAAACTGTATCAAGAATCAATAATAGCTGATAGTCACAAAGTTCAATAAGTGCTTCAAAATAATTACTATTGTTGTTATTTGTATACTTAAACCATGTAGGATGCATGGATGGTGAATTATTATTCCTGCTCTGTAATGGAGAGGACTTAAATATGGAAAAAAGAACCCAATAACCTGAACCATGATTGGGATATGCCAAATTACAGGTGGTGTCACAGGACCTGACATGAAAACCAGATCTGTAAGGGTTGCAATGATCAGAGAGACCTTGAAAGGAGACTTAGTACTAAGCTAGCCCCCTTGGGAACCCTTAAGACATGGAACAGCATTCCAGGGGAGAAGTATGTATTTTTTTTTCCTTAAGCAATTTATAAGTTTTAATACAAACCAGTCACTTTCATTCCTAAAAGGCTCAGTTCTAGTAAAAGTACACACCAGTGAAAACATTCTCACAGAAGAACTAGGGCAGGGGCTTAAAAGAAGCCCAAAGACATAGCCCCAAGACTGATGCTCAAGGCCAGATTGAACACAAGCATAGGAAGATATTCCAGGGCAAGGCAGGGGGTCCTCTTCACTTTCAAGTCTGAGCATGAGGCTCTCCCATAGAGGAAGGGAAGGGAAGAACGACCATATCCAGGTCCCTGCCCCAGAAAGACAAGTGGGGGTGCAGGAAGGAGGTACCACCACCACCACCACTGCTACTTTCAGTAGTCACCTCTCTGGACCCCTCCATGGCTGCTGCCACTGCTCTTCAGGGCTGCTGCCGCTGAGATCCTGGCCCTGTGGTTCATGACTCCTCCCAGAGATCCAAGAGCAGAGGATTCTTGGTTAAAAGATCCTAAAGCACAGAAGCCCTCAGGTGGAGGAGGTTAAGGACGCTTCTACTAAGTGCACTAGGTCCCTTGTCTTTCACAGAACTGGAACAAATAACCCTAAAATTTGTATCAAACCACAAAAGACCCTAAATAGACAAAGCAATCTTGAAAAAGACAAGCAAAGCTGGAGGCATCACAAATCAGGACTTCAAATTAGATTACAAAGCTGTAGTGATCAAGACAGTGTGGTACTGGCACAAAAACAGACACATAGATCAATGGACCAGAATAGAAAACCCAGAAACAAACCCACAACTATATGGTCAATTACTCTTCCACAAAGCGGGGAAGAATATGCAATGGGAAAATGATTGTCTTTTCAACAAATAGTGTTGAAACAACAGGACAGCAACATGCAGAATGAAACTGGATCACTTTCTTACACCACATATAAAAACAAATTCAAAATGGATTAAAGACCTATATGTGATATTTTCACTCATTTTCTCTCCTTTCCATTTATTCCCTTTCACTAATTCTTATATTCCCCAAATTAATGAGACCATATAACATTTGTCCTTCTCCGATTGACTTAATTCACTCAGCATAATAAATGAGTGAAAATATCAGTGAGGGTGACAAAACGTGAGAGACACCTAACTCTGGGAAACAAACAAGGGGTAGTGGAAAGGGAGGTGGGCGGGGGGGTTGGGGTGACTGGGTGACAGGCACTGAGGGGGGCACTTGGCGGGATGAGAACTGGGTGTTATGCTATATGTTGGCAAATTGAACTCCAATAAAAAAAAAATTAAAAAAAAAAAAGACCTAAATGTGAGACAGGAAACCATTAAAATCCTAGAGGAAAACACAGATAGTAACCTCTTGATCTTAGCCATAGCAACTTCTTACTAGACATGTCTCCTGAGGCAAGAGAAACAAACAAAAAAGTCAACCTACAGAATGGGAGAAGATATTTAAAATAATATATCTTATAAAGAGTTAGTAAAGAATTTGTAAAACTCAACACTCAAAAAACAAATAATTCAATCAAAATATGGGCAGAAGCAATGAACAGACATTTCTCCAGAGACTTCCACAGGGCCAACAAAAACAATATGAAAAGATGTGCATCATCACTTACCATTAGGGAAATGCAAATCAAACCTACGATGACATATCACCTCCCACCTGTCAGAATGGCTTAAATCAACAACACAAGAAACAACATGTGTTGGCAAGGATGTGGAGAAAAAGGAATTCTTGTGCACCGTTGGTGGGAATGCAAACTGGTGCAGTTACTGTGAAAAATAGTGTGGAGGTTCCTCAAAAAGTTAAAAATAGACCTACCTATGACCCAGAGTTGCACTACTGAGTATTTACCCAAAGAATATAAAAACACGAATTCAAAGGGACACATGCACCCCTATGTTTATTGCAGCATTATTTACATTATTTACAATAGCCAAATTATGGAAGCAGCCTGAATGTCTGTTGATTGATGAATGGATAAAGATGATGAATATATATATATACATATATATATTTAATATATATTTAATGTGTATTTTTAAAATGAAATATTGGTCAGAAAAAAAGAATAAAATATTGCCATTTGCAACAACATGGATGGAACTAGGAAGTATAATGCTAAATGAAATAAGTCGACTGGGAAAAGACAAATACCATATGATTTCACTCATGTGTTTAAGACACAACAAATGAGCAAAGGGAAAAAAAGAAAGGGGCAAGCCAGAAACAGATCCTTCACTGTAGCAAACAAACTGAAGGTTACCAGAGGGGAGGAGGGTTGGGGGGTGGGAGAAACAGGTCATGGGGATTAAGGAATGTGCGTGTTGTGACGAGCACCAGGTGATGTATAAAATACTGAATCACTATACTGTACACTGGAAACTAATATAACATTGTATGTTAACTAACTGAAATTAAAAACAACCAAAGAGGATACATTTCTATTTTAAAGATGTTGTCTGAATTCAGTAAAATATAGTTTGCTATTCACTCTCCATTTTATTGTCTTAAATTTTAAACACAAATTAAAACTCAAAGTGGGCACATAAAACGGGAGAATTAAAGTAACTCATGTTCAGTTTTTTTGTCTTTATAGTCACTGTGCTATTGTTGCTTTATTTGAATCTGCTGTTTAAATGCAGGAATATGAAATGCCACAGGAGTGTTGAAGACAAAAATTGTGCCCAAAAGCAACTAGAATGACTTGTAACTCTCATGAATCCATTCTCAAAAAGAATACAAGTATTTTAGTCTACATGTGTTGAGTGTCAACTGTGTAACTGAGATACTCAGAATTAATTTATAGGCAGAATACAATGTTGACTAAAGGATATGTAATAAAAATACAATAATATAAAGCTTATATATACATATATATGTATGTGTATTATATGTGTATATTTATATATGTATATGTTATTAAGACACAACAGTAACCATAGCAACTAGATCACTAAAAGATTGGTGGGGAGGGAAATAGTTTATCACTGATATTTAATAATTACCAGCATCTGACACCTTATCACCTGCACCTGGTAGGCTGTTTTCACCATCCTTTCCTTGGTAGAAAGTTTGAAAAATCTGAAAGGATCAGAGAGGCACTAGGGGATTTTATGTTTTAAAAACAGAGAAGAGGGGGGGAATCCCTGGGTGGCTCGGTGGTTTTGCACCTGCCTTCGGCCCAGGGCATGATCCTGGGGTCCCTGGATCGGGTCCCACATCGGGCTGTCTGCGTGGAGCCTGCTTCTCCCTCTGCCTGTGCCTCTGCGTCTCTCTCTCTCTCTCTCTCTCTCTCTCTGTCTCTCTCTCTCTCTGTGTCTGTCATGAATAAATAAATAAAATCTTAAAAAAAAAAAAAAAAAAAGACAAGAGGGGCACCTTGGTGGCTTAGTGGTTAAGCATCTGCCTTCAGCTCAAGTCCTGATCCTGGGGTCCTGGGATGGCATCCCATATCAGGTTCCCTGCAGGGAGCCTTCTTCTCCCTCTGCCTATGTCTCTGCCTCTGTGTGAGTGTGTGTCTCTCATGAATAAATAAATAAAAATCTTAAAAAAAAAAAAAAAGACAAGAAAAGTGTCCAGTTAGTTGAAAAACTGGCCAGAGACACCAACAGCAGGATGGGCTGGCTTCTGGGAGAGGATCTGAGCAGGAAGTTAAGAGTGGAAATAAGCAATCATTTAGGGAAATAACTGCTATCTTCTTTGATAGTGATAGAGAGACTAAGAAGGATTTTCAATAACTATAAAAATCAATAATAAAAAATAATAATAACTCACCATGAGTTTGTTGTAAATGCTGTACACATGACTTACATGTGTTGGGTCATTTTATTCTCACAATAATCTTATGATGTGGGTACCGTTATGATGCCCCCTTTACAGATGAAGTCATTGAGGCAGATGAAGTTAGCTGCTAGGAATTGATAGAGCCAGTTCTTATTCCAGGCAGCCAGGGTTCAGAGCCTCACTCTTAACTACACTGTGCATTTTTTGAGAGACTAAGTAAAGACTTGGGTTGTCATCAATTTTATTTTTTAGTCAGACTGCTGTTCCTCTAAATTGACGTAGCCCGTGGCCTCAAGTGTACAAGGAGAATTTGAGCTACGCAAGGACAAGGTGATGAGCTCACGAAAATAAGAAAAGAAATGGAATCCCAAGATATTTTGCAAAACAATTATATAGGATTTCATGGTGACTAAAAATCGGAAGATAAGAATGAGTCAAACAATGACTCCAAAATTAAGCTTTAATAATGTAGAAAATAAAGGTGGTGCCATGAACAGAGTGGGAAATGAACAAGTGGGAGGGTTGGTGGGTGGAAGGTGATAGTGAATTTGGCTTTAATAATTCAAGGAAAAAGCTTCCATAAGCATTTAGAAATACTGCAACACTATCAAGAAGAGAACAAAAATGGAAAAGATTATTTCAGAAATAGTAACACAGATGATACAGGACACTGTTGAAATTGTGCCTTGGGATGCATTGATTGAATGCTTCATACTCTGCTTCATTCCAGAGGATTTGAGGCAGTTTACACTAAAATAAATAAGAGATTATTTGTGATATATATTAATTCCATATATAAATGCATTTTTTTAACTTCATCTTTTTCTTTCCTAAATAATTTGCTTTTTTCCTCAGCCCTTACCTTAGGTCCAAACCTTTATTGATCAAGTGATATTCATTTTTAAAGAAGTTTTTTTGTGGTCCTCTGAGTTGAAGCACTAACACTATTTATCAGTTGTGGTATTTTATATGTACTGTGCTGTCTTGTCTTAGTTTGCTGTGTCTTACATCATATAAAACATTGGAAGTCTAAATGGTAAGGATAATAGTAACAGCATTTGAAAATCATGTTTGAAATTATATGTATACATAGATATTTTCTCCATGAAGTATTCATACTCTTGCTCTTTCTTTGCTCTCCTCTGCTATTTTCTCAACAACAGCTAACTTTTCCAGATTTTTAGTAAAAAATTTTCAAGTTAATCTTCCTCCTCCAGTGTCTAATAAACTAAGTACATAGAAGTGGCTGTGCCTCAAATGGTAATAATCATGATAATTGATGTGTCAGGTAAGAGAATTAGTGGGTGGAATTAAGCAGGAATCTTGACTTCTTTTCAGTTCAATTTTAGTTTTAGCAGAGCTTATGTTGAACTGGGAATTTTTATTTTGTTGTTTACTAAAATGAGTTTTAGGTTGGTAATAAGTATTTATTGGGTTTTGTCCACTATTGCCATTGACAATCCCTAGATCCTTAAGCAAGCCTATTTTCATCATAGCATGTAGGGAATGTAGAGTTTTAGCAATGGCATTCATTATTCATTCTAAGGAATCTATGAGAATCCACTGTCTTGATAGGGTAGAGTGGAATCAGAGATAAGAAGAGATTGTGATAAGGGGAGAGTAAAAAGAGGAAGGACTAGGATTGGTGACCTATCATAGTCATGTAACATGATATTAACAGTAGAGAAACTAGGTGTGGACAACATAGGAATTCTCTGATATCTCTGCAGCTTTTTTTTTTTTTTTTTTTGTAAATGTAAAAGTGTTCTAAAATTTTAAAAGCTTATTTTTAAAAAGCTATGATAAATAAGTTTTCAAAATGTGAAAATTAAGGAAATAATGGAGAATTTCAAAAGAATATCTGAGCTATTAAAAAATAATGAAATGAATAGAATAGCTTAGATAAATACAATTTCAACAAAGCAGAAAACAGAATTTACAAACAGAAAGACAAGTCAACTGAAAACAACCAAAATGGAACACAAAGAAAAAGAACATTTGAAATAAGAAATACGCGGGACATGTTTAAAATGTCTACATATAAGCTTCTGCACAGCAAAAGAAATAGTCAACAAAACTAAAAAACAGCCTACAGAATGGGAGAAGATATTTGCAAATGACCTATCAGATAAAGTATCCAAGACATATAAAGAACTTATTAAACTCAACAGCAAAAAAACAAACAATCCAATCATGAAATGGGCAAAAGACATGAACAGAAATCTCACAGAGGAAGACATAGACATGGCCAACAAACATATGAGAAAATGCTCTGCATCATTTGCCATCAGGGAAATACAAATCAAAACCACAATGAGATACCAGTCACACCAGTGAGAATGGGGAAAATTAACAAGACAGGAAACAATAAGTGTTGGAGAGGACGTGGAGAAAGGGGAACCCTCTTACACTGTTGGTGGGAATGTGAACTGGTACAGCCACTCTGGAAAACCGTGTGGAGGTTCCTCAAAGACTTAAAAAAAGAACTGCCCTATGACCCAGCAATTGCACTGCTGGGGATTTACCCCAAAGATACAGATGCAGTGAAACGCCAGAACACCTGCACCCCAATATTTATAGCAGCAGTGTCCATAATAGCCAAACTGTGGAAGGAGCCTCGGTATTTATCGAAAGATGAATGGATAAAGAAGATGTGGTCTATGTATACAATGGAATATTCCTCAGCCATTAGAAACGACAAATACCCACTATTTGCTTCAACATGGATGGAACTAGAGGGTATTATGCTGAGTGAAGTAAGTCAATCAGAGAAGGACAAACATTATATGGTGTCATTCATTTGGGAAATATAAAAAATAGTGAAAGAGAATAAAGGGGAAAGGAGATAAAATGAGTGGGAAATATCAATGAGGGTGACAGCACATGAGAGACTCCTAACTCTAGGAAACAAACAAGGGGTGGTGGAAAGGGAGGTGGGGGAGGGATGGGGTGACTGAGGGGGACATTTGGTGGGATGAGCACTAGGTATTATGCTATATATTGGCAAATTGAACTCCAATAAAATTTCTTTTTAATGTCTACATATATACAATTGGAGTCCAAGAAAGAAATAAGAGAGAAAAATGGGGAAAACAATGTTCTAGGAGAAAATAGTCATTTTCCAAAATTGGTAAAAGTAAACAAAACATTGACTCCCAAATTTAAAAGGCCCAGAGAAACTGAAATAGGATAAATACACAAGCAAAAGAAAATCATACTTAAATAATATTATATCAAACTGTCAAAATCCAAAAAAAAAAAGAGAAAAAAAAATTTTTTAAGATTTTATTTATTTATTCACAAGAGACACACACAGAGAGAAGCAGAGACACAAGCAGAGGGAGAAGCAGTCTCCATGCAGGGAGCCCGATGCAAGATTTGATCCCAGGACTCCAGGATCATGCCCTGGGCTGAAGGCAGACACTAAACCTCTGAGCCACCCAGGGATCCCCCAAAATGAGAAAATCCTAAAAGAATCCAGAAAAAGGTAATATTACCATAGTATATAAAGAACTCTACAGTTCAAATAAGAAGAAAACAAACTACTCGATTTTGCAAAGGAGGAGGCATTTTTGAAAGAAAGATATACAAATAGCATGTGAGCACTTAAAAATACTCACCATCATTAGTTGTTAGGGAAATGAAAATTAAGACCACAATTAAAAAACAGTACACACACATTAGAATGGTTAAAATAAAAAAGAATAACAATGCTTCACGCTGGTAAGGAAGTAGAACAAGGGAAACTCTCATATGTTGCTAGTAACAAATGCAAATTGCTACTGCCATTTTGGAGGATGATTTTTCATAAAGTGTAGTCGATACTTACTAAATGACCATAAGGAAGTGAGACTACATGTCTATACACAGATTTATACATGACTGTTCAGAGAAGCTTTATTCACTATAGCCTCATACTGGAAACCAATTACATGTCTATCAACTAGTGAATAGCTGACAAGATCCATTGTATGGATTTACTTGACAACAGAAAGAAACTATTGAAACATACATGAACAAAGATAGATCTTAAAGCATTATGCTCAATAAAAGAAGTTAGCCATAAAATGCTATATACTTTATAGTTCCATTTATATGAAATGTTAGAAAAGGCAAAACTATAGTCACATAAATTAGATCGAGTGGTTGAACAGGGTCAAATTTGGAGAGGGGCATTGATTGCAGAGGTGCATGAGAAACTCTGAGGCAATGGACATGATTGAATCCATCTGAAGCCTCTAAATCATAGTGAAAATGATTGATTTTTATTGTATGTAAGTTAGACTTCAACAATGCAGATTTTTTTTAAAGTGTCATCTTCAAAGAGCAGCAATAATACTGACAGCAGACTGCTCAAAACAAATGAGAGAAACAAGAAGCAGTGGAATATTTTTAAATTACCAGAAGAAAATAACTCTCAACCTAGAGTTTTATACTCAGCAAAAGAACCCTTCAAAACTAAAGGCAAGGGCGGCCTGGGTGGCTCAGCAGTTTAGTGGTACCTTCAGCCCAGAGCCTGATCCTGGAGACCTGGGATCAAGTCCCATGTCAGGCTCCCTTCACAGAGCCTGCTTCTCCCTCTGCCTGTGTCTCCACACCTCTCTCTCTCTTTCTCTCTGTGTCTCTCATTAATAAATAAATGAAATCTTAAAAAAAAAAAAAATAAAGGTGAAATAGATGCTTTTAGACAAAGAACAGCTGGAAGAATTTACCATCAGTAGACCTGCATTAGAAGTAAAACTAAAGAGACTTATTCAGGATGGAGAAAAATGATCCCACGTGGAAAAGTGGAAATAGAGTATGGAATAAATAATTCCAGAAAAGATAATTATGTGGGTAAATATAAATAATAATTGCAACATGTATAGAACTTAAAATACATATGCAATTAAAATGCATGACAACAATGACACATAAGAAGGGACAGAAGGTATAAATGGAATTAAGGAGTTTTGAGGTTCTAGAAGTACTAGAAAAATGATAAAATTAAAAGTTTTAATAGATTAGGGGCACCTGGCTGGCACAGTCAGGAGAGCATGTGACTCTTGATCTCTGGGTCATAAGCTCAAGTGCCATGTTAGGTGTAGAGTTTACTAAAGAATAAAAAATAAAATTAAAATTTTAACAGATTGAAAACAAATGAATGTAGAACTCTAGGATAAACACAAAACTATAGTAAAAATGTGCATAATTTATATGTTAAAATGAGGGAAATGGGTTAATAAGAAATAACTTTGATAAAAAGAGGGCAAGAAAAAGCAACATACATTGATAGGCCATATTTAAAAGTGAATAGGAAAATGGTATAAGTCTATCTCGGTAATTGCATTAAATATAAATAGATTTAACACTCTGAGTAAAACTAAGATTGCCAGATCAGAGTAGGCAGTGATGTGCAGGACAAATTGGAGAACACAAAAACTGAAGGCAATTAACGTAGTCCCGGCTGTAAAGGGAAAAGGATTTGTTCTGGTTTGTAGGATCGCCAGCTCCTGGCAGCTACTTCACTTACATGGGATAAAATGACCTACTCAGTCCTCTGGAAGAGTAAGCCAAGATGGAATAGAAATGTTAAGGGGTAGCAATGAAGCTGGAAGATCTCTCCACCATGAGTTTTTTTGTCACTACTTATTTTCTGCTTGGGATCAGACTTAGGCCCAAGATTTGTCCTTGTATACCCCTCTTTCAGGAACAGAAGAGGGTTGATAGACTTAAATGTGAGGGGAGAGATGATCACACAGATAGAAACACCCATACCATGCTGTTAGGTGCAAACATTGATTATGCCCTTTTGTTTGTGTCTGCTTCATGTGTTTGTATTAGGAGACCCTTTGCAGAATGGTTTGTTCTATACATCTTAGTTGTACAAGTACTTGTTTATTGTGTCCCTAGTGAACCACAACCATCAAGATCACCAGGGTTCTCTCCCCTAATTCCCTTATGCAGTGAACATGGAAGGTCAAGCAAAACTTGGATGTTTACAGCTGCTATTCTTGGATATATTGATTCTGTGTTAGAGTAGGTCACTTGAAAGACAAAGCAAACTCCCTGAGGACTAAGCCCTCAGGATTGAGCCCTAGGCCCTGGGCCCTTGCCATCATAATCCCTGCCTCTCTGTAAATTATGGATGTCTTCCATGGTTATTGTTCCATTTTTTTTCCAGATGTTTTCTGGAGAACCCAATTTAGTACTCTCTACTCCTTGATGGAGTATACACAACCTACAAGTGGAATGCATAAATACATCCCTGAATTAAGAATTTGACAGGGGAATCCCTGGGTGACTCAGCGGTTTAGTGCCTGCATTCGGCCCAGGGCATGATCCTGGAGTCCCGGGATCAAGTCCCACATCAGGCTCCCTGCATGGAGCTTCTCCCTCTGCCTGATGTTATAAACCCATACAAGTGCCTGATAAGGAAAAAGTCCTGAGCATATTGTAGAGATGATGTAATATGTGTTATACATTGCCTCTTAAATGAGAATTCCTGTCTGATTTTAGAATCAAAAATAGCCATAATTTTCCTGAGCTATTACATTCATTTTTATCTCATGAATACTAAATTAGATCTGCCCTAGTTTCCTTTTTCACCCTGACCACCAGAACACTGTAGTGGGCACTAGTTGCTGACCAATAGCCAATTCTTCTCCTTCCATATGGAGGACTAGGCTTTTCAGCTCTCTTGTGGGTAGGGCATAAGACTACTCCTGCCAATGAAAGGTGACCTGGAGTCCTGCTCCCCACTCTTGTCTCTAATTTCTGTGCTAATGGAGCAACCATGACACTCATACTGAAATTTGAGGTTTCTTTTTTACCATAGCATAACCTAGTCTACCTGGATTAATATAAACATGTACAGCCAACTATACAGTCTATCAACGGAAGAATGGTTCATTGTTATTTTATGTATTTTAATATAATTTCTTGATCATGTTGTCTCACCCTTGTTTTTCTTTTATCATTCAACACAGTTTAACATATTCAATCTTGTCATATTTTATGCATCCTTGTAAGCCATTTTTGAAAATAAGTAGGGGATTAATACACAAGGTGAAAAAATGGTTTGTATGAACACTGGAAAAGACATCTGTGCAAGCTGGTGATGCAGGATAAACTGAGATTTTAAGCACAGGCTGCTCTGGAAATTCTCTTCTACTAGAGCAAATACTTACTTAAGCATAGATCCAGCAGCTGTATTTGTAGAGGGATACACTAGAGGGCGTGTGGAGTTTGGCATGCAGTGAGGATAGTCCATAAAAGTGTACTAGGAAAGGCTATTGTTGGGGAATTTTGGTGAGTCTTTTTCTATTTTTCCATATTTGAAATTTTAAAAATCTGTATCAGTTGGCTTACATTTTATGCAAAGTCGGTCATAGGCAAAATGATTTAAGAAATGAAAGCTTGCCTGTCTGTAATATTGTTTTATTATAAAATTTTTTGAATTGAAGGACATCTTGCTTGGAGTTTTATGGAGTCTGTTCACACAGGAATTTTCTTTCAAGAAGAATTCTACCCAAACTTGTTCAATGTTCTTTAGGTTTTCTGTTTGTTGGTTTTGGTTTTGGTTTGTTTTTTTCCTCTTCCCTCAAAACCAACAAGCCTTGGCTCCCACTTCCTAGGAGAGGCCTGATAAGTGGCAAGTTCATTAACCCAGCAATCTAGTTTGAGATAAAGTATAATGGTTGACAACCACACCTACCTGTCCACACCTACCTGTCCAGATAGAATTATGGTGGTTGTTTGTGTAAGGTGTTGTTCTTGTTGTTTTAGAGAGAGAGAGCAGGGGCTGGGACCATGCAGGGGGAGAGGCATAGAGAAGAGAAAATCTCAAGCAGCCTCCACACCCAAGTGCAGACCCATTCCCACCCCCCAACCCCATCACCCTGCCATGATGTTCAATCTCCTAACCCTGAGATCTAAACCTGAGCCAAAATAAAGAGTTAGACGCTTAACCAACTGAGCCACACAGACACCCCTAGAATTATGTTTTTAAGTGGCTCAAACTCCAAAATCAACAGGGTACTACAGAGGTAAGTATGGAGTTGTTTCAGGGCAGAGGGGCTTCCAGATATGAGTACCATAATCTACTTCCCATATGTACTCATGTGCCTAAAGTCATAGCAATTTACCCATCACCCAAGATAACCATTCCACTCTCATTAAAATTACTACTACAGCAAGCTGAATAGCATTAAATATTCTATGGGAGAATTTTGTTATTCAGACCCCCAGTGTAGGAATAATGCATCTAGAGTTTGGGTATGTTATGAACTATTTTGTGGTTGTTTAAATCTTTGATAATTATAATTGGAATTGGATATGGGGTTGAAATGCATTTGATAATCTCCAAATATTCTTTCAGTTAATAATTTCAACCTCCTGTCTTTAGGGAAAGAGTATAGGAGAAATGAAAGGATATAGATTTTGGAGTTAAATCTGGATTTAGACCCAGATAACCACATTATCCTAAATTTTATATTCCTTAACTATAAAATGGGAATATCAATATACATCTCAAGGATTGGGGGAAGCTTTATGTCTCATGTAAAGTAACTGGAAATAGTGGAGCCTGAGTGGTTCAGTCCGATAAGCTTCTGACTCTTGGTCTCAGCCCTGGTCTTGATCTTGGGGTTGTGAGTTCAAGCGCTATGCTGGACACCATGTGAACAAGGAGCCTACTTAATAAAAAGGAAAAGTAACTGGAATATGTTAAGCAAATATTCACTTTACCTTTTCCTTTTGTCAGATGTAGGAATCATGAACAATATGAATTTATTTAAATTGCATTTCTAATATATAGTGTTGAAATGACATTTCTAGTTAATACTGGCAAAGCAAAACAGCTGGTGGAGAATACTAATGGAGAGATGGCCAAGGGTGACAGAATGGATCTGGGTTTGGTGTTAGCAACCCAGTGAATAACCAACACTTGTGACATCTGTCCACTATCTAAGGTCTCAGCATCTGGTCCTCCAGTAGGAATGGGTCAGTACAGAACACTCTGGCTGGTAGCTTCCAGTCTCTCACATAAGCCTTCATTCCTATCTCAATTTTATCTTCTTGCCCACATGATTCCACATAAAATGGAATGAAAATTTAGACTAGAATAGACAATATAGTTAAAATTCTTGTGTTCCTTGGACATGATCTAAGTTTCATTTTTTTTTAATTTGTATTTTCAGGGGCTTCTGGGTGGCTCAGTTGGTTAAGTGGCTGACTCTTGGATTTGGCTCGGGTTATGACCCTGGGTTGTGATCTCAGAGTCATGGGATTGAGCCCCCAGTCGGGCTCTGTACTCTGCTCTAATTCTACTGGAATTTTTTTTTTTTTTAAGATTTTATTTATTTATTCATGAGAGACATGGAGAGAGGCAGAGACACAGGCAGAGGGAGAAGCAGGCTTTTCACAGGGAGCCTGATGTGGGTGGGACTCGATCCTGGAATGCCAGGATCATGCCCTGAGCCAAAGGCAGACGCTCAACCACTGAGCCACCCAGGCGCCTTTTTACTGGAAATTCTCCTCCTTCCTCTCCTTTCTCCATTGCACCTCCCCCTTACTCTCTCTCTCTAAAATAAATAAATAATAAATAACATCTTTTAAAAAATACTACTCTTTTCAGCAGAATAACAAAAAGAAATAAAGAAATGTTCACTTTTAATGACATTTCCCAGATTATGTATTATTTTAGCTTTTGCCAAAAAAACTATATATCTGATTATAGTTAATTATCATAAACTATCATTTTCAAATTAACTAGTTAGGTCTACCATGTTATTTTTTAACCAATTAGAATATGTAGCCAGAACCAATAAAAAGGCAAAACCAATAAGAGATATATATATATATATGTGTGTATATATATATATATATATATATTCTTCATATATATATATATATGAAGAATAGTTTTTGTTACAAGTGCCTACTATTGGGTATACCCTTTAGAAAAAAAATTATTATTCTGGAAAATGATATCTGAAATGTCAGCAATTATAGTAACAATCTAGACCAAAGTGAATACAAAGGGAAATGTAAAATTCCATGAAATCCCTGATTATCTACACCTAATTTTTATTGAGTTGTAGCTTGATTGTTGATACTCTTTGCTACAAATCTTTATGCATTTCCTGGAGCCTGCACTGATTAGGTGGGGGGTGAGGGATGGATGGGTGACACACTCTTGCAGGAGTTTCTGTCCTGGATCTCAAAATCATTCTGAAAGAAGAATGACTTTCATCTTCCTTTCTTCAGAAGGACACACAGCTCTGGCCAAAGTATTAATTTCCATGACCATCCTATTACGATGCTCTATTTGAATGAGAGATAATAGTCAAAACTGATTAAAATACAACACTTCATGAGCATTCCCTTGGGTTTCATGGTAAGATTAATTCTGTGCATTTCAAGTTTAGTTAGTTAAGTTTTTATAGCTATATTTTCTGAGGATTTGGTTTTTTTGTTTTATTTCATTTTTGCTAACTTGTATCATTTTAAATCATATATGGATTACTACAGAAGGTTAAGCCAAGCTATTTGAGAGAGGAATCTGTTCTGTTTTACTAGTTTGCCAGTCTTTTTAGTTTCTCCAAAGAACAAGAAAGTTGAATTGGCCCTGCTCTAAGGACAAGCTCCTTGGACCTTGTTCTGAGTTCACATTGTCCTCTTTACCCCTCTCCCTCTCTTCTCCCCCACACCTCCTGGATATTTTGTTCATTTGTCTTTTTAACCCTGGGAGATTAGCAGAAATTTCATGAAAACCTCAGCTATTCTGAGCAAAGGAAGTAGATAAACTATACAATATGGGGAACAAGAGGAAGAACGTTGGAGAAAAAGGATACAGTTGTAAGGGTCAGAGATCGTGGATAAGTCTGGAAGAGTCCAGAAAAACGGCCAGTTCAGCTACTACATGGAAATAAGTGCACAGGGGAAAAAGGAGATAAAAAGTCACTTACACAAGGACTGAAGAGAGGGAGAGCCCTGCAGAGGCACATCATCAGGCACTGCACTGAGAACAGGGCCACAGTGTGGGGGGTTAGGGTTTGAGGTGAGCCAGTGGAAGGAATGACCCTGGGTTGGTATTCTCAGGGTGTCACTTGATTTTATGATCATGAAAGACAAGAATAAAATTAGTAAGCCTGATGAGATACCTGGAATCACTTGGGATGGTAAGGTTTACAGGGACATATCTTGTCCCCCCAATAGTTTCAATATCAAAGCCCATTTGGACATGTTTGAGGAGGTAGGGTTAGGGCTCTCTAGTCAAGGAATTTACTACCCTACCTTATAGGAATATCTATAAAAGGGGAGAGGCCAGATGAAGAAGGGGAAGGGGAACATTAAGAGGTAATTAATTAATTGATGGGACCCAAGGACAGCTGGAATGATGGGCACCTGATTAATAGAGACAAGACTAAGAGCACTTTAGAGAAGTAGAGAACTATGTGGAGAGGCAGTGCAAGGACAAATCCCTACTCATGGCACCAAATGCGCCTTTCAGTAAAAGAGAAAGCAAGGTATCTGCTGAGATAAGCGGAGAAGAGCTCTGAAGGTTGAGTAGACTATTGATATTCATTATTATCAATATCGTTCATCAATTAAAATCTAAAAGTAGCAGCTAAATATCACCTCTTTAATTTACCCTGGCCCTATGGGTCACTGGCATAAAGACAAAAAAAAATTCTTTCTACACCTAACCATTTAAATAGGCAGAGAAACTCTAGGGACTCTACTGAGAGTATAGGTTTAGGTGAGAGAAGAAGAAAAGGCACTGGCACATTTATAAGAAAAACAAATGGGGTTAAAATTAGGACTGAATGAAACAGTTGAAGCTTTTTGGGTTTGGGTTTTTTTTTTTTTATTGTTTCATCCCTGCATAACACAAACCTAGTATATAGTCTAATTCCTAGAGAAACAAGTAAAACACTGTATAAAAATTTATCAAAATCACACCAGAAAGAAATGAAACATATGAAATGCATATTTGCTGCTTTTTATTTTCACTTTCTAAAAGCAATGGTAGAATTGAGAGACTTGGAATGTACAGTCTCAATCAATTCATATTCTATTCTCATTGGATATTCCTGGATCAGAGAGAGATTGTTAAACTCATCTGGTGCATCTGATTTAGAAAAACAAAACAAAAATACCATCATCACACTGCCCTGTACCTTCAAAACTTCTTCTTCCTTTTCTGTTACCCAATTTTGCCTTATTTCACTATGATGGAAAGCCCCGAGCCTGGGGGTTTAGGCCCCAAAACACCAAAATCTAGGTAAATGATCTTGAACAAGCAGTCCAACATGATTGGGTTTCTGTCTTCCTGTTAACAATTTAAAAAGGACCCGCTATGGTTTTCTGTCTAGGATCCCAAGAAGATATCTCTAAATCTCTGCCCTGCCGAGAGACTTTCTTCTGACTCACTGGAGAGCTGAGAATCACAAGACCAATCTTTATGGCTAAGAAAGCATCCTGGACTCTTGGACATTCCAAGGTCTTGAGGTTAGGTCCTGGGAGATAAGACTTGCTGTTGATGAGAAGGACTTCTGGAGATTTAGAGACATGTAATGGAAATACTAAAGCAAAAGTGATCTTATTCTATAGTCACAGAGCTGGGACATCTGGGCCACATATGCCTTATCTCATTTAATCTTTGTAATAGACCAGTGAGAAAGGAATTACCATCCTTAAATTATGGGCAGGAAGCTGGGATGTGATGAGTGAAATGTCTTATTCAAGATCATCCAGGTGAAAAAGCAGAGCTGAGATTCTAATTAGCAATTTCTCAGAACATTCTATTTGTCCTGTAGGATCACTATGCTTCATAAAGGCCCTCTGTCCAGAAATATTGAGCTAATATATAAAAGATTCATACTTGCTATTGATTTGGCTGTTTTTGTTTTTGTTTTTGTTTTTGTTTTAAAGATTTTATTTATTTATTCATGATAGTCACAGAGAGAGAGAGAGAGAGGCAGAGACACAGGCAGAGGGAGAAGCAGGCTCCATGCACCGGGAGCCCGATGTGGGATTCGATCCCGGGTCTCCAGGATCGCACCCTGGGCCAAAGGCAGGCGCCAAACCGCTGCGCCACCCAGGGTTCCCGATTTGGCTGGTTTTTAACACTTCAGGCACAACTCTATATCACTTTGGATTAAAATTATTAATTTAATTGGATGTAAAATTATTTACATGTTTGCTTCCTGCTCTGAATTGTAAATTTTTTCAAGGACAGGGGCTGTGTCATCATTAGCTCTCCAAGAGCAAGGAGGATTTTTCCAATGAAGTGTTTGCCAAGTGACTTGCTATGTGTATGAATGAGTAAATGAATGAATGAATGAATGTGCAAGTGTGCATTTTATATCCCTTATTAATATGTGCAATTCTGACAAGTGTGGAGAGTGACTTTTTTTGATCTCTCATAGCACCCAACACAGAGCTCAGTAAGTGATACTCAATGAAATGATTAATTTTTTTGATTGAAATTTCTGATATGATCTAAAGTTCACTGACTTTTTGAATTGCTCCCTTTTAAGTGCACATTAAACCATATTAGTTGATGTCAATACACTACAAAGCAAGAACAATATGAGAAGATTCTATAAGAGAAGCCAATAGCTGTAGGGATAAGCAACATCAAATGATGTATAGTTTCCTACATGGTCCAGCTGTTCCTGTAAGAGTTTCTACTTTCTATTTCTTCAAATAGCAAAATATCTAGTCACTCACCAGGAATTGGAGATTCTATTCTAGTCAATTGCATACAACTTATTTTTTAAATTAATCACTATTTCATAGAGAAAGCATTTTCTTTATTCTCTTTATAGAAAATCACTATTCTCACTAATTCTCAATTAACATCACAAAAGCTCATGTAAGGAGGCCACACAAACACTTGCCCAGCCACAAATTGCACATCACCTCAGTGAAATCCTCTACAGGAAGAACATTCCCTGCCATTCTCGTTCTTCCTTTCTTTCTTTCTGTCTGCCTGCCTGCCTTCCTTTCTTTTTTTTAGAGAAAGAAAGAGAGCCCAGGGGGTTGGAAATTTGAGCAGAGGGTGAGAGAGAATCTTAAGTAGGCTCTACACCCAGCCAGAGCCCAAAAGGGCTCAATCCTCTTACCCTGAATTCATGACCTAGGCCAGAATTAAGAGTTGGAGGTGTAACCAACTGAGCCACCCACGTGCTCCTCCTTTATTTGAATTTGAACTTCTTGATTAGGTTAATCCATCTGCAAATGTGCCCTGCTTCAGCACCTCCATTGAAACCCTCACAAGCCCCAGATCAAGGTCACTTTGGATCTGGGCTCACTCCAAAATCTTGCGTCTCATGGTAGCCAGGACCAAGCTGCTGTTGGTATGCCTAAGGGGCTTCCTCCAGCTTCTGGTTAGGATATCAGATCTTGAGGGCACAGCTTTTATTCCTCTACTGCAGACCCCAGGGTTGGCAAAGCAGAGCCTACAGCTGCAATGGTTGCCATCTGGGCCATCAGAACTGGCTGCAAGGGCTCAGTACCAGGTAGCTCACTGGGGACAGTAGGACTGCTCTTGGTGGCTGAGCTGCTCATGCTGTCCTGGGGACAGCTCTTACCTGAAGCATCCAGTTGTCTAGGTGCTCTGGCTTCCAGCGGCCATTGCAACTCCTCAGTAATTTGGCTTCTAGAAGTGTGCAACTGCCAGTGTTCATTTATTTTGCAAACTTCATCAAATTCCTATTGGATACCTGATAATATAAAGCTGATGTCTTATTCTTACTGTATATAAAACCCATATCAGAAAGATAGACTTTTCTTACATAATTATGATAGCAGTCACTCAATGTTCCCTTCCTAGATTTTACTTTAAAATATGAAGGGAGTCATTTCAAATATGTTTCAAAACTGATTTTTATTTCCAAAAATTAAATGCATGTTGTCGTTTAGAAGCAGTCACCATATCTTACACCATTTTATCTGAACTTTCAGTTTTATCAAAGAGGTACTTTCCTTCAACAATAAGGTAGAAACAACTTACCAACACCTGCAGCCTTCAGCCTAGCTAAGAAGATTAAGTTTCTTTCATCTAAAAATCTCCATCTCAAAGTTTTCTTGAACTGTCAGCTTCTCTATATCCCTTTGTTCATCTTTTCCAAGGATAACTACTCCTCTGTATTCCAGATTCCTTCCCTCCAGCTGTCCCCAGACAGCTTTCAACTTTTTTCCCTTTTGTCTACAAATTGCCTCTGGTCTTTTCTGTACTGAAACAAAGTTGTTTTTTTTTTTTTTTTTTTTTTTTTAATGCTTCTATTTACTGATATTTTCTTCTTTCTGTTGCTGTTACTGCTTGAAAAATTAGTGTGAACTAAGCCCTTATCTTTACTTCCTCAACACCCACTCCCTTCTTTAAAGTAACTCTTTATAGCTGTGTAACACATATACATAAAAATGCACAAAGCGTTACTTTGCTACCCATTAGAATGGCTACTATCCAAAAAGAGAGAGAGAGAAACAACAATTGTTGGCAAGAATGTGAAGAAATTGGAATCATTATGCACTGTTGGTGGGAATGTAGAATAGTATTGCTTCTGTAGCAAATAACATGGAGGTTCCTAAAAAATTAAAAATAGAATTACATATGATCCAGCAATTCCACTTCTGGATTATATCCCAAAGAATTGAAAGCAGGATCTTGAAGATATATTTGTACACTCAATAGCTAAAACATGGAAGCAAACAAAGAGTCCAACCACAGATGAATGGGTAAGCAGAATGTGGTATATCCACAGTGGAATTGTATTCAGCCTAAGAAAAAAAAAAGGAAATTTTCTAGTATGCTACCATGGATGAACTTTGAGGACAATATGCTAAGTAAAATGAGCCAGTCACAAAAGACAAAATACTGTATGATTCCACTTACATGAGGTACTTAAAATAGTCAAAAGCATAAAGGCAGCAAGTAGAATGGTTGTTGCCAGGGGCTGGCGGAAGGGAAGAATGGGGAGTTACTGTTTGATGGGTACAGAATTTCACTTTAACAAGACATGAGAGTTTGGGGAGTTGGATGGAATGATAATGGTTACACAACAATGTGAATGTACTTAATACACTTAAAAATGATTACAATGGGACAGCCCCAGTGGCTCAGTGGTTTAACACCGCCTTCAGCCCAGGGCGTGATCCTGGAGACCCGGGATTGAGTGGAACGTGGGGCTCCCTGCATGGAGCCTGCTTCTCCCTCTGCCTGTGTCTCTGCCAATCTCTCTCTCTCTCTGTGCGTGTGTGTGTGTGTGTCTCTCATGAATAAGTAAATAAAAATAAAAATCTTTTTTAAAAAATGATTACAATGGTAAATTTTATGTCATTTTACCACAATAAAAGAGAGAAATGCTCATACCATAAGTATAAAGCTCAATGAATTTGCACAAAGTACAAATGAAACTGTAATTGCCACCTTGATCAAGAAACAGACCCACAGGGGCGCCTTGTGGCTCAGTTGGTTAAGAGTCCAGTTCTTGGTTTCAGCTTGGGTCATGGTCTCAGAGTCGTGAGACTCGGCACAGTCTGTTTGGGACTATCTCTTTCCCTTCTGCCCCTCCTGCTCATGCTCTCTTTCTCTCTTTCTCAAGTAAATAAGTAAAAAAGAAAGAAGAAATAAAGAAAGAAAGAAAGAAAGAAAGAAAGAAAGAAAGAAAGAAAGAAAAAGAAAGAGAGAAAGAGAGAAAGAGAGAAAGAGAGAAAGAGAGAAAGAAAGAGAAAGAGAGAAAGAAGAAAGAAAGAAAGAAAGAAAGAAAGAAAGAAAGAAAGAAAGAAAGAAAGGAAGGAAGGAAGGAAGGAAGGAAGGGAAAGAAGGAAGGAAGGAAGGAAGGAAGGAATGAAGGAAGGAAGGAAGGAAGTAGGAAAAGAAAAGAAAAGAAAAGAAAAGAAAGAAAAGAAAAAAGAAAAGAAAAAAAAGAAAAAAAGAAAGAAAGAAAGAAAAGAAAAGAAAAGAAAGAAAAGAAAAGAAAAAGAAAGAAAAGAAAGACCCCACTAGCATCCCTGGAACTTCCCTCACTCCCTATCCTGGGAACTTCCTCAACCCAAAGCAAACCACTCTCCTCCTGAATTCTGGTAGTATTAGTTAGTTTCGCTTGTTTTTGAACTTTATAGAATGGAATCCTGAAAGTAAACAGGACTTTGTGTTGAGCTCTTTTGCTCAACATTATGCTTGAGAAATTCATCCTGTTCCTCATATAGCAGTAGTGAGTTCATTCTCATTGTTGTCTAAATTTCGTCCTTTGAATGTATCATGATTTATTTGTGCTTTCTACAATGTTTCTTTCATTTTTGGATTATGACCAAGGCTACTCTAAAATTTCTTGAACATGCCTCTTGGTGTATGTGTATATGCTTTCTGTTGGATAGGTACCCAGGTGTGAAAGGACAATTTCTGGTACACAGTAGGTACTCAAGTCAATGAATTAATGGGAGGCTGGAGGGAGGAAGGTGGGAAGGAAGGAAGATTAAGGAAGACTTCTACATTTCTTTTTTTTAAAATATTTTATTTGTTTGAGCAACAGAGAGAGAGAGAGAGAGAGAGAGAGGCAGAAACACAGGCCGAGGGAGAAGCAGGCTCCATGCAGGGAGCCTGATGTGGGACTCGATTCCGGGTCTCCAGGATCACGCCCTTGGCCGAAGGCAGTGCTAAACCGCTGAGCCACCCGGACTGCCCACTTACACACCTCTTATTCAGCTTATTAGATAGTTTATGTTACTTCCTGATATTGTGAATAACAATATATTCACAGATGTGAATTTTTTCACATTTCACAGATGGAAATGTGAAACATTTCTATTTCATTTTCCAAGTCGGTATTATTAATATATTTTTAGTGACAGATTTTTAATGTTGATGTCCTATCTGGATATCTGACTAAACAGGTTTTATGATATGTAATTATTTTTATTTTTATTTTAAAGATAAAGTGGTATAATTTGTTGGGTATTTTTAAATTATTTTATTTTCATCATAAGTGTACTCATTAATCCCCACCACCTACTTCACCCATCTCCCCACCCACGTCCCCTTTGGTGACCATGGGTTTGTTCTCAATAGTTAAGAGTCTGTTTCTTGGTTTGCCTCTCTCTCTCTCTCTCTTTTCCTTTGCCCATTTGTTTTGTTTCTTAAATTCCATATATGAGTGAAATCATATGGCATGTAAAATCATATGATCTTTCTCTTACTGATTTATTTCACTTAGCATTATACATTGTAGATCTATACATGTTGCAAATGGCAAGATACCACTCTTTTTTTATGGCTGAATAATATCCCATGTAATTATTTTTATTTACTTGTATTTTATAGACAAACCAAAAAATTTGCAAATAAGGACAGATTTATCTCTCGTCTCATATTTCTTCCATATTTCTTTTTCTTGCCTTTGTATAATGGACTAGGAACTTCAGTGAAATGCTGTTAGTAAAGGTGTTAGAAGTCCTGCTTGATTTATTCCTGTCTTTTGTGGGATTTCTTTTTAATGTTTCGCCTTAATGATGACAGAAATTGGTTATGGGTTTAAGACAGATTTCTATTTTTCGAGGTTTGGAAGCTTCTTTCTATTCTCAGCTTACTGAAACATTTTATTCAGAATAATTGTTGAAATCTAGCAAATGATTTTCCTTTTTTTTTTTTTTTTTTTTTTTTGCATCTCTTAGGATGATCACATCTTCTTTTAATTTGTTGAATTAGGTTGGGTTTTTTTTTTTTTTTCATCAACCCGTCCTTGTATTTCTAAAGGTTATATTGTTTTAGGTCTTACATTTAAGGCAATGATCCATTTTGAGATAACTTTGTATTAACCAGTGTGAACTGGTAAGTGTCTAAGTTCATCTTTTTGCTTGTAGATATCCAGTTCTCCAAGCACAGACTTTGGACAGACTCTCCTTTCCTTGATATCTTTCTTAAAATCAGTTTCCTAGGATATAAGGATTTCTTTCTTGGATCTGCTCCATCATTCTGTAGTTCTATATGTCTATTCTTATTGCCAGTACTATGCCTTCATGATAGCTGTAGCTCAAAAATAAGTTTCAGGGGGGATCCCTGGGTGGCGCAGCGGTTTGGCACCTGCCTTTGGCCCAGGGCGCAATCCTGGAGACACCGGGATCGAATCCCACATTGGGCTCCCGGTGCATGGAGCCTGCTTCTCCCTCTGCCTGTGTCTCTGCCTCTCTCTCTCTCTCACTGTGTGCCTATCATAAATAAAAATTAAAAAAAAAAAAAAAGTTTCAAAATCAGGAAAGTAAAAGCTCTCCATTTTTATTCTTTTTTTAAAAAGGTTTTTGTTGTTGTTGTTGTTTGCTTGTTTTGGCCAATCTAAATATTTTCATATAGATGTTAAGATTGTCAATTTATTAAAAAAAACTTGCTGGAATTTTCATAGGATTTACATTAAATCTATAGTGTCTTTTCATTTCTGATGCAAATCCTACTTGGTGTGATACTTTTAATAAATTGCTGGTTTTATTTGCTATTATTTTATGTATGATGTTAAAGGGCCACAGAGTTTAAATGAACTATCATTTTCTTCCCTTCTTTCTTTTCAAATGAATTTCTGATCTATTATTGATCGGTTTTAGTATCTATACCCACTAGCTAAGAAATTTTCTATATTTTTGTATGTTAAGAATTCTTAGGGTCATTCTACTAAAACTACAATGAACTAAATTGTTTACTAACCTTTTGTTCTTTTTTTTAAATTTTTATTTATTTATGATAGTCACAGAGAGAGAGAGAGAGGCAGAGACATAGGCAGAGGGAGAAGCAGGCTCCATGCACCGGGACCCGACATGGGATTCGATCCCGGGTCTCCAGGATCGTGCCCTGGGCCAAAGGCAGGCGCCAAACTGCTGCGCCACCCAGGGAGCCCTAACCTTTTGTTCTTGATCAGATATATCACATATGATTATTTTATTAGGCTTTTCAAAATATTATCTATTTTAACTTAAGTATACTGATATTTAATTTGCTATATCTTTGAGTTCTGCTATTTTATACTTATCTCGAGTTGTTATGTAGTATCCTCATCTTTATTCATTTATTTGTTTCTTGTTTATAATTTTTATTTTGTTTTCCTTTTGAGCCTAATAGTTATCTTTTGATCATTAATAGTACTGCATTCTCATCAATGACTGGTCTGTAGAATCTGTGCTTTCTTTTTTTGAGAGAGAGAGAGAGAGAGAGCATATACAAATGGGACAAGTGGAAGGGGCAGAGAGAAAGAGAGAGCCTCTTAACCAGGCTCTAGTGTAGAGCCTGACATGGGGTTTGATCTCATGACCCCGAGATCATGACCTGAACAGAAATCAAGAGTTGAATGCTTAACCTACTGAGCCACCCAGGTGCCCCTAGAATCTATGTTTTTAAGAATTGATTGGAATTTTATTTATGACCTAATTTAATCTATTTTTAACATTTCATATGGGCTTTAAAAATTATTTCTTAAGTATTGGGTCAAAGTCTATTTAAATCTAAAATATCAAACTTGTTAATTGTGCTATTCAAATTCTCTACATCCTGGCACGCTTGGGTGGCTCAGTGGTTAAGTGTCTACCTTCACACTCAGGGCATGATTGCAGGGTCCTGGGATTGAGTCCCGCATCCAGCTCTTTGCAGGGAGCCTGCTTCTCCCTCTGCCTATGTCTCAGCCTCTCTCTGTCTCTCTCATGAATAAATAAATAAAATCATTTAAAAAACTTCTCTACATCCTTACTTAATTTTTTTTCTCGTTGATTCATTAGTTCCACAATAGTTATGGATATATCAATTTTTTTATCTCTATAATTTTTTGCTTCATTGAACTTAAGGATGTATCATTAATTATATATGTATAGTACATATTTTCTTGATTGATTTTTCTCCCATTAAAAAATCAATTTTTGTCCCATATAATACATCTTACATTGAATTCTATCTTGTGTGATGCTGCTTTAGTACTCTTACCTTTTATATTTTTTAATACTTACCTAACATTTTATACATGTCTTTGATTTATAGCTTTTCCTGTCATATTTTCAGGTGTGCTTCTTGAAACAAGCTATAACTGAAGTCCAATTACATACTGAACCTCTCCATGTTTTATTAGGAAATCTTAACCAATTAATTAATAATGCTATTATTCTTGATATTCCTGGACTTAATATCATTTTGTTGTTTTCTCTTCTTACTGGTTATTTTTCCTTTTTTTCTCTCTTTTTTCTTTTCCTTTTTTTGGGGGGTGGTTCTTTTTGTTTCCTTTTGTCTTTTGTTAGATTGATGGATGATTATTTGTTCCATATTTTTTTTAATTTTTATTTATTTATTCATGAGAGAGGCAGAGACATAGGCAGAGGGAGAGGTAGGCTCCCTGCGGGAGCCTGATACAAAACTTGATCCCGAAACTCCAGATCACGACCTTAGCCAAAGGCGGACAAACCACTGAGCCACCCAGGTGTCCCCATATTTTCCTGTTTTGTTGGGAAATTATTCATTCTAAATCCTTTCATTTCTTACATAAATATTTTTCTAACATACATTTTATTTTTTTAATTTAGAATATTCTTGTCATCTTCATATAAAGGCGAGGACATTTGAACCCTTTTATCCACTCCCCAATCTGTGTAGCTTGTCTTCTCAGAGTGAAGACTCCCTGTCACTCCCCTTCATTGGTATTTTTCTGACGTCCTGCCAATCCCTGGAGTTCAGCACCTATCCTGATGTTTTCAGTTGTGGACAAATAGCTCTGTTCTGTGGTCAAATTATCTTACAGCTCAAGACACAATTCTCCAATAAATACCCTGAAAACTACCATAAGGCTCCCTTCTGTTCTTTGGGCTTTTTGCCTCTAGGGTGGGAGCTACTTTTGACTTATTCCATTTAGACAGCATATTGGATGAGCTGAGATTCCCCCACTTATATTTCTCTACAGACCTGATCCTGATTTATTGATTGATTGATTGATTGATTTTTTTTTTTTTCTGATTGATTTATTTTAAAGATTCTTCAAAATTTCTGGTGCTTTGATTGAAATTGTCCTGGCTTCCCATACTATTATGGAATTTTTTCTTTTTAACATAATGTTTATGTAGATAATTGTTGGGACTGAGGGAAGACATATGTACTCAGTCTGCCATTTTACCCATTCTCATTTCTCTCTCTGATTGTGTTCCCTTTAATACCTTGTGTGCTAGTCAAATTCACTGAATAACACTTAATGGGTATTTATCTTTTGCTTTTCTTCCTTCAACCCTTGCCTAATCTAATGAGACTCTTGCTACTCATTTCTTTGCTCAACCTGAGGACTTTCTGTTTCGTGAAGACTTCCCTGATCCCCATGTCCAAATATTAATATTCTTCTACAGTGAGTCCTTATGGTCCTTAATATGAACCTCTGTTATGACTAAGTTATAAGATACAGCATAATTTATTATCTGTGAGCTTATTTCTCCTTCATACCAGGTGCAGTATCTCTCTTATCTTTGAATTCCCATTGTACATAATAGTGCTTTCCACATAGTAGGGACCATCGTCTGTACGGAAATTGAATCAATCGGAATTTGTGGCCTATTCCCACCAATAAGAAAAAGTTCATCTTTACACTTCGCTTGAGCTGACAGTTCTAAGATACCTTTTTTAATTTAATTTAATTTTTTTAAAGATTTCATTTATTTATTCATAGAGACAGAGGAGGGGGGCAGAGGCACGGGCAGAGGGAGAAGCAGGCTCCAAGCAGGGAGCCCGACGTGGGACTCAATCCAGGGTCCCCAGGATCACACCCCGGGCTGCAGGCGGCACTAAACCGTTGTGCCACCAGGGCTGCCAGATACCGTTTTAAAAACATGATTATGGGGCAGCCTGGGTGGCTCTGCGGATTAGTGCCACCTTCAGCCCAGGGCATGATCCTGGAGACTTGGGGTTGAGTCCCACTTTGGGCTCCCTGCATGGTGCCTGCTTCTCCTTCTGCCTGTGTCTCTGCCTCTCCCTCCTTCTCTCTCTCTCTCTCTCCCCTTGTGTCTCTCATGAATAAATAAATAAAATCTTAAAAAAAAAAAAAACTTGATTACGTAGTGTTTATTAGAACATCAAATGAGGGGCAGCCATGGTGGCCCAGCGGTTTAGCGCCGCCTTCAGCCCAGTGTGTGATCTTGGAGATCGGGGATCGAGTCCCACGTCAGGCTCCCTACATGGAGCCTGCTCTCCCTCTGCCTGTGTCTCTGCCTCTCACTCTCTCTCTCTCTCTCTCTCTGTGTCTGTCATGAATAAATAAATAAATAAAATCTTAAAAAAAAATTCAAACAATATTTGTTGAGAGAACAACAAAAATTGTTCTTGTGATTAACTCTTGTCCTTAAAACTGTCTTTCTCATAACACACATTTGTGTGTTAAGAGCCCCAAAAAGAAAATTAAAAATATTTTTGACTTGCTTATCACTTGCAGACGTTAGCTGATATGATAATTTCTTAAGCAATGCTATCTATCCAGCACATACGTTCTTAATCTCTTGCAGAGGGTGCCATGCTGACACATATTGCTGTTTATCACAACACTGCCCTTAATCATCCATGCTGCTCAACCTCATCAGAGGTCCTTCCATCAAAATGTGTCTCCATGGTAACACAAGCCAGATTTGGCCATTTGGTCTCTGTTTGGAACACAAAGATCACTTGAGTATTTATGACATTTGGATTTTGGAGTGTATTTCCAAAACTACAAATTCTGCATGGCTTTGACATTTGGATACACTCTTTATTAATAGTATTTTTCCTTGGTACACATATATGTTTCAATTTGGAATTACATTTGTTTATTGGAAATGAAAGCAGCCAATGTAACCAATTTTAATGGGACTCACTCTTCTTTCTTCATTACATTTCTTTCTAAAAAATAATACTTTGTGCTTGTAAGAAAATCATTGTAAAATGCAAAAATGAGATTGCTAAAAAAGATCTCGAGCTAACAAAACTGAAAAATTGATTATTGATTATTTTATAATATTCTTTTTTCCTCAAAATATAATTGCATCTTGAATTTTATTGAAATGGAATAACAGAATTATTCAATTTGTCAGCATACATTGTCACTTTGTTATATCCAGGAGGGATTTGATTTGTGGACAGGAAGGGCAAATATGTGTTCATTGAAATGTAATCATCATTGAAATTGGAAATTGTCTAAAAAAGAAAAAGCATAAATCTTTAATAAAATGTTTAGAACTCTAGAATCTTGCAAAAAGAAAATCTGAATAGAATAAAAAACAATGTTGTTTCCAGGTAATAAAATTATCTCAGAGCAATACTTTCCAAATATATCTATTTAAAATAGTAGTAGCTAGATGTACCTGGGTAGCTCAGTCAGTTAAGCACCAGACTCTTGATTTTGACTCCGGTCATGATCTCAGGGCCTAGGATAGAGCCCCACGTTGAGCTCTGCATGTAGTAGAGAATCTGCTTGAGATTCTCTTTCCTTCTCCTTCTATCCCTTCCCCTTCTCCCATGCTCTTTCACTCTCTTTCTCTAAAATAATTAAATGAATCTTTCTAAAAATAAATTTAAAAATAATAATAGCTAAAACTTGGCGGGCACTGTTCTCTTCCTGATTCTATTCGAAATGTTTTAGACATATAAACTCACAGCAACCCTAAGAAGTTGATGCTATAATATCACCCATTTTACTAATGAAAAATATAACCAGGAAAGTAATAACTTGCCCATGGGTGTATAGCTACCAAGTGGCATACTTAGGGTTTAAAGTCAGGCAGTCTGGGTCACAGCCTCAGTTAAACTGCCCACAGCAACCTAAATGAAGGAAAATCTAATCAAAACCCAAATAAGGGCAGCCTGGGTGGCTCAGTGGTTTAGTGTCACCTTCAGCCCAGGGCGTGATCCTGGAGACCTAGGATTGAGTCCTACATCAGGCTCCCTGCATGGAGCCTGCTTCTCCCTCTGCCTGTGTCTCTGCCGTGTGCTCTGTGTGTGTGTGTGTGTGTCTCATTAATAAATAAATAAAACCTTTAAAAAAAACCAATAAGATGATTTTTTTCAGAATTTTTAATGTAGATTTTATCTAAAGGAATATGCTTCTGAGAGTAGCTATAAAAAGTCTCCAAAAAGAAGAACTTAGGAGATACTTACATGTTTTTCAAAAAACAGAAAAATAGTTTAAGCAAGAGTTTTCAAAATTGTGGATTTTATTTTTTCAACAATTTTATTAAGCAGGAACTTCTGTAGGCAGTTGAAGACCAGGTTTGGGTGGTTCCAAGATACTTCAAGAGAAAATGTGCCCTAAGTTTCCTCTTACCCAATCTCAGTGAGTGTTTTAATTCTCAAGGTTATTCCTTCATGTTTCTTTTTTTTTTTTCTTCAAGATTTTATTTATTTGACAGAGAGAGCACAAGCAAGGAGAGTGGCAGAGGGAGGGGGAGAAGCTGGCTCCCCGTGGAGCAGGGAGCCCAACAGGGGAGTCGAACCACTGACTGAGCCACCCAGGTGCCCTCCTTAGTGTTTCAATATGGCTGCTCCACATCCCTTTTTGTGATGCTTCACATCACTTCACATCCAGTGAGCAAGAAGGGAATGAGCAAGAGTAAAAAAGACATAAGCCAGAGGAGCTGCCTCCTTTTATTTTTTTTTAAAGACTTTATTTATTTATTCATGAGAGACACAGAGAAAGAGAGAGAGAGGCAGAGACACAGGCAGAGGGAGAAGCAGACTCCATGCAGGGAGCCTGATGTAGGACTCAATCCTGGGGCTCCAGGATCACACCTGGGCTGCAGGCAGCACCATACCGCTGCACCACCAGGGCTGCCCGAGCTGCCTCCTTTAAAAGAACTTTCTCAGAAGCCACTCACAGTGGTTTTCACTTAGACTAGTTACCTAGACTTACCACATAACCAAATCAGCTGCAAGGAATGCTGATTTAATTTAATTTTTTTTTTTTTTCCAGAGGGTGCCTGGGTGGCTCAATCTGTTAAGCATCAGGTCACAAGTTCCCAGGGATCAAGTCCCCAGGATCAAGCTCCCTGCTCAGCAAGGAGTCTGCTTCTCTTTCTCTCCCTCTGCCCCTCCCCCAGATCATGTGTGCACGTTCTCTCTCTCTCTCTCCCTCTCTCTCTTGCATGCTCTCTCTCTCAAATAAATAAAAATCTAAAAAAATAATAATAATAATACAATTTTATAAATAAATCTTTTTTAAAGTAGGTTTTTGACTGGACACATTGTCACCGTGATCAAAATCAGGATTCTCTACTATTCTAACAGTAAAGAAATGGTGTTGGGGAAGCTCTAGAATGGCCTTCACTCCAGAGCTAGTTTAGCTCTGCTACTAAGGCTTGTGTACCCTGGGCATTCAAGGAGCTTTGTCATTGGCTAGTCAAAACTCAACTATTTGGAAATCTTCAGTTTATCACTCCCTGGTAGTTCCTTGCTCTGCTTCATGACGTTTCACCCTAGAGAGACATTATTTCTATATATCTCCCTCCTTCATGAACCCCACAGTCTCTGCCGATGCATCTCAGGGAGTCATATTCTGCTTACATTCCCCGTTCTTATGACACAGTTCTGCAGAGCTTCCTGACCGAAATCTGGGGCAATCAAGGGCTCATATGACTTGTTTACATTGTCTAAGGTATCCCAACTGTATGCTGTCTGTCAACCAGTGTCTCAAAACACTTTGTCAGGTTTTCCAGTTGTTTCCAGGGGAGGGCAAGTCTAGTGTCACTTACTACACTGTAGAGGAGGTGGAGAGGGAGCTTTCTGACTATCCATTTGCATAGTTTAGGTCATGTTATATAAACAAAAAATAGTAATTTACCTCTTTTGAGTTACATATAACTCTCCCTTTGTTAATTAGTTGCTTGGAAAACAAAATTCATTTCCTATAGAAATCTCATTAAATATTTGTACATTTACCAAAGATGTAGGTTCCATGGCCTAAGATTTTAATCACAATTTATAAGACTGAGTTGGTAGGAAAATGCCTGAAAAATTCCAAATAGCATCCCAATGTGACAAGATGACCTCTATGCCACTAATCCTCCATTATCACAGAGGCCTTGCTTCCAAAAGCAGACCCCAATCATTCCAAATCTTTTGAAAATTATTATTATATATCACTTTGAAGTTATAATTACATAAATATGTTATATCTTATAATAAGTTGTTATTACATATATGTCTTCCACATTAAGTAAAATTTAGGTTACTATTTTTGAGAACTTTACAGTTTATTTTACAACAGGCCTTAAGATGGAGGCCATGTGACTAGGATTCACAAATCTTGTCATAGTTCATCCCTGATAAGAACTTTTGTAATTATATTAAATATATAATAATACATATAACATGGGGATCTAGGGTTAATTATAAGTTAATGTGAATTTTCATGATTATGCTCTTGTTTTTATTTGATTTTGCTTTGTTTACTATTCAAAGTGCTTTTGAATATCTCTCTAGATATGTCTAACTCAAGGAGTTAAAGGTATTAGCTCTCATAAAGAAGAAATAACTCTCTGCATAAAATGATTAGATCAGTAGCAAAAAGGCTGGTTTGCATTACATCTCTTAGCTTAGGATCATAGCGGAGAAAGATCCAGTTAAATCCAATGGGTGAAGGTTGACTGGAGCTGTTCCTAGACATGATTTCTTGGGTTGGCCATACACTATAATACAGGTTCCCGGGGGGCCTGGGTGGTTTTAAAAGGCTTATCAGGGTCATGAGATCAAACCCCACATTGAGCTCCAAGCAAGAGCAGAGTGTCTACTTGAGACTTTCTCTCCCTCTGTCCCTCCCCTACTTGAGCTCTCTCTCTCTCAAAAAGAAGAATAACAACAACAACAACAAAAATAGGTTCCAGAAGAAATGTCAGTCAAGTTAAAAGTGTTTGGCATCCAGAACCTAGGAGATGGGGCACAAAATATTCTGCATGTTGACATGGTGGCAGGAGAGGGGATTCTACACACACAAGGAGAAAGTAGCACATGTAATTCCAAAGCAAAGGCATTTAGAATCAGGCAAGCAGAGAGAATTAGCATTGAGGGAAATCTATCAGAGCATAGCAGGAACCCAGCAGAGTATCTAGGATTTGGGGCAATGGTGCAAGAATAGAAAGAGAAATGTGGGCTTTATTTCTAGAAAGACAGTAGTACTAGTTGAGCAGCAAGACAGAAAACCTGAGGTTCAAGTCAAACTGGCTGTGAAAGGACCCATCAGAGTCTCAGAGTGTTAGACAAGAACTCCAATCCACTTGGTCTTCTATATAGGTTTACCTGTTTAATTTTTTGTGAAGCTGAGCCCAATGGAGGGAGAGGGAGAAAAAAAGAAGTCATTGGATGGGAACACCAGCAGGCCAGAAACCATCAGCCTGCCTGCCATGTGTTTAAATATCTCATATTTAAAATCATTTTGTTTTTTTTAGAGGATCTGTTAAGTTAAAAAATATTACCAGAGAGATAACACTTAAAGTCCCTAAGAGACCAGGCTTTAGCATTTATTAGGTTATCAAATTAGCTGTTAGGTTCAAGTGGAGAGAGTAAGGTCCTAGGGGAATGAAATTCAGATATTAGATTTAAGGGATATTTGAAGGAAATAGAGTTCCAGAGCAGGTAGGTAATATTATACATATCGAAAATTAGGAAGAAATTTGTCTTTTATGTCTTTCATTTCACATTTCCCTCTAGGCAACATGCATTGAGAATTTACTATGTGCCAGACACTTCCAAAGCCCTTCAAATATTTATTTCACTTAATCTGTCAACCTTATGGATACATCTTATCATTTCCATACTAGAACTAGGAAAACCAAGACCCAAAAAATCCTCATGTCTACACAGCTAGTAAGTTGCAGAACTTGGAATTCAAACTCATCTGTGTCCAATGACCCAACTATTCTTATAGGAGAGTCTTTCAAAGATCCAAGTGAGAGGCTTTGATAATTTTACTAGGGAAGGTGTCATTAGGAATGATGGGATGGGACTGGGGAAAAAACCCCACAAGTGTCATAGAGAGCAGTTCAACAGTCAACTGCTACTTGTGTGCCAACCATTATCAGAGGTTGTGCTGGGTACCAGGGATACTGTCATGAGAAACCAGATATGACTTAGACTTCATGGGGCTGACTGTCTAGCAGAGAGAAAACATTCAACCAATAGTAATAAATAACTGTAAATAAGTATCACCTTTAGGAAGAGTTTGGCATCCAGAACCAAAGGTGCTGGGTGATGGTTGCCATCAATGGAACCGATACACCTGTTTTTGATAACTTATATTTAAGCAAAAGAAGGAAAGGAAAAATAATGCTGGAGGTGAGAGACAATGGAAGTAGGAAAAGAGGAGAAAGAGTAGTTTTGTGGGGGAGAATGTGCTGAGATGGGCCTGTGACATGTTGAATTCAGGGTGAGTTTGAGACATCTAAGAATTGTCCAATACACATCTAGAGATAAGATCAGGTGCCAGAAGCGAGGGAAAGAGATGCCATCATGAGCTCCAGAGAAATACGTGGTATACAACCAAGCTGGATGCAATGAAGGAAGGTGCTCTGGGCTTTCCAGGGCATGATCTTCAATCCTGCCCAAGTCTCTAGCAGCCCGGTGGAAGTGGAGGGGAGGGAGGACCCATGAGGGCCTGACAAGAAAACATGGTAGCAGGAAGTATGTGAAACTTTGTAAGGATCCCTTAAGAAAGTCATAGTCTCTTTTTAAATAAAAAGAAGAAAAAGAAGAACTAATACCACTCTGTGCTTCTGCAGTGCTTGGGTGCTGAGTTAGTCCTCCTAACACTGTGAAGAAACACCAAGAAAACGGAGCCCAGGGAGGGTAAGTAACTTCCCTGAATCCCATCACTAGGAAGGCCAGATCCAAGATGTAAACCCAGATGGGGCTTTAATCATGACTACAGATCAAGGGAAGAAAGAACCAAAGGACCTTTTCTTCCATTGAGTCCTGGTGTAAATGGGAGAGAATGAAGTTCCCTATTTTATCTTATAAAGATTTAAAATGCATAATTTTATATCCCAGGGCTAGAAGGGAACTGATATTTCTGCATCTCTGACTTCTAAGTATTTTAAATACATGTTATCAGACCCTGATACTCTGAATTTCCTCTCATCATTTCCTACCTGGTCCTTCTGAGTGGTCAAGATAGCAGGTGCTCCATCCACAGGTTCATACTAAGCTCCTCTCTGTGGCTGCTCCCATGAAAACTTCGCAGATCAGATGCAAGGGGAGAAGTTAGGATGCCAAAGGAGACATCAGAGGATATCTAATACTGGAAATTTTGGCTTAATGAGAAACTTCCAAAGTAGCCTCTGAAGTCTATGGGAAGTTGGGCCAGGATAATAAAACTCAGAAAGAACTATCCCTTCTCTTAGCACTCACTAGAAATGGAGCATAACCATGGGAAATGACCTGACCTCTTTAACCTCTGATCCCTCACTGATTTAATAGAGCTTATCTGAAAGTCACCCCATGTTGCCTTTGTGAGGATTTAATGAGATAATGCTTCTATACTCTCTGGATCGTATCTGGTGCTGACAAGGCCTCAATAAATGTTTGCCTTAAAAAGAAATGAGCTAATGTACATGAAAACATTTTGTAAGCCCAAAGTACTATAGAAATGCAACTATATTTTTAGGTGCAGAAAAGAGAAAATAGTAGTATATGGTGAATGTGTAGTCAGTATGAAGACCTATTTCAAACTGAAATATTGATACTATTGTTTCTCTTTAAGGTTCTTGTTTGTCATGCTTAACATAATATTATCTAAAAGTCACTTAGTATTTTCTGCACAAACATACCATTGCAGAACTGAATAATAAAAAAGTTGCACCTCTGAAAACAATATGAAACATTTAAGCACCAATGACCTAGTATTCTCATCTAGCTTTGTGACTTGTTATCTTCCAACATCAATGTTTCCATTGTCACTCTGCTGTTTCAGATAACAATACATTCTGGACACTTGCCGGCTAGCCATTTAAGAAATTAGGGGCTTTTAAAAAAAGTCTACCACTGTGTTGATTCCCAGCTATACAGTTACCATGTGTAAATCAGTGGAGCAAGAAATTAAGGACACACTGGCAGCCCTGCCTGTAAAATACCAATAACAACAAATGTACAGGATCATCTTGCTGTCTCTCTGCTGCCTGTTGTACTTTCCACTAAAACACCCACCCCTCCTCCAAATACGCATGTTTGTCTTAATCACCAGGAGGAATTACACAGGGCATGATGATAATCAGACTAGTATGTGATGAAATAAACTTCTTGCATTTTATAATACAAAAATGAAGATCTGTTTTTAATGCATCATTTTCATTATAATTCTTAGGTCTTAACTCTTATGCTATCTGTAGTTGTTTCTTTGGTTCGCTTAGAAATGCAAATTGTTCTGCTCCAATGATAGCTAAACAAAAGAAAGGAGTAGAAAGTTGTTGAATAATATTACACCTGAGTGAGGTTGGTTAGTTCCCAAACTCCAAGTGGTTTCCTCAGTCATTTGACAGTGCTTCTAAATGTTCTGGGAGCAACATGATATTAGTCCACTGGCATGCAAGATTTCTGGTGCAGGAAAATTACTCTAACACATATTAAAATATAACCGATATAAAAACACAACGTAATGCTACAATAATGAAAACTAAATGTCTGAGGCAAAAGAGCCAACAGACAGAACAGACATCCCTGAAACTCTAGTATCTTATATATATGACAATGTATTTGAAAACAGAATATTATAAATGAAGAAGGGATAAATATGACTCCATAAATTCTACTGGAGCTTGACTAATTACTTGAAACAATAAATAGGCAAGAGTTTCATCTTACAACATACTCCCAAATAAATTCCAGGTGAGAAATTCAACATAATAAGGAAACCCATTAGAAAATCGGAAGATGTAAACAAGCAAATAATCAGCTTGATGAGCAAGGACTTTAATGACATAAAAATAATGGAAGACACTATAAATTTTAAAATAGTGGCAGATTGCATAAATATACAAAAACTGGTGCTTTCAATATAAATAGTTACAGAAATAAATATTGATATGAATATATATGTATTCTTTCTATGTCTCCCCTCTAGTTTTGCTTACCGAGAGGGTCTGGGAGCAATGATACCACAGAAGCAATGAGCAAGCATGGTATCAAGACCTGGTTTCTAAATACCAACTTCCACTAAAAGAAACTAAGACTCTCAGGGGAAAAAAATGGCTAATTCCAGGGCTGAGGTGGGAAAGTATTAAATGAGCCTAGAACATCTTATTGTGCCCAAAGTAAGAAAGTGCTCAAAGAATATTGGGGACAAATCAGAAGGTCATAGGAGCTCCCACTGGCCAAATCTGGAGTGATTTGTGCATCAAAATAAGTGATAGTTGTGGAGGCCGAGAAAATTAAGGCCATTCCACTTTAAGTTCAGCGTTAGCACCAGTACAGTCATCCCAGGCTCCTGTGAATAAGAGCTGAACTTTACCTTACTTCAGTTACAGGAAGAAAACAGCTTACAGCTTAACAACCTAGAAAGCCCCATATTAGAATAAGAACAGAGTCCAAGCCAAGGGCCAGAAGCCCCTATTAGAATATGAACAGAGCTCAATGCCCTTGAAAGCCCCATATCAAAATGTAAACAGAACTTGAGAAATTCCTCCACCCCTTCTGGAGATCTCCTAGACCAGCCTATAAAAAACTAAGCTGAAACCCACCTGGGGGTCCAAGTCCCTGCTCCCCTGTGTCGGGTATACTTGGACCCAAGCTCGAGCTTGTAAATAAACCCTCGTGTGTTTGCATCGGTGTCGGCTCCTCGGTGGTTTCTCGGATTCGCGATCTTGGGCACAACAATAGTAATAGATTACAACCCACTGAACATTGGGCAGCCCCGGTGGCTCAGCAGTTTAGCGCTGCCTTAGGCCCAGGGCTGATCTTGGAGACCCAGAATCGAGTGCCGCATCGGGCTCCCGGCATGGAGCCTGTTTCTGCCTCTGCCTGTCTCTCTGCCTCTCTCTCTGTTTCTCGAATGAATAAATGAACTCTTAAAAAAAATTTTTTTTTTGAACAAAACAGGAATCCACGAGCTCATATTGATTTAAATTAACAATGAACCAATTGAAAATTTGAGGTGAAAAATCCTTCCCCTCAAAATACTTATTGATGACAAAGACAGAAGGATAACTTTACAGTGAAGAATCCTGATAGAGGGGCAGCCCTGGTGGCCCAGAGGTTTAGCGCTGCCTTCAGCCCAGGGCCTGATCCTGGAGTCCTGGGATGGAGTCCCATCTCAGGCTCCCTGTATGGAGCCTGCTTCTCCCTCTGCCTGTGTCTCTGCCTCTCCCTCTCTGTGTCTTTCATGAATACATTAAAAAAAAAAAAGAATCCTGATAGACATAATGTTAAGTGTTTCAAGTGAACATCACCAGGGTACCTGGGTAGCTCAGTCCCTTGGGTGTCTGACTCTTAATTTTGGCTGTACTCATGATCTCAGAATCATGGTAGCCCTGAGTTGGGCTCCATGCTCAGCAGAGAGTCTGCTTGAGTCTCTCTCTTTGCCCCTCTCCCCTTTCTTTAAAAAAAAAAAAAATATATATATATTTTAAAAAATAAAATTGATTTGTCACCAATAATGGGACAAATCCAAGTAGCATTCAACCTGATAGAAGGTAATAAGGCCATCACCTCTGGGATATTCCTGACAAAGCTGCATAACCCAAATCTAATCCCAAGGAAACATCAAACTCATTAGGGACCTTTTACAAAATAACCGATCTGTAATCTTCAAGACCAAAGTCACGAAAATTGAGAAAATACTGAGGGACTGTTCTACATTTAAGGGAGCTAAAGACATTGGCAACTAAATGCAATGTAATCTGGATTAGGTCTTTTTATATAAAGGACATTTGGGGGACAGTTTTTGAAACTGGAATGCGGAGGAAGATTAGGCAGTAGTCATGTAGCAATGTTAATTTCCTGAATTTGATAGTAGTATTATAATTATGTAGCAGAATATCTTTGCTCCTAGGAAATACACACTAAGGTTTTCAGGAGTGATGAGGCATCATGTAAGGAGCTTAGTCTCCAATGGCTCAAGAATAAATAAATGTTCATGCAACATTTTCAGAAGTTTGAGATTGTTTCAAAATAACATTAACGAAAAACCAAGTGTACCTCTTCCAAATTCTCGTTTGTCTTCTTCCAGTCCTATACATCTGAATATTGTGTTAGCATCATTATATATTTTTGGTGTATTATTGAGAGCAGTGCAATCTTTCCTTGTGCAATTTTAATGTCAAACATTAGGGAAATTATTAGATTATAGCTATATCCTAGAACATTATAAATATTTTTAAGTGTTTATGTTTTGACAAATAGGCAACGGCATGGAAAAATTCTTTTTTAAAAAAGATTTTATTTATTTATTCATGAGAGACACAGAGAGAGAGGCAGAGACATAGGCAGAGGGAGAAGCAACCTCCATGCAGGAAGCCTGATGTGGGACTCGATCCCTGGACTCCGGGATCACACCCTGAGCCAAGGCAGACCCACAATCGCTGGGCCATGCAGGGATTCCTAGAAAAATTCTTGTAGTGTTACATCGTTTTAAAATAAAATTGAAGTAGCAAATACAAATTAAACTGATTCTGCATATACATTTATGGCTTGGAGGAATAACAACATTTCAACCATCGTTCTATCTGGGTAATGTGAATGTGAGTGATTTGCTTTTATTTTTATTTTGGTATCATGTCTCAATTCCCTAAAATGACCACCATTTTTAAGAACAAATATTGAAGATATAAATATAATTAATATAAAGTGAGGTGGAGGGGCAAGAAAAAGTAGTTGTTAAAGGAGAAAGTCTCTGAGGATGTGTAAGCTGCTGTTGGCCTCATTTTCATTCTCTGTAATTTGATGTTGAAGATCAAAGACAGTATATATGAAACCCCCAGAACAGTGGCTGGTGTTCAGAAGAACTCTGCTGAAAGATGCTCACCATGACCTGCATTCATGCACATAAGTGACCCTCTTTCCCACCTACCCCGGCTGGTGAGGTGTAGATTGCTCAGCCTGCAATAAAGAAAGGGCAAAGATGTTATCAATAACCCATGAAATACAAATATTCAGTCTCCTGGCATACATGGAATCATTCTTATTTTCAAATCAAAAGGGTCTCTTCTCTACCAAACAAAACTAACTGCCTTTAACATTGATAGAAACTACAGACAGAAATCCTCTAGAAAAACAACAGACATTATGGATTTGACAATTCATCATGCTCTCTATTCCAGGCTCAGTTTCAACATATTTGAAATCAAGTAGGAAGCTTATGCCGATACAAAATATTTGCAGACTTTGACTTACTGAAGCTAAAGTGATCACATACAGATGGTGAAGAAATATTAACTGGAAATGCCACATGACGAAGGGAAAAAGTTTCTTTGCAGAGAAATGTTTGAATGTGTGATAAAAACTGTCAGAGAATTAACATTTCAAAAGCCACAAATTCAGTATGTAGGAAAACTATGTCAGCCTTGGAGTCCAGCTTTCTGGGTTTAATGTCACGTAGATATATAATGTGACTTGGAGCAAGTGACTTAAACTCTGTAGGCTTTGGTTTTATCATACAATCAATGGGGGTAATCTCTCGTGATTATAGCGAGGATTGATGAGAGAAGGTATATACAAGACCTAGTATAGTCCCTAGTATATATGCAGAACATGATCAAAGTTATTATCATTATTATTTTTATAATATTAACAAATGTGTGGTATTACATTTAATTAATATCTGCATGCTCGGAATGTATCCACAGGCATGTAGAAGAAGGTGTGAGAAAGGAGGAAGAGAAAACAGCAGAAAGTCAACGCTAATTCACTCTCCACCCCCTAACACTCACATCTTGTTTCTGTTCCTGGTCCTCTCCATCTCAGCAAATGAAACTACCCTCTACCCACTTGTTTTACGGGAGTATCTCAGAGTCCCTCTAACCATGCCCCTTTCCCTCCCTTGCCGGCCCGCTCACCCTCTGTGCAATCCCAGTTATTCCAGTCCCTATCATCCCTCCCTAGTGTTCTATACGGGCCTCCTAACTCCTTTCTTTGCTGTTGCTGGAAGCTCCCTCTGGTCGGTTCTCCACACAAAAGCAGAGCCATCTTCTTGAAACATCCATCAGATAATTTCTCTTCCCAGCTGGCAACACTTCAATGACTTCAGATTGTCTTTGAGTTAAATCTAAATGCCTCTGAGGCCCTATCTGACCTGCATCCTCTTATCCCTCCTAATGTCTCCCCCTGTCACTTCCTCCTTCACTCCACGTCAGTTGTCAATCAAACCACACCCCTTCCCACCCCAGAACCTTTGCACATGCTGTTCTCTCTACCTGGGACACTTCCTTTGTAGCACAAATGTCCAGTCCTTTCCTGACCCTCAAGCCAGAACTTCAAGATCACCTCCTCAGAGAGGCCTTCTCCATACTCCAGTGAAAGCAGCTGTCCCCTTTACCTCAGTTATTTTCTAGACTGGCACACTGTCTTCTTAACAGCACATAAAATAGTTTCTAATTATTTTATTTCATTTTTTACTTTTTTGGGAGGAGGTGGGTCTGGGTCATCCAAAGATTGTAAGTAACAGATCGGGGGCCATATTTTTTTTTAAAAGCATTTCAAAGATTTTCAGTAAATATCTGCTGAAACCTGTAGGCAATTGAATAACTGAATCTTGTAAATGTCCATGGTTAAAATATATTAGATGCATAATATTTTTTTTTTTACTCTTCATTGAATTTTCAGAGAGGGAGAAAGAGATACATATATTTTATATATGTATAGGTTTTTGGTTAGAAATAGCTCAGTGTATATGGAGAAGTTGTTTATGAATTCTCTGCTAATCAAGAAAAGGTCATTTTAAACAAGCAAATGTAAGCTCAGGAATTTTGCTCATTGTAGTCATTTAAAAATCGATATTTTTGGAGCCAACAGATCACATGAACCATTTTCTAAATCCCTCTAATTTTAGAGGATACTGTGGCTTGAAACCAACAAAATGACCACGTTTTATAGGATTCACATCTTTTTGATCAGGGATGATCAAAGACTAATTTCAAGTAGGTATTTGTTATTTGGGGGCTTATGTTCTCATGGGCCCCTGAATGATGCTTTTCTGAATAATTTTCTCTCGATATAAATAGATATAGATATAGATAGATAGATATAGATATAGATAGATAGATATAGATATAGATATAGATATAGATATAGATATAGATATAGATATAGATATAGATATAAGCTGTCTGCAGCGGATGCTGTAGTGAGTCACCTGGATCCTCCATCTAAGATGGAGACTTCATTCTCAGGCTGTTGGGGGTGGAGCTAAAGAGCAGTGCTTTGTCCAAGATCATGCCCCATCCTTGGGGAGGGTCCTCATCTATAAACTTGCCCTGGATATATGTGAGGTGGGGAGATCCAGCCTCTTGTCTGATAGGTCTCAACTTGGAGGGGCCATCCGAGCTCTGGAGCTCTGGATCAGCTCAGTTTTTTGTTGCACATACACTGCCAGCACTGGGTCCAGTGCCTCCCTTTGCCCAGCCCTATTTCCTTCATAGATACTGATCCAGAGAATTCCTTAGTATACTGCCTGTACCCAAACCCTCCTCTCAAGATGGATATAGTGTCTCCTTCTTGAGACACTGACTAGATGCCACTCTTTTCCACCATCTTCCTTTTCCTTAGCTTGAAAGGACTACTCTCTGGAAAAGGCAAACAGAATCTATTGCCAGTTCTTCCCCAATGATAAATAGTATCTGACAGCAGGATTGGAAATGGTGATGACCTAATCCCCTGTGCCCTTGCCTAAACTGTCCTCAGTTTCCTTTTTCTACTCTTCTCTGTTATCTTCTCACTGCAGAGAATATGATAATAGAGACTACTTCTTTACTAATTAATTAATAGGAAACTAACCGTAAGTATACACTCTGATATAATTATTTTTAAAATATGTTATGGGCTGAATTGTGTCCCCCCACTCCCAAATTCAGATGTTGAAATCCCAACCTTCAGTGCCTCTGAATGTAGTGGTATTTGGAGATAGGGTTTTTATAGAGACAGTGAGGATTAAATAAGGTCAGTCAGGTGGACCCTAACCCAATATGACTGGTGTCCTCATAAGAAGAGGAGATTAGGACACAGATCACACAGAAGGAAGGCCATGTAAAGAAACAGGGAGAAGATGGCCATTTATAAGCCAAGGAGACAGACCTCTGCTGAAACCGGCTCTATTGACACTTTGATCTCAAACTTCTAACCTCTTGAATTGTGGAAAAATGAATTTGTGTTGTTTCAACCACCCAGTATTTGTTACAGTGGCTCCAGCAAACTACTCTAACATGTAATCATAAAACCCATGTATTTTGTTTCCTGCCTTTAAATGCACAAAGCACACCTAACAAGGCCAGAGAGGAGCATCCATAGGAGGGCTCCAGGGAGTTCCGAGGGTGTGGGAATTCTTCATCTCTTGCCCTGCCCCATTTTTGTTTCCATAGTTTTATTTCTGTTTAATGTGGGTACATCAAGTTGACCACATTGTTTGGTCATGTTTCCTCCAGTCAGACCCGACCTTGCACTCTTGTATGTATCTTCTTTTGTTTTGATGCTGTGGTTTGGCCAATTCTTTATCCTGTACCCTGTACCCCTGGCCCCAGGAAGCCATCCTGGCCAGCTTCCATGAATCTAGCCTTCCCTGAGAGAGCAAATGGGCTAGATATCACAAGAACTCCCCATAGCTCAAAAGTCCCAAGTTACTAACTAGGAGCTAATTGCATTGATTTTTATCCTGACTCTCCATCTAGAAATTTGGAAATTAGGTCTTATGGACAGCATCACAGCTTCCTCGATGTAAGGCATTTGACTATAGTATCAAAATAATTAGGAAAGGAAAAAATTAATACATATATATTCCACAAGAGAACATCATTGTGATGATTCCTGTTGTCCTCAGGAATCCTTCATGTGACACCCTAGACGCCAGCCAGTCTTCTCCAAGCTCTCTGATGATCACATCATCTTAGATGACAGCCTCCTACACTACACTTCTATCATCCAACACCTGGACCACCTCAGATGCGTAGGAATCCCCGGGAACCTGGGCTGCGTGGTGGTCTACAGCAGAAAGGGCATGTTGGTGTCCTCCTTCTAATTGTGTTTAAGGAGCATCAAATCTGTGCTGCCCACACAGAAACTCAGCTTCTGGTGTAACAGCTGCTCAATTGCTTCGCTTATAGCTTCCATCCTCGCCCTTGGACTCAGTCAAAGTCCAGGGACTTGGTTGAGTGACAGCTTTTGCACCATGCTCCCCTCTGATGACTAAGGCTTTGTTTTTGGGTCAAGCTTGTCACGACTCTTTCCTCCCTTAGGGGAAGCTCTCTCCTAGTTCACTCCCAGTCACTCATGCAGAGATTCCAAGAGGCTGTCCTGCCAGCACTTGGAGCATGCCTGAGAGAGCCGAGTGCTAGCTTCAGAACACGCCAGGGACTTCCTCTACCCAAAACCCCCTTCACATATGTCCTCAGAGAGTGAGCTCCAGATGAAAATAAAGAAAACATGGCAGCTTCCTCAGGGACAAGCTGAAATGCTGGCAGGGTTCTCCTCAGGAGAGTCTATTTTGCTCTTCCCCCTCGTTGTCTGGTCTGAGACAGGACATCCAACTTCTGCACTATTATTACAGCAGATGATTCTATTGCCTCAACTTATTTACCACAGAATGACCATGACACATTCTAGTTCCATCCCCTGAGTGCCCCATGCCTGTAGATTTCCTGTCAGCTGAATGAGTCTTCCTTAAGAAATTAGTGTTACTGGGGGCACCTGGGTGGCTCAGGGGTTGAGCATCTGCCTTGGCTCAGGTCATGATCCTGGGATCCTGGGATCGAGTCCCACATTGGGCTCCTTGCAGGAAGCATACTTCTCCCTCTGCAAGTGTCTCTGCCTCTCTCTGTGTCTCTCATGAATAAATTTAAGAAAGGAAGAAGAAAGAAAGAAAGAAAGAAAGAAAGAAAGAAAGAAAGAAAGAAAGAAAGAAAGAAAGAAGGAAGGAAGGAAGGAAGGAAGGAAAGAAGGAAGGAAAGAAAGAAAGAAAGAAAGAAAGAAAGAAAGAAAGAAAGAAAGAAAGAAAGAAGAAAGAAGGAAGGAAGGAAGGAAGGAAGGAAGGAAGGAAAGAAAGAAAGAAAGAAAGAAAGAAAGAAAGAAAGAAAGAAAGAAAGAAAGAAAAAGAAGAAAGAAAGAAATCAGTGTTGCTGTTCTGAGTTGGCTCATGAATTCCCTCAGTGGCACCTTGATCAAGGGAGGAATTCAAGAGCCCTTTCCGGGACAGTAGTCTAGAGCCTAAATGAAAAGTGAACACTCCTGGGGTGTCTGGGTGGCCCAGTCGGTTAGGCATCTGCCTTCAGCTCAGGTTATGCATGATTCCCAGTCCTGGGATGGATTCCCCACATTGGGCTCCCTGCTCAGTGGAGAGTCTGCTTCTCCCTCTCCTCCCCACTTGTGCTATCTTTGTCTCTGTCTCTTTTTCTCAAATAAATAAGTAAATAAATAAAATCTTAAATTAAAAAAAAAGTGAACATTCCTATAAGTTTTACTTTAAAAATCTCATGTCTGATTTGATGTGAATTTTTTTGTTTGTTTGATGTGAAATTGATTGAAGGACAATATGATGTGTAAGATGACATTACATTTTGGACCAGAGAGAGAATTATCTTGTGTAGCATTATTGAAGAGTTTCCCATCACCTAATCCTTTAGGTAAGTTATTTAGAACACCTGCCAGCTGGAAATAACTTTGCTAAATAAACCTTTCCTAGAAATAAGTGATATTTTTCTCTTTTTTACTTGCCCGTAAATCTAAAGTGCTGTTGTTAGTAAAACAAGAGGGTAAAGCTAAGGTGCAGTGGGATTTTTTGTTTGTTTGTTGGCTAGATTTTCCATCTGGGAAAGGACAAGCAAATCCACTTTGAAAAAGACTGAGGGAAAATGGAAAGCAAGAAGATAGATAGAAAAGAGTTAATTCAGCTGTTGTGGAAGAATGGCCCTTGACATCTTCACAGTACCTTCATCCCATCCAGAGACACGTTGTGAGCTGGTGGAGGAGATTGCTCAGGGGACAGTTGCCCAAGGCCTGGTGTGATCTGGGTTTCTTTGGCGGCTATTCTCTCTGCAGTGTACCAACAACCATGAGTAGTAAGTCTTGAGTGGGATCAAAGTTAAACACCAGATCCAAAGGCAGAGCCATAGGAGGATATGAAGGAATACAAACTTGAGAAAACGCCAGATGGAGAACATCCACTTTGCAGCTTTGAAGTCTACAATCTGTGGTTGCATCTTTACACAAGAGTGCAAATAACAAATCGATGGCTGTAAACAATAAAATCAGTACGAAAAAAATTCCTAAATTATTCAACTGAATTTTCTACATGTGAACTCTGCTATTATTCTTCTAAGCTCACATCCCTGGCTTTTAATTCTCCCTTTTACATTGATAATGCTTATTGCTAGGGCCCTTGGAAAAGATTGCTGGGTGAGAGTATAAATGCAATGGGCACAGATTCCCCAAAATATAAATCATGCAAATGTAGCAACCTTCCCCCTCATGTATGGTTTTTGTTTTGTGCAGTTTCAGTTACCCACGGTTAACTGTGGTCCAGAATCAGATGATTCTCTTTCCTATGTATGGTCAGAAGATCAATAGTGGCCTAGTGCTCCCTCACAGTGCTTCTATCACTCTCCTCACTTTGAATCATGTCACATAGGCATTTTTTCATCTCACATCATCTTAAGGAGGGATGTGCAGTAAGATATTCTGAGAGAAAGAGAACACATTCACATAACTTTTATTATATTGTATTGTAATAATTGTTCTATTTTATTGTTATTGTTATTAATTGTTTATTGTGCCTAATCTATAAATTAACTTTATCGTAGGTATGTATGTATAGGGAAAAACATAGTATATATACGGTTTGGTACTATCTGCTGCTTCAAGCTGGGGGTCTTGGAACATACCTCCTATAGATAAGGGGGCACTACTGTATATTGGATTTTCACTAGTCTATATCAACTATTGCTTTATTTAAAGTTTATGTGTTCTATTTTCTTGTCCACATCATCTTCTCTCCCATCCTAGAGGGGACAAGGATCACATCATTGCCAACTACTATGTCTTTCTATTATAGGCTGCTCTGCTGGGACTTCTGTGCAGTTCCCAAAGGAGAACACTGTTGTGATACTACCCATGAGATATTTCCCAGTGGAGGAACTAGCCATCGTGGAAGAGAGCACCCCACTCTCTTTTCCTGAGAGAGCTACACTGAACCAGATATCCAGCCTGATTATGAGCTGAATGTCCAGGCTATTAACCAGGTGTCAGAGATCATGGTAACCCTAGATATGTGATAGGAGTCAGTGGTGGTGGCTTTGTAAAGGCAAATCCTCTTGAATACCCTAAGGAATTTAACTTTGGCAGTGGCCAAAGTCCTTGACATTCCAAACAATTGTAGAGTGTTTCCAAAAACAAGTCACTCCATTTTTTTATGACAAAAACTAAAATTATAATAAGATGTAAATATGTTTGAACACTAGAGGTTGTAGAAGACAAGTAGAGTACAGGGGAACAATGGTCTATTACCCATGAAATTGAAAGGAAGCTCAAGGGTTAAACAAATACTTCCAAGTTTGAATATCAGCTTGGCTTTTTTGCAAGTTGCAAAAATCTCTCTGAGCTTTATATATTGCTCTGAGATGTAAAGGGTGTAATTTATGCAAAATACCTCAGGATGGTGCTTGGCACATAGTAATTATGGAAAACCCTAATTAAGGATTAACAGGTACTGCCAAAAAAGACTTTCAGGTTTAATCCACTCAAAAATTATAACCAAAACTTCATGGTAAATGGTAAAGGCAGGATACCAACCAATAAACAAATAAGACTGTAATTGGAATTTTATCTCAAAATATAAAAATAAAAAACTTCAAAGGCTGGTTTTATGTATAATTGGACTTAGACTATAATCAATAGCAAATTCCTGTTCTAATCCCTCTGTGGAAGGCCACTCCCTGGGAGCAGGAAGCAGACATAAGCAACACATTGCCTGCGGCTTACCTCCAGCCACCCAGGACGCAGTAGGGGGGGCGGCCACCTTTTCCCAGTTCAGCTATGCTGACAAATGGAACAAGATATGAATATGCGTACCTTGGGCACCCGGGTGACTCAGTGGTTGAGCATCTGCCTTTGGCTCAGCAGGTTGTGATCCCGGGGTCCTGGTATGCAGTCCCGCATGGGGCTCCCTACTGGGAGCCCGCTTCTCCCTCTGCCTATGTCTCTGCCTCTGTGTGTCTCTCATGAATAAATAAATAAAATATTTAAAAAAAAGAAAGATTATGCATACCTCTGATTTGCCATTTACCCTGATGTGATCCAGAGGCCACTGGGACAGGCAACACCCAGTGGTTCTCAGGAGCTCCCACAAATTCTTTCCCTCAGGGCCTCGATATTTGCCTCTGTCATAAATTTGTCCCAAATTCCTCCTCAGAACTTCCCTTAAGATGGAACTGAACAGACTACACTTAGTTCTGCCTCCATTATTTCCATTTATCTGGCTTTTCAATTTTAATGTAATTAGCCTTGTTGAGAAGTAGCCTCATTACCAGAGCAGCCACACTGGGTGTACATAGCTGAACCATGGTTCAATTTCCTAGTACATGTGGTCAATATCCATATGAGTTCTTAAAGATCCAGAACATCTGGTGTCAGCGTTGATGGAGTAAGCCAACTTACTGGGACTGCAGGTAAAACCTAAATAGTGATCTGCAATAGGGGTGAGAATCCCTGTTTGTTTTTTCCCTCCCTTGCTGTCCAGCCTTGACCTGTGGGGAGGCCAACTGGCAGAAATGTGCTGCCAAAACTCCAAGAGAAACTCCCTCGTTCTAGTCAGTGGACCAGAAGAAGAGTTCTCAGTGCCAGACAGTGTGGCAGGAATCCCCAGTGGTTTTCTTTTTTCCTCCCAGCCCTGTCCTGAGGCCAGAGCCAGCTAAGCAACTGCTTTGCTGTGACAGCAATTGTTTCATTTAAAACCCAGGGAGAAGAGAGAAAACCTCATGCTGTCTAGAGGAAGAAGGGAAAGCCAGACACTGTGTGGGTTACTCTAGAGATAACGATGTTAAGAAAGTGATCTCCTATTCATTTTATGAACTCATAAGTCCTGAACTTATTACTGAGCTAAACATGTCCTGAACACACTGAAAGGAGCAATGAACTACGATATAAATCACTAGTCAAGTCCTAGACTAACTCCAAAGTGGTAGTCTACCCATCAGGCAGACCCAACTAGCATGACAAAGGTGAAAACTAAACTGTTATTGAAACCACCACCCAGACAATAAGAGATTGAAATTATGGTTGAAACCTAACTCCATTAATACCCATGAACATATATACTTAAATTATTGTCATGGTCAACAATAGCATAATTACAAAGATTCAAACTACCTAAAAAAAATTCTAGTCCCCAGAAAGGATGTGTTCTGACTATAGTTAATACTGGTTGATAGGTAAATAGGTACTTTTCAAATAGTTGAGATTCTTGAAAAGAAATAATTTGTCAACTTTTTAAGCATTAAGAACCATTGTATAATGTATAGTTAGCAAAGAAAGGATCTGCTAATGTGAAAGCAAATTTAGACTGACTGTATCAACAATTTCACAAAATCCTCAGTAGTGGGGGACAAATGAGTATCTGTCATTCCACAGAACTCAAAAGGTGGCAAAGCCACTAGAGGACAAAAGAGAAGATAGTTTTCTCTTAAAGATATGGAAGGGGTCCAGATTCATCTCTTTTCAGGGGAGTATCTTTTGTTATGTACTATTTAATAAGCCTTAACTGATAAGAAGTCAGGAATTAGTGTCAATCAAATTAAGTAACAATCTCTACCTAAGAAAATATCTAAGTGCTCTACAAATTCATTAACTGGCTCTACCAATGAACAATTTAGACAGAGTAATTCATCCGAATTTGTTTTTTTAGATGAAAACTTTTTGCCTAAAAATAATAATGCTTTTTTCATTTAAAAGTTCAAGTTAACTTTTATTTAAAAGCCAAGTTTCAGGATCCCTGGGTGGCGCAGTGGTTTGGCGCCTGCCTTTGGCCCAGGGCGCGATCCTCAAGACCTGGGATCAAATCCCACCTCGGGCTCCCGGTGCATGGGGCCTGCTTCTCCCTCTGCCTGTGTCTCTGCCTCTCTCTCTCTCTCTGTGTGACTATCATAAATAAAAATTAAAAAAATAAAATTAAAAAAAATAAAATAAAAGCCAAGTTTCATAAGTTAATATGTGGAGAGTGATTTTTTAAAAACATTTTTTAAAATTTATTTGAGAGAGAGAGAGAGAGAGAGAAAGCACAAGCCAGGAGAGAGACAAAGAAAGAGGAGAAGCGCACTTCCCACTTAGCAGGGAGCCCGATATGGGGCTTGATCCCAGGACCCTGATATCATGAGCTGAGCTGAAGGCAGATGCTTTACCATCTGAGCCACCCAGGTGCCCTGTGTACAGTGCTTTTATAGGGAATATTGGAAACTGTTTTTACTTAATAATCAAATTGAGAAATATAGAGATTCCTGTTTCTTCAAAATAGTTGGAAAATAAATAGTCTGTCTACTTGTATTTAAATGTAGGCTATGGGGCACCTAGGGGGCTCAATCAGTTAAGCACCTGACTCTTGATTTTGGCTCAGGTTATGATCTCAGGGTTGTGCAACAACAAGCTCTGCACTGGGTGTGGAGTCTGTTTAAGATTCTCTCTCTCTCCCTCTCCCTTGACCCCTCCCCCACTAAATTTTTTCTAAAACATATAGACTGATGCAGTAGAATAATAATTTTGAAAGGTTAATCTTTCTGAACATGTGTTATGAGTTGTTTAGCAGAAAATACATTTGTAATTATATTTGAAAATAGATTTATTCCTATAATTTCTTTTGCCTGATGATATTTCCCTAAGGCATTAGCTAAGGTTCAAAGATCATTGACATAAAAAGAAAAAAATGAGAGGCCTGGATAAATGAGGGTGGGAACAGAAATCCCACATAGATCTGGAGACTATGGCTGACTTATATCCCTCTATCCTGGATAGATATTCAGAAGGGAGGGGTACCTGGGTGGCTCAGTCAGTTAAGCATCTGCCTTCATCTCAAGTCATGATCCTAGGATCCTGGGATTGAGCTTTCTGCTCAGCTGGGAGCCTGCTTTTTCCTCTGCCCCTCCCCCTACTTGTGCTTTCTCTTGCTCTCTCTCAATAAATTAAAAAAAAATCCTTAAAAAAAAAAAAAGGGGGTAGTGGGATCTGAGAATCAGAATGGCTATTTGACAACATCTCAGAATTTTCCCAGATAGCAGGGTCAGGAGAGGCAGCATAATGAAACTAGGGCCCAAGAGAAGCATAATAGTTAGTAAAAAGAATGAGAAGGAGGGCAGCCCCAGTGGCGCAGTGGTTTAGCACCGCTGTAGCCTGGGGTGTGATCCTGGAGACCTGGGATCAAGTCCAGCATCGGGCTCCCTGCATGGAGCCTGCTTCTCCCTCTGCCTGTGTCTCTGCCTCTCTCTCTATGTCTCTATGAATAAATAAATAAAATCTTTTTAAAAAAAAGAGAGAGAGAATAAGAAAGAGCTAAAATCTTGAAATCATAAGTGGAAAATAACTCAGCAATGACTGTGAGGTGAAATGGAGTCCTATTACAATTTTATAGATTAACCACCTAAAGCAATAATTGCAGTTAAGTATCCAAAGGCCATACAAACAGTAAATAGAGAAGCCAGGATTTATACCCAAGTAGGCTCCCTCAAAGTTGTGCAATAGCATTGTCACATAAGTAAAGAAGAAACCAATGGAATAGAGTAAGTAACCTAGAAAAAAAAATCCATTTATTTAGAAACTTTATTTATGACATTATATATCAGTAGGGGAAAAAAATGGCCATTTACAAAAGTTGGCCTGGGAAAATTTTAATCAATATGAAAAAAAAGAAAGAAAGAGAAGAAAGAGAAGAAAGAAAGAAAGAAAGAAAAGAAAGAAAGAAAGAAAGAAAGAAAGAAAGAAAGAAAGAAAGAAAGAAAGAAAGAAATTGGAGTCTTTTTAAATCATACATAAATTCCAAAAGTGAATTCTAAAATTATAAAACTTGTAGAACACGTAAATAAATATCCTTACTGCTGATATGGGGAAGGACTCCACAAACAAGATAAAAAAATTGTAACTCATTACTAAAAATGTTAAATTAAAATTTCCAGTGTACCTGAAGACTACATAAAGGAAGAAGGAAAAAATGCATAACCTGGAAGAAGTTTCAACACATATGGGATGCCTGGGTGACTCACCGGTTGAGTGTCTGCCTTTGGCTCAGGGTGTGATCCCAGAGTCCCGGGATTGAGTCCCACATCGGGCTCCCTGCATGGAGCCTGCTTCTCCCTCTGCCTATGTCTCTGCCTCTCTCTGTGTGTCTCTCACGAGTAAATAAATAAAATATTTTTTTAAAAAAACCAAATATGTGTAACTGACATCACATTTATACCCAAAAAATATAAGAAATTATTATAAAGCAGTAAAATGACAAGGAAACATGTTGGAATATGGGAAAGGACTTTTGGCAGAATTGTGCCACAATGTGTATGATATTCAGAACATATAAAGAGTTGCTGAAGACCCAGAGGAAAATAACAAACAACCATATGGAAAATGCACAAAGTGACACATAACTATTAACTATTTGAAGGCAGGAGCCATTTCATTGACTTTTCTGTTCATTGGGTAACATAGCTCAGTGCTACATAGATGGGTGATTTGAATAGAGAGGAAATAAACACTTGGTCACTGAGAACAATCACAGTGTTAATAAGATATAACTTTCTAAAGAAAGACACGAATAAGTTAAAGAAGAGGAAAAAAAGAAATGAGAGATTGAGGGTGGTGTGGGTGGATTGCTAATGGAAAATATCTCCATCCTGATCAGATTCACTTTGCCTTTTCTGGGGGCTTATCCACTAATAGCAATGATATCCAGCCTCTTGAAGTCAGGTAGCTGCTGGCACAAAAAATGATTTTGAGAAAAAGGGGCTCTGGTATCCTGGATCAAAGTGTCAAGTGTGGTCATGTATTTACTTTCAGAAAGACTCAGGCAATCAGATACTAACTGTGCAAAGTGTTTAAGAATCAGAAAGATAGGTCATAACCACGGAGAAAGAAATAATATATCACCCAGATACATATATGTTGTCTATTAATGTCACTATATGTGAGGCACTCAGGTTGGACCATCATGACCTTCAGTGACTTGTCCATGGAAGTCTCAAAGAAGTAAATAAGCAGTTTAACTCTCTAGTGGGAGCAATAATAGATTTAGCTAAAGAGTCTTTTTTTTTTAAGAATTTATCTATTCATGAGAAACAGGGAGAGAGAGAGAGAGAGAGAGAGAGGCAGAGACACAGGCAGAGGGAGAAGCAGGTCCCCTGTAAGGAGCCGGATGTGGGACTCCACCCCGGATCCCAGGATCATGCCCTGAGATGAAGGCAGAAGCTCAACCACTGAGCCACCCAGGCATCTCACCACCTTTTTTTTTTTTTTTTTTAAGATTTTATTTATTTAGTCATGAGAGAGAGAGAGAGAGAGAGAGAGAGAGAGAGGCAGAGTTAGCTGAGCAGTCTAATTTGAGCTTTAACGTTTGCTATGTTTTTCTGTGTGATTCACCCCACAGAGAAATTTCCTGATTATAAGCTTTTCCTAACTAACACCAAAGGAAACCTGGGGATCCCAGATCACAAAAGTGAGGTGACAACAATAAGATGGCGGCCGTATCGGTTAGGCAACACACATTCCATGAGTCAGCCTCCCTCTAGCTGCTAGATTTGTTCTGTCTCTCTGTAGCTTGTGGTTTGGGTTAAAGACAGTTTCTGTGATCAAAGTTGACTCCTTAGTATAAAACACCCTCTGAAAATTAATCTGCCTAATTTTTGAGGAGACTCTGACTACTTCTAGAGAAGGGCACAAGACTGGAAGTTTCTAGCCTTGGCTTATCAAGAAAAAAATTAACAAATTAGAAAGAGTGGGGCCACATGGATTCACTTTCTGTCCTGCCATCTTCCCGGACTAGACTTCTAATATGGGTGTTGCCATCCTGCAATGGGCTTCCTTCCTTGACTCTCTGCACCATTCATCTTCTAATTCTCTATCTTGAATCGCCAACCACTGTGGGATAAAAGATTCTAGTCCTGTGCTTGAATTGACATCCACTACTTTTCCCTGTTACACTTCCTCTTGGGTACCCAGCAATGTCCTGACTCTTTCCTTATAGTTTCTGGCTACCAAATCCTTCTCTAGGAGACCTGGCCTCCACCCACACACATGCACAAGTACATGCTCTAAGTATACAACCATTTACTCTACTGAAAAGCACCGTATGGCACCAGCCCCATCTTCCTTTTATGTTCATCTCTCAATTTCAAATTCTACATATTTACTCTCTATGCCTTTTCCTGAAGACTAGCATTACCTTTCCATGGCTAGCAATGCCTGGGTGTTCATGAGCCTTCTCTTTTTTGCATTCTTCTGGACTCACTCCTTAGTTCTTCCTCTTCTCTCTTGTCTTCTCATCCAGCCACTTATTCAATTGCCAAACAGAATTTCTATCCTGTGCTAAAGCACCGAGGACACAAAAATGAAAAAAGGGTGGTCTTTGCCTTTGAGGAGTCACAGAAACAAAGATTCTAATATAATGGGATTGGAGTTGTTCTAACAATACTGAGGGAGAAAAAAAGAAAGTCCATGCTTCAGAGTTGTCTGAGAAAACATATGGCAAGTCATTTGCACAGGGCATGATGTATGTCCTTAACATATGCTGTATATTTTCTTTTCTTTTCCAAGGTAGATTGGCATAGGATCTAAAAAAAAAAAAAAAAAAAAAAAAAAAAGGATTGGCATAGGATCTTCAGTTGCTCCTTTTCTATTGTCTCCTTTTTCTTGCTCTCATCTCCACAAGTCTGGAAAAAGCCTTTCCTACACCACTATCTTTCTTTCCCTTATCATCAGACTTCTCAAAAGAGTCTCACCTGGTTAGTTTTTCTTCTTTGCTACCCATTTATTCTAAAAATATGTGTGAACTTGTTGAAATAGGAGTCATTCCAGATATGTATGTATGTTTACACACACACTATGAAATTCATTTTAAAAACAAAATCTTTGAGATTGTCTATATTTGTGTGTATGTGTGTGCAACATTAGAGATATTTGGTAAGAATAGTCATCTGGTATTCTGGTCTACCTGGTCTGTTATTCTGAGGCTTTTCTTGACCTGCTTTGCAGAAGTATTTTAATCATACTTTGTTCTTCTAGGATAACTTTTTGAGATGTCAGATTCTCCAGAGTTTGCCATTAACCTGAGTCAATCCCTTGGGGAATGATAAAAGTTTATATCCTAATTTCCAAGACCATTCTAAAAATTAGATCTCCCTCCATGAGCCAGAGAGTCAAGTAACATTTGCTGAGGAGGCATGTGGCCTGGTAAGTATAATGAGCCATGGAAATAATCTTCCGTATCACATTCTCCAAAAGATATAGGTACTATCCATTTTTATTTAAAGACTTTTAAGTAAGGCTCCATTCTTGATATTTTGTGTTGCTTAATTCACAATCTTTTTTGGAACAAATGCAGAGTGTCACTGGTAATGTGCTTCTGTGTAGATAGTTTCCATGTACATAGTGTTAGATGTGCTTCTGGTAGTTTGTTTGGTTTACTTATACTTACTGGCCATAGTGAACGTGTGAATTATAGTCACCATAGGCACACTTCAATGTAAACAGGAAATACTTTGAAATGGATGTGATACTATAGAAAATTATTTTTATTAGGGATACCTGGTTGTATTAGACCATTCTAAAGCTTATTCCCACAACCTTCTCTATTTTTTTTCTGTCTATTCATGTTTCTAATTTTGTCTCATGTCTGAATTCAACATATAACTAATCCATTCCTCCAAATTATTTAAGTAATAAAATTGGTGGGTTGCTAAATGGTTATCCATATTCTAAAGTTCTTAGTGTCAGTTGATTAGATAATGAAGAAGTGAATGGGATCATAATGTCTGATCTTTTTATTTCCTACTGTCCAACTTGGTGTAAAACACTGATCTTGAAGAGATTTTTAAAAATTCTGTTATTAGACTGTCAAACATTACTAAAAGCTTTTTTTTTTTTTTTTTTTTTTTTAGTGAATGGTATCCGTAGTAATTTTAGAGCTATAATATAATAATTTCTGAAAGGGAGTTTAACATTTCCATATACAGAATTTCATTCTAAATATTCAAGTTCTGTGTTAAACACAGAAAGAATGTTTAACTATCTTTGTCATTTTCAGAGTTAAACCAAGTAAATAAAATACAGTAAGTATTTTCCTCCAAGAAATTTAGAAAATGTTACAGATTCAAAAGTTTTGGTTTTTCCTGTAAGGAAGATCTTTGTTTAGCAAGTCAAAAATTAAGGAGACGATCTTGCCCAGTGCATGCAGGTGTGTAGGTAGCAAATCCTCAAGAAGGCAAAGCCCTCCCTCTGCAAAAGAGTAACACTGGTAATGATTATATTCAGTTTTTCTCAATTTTCACTCCAATATTCTACTCTCCTGAAACTCCCCCATTTTGGATGGTAGGATCCTTCATTTGAATTTAGTTTCACTTCAACCCCACCATCAAAGTTAGTGGTGCCAAGTCCCACACTCCCTCAGCGGTCTTTACTCATCAATCCAATAATTTTTTTTTTTTTTTAATATTTATTCAGTGGTTTAGCGCTTGCCTTTGGCCCAGGACGCGATCCTGGAGTCCTGGGATCGAGTCTCGTATTGGGCTCCCTGCATGGAGCCTGTTTCTCCCTCTGCCTGTGTCTCTGCCTCTCTCTCTCTCTCTCTGTGTCTATCGTGAATAAATAAATAAAATCTTATAAAAATAAAAATAAAAATAAAAAAATTAAAAATATTTATTTATTTTATTTTAGAGAGCAAGAGAACAAGTAAACAGGGGGAAGGGTATAAGGAGAGAGAGAATCCTCCCACAAATTCTCTGCTGAGCTCAGAGCTTGATGTGGGGCTCAATCCCAGGACACTGAAATCATGACCTAAGGTGAAACCAAGAGTCTGACACTTAAATAACTGAGCCACCCAGGTGCCCCATCAACCCAACAATTTTTAACTTGTGATAATAATTTTCTCTTGTTAACAACCCTCCTCAACTGCCTCTAGTCTCAGCAGTGTGGGACTCTCCAGGATTTGGAGCCAGAGGATCTGAGTTTGAGTCTTAGCTCTTGACCTCAGTTTCCTCATGTGTAACATGGGGATAATAATATTGACCTCACAGAAATGTGCAAGGATTAAACATATGTGAAAACAATTTCACAAATGCTATTAATCATTAATAACTAACATCCATTCTACTGAGAGCCTTGAATGATTCACACATTGGAAGGAATTTCAGATTCTGTTGTTAGTAAATGGAGAGGATATTTTGAGATATCTATGAAGTTTCCTACCTTTCTATGCAGAACCAAATCTATGCATTAAAAGGCAATCAACCTCACTCCCCACCCATGAAAATGGCTACTGTCCAAAACAATGTAACGAATATTGAAGAAGATATGGAGAAATTGGAAACCTTATGCACTGTTGGTGGGAGTGTAAAATGATGTATGCAAAGAGTCTCATGGGCATATGGAACAGTCAACTCTCAATATGTTTCCTTGTATAGATAAATTTGTTGAAATGAGGATTAATTATACCTTCAGGGTCACAATCAAAAAAGATGGTCACAGATATGTTTGGAAGGAAGGTTGGTGATCTCATTCTTTTTCTTGAAGGTAATGGGGACTTTGTGGCTTTGTAGCATCAGATGTACAGTTAGGCATCAATTTCTTTTTGGCACCACAAGAAGCAATAGTTTTGAGTGCTCACATCTCTGGCTCACCTGCTCATCCAGTCTAGACTGTCTCCACCAATGGGGAGAGCCACCCACAGCAAGGGCTAAAATTATTTGTTCTAATTTGCTCTGCCTGAAAGACATCCCTGCATATATTTTTAAACCTCAAAGCCTACAGCTTCAGGTGTAAAATCCACATATTTGGTGGACCTCAGGGGGAAAAACATGACATGGATCTGAAAACATTTGAAAAGTATTTCCAAAGGTGGATCTCGTCCTTTCTTTTTACTTTTTTAACATTTGCTTTCCTGGTTTTCCTGCTTTTCAGAGCTATCTTGTATAGAATCTACTGCTCCCATTACACTAATTAGCAATGTAAATATTTTAACAAACTCTGCGGGATTACTTTACCTCAGCTTTAAGCAAATGTATAATTTAACACCAGCAGGACAACTTGCATCACCCCATCATTTGATGCTTCTCAGCCTTGAATTCATAACGTGATAAAGAATTTTGCAGTTTTGAAATCGGAAATGAGTTTGTCAAGTAGGAGATGAGGCCATGCCTTCATTTCAGCTCCAGGAACTTTCAGAAAAGAATGTGCATTGGAATTGTTATTGATGTTGCTTAAATCAAAGAGAACAAAATGTACACGTCCTGAACTCTTGGCCTTCTAATTATTATAATCATAGGGAAGGCTAATTATATTGCTAATCAGGAAAATTTCACCCTGAACCATGTTTGCCTAAAAACTCCAGTTCATGGTCTTTAAATGACACTTATGTAATCACTCTGTGTCCTTTCCATTGTGTTGAAGGAGGCTTATTCTGGAGTTGGATACACAAAATTTATTTTTTTCTGGTGACTTTTCTACCTCTCCTCTTTTTCTTCTCTTTCTGCTCTTGTTGCCACTGCCTCCAAAGTGCAGTATGTTTGGAAGTCTCTGTCAAAGAAGGAAGTTTTAGCAGTAATGAGCTAACATGTAAACATGGAAAAAATGCAATTGTTTCATAAGAATGGTTGCTTCCATCTGTTCTATGATTCACCTGTAATTGACTGTGTGATAACTCCCTAGAATGGGTGGATCTGGCTTAAACCCTGGGGCTGTTCTTCTGGGGCTCCAGCCTGCCTTTCAGTTTTGAAGAGGTCAATCAAACGAAATGTGATGCATCTGAGTGGCAGTTCTCTGTCCTTCTCCATGAGAACTTGAGTCTGAGGTTCTCTCTTCGGTGACAGAACCAGATCCCCCCCCCCCCACCCTGGGTGTGTTAGCCATGAAAAGGAGATGGGCAATTGCTCTGTGTGTCTTTTTATTTTGAAACATTCAATCATCTACCTGAAGGAAGATAGGATTCATTTACACAATTCAAGATCCTCATTCAATGAAAGAATATGATTAACATGAAATTGTAGGTTCTCAGGAACCATGAACACATCTTTATTTAGATTTCTGCAGAATACTTAATATTGGGCAGGAAAGAAGTAGGAAACATTCAATTCTTCAGTGGTATTTCTGGAGGGAAAAATCTCTATCAGACTTGACTTTGACTACTTCTGTTTGAAGAAAGGCATAGTTTTTTGTTTTTTAAGATTTTATTTATTTATTCATGATAGACACAGAGAGAGAGAGAGAGAAAGAGAGAGAGGCACAGGCAGACACAGGAAGAGGGAGAAGCAGGCTCTATGCAGGGAGCCCGACGTGGGACTTGATTCCGGGTCTCCAGGATCACACCCTGGGCCTAAGGCAGGCACTTAAACTGCTGAGCCACCTGGGCTGCCCGAAAGGCATAGTTTTAGTATCAGGATTTTCCTGAAAGAAATAATAACTAAAGGCAATAGTTATTATTTGATGAGTGAACAAAGTACTAGTCCTTACATATTATTTTTTCAATTCTTAACATCTTTGAACTTGAGTATAACCTATTTCTGTGAAGGCATTAACATCTATCTTGTTATAAAATGAGAAAAAAACAATGCTCAGAGGAATTAAAAGAATTGTACAAAATTCACACATCTAGTAATAGAGTGAATTTCAGTGATAATAAAGACCACTTTCTTTTCGTGAGATTTTAAAGACCACTCTCCATGAAATTATCCAAGTTTCTTGATTCAAAGAGTTGGCATATTGGAAGATGAGGAAAAGAATTTCGTTATAAGCCCCTGACATCCTTTTGTGAGAGGAGAATGATAATTATAATACTGATGACAACAGTAATAATTAGAGCTAATACATGTTAATTATGTATTTTATGTCACTTAATGTACAGAGTTCCTACAATGATAACTTCATTTAATCCTCAAAATAGCTCTACAATGTAGATAATAGAATAGTCTTATTTTTCACCATTTTCTAGATGAGTACATTGAGGCACAGAAACTTTAAATAATGTACTAATTGCAAATATGTATTGTACATCGCTAATAAGTAGTGGAGTCAAGAGGTCAACTGACAATAAATTAATTAAATGTGTATGATGAACTCTATTCTCCTTTTTTACTGCTAATCTAAATAAGAATTGAGTTTTGTATGAAAAAAATAAACTGACGTAAGTGAAATAAACTATTGAAATATAATGGTGTGGAAGGGTCTAGATAACTAAAATGTGCTGAGTATTATAGAATAGAGAATAGTTAGGGGGTGCCTGGGTGGTACAGTTGGTTAAGCATCAGACTCTTGGTTTTGTCTCAGGTCTTTTTTTTTTTTTATATTTTATTTATTTATTCATGAGAGATACAGAGAGAGAGAGGAAGAGACATAGGCAGGGGAGAAGCAGGCTCCATGCAAGGAGCCCGACACGGGACTTGATCTCGGGACTCCAGGATCGTGCCCTCGGCTGAAGACAGGCACCAAACCGCTGAGCCACCCAGGGATCCCCTTGTCTCAGTTCTTGATTTCAGGGTCATGAGATTTGGCTCCATGCTCAGCACAGTCTGCTTGAGTTTCTCTCTCCCTCTGCCCCTGCCCCCATTCTCTCTCTCTAAAATAAAACAAATAAATATATATATATATATTAGGAAAAGAGTAAAGAGTATGTTAGAAGCACTCATAAATTGGCAGTACTTTTATGACTCTAGGATGCTCTTATTCTGTTTACTCTTATACTTACTTTCTGCTATATTTATCGCTGAGGATTTTCTACATTTGTAACATCCTCAATATTTGCCTGCTTTAGCATGGATATGTTCAAGCTTTCCTAGAGATTATATCTAATATTAAAATGTCAATAGGAGATGTTGATACACATGCATATTGACCTGATAATTCCTTACATCCTAGTCTCTGATCATATAAAGTGTTAAATGCTTTATTAGTTCCATAATTTTTGAAGTCAGGCATAAGATTTCTAAAAATCCTGGTAACTGAGTGGAAAACAGGAACTTGATTATATGTTTTTAGGTCATTTCCTTCCAAAATTGATTACACATCCATCTCTGTCACATTGTGCTGTGTGTATGTACCCAGGAGCATCCAAATAACCACTTTACAAGATTACTGGAGTCACTATTTTGTTTCCTGAGTGGTAACAATTTGCATGATGCTGTTAAATTAAGAATATTCAACCCAAATGTCTGTCAGCAGATGAGCATATACACACACACACACACATACACATATATATGCTCATATACACACACACACACACACACACATATATACTCACACACATACACACAATGGAATATTATTCAACCATGAGAAAGAAGGAAATCCTGCCATTTGTGACAGCTTGGATGAATCTTGAGGGGATCAAGCTAAGTATCAGAGAATTACAAATACTGTATGATATCACTCCTAAGCAGAATCTAAAAAAGCTAAATACCAAGAAATAGAAAGTAGAATAGTGGTTGCCAGGGGCTATAGGGTGGAGAAATGGGGAGATGTTGGTCAAAGGATGCACACTTCCAGTTGTAAGAATAATAAGTTCTGGGGATATAATATATAGCATGATGATAGCTAATAATTAATACTATTATTATATACATGAAAGTTGCTAAGATTGTAAATCTTAAAAGTTCCTACCATGAAAATGAAATGAACAAGATAGAGGAGTATTAGGTAATTCTATGGTGGTAATCATTTTGCAACACATAAACTTACACTAAGTTTACAACACATAAACTTGGACTCTCTAAACTTACACAGTGTTATATGTCAATTATATCCCAATACAGTTGGAAAAAATAAAGAATCTCTCCACCCTGAATTTCCACAGAATTACTGTTGGATCAGAGCAGAACCCAGTGGCTGATTGATGTTCTTTCTTCCTTCTCAACCAGCTTCAGGAAATAAAGGTCTTCAGCTGCAGGACTAGTTCTCCAATGACTTCCTAAATTGTCCGGCTTACACTGTGTTTCACATTTCTCCTCCCCCAACATTGTGTCTATGTGTATATCAATGAAGCTGGTTAAAATGAACATCAGGAGAAACTGTGACCCGCAGAACTCAAGAAGCAAACACTGAGGGATGGCAGCTCAGGAATAGAGATTGTCTTCGGGGAAAATGTCACACAGCCTGAGAGAGTCATGAAAGCCTGTAGTGGGGAGGGGGGCATCAAAGAGAACGAAACAGGTTGGATTCTGTTGGCAGTTGTTCTGCACAATCTCAGACTCACTGTGGGTTAGCTTCCAGCTCTGAGTTTCTTCTTCCTGTGTTTCCTCCTTCATTTCAAATTACTAAACACAGCATAGTTTTAGACAGAAGGTAAACTCTCCGTGGTCTCACCTCCATTGAGAGGAGTGAAGAGCAAGGAAACAAGGCACCCTGAAGATCTGGGTCCTTCTGTAGAGACAACCCTGCCCCATAGGAGGACATTTCATGGGGTCAAAAGAGCCTCCATGTTTCCTGTGCTCCAGCCACCATTTTGATTCTTGGATCCTCATTCCCATAGAGCTTGAATGCCACCTTCTTGGTAGGCCCTGCCCCTCCCCACACTACTTTTCATAGTCTCTCCCTCCAATCTGTTTATCCCCTCCTCTGCTCCATTTCTTTTCATGTTCGTTACCCTCTGACATGAAATATATTTGATTTATTTAGTCTCTACAACTAGAACATAGTCTTTATACAGGCAATTTTATCCCTACACTGAGAATACACGGGTATATAGGAAGCTTTTGATCCATATTTTTTAATGAATGAAATGGAAAATTATTTATTTTCTTTTTTTAAAAGATTTTATTTATTCACAAGAGACACAGAGAGAGAAGCAGAGACATAGGCAAAGGGAGAAGCAGGCTCCCTGTGGGGAACTGATATGGGACTCCATTCCAGGACCCCAGGATCATGCCCTGAGCAGAAGGCAGATGCTCAACCACTGAGCCACTCAGGAGCCTCAATTATTCATTTTCTTAATTCTCTTTCTATATATTGATCCTGGATTGATGACTAGGATTCCATGACATTGACATAAGGCCATCTAAGTGGCTCTGTTTTCTGTATTGAGGTCCACAAGCATAAGTTTAACAATAAAGATCATAATAATTTGTACCTATTTGTATACCATGGGTCCTTCCCAACTGAGTTCGCTGCAGCTCAAACCCTGCCCTTTTAGTTAATCAGGCAGTGAGTGTAGTATTCTCCCAAGAATGTGAGCAAAAAGAAAGGTCAGGGCTCTTCCTTGGGTATATTACCTACTTGATATGTGACCTCAGGCAAGTGAATTAACCCCCAATGTCCAACTCTATAAAATAAGGTGTTGAAGCATATGATGCTGAAATTTCCCTTAAATTCCCTCCAACCACAACCCTCTACCCTCCAACCCAAAATGCTCCATGAGGAAAAAGGCACAATTATAAACAACCTGCAACAATCCAGAGAGAGCTTAAGAAACAAAAACAAAACCAAGAAATCTGTCACCACATTCCAAATTTTTAAAAAGCCATGTTAGTTATAAATATTCTGAAAGAAAGCTGTCAAATACCTTCTTCTACTTTTTTTTTTTTTTTTTTTTTTTATTTATGATAGTCACAGAGAGAGAAAGAGAGAGAGGCAGAGACACAGGCTGAGGGAGAAGCAGGCTCCATGTACCGGGAGCCCAATGTGGGATTCGATCCCGGGTCTTTAGGATCGTGCCCTGGGCCAAAGGCAGGCGCCAAACCGCTGCGCCACCCAGGGATCCCCTTCTTCTATTTTCTAAAAAAGATTTTATTTTTATTTTAATTAATATTTTATTTATGTATTCATGAGAAACACAAAGAAAGGGAGGAAGAGACACAGGCAGAGGGAGATGCAAGCTCCATGCAGGGAACCTGATGTAGGATTCGATCCTCGGACTCCAGAATCACACCCTGGGTCGAAGGCAGGTGCTAAACCGCTGAGCCACCCAGGGATCCCTCCTCCCCTTTCTAAAAAAGATTTTTAAAAAAAATTTTTTTTAATTTTTATTTATTTATGATAGTCACAGAGAGAGAGAGAGAGAGAGGCGCAGAGACACAGGCAGAGGGAGAAGCAGGCTCCATGCACCGGGAGCCCGACGTGGGATTCGATCCCAGGTCTCCAGGATCGCGCCCTGGGCCAAAGGCAGGCGCCAAACCGCTGCGCCACCCAGGGATCCCCTCTAAGAAAGATTTTACCTAATTCATGCCCTCAAAGATCCACCCCTCAAAAAGGACTTTGTATTGTAAAGTGTTTATCTTTATTAATTATCTTCATTAAATTTTCTTGGAAAACATACCTTCTAAAAAGAAACTTTTATTTAAAAAAAAAAAAGATGTATTTATTTATTTGAGAGAGAGAGTGAGAGAGTACAGCAGGGATGGGCAGATAGAGAGAGAGAGAGAAAGAGAGAAACTTCAAGTTGACTCCACGCTAAGTGCCGAGCCCGGTGCAGGTGATCTCAGGACTCTGAGGATACAACCTGAGCCAAAGCAAGGGTCTATCGCCCAGCAGTCCGCACCACCCAGGTGCCCCTAAAATGAAACTATTTTCATCTATTTATTTTTTAAAACAGATATAGGGAGCCTGATGCGGAACTAGATCCCTAGAACCTGGGATCACATCCTGAGCTGAAAGCAGATGCTCAACCACTGAGCCACCTAGGCCTCCCAAAATGAAACTATTTTAAAACTATGGTTTTATTTCTGATTCAGAATCCAAACCAAATATTTTTATTTTGATAATGATTATTTGAAATGTTATCTTGCCAATTCATGAGCTTCAGTGGAAGTATCTGATACTAAATGAAATTAGGTCAAGGTAAAAAAAAAAAAAAGTGACCACCAACAAAAAACATCATTAACCAAATAAGACATGTTATTTCTTTCTATTCATTGTTTTACTGCCTGAAACATAAGAAGCAAGAGAAGAAAGCCTATGCAATAAATGCTATTTGAAGCAGCTTGCATATGCTTTATAGTTGTGCACATTTCAATTAAATTACCTAGTGATATTATACAGCTCCTCCCTCCACACAGCACAATGCAAAGCAATGGCGGGAGTTCAAGATTCATAAAGAAAAATCAAGTAGGTGACCCCAAAGATCTCCAAATGTGGAATATTTTACAATCACATATAAGTCAAACCTTGGACTCTGCCTGAATAGATGAAGTAAAAATGATAGTTTTGTTGTACTTAAACTAGCAGTAATGCATATGTAAATGTTTGTAGGTCCTTAGAGCTCAGAAGGTGATAGCAAGAGGGTACCCAGTCAAAGAGCCTGAAACAAAGATTAAGAAAACACTTGGGCCAACTTTTTGAACCAGTTATGAATCCAGACAAGTTAGATGATTTACATAAGGACTGTGGTGAAAGAATGTGTTAGTCTCAACTATCTGAGTATCATTTATATTAATAATCCTATATTAGCAGTCTGCCACATAGTTACGGAGTGTCAGCTCATAGAGAAAGAGCAAGGCTGCCAATGTTTTACAGGCATATATGGCAAAGAGGGGTTTCAAATTCAATGCCTTGTACAGCTCTAGACTATAGAAACACTTAATAAATATTTATTGAGTGATGAATCAAGAATGAAGGCATGAAATTCTTTTAAAAAATGCCTACTGTATCCATCATACTGATTCTGACAAATACTTTTCCACAGGAGACAGACAATCAAGTGTATCATGACTGAGATTTGAATGGTTCAGTAAGAATCAAGGACAGTGAGTGTTCAGTGTGAATGGAGCTAGAAAAAGGTCTTGAGAAAGGCTCATCTGGCCAAAGTCTAGCCCAACACCGGGAAGCCATAAATGGTATTTAGATAATTTGAGGCATCCTGATTTCATCCTCAATACCTCTGTGAAGATCAAACTCTATTTTGAGCATTTACCAAGGTGGCAGCCTTTGGAATTTCTTATCTTGAAGTGATTACCTTGATAAGATTGTGGCCTTTGAGACGTCATATTGAGGGTCTGCTTCAGTTTCCTTGTTGGTAAATACAGATGCCCACCTTACAGCAATTTCCATGAGAGAGGAATATCATGCATATGAAAGGAGATAACGCACTTGAAGAAAGTTTTCATATTTACAAGAGAGAGCAAGACCTGTTAGTAAGATCTACAGACTATTTATTATATTTTCTTGCCCGAGAGAATCACCACATAAGATGTGCTATCAATGTAAGGAAAAGTTCTTATGAAAGTGTTGGGGAATGATTTAATGATTTAACTTACTATAAAGTGAAAGCACAGGGCAGAGGCAAAAATCCAGAGAGAGGTGAAATACTCTAAGATGGTCTTGTCTAAATTAAGGCAACCCCAATGAAATAGAGATAAGGATACATTTAAGAATAAAAAAATTGTAAAGGACTTATTTATTTATTCATGAGAGACACACAGAGAGAGAGAGAGAGAGGCAGAGACACAGGCAGAGGGAGAAGCAGGGTCCCCACAGGGAGCCCAATACGGGCTTGATCCCAGATCCCAGTATCACACCGTGAGCCGCCAAAGGCAGATGCTCAACTGCTGAGCCACCCAGGCATCCCCATTTGAGAACAAATCTAATTGGACTGAGGTTCATGTACAGATAGGGCAGGGTAGTGTTTCTGAGGTTCAGAAAGCAGGACTGAGTGGTGTTCCTTCCTTTGCTTGCCCTCCTGGCTCTCTGCACCTGTTGTACTGAGCTCACTCACAAGGTGCTATGAGCGTCCAAGGTGGAGGCTGATTCTGGCAAGTCCACCTGAGTTGTCTGCTTTTGCCAAGCCTCCCTGCCTGACACTGGATGGGTGGGTTACAACTGGAATGAGAGGTAAGAGGCCAGAGCTCACTCTTCAATTCTGTTTGAACAGTAATAAAGATGCATTCTACTTTGAGCTTGAGCTCCTTGTGGCTCATTTCTGATTTGCTAGAAATAATTCAGAGTATATGTGCGATTTACTCCCAGAAACCTCTGATGGAAAGGATGAGCATCTCCTGGATAAAACAGAAAAAAATACCAGTAGGAAAAAAAATATTATGAGAAGGCAGAGAACTAACCCAGTAAAAAGAGCTTAAAAGCAGAAAAAAGTGACACAGAAGACAAAAGAAAAGCAAACCCTAGCCTTTCTTGGGCAATAAACAGATATGGATCTATTCTAAATGAGAGAGACTCTGAACACTCTCAAAAAGCTTTATCTTATGTCTAATAATCATTTACACTTCAAACTCAAGATACAAAATTTAGAATTCATCCTTTCTAATCCCAAATCCCATCTCCTGCTGTTTTCTCTTTGGTTTCTGGGACCACAATTCTCTAGCTAGTTCACATAACTAGAACAGGTGGTCTGTCTGAAGTATCTTGAAGCCAGATTTCATAATTCATCTTATTTCCATCCCACATCTTCCTAATCCCTCCTGTAGATTTTACTAGCGATTTTCATGTAAAGATGGAAGAGGTGGTTCCATCCCCTCATCCTCCAGCAAAATGTGATCAAATGGCTCCTGGGCCTTTCATTCTTTCCCCAGAATCTTTTCCTAAACTTTTTTTTTTAAAGATTTTATTTATTTATTCATATCACACACACACACACACAAACACACACACACACACACACAGAGACAGGCAGAGACACAGGCAGAGGGAAAAGCAGACTCCATGCAGGGAGCCTGATGTAGGACTCGATACAGGATCACGCCCTGAGTGGAAGGCAGACACTTAACCACTGAGCCACTCAGGTGTCCTGTCTTAAACTTTTCAATTCTATTCAGCAAAACAAAGCCCTCAAATGGCTGAATCCAACTATCCTGGAAAACAGTTCTGTCTACTGCCAAGAATAAGACTTAAATAAAAATTAAGACTCCTTAAGACTCCTTTCTATGTTACAACAGCCAAGGCAACATTTCGGTGATTCTCAACTCCTTTGCCTCTCTTCCACATTCAATTACCAAGTGTGGCCATCAAAAATCCTTAGGAGCCCCCAAAGTCACCTCTTTCTCTCTGTGTCCACTATCAGATTTTGGTATTCACTACCAAATATTCTTTAATAGCTCCCATGATCAAATATATCTATACTCTTTGGCTGGGCATGCCGGCCTTTTGGCCAAACTCACCCATTTTGCAGCTTTGGCTTTGGCTTTGGCTGGGCATGCCGGCCTTTTGGCCAAACTCACCCATTTTGCAGCTTTATCTCTAATGCCTCTTCAGCCATATTTAAGTGTTTTGTTTTCCTCCAGGTCTCTTGTTTTTCTGCACATGGTACTCTGTCTGATGTGACATTCTTTCTCCTGTCTGATGAACTCCTACACTGCCTTCTGCGGCAAACCAAATATCTCCTCTGGGAAGCCTTCCCTGACTACCACCCTCTTCTCCTGACCTTTATTCAACTTCTCAATCCAAACCCACATAGAATTACCAATTTAATCCTTCATGCTTGGATGACCTCCTGCCCTCCCTCTCAACAGAGCATTTATCATCTCTATAGAGATAAAAGTCCTGGTGCTTAACAATTTCATTGCACTTTTAAAAATATATTAAAGATATAAACCCTATTTGATCTGTTACATTTATTTCTTCTAGAGTATAGTTTCCCTTTTCATGTTTGTTGTTTTTTGGTTGTTTTGGTTGATATTTTCAAGGGGCATACCACATTATTTAGTTAAATTTGCCAATTGTTGGGGCACCTGATGGCTCAGTGGTTGAGCATCTGCCTTTGGCTCAGGTCATGATCCTGGGGTCCTGGGATCAAGTCCTGCATGAGGCTCCCCACAGGGAGCCTGCTTCTCCCTCTACCTATGTCTCTGCTTCTCTCTCTGTGTCTCTCATGAATAATAAATAAAATCTTTAAAAAATAATAAAATAAAATTCCCAATTGTTTTCCTATATGGTTACTTTTGAATATAAAATCTTTTTCCACCTAGATATTTGATAGATATTAATTTTATTTTTTTTCTAGACTTCTGGTTTGATTAGAAGAAGATTAAATCCTTACATTATTTCTTTTTTTTTTTTTTTTTAATTTTTATTTATTCATGATAGGCACACAGTGAGAGAGAGAGGCAGAGACACAGGTAGAGGGAGAAGCAGGCTCCATGCACCGGGAGCCTGACGTGGGATTCGATCCCGGATCTCCAGGATCGCGCCCTGGGCCAAAGGCAGGCGCCAAACCGCTGCGCCACCCAGGGATCCCACATTATTTCTTTTGTGCACGGTATGACACACTGGTCTAATCATATCTTTGCCTAAACTAGCCAACACTCCCAAAATCATTTATTTTTCTCCTATATTGCTTTCTATGGCTTCACATCATATGCTAAATTCTTGTATTTATTAGCAAACCATAAAGGAAAATAATTGATAAATTTAACTCAAATCTATTTTGAACTATTTAATCAGTTTCTTTTGAAAAACAAAAAGACCAGATTGAGAAAGTAAAAATCTACCTGGCATTTTAGCAGACTGCTACAGCCAGCTGCAAGATGAACAGGAAACCATTATCCTTCTAAGAGCATGTTGTAGCTCTAAAGTTTTACTACAGCCATCTTCTTTGAGTAACTGCTACTTTCTTATTCACTGGAAAATTATGTCTCTAAAATTACAGAAAATCAGGAATTTTAATTTTTAAATTATATCGGTAAGCAGGAAACATCCCATTCTTCCTTGGAGGTTCTAATTCATTTTGACACAGAGAAATGGCCACGGTTTTACAGTTCAGGAACAGAGCTTCACATGAGGTGTTTCTGAATATGACATTCCATGTTTATCCCAGGAAACAAGCCCTGGGTTCATTTTGCAGTCCTAACCTCATATTGACCCCTTTACTCCCAGCCTGGCTCTACTTTGAACTTACCAAAACTCTGACTCATGGTTCCTCTGGTGGGGAGTCTCCACTGTTGCAATGAGTCAGTACACTTGACTGCGAGACCACAGGTTTTGTCCTTAACGGTCTTAGGCTGATTGGATTGTACATACTGTTCTATTCTTGTGTTAGTGCCTTACTCTTAATTATTATAGTTTACTTTTTAAAAGATTTTATTTATTTATTCATGAGAGACAGAGACAGAGACAGAAGCAAATACACAGGCAGAGGGAGAAGTTCCTTAAAGGTTCTCAAGCTTTTTAGTCTTGGACCCTCTTTTATGCTCTTAAAAATCATTTGAGGACACCAGAAAGCTTTTACTTATGTGTTATATCTACTGATATTTACCATGTGAGAAATTAAACTGAGAAATTAAAAAAATACATTTATTTAAAAATAAATTTGAAAACACTAGTAAATTAATTAATGTTAGTGTAAATAACATTTTTTTAACGAAAAAATAACTGTAATTTCCAAAATAAAAGAAATTTAGTGGAAGAAATGACATTCCTTTACATTCTTGCAAATTTGTTTAATGCCTCGCATGATAGAAGATGTATGCTTCAGCATTGGATCTCTTGTGATAACACATAGTATGTAGTCACTGGAAAACTTGCCTCTAAACTTATAAAAGAATGGGTACAAAAAAGGAGTGAAAAAAACTCTTAATATTATCGTGAAAGCAATTTTGATTTTGCGAACCCCTTGAAAGACCTCAGATGCCCTATGACCACAGTCTGAGAACCACTGGTCTTAGCTTTTCTAGTTTATGTGGTTTCTCGGATGAATTCTAGAATATTTCTGTCTCTTAATTTAGGAGGTAGTAATTATATATTTAAAGTCTTGTCTTCTCACTTAAGGATATCCTATGTCTCCCTAGTTAACAAAATATTTTATAAGTACTTTCTCAATACTTTTTCAGATCTGCTACATTTCTCATTTTTTAATCATTCCTAGTTATTTCATATTCTTTGCTGCTATTGTGAATGCGATCCATTTTCCCATTGTATTTTATTTATTTTTTAAAGATTTTATTTATTTACTTGAAAGGGAGGGAGAGGAAGCATGAGCAGGGGGAGGGGGCAGAGGGCGAGGCTGACTCCCCGCTGAGCATGAAGCTTCATCCCAGGCCCCTGGGATCATGACCTGAGCCTAAGGCAGCTGCTTAACCAACTGAGCCACCCAGGCGCCCCATTCCCATTGTATTTGAGATGCTTATTGTTGGCCTATTTTGTATGTGGCCAGTTGGTTGCTTCTTTTTATTATGCTAAATAATATATTTTATATCCTGGTTTTTAAAGAAGTAACTTGAAATTTTGGGTCTTTTTACATAAAGTTACATAAAGTTAGTATTGATATATTCTCAATATTCTGAGATATCCTCGAATATGAGATAGACGATATTCTGAGGGGAAAAAAATCGCTATTCAATTTCTAGATTTCGAAGGTATTTTCTGAGGATCTTGAATATGCTGAATGCCTTTTTGGCCTCTATTCCAATGATCACTTTTTTTTTTTTTTTTTTTAAGGCAGATGCGTTGATTAGGACTAGATAAGCTCTGTCCTCTTCTAGAATTCTCACTTAGCTAACATCATTAATGTCAGGCCCATTTAGATCATTAACAGAATGAAAGGACATTTTGACCGTGGTTCGCACCTGTTGAAAGGGAGAAAGGCATAACCACGTGCAGTACGTTCCCTGAGGCTGTGCAGGGGACTCGCTCAGCGTGGACCCACTCGTGGAGCTCAGGACTGTCAGGACGGCACCAGCCAGAGGACTGGTGATCACTAGGCGCCTTCCCGAAGCCCAGTTTGCAGCTCATTCGGCCCAAGCCGGACGCCAGGTTCCTTAAACCGCCAAAGACATCTCGTATGTGGGGGCGACTACCTCCTTGGTCACTTATTTTCGGCCTCACGTAGCTTGGGGTAAGTCGGGGGCGGAGGGGGGCGGGGACGCCGCGCATTAAAAAGAGGTGACTTTGGTCCAGGACGCTGGGCCTGTCCCAGCGGGTCCAGGGCTCCAGGGCGCCCCAGGTGGGCGCTGCGCTACCCCCCCGCCACCCCCGCCGCCCCCGTCGCCCCCGTCCCCCCCGTCCCGGGCGCCAGGCCGCGGAGGCTCAGGCAGCCCCGGCCGCAGACGCGCAGGCGGCGGCCAACCCTCTCCGCTCTCCGCGCGCTCCGGGAGCGGCGGCGGGCGCGCGGCGAGCGGGACGCACGTGCCCGCGCCCCGGGAGCCCAGTCGGCGGCGCCCGCTCCCGGCCCAGGGAGGGGTCACGGCCACGCGGGGCCGGCGGGCAGCCCTCCGAGGGGGCGGGGCCTGCGCGGCGCGGGAGGCGGGGCGCCGGCCGGCCCCGGGGGTCGTGTGGGGGGCGCCCGCGCGCGCCCCGGCCCGGCGCCGAGCCCTCGCAGCGCGGAGATCCGGCGGGCAGCGCGCACCTCGTCCCGGCCGTCCCGGCCGTCCCGGGGGACCTGCGGCGCCGCGCCGGCTTGGCCCGGGAGCTCCGGCTCGGGGCTGGTTTCTCTGGGAGCAGGTCGGTGGGGCGGGGGTTCCTGCAGAGTTCTCTTTCTGAGGACAGAGGAAGTGCAGACGAGAGCATTGTGATCCTTGTTAAGAAATAGGAGAATCCTACCCGAAACGATGTCATTTCAACTTGCCAACAGCCCTGTTTTCCAGTAGTTTCTGTGTGTACCTTGCTGAAGTTTTCCTAAGTGAGGTTTAAGGCAAAAAAAATTTAAGTAATCGTTTATTATAGCTAGGGTGATAACTGGACGTAAGCCTTGAAATAGCCGTTGTATTTGGCACTAAAAAAAAAAAAAAAAGACTTTGGAAAAGCCGAAGAATCCTCATGGGTTTGTTTCTGCAGTTTTCTTGGTGATTGTAGGTGCTCTTAAAGCATTAAGGGTGTTTTGTTTTGTTTTTAAATAATTCACATTGATCCAGTGACTCTAGGTTTGTTTAGTGCCTATACAGGAAATGAGGCGCTTTGGGCCCGTGTTAGTGGTGTAAAAATGCTAAGACGGGAGAAAAAAGTTACGGTAGTGCCACACTATGTAAATGTTTTAAGTTCACCTTCTAATTATTTTCCCAGCTCCTAGATGCTTATCCGTGTAACACCATGACTTTTTTGTTGTGTGTCGCAGGCCAAGGATCACAGCGGCAGCCTGGACACCTTATCTCTTGTATCTGAGCGTTATTATGCATTACTTTCAGACTTTTCTAAAGGTAGGTGATCAAGTTCACAACATTTCTGGCTTTGCTGGAGCCCAGGTTCCAAGTTTGGACAAATAAATGAGGGTCCGTGTTATTCACGCGTTATTGATTTTTATTACCTTTGAAAAGAATTGTTTTCAAATGGGAGAATTTAGAGATGTATAAGATTTCAACGATAACTTGTTTTTTTATGAATGTATTGATGGGATGTTTAGCATGTGTGAAAAATTACTCTCATTTGTCTTAGTCCTTTTTTTTTATTATTATTGATGGGGTGAAAAAGTGCATAGTGAAAGATAATGAATGGTCTTTCACACCAGCGTTGTATATCTACTTGAAGAGATTTTGGTCACATCGCGAAAGAGGATAGATAGCATTGTCTTGCACTTCCTTTTTCAACTGTATCTTTACAGCCTAAATTTTTTTGTGCAGATGTTTGAAAAGTGACTTATCTGCCAAATCCAAAATATTTGAAGGTCCATTAGTTGCTACCAGTAGTTTGGTGAACAAATAAGTATTTGTAAGTGCAAATCTACTTTAGAGAGTATATGACTGTAGTTTTTTTTTTTTTTTTTTAAGATTTTATTTATTTATTCATGAGAGACAGAGAGAGAAAAAAAGAGGCAGAGACACAGGCAGAGGGAGAAGCAGGCTCCATGCAGGGAGCCCAATGTGGGGCTCTATCCCAGGACTCTAGGATCATGCCCTGAGCCGAAGGCTGACGGGCTGACGCTCAACCGCTGAGCCACCTAAGTGTCCCTATGACTGTAGATTATATAAAGTTTTGATATAAAAATGTTTTATGGGCAGCTCCGGTGGCGCAGCGGTTTAGCGCCGCCTGCAGCCCAGGGTGTGATCCTGGAGACCCTGGATCGAGTCCCACTTCAGGCTCTCTGTGTGGAGCCTGCTTCTCCCTCTGCCTGTATCTCTGCCTCTCTCTCTCTCTCTCTCTCTCTGTGTCTCTATGAATAAATAAATAAAATTTTTTAAAAAAATTGTTTTATCATTTTTATAATTTCTGCAGTGTCAGTGCTCTAAATTTTCATTTACAACTTTTTTTTTTTTAAAACAAAGATCCCTTCATTAGTCTTCCCTTTAGATCTATAATTTGAAAGATTGTTTCTAACAAACTCCCTTTCCTTGGTAATAAGAAACAAACTCAGTTATCTGTCAGAGGGTGGATAGAAGATTTCCATTAGACGTTCAAAATAATTCATGCAAGACCCCTTACCACTTTGGGGACACATTGGGAGTCAGGAACCTCAAGTTGGGCACTATTACTCTTCTAAACTGAAATCATCTATCACCGATCACCAATTTTCTACCATAACCTTTGATCTGACCTTTTTCTTGACTCTACCGTATACCAGCTTTATAACCTTAAAAATTCTCTAATCCCAGTCTTCTTTTCTGAAAATGTGAGTTACAGTAATACCTTTATGGAATATTTCTGATGAGTACTAAATCACATAATGTATATAAAACTGTAAGTACAGTAGGCAGCTGGCATATGGCAGTCAGAAAAATGCTAGCCATCACTATTGTCTGTTTTTCCTGAGATTTGAGGATGATCACACCATGTGGTTAGGTTTATATCTGTTGGTCATTTCTTGACAAATAGCACAAAACCTCATGGAGAAGTCCTTAGGTGATGGCATAAAAGCTGAATTTGGTTTTTGGATATGTTGATTTGGGTCAGATCATTACTTTACAATAATTGAATACCTTTAAATTATTATTTTTTTAAAGATTATTTATTTATTCGAGAAACAGAGAAGCCGAGACACAGGCAGAAGGAGAAGCAGGCAGAGGGAGAAGGAGGCTCCATGCAGAAAGCCTGATGTGGGACTCGATCCTGGATCTCCAGGATCATGCCCTGGGCTGAAGGCAGCACTGAACCACTGAGCCACCCAGGCTGCCCAAATACCTTAAAATTATTTACCAATATTTTAAAATTAGTTCATTTTACATAAATTCCCAAAGTCCTAGCTTTTCCTGAAAAAACAAGAGGGCTAGCAGAGGTAGAGCTTGCATCTGATTGCAGCTAATGCCAGGATGTGGTTGTCCCCTTTGGATGGGGTGCATGTACACCCCAGTGTCCATCAGGCCCCTGCTTTTTTTTTTTTTTTTTTTAGGCCCCTGCTTTTAATTTCCTCCCACCTGCTTCCCTTATGTATTTCACCTCCCTTGCTCCTGCAGACTTTTCAGGCTGTGATTTCTGGAATATACTTTACCAATTTGAATGGATAATTTGTAGGCCAAAACCATAACCCAAATTTTATCTTTAAAAAGAAATGGAGTAATCCTATATTACAATTTATGAAGCATTTCCTTATTTGATACTTAATGCAGAATTAGTTCAGACATGCATTATCATTCCACTTTATGGCTGTGGACATTGAAGCTTAAAGGTTTGTACCAAAGCCTAAAATAGTGTTCTGATGACTTCAAGTGTTTTTGGGTTCTCACTAATGCCACTTTTTAACTCTGGAAAAATTTTCTAGGAAATGATAGCTTTTCTTTTGGTTCTAGCGTTTATTTTAAGCAAGTACTTTTATCCCCATAATTACAAACTAAGAAAATGAGTGGTAGAAAGAAGACATGTATGGAAGTATATAAGTAGACCTTGTTTTCCCTCTCTACAAAGCATCTTTAAGCAAATTGAAGGGAACAAAACATTGATTATGGCTCATTCAAAACAGACCATACATATAACTCAACTAGACAAGGCCTGTTTTAAACCATGCTTTATTACTATGTTATTGGAAAGCTGAAGGGATGTGTGTCCAGTTCATCTGGTCTGCAGTTGGGTTAGACCAGAGATTTCTGTGGATCTGTTGTAAAGTTCTGTGAGAAAGGAAATACCCAGAACTTGTTTGGTGATTCAGCCTGGTGTCTCTGTGAGGTTGTTTATTATGGCAAACAGACTTTGTAGTGGCTTCTTTTAACCAGGAAGGCTTTATTACTTTCAGAATCATGCCAGCAGAATAATCTATACAGTAAATTAAAAGCAGGGATAATTCATCTGTGGGTGTAGTAACCATATGTGATCCTGATGGTATGTATATAAGGGAAGGTCACGCCAGCCATGCAGAGGGTTTGGGAAAGCGGCTAGGCCAAGACAACATGACATCCTGCAGCAAAAGAGGGTTTACAGAGTTCTAAGACCTGTCAGAAGGCAGGGGATCTGAAGACACAGGGAGTGGTGAAGAAAAACTTAGGGTGAGTTTAGGTGTGTCAGAAGGAGCCAGATCATTCAGGATCTGGAGACCACAGTAAGAATATGGATGTTGAAGGCTTGTTAGCAGGAAATAATGTGATCTGATTTTCTGTGTTGAGATCATCCTGGTGCCATGTGGAGAGGGACTATTTAAGTAGCTGACCTGTTGACGTTCCAGCATCTCTTCCATCATAGAAAGGAGCTCCTTTTGAACATAACTTAAACTTTATGTGGTGAAATTGAAACAGCTAAGCAGAAGTGGGTGCATTAAGGGAAGGATCCTCCAGTAATGTTCTGCAAAAATATATGATGAATTTTTTAAAAAGTAAGAATCAGGTATTACGATATTGCTTGGCTTTGAGTAAAGCCACCTGCTACTTTCTTTACATACTGGTATTTTGAGGCTCTAGTGTTTAATGTATGTATTTAACATGTATATTTATCTTAAAAGTTTGAAGTTATTCTTTCTAACCTCCTCTTTAACCATATACAGAATTTAGGAACATTTAAATCCTATTACTACACTTTTCATTATTATTCATTATTATTCACTCTATTAATTTCATTATATTATAATTCATTATTATCTATTGTTGTGTCTTACAGTCAGTGCTAGTTTAGATCTATGTGTATGCGTAATAGTTTCTTTACTGTTTTTGGCAACAAGACCTTTCTTGTGGATCATTACCATTCTTGAAAGGTATCCTTATAAACGTGCTCTTTCTCCAGGGTCATCATTGTTTTGTTTTGTTTTGTTTTGTTTTGTTTTGTTTTGTTTTTAAAGATTTTATTTATTTATTCTTGAGAGACACACAGAGAGAGGCAGAGATATAGGCAGAGGGAGAAGCAGGCTCCATGCAGGGAGCCTGATGTGGGACTTGATCCCAGGACCCTGGGATCATGCCCTGAGCCAAAGACAGACGCTCAACCACGGAGCCACCCAGGCGTCCCAGAGGTCATCATTGTTAAACACAAATTTTCTTTTGGTAAAAAATGTCGTTATCTTGCCTTTGATCTTGAAAGATACTTTTGTGGGTACTTTTGTTTATGAAAATTATTTCCTTTCATTTGAATATATATGTATATATACATATATATATTGAATATTTCATAGTACTGCTTTCTATTGAAATATTAGTAGTCAAGGGGCACCTGCGTGGCTCAGTCAGTTGAGCGTCTTGATTTCTGCTCAGGTCATGATCTCAGGATCCTGGGGTTAAGCTCTGTGTGTGGTTCTCTGCCTAGTGGGACTTTGCTTCTCTTCCTCTCTCTCTCTGCCCCTCCCCCAGCTCTTTCTCTTGCTCTCTCTCTCAAATAAATCTTTAAAAAAAGAAGAAATATCAGCACACATTCTAATTGTTTTCCTCTACATGGAATATATCTTTTCTGTTTGGTTGGTTTTAAGAGCTTTTCTTTGTTTTTGGTGTTTCATGGTTTTATTGTGGTGTGTATCTAACTGTGGATTTCTTTTTATCTACCCTACTTGAACTTCCTAAATTTGAGTGTTCACACCTTTCACCTCTTTAGGAAAACTCTCAGCCATTATCTGTTGCTTTTTCTCCATTTCTCTATTCTCTCCTTCTCAAATGGATTGGATGTGTATTAGACTGAATCAGTCAGGAAAACAATGAATACCGGGTAGTTCAACAGGGAATTTAAGATGGTGCTATGATCTGAATGTTTGTGTCCTCCTGAAATTCCTATGTTGAAATCCTGACCACCAGGGTGATGCTTTTGGGAAGTGGGGCCTTTGGGGGTGATTAGGTCAGGAGGGCAGAGCCTCATGAACAGGATTAGTATTCTTATAAAAGAGACCCCAAAGAGGTAGCTCATGTGAGGTTATTGTGAAAACACAGCTGTCTAGGAAGTGGGGCCTCACCAGACATTGGATCTACCAGTACATGATGTTGGACTTCCCAGCCTCTAGAATTAGGAGAAATAAGTGCTTGTTGTTTATAAGCTGCCCAGTTTATGGTATTTTTGTTATAACAGCCTGAACAGACTAAGGCATACGAAGAATTAATTATAAATGTTTTGGGATATCTGAATACCAGACAGGGCATAGGGATTAAGTTAATGCTTAGCAATAGCAAAAAACTCTTATCACTGCTTGGGCTGTAGGATTGCAATAAGGAGATGGTCTCTTCAGAATCCAGAAGCTGAGGCCATCTTGAACCATGGCAGATTCTAATTTAGACATAGCCACTGATGGAGATATCATAAAACCCAGAGAAAACAGAGGAGAAATATCCTGGTACCCTTTTCTTCTACCATCCAGTCTCCTGCCTGGGAGTCCCACGGACAGAATCTAGCAGAGGAGGAAGCCAAGGGAACAAGTGGTGTGGAAAATACAATTTTGAGATCTCAGCTCCCCAGTCTCAGGACATAGAAGGTCATGCATGGATTTGAGGGCAAGCAGACTGTTCCATTCTCCTTTCCATATATTTCAGTTTGGCTTTCATGTTTTTCATTACTTTGTTTCCCTGTACTGCATCCTGGGTAATTTTTTATTGTAATGTGGATTACATACAATTTACCCATTTAATCATTTTAGAATGTGCAGTTCAGTGACATTAAGTACGTTCACATTGTTGTACTGTTATCACCACTATCCATCTCCAGAACTTTTTCAACTTCCTAAACTAAAGCTCTACCCACTAAACAATAATTTCCATTCATTCTCCTTCCTCCATGTCCCTAGTAACCACAATTCTACTTTCTGTCTCTGAGTTTGACTATTCTAGGTACTATGTATAAATGCAATCATGCAATATTTGCCCTTTTGTGGCTGCCTTTTTTCACTAAGCATAATGTCTTCTAGGCTAACCTCTGTTGTAGCATGTGTTAGAATGTCCTTTCCCTTCTAAGGCTGAATATTCCATTGTATGTACATATAGCATTGTGTTAATGAATCTCTTCCATTCCATTGATGGACAATGGGAGTTGCTCCCACCTTTTAGCTATTGTGAGTAATACTTCTGTGAACATGAATTTGCATATATCTCTTTGATAACATGCTTTTGGTTCTTTTGAATACATACCCAAAAGCAGAATTGTTGGTAATTCTGTGTTTTTCTTTTCTTTTCTTTTTTTTATTTTAAAGATTTTATTTATTCATGAGAGAAAGAGAGAGAGAGAGAGGCAGAGATGCAGGCAGAGGGAGAAGCAGGCTCCATGCAGGGAGCCTGACGTGGGATTTGATCCCGGGTCTCCAGGATCACGCCCTGGGCTGAAGGCAGACACTTAACCACTGAGCCACCCAGGGATCCCTTCTGTGTTTTTCTGAAGAACCATTATCTCATTTTCCATAGTAGCTGTACTATTTTACATTTCCACAATGCACAAAAGTTCCAATTTCTCCCAACCTCAACAACACTTGTTTTCTGTGTTTTTGTTAATAGCCATCCTAATGGGTATGAAGTAGCATCTCATTATGGTTTTGATTTGCATTTTCCTAATGAGTAGTGGTGATGAGCATCGTTTCATTTGCTTATTGTCCATTTGAATATCTGTTTGGACAAATCTCTCTTCAAGTCCTTTGCCCACATTTTAAATTGGGTTATTTTGTTATGTTGGTGGAGTTCTTTTTATATTCTGGTTAACCCTTTATGAGATACATGATTTGTAAATATTTTCTTCAATTCTGCAGGTTTTTTCATTCTGTTGATAGTGCCCTTTGATGCACAAGAGCTTTTAATTATTATGAAATCCAGTCTGTTTTATCTGTTGCCTGTGTTTTGGTGTCCTATCCAAGAAATCATTGCCAAATTCACTGTTACGAAGCTTTTCCCCTATGTTTTCTTCTAAGTTCTTTAGTTTTAGGTCTTATGTTTAAGTCTTTGATACATTTGGGGTTAATTTTTTCTTTCTTTTTTTTTTAAAGATTTATTTATTGATTTGAGAGAGAGAGAGAGAGAGATTGAGAGATTGAGCATGGTGGTAAGGGGTAGAGGGAGAGAGAGAGAGAGAATCCCAAACAGACTTCTTGCTGAGCCCAGGCCCCATGCAGGGGTGGGGTGGGTGTTGGGTTAATTTTTTGTATATGGCGTAACATAAAGATTCAGCTTCATTTTTTTACATATGGTTGTCCAGTTTTCTCAACCCCGGTTGTTGAAAAGATTGTTCTTTCCCTATTTAATTATCTTGGCAGTCTTGTTGAAAATCATTTGACCATGTATATGAAGTTTCATTTCTGGGCTCTTTAATTTATTCTTTTGGTCTATATGCCAGGATCACACTCTTTTGGTTACTGTAGCTTTGAAATAAGTTTTGAAATCAGGATGTGTTGAAACCTCCAAATTTATCCTTCTTTGTAGGATTTTTTGGGTTATTTGAAGTTCTTAGAGATTCCATGTGAGTTTTAGGATTTTTTTTTCTATTTGTTTCTGGGATTTTCGTAGGGAATGCATCTGTAGATTGTTTGAGGTAGTATTGACATCTTAACGGTATCAAGTCTTCCAATATGTGAGCACAGGATGTCTCTACATTTCGTTGTTTCTTGTTTAATTTCTTTCAGCAATGTTTCGTAGTTTGCACTATACAAGTCTCTTGTCTTGCCTCCTTGCTTAAATTTATTCCTAAGTATTTTTTTCTTTTTGATGCTATTGTAAATAGAATTGTTTTCTGAATTTCCTTCTCAGATTCATTGTTAATGTATAGAAATTAAACTGATTTTGCATCCTACAACTTTCCTGAATTCATTGATTAGTTCTAATGATCCTTTTGTGGCTTCTTTAGGGCTTTCTACATAGAATATCAAGTCATCTGTGAATAGAGAAATAGGGATAATTTTAATTTTCCCTTCCAATTTGAACGTCTTTTTTTTTTTTTACTTTTGATATGGAAATGCTTTATTCTTTTTTAAATTTAATTTTATTTACATTTGATTAATTAACATATAGTGTATTATTAGTTTCATAGGTAGAGTTCAGTGATTCATCTGTTTAATATAACACCCAGTGTTCATTACACATTCCCTCCTTAATGCCCATCATCCAATTACCCCATCACCCCATCCCTCCAGGAACCTTCAGTTTGTTTCCTATGGTTAAGTGTTTGGTTTGTCTCCGTTTTTTATTTTTCCCTCTCTTCCTCTATGCTCATCTGTTTTGTATCTTAAATTACACATATGAGTGAAATTATATGATAATTGTCTTTCTCTGATTGACTTATTTCACTTAGCATAATACCCTCTAGTTCTATCCACATTGCAGATGTCAAGATTTAATTTTTTGATGGCTGAGTAATATTCCATTGTGTGTGTATGTGTGTGTATGCACACAACATCTTTATCCATGGATGTCTTTTATTTCTTTTTCTTGACTACTTGCATTGGTGAGGACTTCTGGTACTTTGTTGAGTAGAAATGGTGAAAGTAGGCCTTGTTGTCTGTTCCTGTTCTTAGAGGAAAGGCTTTCAGTCTTTCACCAAAGAGTGTGATGTTAGCTATAGGTTTTTTATAGATGTCCAGGGAGTTTTCTTTACTATGTCCAGGGAGGTTTCTTCTATTCTTAGTTTTTTTTTTTTTTTTAAATCTTGAATGAGTATTAAATTTTATCAAATGTGTTTCTGCATCAATTTAAATGATCATTTTTTTACATTTCATTTTGTTAATGCCATGTGTTACATTGATTGATTTTCATATATTGAACCATTCTTGCATTCCAAGAATAAATCCCACTTGGTCATTGTATATGACTCTTTGGCTGTGCCATTGAGACACTTTGAATATGCTATTGAATTCAGAGTGGTGGTATTTTTTTTTAAATTTTTATTTATTTATGATAGTCACAGAGAGAGAGAGAGGCAGAGACATAGGCAGAGGGAGAAGCAGGCTCCATGCGCCGGGAACCCAACGTGGGATTCGATCCTGGGTCTCCAGGATCGCGCCCTGGGCCAAAGGCAGGCGCCAAACCACTGCGCCACCCAGGGATCCCGAGTGGTGGTATTTTATTTGAAGATTTTTGTCTCATTGCTTATTGGGTTATTGGTTTGCAGCATTCTTTTCTTTGCCTGGCTTTGCTATCAGGGTAATGCTACCCTCATAGAATGAGTTAGGCACTGCTAAGTCCTCCTAAATTTTTTGGAAGAGTTTAAAGATTCTTAGTACTTGTTTTTTAAGAGCTTAAGGTGTTAATTTTTGTGTAGGGTGTTAATTTTTCCTTTAATGTTTAGTAGAATTAACCAGTAAACCCATGTAGTCCTGGGCTTCTTTTGTTGTTGACATGTGTTTGATTACTGATTCAATTTCCTTACTTGTTATAGGTCCATTCAGATTTTTAATTTTTTCATGATTAAGTCTTGGAAGATTTTGTGTTCCTAAGAATTTACCCATTTTATCTAGTTTATCCACTCTGTGGGCATGTAAATTTTCCTAGTTCAATCCTTTCTATTTTTATGAAATCAGTAGTAATGCTCGCTGTTTCATTTCTGGTTTTACTTATTTATATCTTCTCCATTTTTTTCTTAGTCAGTGTACTGACTAAAATTTGTTAACTTTATCTCTTGAAGAACAAACTCTTGGTTTTGTTGGGTTTTCTCTTTTCTTTTTTTACTTATCACTGCTCTAATAATCTGTTATTTCCTTTTTTTACTTTTGGCTTTCATGTGTTCCTCTTCCTCTAATTCTAGTTTTAGGGTATGAAATTAGGACTTGAGATTTTTCTTCTTTTTTAACATAAGCTTCTATACCAATAAACTTGCCTCTTTGCACTGCTTTTGCTGCATACCTCAGGTTTTGCTATGTTGTATTTTTATTTGCTTCAAGATATTTTCTAATTTTCCTTGTTTCTTGTAGGACTCATTAGTTGTTTAATAGTGTGTTGTTTAATTTCCACATAAATGTGGATTTTCCAGTTTTCCAGAATTTAGACAGAATGATGTCTAAGTTTATTATGTTCCGAGTGAAAAAGGTATTCTGTATGCTTTCAGTCTTTTACATTTACTAAGTTACTAAGACTTGTCTTATGGCCTAACATATGGTTTATCTTGAAGAACGTTCCATCTACACTTGAGAAAAATGTGTATTCTGCTATTGTTAAATGGAACATTCTGTATGTGTCTGTATAGACCACCAATTGATCTATAGTGTTGTTCAAGTCCTATGTTTCCGTACTGATCTCTGTCCCATTGTTTTATCTGTTACTGAAGGCAGGGTACTAAAGTTTCCTGCTACTATTGGAGAGCTATTTATTTCTCCTTCAATTATATCACATTTGTTTCATATATTTTGGAGCTCTGATGTTTTGTGCATCTATATAATTGTTATAACTTGATGAGTTAATCCTTTTAGCATTATATAGTGTCTAGCATCTTTCATTTCAACCTGAAGGATTTCAACTCTCTTTAGCAGTTCTTGTAGGACATATTTAGTGGTAATGAACTCCCTCAGCTTTTATTTATTTAGGGAAGTGTTCATGTCTCTCATTTTTAGGACAGTTTTGCTGCATATAAAATTCTCAGTTTACAAGTTTTTCTTTCATCACATTAACTATATTATTCCACTCCCTTCTGACTTAAAAGATTTCTGCTGGGAAATCATGTGAATGATGAATTGCTTTTCTCTTGCTGCCATCAAAATTCCTTCTTTGTCTTTGACTTTTGACAGCTACATTATAATGTATTTCAGTGTGGGTTTCTTTGGATTTATCCTTGCAGTTTGTTGGGCCTCTTGGATCTGTAGATCCATCTACATGGATTTGTACATCCCTGTCTTTTCCTTAAATTTACAATGTTTTCAGCTATCACTTCTTCAAATAATCTCTCTGCCTCATTCTCCTTCTTCTAGTACTCATAATGCTTATGTTGGTTCTTCTGAACTCGTAAATCCCTTAGGCTCTGTTCATTTTTCTACATTCTTTTTTCCCCTCAGACTTGATAATTTCAAATGACTTGTCTTCAAGTTTGCTGGTTTTCTTGTCTGTTCAAATCTGTTTAAACCCCTCTAGGCAATTTTTCAATTCATTTATTTTAATTTGCATATCCAGGGTTTTTGTTTGGTTCTTTTTTTTTTTTTAATAATTTATCTTTCTTTGTAGGTACTCTCAAGTGTTCCCTCTATCTCTAGTCTCTGAAGATAGATTGCATAAGATGACATACTTTTTAAAATATTTGATTCAATTCCTTGGTAAAATCATGTGAAATTTTTCTATTCATTTCTATCCAGCATTCAAGAAATACTTAGAGAGTACTTCCTCTGTGCCTGTCATGGAATTAGAATCTTTGGGATATATCATTGAACAACCTGGATAAAATTTCCATGCTCATGGGCTTACATTTTAGTAGTATAGAAAAACAATAAATAAAACATAATAAATAGGAAGTGATGTAGTATGAAAGGAGGTAAAAAGTGTTATGAAAATAGAGCAGGGAAAGACCAGGAATTTGGAGGTAGGATGGAGTGGAAGAGGGCAGGTTGGCATTTTAAACAGGATGGTTAGGATAGGACTTATTTAGCAGGTGATGGCTGATGCAAGTATTAAAGGAAGTGAGGGACTAGGCGATATTGGTATCTGGAGAAAGAGCATTCCAGGCAGAACGAAGACACAGACCAATGGGAGATCACTCCTGCTGTGTTTTAAAATAAGCATGAAGGCAGTTTGGTTATTTTAGTAAAGCAGAATGAAGTGCAGGTGTACAAAATAGTCAAAATAAGTGTTGAGGTGAATGATAAGATCCTGAAGTAAGATACTTTTTTTCACTATATTATGGTCTTTTTTCTATCATGAAAAAAAAAAACCCTCAGCAGCTCGATAAGTCAACTTATTTTATTTTTTTAAAGATTTATTTATTTTTTCATGAGAGAGACAGAGACAAAGGCAGAGAGAGAAGCAGGCACCCTGCAGGGTCCAGCACTCTGGGATCACTCCCTGAGCCAAAGGCAGATGCTCAACCATTGAGCCATCCAGGCATCCCTATAATAAATCAATTTAAAAAGATGATGATCTAGCTTTTTTTTTTTTTTTTTTAATTTTTATTTATTTATGATAGTCACAGAGAGAGAGAGAGAGAGAGGCAGAGACACAGGCAGAGGGAGAAGCAGGCTCCATGCACCGGGAGCCTGACGTGGGATTCGATCCCGGGTCTCCAGGATCGCGCCCTGGGCCAAAGGCAGGCGCTAAACTGCTGCGCCACCCAGGGATCCCGATGATCTAGCTTTTAAAATGGAAGTACCTTTCTGGAATTATGGTAAATACATATGTCAAAATATAGTAAGTATATATGCCAAAAAGTTATTTAGCATATATGATCATATAATTAAGAAGTTAGTTTTCATTTTATGAGCTAGAGACTTATTTTTTATTCTGTGAGTATTAAAGGGTTAGAAAAAAAAAAGGATTCATTGCCATGTAGAATACTACTGTAATCATTAAATAATTAGTTGTTTACTAACTCACATTTTAATTTAATATTCTTAAATAATCAGTAGTAGAAAAAGTACAGTTTAATATTCAGAAGACTTGCTTCTATTCTAAGTTTTTGAATTCTTTAGTGTTTAATTTTGAGGAAGTCATTTGAGGCTTCATTTTACCTACTTGTTGGGAGTTTGGTTTTTTTAAATAAGATTTCACTAGGTGTGCTTTTGCTATTCTGTGATTATTGTTTTATAATGTTTTATAATATAACAATGCACTACTTTAAATATTTGTCTTACCAATAATTGTTAAAGAGGAAATTATGTTTTGGACAACCTTTAGTTCATGTTTAATGACCAGCTCCAATACTGCTTATTTTCTGTATCTTTTCAATATCACTTCAGAATTAATTGCATTTTCACCTGGCCTACTCTAGCACTTTATGCTTGTTTCTATTATCTATCACTTTTCATATTATTACTTAGATATATCTATCTTTAAGTTGCATATCTTTGTATCCCCAGGACTCTAAAATACTCTAAACTCATTAGGTGTTCAGTCATTCTTAATTGAATTCTTATGCCTGTATATTTAAATACCAGGAGTTAATTTCTAATAATTAATGTAGGAGAAATTAAAACCGTGTTCAATAACACTACCACTTGAAAGGCAGTATCCCATATAATGAATGTTTCTTGTGGTTAAAAACGCTTATTTCAGGCATTTAACAAGATTTAATTTGGTCTTTTGGTCTAACTTTTACATTATATGGGTGGCATAAATGCTTATTTGCATGACTCAAGCATATAAATGTAAGAAGTAGTTATCTTGTCACTGATTGTGAAATCACTAAAGTGGATGATTATTACTGATTACTTCTTATTTATTCCATTGCATTTTGGATCAAAGGCACAAATTTCATAAAGATTAAGTGTTCTAAGAACTATTCATAAGTGTGTTTTTATATAGTGATGTAATTTTTAGCAGGCATTCATAGCCATTTACAAGATGATGTGCCCTTAAGTATAATGAATCAGAACATGATCGTTATTTTGTTCAGATTTTCAAATTCTTTTCAGCTCTCCCTAATCCTTATTTTTCTCCCTCATTTAAAAACTTCTTTTGAAGAACCACATTGATTAATTTATTCAACAGCTGTAATATTTAGCATCTACTATATGCCGGGCATAGAGTCAGGCATTATTAGATTTGGAGGTGAACAAGATAGCTAAGGTCTATGTTATCAGAACATTTGCCCATTTTGCCAAATTTACTAATTGCCCACCATATGCTAGGCATTGTTCTGGGATTTGCAGATACAGTAGTTAAAAAAAAAAGTCTCTACCCTGTTGTAGCTTACATTCTAAAGGAAAAATAAAATATGTGGGGAAAGCTAACTTTCGAGCTTCTTTCTTCTTTCTTTCTTTCTTTCTCTTTCTTTTCTTCTTCTTTCTCTTTCTCTTTCTTTCTTCTTCTTTCTTTCTTTCTTTCTTTCTCTTTCTCTCTCTCTCTCTCTCTCTCTTTATTCCTTCATTCCTTCCTTCCTTCCTTCCTTCCTTCCCTTCCTTCCTCCTTCCTTCCTCCTTCCTTTCCTTTTCTTCTCTTTCTTTCTTTCTTTCTTTCTTTCTTTCTTTCTTTCTTTCTTTCTTTTCTTTCTTTCTTCTTTCTTTCTCTTTCAAGATTTTATTTATTTATTCATGAGAGACACAAAGAGAAAAGAGACAATAGGCAGAGGGAGAAGGCAGGCTCCCTGTAGGGACCCCCAGGATCAGGACCTGAGCCAAAGGGCACCGCTCAACCCCAGGTGCCTCCCAAGAAAGGCCTTTCTAAGAAAGTGATGTTTGAGTCAAGATCTGAAGGTGGGAAGGAACTGAAGAAACAGATTAATGGAGGCCAAACAGCAAACTTCAATGATAGGTAATGAGAATGAACTCATGTTTGATGCGCATTGGTATGTGGTTTTCTGGATGAAAAGTTCGTGGTGTTAAGGCATTTATTGTGGCTTTTATCTTTTAAATTGTTAAATAAGGGCATCAGTTGGGAAATTTCATGGGAGAAGATAGAGAAAAACGCTTTGTTTGAAAAGAGAAAAATGTGAGCAGAGGGATCACTGTGGAATATTGAGAAAGGAATAGGCAAACTAGGGAAGCACAGTAGGACATTTAGTGAGTGGTGAGGGTCTGTGTAGGTTTGTTATCTGAAGTGGAACCAGTCAATGTGGCTGGGTAGTTTTCTCTAACTATAGGCACAAGTGTGAAGAAATATAGGGTTTAACCAGAATTGGGGTTTTTTGTTTGTTTTTTTAATCCTGGGAAACTGATGGTAGAGAAAGAGGAACAAGAGTGTTGAGAGTATTTGCAAGGAAGTCATAATAATTCAAGCTATAGAATTTATGCTGGTAAAGAAGCAAATGAAGAAGGAATGAAGAATGAATAGGGTTGGTGGCAATATGGAAAGTAAGAACTCAGCAGATCCGTGGTGTGGCTGAGATTGAAAATTGTGGTTAGACAAATGGATTTCATGGGCTAACCTTATTATATAGTATTAATACCTATTAGTTAATAGATGTATTTCTGCGTGTTCACGTACACATACAAGCACAACTGTAGGCAACTCTTTAACTTTGAAGATAGTGAGGGTTTGCACAGATAATTGAAAAACTATAAGGGCCACCAGAAGTTCTGAGAGCTCTTTCTGTTACTTTGTTTTTCCTTGTAATTTTATACAAATGGTTGAATGTAGTATAGGGAGACTATAGAAGGTTAAAAACACTACTGGTAAGTCAAGAAACCTGGGGTCTTATTTCAGGTTACATATAACATCTTCATTTAAAAGTCACCTGACCTCATTGGTCATATGCTCCTAATTATTTCAGCACCGTGCCAGGTGTTGGGCCTGTTGTGTGATCTGGTGTGATCATGGATAGAGTGCTATGCAAGTACAGAGGTGAGGCATGCAGCCCAAATGGAATGGAGAATGGCCTCATTGAGAGGAAATGACATCTAAGCTAAGTTCTAAAAGATAAGTAGATGTTGGAATTTAGTAAAAAACCACAGGTGGGGATGCCTGTGTAGCTAAGTGGTTGAGTGTCTGCCTTTGGCTCAGGTTGTGATTCCAGTGTCCTGGGATCGAGTCCTGTATTGGGCTCCTCACAGGGGGCCTGCTTCTCCCTCTGCTTGTGTTTCTGCCTCTCTCTCTGTGTCTCTCATGAATAAATAAATAAAATCTTAAGAACCATAGGTGGAAGTGGGAGGGATTCATGTCCATTAAGATCCTTAAGCAAGAAAAAAATGACTCTAAAGGATCCCGAGTGACTGGTTTGTAGTATCTGAGAGAAAAGTTGAGGCATTAGCCTAGGGCATAAAGCAAAGGCCATACTTTAAAGGACCTGGTAGGTTGTGTTAAATTTCCTCATAAAAGAATTATGGAGGGGACCCATTTTTGTGTTTTATAGAGGAGTGATATTGTGTCTTATATGTGGGATTTACCTTGTCAACATCGAATTTTATCATCTTTAAGGTTAATTCTAAAATTTTTTATTCATTGTATTAATACCTGAGTATAAAGCAATATATCAAACTAATTTAATATGTGCCTCTTATTTTAATATGAAAAGAATGAAGAGCAATTAATATGGGACTATATTAAACAGAAATAAAGCCCTGTTTACAAAGCATTATTAAACTCATATTAATCTGTTTGCAAAAAGAATTGAAATTAAAATTTTCTATAATTCTGAGTGCATTTGGTTGCTGCTGTGTATTTTCCATCATATCAGTGAAATGTTAGATAATTTCCCACGAGTTTATGTGTGCCATTTAATATAACCAATCAAACGTAGCTAAAACTGTATTTTTTCTCTCCAGTGATTTAAACTTGTGAGATGCTTCCATTAACTGGAAAAACAATTATCTTTGATAACTTTCCTGATCCTTCTGATACATGGGAAATCACCGAAACTATTGGCAAAGGAACTTATGGGAAAGTTTTTAAAGTGTTGAATAAGAAAAATGGCCAAAAAGCAGCAGTGAAAATCCTGGACCCAATTCATGTATGTCAGATTATTTTTCTTTTCTCCTGCTAATTAACTTTGTTTTTATTTGTACGAAGCAGTAAAAAAAAAATCTGTAAGTAACTTGATTTATTTGTCATAACATCAATTACAGTTGAATGTAAAAAAAAGTCTATTTGTTAGGTTTTTCTTGTTTATACACTTAACTTATAGGGACCAATAAATACTTAATAAATGAACAAATATATAAGTAAACAAATAAATAGAGCTCTCAAGAGCTCAACAGTTGACTTAATGTTATTTTCTATTTCAAAAAATTCTAAGAACATGGACTCAAGGCTCTAGGAATAATTCTAAAATGTCATCTTGGCCAGATCTCTTTTTCTCCTGCATTTATTTAAGACTTTAGGCAGAATGTCTTTAAGCTAATGCAGAAATATTTTATTTTAAATTATAGTTCTTGCAGAGAGGGGAGATTAATTTTCAGGTTTGCCAAAATGTTTGCAAAGCAGAAATGATATTCACTTATAATCAGAGTGAGTTTCCTTGTGAAGAACTGAAATTGCACGTGCAGTCCTTATGGCCTCTTTAAGTGATGCCTTAGTGGAGATCCTCTTTTGCTTTTTTTTGAAGCCTTTTTTTTTTTTTTTTTTGCCTTGAAGAGCATAAAAAAGTTGAGGGTTTTTTTTTTTTTGTTTTGTTTTTTTCTTTTCTGGGAATGACAACTGGCTGTTTTGGAATGTTTTCAGCTCCTGGGAAAAATATAGTTCTCCCATAGCACAGAGGTGAGCCAGAATGAGCTCAGTGATCACATAATCCCCAAAGTTCTACTGAGAGCAGTTTCTCCAGTTATTTGACTCTTGCCTTGATGAAGTGTGCCATGACAGAGGTGACGTGATATGTCTGGGAAAGACGTGGGACTCCTGGTCCCTTTCATAGCTCTACACTAACAAACTGTAGGATACTGCAAAGGCCTCTGAATATCTTAGGGTTGGTCTTTCCTTTTTATTGTTCATTTCTGCTAAACCAATTATAACTATAGTGTTTCATATTATGAGCAGAGGAGAAGGGAGAGTGGGGGTTTATTTTCAAGCAATAAGTTAGATACACTGGAAGAAAAAAAAAGACAGCTATATATAGGCTTAACTGATGCTGAATGTTTCCATATTCACCTGTTGGAAAGTTCTTACCATTTAAAAAAAAAGATTTTATTTATTTATTTGAGAGAGACCAAGAAAGTGAGAGAGAGTGAGAGCAGTGGCGGGGGAGGCACAGAGGGAGAGGGAGAAGCAGGCTCTCCACTGAGCAGGGAGCCCAATTCAGGACTCGATCACAGGACCCTGGTATCATGATCTGAGCTGAAGGCAGCTGCTTAACCGACTCAGCCACCCAGGAGCCCCAGTTCTTACCATTTAAACTAAAGGGAGACACAAACCAAGCTATACCAAAGTGACTGTACCTCTCTCCTTTGGTCTTTGCAAGTAAGGTTTGGGATTCTTGGTGGCTAGAGAAAGGACTCCCCCTGGATCCCGTGTCTGGCCCCATAACCAGCTATGTCTCTCCCATTCCTCTACTTCTTAATGGAGAAGGAAAAATGGATTATAAATACATATGGCCATTATTTTTTTTATAATTTACTCATGTTTCATATGATATGAACCTTAAAAATCACATTTGGTTTTATTGCTTTAATGAAATATATTGGTTTTATAACTGGTATAAAATTTGTTCTTTTACAGTGCTGATTCTTGTCATAGTACATGTATGTTTCTCTAAGAATTATTTATTTCCTCTTCATTTATCATGTCACAAGCTAAATAAAAAAGATTTATAACTGAGAGATTATAATCTTAATAAAATAAATTTAAATGCATCCTAAGCATTTTGCAGAGTGGCTTTTTTATTAAAAGAATCTATTATGAATTTTGATATGGTAAGTTTCTATCTGAGAAAGGGAAAAAATGAACGGGCTTAGAAGGTGGGAAACAGTCAACTTGCAGTCTGGTCGTGGATCTTATACTAACCAGCTCTGTGACCAACGTCTCTGAGCTTTAGATTCTTTTTCTAAAATTAGAGTTCTCCTCTAAAATTCTTTCTGGCTCTCTGAGTACATGATTTTGTCATAAAACAATGTGAACACTAAATGTTACTGTAAAAACAGTATTAGAAACCCTTCTAATTACTCTTCTTATTACTCTGAGTTGTTTCACATATTGTGGTTTTCTAAATTCTAAAAACATGACTAAGTGGTTATCCTGCATCTTTGTTGACAGGGTAGCAACCTCTTCTACTTCTGGCAAATGGGCCTTTGGCTAACTAAAGCTGTATGCCATGTTATGTATAACTTTATTTTACTTTTTTGGAAAGATAGGAATTTATTGCTTATATGACTAGCTTTTGAAAGCTTCTAAATATCCTATGTTTCAAAGAAACAAAATGAACCGGCTAGGTTTTTATTTCATATCAATGGCTTTGCCACTGAAACAAAGTTAACACTGCAAGGAAAGGAAGATTCTCTGGAATTGTTCTTTGTGTATGTTTCTAATTGTATACAAAGATAGTCTTTTATTTGTCCCCTTTTAACTCGATGAAATCAACATAATTAGAGATGTATTTGATTAGCAGGAAAATCACAACCTCTCCCCTTAAATAATGACATGAGAAATTTCAGTACATACTATTGAGCACAATTAAAGCCATTAGAACAATGGCTTGCTTTGACAAAATTAAATTCTCTATTTGGTGGTCTCTAATATGTCTCTTTGCCATAATTCATGTTTTTCTCACTGCTTTCTTCCTACGACTTTTTGTAACTAGGATATGGACGAAGAGATTGAAGCAGAGTATAACATCTTAAAAACGCTTTCTGACCACCCTAATGTGGTCAGATTCTACGGGATGTACTTTAAGAAGGATAAAACAAACGGAGACAAGCTATGGTTGGTTCTCGAGGTAAGTGTTTCAACATTACGTGTGGAAATTTAGTGTCCTCTCGGAAGGACCGAATGTTCATATGACATCGACACCGTGAAGCCGTTCCTTTGTTATGTTCCTGGCTGGCGATGGCCTCAGCAAAATATTCTGTCCGGTACTGGCCTTATCCTTTTAAGACACATTAGGAAATTAAAGAAAAGCCTCAAAGGAAAAAAAAAGCCTCAAAGACTATCAAAGAGTAAAGGGAAACATCTCCACAGTGAATGACTCAAGAAACAAGGATGCTTTTCCTTGCAGAAGAACAAGCTTAAAAGGGACTCCATTATAATACTGATTTATTCATCCGTGTTTTGCTCAGCTAACACGTGTCGGAGGGTCTGTGCCAGGTGCTAGGGTATAAGGGAAAATTAATGTGAGGCTTCATTAGACAAAAATGGTAAGCTGTGATCTTTTTTCTGTCCTCATTGAATACTAATGCCATAAACTGCAGAACCAGGTATTTACATTTATGGGGTAAAACCTTATCAGAAATGGTGTGGAATACTAAATAAGTTGTCAAAAGGAAAAGCTGTAGAGTCTCCTGAGAGGAGGTTTGGACAGTTCTCTCTGATTTGGTGGTCTCTAATATGCAGGAATGCATAGGGGAAGGTGCCCTGTTAAAGTAACTGCCAGCCCTAGAAGAATGTAGTTTTTCTAATTTTCATTGAATATTATTAAAATGAGGTAATTACTTATTTTGATAAAATTTACAAGTGTTTTTAATAGTTGCTTCTATCAAACTCAGGACTAGTAAAACCTTTTTTTTTTTTTTTAGGACTAGTAAAACCTTTATTGGTTGACTGTAATAACATATATTTATTGTGTTCGTTATGATTCTTTTTAGCATTTGATTATTGTATTTCTTTCAGAATGTCCTGTTGGTTTTTCTGCAGTGACATACATATAAATAGTACTGTTTTCATACTTTTTTTTCTATTATGGTTTTTGAATGATTTTTAAATGACTTTAAAATGGATGATCATTGTAGAAAACACTTGAAACTATAAAAAGAACCCCTCTTAACATTTAACAGTTCCTTCATCTTTTTTTGTATGTTTTAAATGATTGGTAGTATTATTTATGAAGTTACCCTATCTTGTTACTTAATATAATTTCAGATAGACTTAATCATTTTTACCTTTTGCAAAATAAATACATTCACATAACAAAAAGCATGTAGAACTGAAAGGCTTTTAATACAGAGCAGTAGTAATGTAGACCCAGTTCAGTGGGACTACCTTCTCCTGAGCAGATCCGTGCTTTTGATGTGTGCCTGGAAATGTATGGCTGAGCTTCTCTACTCTTTCATTTTGTAATCTGTGTTTTGAATTTTTAAAAAAAGATTTTGTTTATTTATTTGATAGAGAGTGAGAGAGATCATAAGCAGGGGGGATGAGGGAAGGGAGAAGTAGGATCCCAGTGGAGCCTGGAACTCCATGAAAGACTTGATCCCAGGACCCCGGGGTCATGACCTGAGCCACCCAGGTGCCCCTGTGTTCTGAATTTTGGCAAGGTTGCTAGTTGTGCCCCTAGGACCCTCTGTCCTCCTGCTCCACAGAGGAGGTCAGCCATGTATCAGACCTACCTCTCTGATACCTCTGTTGCTCACCTACCTAGAAACCCACTCTTCCCCGAGTATCTCCCCTTTCCAGTTCACTCCCCTGTTTTAGACACCATTCAGTGGTCTATGCCTTCTTCTCATTATCCACTGTACTGATGTCACCAAATCTTGTGTCCATTCAGTTCAGTTTCTCTAGGCAATAAAACCTCCAGTTTCTTGCCTGGATCTGTGTGTGTGTGTGTGTGTGTGTGTGTGTGTGTGTGTGTGTGTGTTGTGTGTGTAGTGTGATGTTGATATTTTGTATGTGAGATGAGGAGGGTGTCAATCTTTTGATTAGAGACTTCAAAAGGTCCCTGTGTCCTGCCCCCTCTTCTCCCAGCTTCTGGGTAGATGTGCCCAGGTAACTACAAAATAGCCCTCACCTAGAGCTTTATTTTGTGGCTTCCTCTGCACTTCCAAATCAGCCCTCCCCGCTAAACTGATCTCTATGACATCATCTGCTTTCCATATTGAAAACCTCTGTTGAAATCTCCTGTCCACTGCTCTCCCCTTTTTCCATTCTTTTTTCTTGGGGTTTAAACTTTTTGATATCTTTTTTTTTTTTTTTTTTTTTTATGATAGTCACACAGAGAGAGAGAGAGAGGCAGAGACACAGGCAGAGGGAGAAGCAGGCTCCATGCACTGGGAGCCCGACGTGGGATTTGATCCCGGGTCTCCAGGATCAGGCCCTGGGCCAAAGGCAGGCGCCAAACCGCTGCGCCACCCAGGGATCCCCACTTTTTTATTTCCTTACCAAAATTTTTTAACATTTTGTATTTGTTTATTCATGAGAGACACAAAGAGAGAGGCAGAAACATAGGTGGAGGGAGAAGCAGGCTCCCCATAGGGAGCCTGATTCAGGACTTGATCCCAGGACCCTGGGATCACGACCTGAGCCCAAGGCAGCTGCTCAACCACTGAGCCACCCAGGCATCCTCCGTTACCAGCATTTTAATGGAGATTCATGAGTGAGAGGAAATACGTTTATACGTTTAGTCTGCCACATTTCATTGAACCATGGAGCCTTTCAGAATTGTGAGATAGTATTTTCCAGAACCTTTTCAAAACCCGAAAGTATGTATTACATTACTTTATAGAAGTTTAAAAGTTTTTTTTTTTTTTTAATTTTATTTATTTATTTATTTATGATAGGCACACAGTGAGAGAGAGAGGCAGAGACACAGGCAGAGGGAGAAGCAGGCTCCATGCACCGGGACCCCGATGTGGGATTCGATCCCGGGTCTCCAGGATCGCGCCCTGGGCCAAAGGCAGGCGCCAAACCGCTGCGCCACCCAGGGATCCCCCGAAGTTTAAAAGTTTTTTAAGTAATCAGTTGTGTTCTTTAAAAATAGGCAGTGTGTTATGATTTGAGAATTACTTTGTTTTTCTCTATTAAGATTGCCTTATATTTATAGTTAAATCACATTAAACAAGGCAAAACTTTTAGTCATCTGAACTTTACCTAAGTAATAGAATGTACATTATGAACTCAAAACATTTTGCCTTGAATAAATGGAGAATTTTCAAAGTTTACTTCATGTTCGTGCATGTGTATTTGAGATCTAATGCTGTGCTGATTCTTAATGCAGTCTTGAATAAGATTCTGTATATTTATATCCTTAAAAAATTTTCAATGATGCATCTTTAATTTTTTCTATGTGGAATCATTGGTATATTAACATTTGAATGGAGTCACAGGTATTCTGCTTAAAGTAGGCCTACATGGGCAAGGGCACAAGGTATAGATAGATCTTTGCCCAGACTTTAAAAAAATTGAGTGAGATCAGTCATTTTCTTTTATGTCTATCAAATCCGTGTTCTAATTATATTGTCATTTCTCAGTATTGTCACTTGGAATTAGGCAAGAGTTGGAGACACCTGAACATAGTTAAATGTTCTTTTCTGACAGCAGAAAAGATTTGATTAAAAGGGTTTGGAACATCCAGTACAAAGCAGCTTCCCGAGCTAATGAATCAGTACAGACTTAACAGCTTCTTTGAACTTTGTCCTTGTGTTTTACTATCAGATGGAGGAATTAGAAATATCCCTAAATGACTTGAGAGAAAAAAAAACCTGGTAGTTTATTAAAATGGTATTTTGAAAATCTGATCTATCTCAATTTACAACATGGGGGGGGGATAAAGGAAAGCAGGAAGTTGGCAAACTGTATATAAGATAATTGACATATGTAAATTAGACTAATTACATATACACTGAAGTGGCTAGATGTACAATTACCTGATTTATAAACATGAATGGTACAGGTGCTGCTCTAGAGGTACTTTCAGAAAATTGGCTTTTGGCGTCAATACTTTATTCTACAAATGACTGCTAATTATACCTCTTACTGTAATAATGCCCAAATAAATTAGTTTGTACGAGGATAGCAAAAGAATGGCCAGAGAGAGGCTGTAATATTACCTAGAGTCATGCTCATAATACTGGGCTTCTAGTATGAATCTTCTTAGACAAGGTGCGTCCTGCAGGGGGTGAGCAGTAGGTGACACCTCTCATGGTCAACCTGGTGTATGGGGAGTCTATGCCAGCTTGGAAAAACTCCTGCTCAGTGACGTATCACTGTGAAAAATAATTTTACTTATATTTTAATCCAGAATTCAAATCCTGAGAAAAACAATATTTACTCAGATCTTACTGGCCTCTTTTCTCTATTATTTAGCTGTGATTCTTGAATTTTTCTTTCACTTTAAAAAAAAAAGATGTTATTATTTGTGAGAGAGAGAGAGATAGGAGAGCTTGAGCAGAGGGGAGAGGGAGAAGCAGGCTCCCCGCTGAGCAAGGCACCCAACTCAGGGCTGGATTCCAGGACCCTGGGATCATGACCTGAGCCAAAGGCAGATGCTTACCCAACTGAGCCACCCAGGTGCCCCTATTTCTTTCACTTTGATACAGTTTTTCTCTTTTTTCCTTTGTATTTCCCTTTTATTTTGTTTTACGTTTTTGAGCATGAAATAATATACAGAGCCCTGTTCGGGAGTTATTTCCTTCTCAATTCTGTATGTTCACTTTCAGATGCTAATTGTTGCCCAGATTTAGGAGAAGAGTGCTAGTTGCTAGCCCTCTGAAATTCCAGTTGCATATTTGTAATGAAACTATCTAATAAGAGATGGTGTAGAATATTTTCTGCTGTGGGAACTGATAGAATGTCTATGGGGATTTTTTTTCCTCTAAAGATTTTATTTATTTATTCATGAGAGACATGGGGAGAGAGAGGGGCAGAGACACAGGTAGAGAGAGAAGCAGGTTCCATGCAGGGAGCTTGATACGGTACTAGATCCTGGGACTCCAGGATCACGACCTGAGCCGAAGGCAGACGCTCAACCACTGAACCACCCAGGCGTCCCTGTCTATGGGGATATTTACTGCCACTTAGTATTTTAGGTTTTACGGATGATGTAGGCATAAAGGGAGAACCAGATTTTTCTTTTTACTTATGTCCCATTTAAAAATATCACACGTATATTCATTTCTACTATTGTTACCATATTTCTTGACTGACCTGCATAGTAAAATATCAATACCTCTTTTGGCTTTGTGTCCTTTAGCTGCTAGTGTCTGTTCCTGATGGTCAGTAGCAAGGATGGAGGGGAGCCGAGGAGGTGTGAGTTGGTAAGGTTTCTACATATGTTTATCACTACTGACCCAGGAGACTAAAAACCAAGAGTCAAAATTTAGTTAAATCAGTCTGGTATTAAGCATTTGCTACTGATGAACATGAAATACACAGAGTCAGAGACACAGGCAGAGGGAGAAGCAGGCTCCCTGAAAGGAGTCCGATGTGGGACTCGATCCTGGGACCCTGGGATCAGGACCTAAGCCAAAGGCAGATGCTCAATCACTGAGCCACCAACATGCCTCTCAGACTTCCCTCATAATCCAATCTTAGCTGTGATTTCTCCTTTTCTGGTGATGCTACAGATTACATTCTGTTATTTATCTGAATTGGTCCTGCCTGATTTGTTCACTCTTAATAGAGACATTGCTTTTTCTCATTGTTTTCCAATTACGGCAATTTTTCTCTATAAAATTATATCCCTTTCAAGAGATCAAAGACTAGAAATTACAGGTGGCATTCAGAAGCACAAAAATCCAGTAGGTAGCCATAGAGGCTCTCAAATGCACATTTCAGGTAAACAAAGTGGTTTTCACAGACAATAAATCCTACTTTCACTTCTCACGTGTTATTGGTTATTCTGTTTTTATATTTATGTCTAGTAAGTAAGATAGAACCTGTCATGAGGGAAGGAAGCATAGGATGATAGAAAAAAAATGAGTCACCTCGAAACAAGTTGTTCAAGTTAACCCTTTAATGTTACTGTGCTGGAGATAACGTGGACACAGAAGGGGCCATGAAACCACTGCAGTTTTGTATATGTGGGTGGGGTCAGGGGAAGCTAAGCATTGTGGGAAGCTGGGCTTCTCTGTTGCCCTAATAGCATAGCATTGTTCCTTCCTTCCTTGAGCTGCCCACAATTGCAGTGGAGTAGCAGGCTGACAGGGTGATTCCTTTCATGTTCTTGGGGCTGGAACAACCCTTCTAGCTCTCATATAAAAGGCTGTTATTTAGTGTACTTGCAACAGAACAGAAAATTACTTAAGAGTTGTTTCATTTTATTTTTTTACTTAAAGGGCAAGATGGGGGGGATCCCTGGGTGGCGCAGCGGTTTGGCGCCTGCCTTTGGCCCAGGGCGCGATCCTGGAGACCCGGGATCGAATCCCACATCGGGCTCCCAGTGCATGGAGCCTGCTTCTCCCTCTGCCTGTGTCTCTGCCTCTCTCTCTCTCTCTCTGTGACTATCATAAATAAATAAAAATTAAAAAAAAAAAAAGGGCAAGATGGAAAAGCAGTCTAAATGTACTTCTTCATACTCTTCTAATGTAGGAAATTCATGCCTATATGTCTTTCTTTCCTCATAGTACTCCAGTGATTGCAAAAGCATCTGCTCTCTGAGTAGGATTGGAATTTATAGTATTATTTCAGAGGAAAAAATATGAGGTCACTGGGGATGTTTTGCCATTTGACAAATACATATAATTTTACCATACCCATTAAAATATTTCTGCTAAGTTCTTTCCTTTTGATTTTTTTTTATCATGGGTTTCTTGTTGCTAACATTACCAATATTTTATGGCATTTTCCCAAGAATTTTGAAACCTTTTAGGGTGAGAGAATTGTTTTATATCTTGATTTAGTGGTTATATGATCATATACAAATTACCAAACAGCATCAAACTGCATACTTAAATGAGTCAATTATGTGTCAATAATACCTTAAAAAATGCTAGCTTGACATTAGAAAAGTAATGTGAAAACTTATGTTAGAAACTACACATTAAGAAATATCTATTAGGTGATAATGCCTTTCTCATTAATATTTTATTGGAATGCAGAATTTGGTACCTTATTATATTTTATTGAAATTAAGTCAGACATCCACACTTTGAAGAGGTACTTTCTAGATCATCATGTGAAAAGATGGCCTTTTGTCATTTTGTATGTGTGTACCTGTATGTGCATAAGTGTACAGAACTCAAGTTTTTTCATGCAGTCATTTATTAATCCGATAGATATTATGTTACTTTGGGCCAGGCCCAAGTTAAAATAATCTAAACCTATTAGTGCCTCTTTTTTGTTTTGTAGGTTTTGGGCATTCAATAGAGTACCAGAAAAACTCTGTCATCGTGGTGCTTATAGTCTAATGTTGGAGAAAGACATTTATCCATTTTTGTTAGTGCTATGAAGAATATAAATGAGATGTTAATAATGAAAGAGAAGACCTTTTATAAAGAAAAAAGTCTATTTGAGTAGGGAACATTTTAATCTGCCACCTGAGAGAAAAGGATAGTTTGGGTACTTTTATTTTTTTAATATTTCCTCCAATATTCTGATGATAAACATCACCTTCATCTTAAAACAAAAACTCTGAGAATGAGCTCTTGAGAACTATTTTTTTAATAACAAGTACTAAAGTGATTCTTATCAAAACAAAGTTCAGAAAACACTATAAGAGGTTCTTAGATCTCAGTGTACATAAAAGTAATCCTGGAGTTTTATTTCTGGCTATGAGAATAACTTGTGTCATCATGTTTTTATACCACAGATAACTAGAAAACTGAATAAAATATATTTTTATACATCTTTATATATAAAATATATTTTTGTATAGACATTGGAAAAGAGCTTAGGACTGTGACATTGAGAAAGGAAATAACTAAGGGGAGCTTTACAATCACTTCAGTTTTATCCTTGGAAGCAGTCTCTCGCTCACAGGCATAAGGAAGGTATTCCCATGGAGGTCAGCAATCATGTTGAACTGAAAAGACTGGAAAAGCAAATGTGGCTGAGATTTGCAGAGAAGAGATGCTAAGTTGAAAGAAAGCATCAGAAATCTGCATAGGGGTTCCCTTGAGTATTTGATTGAAAACCATGCTGGATATGTATGGAGCAAGATTTCAGGTAGTTGGGCAAAGAACCAGGGAAAGAATTGCTGAAAAATTGTACTCTGAACAATTATCAGAGTTTCTGCTGGATTGAGAGATGCTTGATTTCTGACCATCCAAAATGGAGAAACTTTGTTGAAACCTGAGGCATTTAGTAAAGCTCCTAGAAGGGTTATGCATTAGAAGATGGCTAGACTAGCCCCAGAATAAGAGCTACCCTAGGCGCACCCCTAAAAAGGTCAAAAGCAGGGCTTGAAAGGTTCACATTGGTCTATAAGTAAATTAACTGTATGCCAGAAGAAAATTCAACATTCATTAATGGAAGAGATTTGTATCTAGGAATTCAAATATAAAATTAATAATATCTAGCATCCAGTAAAAAATTACTAGATATGTAAAGAAGCAAGGAAATGTGATCCATTATCAGAAGAAAAATCAGTCAATAGAAACAGACCCAGAAATAGTGAAGGTGATGGAATTAACAGGTAAAAACTTTAAAACAAATACTACAAATATGTTCAAAAATATCAAGGAAAACCTGAACATAACATTGAAAGAAATTCAAACTATAGAAAAGAACTGAATGTAACTTCTAGAACTGAAAAATATGTCAGTAGTGAAAAATATATAATACTATGGTTAACAGCAGATTAGAAGTAAAATGTGTGGAAGTGAAGATCAGCGGACTTGAAGACAAGAAAATTGAAGCTGTCCAGATTGAGCAGAAAGGAAAAAAAAAAAAAAAAAAGAAAGGGGGAGATAAAAAGCCTTTGTGATCTATGGGACATTACCTAGTATTCTAACCTACATGTAATTGCAGTCTGAAAACAGGGGTGATGGTTAGGGGAGGTAATGACTGAAATCTTGCTGAATTTTCATGAACACTGAAAAGCTGCAGATGTAAGAAGCCCAGAACCTCCCTTATAGGGTAAACAAAGAAAACCACATGAAGATATGCCATAATCAAGATGTCAGACACTCAGGCACCAAGAGGAAAAAAGACATTTACATGTAGGAGTCAAAGATAAGACTGGCCACTGACAACCAACAATGGGGGAAAATTGTGCTCTCAACCATTCTGTGTACAGTGAAAATGTTATTCATAAATGAAGTATGTATGATACTGATACTGATAAAGTATGTATGATGTCTGACTGATAAAGACAGACGTCTTTGTCAAAGAAAAAAAATTTACCACCACAGACATGCACTATAGAAAATGTTAAAGTTTTTCAGGCTGAAAGAAAGTGATTTCAAATGGAAACTCAGAGGGGCGCCTGGATGGCTCAGTTGGTTAAGCATTTGCCTTTGGCTCAGGTCATGATCCTGGGGTCCTGGGATTAACCCTGCTTCAAACTCCCTGTTCAACAGGGAGCCTGCTTCTCCCTCTCCCTCTGCTCCTCCCCTGCCTCCCACTCATGTGCTCAAATAAATAATAAAATCTTTTTTAAAAAAATGGAAACTCAGACCTACAAAAAATAAAAGAAAAATAATATTAGTGGTAAATATGAGAATAAATAAGAAGTTTTTGATTCTATATTTAAAAAAATATTGTTAACAATATTATTTTAATATTTTTAAAAGAGAAATCTTGACTTAAAGCCACAATTATAGCTATATATTTTGGGGGTTTTAGCATGTAAAACTAAAATATATTTCAAAAACAGCAAAGAGGAGGGGCAAGGGGCAGGGAAAAAAAAAGAAAAAATAGCAAAGAGGAGAGAAAAAATGGAAATATACAGTTTTAAAAGTCTTAAGTTATGTGTGAAGTGGTGCAATATTATTTTAAGATAGACTGTGGTAAACCACTAAACCAGTAAAAAAAAAAAAAAAAAAGAATAAGTGTAGCTAATAAGCCAATAGAGGATAAAATGGGATACTATGAATATTAAAACCAGAGAAAGTAGGAAAATAGGAAAAGGAGATTAAAAAAAATAGAAAAAGTAGGACATAAATAGCAACACTGTGGACTTAAACTTAACCATATTTATAATTACATTAAATGGAAATAGTCTAAACTTCATTTCAAAGGCAAATTGTCAAACTGGATGGAAAGCAAGATCAAATACAAACACACTTTAAATATATAGAGAGATAAAAATAGAGATAGATAAGATAAAAGCAAAAAGAAGGTGAAAGTTTTAAAATACATAAAGCAGAAACTAATAGAATTGAGAAAAGAAATAGACATACATCATTAAATGGAATGTTCAACATTTTTCCCTTAGTAACTCAAAGGTTAAGTAGAAAATCAGTATGAATGTAACACTTGAGTATTCTGGACTATGAAATAAATCTCAACAAATTTAAAAATAGTGAAATAATGACAAAGTATATTGCCTGACCATAATAGAACTAAATTAGAAATAAATATATCAGAAAAACTCCCAAATAATTGGGAATTAGACCATACACTTCAAAAATAATCCTTAGCTCAGAGAGAGGAAATTTCAAGGAAAATGAGAAAATAGTTTGAAATGATAATGGAAACATGACATATGAAAATTCTGAGATGTAGTTAGGCAGTGCCTAGAAGGATATTTATATTTCCTTTCAATGCTTATTTTAGGAAAGAAGACAAATTCAATATCAATTATGTAAGATTTTTGCATTAAGATGCTAACAAAATCAAAGCAAATTAAGTCCAATATAAGTTGAAGAAAATAATGACAATGATAGTCATTTTAATTTCTCAATTAAATAGAAAATGAACAAAAATAATAAAAATGAAAGCAAAAGTTGATTCTTTGAAAGTTATTAATAAACTTGATAAATTTCTCTAGACAGATCCAGAAAAAAATGATAAAATACAAATTGCCAATATTAGGGCTCAAATAGGGAATCACTAGTAAATCTATAGATATTAGCATGATAGTAATGAAATAAATGAACAACTTTATGTTAATAAACTTAGCAATTTATAATCTGATGTTTTCCTTGAAAGATATAAACTGTAAAACTGACATGAGAAGAAGTAGAAAACATAAATATCTTTGTAATAATTAAAACCCTTCTCATTAAAGAAAATACCAGTCCCAATGTCTTCACTCATAAATTCTACTAAGTATTTATACCAGCTTAATTCCAGAGATAGAGGAATTATTATTCCTGAATAATTCCTATTCCATCTTCCTCCTTTTTGCACTATTGGTATTATACATTTCAGATAAATAAGTGGTACAATAATTTTTATAACTACTATGTATACTTTTATTTATTTTGAGAAAGTTGAGAGAAGAAAGGACGGCAAGTATATAATTGTAGAGTTTTTTTATATTAACTTTCTTTTTAACATTTCTGGTTCTCTTTATTTCTTTCTGTGAATTCAATTCCAGTTACCATCTGGTGTCATCATGTCAATATAGCTTTGCTCCAACTCACCTCTTTTGTGCTGTTATTGTCAAATATATTGCATTTCTATATACTAGAGACCCAACAATATAATTATATAAATATTATTTTATAAAATTGCTTTTAAATCAGTTATGAAAAAAAGAAATATGCATGTATGTTGTCTTTTATGATAAAATAATTACCTTTACTGATACTCTTTACTTTTTCATGTGTTTCAAATAACTGTGATCACTTGCTTTATTTAAAAAGATTTTATTTATTTATTCATGAAAGACACAGAGAGAGAGAGAGAGAGGCAGAGACACAGGCAGAGGGAGAAGCAGGCCCCCTGCAAGGAGCCCAATGTGGGACTCGATCCCCGATCCCAGGATCATGCCCTGAGCCAAAGCAGATACTCAATTGCTGAGCCACCCAGGTGTCCCTGTAATTACTTGTTTTAATCCTAAAGAACTTTTTTTAGTATTTCTTATAAGGTGGATTTGCCAGCAACACATTGTCTCAGTTTTGTTTACCTAGCAATATCTTCATTTCTTCTTTAATTTTGAAGATAGTCTTGCTGGATATAAGACTCTTGGACAGTTTTTTTATTGAGTACTTTGAACAGTTCTTGATGAGAAGTCAGCAGTTGACCTTATTAGGGTTCTTTTTTCCCACAATAATTCATTTTCTCCTGCTTTTTTCAAGATTTTCTTTTTATTGTAGGCTTTCAACATTTATATTTTATATGACTATGGATCTCTTTGTGTTTATTCTACTAGAGTTCATTGATCTTCTTGGATATATAGATTAATATTGTTTTTATCAAATTTGGAAAGTTTCAGCCCTTATTCCTTCCAAAAATTTTTTCTGCTCCTTATTCTCTTTTTTTTTCTAGTACACCTTTGCTTTTATATTAGTATGTGTACATTTGCTGGAAACTGTTCATTTATCTTGATTTTTCTTCTCTCATATTTCATAATGTCCATCAATCTTCAAGTTTGTGAGTTTTTTTTCCTTACCAGTTCAAATTTACTGGTGAACCCTTCTGTTGAATTTTTCATTTATATTACTGTAATATAATTTTCAAATCCAGAATTTTCACTTGTTTCTTTTTTTGTGCATTCTATCTCTTTATTAACATTTGTTATTTGAAGAGAATTACTATAAAACCATTCCTTGCTTCTTTTTTTTTTTTTTTAAATTTTTATTTATTTATGATAGTCACAGAGAGAGAGAGGGAGAGGCAGAGACACAGGCAGAGGGAGAAGCAGGCTCCATGCACCGGGAGCCCGACGTGGGATTCGATCCCGGGTCTCCAGGATCGCGCCCTGGGCCAAAGGCAGGCGCCAAACCGCTGCGCCACCCAGGGATCCCCATTCCTTGCTTCTTAAAGCATGATTTTCTTTAATTCTCTGAACATATTTATAATTCTTACTTCGAAGTTTTTGTCTACTAAATTCATCACCTGGCCTCTCTCATGGACAGCTTCTGTTGCCATTCGCTTTTGTGTGTATGAGTGACAGCTTTCTGTTTCTTTGCATATCATAATTTTTTTTGGTTGACAATTGGACATTTATGTCATATATTTAATGTATTATAGAAATTCTAGATATTGATAAGGGGGAGCTTATTTTTTGTTTGCTTGGTTTTTTTTTAATATTTTATTTATTTATTATTTATTTATTTATTTATTTATTTATTTATTTATTTATTTATTTATTATAGTCACAGACAGAGAGAGAGAGAGAGGCAGAGACACAGGCAGAGAGAGAAGCAGGCTCCATGCACCGGGAGCCCAATGTGGGATTCGATCCCAGGTCTCCAGGATCGCGCCCTGGGGCCAAAGGCAGGCGCCAAACCACTGCGCCACCCAGGGATCCCGCTTGGTTGGTTGTTTAGTAACATGGTTGAACTATTTTGGTGAAATTTGTCCCCCATGGTATGAAGCTTCTGTTGTCCCTCCTCAGAGTACATAGCTTTGGGCATGTGCAGTCACCCTCAGTTGGCAGTGGTTTTAGCAGTGCATTCCTCCTCTCCTTCCCTGATCTTTCTATTAAACTGTCAGTCTCTGTTAGTTGAACACTCAGTTATTAGGCTCCACTAATTGCCAGCTGATTCTTCTATTATTTTCAACAATGTCCTAGGGCAAAAATTGCTTCCCATCTGATCTAATTAATTCAGGCCTCTATGTCTGGGTGCTTTTTTGAGGCTGGTCCTTTGATTTTTCTGACCCCAAAGAATTATTCTTAGCTATTTCTTTCCTTGAATCTCTCTGCTAAACTAGCTAGACTGTGGTTACCTTCTTGTTCTATTGGTCTTAGAGTTACCTGCTTCCTTATAATTACCAAAGCCTCCACTATTTTCAAGAATAGCCTTAATCTTGATCTTCCCCACTCTATCTCTCAAATGTCGGGTTCAGCTTGGAAGCTCTCTGTTTTTTTGGCCTGTCTCTCTCCCTGGGCAAAGTATCTGAGCCACTCTTCTGGAGCTGGCAGCATGTCTTGGATGGTGGCCCATATCATTTTATTTTATAAACAGCACTGTAGATCAGAGAGGTGGACTCTGGTCTTCTTAGCTGGCTTTACAGCACAAAGTTGGTTGAGGGGTGAGAAATGCTGATGGTGTGTCCCTCCCAAAAAGATACTGTAGATTTTAAATGGGTGCTAGTGGTAGGGTAAGCCTATCATCTTAGTAACACTCACATAGAGTAGAGCTTTTGTCACTTTGCCCTGGTTGGGGGTGAGGACAGCAGGGTTGTTCAGTTGCCACAGAATTTTGCTATTCTTACCAAGAGTTAGTTATGTTCTCAAATGTTTCTTCATTTGCTGTATGTCATTACAGCAATTCCAAAGACATTAAATGGCTGTTTATATTTATAATTCTTTTTAAAATATTTTATTTATTTATTCATGAGAGACAGAGAGAGAGGCAGAGACATAGGCAGAGGGAGAAGCAGGCTCCCTATAGGGAACCCAATGTAGGACTTGATCCCAGGACTCCACGATCACAACCTGAGCCAAAGGCAGATGCTCAACCATTGAGCCATGCAGGTGCCCCCTGTATTTATAATTTTTACAATTATGGTTATTTTATGGCAGAATAGGTCCACAGAGTTCTTCACACCACCATTCTGAGAAAAAGAAAAAAGAATCCCATGAAATCTTTAAGAAAGAAACAGAATCTTGGTGACTTTCTATGAGGCCAGCATTATACTGACAAAAGGAGGCAAAGATATAATAAGAAAACTACAGTCTAACATTCCGCATGAACATATATGTAAACATCCTTCACAAAATATTAACAAATTCAGTAGTAGATATAAAAATGTTAATATATCATGCCTGGATGGGACTTTTCCCTAGCATGCAAGTTTCCTAAAATATTTAAAAAACTAAAATTCTACATCATAATTCACTGCATTAACAGAATCAAAGAAAAAAAAAATCATGAGAAACACATGCCAGCATCCAATACCCCTTTGTGATAAAACAGTCTCAGAACACAAGGAATAGATGAAAATTTCACCTAACAAGGTATATCTACCCACATTTTAAAAAAGTGAACAAAAAGTTTGGACTCTTCACAAAAGTGTATATATAAAATATGTTCAACATCTTTAGAAAATTTTAAATTAAACCCACAATCATACTACAGTATGATTGGTGAGATTGTGGGGTACCCTGAACTTACATGTTGCTCAGGCAGCGTGAAATGCTGCAGCTACTTTGCACACAGTTTAACAGTGTCTTATAACATTACACATAAACTTACCATATGATCCAGTTTTCACTTGTAGGCATTCACTAAAGACTGGTTTCTTTTTATTTATTTTTTATTTTTTTTTAATTTTTTTTTTTAAAGACTGGTTTCTACAAAAAGATTCAAACATGAATGTTGATGAACAAAGTAAGAACTAGAAATAATTTGAGAAAATAGAAGTTTCTGCTTTTGTGGCCTCCCACAAAATATGGTCAAACTAAACAAATGGCCTTAGAGCATTCCTGGAGTAAATGAAAAACAATGGAAGTCACAAAGACTTGCCTGACCAAATATAATTTTTGTTAAAAAAAGACTATAGTTAATTAATATGGTGGATATTATTGCACAAAAAGTCAGAGAGGTGAATGTAGTGAAAAAAGAATCCAGAAACAGATCCATAATGAAAAAAAATTAAAAATAACAAGTCAGAAATGCCAATTATAGAAATTAGTAGTCTTATTTCAGAAATTTGAGTAAAAATATATGCTCTCCAAACACAGTGTAGACAGAATACATTTAGAAAACTTGTAAAGGCTGTCTTTAGAAGTTAGTTGTAATGGTCTGTTTATATAATTTCATCCCTTTTGATTTAGATTGTTTTTTAAAATGTTTGACTTCAGCCTGATTAGAGAATTCATTTTTAGTGCTGCTCTGTTATTAGTGTAACTCTTGGTTTAAGAAAATTATACTTCAATTTTGTTAGATTAAAGAACTTTAAGGGCTTCTAATAGTATTGTGTTGCAAAAGTATACTTAAGGGTTTTTCAGTCCCCCATTACAAATCTCCATTTTAGTTTATGTTGGCCATTTAAGAATTGCATAGGCTAAATAAGATATAATTAATTCATCTGGATGCAGTTCTTTTTAAAGGGAAACCTAAGGTCATTTTCATTTTTAATGATCTCATGCCTAATTCAGAAACATCTGCATTTCATTTTATATATTTTAATCCTTCATGATCATTTAAGAACAAATATACTTCCATTTAAAATTTATTATTTTTATTTCTCTTTATATGAAAGGCACATTATGCTAGTTGAGCAAAAAAAGCATATTTGAAATTTCACTAATTCTAAATGAGGATCTTGAGAATTCATGGTGCTGTTTCATTTTGAACATCTTTACGAATAGTTCAACCACAGATTAATCTGTGGCTTATTGACATTTGGCATCTACAGTCTGTTTCATAATTTTCTTATTTGTTGTATTTGTCCTCTTCCCCCCCACTGGACTTTCATTTCAACCTAATTTATTAAAAGAGTCATTTGGAAGACCCTTTTCTATCCTTGAAACTAAACCACTATTCCTGCCTCAGACTGCAGCTAGAGAAACAAACTTTGCTATTCCCTGTTTGAAACATGTGTAGGAGGCGTTGGGCAGGGTCCAAGAAGGGGAAAATGTTCACATCTTCAGTTCCTCCTGGTCAGGGTCCGCATGAAGCTTCGCCTAATAATTTTCCCCTAACAACCATGGTCAAGCAGAGCAAATAGCATACACTTAACAAGGGAGAGGATTTTCAATTTAAAAATATTTCGTTATTTGTGATTTTCTCTGTCATTAACCTCTTAAAAAAAACAAAATACTTGAAGGCAGTTTTTTTCTTCAAGTGTAAGTAACCAAAAAAATAAAATAAATGAATCGATAAATAAGTGGATAAAATATATGACTCAAACTGTGTAAAATGGGAGTTTTATGAATTCAAAGGGCAAGTTTCTAGATTTACACTGACTCCAGCTTTTGGAGCTGTAAATACTAGAAGATAAAAAAATTTTCTATTCTTTTTTTAAAAAAATATTTAATTTATTTATTCATGGGAGTCACAGAGCGAAAGGCAGAGACACAGGCAGAGGGAGAAGCAAGGCTCCCTGTGGGGAGCCCAGTGCAGGACTTGATCCCAGGACCCTGCGATCACGAAGACGCTCAACCACTGAGCCACCCAGCTGCCTCTTCAGTACATAATCCTTATGAAGTAGATGTACAGAAGAAAAAGGCATGTTCCCCTTTCTCTTTATTTCCCACCTTAGCACTACATCCAGATGGAGAATGAGACCGCCTGCTAAAAATATCACACAGCAGAGTCTCTGGGGAAGTTCTGTCTCTGATTTCATTGTTGCTTTCCATCCCTTTGCAATTTTATGTTGTTTTGTTGTTTCTTTGTTTCCTGGTTTCTAAACAAGAGTTATTTTTGGCCTTTGTACTATAATCTCTCCTTCCCTGTTAGGATAGTGTTTAGGACCTTGGTTAGGTGAGACACAGATGAATATTGAAAACAGAGGAAGGATGCTGAGAGGAGGTCTCCTGAGGAAGATGCTCCTGAGGAAGGATGCTGAGAGGAGGTCTGTGATAGGCAAGGGTAAGGGACCATCCTGTCCCTCATCAGGAAGACTGATTCTCAACTTGAGGTAGTTCATCAATAGCTGTCATAGGGTTACACATGTAATAGGCATCAAATACTTAAAGTGTACTATCTAACCAGGCACTGATTATTTAATGAAGCCCCAGAAAATCAGTGATGATATGCAAATGGTTAAATTGGGCATGGATTTTAATGAAACCTAAGTATCAGAAATTAGACATTTTAGAAACTGTAAGTATTTGGGTATTTAGTTTAAATAACACTTCTGAAAACAAGCTGCACATTTATTATTGACACTCACAATATATAGCAAACAATACAGTAAAAGATATAAGAGGAAATAAGGCTTCTGTTATTTCAAATATGCATTATCTGTAAGTAAAATGTGAATATCTGATTTTCATAATTTATGTATTCTATTTAATTTATTCTGTTCCTTCCAAGTATTAAACTCAATTGATGTTTTAGAGTTTATATTTGTTTTTCATAAGGGTGCTTTTTTCTTGAAAAAGTAAGCATTTGTTAGAAATAGGAATAAAGCTCTTAATATTGTAGTTTACTATTTGTAAAAAAATTATTTAGCCAATGTAAAATAAAATATAAACTAATTATAGACTCTATGTAGGAAATTAGTATCTTAATTAAAATGCTTAGATTATCTAATAGATTTTTAGGGAATTATCAGGTGAAATTCAAGCAACAAAATTTAAATTTGATGGTAAGAGGTTATTTATTTGCTTTAGATTTCTGTATTTATATTTTCAGTTAGGCTTAGATGTCTAGCCCCTTGATAAGAAACCATTATTGCTAGTGGTAATGGCAGTTAGTATATTTGATGTGTGTAGACTGTTATCATGGCCTCTTGTTTGCCACTTCATTGTATAGAAATGCCTAATTTTTTCCATATTGTTTACCTAGATTTATAAAATACAGGATTATACAGGAAAGGCATTTTATGCTAATTGAACAAAAGTAAATTTCATTCATGAGCATATTTGAGATTTCACTAATTCTAAATGAGGCTTTAAGAAAGTTATGGTGTGATCTTACTTTGAGCACCTTTAGCAAGATTTCAACCACAGATTGATATGTGGTTTGTTGCTATTTGGTATAGTCTGTTTAAGTCATTTCTTTTTGTGTCACCACTGACTTTCTGTGAAGGCCTTAGAACATTGGTACTCATGTCTTTTACTTCAGTTTCACACTGATTCTAGTGTGACTTTTCTTTTCTTTTCTTTTCTTTTCTTTTCTTTTCTTTTCTTTTCTTTTCTTTTCTTTTCTTTTCCTTTCCTTTCCTTTCTTTTCCTTTCTTTCTTTCTTTCTTTCTTTCTTTCTTTCTTTCTTTCTTTCTTTCTTTCTTTCTTCTTTCTTTCTTTCTTTCTTTCTTTCTTTCTTTCTTTCTTTCTTTCTTTCTTTCTTTCGATTTTATTTACTTATTCATGAGAGACACAGAGAGAGAGGTAGAGAGAGACAGAGGGAGAAGCACACTTTGTGTGGGGAGCCCCATGTAGGACTCAATCTCAGGACCTCAGGATCACGCCCTGAGCCAAAGGCAGATGCTGAACCACTGAGCCACCCAGGTGCCCCTGTTCTTTCTTTTTTAAGAAAGGAGCTCATGGAAAAACTGCATTTTATTGTGGCCAATTGTGAGGTTCTGTCTTGGCACTATAATCCAGTTCAGTGGTCCTGCAGAATTAGAGCACAGTATTCCTAGTTGTTAGAGTGAATGACATTCTTTCTTTTTTAAACTTTAAATTTTTTTCTGCTTTGGTTCTAATATACATATTTGTTTTTAAAAGTCCAGTGAACTTGAGTAAAGTCATGGAAGGGAAATAACTTAATTGCTATGTTGTGAGGCTCTTAGAAATCTTCCTTGCATAGTTACAAATCTCACCCCAAGAATAGAATTTCATATTTAAGAGGAAGAGCTATATGTGCTTCCTTGATTCCAAAAAATCTCCTTTTTATAAAGGCTGTCTGTACAGAAGTAACTTGTACCTTGTGTATTTGTTTTGAGTCTGCCTCTAATAACAGGCTATATTTGCTCTTGGCAATCTGTCTCAGTTTTCTTTTTTAAAAACTAAGTCAAACTTTATTTTCAACACAATCTGTTCTAATTACCCTATCCAGTCTGGTTGCTTCTTTACTTAAAGTGACTTTAGCGTTCTTCATGAACCATTATTGAAGGCTGGATGCCAAGGTAAGAAAGAAACTAGACAATGTGTTGTAACTCAGTAGCTTGCCAGCTAGTGCCGTGGGCTGCTTAATCTGCAAATTTCTCCATGAATCATGTTTTTTCTTACATAGCCCTTCCTCCAATTACTTGCCAACTTTCATAAATTAATTTGGATGAATGTTTATTGGATATGCCAACTATTGCTTTTATAAATAGTATAGCTCCTTGAGACAGTCCTTTACCCATCACTGTCTTCTTCTTCATTATCATTTTTTTTTAAAAGATTTTATTTATTTATTCATGAGAGATACAGAAAAGCAGAGATAGAGGGAGCAGGAGAAGCAGGCTCCCCCTGGGGAGCCTGATGTGGGATTTGATTTCAGGACCTCCCAGGATCACTACCGGAGCCAAAGGCAGAGACTCTAACACTGAGCCACCCAGATGTCCCCCATCACCGTCTTCTTTTCTCTCTTCCCCTAGACCTGCCACATCCCTTTTCAAGAGTAACCTGATTGATACTATATGAGAACTTCCTGTTGAGCCCTTTGGAGTTCTTTATTGATGAACACATTTTTGCTAACATCACATTTATATAGGAAGTACCTATATTAAATATAAAATATTCTTCTAATATTTCCTAAGCATTAATAAACTGGAGTTTTATTTTTCTTTTTTGATCCATAATTTGAGGATTTTAGTGGGCTTTTAAAAAATCTTACCCACTTTGGAAGTTTTCTTTGTTGTTTATTTTTTTAACTTTTAGGCATTAATTGGTCATTGGTGATTTTTTTTTTTTTTTTGGTAACTTTTGGTCATTCTAGCTTCATATTGTTAAGAGTTTCAACCAATAAAGGGTCACTCTTTTTCAAATGTCTTATGAAATAATTACATTATTAAAATAATGTATTGCGTTCAAATTATTTATAGCTCTATCTTTAAGAAGCTGATTCTGAATTTCATCTAGAAGAGTAAATGTGCAGGAGAAGCCTAGAAATTTTTGGAAAGAGAGTAAGAGTTGACTTCTTTTATTTGATAAACCAACTCTTAAGTTACAGGCTTGCTTTATTTATTTATTTATTTATTTATTTATTTATTTATTTATTTATTTATTATTTATTTATTAAGCTACAGGCTTTAAAACAATTTGATACTTGACAAGAATAGAGAGATCAGAAGAATTTTATAGATAATCTAGAGAAAGGCCCAGGACATTCACTAGAAGCCAGTATATAGCCATGATGACATCTCATACGTTGCTGGACTATCAAGCTGGAACAAATATTTAAAGCCTTGTAAGTGAGGGCCACCTGGGTGGCTCAGTCAGTTAAGTGTCCGACTCTTCGTTTCAGCTCAGGTCACCCTCTCAGGGGCATGAGATCAAGCCCCACATTGGGTGTAGAACCTGCTAAAGATTCCTTTTCTCCCTCTCCCTCTGCCCCTCTCCTGCTCTCTCAAATAAATAAATCTTTTCAAAAAATAAAATAAAAGGGATGCCTGGGTGGCTCAGCAGTTGAGTGTCTACCTTCAGTTCAGGACATGATCTCCTGTTTGGGGATCGAGTCCCACAGCAGGCTCCCCACAGGGATAGTCCCACATCACTATCACCCCAAACCCATAGTTTGTTTACGTTAGCATTCAACTCTTGGTGTTTTAAGTTTTACAGATCTTGAGAAATTTCTCCCTCTGACTATCTCTGCCTCTCTCTGTGTCTGTCATGAATAAGTGAATAGAATCTTTAAAAAAAAAAAAAACCACTGTAAGTGAATTAAAGATCAAAACATGTTAAAAGTGACAAAATTATAAAAATAAAACAGAAAGATATTGTAATGATCTTAGTTTAGGGAAAAGCCTTCTGAGCATGACCAAATAAGAGAAAACAGCGAACATTAAGAAAAAGATGATAAATTTGAATCCCACCCCCCTCCCCAAAAGTATACTTCTTAATTGCAGAAGACACTATAACCAAGGTAAATATACCAGGACAACCTGGAGAAAACTGTTGTTAATATATACAAGTCTATCCTGTCATTAAATCTTTTCCTTTTTAGGGGCACCTTGGTGGCTCAGTGTTTGAGCATCTGCCTTTGGCTCAGGTCATGGTCCTGGAGTTCTGGGATCAAGTGCCACACTGGGCTTTCCACAGGGAGCCTCCTTCTCCCTCTGCCTATGTCTCTGCCTCTTTCTCTTTGTCTCTCATGAATAAATAAATAAAAATCTTTAAAAAATAATCTTTTCCTTTTTTTCCCTTCCAACTTGATGTTACCAGTTTGTAGTATTCTTTAGTACTTGCTCATTATTATTTTCCTGTATAATTTAAGACCTAACATATAATTTAGGTGATTTTTAAAAAATCTCTTTAATGCAGCGTTTTTCAGTCTTTGGCTATTAATGTCTTGGCCTGAATAATTGTGGATTGTCCAGTGCAATGTCAGATATTTCGCAGTACCCTTGACCTCTAAATGCTAGTAGGAGCTTCAAGCCTCTTCCTAACAATCAAGAATATCCAAACATTACCAAAGGTCCCCTTGGAGTAAAATTGTCTCTGTTTGAAAACCACTGGTCTGACACTATTTCAAGTTTGCTGGGAGCCAAAGCTGCCCTGGTCATCTCTGACCTACTTTAGTGTCTCAGTGCTTTGCATATAGTACCAATTCATTAAATATTTGTTGAGTATAAAAGAATAATAATGATTCTTCTAAAAATCCCTTATACCAAATATACTATTATAAGGAAAACAAAAAATCAAGAATATTTTCTGTGTTTGTATATCATTTATGTTAAATGTATTGGATATAAAATGCAATGGTGAGTAGAATAATTTAGTTTCTGAGAAGACATTTTTGTAAGGGGCTTGTTATGACATAGATAAATTTGGTATGTTCCTTCATTATTGTTTTAGGACCTTTTCACATTTTTGTTTGAGCAGTTTTAGTTTTGTGGGAAAACTGGGTGGAAGGTACAGAGAGTCACCATAAACCCCGTGCCTTCCATGTTCCCTGTTATTGACATCTTGTGGTTCACATGGTTCAGTTGTTACAGTTGATAAGCCAATAATGATCCCTTATTATTAACTAAGGTCCATAATTTACTTTAGGGCTCATTCTTTGTGTTGTACCTTTTGGGATTTTTAAAGATTTTATGTTATTTTTTATTTATTCATGAGAGACACAGAGAGGCAGAGACATAGGCAGAGGGAAAAGCAGGCTCCTCACAGGGAACCCAATGGGGAACTCGATTGCAGGACACTGGGATCATGCCCTGAGCCAAAGGCAGATGCTGAGCCACTGAGCCACCCAGGCATTCAGGTGTTTCCCATCTGGATGCAGAAGAAAATGCAGATTTTGAAATGCTGGGGCTGCACCTACTCTATAAAGCTGAAAGAAGTTTTCTTTGAATGTAAAAAGATTTCAGCTACAAATTGGTTTAGTGTGAAGGCGCCATTCTAGAATCACTGTCCAAGTTCCTGGCTCTGTCACTACTGTAGGATCATTCATGAGTTACTTTATCATTTTGTGATAATTTCCCAGTCTTTAATTTGGGGATGATAATACCTACTTAGAGGTGAGGTATAGAGATAACTCATGGGAATAGAAATGTTCCTAGCACAAAATAGATGCTCAACACACCTGAGCTATGATTACCTAATCCATAATGTATCAGGAGTGTTGGGCATCCAATAAAGTCAAATTAACCATATTAGAAAAAAGTTTGGGAGAAAATGTTCAGTATTTCAAACAAGGATGCCAGGAGTTAATTTCCTCTACCTATGTTGTCTGCCTCCATATTTGTTAGTGGAGTCAGGGAAATTATGGCTTTTAGATCCCAGACACTGGTGGGTCACAAGGCAGGTGGGAGAAGAGGCTAACAGGTCAGGGTGAAGGGCAAGGTGACCATGGACCAGAGCCCCAGAGGAAAGTCAGGCAGAAGGTAGAGGCGAGAAAGAGTCAGAGATGAATGGATCAAGTACTCATGGGATCCAAGCTCCATTGGGACCATTTAACTAATTATCATCCCTCATATTCCATTGCTAATAACAGTGCGTCTCTGTTCTGCAGATCTGCAGCTTTTTTGAAAGTTTTCTATGGGATTTAATGTTACCTAACTTTGGAGAACCTGACTGTGAAAAATCCCCTACCATGGTCTTCCCTTTTGTTTTTTTCACTTAGATTCCCCTCCTTTCGGGGAGAAGGGGAGGAAGGAAGGTAAAGAACCTGAGAAGCATGGTATTTAAAGCAGTTTTCTGAAATGTTATTTGTAGTCCTCATTTCAGTGCATTCTGAAATTTTGCCAGAAAGGAGGCAGGTTTTTTTTTGTGTGGTTTTTGTATGTGTATGTGTGTTTTAAGATTTTATTTAAAAAAAAAAAAGATTTTATTTTTATTTATTTGAGAGAGAGAGAGCGCACGAGATGGGGGAGGAACAGAGAGAGAGGGAAAAGTAGACTCTCCACTGAGCAGGATGTGCTCAATTCCAGGACCCTGGGACTATCACCTAAGCTGAAAGCAGACACCTAACCAGCTGAGCCACCCAGGTGCCAAGGGGGGCATATTTTTAAATTAATGGATATACAGAATAGCCTTGTATGGAGGTCGTGAAATCTTTTTTTTTTTTTTTGTATATTTTTTTATTGGAGTTCAGTTTGTCAACATAAAGCATCCCGTCAATGCCCCCCTCAGTGCCTGTCACCCAGTCACCTCAACCCCCCGCCCACATCCCCTTCCACCACCCCTTGTTCTTTTCCAGAGTTAGGAGTCTCTCATGTTCTGTCACCCTCTCTGATATTTCCCACTCATTTTCTCTCTTTTCCCTTTAATATCTTTCACTATTTTTTATATTCCCTGAATGAATGAAACCATATGTTTGTCCTTCTCTGATTGACTTACTTCATTCAGCATAATACTCTCCAGTTCCATCCACGTTGAAGCAAATGGTGGGTATTCAAAGAGATCATGAAATCTTATTACTCTGTAAATTAAACAATCAGAAATCAAGAATACTTTTTTGAAGCCCTAGATCCTAAATTTGGGACTAATTTGCAGAACCATAATTATTATCCTTGAATTTAAAAATCAAGCCCCCCCCCCCCCAAAAAAAATCAAGCCCAAGGCTTCTCTGGATTCTCTTCTAAAAGGTAACTCATCTGAAAACTGTGTTCGAATAATTAATTGTGCATTAGTACAATTTACATGTTCATTTTATTTATGAAGCCATAAAGATGAGGGTAATCATTTGAAACACAAAATCAGAACAGTTCTTTAAAAAATGTGTCTAGAAAACCTTTTAGAGCAAGTACTAAAATGTCATTTAATATTTTGGAATATTCCTGTATAGCTGTGCAATGGAGGATCAGTGGCTGATCTCGTGAAGGGATTGCTGAAGAAAGGCAAAAGAATGAGTGAACCCATAATTGCCTATATTTTACATGAAGCACTATTGGTAAGGCAATTTAAATTGTTCATGCATTAATTATGAGGCAGCCCTAGTTCAATAAAAAATGTGGATTTTATTTTTAGAAAAATACCACTACATTAGTATTGATTGATGCAAGAGTATATGCAAACTCTGAAATGTTTAGCATTACTAATTCCTTGTTTTATTAGACACCTACCTTCCTTGTGTGTCAACAGAACTCTGATGTCCCAAGTATATTTCTGAGATTGATCGTGATGAAGGCAGATATTGTGTATTTTTTATGAATAGGTTCTTCTTTGCCATTATTTAGAATAAATATACAGAATGTTTCATCTACTGAGATCAGCATGTTTTTACGAAATATTTGATGAGTGAAGGAAGGGTGTCTCTGGTTTATGAATTTTTGACTTTGATTTGATTAATTCAGTGTGAAAACATTTTAAGGATGTTTGCATGTTAATTTTGACAAGTATTTCCTATTGATTTTGCACAAATGAAAAATGTCATTTGATGCTTTGAAAGTCATTATCTGTTTCCCACCCATTAGGGACTTCAGCATTTGCATAACAACAAAACTATCCACCGTGATGTAAAAGGAAATAACATTCTATTGACCACTGAAGGTGGAGTCAAACTCGTAGATTTTGGTAAGTTTGGCTTGAAATGCTTGAGTTTGGGATGCAGAATGAGTAGTATGAATATGATTTGATCATTTTCCATCAGACTCACTTTCTAAGCATTGAAAGTGGAGGAAAAACAGTATCCCACTGAGGTAACAAAGTGCAGAGGTTTTTTGTAAATTTGGTCAGTGAAAGATTCCCAGGAATGACTCTTTTCAACAAATCAGCGAGCTTGTACCCAGAACACCACGATAGCAGTATGTGTGGGCAGATTCCTACCATAGACAGCCCCCAAATGATTCCAGTCAGCCTCATGGCAGTCCCATGTCCCTTATAAGTTGCTTTCTTGTTGCGGTCCTAAGAAGGAGGCACAGGGAGAGGTGATCTGTTTCTTGGGACCCTGTCTGTCTTATTGCCATGCATGAACCTGCTGAGGCACCTCACCCTATCCTGAGATGCTCCATCCCAAGTGGAGAGCCACGTTGGGAGAGGTGGAGATGAGAGGTGAAAAGAATGAGGGCCCTTGATGGTATTATCCAGCCACTAAATCACCAGATGCTGGCACCTGCCCTATCTCTAGAACTTTTGTCATATGAGATAATACATTTCCATATTTACTAAGCCAAATGGATTTCTGTGTCATAGCCAAAGGCACCATAACTGATAGCACTCTGCATCTGGGCAATTAGGTACGACAGTGTCCTTCTGTAACCTCCTGGCGTAGTATTCCTATAAGTGCACTACTCCCAGGAGGATGAACCAAATTATTCTAGAACTCTTAGTGTCCTCACTGTGCCTGGGGAAGGTGAGCCTCCTTGTGCTTCTTTACCTTTATATTTCTCGCTTTTTGTGTTTATCATAAAAAATAGGATTTTCATTACCTATTTTGATCCTTATACGTTGTTAAGGATACTTAGGAAGATAGGTACACGGGGTCCTTCAGAGGTAGAATTTCATCTATTTTGTAGACCTAATGCTTTGGGGTGTAGTGGAATTCTAGTAGTGAATGAATAAATGAATGTAACTTCATTTTGCATTTTGGAAACTGAAACTTAGGGAAGATGGATATTAATTGTGTTTAATATCTAAGTGTATAGCTCCCTAGTAATCTGGCTCACCCCAGGAATGAATTTCAGAGCATCTACAAAGGAATGGATAGATAACATATCCTTCAAACAGCCATGCAGGTACCTACCTTTTTTTTCTCAGTTGAGCTTTTGAAAGCTGTGAGCAGCAGTGAGCTTGACAGTGAATTTCTAATTAACTAATTGGATGCAGCTATCTGTGCTGCTGGTTGAGCGCAGAGCTGTGTGTTTGAACACTGACTGGGTTAGGACTAATGTGTGCCTGAAGTGGAAAAGAACAACAGCAAAATACTTTTCATTGCCCCCCCAGGAAGGGCCATTCTCTTCATTTTCTTCATGAAAGAAGAACTGGTAAACCAGTAGCTTTGAGAAATGCAATTTCCTGGGATACCTTCCACAGTAGTCTAGATTAAAAACATAACCCAAATAATTAATAAAGTGGCCTTCTATGTGATACCTTTGTAAATAATCATAAGTTGGGAAACTGACAAAATGAGAGCTTTGGTTTTAGATTAATACTGTTACAGACTTTATTGTCAACAATTAGAAAAGAGGGCTAGTCACCTATTAGTGTGTTCATAGTGTCTGATACTAAATTGCTATTATTTGCATGTAAAATAATGTTTCTATTTTTATTCTCTGCGGTAAGAGGACATGGATTCAGTTTGCCTAAAATAATTTGTAGGTTTCCAGATGAATTAAAACCTGAGGGTGGAGGTGCATGTATCATGAAACTCTTCAAGGACAGAAAGAGTAAGATGTGATAAGCCACTGAAATGCTGAAAACTGATGTCCTCATTTAATGTTTAAATGAAATTTTCAGGCAAGGCTGAAGCTGGGAGTAAAGTGTTTTAGAATACATCTTATTTGAATTTCTCACCTCACCAAATAGATAGTAAGCTTATTATTGGCTTCCGAAGGAGTGTACCTGGATGGCTGCCAGTCCTTAAAATGTCCAAATGGAACTCCACCACCTCAACCATCCCCAGAAATCTGCTTCATATCAAGAACTTCTTATCTTAGAAAAAGTCACCAGTCCTGTTTTGCTGCTTAAGTCAGAAATCTTAGGCTCATCCTGAGTCTTCCTTTCCCAGAACCCACATCCAGGACTAGTCACAAAGCTCTATTATATATGTCCCCAGACTCCCATTTTCTTGCCTAGTCCTAGCCATCATCTCTGACCTGACCTCCCACACTTCTACTTCCCTGAATTCCTTGCAACCAGTCTTCCTCCCTCCCTCCCTTCCTTCCTTCCTTCCCTCCTTTCTTTCTTTCTAGTCCATTCTCCACACTGCAGCCACAGGGACCCTTTTGGAAAGCATAGCTGGTACTGGCATTGTCTTACTCAATATTCTGGTCAATGGCCTCCCACAGCCCTATGTAATTCTTTGCCTTATGATCCTCTGTGCTGGCACAGAGTAAGCACTTAATAATTGATGCCTTTTTTTTTTTTTATGCCCCCTTGTGTTCATCAGGTACCTTCTCCTGCTATTACCTAGGAGCCAGGTCAGCTTTTTTCAGTTTCTGAAATGTGCCACATTCTTGCTCATTCGGGCTCTTACACATGCGATTGAGTACTTCGAAATATATTCACATGCTTTTCTTTTTTGCCTAAGAGCATGATCTTCACCCCAGTCTGCCTGAGGCATCTCTCTATCTATTTGTTCCAGAAGGGGGATGCCTGGGTGGCTCAGTGGTTGAGCATCTGCCTTTGGCTCAGGTCATGATCCTGGGGTCCTGGGATCAAGCCCCATGCAGGGAGCCTGTTTCTTCCTCTGCCTATGTCTCTGCCTCTCTCTCTGTGTCTCTCATGAATAAATAAATAAAATCTTTAAAAAAGAAGATTTGTTCCAGAAGGAATGCAAGAAAATGACGGGAGTAATGTTCAGCTTTTAACATTCAAAAATAGGAATTTGTAGCAAGACCATGCTGCCTCTTGAGAAAGATCTGTCTAAATTGTTTTATCTCCCTCTTTAGCATATAGAGAGGAAATTTCCAGGGATACACCAGAGGGTTTCACACAAGAGACAACAGAAAGAAGAGGGAATTCCTTTCCAATCCTGGGGAGATTGTGGAAAGATGAAACAGATAAAGAGGCAGGAGAGTGAGGTGAGCTCTCAAAAAGTGAAGCTGCCAGCGAGGGCAGAAAGAGGCTCTCACCCACATACTCTCCTCCATTGTCATCCACACTCCAGAGAGGCCATCGCTGAATTGAGCTATGTCCTTGTCATTTACACCTGGAGATGTAAAGTGATTAAGTAGAAGAAATACTCAAGTCGAACTTCCCCAAACCCTTCCCTTAGTGTCCAGAAACCCAAAAGTCACTGAGAATCTGGTAAGTTCCTAGAGGGATTCTTCAAGATGGGCAGTAAGGCACAGAGCATATCACCTGGGCCTGGTCTGAATAAGAGTCACAGCCAGACCCCAGAGTGTTCTCAGCTCCAGTTGAAACCAACGTGAACCTTAGTCTGCCCAGAGGAATTACAGGAAGCCCTGCCTGCAGGAAGAGAGTGGACCATGAGCTCACCTGATATCAAGGCCAGTGAGGGAGGCCAGTAGCCAGACAGCAGGTACATGACTCCAGAGGCTAGAGACCCACCACTCTGAGGACCCTCCCTCTTTTCCCTGCCTGAAGGTCTTATATGTCATCCCTTATCCTGTATGCATGGTACCATCTTCAGGAAGGAGGGAGGAGAAAGGTTGCTGTCTGAGAGATGGAGCAGGCTTTCATCCAAGAGAGACTCAGCTCCATCTGAAAGGACGTTACAGGTTTATTAGATCTGACTAAGGTTTACTGCCTTCCCAGTCAGTAGGTAGGAGCATAAAGAGAGGCCATAACAGAGGCAAAAGGAAGAAACTACAGTTTTTCTGTGTGTTAGTATAGTATTATTAAATTTTGCAATCAGTTACAGACGTGATGCTTTTCCTGCATAGAAACTTCCCTTTATTACTATGCCCAGCCAACTTCTGCTTGCCTTGATGAGCACCTCCCCAACACCCCCTACTTAGCTTAGCCAACCAGTTGTCATGCTTGATTGCAATCACATGTTTGATTTGACTACCTTCCCTGCTAAACTATAAGCTTCACGATGACATGGTCTCTGTCTGGTCTAGCACTTTGTACCTAGAGCCAACCATAGTACTGGCACCTTGAAAGTAATAAATACTCTCAAATGAGTGAATGAATGAGAGGTAGGATTTTCCATACAATTGTGTGACCTTGAGAAAGTCAGTGACAGTCTCCAAGGACATCAAAATGCTCATCTACAAATAGGAAAAAAGAATAGTCTTTATCTCATATGGTTGATTGCTGTGATGAATAAATGTCATGGTACAGGCAAACTACTTAGTATAATTATTGACAGTAATTTTAAAAATTTGAGTTATTACCATTATCATGAAATAGTATTCTCAGCCCCTAGGTCAGTGTTGTACACATAGTAGGTACTTGATAAATAGTAAATAAATGTTTTTAAACATAGTCGCTAAATACTGAAAATATGAGTTCCCAAAATAGCTTTTTTCTGTTTCAAAAATAAGTAGCCCTTTGCTAGGATAAATCCTGTATTACTTTAAGTATGAAGCTACTTAATTAAAACTGAGATTCAGTTTGCTAATGCTAGTTATGAATACAGCCTTTAAGAAAACCCTTTTTGTTGTTAAATGGATATGTTTTTACAGAAATCCCCCAGACACCCCAGAAAGTAAAAAGACAAAGGAGCTTGTAAACGTTATTAATGAAATACATTAGCAGTCACTGGTATATAATCAATCAATAAATAATATGATCTCCCAGTAGGTAAACCCCTGTAGGCAAATTGACTAATGTCTGGAAAAGCAGTCTTTATCTGGACTGGAAAATGAAAGAGAGACTAAATTTGAAGGGCAGTTCTCAGTTCTCATTTCTATGGATTTCTCTCTGGGGAACTTCATTTCTAATAGGATAGTTAACATTTCAATACAAAAGTACAGAATGTACTTCTTGTGATTTATTTAGACATTCTTCTTATGACAGAATATTTTATGGCTTTAAATCTCTTATTAGCCACATGCCCAATTTTAGATCAAATCCCCAATGAGTAATGTAGGTCAAAGAGAAGTTGTGATTTATTTATTAATAACCCACTTTCAGCACCAAGTGAGGCAGTCATACCTGAACTTGAAAGCTGTGAAGTTCCTTTCATTCCTTCCTTTCTCCCCAAATAATTCAGAATTAAAGCCTTTAGGTGGGAGTGAGCAGGCATGGGAGTGTGGGGTGTGGCTCCCAAGCATGTGGCTTGGGCCTGAAGTGGGTAAGGAATGCATCTACGCTGGGAGGTGGTTGTGGTGCTTGGTGAGGAGTGCTAAGTCCCCGAATGGGACAAGGAGAGCATCTTCCTAGGAAGATGATGATGACAATCACATCAGGTTGTCAGAGCCCAAGCTGGGTAAGAGGGACATTTGTGTAATGGTCAAGATGGAGACATGAGGTTGTTACATAAAGAGGGATTAATACCTTCAGGAAATATAATGAGAACAAGGGGAGTCTGGTTTCTTTCATTTATTTATTTATTTATTTATTCATTCATTCATGACAGACATGGAGAGAGAAAGAGGCGGAGACGCAGGCAGAGGGAGAAGCAGGCAGAGGGAGAAGCAGGCTCCATGCAGGGAGCCTAACATGGGACTCGATCCTGGGTCTCCAGGATCACACCCTGGGCCGAAGGCAGCTCTAAACTGCTGAGCCACCCAGGCTGCCTGGGAGTCTGGTTTCTTAATGTTAGAGAAAGGAGTTACAAATATGGAAAGGAAGAAAACTGAACTCAGTAGTGTTTGATTGGAATCAGAGGTATCAGTGTGAATGCATGGTTTTCAATTTATAGAGACAAATATAAAAATAAATATGGTGGAATGTGCATGTAGGGTGTGTGTGTATGCCTGTGTATGTGTTACTTAGCTATTTCCATTGAGAGGGCTAGCAAACATTGATGCCCCAAGAACAAGCCTATCAAGCACATAACTCTTGGTTTTTAAATATAATTCTCAACTAAGAGGAAGCCAAGAGTCTTGGAGAAAGGCTGACTTTAATGGCTGTATTAATGATACAGCCTGAACCTGGAATTTAATGTGCCAAAAAGGAAAGAAATATTAAAAGAATAATGGAGATATGTTAAAAGGACATAAAGGACAGAAGCTACATTGAAGGAATTCTCACTGGCAAACCTGGGAATACTTGAGCATCAAAATAATGGTTATAATAATGGTAATGATGATAACCCACGGAATAAAATAGAAATTATTAATCCATACTTGGATACTTACATATTTAAATAAATGAATGAAAAAAAAAAAAAGAAATGAATGGAGAAAAGCAAAGGTTTTTCCTTACAGGAGAATGCCAACTAATAAATACAGAAGGAATAATACTGATAAATACAGAAGGGATAATGAAATTTATAAAGTTATCATTTGGCAATCATCATAGTAATAATTCATCCCAAAACTTCAGTGGATCCAGTGAACTAGTACATTAAGTTTTGGTTAGACACAGGATATTTACATAGTCTCAAAATACTTCATAAAATACATAATTACAAAAGAAAAACAAAACTTTACATCAGAGAAGCCACACAAGCAAAACTTAATCAATTGTTCAAAGTGAACACAACCAATAATGTGGAAGTGGAAAATCACGTACCATGGGGCAGGTGCAATGGAATGACCTGAGTATCACTTCCGTGATCTTCCCACCAAAAATATAATCATGAGAGAATATCTGACAAATCCAAATTCAGGAATATTTTAGAAAATAAGTAGCCTGACATTTTGAAAAATGTTGAGGTCATAAAATTCAAGGAAAGATTGAAGAACTCCTCCAAATTGAAGGAGGCTAAAAAGACTGTGACTGCTAAATGCAACACATGATCCTGGATTGGATCCTTTTTTTGTAAGGACAGACATGTTTGGAACAATTGATGAATTTTGAATAGAGTCTGTAGATGAGACGGTAGAAATGTATTAGTATTAGTTTCCTGACTTTGTTAGTTGTACAGCTGGTGTGTAGGGGCATGTCCTTGTTTGTAGCAATCACACACTAAAGTCTTTGAGGTTAAAGGAGCATCATGGCCTACTTATAAATGGTGAAGGAAAAAGGTTACTTGTACTTCCCTTGCCAACTTTTCTCTAAGGTTGAAATTATATCAAAAAACTTCTCTAAACTATGGAATAGAGTTGGAGATTGAGCATAGAAGTCAAAAGATATTTATATACGTGCCTAAAGATACTATATATATATGTGTGTGTATGTGTGTGTGTGTGTGTGTGTGTGTGTGTTGGTAGTTGGATGTTATGAATCCTGAAAATTTGAGAGCTAGTGCTTTATTTTTTTAAGATTTTATTTACTTATTCATGAGAGACACACAGAGATTGAGAGAGAGGCAGAGACACAGGCAGAGGGAGAAGCAGGCTCCATGTAGGGAGCCCGATGTGGGACTTGATCCCGGGACTCCAGGATCACGCTCTGGGCCAAAGGCAGGCGCCAAACTGCCGAGCCACCCAGGGATCCCCGAGAGCTAGTGCTTTATAGAATGAAGTAATGAGGAAAAAAATAGGAGGAAGAACCATTTTTATTTTTATTTATTTATTTTTTAAAGATTTTTATTTATTTATTCATGAGAGACACAGAGAGAGGCAGAAACATAGAGGAAGAAGCAGGCTCCCCTGCTGAAGCCTGATGCGAGACTCCATCCCAGGACCCCAGGATCACGCCCTGAGCCAAAGGCAGATGTTCAACCACTGAGCTATCAGGCACCATATTTAAAAGTTGGCAAAGCTTTAGAATTTTCATACCTATACAAAAATTAATATTTCATTCAGCTAGAATTTATTTTTGTGCTTTGGGGAGATGACCTTTATTGGAAAGAAAAGACATTTGTAATTCCTTAGTTACCTATAGCAGAACCATGAATAAAGAGACTGTTTCTTTTATAGCTTTGTGGTTCCAGCTGATTTTAGTATATGTGCTACCAAAGCAAGCACTGTGGTTCCAGCTGAACCTATAGGCTTAAGTATTCCAAACTGAACATTTTCCAAAGTTGAGGTATGTTATTTAACATTATAGATAATGTTGTATGTGTCAGTCAAGAGTCTGCGTTGTAAGGGCAAGAAAACCAAATGAGTTCCAAAAAAGAGTAAGATAGAAAAGGCAATCCCATAGATAGGAAGAATAGGACTCAGGGGACTGGAACCAACAGAAGAATGGAAGGCAAGACCTGTAACCACTTGCTGCCTCTTGCTCTCTCACCAGAGAAAACAAATCTCTCCTCTCTATTCTCTCTGGGTGTCTACACACCAGCCTCTGGAGTTTTCATGTTGTACATCATGGCTACTCAAAATAGCAGCCCCAGTCTTCTCAGCCTATATGACCTGTGGGTCCAGTGCTAGCAGCTAACTGACCTGGACTTTTAGCACCCCAAAGCAAAAGGAATTTGAAGTAGGACAAGGAGCTCAGTTGGACAACCTAGGTCAGATAAGCTTTTTTGATCCAGTTAGCCATGACCAGGAATGGGCTGTTGTGGTATAAGCAAGCCTACCTGAACCATCCCATTTTGCAAGTAGCTGTGAATAAAGAAATATTTTTTTTAAAAAGAGGGTTATGGCAAAGGAAAGACAAAGATATTCTCTAAATATTCTAGATAACATGTTTTCTGATTGATGCACACAGTCGTATATTCCAAGAGATAGTCAAAATTTTAGTTTTCTTAATTTTAGTTTTTAATGGTTGAAATTAAACTACATGAAGTATACCTAAAAATTCTATTATGAAGTCTAGAATGGATTTCAGATGTTTTGAAAGAGTTTTTATTTTTTAACGGAGAAAAGAAAACTTTATATTTAGGGATTTACCCAATATTAAAACAAATTATCTCAATGCAGCTGTAGAAATTTTAATAAAAGTATGCCTCTCCATAGAATGATGACCTTAGGTGAATCAAAGAGGATTTTCCTTATATTTTTGTAAGAATCACTTCTTTGCTCCCTCAGTTTTTCTTTTCTTTTCTTTTCTTTTTTCTTTTCGTTTTTTATTTTATTTTATTTTATTTTATTTTATTTTATTTTATTTAAGAGAGGGAGGGAGGGAGGAGGAGGTAGAGGGAGCAGGAGAGTGAGAACCTTAAGCAGGCTCCATGCCCAGTGTGGAGCCCAACACAGGGCTCAATCTCACAACCCTGAAATCATGACCTGAGTGGAAATTGAGAACCTGATGCTTAGCTGACTGAGCCACCCAAATGCCCCTAGTTTTTCTTATTATAACTCAGTGTTTTGGACTAAAATTACATGATTTTGGTCTGCAGCTTTAAAATTTCAATTCCTGAGAAGCTTCAAGCAGAAAGATTTTTATAGTAGAGCAGGAGACAGGACAGTGGGAGAGGGGATTGGGGATAAAAGGGCATGAAAAAATAAGAGATCAGTGATGATAGAGTACCATAAATGAAGAGTATTCTATATACAGTTGACCCTTGAACAACACAGGTTTGAACTGTGCAGATCCACTTATACATGGATTATTTTCAATACAATATAGTAATGTAAGTGTATTTTCTTCATGATTTTCTTTTTTTAAAGATTGTATTTATTTATTTGAGAGAGAGAGAGCACAAGCAGGAAGAGCAGAGGGAGAGGGAGAGAGATAATCTCTAGCAGGCTCCTTCACTAAGCATGGAGCCAATGTAGGGCTTAATCCTGTGACCCTGAGATCATGACCTGAGCTGAAACCAAGAGTCAGCTGCTTAATTGACTGAGCCACCTCAGCATCCCTGTGATTTTTTAAATAATGCTATCTTTTTTCTAGCTTAGTCTATTGTATGAATACAGTATATAATACATATGACATACAAAATATGTGATAATTGACTATTTATGTTATAGTAAGTTTTCCAGTCAACAGCAGACAATTGGTAGTTAAATTTTTGGAGAATCAAAATTTATATGCGTATTTTTGTCTGTGTGTGGGGGATTGGCACTCCTGGGCCCCCCATTGTTCAAGTGTCAACTATACTCAGTTATATATATATACTCAGTTATATATATATGTGTGTATATATATATATATATATATGTAAGTCCAGTACTGAGGTCCAGTACTATACATATATACACATGTACAAATGTGTATACATGTACACAAGTACAACAAATTATGTATGCACAAAGTCATACATAATCAAATGACACATACAGCTCGAGGTGTGTGGTTTATATGTTTAAAGCCAAGGAGAGTACAGTGAGCAGCGTGATCTTGATGTCTTTCTTAGAGAAAGTACTACACACTCTCCATTACAAGGTATGAGCTGAGTATTAAAAAAAAGTGAAAGATCTAGTTCCAGGTATACTGGAGAGAAGACAGATTGCTAAGAGAAATCACATTAGTATGGATAGGAGTAGTGGTTGCAGAGAATCACTTACCTTATGTCATCTTACAGAAAACTAAAGCTAGAGATAACCTTGAATGTCGTTTGGTATATTAAGTATGAGAATGTCAGAGATTTTCAATATCCCTTATATGCAAAACCTTATGTGAATATGAATTTCCTAGTGAGAAAGTATAAAGCTTTCACAAAACTCACAAAGTAGTTCGTGACCTAGAGGTCATAAAGAATCATTGACTTATTCCAGTCTCCTAAACTGTCAATAACAAAACAAAAACCTGGGCTGTGAGATGCATCTGAACTAAACCTCATTGCTTACCTGCCCTCTGCTAAGTCTCTGCTCTGACTGATGACAGACAGTGACATTTGGGGTCTCCTGGAATTAGTGTCAATTAGTGTCAATACAGATTTAGCCTCTAGCAATGGAAAAGTCTCCTTATTTCCATTTCCTCAGGGCACAGTCACCCATTACAAGGCCATTGGTCCCTTTGGGGAAGGCTGGAAGACAATTTAACAGTGTAAATTTTTGGCAATATACTGGGGTTCTTTCTCAAGGGGAGACCTCCTCTTCATTTAAAGGTTCTGGGTCTGTAAATCAGCTCAAATTTTGGGATAGATTGAGGGACACATGAGTATTTTGATGATTCATGTTAGACTTGTTCACTTGACTTAGAACTATTTTGCTTTCTAGATTAATGTAAGAATTTAGTAGGCTTCCCATCTATTTTACTTTTAGTAACACCAAGATCAACTGGGCAACACCATAGATGTCTGCAATTCAGAGACTTCTGATTGCTGCTTTGGCTCTGCTGCCCATTATGGTGACTGTGCCCACCTTGCCTGTTGAGGACCACCACTTGGCCCCTGCCACTGTGTAATCCAGTTACTCCTATTGCACTTAGCTTTCCTAATTAAGCGGCAGCAGTTACTGTTGTAAGTTCTAGGCTATACAGAAAAGTAATATCAGAACTCTCAAAGATGCCGGGGTCCTCTCAAAAATGTGTTTCTTGCCATTATATTGAAAGGCATGTCCTCTGGATGCTCCCTTGTTGGGTGAGGAGGTCTTAAATGAAAAATCCTCTCTAGCATTCCAGTCTTAGGTCTTCGAGTCTCTTCTTCAAGACGAGTGTAGTTCTGGCATTTCAAGGTCACTTACTAGGGCAACTTTTTGGTCTATGTCTGAGCCAACCAGCCAACCCTTTCTGACTTTCTAAGCTACAATATTAAATGCTTAGTCTTTGCTTAGTAGTCCATATCTGCAAATTCAGCTTGATCCAAGTTTATGTTCCTTCCACCATTACTTCACATGCTTAATAAGATGATTCTAGATTTGGCTTTCAGTGATCTCAACTCTGCATCTACTGGAGAGAAGGGTCTCTTTCAGGGAGGACATAGAAGCTTTCAGGTCATTTATGCAGCAGTGCTGGAGCTGGAAATTTAAATCTCTGAGCTCATCCTTTCTTTCCCCTCACTTTGTCCAGCGACATAAGTAGAAACCAGCCAATTTTATTATATTCATTAGTTTGACAAAATGTTCAGAAATACCAACACGAACCATAAGTATTTGATTAGAAGTATCCAATGCTGATATTTTGTGTACCTATTGCCACATCATGCCATGGACTATAAGTGTTCTTTACTACTGGAAATAGAGCCATTAATGTCTCTAACCAGATTAGAAAGCGAATTCCAGGGATCCCTGGGTGGCGCAGCGGTTTGGCGCCTGCCTTTGGCCCAGGGCGCAATCCTGGAGACCCGGGATCGAATCCCACATCGGGCTCCCGGTGCATGGAGCCTGCTTCTCCCTCTGCCTGTGTCTCTGCCTCTCTCTCTCTCTCTCTCTCTCTGTGACTATCATAAATAAATAAAAAATTAAAAAAAAAAAAAGAAAGCGAATTCCAGAAACCCCAGAACCAATTTAGAAAACTCATCTTTATGATTCTGTTCCTCTAGAACCACTCTTAGTACCAAAATCTGTATCAGCCAGGGTTCTCCAGAGAAACAGAATCAACAGGCTATGGTGGGTGAGGGTAGGGGGTGGGAAGGGAATTGACTTGTTTTAAGGAAAGGTTCATGGGACTGTGGAGACTTGGTGACTCCAAAATGAGATGTTAAGCTGGCAGCCTGAAGACTGGGGAAGTTAGTTTGAGTCCAAAGGCAGTCTGCTGGCAGAAATCCTTTTTACCCTGTGGAGGTCAGTCTTTGTTCTGTTAAGGCTCTTCACTTACTGAATGAAGCTTATCCACAGTATGGAGGATAATCTGCTTCACTCACAGTTAATTTCATCCAAAACACACCTTCATGGAAACATCCAGAATAATTTTCACCAAATACCTGGGTACCATGTCCAGATTAATCATCAGACTCTCCTGACTTCATCAACAAAATGAGGATATTAGATAGTGTAATAAAACGTACGGCCTCTTCTTATTGAAAAAATCTGTATTTTTATAATTCCAGTTCTCATTCCTGCAGTATTTTATTTTTAGCAACAGCAACAGAATCCCATGCTATTCCCGTTGCCCTCTTTAGATGTCAAGGTTTTGCTGTATTTTTATCACAAATCAAGTTCCCTGAAGTTGTCTGGTCTGTTGAAACCATATGGGAAACCACATATTTAATGTTTCTTCTGACTCCCTAAGGCTCTTTGAGACCTCTTGGCATGTATTTCTCCCTAGAAACAGGATGTATGCAATAGGGAAGAAAGTGGCTGTACAACCATCAAACAGCCCAGGGAGGCTTGTTGGAAGGGCTACAGATAGCATGAAAAATGGATCATCATCCTCTCTTCTAGCCTGTTTTCTGCTCAGCCCTGATCTCTCTCTGGCCTCCTATTCCTTCCAATAGCCTCGCACTATCCCAACTTCCTGCCTGAAATTTTCCACCTTTTAGCATCCTCTCCCTTGAGACACTTACATAACTGTTTACTTTGGCAACTTATTCCATTATTTCCTCTCTAGACAAGATGCTTTTCTTAATCCCCTTTACTTCCTAGGGCTCCTGAACTCATCATTTGGACTCCTATTGCCTTTTAAAGTAATTTATGGCAATCTTTTAAAATAGAATTTGGCATTTTTCTACCTTCTTAGCTACTTTTCTTGTGAGAATTCATACCAAAAAAAAAAAAAAAAAAGCCATTTGTCCTCAGGAAACTTACTTTTCTCTGTAGCTGAAGTTTACTAACCTGAAAATGAACATGTTAGACTTTATGACCATTAAGTTGCCTTCTTAGCTCCAAAGCTATTTGTTTGTGTTGGTAAAATAATGTTGAGGTTTCACAATGGCAGAAACATTCAACACACACGAAATTTGGTAAATGCCTTCTCTGTCACTCTTTCATAGTTGGGTATGTGTCTTGCTTTTTGTTTTTGTTTTTTAAAGATTTTATTTATTCACAAGAGACACAGAGAGAGGCAAGGACATAGGCAGAGGGAGAAGCAGGCTCCCCACCGGGGAGCCAGATTAGGGACTCAATCCCAGGACCCTGGGATCACAAACTGAGTTGAAGGCAGACGCTTTACCACTGAGCTACCCAGGCATCCTGTATGTGTCTTGTTGTTAATGTAAAATCATCCAATGTTATCAGATTTAGGCGTTTCTTTATTTCTTAAGATTTTTTTTTATTTGAGAGAAAGAGAGCATAAGTGGAGGGGAGGGGTGGAGGGAGAAGCAGACTCCTCTGAGCAGGGAGCCAAATGCAGGCTCAATCTCAGGACCCTGGGATCAAGACCTGAACAGAAGGCAGATGCTTAACCGACTGAACCACCCAGGTGCCCCGACTCAAGCGTTTCTTATTTTACCTAGTGGCATAGTTCCTTTGTCACTTATGTGGGAGTTTTGTTATTCCTTCTTCACATTCTGGGCTACATTTTCTTGTTTCTGTACTGTTTGTAGTTTTACAGTGTCTTTTTACCTTATACAACCAGGTGCCAGTGAAAACATTCTTTCTGCAAGATCCCAAAGGCCACTAAATGATATGTGAGACCCCATGAGCACTGTAATTTATTACTCCTGCATTCTGACCAGTGGTCTTTGAAGGCGGTGTCAATACCAAAGTGATTGCAAATCATCATTGGGGTGCAGAAAAAAATTCATATCTAATTATGACATATTCATGATATAGTTATTATTTAATCTCATCCTTTAAAATTATCTTCATATGCTTCAGAATGCATACATTAATGTAATAGTAAATATATAGAGAATATCTATAGCTATATCTATATTGAGTATGCTTGCTCAAAAGTTTCTTCTTTGGGATGTGTGATTTTTTTTTTAAGATTTTATTTATTTATTCATGAGAGACATAGAGAGAGAGGCAGACATAGGCAGAGGGAGAGGCAGGCTCTTGAGCCAAAGGCAGACGACGCTCAACCACTGAACCACCCAGGCAACCCATGATGTGTGATTAAAGAGTTTGGAGGCCATTTTCTTAGAAAATTCTTTTTTTTTTTTCTTAGAAAATTCTTAATCTCATAGTAATATATAAATGTAATATAATCTGATATTAATATAAAATCTAATGACTCTTAGGCTTTGTAAACTCATTATTGACTATTACCCTTATTAATTTGCTCCTTTATATGTAAAATCATTTGGGTCTTGTATTAGTTAGAGTTCCTTGGTTGTGAGCAACAGAAACTAACTTTGACCAACTCAGGCAAGGATACTGAAAACAATACTGATAGGCTTACAGAGTCAAGGGAGAAAGAAGTTGGGCCATCTGACCTCCTAAGAATAGAGCTATGGGAGCCCTGGTCCTCAGGAGCAGCATCATCTGGACTCATCCTTAGGGCCCTGCCATCGGATGACTTAGCTCTAGTTAACTCCTCTCCAAGTGTGCACTCCACTCAAGATTCACATTTCCAAGAAAAGGAATCTGAATGGACTACCTTTGGTCACATATCACATCCTAAAAAAACGTTTTTTCCAGTATCCTTCCATGTATATTTATTTCCTGTGGAGGGTGGCAAGAAGGTCCTTTCTAACCATCCATGTTTATAAATTCAGACACTGGGACATGACTACTTGCTAAGAAATGCCAACTTTAGTGACATAATCTTTTCTTCATATTCAAAAAGAGAATAAAAATATCACATGATTACTCGAAAAGGTCATTTCCATGCCTGGAACAAAAGTTTTGATTTTTTTTTTTTTATTACTTGGTTGGGTTTTTTCCTTTCCCTTTACATTTCAGTTAAATGACATTTGAATTATTATTATTATTATGATTTTTTGACATTTGAATTCTTAAACTATCTTTATGAAATTGAAATAAAAATGTTCGGTAAAGATCAAGTATAATGTAAATTTAAATAAGTAAATAGAGCCCTTAAAATAAATCTTAGTAAATTTAGAATCAATTTTAAATTGAATTAACTTTATCTTTTAAAAAAAATCTGTTTATTTATTCCAGAGAGAAAGAGAATGAGAGAGAGCACAAGCAGGGAGAGGGATAGAGGGAGAAGGAGAAGCAGACTCCCCACTGAGCAGGGAGCCAATGCAGGGCTCAGTCTCAAGATCCTGAGTTCATGACCCAAGCCAACGACAGATGCTTAACTGACTAAGACACCTATGTGCACCAAATTAATTGATTTTAAAATCCATTTGTGGGGCACCTGGGTGGCTCAGTTGGTTAAGTGTCTGACTTTGGCTCACGTTGTGATCTCAGAGTCCCTGGTTCCATGTCAGGCTCCACACTTAGTAGGGAGTCTGCTTGTCCCGCTCCCTCTGCCCCTCCCCACACTCATACTCTGTCCCTCAAATAAATAAATAAAATCTTAAAAATTTTAAAGATCCATTTGCTTTTCCCACTTATGTAAATAAATTACAATAGTCTGATACTATCACAAAATCCAAGCTTTATCACTTCTACTTTTAATTCATAGAAAAAGACAATATGAAATGTTTAGATTTGAATTTAATTTTTCTGGGGTGCCTCAGTGGCTCGGTTGGTTAAGGCATCAGCCTTCAGCTCAGGTCATGATCCCAGGGTCCTGGAATTGAGCCCTGCATCGGGCTCCTTGCTCAATAGTGAGCCTGCTTCTCCCTCTTCCCTGTCTGCAGCAACTCCTGCTTATGTTCTCTCTCTCTCTCTCTCTGTCAAATAAATAAAGAAAATCTTTAAAAATAATAAATAAATAAACAAATAATTTAATTTTTCTGAAGGTTAAAATCCCTGCAGTAGCAGTGGAGGTAGAGGGTATATTATTCTGGAGAAATATGCCATTGAGTGATAATTCTCTTTCTTCAGATAGTTAGAAAATGTACAAGGGAGAATCTTCAAGCACAGATTAGATAATCTCCTTCGAATTTGAAAAATTATTTAGTGAGGATATTTTTTCTGTCAAATAACTTTTTTGAAGACCCAATTTGAAGGCCTTAGATGAAGATTCTGTTTAGGACAGGATTTATGCATCATTGGAATAGATTAGTTAATTGTGAGATGCAATTAATGTGGAACTGAAATGTACTGCCTATCCCTCTGCCCAAGTATATTCCTCCAATATTTAAGCATATTTCCACCACCAAAATACCCTTTTGGCTGGAAATGGCCTTTAAGTGTTAGGATAAATGTCAAATGGCAACTTGGAAGAATCAAATGTATTCTGATTGAAATCTTAATTAGTGTCTTTGTCCTACTTGGCTTATAAGATAGATAGCCAGAGCCTAAAATAAATGTGACACCTAGCAGGTACTTTTCAAAACAGGGAAATCAGGGGGCACCTGGGTGGCTCAGTCAATTAAGTGTCTGACTCTCAGTCTCAGCTCAGTTCATGATCTCAGGGTCATGAGATTGAGCCCTGTGTTGGGTCTGCACTCAGCATGGAGTCTACTTGAGATTCTCTCCATCTTCCCCTCCCACTGCTTGCTCTCTCTTTCAAATAAATAACTAAAGTCTTCAAAACAGGGAAATGAGAGAGTAGAAGCCTATGGTTTTCATGTAACCCATCAAATTCAGAGCAGGTTAGGAGAAGAGCACTGGACAGCCAGAGGCCACCAGACCTGCCTGCATGGAGAACAGGACTGTTAAATGTGAGGAGAGACTTTATTCCTATTTTTCTTAAGGATCAGTTATAATTATATCTAACCAGGTGTAATTAGTGGGATGACATGATTGAAATATTTGGTTATAACTCTTCATTGTAGTCTGTCCTGCAGTCTCTCTAAAGAAAAAGAACTGAACCTATTCATAGTGTTGGATTAAATAGATACCATTAATTTGAAACTTGTAGACAGGTATGATTTGTCCGAAGGTGATCATGTAATGGAAAATCATTTTATCCACATTCACAAGTAACCTACTATGTACATACCACTGTAGAAAAATTCTCAAATTCACCAGAACTTGGTAGTGGGCAGAGAAAGGAGGAAGTAGAGGAGGAAGCATATCATTCAAATAACAATGACAGGGGCACCTGGATGGCTCAGTCGTTGAGTGTATACCTTTGGCTCAGGTTGTGATCCCGGGTCCAGGGATCAAGTCCTGCATCAGACTCCCCACAGGGAGCCTAACTTCTCCCTCTGCCTGTGTCTCTGCCTCTCTCTCTGTGTCTCATGAATAAATAAATAAAATCTTAAAAAAAAAAAAACAAATAACAATTACATGCCAAAGTATGTTTTAACTGTCTCCAAAGACAGTTAAAAATGTAGAAGGTCAAAAAATAGAAGTCAGTGTGATCAGGAGCAGATTAACTGTCAGCATAGGTGAATAAAACTTGAAATGGGTCTTTAAGGATGAAGATATTTGGATACGAGAAACAGAAAGAGGACCATTCTATATTTTGGCTATGACAAAATCCTGGCTTAGATATTTTAATGTGAAGTTCAAGTCCTATGGCAGCTTTCAAGGAACAGAATTTTAATATTAGTTCGTAAGCAAATTTACTACAAGTGGAATCTCTGTGAGCAATTAATGCAGGAATGAAGTGTTCTGTCTTTCTTCCAGGTGTGTCTGCACAGCTCACCAGCACTCGGTACCGTCGGAATACATCTGTAGGAACACCATTTTGGATGGCTCCTGAGGTCAGATAGTTTTGGGAGGAGGGACAAGTGTAATATTTGAACCTTCCCAACCTTCCTTTTCATGTATATCCTATCTCCATGTGTGCTTTGGAATGTAGCAGAAGAAAATGTCAGTTGTGTTGTTTTTATGCGAGATTTTTGCATGGGTTAGAAAGAACGTGGAAGGTGCTTAATAAATGAGCGGTGAATGATGATGTGAATAAATGAAGGATTGAACAAATGAATCAGATGAAGTAAAGAGAAATTGCTTGCATTCTTGATTTTCTATTAAATTTACTTTTAACTGCTTAGTATGTCTATATTATTGATTTTAGATTCTGGTTTTACATGATAACAGAAATATTATGAAAATCCCTAGCCTTTGTTTAAGATCATATTTTTGCTTATTAACCTGTATAACAGGTTCCTCCACTAAGTCAGTCTGCTTGTGGACAATGCTCAGCTTTAGTAGACTCTTTTCAAACCATTACCTTTGGGAAGTTGTGGATAAACTGCCAAAAGTGCTGAGGGAAAAAGTTTTCTAGAGTCCCATCTTCTCTCCACAGCCACTGTTAATGCTTTAATCTTTTTAATTATGTTTATCAGTAAAGAACACTTATGTTTTGAAAGCTCTTTCTTCAACCTCTGGGAAAAGTTCTGCTATTTATTTACCATTTTCTAAGGAGTGAAGGGAGGAGAAGTGGTTCAAATACTACATTAATATTGCAAAATCTTAGAATTAAATGTGTTTGAGCATTAAACCCTTGTGTGCTGTTTCTATTTTAATACTAATTCAATTATTACTTGCAAAAAAAGTAAAATATAAATGGAATATAAAACATGGAGAAAGGATACATTATCTTAAGAACCTTTTAAAAAATCCAGTGTATTCAAAAAATTTTAAAGGGTGTACATCTTGGAATAAAAATAGGAAGTGTAGTCAGTCATATAAACAGAAATAAAATTGAATGAGAGAACCTCAAAGCGAGAGCTTCTTCAGTTTGTTCTGATATATTACTAGTGTTTTAAAAGCTTATGAAAACATTTAAAAAATGAGAGATTAATAAAATATAGGGATAATATTAAAGTGTGGCTTATTTATGTATATTAACAATGTACATAATAAATACTATAATATGTAATAACTACTATTTGATTAATATTAAATATTTAATAGTCTAGCTTTATATTTTCCATGTTACAGTAACAAAGCCATTGTTATATGTTTAAGTTTACTTTTAGTAAAAAAGCAATTTTGATTAATGGACCTTAGAACCACTCTATAAATAAAAGATTTTGATCTATCTAAAATTTAATTACTAGAGTATTAAATGAGTTAATAATTAAAATCGACACTCTTTAATATGCAATTACCAGACTGTCATTTTACTGGTAAGTCATTATCTATTGTTAGTAAGCCTCCTATAGCACAAACAGGATTTGAAAGTGCTTTTCTGCTTAACAAGCCAATGGATGTTACATAAAAAAGATAGGTTCAGTGTGGTCTTTTCAAGCTGTCATGTCAATATGTTTATGTTCGATTTTGTGCATATTATACTCATTTCTGCAATAAACATATTCCAACTTATGCATGATTGGCAATATTTCAATAAATTTCCATTTATCTACAATTGTTGAGGTGTACGTATTTTGAATAACCAGCTCTCTAGCTCATGAAGGCATAGCATATATATCAGCTCTATGTTATTAATGACAAATCTCTTAGAATTAGAAAGCAGCAAGGTAAATAAAATTTAATATATTCTCCATAATTAATGGCTTAGAATTATTTTAGTGTTTTTAGGGCCTCAGAGGCAAGATCATTTAATTATGAGTTGAAAAGTGAAATTCTTGATTTGACATTTTAAAATTAAATTCTAGTTCAAACGTAGCATTTGTAGCATTAGTTGGTTACATAAAGCCATCCTTCCCAAGCTGGAGTCTGTCAGGATAAAAAGGGTAAGGGAAGTAGTGACAATAGTGACCATATAATTTACAAGCCATGACACTTTGCAGAGAAAATGGGGATGGTATTTTTTTTGGAAGATTTTATTTATTTATTCATGAGAGACACAGAGAGAGGCAGAGACATAGGCAGAGGGAGAAGTAGGCTCCCTGTGGGAAGCCCAATGCAGGATTCTATCCCAGGACCAAACGACCTGAGCCAAAGGCAGATAGATGCTCAATCACTGAGCCACCCAGGTGCCCAAGGGGATGGTATTTATAATAACTCTAGGAAAGCATAAACCAAGGATATCTTAGGCAAATTGGGACATAAATTCACCCAAGCTTTTGGCAAGATATTCCCAGACCACATGTATGAAGCCATCAGATAATGAAAAAATTGGTGAGGCAAAATACATTTTTATACTAAGGAAGACAAAGATACACAACAGGACATTCATATGAATGTCTTTTTTCATTTTTAACAGCTTCTTTGAGATAAAATTCACATATCATAGAATGAACTCATTTGACATGTGCAATTTAATGATTTTTAGGTGTATGTTTATAGGGTTGTACAGCTATCACCACAGCCTAATCTGAGAGCATTTTCTTACCCCCTAAAAGAAACCCCTTAACAGTCACTCCTCATCTCCTTCCAAGTTCTCCTATACTGGGTAACCACTAATTTGCTTTTTGTCAATAGAATTGCCTATTCTGGACATTTCATGCAAATGGAATCATACCATTTGTGTCTGGCTTCTTTCTCTTAGAGGTGTTTATGCATGTTGTAACATGTATTAATAGCCCATTCTTTTTGATGACTGAATAGAATTCTGTTATATGTATACACAGTATTTTGTTTATCCCCTGCCAGTTGATGGACATTTGCGTTGTTTTCACTTGGGGCTATTATGACTAAAATGGAATATTTGTCACATGAATTTTTGATATAAAACTTAGGACTTTTATGCTTGCTTTTGCTACAATGCTTGCTAAACTCAAAAACTTCACCTTTTTTTTTTTCTTCATTTTCTACTAGGTGATTGCATGTGAACAGCAATTGGATACCACTTATGATGCCAGGTGTGACACATGGTCCCTGGGGATCACAGCCATCGAGCTAGGGGATGGAGATCCTCCACTGGCCGACCTGCATCCCATGAGAGCACTTTTCAAAATACCAAGGTCAGAGGACTAACATGGGGTACAGTATCTGTAGCCCATCTTACTTACTCCAGCCAGTGAGTGCTCATTAGGGAAATATTCAATATATTTCAGCAAGTTGAGAGCACAGTGGCCTGGAATATCATTCTGCCTCTTCTGAGACAATGTGTTTATTCAGTGGCTTCGTTTCCCTGGTCCAAGTAAAAGCTTTCTCTTGATCCTCAGAAGTCTTCCTTTGGCAAGGATTTGATCTCAGAAGGCAGTAGTTCTCCCACTCTTCCTCCATTCCCCAATTTTTTTTAAAGATTTTATTTATTTATTCATGACAGAGAGAGAGAGAGGAAAGACACAGGCAGAGGGAGAAGCAGGCTCCCTGCTGATGCTGAGCCTGATGTGGGACTCGATCCCTGGTCTCCAGGATCACACCCTGGGCTGAAGGCAGGCGCTAAACCCCTGGGCCACCCGGGCTGCCCCTATTCCCAAATTTTTTAGGAAGGCTGTAGGCCACAGTTGGTGCAATAGTGATTGGCTTTGTTTCACTCTATCAATCCAATAATTTTATACTACTTGCTAAGACTTTGGAAGTTTCAAATGATATTATTAATAAAATTATATACAAAATTTGCTGATAAAATAGTAATGACTTTAAATATGTTAATATTTGAACACATTAATATAAAACAGTAAACTTAGAATAATCTCTTTGAAGCCATGAAAGCACTTTCCTATCTATGTAGACTCCTCCCCTTCAGTGTGTATATTAACACTCTTTCCCTTCTTTATCCTATTACTAATTAAAGACTATTTTTATGTATTTTTGGGGTAGTTCCTAGATGTTTCAGGAAACTGATGTGAAAAGACTGCCTATTGTTATTATATATGTGTTATCTTTTAAGGACTGTGTTAAAGGATTGTACCTGGTACTATAATCCCAATGGAATGCATACCCAAGGCCTATGGTGACAGGGGTCCAGGGCAGTGGTAGGGTGGTATGTTATATAGTTTTATGAAACAAATTGCGTCATCCTAGTGCCTATAGCACATGGAATCATATATATAAACCCCTTGGGAATAGTTCTCCTCCTAAAGAAGTAATGCCAATATGTTATATTCATGTCTAAATGGGTCCTTTAGGAATATTTGGCATGTATTTAAATTAGTATAAGACCAAAGAATTTGAATGTATTTTTAATTTTATCTTTGAACTTCCTGTCTGATATATATGTTCTGAATTATAGTGTCTTACCATCCTTTACATAACAATTTCAACATAAATCTCAGGCCTAGCTGTTTGTAAAATATACTGTTTATTTGGTAAGTGGGGAAACAAGATTACAAAAAAAACAAAACCTGCCATATACCAGGTCTAAGATATTTCATTAAATTTAAAGAAAAAAAAATCTGTTTCCTAACTCCCACTGTCATTCCATCTGTAAGATGAAGCCCTATAACTTCTTGAGCCATTTTAATTATGGTTTAAGCTGCCATAAGTAGTTGGACGTGGTTATTCTTGGTGATGACACCAGATGGAGGAAGGAGGACACTGCTGCTGTTTATTGTACCTGTGAGCCAGGTGCTTCTGTAATATAGGTGAGGTTTGGTGGGGTGAGGCCTGCAGCGATGACCAAGAAAGAATTCTTGAGATGTTTGGTGCAAAATGGTGGTTTTACTAAAGCCTGGGGACAGGTCCTGTGGGTAGAAAGAGCTGCTGTCCTGGACTTGTGAGGGGTGGCTGATTATATACTTGGGAGTTGGGGGAGGTAAGGAAAAGAGAGGTTTCAAAAGGATTTTCATATGCCAAAGAGGACTCACAGGATATTGGAGGCCTTGCCATTGTCAAGGCAAGGTTATTTTTCCCTCTAGTAACGCATGAACATGAAGGCAGTTGGGAGGTCCCAGGAGGAATGTCACACTTAATCCACCTCAGAATTGGGAAGCCGGGAGGTTTGCAGGGTGTCAGCTTGTGCTTTGTCCTCAGCAGTTTTCTGTTCCCTCATCACTCTTAACTTACTTCTTCTTACTTCTGCCACCAGTATGTCTCTAACATGAAGGTCTTAGAACACTAACTGTAGAAATAATTAGAAAAAAACGGGATCTGAAAACATACCTAATCCGAATGTTTTAAAATCATCAAAACTTTGTTATACCCAAAGCAAGCCAGTAAATCTCCAAGAAAGGAAATTTTTAGGAGGGCAAGAAACAAAAACAAGACTACTGGGAAAGAGAATTCCTTCTTTTAATGTGCAAATCAGCAATCTTCAAATAGTCCTAAGAATTGTACAATGAGCTCGAGGCGTGATCCAGGGAAGATGAGTGGCTGCACTTTTCTTTAATGAGCCTATACAAACTGTACACTAATTTCATTAGAAGCTATTTAAGGAGTAATGCAGAACTGAAGACAAAGTGTTTCCATTCCACTAATGAAAACAAAGAGCTGTTAAGGATTAGTGTAAAGCCATACTTCAGCAAATTCAGCTATCATGGTTGATCAATGCTGCTTGATTACAGAGTTAGATCAACCTCATTTCCAAGTGATGTGCCTTCCTATTCATGAACATGCCAAAAAAGAAAAAGTCTTCTTTGGCCTAGAAATAAAGGGAACTGGTAACAAAATCTTTTAAGTGGCATTCAGAGCTTTATAGCTAATCATATTTTCCAGTTCCTTACTTTTGTAACTTTGTTTCCAGCAACAACAGAACAACTCCAAAAGGCATTCTACTATGCCCCTGTCTGCTACAGTTTCCCTCGTATTCGGAATGACACACCTTTCAGGTCACCTCTGTGTACTCTGGATATTCCTCATGAGGCTTCTCCAGTACTCAAAGTAAAAAACAAACAAACAAAAAATAATTCCCCAGTATTTGCTGTTTTTGCTTTGCCAAGTATTGATATTTGCCTCTAGGGCACTCAGGTAAAAGCAAAAAGATTCGTTAAAAGAAAAAAATGATCAGTTAGAAAAATTGGGTTGTATATGAAGTGCTTTCAGAGAAACAAGGAAGCTGTCATTTTATATGAAGAATGATTAATAACTAATTATCTGTCTTTGAATTGGAAAATTGTGGTCATGCTTGATAATGCCTAGCAGAACCTGATTGCAGTGATGCACCAGTCTGTCCTGCTCTGATTTTGCACTGACTGACCAATGTGCACAATCCAACCTTGATGCTTATTTTTCTAGGAATCCACCCCCCAAACTAAGGCAGCCTGAGATCTGGTCAGCAGAATTCAATGACTTCATTAGCAAGTGAGTAACAACGGAGTGTTTTTTTTTTTTTTTTTTTTTTCAACGGAGTGTTTTTTAAAAACAAAGGGATACCATCCTGCTAGAACTTTGAAATGTGCCTTTTACAACCTTTCCTCTAAGCTTCTGAATCTCCTCCTCATTTCTTATCTGTTGAACAGCCCCAGAGGGTTTCCATTATTGTCTTGAAAACCAGCATTTGTACTGTCCTCTGAATGTTCAGTGAATCCATTATTCCTCAAATAATGATTTTAGGGTCATGTTCATTCGCCTAAAGATAGTTATTCTTCTGAGGTTTCTTCCTTGTCCATGAACACATCCTTCCGTCTACTTGCCTTTTGCAAGCTGTGGCCTCTGCATGTCCCCCTCCTCACCTACCATCTATTCAATCAGTATTTTTAACCCTTCATTTATCTGCATCACTTGTTCCCATCAAAGGAATTTTCATTGCAATTGGTGAATCTGATAATTGTATCAATAAAATCCTTATGTATTTGAAATGCAGTGAACATTTTCTTTTAAAGATTTTATTTATTTGAGAGAGAGTAAGAGAGAGATCACAAGCAGGGATTAAGAGTAGAGGGAGAGGGCAGCCCCGGTGGTGCAGTGGTTTAGTGCCACCTGCAGCCCGGGGTGTGATCCTGGAGACCCGGGATCGAGTCCCACATCGGGCTCCCTGCATGGAGCCTGCTTCTCCCTCTGCCTGTGTCTCTGCCTCTCTCTCTCTGTGTGTGTCTCTCATGAATAAATAAATAAAATCTTTAAAAAAAAAAAAAAAAAGAGTAGAGGGAGAAGCAGATTTCCTGCTGAGCAGGGAGCTGATGCGGGACTTGATCCCAGAACTCTGGGATCATGACCTGAGCCAAAGTGCCCTGTGGTGAACATTTTTAATTTGACAAATATTTAGCATAAGTGTAGTGCCTCTGGACAATCGGCTGGAAGATATGAGTCAACAGTTTTTAAATATCTGTTCCATGAACTTGTTTTCAAAATCTTTTTATGTCATCATAAATGATGATGATGATGATGATGACGACAACGACAATGACGATGCTAATGCGGAGGATGACCCCAGGTTATAAATAGGAGGCAGGGGACATTAAGCTTACATATATAAGGGGTGTCTAGATGGCTCTGTCTGTTAAGCATCTGCCTTCAGCTCAGGTCAGGACCCCAGAGGATCCTCCCCGCCCCCCAGGCTTCCTGCTCAGTGGGGAGTCGGCTCCTCTGCTCTTCCCTCTCCTTTTGCCCCTTACTTCCTTATGCTCTCTCTTTCTCTCACTTGCTCTCTCTCTCAAATAACTCAAATAAATAAATAAAATCTTAAAAAAAATCACAAGTGTCAGATACCACTCAAAATGTAGAAAGGGCAAAGAAAGTGAAGGAACTAGTTATAGATGTACTACAATCATTGGGTGTTGTTTTTTATAAGATTTTATTTATTCATGAGAGACACACAGAGAGAGAAAGGCAGAGACATAGGCAGAGGAAGAAATAGGCTCCATATAGGGTGCCCGATGTGGGACTCGATCCTGGGACTCCAGGGGTGTGAAAACCCAAGGATTGAGAGTCCACTTTGCTCCCCGGATTTCGCATAAGCATATATTACTGAGTATCTACTGTGTGCACTACAGAGTGTTTGATAAAGTGCAGTCAGATTTCATATGTCTTGGGAGAACCCCTGGTAACTTTGAAGGTCTCCCCACAATTCGTAATTCCCCCCCACGTCTGCGGTCCCTCCACACAGATCCTCAGTGGAACGTGGTGACGTTGACATGTGTCACACCATTTTACCTCCGAGAAACATTTCCTGATTTTCTCCAGGCAGCTGGTTAGTATCCTGTCCTGTGTGCTATCACTGGATTCTGTTCCTCTTCCATTAGTAACCCTGCCACTTTTGCTTAGCTGCCTGTTTAGATGTCTCTCTTCCCAGCTAGACAGTGAATAACTGCAGGGCGCTGAATGTGCCTCACTTGTCACTGTAATGCCAGTGTCCGGCAGAGTGCCTGGTACATACCAGCTATTTGATACAGTTTTACTTGGATCAAATAATTTCATATGTGACTATAATCAATCGATCGAACGAGTGCTGCAGATGTCAGAAGTGCATGCATTCTGTTAAGCTAAATGGACGCTAAGAGCACTTATTCTTATTTTCAGATACTGTCATCCTTATTCCTTAACATATTTTACCATCCCTGGGAAATATGTTACTGGTTAAGCCCAGGAAAAGAAATTGCCAAATTATCATCCCCAGGGAGAGCAACAGTATAGATTAGAAATGCCAATGCCCTAGTCAAGCCATGGGTTTCTTCTTCCTCTCTTTTTTTTTTTCTTTTTCTATGTCCCCAAGTGCCAGCTGAGCTCTGACCAGTTGTCTCACAACCATAACTCCTCTGAATCTCAGGGTTGGAACAATACTAGAAATTGATACAGCCCAAACCATACCCAGAGTGTAAATCCTTCTGGAACATGGGTGCTGAGTGGTCATCCCATCAGGATATCCTCATCCCTAATAAAGGTGATCATCCCCAGTGCAACCCATTCTAACTCTGATAAGCCTCAGTATTGAAAAGTTCTTCCTTATACTGACCTGAAATCTGTTTCTCTCTTAATTCCACGAATTGATCCTGGGTTCTTTGTCTCTTGTAACCACAGAAAGCTAGTCTAATCCCTCTTCCAAATATTTGAAGACCTCTGTTGTGGCTGATTAAATGTCCTCTTTGTTCAAATGTCCCTCCCATGTTGCTGTTTCAGGTGTTCTCACTAGCTTTATCCTTTCTCATGCAATGATCTCATTGAGCCTACTGATAGGTGTGGCATGCTTTAGTACCTGTGAGATATATATGTGTATATATATATATATATATATATAGAGAGAGAGAGAGAGAGAGAGAGAGAATGACAAAAAATATCCCCTGATGTGAAGTTTCAACATCCCCAGAACATTATTAGCCTCCTCAGATAGCTTAGCAGTTTTATCACGTAGAAAGAAATAGATCAATTGAGAAGCCTTTAAAAGTATTAGGGGAGGGAAACAGAAAAGTTTGTTTTAATTTTAGATAAGCTTTCAAACTGTAATGACTTCAATGCCTCATTCTTTAGCTACTGACTTGTAAAGGAGACTTTGCAGGGGAGGCCTCATTTAATTACCACTAGGCCAAAATGCTTGCTGGAGCCCTAGGGAGTGGAGTTGAGTCAGAAACTGGTAACTCTGCAGTAGCATTGCTCACAGATGTGTACTCTTTCACAAACATGCATTTCATCATATTGCAGTGTAACGTTTTTTGAGATATGCTGCTCAGGATGAGCATTTGTGAGGAGCATTGCTTTCTTGTGTTATAGTAGTTTTTAGGAATATGAATAATAATGTCAAAACTCGAACTTATCTAGTAATTACATGTTCTTTCTTTCTTCCTTTTTTCTTTTTTCTTTTTTTTTTTTTGGCCAGTGCAGGTGCTTGACTAAAGATTATGAAAAGCGTCCAACGGTGTCCGATCTTTTACAGCATAAATTCATTACTCAAATCGAGGGCAAAGATGTGATGTTGCAAAAACAACTAATGGAATTCATTGACATTCATCAAGGCATGGGAGGCACAGAAAAGGCCAGGTAATCCAATAACATCTTCACTCACGAAGTCCAAACATCGTCTAACAACGCTGAACTATTTTATAATGCAATTGTTGTGAAGGCGAGAAAAGACCTCATTTGAATTAGTTCCTTGTGGTTCAGAGATAAGGGGATACTTGCATGTAAACTGAATTCACAGTTGAGTTGCATCCCAGTATTGGTAACATTGCTCACAGCATTTCTAAAGAACTTCACCAGAAGAAAGAATGTAAACTTTAGTAGATGGTTAGTATTGGCATATATTTTCTTGTGTTTTCTGCTCTTCTGTAAAGTTAAGGTATCTTAGATTTGAGATTTAAAAAGGAACATAAACTTTGAAAGACTTTCTGATAAGTATTATCTCTTGGTATCATTTTTTCTGGCTTAGCTGCATTCAAAAATCATTTTAAATATCATTATCCTACTTCCTATTTGGATATCTAATAATCTGTTATATATAGTTTATACAATATTGAATGTGCCTTTTACTTATTATAAATAGTATATATGTTTATTTCAAGGAGTTTAGAAGATAGAGAAGTATATAACAAAATCAATCAAGTATTACATTTTAATCTATAACCTTTTAGTATCTTATAAATCAATACACATTTTTTAAAAATTGGAATTTACTTATATGTGTTCTGGAGCCTGGTTTTGTTTTTTTCTTTGTAATCCCCATCACCTATTTCATCCATCCCCCTATACTCTCTCCCCTCTGGTGACTACCAGTTTGTTCTCTGTGTTTATGAGTCTGTTTTGGGGTTTTTGTTTGTTGGTTTATTTGTTTTGTTTTTTAGATTCCACATATAAGTAAAATGATATGGTATTTGTCTCTTTTGAGTTTATTTTACTTAGCATAATACCCTCTAGGTCCATCCATGTTATTCAAATGGCAAGATCTCATTCTTTTTATAGCTGAGTAATATTCCATTTATGTGTGTGTGTGTGTGTGTGTGTGTGTGTGTGTACCGTATCTTCTTTATCTGTTCACCTTTCCACAGACACTTGGGTTGTTTCCATATATTGACTATCGTAAATAATGCCACAGTGAACACAGGGGTGCATATATCTTTTAAATTAGTGTTTGCATTTTCTTTTTTTTAAGATTTTATTTATTCATGAGAGAGAGAGAGAGAGAGAGAGAGGCAGAGACACAGGCAGAAGGAGAAGCAGGCTCCATGCAGGGAGCGTGATGTGGGACTTGATTCCGGGTTTCCAGGATCACACCCTGGGCCGAAGGCAGGCGCTAAACTGCTGAGCCACCCAGGGATCCCCAGCGTTTTCATTTTCTTTGGGTAAATACCTAGTAGTGGAATTACTGGATTGTATGGTATTGCTATATTTAATATTTTGAAGAACCTCCATACATTTTGCACAGTGGCTACACCAGTTAATATTCCCATCAACAGTGTGTGAGGGTTCCTTTTCTCCATATCTTCAGCAACACTTGTTTCTTGTCTCTTTGATTGTAGCCATTCTTCTGCGTGTGAGATGGTATTTATTATGGTTTTGATTTGTATTTCCTTTTTTCTACATCCTCACCAACACTTTAATTTCTTGTCTTTTTGATTCTAGCCATTCGAACAGGTACGAGGTGATATTTGTTGTGGTTTTGATTTTAATTTTGCTGATGATTGGAGATCTTGAGCATCTTTTCATGTATCTGTTGGCCATCTGAATATCTTTGGAAAAATGTCTATTCAAGTCTTATTCCTATTTTATTTTATTTATTCATGAGAGACACACAGAGAGGCAGAGACATAAGCAGAGGGAGAAGCAGACTTCCTGCAGGGAGCCTGATGCGGGACTCCATCCCAGGACCCCAGGATCACGACCTGAGCCAAAGACAGATATTCAACCACTGAGACACCCAGGCGTCTCTTCTTCCCATTTTTAATCAGGAAGAAAGAAAACAACATGTAATTACTAGATAAGTTCGAGTTTTGACATTATTATCCATATTCCTAATTTATTTGTTAGTATTGGATTGTATAAGTTCTTTTTATATTTTGGGTATTAAAACCTTTATTGGATATATCATTTGCATATATCTTTTCCCATTCAGTAGGTTGCTTTTTTCATTTTGTTGATGGTTTCCTCTGTTGTGCAAAAGCTTTATATTTTGATGCAGTCCTGATAGTTTATTTCTGCTTTTGTTTTCCTTGCCTGAGGAAATGTATCCATAAATATGTTGCTAAGGCCAATGTCCAAGAGACTACTGCCTATGTTATCTTTTAGTTTTATGGTTTCAGGTCTCACATTTAGGTCTTTAATCTATCTCGAGCTTATTTCTGTGTATGGTATAAGAAAATGATCTAGTTTCATTCTTTTACATGTAGCTGTCCAGCCTTCCCAACACCAGTGAAGAAACTGTCTTTACCCCATTGTATATTCTTGCCTCCTTTTTATAGGTTAAGTGACTGTATGAAGTGAGTTTATTTGGACTCGCTATCCTCTTCCATTGATTGATTGTTGGAACCTGCTTTTTTTCACTAAATAGTGAATATTCATGTCATTAAATCTATGTCATTCATATTCTATGACAGATCTTTTTAATTGCTGCAGACATTACCTTGCATGACTGTTCAATAATTGATTTAAATAATCCTCTATCATTAGACATTTAGGTTGTTCCTAATTTTTTTTTAAAGATTTTATTTATTTATTCATGAGAGACACGGAGAAAGAGACAGAGACATAGGCAGAGGGAGAAGTGGGCTTCTTGCAGGGAGCCCAATGTAGGACTTAATTCCCAGACCCGGGATCACAACCTGAGCCAAAGGCTCTCAATCCCTGAGGCGCCCAGACGTCCCAAGTTCCTAATTATTTTTAACTCTAATAAGTAACACTCATGAACAGAACTGCACATGAATCCCTTATTGTTTCCTTAAGATAAATTCCTAGAGACAGTACTAAGTCAAAGAGTAGTCTTTTATAGTTTCAGTTGATTCTTGAGAATTCTATTAGTTCCATTTCAGGAGCATATCACTATTTAGGGCTAAGTTAGGAGAAGTGAGTAAAAAATAGTGCATGACTTAAAAGATAATTCTGTTTGAATTCCTGTCAAGGGTTACATGTTTCATTGCTATTTGCTTAATGCCTGAGTGCCAGACATTAGGACTTTCTATTATCTCATGTGATTTTACAATAGCTCTGAGGGAAGTGTTCTAGGATGCCCCATTTTCACAACTAAGAAGAACCAAAGTTTGTGGAGGCTAATTAACTTGTGCAAGGCTACACAGGTAATGAATGGCTTAGCTGGAATTCAAATCCTGATCCCTAAACCCAGGCTTTATTCACATGAGTAAAAAGAGTAATGACGATAGACATCTCTGGAGGTAATAGTCTGCCTATATGAGTTTACAGCCTTGCTGGAGAGACAGAACTCATATTCCTGTAATGAGGAAACGTTACGTTGTGAGTGGAATGCATTGCAGAAAAGAAGGAAGCAGGCGTGTAGTTTACAGTGAGTAGGTGGCCGTGGGCTCATACATGTTCATCCTTTCTTTGTGTGAATTCAGTTCCATGGTTGGCCATGACCCCATTCTTTCCATAGCAAGCAGATAAACAACAAGCAAACAAACAAAAAGAACAGAAACTGAAGTGTACCAGCACTGTGTAGGGTGTTCAAGAACTATGTCAAGAACTATGGAAGATTTGAGATTTTACTTTTTTTTGTAAGCTCATAGTTGACCTTCCAGTTTCTTGCATATTGGCAGAAGATACGAGATGCCAGGATCAGAGACAAAGGGCTTTACTACTCTTGTTAAGCTAACAACATGAGTTTTATATTCATGTTGGTTGTTCTTGCCCCACATGTGCTAGGGCTGATGTGAAATGACCTAAGTGGATGGGTGTATACAGTGGGTTTGCATCCCAGTGTAGGAACCTGAGCTTGGAAAACTCCAGTCTTTGAAAACGGCTGGCAAACTTGCCCAAGGTTTGTCTTAGAGTGACATTATCTTACTATCCTATTCAACAAACAAAACTTCTGTCTGTTCTGGAGAGAGACATTCTCTCTAACTTCCAAGACCGTTCGCTATACAAGCATCCTTGGAAATACAGTCTGGAAAAAAAGCTAATATAAGACATACAGAAATGTGAGAGACCCATGGAGAATTGCCTCCCAACATCCAAGCATCATAAGAATGGTTGAATTACACAATATTTAGATTCTAAGCCTGTTGCTCCAAGTTCCAGAGATTAAGGAAAAAAAATTATTGAAAACAACTATAGATTGGGTACTGCATTAGGCTCAACACTTGTATTTCTGAATCACAAAATTGATTCTTGTTTATCCTGTTAAGAATTCAGAATATGTCTTCGAAATGAGAACTTTTTTTTTTTTTCGATGTGAGAACTTCTGTTTCACCCAATTGTGGAAAATTTCCAGTCATTATTCTGTTAAATATTGATCCTCTTTTATTCTTTTTATTTTCTACTTCTAAGAGATAAATATTGCAGTGTCTTGTATACCTCATGTATACTTTCTCTTTTATGTTTGTCATTCATTTATTAATTTCTGCTTTTTTTGGGATGATTTCTTCAGAATTGTTTATCAATTCACTAATTCTTAGGACTTGTCTAGAGTTACCCTGAATACGTATTTTTCATGCTGATATTTCTGTCAACAGCTCTATTTTTATTTCTAGAATTTCTTACTTTCTGTAAACATTTATTCTTTATTTATATCTGACTTTATTTCTGGCTATTCATATCTGGCTACTTTGTTTTTTCTTTTTTTGTGAATGTGGTTCTTTTCTTTGTCTCTGTAGACTCTTTAATAGTCATTTCTTGATTTGCATTTCAAAACGGATGAGTTGTCCTGATTATTGAGTTCATTTGTTCCCTTAATATTTGGTTTTCTTCTGGGGTTTAGAATTTTGGTTTGCTCTGCCACCATGAACAGGAAGGGTTTTTGTTCTTCTTTTTCTTTCCTTCTGCATTTTCTTCTTCTTCTTCTTCTTCTTCTTCTTCTTCTTCTTCTTCTTCTTCTTCTTCTTTTTTTTTTGGAAGCTTTGCTTTTGCCATAATCTGGCTTCAGGAGCCCTTCTGCCCAATAGGATTTGGAGGGCATTATAGATTTGGTCACTGAACCAGTGGGAAGTAGACCTTGTGTCTGTGATTCCTCTTGTCATTGCAGGCACTTGGCTCCATAAAAGGAAGAAGATGCAGAATTTTTCCAATGCTCTCTTCCAGGTAAGAGACATCCCTTCCCCACATTCAGCTGCATTCTCTCTCGCCAGCCTAGGTCAAGGCCTTCATTGTGAGTGGGGCATTTTGTTTCCTTTACCTTCCAAGCCTCTTCCGCCTTTTTCTGGTCCTGGGCTTTGTGTCAGCCTGTGGTTTCTGCCCTCTTGTCCAGGGTGTATCTGACCTGTTTGGTCCACTATAATGCTCATCTTGCTTTCAAGAATGTCTTTGCTGTTTTAATACTACTTAAAAATATTCAAACAAATATTCTGTGTTTCACAAGTATATATTTGGAGGAGATGGGAGTAGAGTTTGGATCATTAATGCACAACACCTTTTGACCATGGATCTTAGTCCATGAAAAGAGTGAAACATACTCTGGTGAAAGGAGAGAGGCTGCGGGGCGCCACTGGCAACATATTGGTGGGGGGGAAGTAGTCTTCAATATCAGGTGGAATTATTTGATCCCAGCATTTGTAAGGTTGATCCAAAATCTGTGCTAAATCAACATAGCTATTCAAAGCTGACATTTTTTTTTAAGATTGACTGATTGGTTGATTGATTGATTCATGAGGGACACAGAGAGAGAGAGAAAGGCAGAGACACAGGCAGAGGAAAAAGCAGGCTCCATGCAGGGAGCCCAACCCTGGGTCTCCAGGATCCTTTCTTGGGCTGAAGGCGGCGCTAAGCCACTGAACCACCGGGCTGCCCTACATTTTTTGTTTTTGTTTTTGTTTTTTTGTATGTGACATTAACCTGTGAAATCAGATTGATATATGTCTTTGGCTGGATAATTCTTAAAGAATCATAATTCAGTTTTAAAGAAGACTGTCCTAAAATAAATTGAATACAAACTGAGTACTTTAAATTTCCTGATAACGGCAAGGGGCAGTGTTAGAAGGCACTGTGGGATGGATACAAGAACTTTGTATCTTAAGTCAAGGCCTGAATATATATATAACAGGTCACTCTCATAACTTACTCACCTGCTCTGAGGAATCAAGAAGCATATGCAGGCAGCAACTGCTTCTGTGACAGACTCTCCAGCCATGGAAATGTGTTTTTCACCAAAGTTAAATTGACAGTGTTACAGGGCAGACTGAATCCATGAGAACTTTAAATTATAAAAGAAAAGTTTGGCTCTTGAATCCAGTATTTTAAAGTATTCAATTGCATAATTTAATGTGAATAGATAAAAGGCATTTGTAATTGAAATGTACTATTCAGCATTCTTGACTAAAAACAATACAAGCCAATTTAAGAAGAAAAGCAATTGAGTGAAAAATACTGAATGGCTCAGGGGATTGAGAGGAAGGCAGAGAGCCAGGCCTAGGTATGAAACAAAGGAAGCCTCAACTAGCTTTCCCCAAGAACTGCCTAGGAAGCCACCACTGATACCTGCTCTCCACTCCAAGTCCTGCGGCAACACTGGTTTCTTAAATGCCACAACCACTTCAAAATGTTTGTAAACTGACCTTGAGCTCTGTCGCTCAAGATTCTAAGTTCCATACAAGGCCATCTGGTTCCCTATGCTTAGATCATAGATCCATATTGTACAGGTGAAGAAATGAAGTGAGAAACACTTGCTTCTCCCTCACTTCCAGTTTCTTTCTTTTTTTTATTTTTTCTTTATTCATGAGAGATACATAGAGGCAGAGACATAGGCAGAGGGAGAAGCAGGCTCCTTGAAGGGAGCCCGATGTGGGACTTGATCCCTGGACCCCAGGATCACTCCCTGAGCCGAAGGCAGATGCTCAGCCACTGAACCACCCAGACATCCTTCACTTCCAGTTTCTGTGTGAGAGGCAGAATGCTTTCTTGCAACCATCTTGGAATTTCTTCCCACAGAGGAAGGATATATTGAGATACTATAGCAGTGAATTATGTGGAAAATGGAAACAGGTTTCTAAAATTCTTTATTTTTTATATCTTGAACATATACCTAAAAGTATTATTTAAGGTATGATTTGCATTCCTTAAATAAAGGAAAAACCTAGCCCAGTACCCACTTGAATGATAAATCCCAACTCAGAATTTCATTTTGTGGGGCACCTGGTGGCTCAGTTGGTTGAGCTTCCAACTCTTGGTTTTGGCTCTGGTCCTGGGATGGAGCCCTGGGTCAAATTCCATGCTCAACAGGGAGTCTGCTTGGAAGATTCTCTCCCTGGGCCCCTCCCCACAACTCACTAGCTAGCAATCAATCAATAAATCAATCAATCCATCTTTTAAAGAATTTTGTTTTGTGGTTATATTATTAGCATGTTACCTTGAAAAATGTATTTTGTTTTATGTACAAAGTAACCTTAATATTTTACTTGATACCCTGGATATGCTAGTGGTGATTAACTTTGATGTGTGTAAATTCTGTTTTGCATATAATTTTATAAAAGCAAAAAGGAAGGACGCCTGGGTGGCTCAGCAGTTGTCTGCCTTCAGATCAGGGTGTGATCCCTGAGTCTGGGATAGAGTCCGGCATCAGGTTCCTTGGAGGGAGCCTGCTTCTTCTCCCTCTGCCTATGTCTCTGCCTCTCTCTCTGTGTCTCTCATGAATAAATAAATAAAATCTTTAAAAATAAATAAATAAAAGCAAAAAAAAAAAGTATTTGTAAGAATTTAGTAACCCAAACATAGTCATTTCTTAGGCCCAAAATACAGCTGTACTTGTGGTGCTCTTACAATCACCCCACTTGTCCCAGCATATATGGTTTTGAAACCAAGATATAAGGCAACTTTGAGACATATCTGAAAGGATTAACAAATGAAAGACAAACTAAAAAATTATACAACCATTCAGTACTGAAAGCCTGTTTCAAGCTGTCAATTCTTTATTTAGATATAAGGCTTTATGTCATGTAAATTTCAGTTGAAAGGGATTTTGATTTTACAAAAAAAAGAAAAGAAATAAAAAAAGGAAGCAGAAAAATCAGTGGGAGGTAATAATAGGGTTTTTTCAGTGGGATACAATGCGTGATTCTATTTTATTCTCTATTTTCTGGGCTTGATAATTTTTCTCTAATGGGTATAACTATGTCTTTGTGAGAATTATTCACCCTTTGGAACGTTATACTCATTTCCCCTAATATGTGGGACTTTTAAAAAGCTTATCCTGGCTGCTCTTATAATAACTACTCTTTTGATTCCCGTATCTGCGTGAATATTTCAAAGTTTCAAAGACACTTCAAACTGAACATGTCCAAAATTGAATTTATGCTGTCCCGTCCAAAATTAGTACTTTGGTCCCTTTCTTATTAATGACACCACCACTCAATTCCTTCTGCCAACCAGAAATCTAGGGATTATCTTGGTGTAGTCTTCTTTTCTATTTTCTGTTTTTAGCCTACAGCATGACTAAATTTCTTATGCCTTAATTCAACCCAACACCAATTGTGATATGATCCTTGCTACCATGAAAATCATTATTTATTATTTGGTGTGTGTGTCTGTGTATGTGTGCTTATTTTGGAAAATTCCAGTTTTATCTTGGCCAAAACAACGGGTAAAGGAATTGTCCGTATGAAATCCAAGAGAAGAGTTCTCATTAAGGCATGAGCTGGTGACAGTGTCTGTCCAAGAGAGGGAACTTAGAAAAATGATAAGTGGAGCTGGGGGATATAGTAAGGGTTCATTTAGGACCAGGAAATTTAGAAAATAAATAATAACTTATCCTTCTCGACCTGAAATATTTCCTTATGCCTTTCTTTACTACTTCCTCTTCCAGAAAAGTTCCCAAATAAGAGCTTTTAAGCATGATCTCTTGGGGGAATTTTATAGGAATAGGCTATTGATTAAGCATTCCCATGGGTAAGACCATTATGACTATCTCTGCTTTTAAGTTGCAATAAATAAAGGAATTCAAATAAACAGGAAGAATAAGTTGTTAAAATGTACTAACAAGCTATAAATAATTTCTAGGAGTTAAGTTACTTTGATGCTTCAGAGTAAAATGCTTTATAAACAGAGTGAAAAACCATCAAGGAAAGGGAAAAAAACCATCAACCAAGGGGAAAAACAAGGCTTGTTCTGGGTCATTTTATATCCTGTCATGCAGAAGAGCTGGAGCCAGACCCTATTTGTCCTAACACCTAGTTCAGTTCCTGTCTGGATCATGCTGCACCCTTTTTTTCCCACCAGAGAATAGTCATGCCAAAATAGATTTATTACTGGAAGGGAACTTTTCTTCTGGTTACTTATTTGAGAGACCAGAAAACTGAAGCCAGAGAAATTCAGTCCTGCCAATTCAATAACTAGTTCACAACCCATGCAGAGCTGTAGCTCAGATCCCATGATTTTCAGACCAGCCCTCTTACTAGTTTCTGTATCCCTCACCAGTAGTAGAAATTAGCATTCACAAAACTAGTGATACTAAGAGTTTTTGCTGGATTTTTGGGAGCTGCTTTGTATGATTTACTCATAATGGGCATTTCAGCTTTCACTAGCTTCTTTGAAATACTGCAGTTGGAGTTTACTGAGTAGTGTATTCAAGGGTCAAGAAATCTTTGCTCATGTTTCCCTAGACTTTTTTCTTTTAATTAAGAGGGTAGAGTATAGAAGTAACTAAGTTTAAAATAATTTAGCACCTTTGAAATATTTGGGATACAGTCATGTTGTAACTTGATTTTAGTGACTGACATGCATTGATGATCATCAACATCATGATCTTTTCCTTTCTTTTGAAAAGAGTTTAGGGATTTGCATTTGTTGTTGTTGTTTTTTAGATTTTATTTATTTATTTATTCATGGGAGACAGAGAGAATGAGAGAGAGAGAGAGGCAGAGGGCGAAGCAGGCTCCATGCAGGGAGCCTGACCTGGGACTCTATCCAGGGTCTCCAGGATCATGCCCTGGGCTGAAGGTGGCGCTAAACCACTGCGCCACCAGTGCTGCCCTGCATTTGTTATTAGTAAACAAGTTATCAGCAAGTGCCAACAAATCTGTGTTAATTTATAAAAGATTTCGTCTCCTTTCTCTGGCAATTACTCCTTGAAGTTATACCACACTTAAGACTTCTGGTGTGCTATTTTTCAGTCTTTAGTTTCATCAAACTCTCAGTGGCTCCCAGTATGTCACTGATGACAGTCTGTGGGCCTGTGACGATCAGTGTGTCCATCCCTCCCCCTGTATCCTCACCTTGGCCACCAGGCCACTTGCTGGGTGCTAACACTGCTATGCATTTTCACTCCTTTCTATTGGAGCTTATACAGCGTTCTTTCCTTGAAATCTCCCATCTTCACTCTGTCCTTGAAAACATACTTCAAAACCATATCTCCAAAGGCCAGTTTAGCACTTTTGAGACACCTTTCCCCAAAGCCCCGAGTATGTATTTACATTTTCTGCCCTCTGTGGTCATGCAGCCCTTTGTTCTTGCTTCAGAGTCAGAAAGACCTGGATTTAAGTCCTCATCCTTCAGGGTACTAGTCATGCCGCGTACTAGTTTTGTGACCTTGGGCAAGTTACTAAACCTCACTTATGACCCAGTTAATTCTTATTTATGAACTGAGAATACGAATGATACCTACCCCATAAACCTGTGAGGATAAATGTAATAATGCCTAAAAATGAGCTGAGCAGGGATGCTTGGGTGGTTCAGTGGTTAAGCGTCTGCCTTTGGCTCAGGTCGTGATCCTGGGGTCCTGGGATCGAGTCCCATATCAGGATCCTTGCAGGGAGCCTGCTTCTCCCTCTGCCTATGTCTCTGCCTCTCTCTCTCTCTCTTTTTCTCTGTGTGTCTCTCATGAATAAATAAATAAAATCTTTTAAAAAATGAGCTAAGCACAGTACCTGACATGGTGTAAGTTATCACCATCAATTAATGGTACTTATATACAATATATTTTGTGAATCTTAATCATCTTTGTATCTCCAGTGCTGGGTCCAGGACTTTGCATGCAGTGAGTGCTCAATAAAGATACAGTTGACCCTTGAACAATATGGGGTTAGGGGTGCCAACCTCCTATGCAGTTGAAAATCCAAGTTATAAATTTTGACGTCCCCAAAACTGAACTAATAACCCACCGTTGACCAGAAGCCTTACTGAGAACGTAAACAGCACATCATGCATATTATATGTATTATATACTGTATTTTTACAATAAAGGAATCTAGGAAGAAAAAAATGTTATTAAGTAAATCATAAGGAAGAGAAAATACATTCATAGTGCTGTACTGTATGTCTTGAAAAAATTTCACACACAAGTAGACCTGTGCAGTTCAAACCCATGTTGTCCAAGGGTCAACTGTGTGTATAATCTTGACTTGAAGAGTTTGGGTTGAGATCTGGGTTAGAAAGCCCTCATCTGGCTTTATATATTTAATAGACACAATTAATAGTGCATTTAGCTATTTCTTAAGTGTAAAAAAGAAAGGAGAACCAACATGAAAGATTTTTCTTGAGAGAAAGGTTTTTAATTTTTTTTCTAGAGAAAACTTATTATAGTTCTCTTGCTGGGTTAGGGACAAGCAAAAAGAGGGGGGCACCTGGGTAGCTCAGTCAGTTAAGTGTCTCCCCTCTGCTTAGGTCATGAACCCAGAGTCCTGGGATTGAGCTCCACAGGGGCTCTTTGTTCAGCCAGGAGTCTGCTTCTCTCTCTCCTTCAATGCTTGCTCTCTCTCAAATAAATAAAATCTTAAAGAAAAAAAAAAAAAAAGAAACAAAAAGAGGACATGGAAAAAATGATAAAATTTACATGAACATCTCCTTTGTTCCTAAAATCATTCCTATGAAGTTGTGTGCTATGGGTCATGGTCCTTCTAGAAGAATGCCATTGAGGCACAGTGAGCTCCTACAGAGCCAGGACTAGAAGTTCTCACTTTCATCTCTGTGTCATTTCTTGAAATTCAGTTATTCATTCATCAAGAGAATCTAACCAATACCCCTAAGGGTAAATCAGAGGTGTTTAGAGGGGTTTTGGTAGTGGATTATGGATTGAATAGTATGGATATTCCAGTGTCTTATAACCAGCACACATGGTTCTACAATGTAGATGCTGGCTTTTGCAAGGGAATATTGCATTTTCTGTTTGAAGCCCCAATTTAAAAGGCTCAAGCTCTCATTATCATGCTGGTTTTACCAGTTTTGCCAATATGCTCCCTCTTAATCTTTGCCTGTCTCACTCCATTACTTTTCTCAGATAGGAGCCATTGGAATCTTTTACTTTGAAACATGTTTTGGTTGTCTCTGCTTCTTAATTCCTCTGTAGGAATAATGAATGTGAATATTAGTTTATTTGTAAAAGTGACTGTTACTTATTATAAACCCAATAAATACATAAAAATATAAAGAGGTTTTAGGAAATCACTTGAAACCATAGCACCAAGGGGAAAAAAAAACAAGCACAAACATTTGATGAACACAATTCCAGATGTCTTTCTGTATGTGTATGTGTGTAGCAAGAGAGATAGGGAAGTTCTTACAAAAATGGAATTCTATAAATATTATTTTTGTTGAAATTTTCATTGGTATAATTATAAATTTACATGCATCTGTAGGAAATAATACAGAGAGACCCATGTACCATCTACCTACCCAATTTCCCTCAATGGTTATATTTCACCAAACTATCTAAATACTGTTTTAAGTATTTTACTCACATTTAACAGAAGAAAGACAAACTTAGGGCAAAAAGGAAGAAATTGTTGAAAGTCAAAAAAATGTTTTTCTTCACCACCAGACTTTTGCTAAAATTAAAAGGTTAGATTCATTCTAATTCCAATTCCAGACAATATCTATTAACCTCCTTGCTCTGGAGAATGAAGCACAGTTACACTTCCTCCCATCTCCTTGATTTCCATGTCCTGGACTTCTTACACTATTCTTTAATGTAATCAATGCTTTGCATTGGTAGTATATAAGCTTAATTTGTAGGGCTGTTTAATCTTTTTTCTGTATTTAAGTTGGTTCAGTGCTCACGTCAAGTCTTTTTTACTATGCCCTCCCTTATTTTAATCATTCTCTTGGGTAACTAAATTGTGTCATCTCATAGTTATTTCCTCAAACCCTAAACTCTCGCCTGCTTGAGCTCAAAGCTCACTTTCGTTAGCTACAGTATACTTAGCTTAGCATTTACTTTTCCTTAAAACATCTCAAACACTGTTCCACTCTGCAGTGTGTATTGCTGTTGAGAGAACCAAGGCAGTGAGCCTTCTCCCTTTGTTCATGGCTGGTTCCTTCACAGAATGTCTGTAGGTGTTCGCAACATCACCAAGCTGTGTCTTAGCGACCATCCTTCCATATCCATTTTACTAACATCCTGCGATTTACAGGAGCCAGCTCATACTGCCTCACGAGAGCCAATTGAATCTTTGTTCTTTTTTTCTTTCATTTTGTATACCTTAACCCATGTATCTCACCCTATGAATCCAGTCATGCTTGGTTTACATCTTTTCTTCTGTAATGATTTTTCCTCCATTCCTTTTCTGATCACAGCCAACTCAGTTTTTATCTCTTTCTGTTATCTTATGTAATTTGTTTATTGAAGCTTCGTACCATCTCTTTCAAGAGAAAAAAATCTTCAGATTTTTCCTTTTTAATGAGAAGACTGTATAAGAAATACCTTTGAAGGATGGAGAAATTTTGTCTGAACTTTTTCTGTAATTCTTTCCTGTGGTAGATGCTCTTCTTTTGCCTTTGGCTTATAAGCAATCCATATGAACTTATAAGCAATCCTTAACTCTTACGTCACTTTTTTTTTTGGTTGGAAGTATGTATGGTGATGAATGTCTTCTCAAGCGGGACTGGAAATAGTTGTGTTCTAGCCAAAAAAAGAAGTGCTAATGGAGGAAGGATGATTTGAGAAGTCTTCACTTTGGATTAGGTTGATACTTTTGAACACCTTCCCACCCACTCTGTATATTGTTTTCTTCCTTCAGTTTGAAGTCACTGTACAAGGCCATTGGCTGGTACAAGCCCAGGGAGCACCATTCATACTGTGTCCTCTAAATGACAGTCTTCCTGTGTCATGATGGTGTCATGACGTATCTAGCGTATTGAATGCTGCCACTTCTTTCTCCCTTCCCCCAGCCTTCCACTGGCCACCAGCCACTCCTTTACTGGATGAGCAGATGATAGGTCACTTTCCCATGGTCTTCCTCTCCCACTACCTGCTGTCCTGAATATGAACTGAGTCTCATAAGGACTTTTTTCCACTTCCCACTATGAATTCCTCATGCCCTTGGAACTGACAGCTCTAAGCAAAGGCTCATTGAAACCGCCTCTCGGGGCAGTGCACTTTCTTTTAGAAAAGTCTTTTTTTCTGGAAATAACCATGCGATGACACAATTTAGCTACCCAGGAGAATAATTAAAATAAAGAACTCAGAAAAGGGGAGGCATAAGGAGTTATGTGTTGGTTCTCAGGTTCCTTTCTCATTTTAATACAGATTTAGTGTATTTGACAGTTATGACTGTGGCTTGGGACTATGGCCATTTCTGTTTTTCATTAAAGAAAGACACTTAGCCACTCTTCATCTTTTTTGTTGTTTAGTGAGTTGTTAGGGAAGGGAAAAGTTACTTTACTCTGTTATCTTTAATGTGAAGTAACTCTTTCCCAGCTTCTTGGCAAAATAGGACAGGGTGTAGATTACAGTTTGCCACAGTTTTCAGATGCTTCTTGTTGGGGAGTCTGTGTTGCTCACCCTTAAACCCCAGCATTTCCTGTGACTTCCTCAGTTAATAGAAGATAGCAGAAGTAAGGCTATAACATTTTTAAGCCCAGGCCTTAAAAAACTGGCAGTGTCTGCTTCATGTCTCATGAAACATTCTCTAAGTGCCCTGAACTGCCGTGAAGGAAATATGACTACCTGTGGTCACCATGCCAGAGACACGTGTAAGCCACTCTGATCAACAATCCTAGTTGAGCCCAGCTTCCCAGTGCCAACTGTATGAGTAAAGCTGTCTTGGCCTCTCCAGACCAGCCTACCTACTAGCTGGATACTACTGAATGACCTTCACTGATGCCACATGGAGTGGAAGAATTTCCTACCCACGAATCCTGCATGAATCCCTAACTCACAAAATCATGAGATACAATAAAATGCTGGTATGAAGCTGCAGAGTTTGGGGATGATTTGCTACACAGCAATGAATAACCAGAATAAGAGGGTATTGAAATCACCAATATTCATAGTATTGATGGAGCTTAAAAACCCTTAGGTGGTTTATGTAACAAGTCCCACCTTGAGTGTAAGGGAGATTCAGACATAACTGAGCAACCAGTGAGGTGAGTCTGTTCACATACGCAGAGGGCACCCAGGCCTTTTGGGAAAGGAATGGAAACTGTGCCCACTTCAGCAAGCCAGGCATTTCTAGTGAGCAGCAAATTTGCCCAGCAGGAGTCTTTTGGCCAAGAGTCGTAGAATCTTCTCACAGATGACTGAAACTAAGGGAAAGAGCACAAATTTGACCTAATAACAAAGCCCTAGTTGTTACAGGGAGTCACAACTCTAAATACAAGTATTGGCTGTTAATGAAAACCATCCCAAGCCAAATCCAGCCACAATGGGTGTATATCCGTGACCTAAGGAAGGGTGAGATTAAAAGTGAAAACTGAAAGAGGTACTTCACTCAACCTATAAATGGGGTACAAGCAACAACTTGCCCTGTCTCAGTCATCATGGAACCCTAAGGAAAAAGATCCATCATTTCCACTTCCCAAAGGACTTTTGGTGACTAGGACAGCAGAAGTATGATGGCCATGCTTGATGGGCTGAGTAGCCACACAACAGTACAGGAATCCATCCAGAGGATCATCAGCAGAGGAATAAACTACCTGATGGAACACCTGGAGAGACTGCTTTGCCTGCTGAGCGATGCTGAACAATACCCAGCCTAGCTGGCAAGGACTCCACATGCTAGGGAGCAGCGAGAGCTCTGAGTAACCAACAGCCACTGTCTGCCTGGCAGTGTGGGAAGGAGACAGATACTCAGTTGAATACCAACTGCGTAGTAACAGTAATGTCTAGCTGAAGCAGATGTGTCCGTGAGCAATTGTGAGACATACTTATGGCAACTTTCTAAGACAACAAGAGTCCTACGTTGATGGTAACAAACCAGCAAAATATGATTACTTGTGTTATGACCTCTGTTGTACCCCTAAGTGATATAGGGTGGCCCAGGCTGTACAAATCCAGGAGGCACCATTTGTTTCATATTTTACGTGAATGGTTTCACCCTGGAGCACTGAGGTACAACTTCATGGTGCTTTCTAAATCTTTTTTTTTTTTTTTTAATTTATTTATGATAGTCACAGAGAGAGAGAGAGGCAGAGACACAGGCAGAGGGAGAAGCAGGCTCCATGCACCGGGAGCCCGACGTGGGATTCGATTCCGGGTCTCCAGGATCGTGCCCTGGGCCAAAGGCAGGCGCCAAACCGCTGCGCCACCCAGGGATCCCTTCATGGTGCTTTCTAAGGTTGTGCAGTGTGAACTGAGAATCAGGAGCCTGGGGGCAGCCCTGGTGGCTCAGCGGTTTAGTGCCGCCTTCAGCCCAGGACGGGATCCTGGAGACTTGTGATCAAGTCCCACGTCAGGCTCCCTGCATGGAGCCTGCTTCTCCCTCTGCCTGTGTCTCTGCCTCTCTCTCTCTCTCTCTCTCTCTCTCTCTCTGTCTCTCATGAATAAATAAATAAAATCTTAAAAAAAAAAAAAAGAATTGGGAGCCTGGGGAAATTCTGAGTACATTTGTTTTACAACCGAAAATCTCTGTGATATTAGCTATGTACACATGATTTTAGCCCAGGCAGAGAATTAGATAGAGTAAAAAGCTCTCCCTGGTTCATCGTTTATTATTAGGGTCCTGATTTGCCCTGAAAAATGTTGTCCCCCTAAGTTCTTTGGCATAAAATTGCTTTGACATAAAAATGTTATCAGGGAATACATACAAAGATGAAATCTTATGGTATTTCCTTGAAGTTCAGGTAGACTAATTTATGTCATTTTCTTGATATCTTCAGCATCGGTTAATGGAAGATTGTTTTCCATTAGTGTTTAGTATTAAATATGCTATTTATAGTATATATAATTTATAGGGAGATTTAAATTTTTTCAGATATTAGGACACTTTATAAATTCTGAAAGCTTGTATCAGATTCCCAAATTCCTATAATATTAATTTGGCAGTGATATTCTAGAAATCATTATTTTAATGATAGCATTACCCATTTTTAGATATATTAAACGGAGTCAAACCCTTACCTGTTTTAAAAATATTTATATTGTTTATTATAATTATTTTATTTAAAGAGTTTTCTGAAAATGATCACATTTGATTTCATGGGGTAAAATGCTATGAATCCACTTAGTGTATATACTTAAATAGAGCAAAATATGACATTTTTCTAAAAGTAACAAAATTTCCTGAAAAATTCTCCATGTACATCTTTAGTCTTTCTTTTAAAGGCATTAGTCTTTAAACAAAATTTTATTATAAAGGGGAAAAAATAACCTAAGGGATTGTCAAGAGCCTTGACCTACATTTTAAAGATTGCAAAAAAATACTGTAATATTATGTGTTTCTTTTCTTTCAAATTAGCAATAGCCTAGGATTTGAATGCATCCATTTTTTGGTATTGTTGTCATAAGGCAAGATACATTTGCATAGAATCATGTTAACTGTTGGATTCTACAGTGTCTCACAGGAGACAGGATACCCAGTATGGATATTAATGTGTTTTTTCTTTTTGCAGCAGAGCAAGATGCACAGGGTGAGTGGAGGGTAGACCTACCATTTTCCCTGAGCATTTTCACATGTTTAATCTTTTAAATATATTTTTGCCATCATGTCAAAGATATTAAGGCGATTGAGCATAACTTACTGGAAAATTTTGTGCTTTAAACAAGCTAAAACTTTTAACTGTCTTTTGCTGGGGAAGAGGAGAGAAATGTTTTTTAGGGATAGGAGTCAAGGTTTAGAGCATAATATTTCAGTCTTTGAGTAGAATTTAAAATGACATGCCCCTCATTCCTTACTGCCAGGCTCATAAAGCTTTATCTCTGGCTGTTCAGCTGCCGTAATCTTGTTTGTGTCCCCATTTAGTTTTGTAATCTCTGGGGAAAAAAGCTGAATTTAACAGAATTTTTTTTTTTAGTTTTGGAAGATTATGATTCACTTGGAAGTTAGATTTTTATACATTTATATAAATACAGCTGGGTTTTTTTGTTTTGTTTTTTTTTTAGGGAAAAATTTGAAGTCAAAACGTTCAGGGTTTTTTCAAAAAGAAGAAAGAGAAATAAATAAATACTTAACTATGGCAATTCTAGTCTTGGAAATAGAAATTGAAATGGAGGGGCACCTGGGTGGCTCAGTGGTTGAGCATCTGCCTTTGGTTCAGATCGTGATCCTGGGGTCCCAAGATCGAGTCAGGGAGCCTGGTTCTCACTCTGCTTATGTCTCTGCCTCTCTCTGTGTCTCTCATGAATAAATAAGTAAAATCTAAAAAAAAAAATTGAAATAGAATACTATTATGTTATGGTTTATTTTTACAGGCTATTACTGTACCACAAGTTCCTAAAAAAAAAAAAAATCTATACCTATACTTATATATCTGTCTATGTAAACATTCTCTGGGCAGCCCAGCCTAAAATGTGGGTGTTGTTCATGGTTTATGGATGATAGTATCGTTCGCCTATATTTATTCAAATAGGGTGGAGGGTGGTTGTGCATTCTCTTTGGGGGGTGTTAAATTTGACTTGCCAATGAAACATAAGTAGAGTCACTAAGTAAGTAACTGGATACAGGAGTCTGGACTTCAGAGAGGAAGTCCATGTTAGAAATGGTTTGTATTGTCACTCACTTATAGAGCAAATGTCATGGCGCTGAATAAGGTTACTGAATGTGAGTATTTAGAAAGAGAAGAGAAGGGGACCTAGGTCAGAGCTCAGGGAGACACCAACATTTAGGAACGTGGCAGAGGAGAGGAGATTAAGGGATGTAGTCTGTTGCAAGCCACATGAACCAGATGTTTCAAGGAGAGAATGGTCCACTCTGCCAAGTAGCACTGAAAGTACAAGAAAAAAAGTTTAAGGAGAGAGGTGTGAGGAAGAAGAGCTAGGGAAGATGGACTACTCTTTCAGAAAGCTCAGCTGTAAAAGGAGGAGATATGGCACAGCTGCTGGAAGGCATGGAACGTTAAGGGAGAGATTTTTATTTTTATTTTTACTTACTTACTTACTTACTTATTTATTTATTTATTTATTTATTTATTTATTTATAAGGAAGAGATTTTTAAAGCTAGGAGCCAGTAGAGCATATTGATGGGCTGACAGGGAGAGAGGTTGGCAATGCCAATAGGAAGGGTTAGAGCAGTGACTCTGGGAGAAAGCATGGAAACAAGTAGATGAGCTGGCCTTGGTCAGAGCACAGACATTTCATCCATCCTAACCAGAGAAGAGGCTGAGAGAAAAAGTTGACTTGTTTAAAACATACCATATATAGAAAAAAAGACTAAAAGGAAACACTGAAATGTAAACAGTGTGATCTCTTCGTGATGGAGTTATAGGTGATTTTTTTCTTATACCTTTTGACATTTTTCAATTTCTTAAAGAATGTATTTTATTTTCATACTTGGAAAATAGTGAATGTGATAAAGGTAATCACACACTTTCAAATGACCCTTCATGCCATCATTCTTTGACCAGGCAAACTACTCAGAACTCCTCAACCATGTTTGTTCTTAACCAGATAACTTCCTATAATGGTATTTGCCCTATTGTGGATACTTATTGTGGCACTGGTAACTCTGCATATGAAAGGAAATGTGCTCTCCGTCTTTGCCACAAAATTCTACTTAACAGAAACACTCTTCTCTCCTCCTCCTTTGTCTCTAAGCTAAGAGTGTGGAGAAGAAAGAGGTTAGGAGCACTTGGCAGATGGACAACATCCATCAAATATTCTTGCAAACTCATATGTCAATCTTATTTCAGCATCATAAAACAGATCAGTCTCTCTGGAATAACAGCCCAAAGAAGTCACATTCACAACAGAGACAGACAAGATTTCCTACAAAGAACATTTTTTTGTCAGCCTCCAGATATCAGATTCCTTCTTAAGAGTACCCAGGGTCCCTTTCACCCTGCCCAACATGAGAGATTACCAGGTGGCATGTGTTACTTAAAATCTGCTAATTGCCCTAATAGAATTAGTCCTTTTAATAAATGAGATTGTGTCCGACTCATAAAGGATCATATCCTTTTTCTTGATGAGGTTGCTTCGTAGTTATAAATCAAAATCTGAACTAGAACATAACCTACATTTTCTTTTATTCTGTTTTTTGAATAGGTAATGCATGCATATTGAAATAGTGCAATAGGGTAGTCAGCAAAAAATAGTCTCCTCACTTATGTCCCTTCTCAAGGCAACCAGTATGTCCAGTGTTTTGTGTGTATTTCCAGAGATCTATTTATACACAAGCAAATAAGTACAGCATTAACAGAAGATTTAACAAGGCTCTTAAGCATTGTTTTAGCATTCTTTATCACTTTATCAAAGACATCAAGGATGCCTATAATGTTAGAAGTCACTGAAAAATAGTAGTTGTGGAATTTAATATTTTTCTGAAATAAAAATATGAGTGATTAGAGAAAAGATTCACTTTCTAAAACCTTGATCCCCATACCTCTTTCATGGACACAGTAATTATATTAAATGAGATACCCCACTTGTTCTGCAACTAGCTTGTGGGTTTTAATGTAATACCAAGCACTTCATGATTTAATTTTTTAATAGTTTTATTCTCCTGGTCATCAAACATACATTAATCTTTAATACATTTCTTTTTTTTTTTTTAAAGACTGTCTACCTTTTGACCCTCTGATCATCAGTACTATCTGCTGTCCCTCTCTTCTAGAATCTTCTTTTTACCCCAGATCTCTTGCCTAACAGAGGGTCAGCAGGCTCTGGCTTTCAGGCCAAATGTGGCCTGCCTCCTAGTTTGTAAATGAAATTTTATTAGAATAACAATCATGCCTGTTTGTTCATATATTATCTCTATGGCTGCTTTCACACTTAATGACAAGGTTGAATAGTTGTAACACAGGTCATATGGCCTTCAAAGCTGAAACTATGTATTTATCTGTTTTTTTACAGAGAAAATTTGCCAGCCCCTATTCTAGAGTATGGAATGGTATGAATGGGTAAATAGCGTTAGAGAAAAGAAAAATCAAGAAGTCATTTTAAATGTGTCAATAATGAAATTCTAATGGTACAGAGTATCATATAATAACATGCAGAGTATACACAAAATCCTTGGGTGTTCATTTATTTCATATGCTTCAGTACTCACACAGAGAAAGTAGTAGAGAGATTTAGAATAGTAGGGAGAAAATAGGATGATTTAGTGCAGAGATTTAGAATAAGTTAAGGAAGTTACTAACACAGGTATAGATTTTCATCTGCTTTCCTGTATCACTTTCTCAGCTTCATCCTTCCTTTTAGCATCGCCACAGATTTTATGAACAAGTGTGATCCAGATGAAAGCACATCTTTACAAAATTATATGTTAGAGAAGAAGAGCTCTGTGAATGAAAAGGGCAGTTAGAAATGTAGTGGAGGTTTGGTGACTATGATATCTGTCACTCCAGTCCAGTCATTGTCGGAGTTGGCCTGCTGATTAGGTTGGCCAGGCTGATGTGTGCCCCCTTCCCCGCCATCGTTTCAGAACTACATACTGGCCAATGGGGCGCAAGTGTAGGTATATAAAAACTGGTCTTCCAGGCTATACCAGTGAGAGCCTACAATCCCATTGGTACCACCAGTTGTGACTTAGTTACTGGAATTTAAAGATGGATAAAGAAACTAAAACAAAACTGTTGATTAGATTTATGTTTGATGAAGGATTTCTGTACTATCCCCAATGGCTCCTGAATCACCTTGGAAGGTAGGACTTGATATTTACAAGAGTATATTTTACCAAAGTAAAAGCAAATAAAGCTGTTGCATTACAGTAGTACAACTGAATAGTAAGGATAAAAATTTAACATCAGGCAGCAATAGTTGTTTCTTTTTGTCAGTGTGTAGAACTGAAATACAAGTGAAGCTATAATAAGCATCCTAAGGGTATTTGTGACCTTTGACAACACAGAAAGAAAATATTTATAGTCTGAAACTATGTCTCTCTAGTATAACAGAGTAAATGAAAAATATAATCTGTTTAACAAGCTGTACTTTTTACAAAAGGACAAAACTTACAGAGTGATTCTGACTTTGCTTTTTCTAAGTCTTACAGAAACAAAATATTTAATAAAGTAACGGGAATGGAAACCATTTCTATAAAATTAACGCAAAAGGAAATGTTAGAAGTGTAAAATTATCTTGAAAAAATATATATATACATAATTTCAATTGTTTATTACCAGAGGAAAAAAATAATAAAATTTCTTTGGCTCCATAGTAAATGAACATTTAGTAAAGCAAAGTATTTACTCTTTTACCCATGAAATGTATTTTGAGAACCAACCATTGCAAGAATCAGGTCTAGGAGTAAGGGGTAAGGCAGCCAACAGATTAAAAAACAAACAAAAAGTGAAACAAAACATTAAAACTGATATGTGGAGCTTACATATCAAAGTCAAAACTTAAAATAGTAAATGATGTAGTATGTTAGATGGTGATGTATGCTAGAAGAAATGTAGAGAAGGGTAAAGAGGATTGTGAGTTCTGGCAGGGGTGGGAGAGTAGAGCTGTAGTATGTAAGGGGATACCCAAGTGAGACCTCCCAATGGGGGAGGTGCATTAATTAGCCTGTGGCTCTGCAGGTGGAGGAAGAGTCAGGAGGCCTGTGAGGCAGGAGTGTGCCAGGTGCTGGAGGCCCTTCCAGGAGGGGGCAGGAGGACAGCTTTAGGAGACAAGATCTAACACAATGGGGTAGGGATAGGCAGTTCATATTGGCCCCTTCTCTGTTATGGGGCCATTGGAGGGCACTGACCACAGAGTGACCTATCTGACTTAACGTTCTAAAAAGGTCATTCTCACTATTTGTAATAACCCAAGTAAGAATAATGGGAGCTTAAAGATCAAGAGAGTAGTAGTGGAGGTCTTACCTTAGAAATAGACATTTGAGGTTTTATTAAATACCCTCTCCGAGTTAGGAAAGCAGAATATTGTTCAGTTATAAGAAATGACCCCCCTTTTCCCCCATGTATTAAGTCAGCAGCCCTGGGCAAACCTTCTAAACTGTTCTTACATGTGTTCTATAGCTTTCATGACATCCATTTTTTTTTCCATGCCTTTCTTATTATTCCTAACCTCGATCAATGGGCTGTCCTCTCCTCACTGGAGATGGAGACCCAAGAAATTTTAAGGAGATGAAAACAATGTAATCTGGTGATAAAGTGGATATAGGAGGTTAGAGAGAGGGAGATTTCTAGTATGCACAACTAATCAGGTGGTGGGTCAGTCAATGAGACAAGGAACACTGGAGAAGTTCTAGGCTCTGTTGTGGAAGAGTGTGTTTTGCGTCTTAGACATATGAAATTTGAATGCATTGAAGACATCTGTGTTTCTCAATAATCATGCCCTCCCCAATCTAGTTTCCTCAACCTCTGGCATCTCCCACACTAGCACTCTACATTCTGGCTACAGCAGATTGTCACTGTCCTGTGGTGCATGCCCTGCATTGCCAATTCACATGTGCTACTCCCTCAGATTTGACTACCCACCAGTCCCCACCGCACATACAAATACTCTTCCCCAGGTTAATCCTGTTCCTACTCAAATACCAAGATTGAATGCTAACTCTACTGGGTACCATTCCCCATTCACCAGAAGGAAAGTATTGCTCCTGCTATTTACATAACATTTAATTTTTACTTCCGTTTTGGCACTTGCCATATGCCATGTGTTGTTTTAAATGTTTTTATACCTCCCACTTGATTGAAACTCATTGAATATAGGGTCTAGATCTCTTTTCACTTATAGTAACCCCTCAACACCTAGGACAATGCCTTGCACATAGCAGGATCTCAATAAATATGGGTTAGATTAAGTTGCACAGTTAAATTTTTATTAAAATGACACTGATGTAAGAAGATTCTAAAGAAAATGCCCTTCTGAAATCTTTGGCTATCACTTCTATAGACATGTTTTTTTTTAACTATCAAAAATTTTTTGCCTTACAATTCTATTGTCTGGTACTTAGTATGTAGTTAAACCTAACAAATCATTGTATGCATTTTTAAATACATTTGGTACCAGAAAAATGAAAGTTGACCAAAACAATAGTGGTCATGATTAATTAGATTTTCGCTAATGTAAAAAGTTATAGAACCATTTAGATGTTCTTTTGAAAATCTATGTGTACTTCCTCATTTTAAGAAATAACCAAAGTATACTAGGAAAAATTCAAAGCTTTTATTTATGTATAAATAAAACTCTAAAGAATTCAGTTTGTATCAGACAAACATGGATATCATATTAAGTAAGGTAGTGACAAAGATTGGACAAGACATCTTCCTTTGACAAGTAATCATTTATTCAGTTACTTGTATTTATTGAGTACCTACTATCTCCCAGATACTGTTTAGGTGCTTAGGATACATTAGTGACCAAAAGAGATGTAAGATATAAAATATTTTCACAATTACCAATTCTTTTAAAATTTTCATTTGCAGAATATAATTCAGTTTTTCTTAATCATTTATTACAACTTTTTTTTTTTTTTAAATTTTTATTTATTTATGATAGTCACACACAGAGAGAGAGAGAAAGAGGCGCAGAGACACAGGCAGAGGGAGAAGCAGGCTCCATGCACCAGGAGCCCGATATGGGATTCGATCCCGGGTCTCCAGGATCGCGCCCCGGGCCAAAGGCAGGCGCCAAACCACTGCGCCACCCAGGGATCCCGATTTATTACAACTTTAATAGCTTTCTAAGTGTTTAACTTATGGAGAAAGCTTTTATACACTAACTGTATGCACCTGAATTAACTGTGAATGACCTATATTTTCAAAACCCATGCAAGCAAATACAGCTTTGTCAATTAATTGAGTAGTATTTAAAACGGTAGCCAATGCTACATCCTTGATTTTAACATATTCTTCTTCAAAAATGAATCTATCCAAACATATCAGTCCTAGCTCAAACTATCTTTTTTGTTTATATGTGTATTGTTAAGTATTCCATCAGGATGTGTGCTCTGTATGAGCAGGGACCTTGTCTGTTTTCTTCCTAGCCTCATCCAAGCTCCAAATTGCCTGAAACATATTAGATGCCCCAGAAATTTAAATATTTGTTGAATGAACAAATGCAGTAATGGATATTAAAACATGTATAATGTAAGGTTGTGTGTGTGTGTGTGTGTGTGTGTTTGGGGAGGAAGGGAAGTGTAACAAACCAGAACAGGAATGGAGATGGCCTATCGATCAGTACGTCTGAAACTACTGATGTACTATATGTTGGCAAGTTGAATTTAAATAAAAAAAATCACCTGGTTCATTGAGTTTTGCCACAAGGTCAGACACATCACAGGCTTGCTGACCTCGTTTTTCACAATTTTTAAAATGGAAGGAAATTGGACTGTAATATATTTAACTGTTCTTGTCAGTCTTATACCCTCTGATCTTGTGTATTGTTAATTGGGTAGATTTTAAATGTTAAGCTAATTTTAAAGCTGAACAGGGATATTATTGATGCAACTAGTCATGTATCAACGCCACATAAAAGAGTAGAAATGTGAGTCACTCACTGGTGCTATTTTGTTATGACAGCTGTAACTGTTCTTTTTTTGCTTGTTGTCTCCATAATGCGTAAGACTCAACCAAGTGACAGCAGTGCTGACCATGCTTTCAAGAGCAGCCCATTGTGATGTCCCTAACAGTAACTGATGGTGCAGATGTACAGAGAGGCAATTCCAGTGGCCAGGGGGCTTCTCCCATTCTACTGCCCTGGCAGGGAGCAGCACTCAGTCCTCATCAGTGAGAGATGGGAGGGAGGTGTGCTGGAGCCAACGTGTCCCTGACAGCTGTGTATCTTCTCACCGTGAACCTAAGCTTTGACTCTGCTCTGTAAAGTCAGCCTTGGACACTGCAGTGAGTACAGAGAGGAGAAAAAAACGTTTCCCTGTCATCTGATAAAATGCACAATTCCTGTTGAGCTACTATATATAGGATTTAATAATAAATACAGCGAAATCTTTTGTAAGACCTGGGCCCAGATTCTGCTTGATTTATGCTGAGTCCAGTGTCAGGTATTTACAGTTCATGTTCATTGAAGGTAGAAGAGTATCTGTGGAATGAGAAGAGGATGGAGACAACTAAATTTGAAATATAATTAAATAGGAATTAAAAGTAAATATTAAATATAAAGTAAATGAGGATTGAACCATGACCATAAAAATAATAATAATAGCTAAAATTTATTAAACACAGAAGGTACTGAATGAATCACTTCACCTATGTTATATAACTTCATCCCACAACAATCTTATGAAATAGATTCTTATTATTATTATAGATCTGAGAAAACAGAGTAAAGTTATTTGCCCCAGGCCACATGGCTAGTAAGTGGTAGAGCCACAACTGGAATAATAGTAGCTGTTATATATTAGGCATTTCCATATGCCCATTCTAAATAAGCATTTTCCATGAAATAATCTATTTTACTTAGCCTCACAAAGTCTCTTTTGTTGTTTGCTCTGAGCATTCTCATTCTAGAGCCCATGCTCCTCATACTACTTTGGTGTCATGAATATCACAATCTAAACAAAGGAAAGCATTAGTACAGCTTCAGAAATAACTTGATTTTCTATATAACCATCTCAGAATTCAGTTCAGGGTCTAATAACTTGTCAGTCAAATCTACAATCCACCCTGACTTTATACCCATTATTGTAACTGGCTCAACCATCCTCCACATCCCTTAGCCCCTCTACTCTTGAATTGAAGAGAAATCTTAATAGAGGAGTCATGTTCTAGAATAGGGCCAAGCCATCTTTACAATCGCCCCGATAAAGTCTTTATAAGGGACAAAGAAAAAAATGAGTTTTTTGGAGTCCTAGAAAATGACTCCACACTTTCTGTTCATAATGAAGCAGTCACCAAACTCCTAGGTAATACACCTAATCAATATGCAAAATTATCAAGCCCATTAGGTTGACAAATTATAGAATTCCAGGACTGGAAGAGGCAACAGAGATTATATGATTCACGTATTTTAATACCATCAATCTAGGTAAGATAAGTAGCTTTCAGTATTTTCTGGTGATATGTCTTTCTTGGAAATGGTAGTGATAGATTTATCTTTCCAAATCAAAATAGAAAAGCCTAAAATTTGTATGTTTAGTACAATTTTACTATCCTAATATCTTGTGATATCTCATTTTCAGTGCTCTTTTTATTGAATTTCAAAAGCTCTTGAAATATTAAACATATTGATCCTCTGTCCATCATACATACTGCAGATTTTTAAATTTTCCTTATAACTTGTGTTTCTTATTCTACTCAGATTAAAATTGTTATCCTGCCACATCTACCCCATATTTTTCATTCTCTTTTCTATCTCAGTCATACTTACAAATTCCATTCCTACCCATTATTATTTTACAACCGTTCTTCTGTATCTTCTCCAGAAACTTTTATGATTATATTTTTAAAAATTTAAGTTTGTTAATCCACCTGGAATTTATTTTTATATAAGGTACATGATTCCCAAATTTTCAATTAGCTGTCCCTGCACAATTTCTTGAATTTTTTATTTTCTCTACTAATCTGAAATACTACATTTATGATATGTTCTTAGAATGTATTATCCTCAATTATAAGATATTCACTACTGGAATTTTAACAGTTCCTGGCTGTCCTTAGTGTGATAATGTTTAGTAATAATGTTTATTTTTAGAGTATAGTAAAATGATTTTTTTGACTAAAATATGCTACTGCATTCTGTCATTTCCAGACTCTTTCCTTTTTTTTTTTTTTTTTTAAGATTTTATTTATTCATGAGAGGCACAGAGAGAGAGAGAGGCAGAGACACAGGCAGAGAGAGAAGCAGGCTCCATGCAGGGAGCCTGATGTGGGACTCGATCCCGGAACTCCAGGATCACACCCAGGGCCAAAGGCAGGTGCTCAACCGTTGAGCCACCCAGGCATCTCTCCAGACTCTCTCTCTTGATTAAAATGTTTCATTGGCTTCCCGTTATGTCCAGAGCCCAAGTTCACCAGGCACCATGGTCTCTCTCACTGTTTCAACTGCAGGGCTCTTCCCCGAGTGCATGGAGTACACCGTGTACTCTCCTGCCTCTAGGCCTCCATGCATGCTTTTCCCCCTTTTCCCAGAAGATATCAGCCTGACAACCTCCCTATACTTGGGTATAAAATTCTAAATTTCATATTTTCCATTAAAACTGAATTAACAGGCAGCCCCGGTGGCTAAGCGGTGTAATGCCACCTTCAGCCTGGGGTGTGATCCTGGAGACCCAGAATCGAGTCCCACGTCGGGCTCCCTGCATGGAGCCTGCTTCTCCCTCTGCCTGTGTCTCTGCCTCTCTCTCTCTCTCTCTCTCTCTGTGTCTCAATAAATAAATAAAATCTTAAAAAAAAAAACTATTAATTAACCTGGGTGGTTAATTCAGTTAAGTGTCTCACTCTTGATTTCAGCTCAGATCATGATCTCAGAGTTGTGAGATCAAGCCATGCTTAGCATGGAACCTTCTTCAGATTCCCTCTCTCTCCCTCTCCTTCTGCCCCCCCCCCACTTATGCTCTCTTTCCTTCCCCCCCAAAAAACAAAAAACCCTGTGAATCCCAGAATTCAATTATGTGGATATAAGAGTTGTAAAAGTTTAGAAAGATGATAGGTCAGGTAGGTTTTGGTGCCAGCTGGCTTACTAAAGGATTTGCCAGAAATCATGGGATATGCACTAAAAGGGAAGGACATAGGATTGGTCACACCGAGAGATATTATACCAGCTAGTTGGGTGGGGCTCAATGTTATGATTCAAACCACCAGTATATTTCATGCCTCTGTATTTTTGATGCCAGACATAGAAAGATGAATTCCACTTGGGCTCTGCCCACAAGTTTCTCCTAGTCTGGTAAAAATGGTGAACATACCCAGCTAAAGGTGAAAGTTTCTCTGTTAGTGGCACATTCTCTCTCCAAAGTCCTGCAACAGCTTCACAGAGAGGATGATATCTGAGCCTGATTTTGCATGATAAGTAGAACTTTGCCAGACATGGAAGGAAAATAATTCCAGGTAGAGCAAATGGAATGAGCAAAGCACAGAATCTCAAAATACTTGGCATGTTGGAGAATATTCGGTACAGAAATGATGGCTGATGATGCTGGAAATGCTCTTTGAAACAAGGCTGTGAAAGGCCATCAATTCCACACTAAGGAGTTGTTAAGCCATCCTGTAGAAAATGGGGAGCCATCTGAGGCTTTCAGCGATTACAATAACAAGATTTTGTCTAAGTTTTTGGAAACTAATACCAGAAGCATCAAGGAGGATGAATTCACAGGAGTGGAAGAATGAGTGTACTAGCAGCCAAATATTGATCCCCCTTATCTTCACCATCTGCTTCTTGTAATTCTCCAGGAACAGTCTTTAGCTGCCAAATGGGCCCATAAGAACAGATGAAAAATTCAGGGTCCTTCAATTAAATGGATAATTGGATTTCTTTCTCTGTTTTCTCAAAAATAATATGAATCTCTTTGGAAATAGGGGGATAACTAACATAACTAACTATTGAATTCAGCAAATGTGGAAATTCTGTGCCAGAAATTATGTGGGATATACATTGATTCATTCATTCAACTAACATTTAGTTAACATGTTTTATTTTTTTAATATTTATTTATTCATGAGAGAGACACAGAGAGAAAGAGGCAAAGACAGGCAGAGGGAGAGGCGGGCTCCATTCAGGAAGCTTGATGTGGGACTCAACCCCAGGACTCTGGGATCATGCCCTGAGCCAAAAGCAGACACTCAACTACTGAGCCACCCAGGCATCCCAAAGAAACTTTCTTTAAAAAATTTAAAAAAAAAAATTTGACAGAGAGCTCCTTACAGAGCTAGGGCCTGATACGGCACTTGATCCCAGGACCCTAAGATCTACTTGCTTCCCAGATACAATGGGGAACCAAAGACACATAGTCTCATGCATCATGGAATTTACAGTGTAGTAAGGGATTCAGATATTAACTAAATTATCCATACCAGTAAGTGCATATTCATGAATTTCTGTAAATGTCATCAAAATTGAGGAATCTAGGAGTTGAAAATAGGAGTAAAATAGCCTTATTAAATACATATCCTTTATCAGGTATGTGATTTGCAAATATTTTCTCCCAGTCTGTGGCTTTGCTTTTTGTTGTCTTAACAGTATCTTTCATAGAGCAGGAATTTTTTGTTTTAATGAAGTCCAACTTACTGATTTTTTATTTCATGGATGATACTTTTGATGTTGTATCTAAACACTCATTTCCAAACCCAAGGTTTCAAGATTTTTCTCCTGTGTTACCTTCTACAAATTTTATAGTTTTGCATTTTACATTTTTGTCTGTGATCCATTTTGATCAGTTTTTGTGAAAGGAGCCAGGTTGGTGTCTAGATTTTTAAATTTTTGCATATGGATGTTCAGCTTCTCCAACTGCATAGGTTGAAGAGATAGCCCCATCCTGAGGACTTTACAATCTAGTAAAGGAACTAAGATCCATATACAAATGATTGACTGAAATGATATAACTAAAATATTTGTCCTGAAGATGTATAGATTTATGCTGAGAAGTTTTAAAGAGGTGGCATTTGAGGTGAAATGTGAAAAGTCAATAAAGTTTCATCACACAAGGAGCTGAGGAAGGAAATAAATTAAGCACAAATCTTACTGATTACCATGTTATGGAAAGTGTAGAAGGCAAAGGTGGCACAGGGAAACCTCTTGGGTGGGAGGCAATAGTGGTACTGGGATGCAATATGGTGGAAGGTGATGACAGTGAGAAATGGCTGGTTCTAGATAGAATTTAACAATAGAGCTGATGGAATTTATATATGAATTGCACAAGGGAGATAAAAAAAGAGAAGAGCCAGGGATCACTTGAACAATCAGAAAAGGGAAGGAACCACCTATTGGGATGAGACTCATGAGACAGGAGCAGGTTTGGGGCTTCGTATTCAGGAATGTGTTTTGGGATGTGTTAGGTCTGCCTATTAGACTTCCAAGTGAAGTGTTGAATAAACAGTTGGATGCTTAAGCATGGAGATCAGCAGAGTGGTCAGTGAGTGAGTGGTAATGAAATCAGGAAGTGAATGTAGGCAAAGAAGGAAAAAAATGCAAGGATTGAAGCGCGGGAGATCCCAAACATAACAGAAAGATGAGGAGGAACCAGAAAAAGATTCTCAGATGGAGATGCCAACGAGGCAAGGAAGAGAATCAAGAGCAGTGTACAGGACACCAAAACAAGTGATTTAAGAAGGAATTTGTCAGTACTGCCAGTATGCTAAGTAAAATGAGATCTTAGACTTGCCCATTGGATTTAGCAGTGTCACGCCATTAATGTTCGTAACAAGAGCTGTTTCCGTGGGGTGAGAGATGGCAGCCTGATTGAAATGAGTTTCCTTCATAGATGGAAAGAAATTAAGTATAGATAATTCTTATGAGGATTTTTTGCTATAAAGTAAGGAAATAGAGCAGTAGATGGAAGAAACTGGAAGTCAAGGCAGGATGTTGTGTTTGTTTCTTTCGAGAGAAGTACTATAAAAGTTGAGGGAAAATGAGTGATGTTAGGAGTGAGAGAGGACCAGTGGTGTCCTTGAATAAGTGAGAGAAAACAGAATCCAGGGAACCAAAGGAAGGGCTGGACGAAGATAGAGTTGGGGACAGTTTATCAATAGTAACTTAATTCTAAAACAACGGGGATGTGGAGCAAAAGGAACCCTTGTGCATTGTTGGTGGGAATGCAAACCAGTGCAGCCATTGTGGAAGATAGTATGGAGGTTCCCCACAGAGGGAAAAATAGAACTACCATAGGGGCACCTAGGTGGCCAGGGGTTGAGAATCTGCCTTTGGCTCAGGTCGTGATTTTGGGTCCTGGAATCGAGTCCCACATCAGGCTCCCCACAGGGGGCCTGCTTCTCTCTCTGCTTAATCTCTGCCTCTCTCTCTGTGTCTTAAATAAATAAATAAATAAATAAATAAATAAATAAATAAATAAATAAAATCTCTTAAAAAAATAGAAATACCATATGATCCAGTAATCACACTACTGGGTATTTACCCAAAGAATACAAAAATGCTAATTCAAAGGGATACGTGCACCCCTGTGTTTTTTAAAAATATTTTATTTATTTATTCATGAGAGACACAGAGAGAGAGAGGCAGAGACATAGAGGAAGAAGCAGGCTCCCTTCAGGGAGTCCGATGTGGGACTCGATCCGTGAACTCCAGTAACAGGCCCTGAGCCAAAAGCAGAGCTTAACTGCTGAGCCATCCAGGCATCCTGCACCCATGTGTTTATTGCAGAATTACTTACAGTAGTCAAACTGTGGAAGTAGCCCTAGAGCCCACAGATAGATGAAGGGATAAAGAAGATGTGCTATTATTTAGCCATAAGAAGAATGAAATCTTGCCATTTGCAACAACCTAGATGGAGCTAGAGAGTATAATGCTAAAGCGAAGTAAGCCTGTCAGAGAAAGATAAATACCTTATGATTTCACTCACAAAGATAAATAACATATGATTTCACTCATATGTGGAATTTAAGAAACAAAACAAAGGAATAAAAGAGACAAACCAAAAAAAAAAAAAAAAAAAAAAAACCAGACACTTAAGTATAGAGAACAAACTGGTGGTTGCCAGAGGGGAGGTGGGTGGGAGGATGGGTGAAATAGGTGAAGGAGATTAAAGGACATTTATCATGATGAGCACCGAGTAATGTATTTTTGAATCACTGTATTGTACATCTGAAATGAATATAACACTATGTTAACTACACTGGAATTAAAATTCCTTAAAAACTAGTGACTAATTCATAAGCAATAAAAAACCATTAAAGTTTGCTGAGTAAGTGGTATGGTTCTTATTATTCCTTACAGTCTACTTATTCCTTTTACTAATAGACAAATTGAAATGTTTAAATGTACAGTTGCTCCTTGAGCAACACAGGTTTGAGCTGCCTCAAACCTTGCATACAGATTTTTTTAAATAAATACAGTATTAACACTGTAAGTGTATTTTTTCTTCCTTATGGTTTTCTTCTTTTTTTTTTGTTTAAATTCAATTAGCCAACATATATGCTTACTTTCCAATGCAGTGTTCGATAATTTATCAGTTGCATATAACACCCAGTGCTCATCATATCATGTGCCCTCCTTAATGCTCATCACCCAATATTCTTAATAGTATTTTCTTTTACTAACTTACTTTATTGTAAGAATACAGAATTTTATATATATATATATATATATATATATATATATATAACATAGGAAATATGTGTTAATCAATTGTTTATGTTATTGGTAAAGCTTCTGATCAATAGTAGATTATTAGAAGTCAAGTTTTAAAGAGCCAAAGTTGTACTTGGATTTTTGACTCCATTGGGGGTTGGCACCTCTAACCCCATTTTGTTTAAAAAGTTTATTGTATCTCCAAAAATAAGCACTGAAGATACAGTTTTGTTCAAAATACCAAGGAGATGATAATTTCATGTCCAGAAAAGTTGAAACAAACCCTGATGTTTATCACAGCAACTTCTCCAGCCTTCATGTCAAATCAAGATCTTCTGGCTGTTATCAGAAGTTGCTGAAATGTTTTACTTTGAAAATAAACTTCCTACTGCCTGAAGCCAATTTCCCACATACATTTAACCATTTGGAAATCCACAGTGGTGTTTATTTTGTATTCCTCTTAAATTTTTTTGGATAATAATTTTTTATCTTACCATTCCTTGGCCACCAATGGCCTGACACTATCTCAGACAAAATCGGAAATCTAATGAATTCAGATCTCTCTGACTCACCACTTTCAAACAGATTGAATCACACATAGGAATTTAGAGGAAGCTTTTTAAGGCAAATTATATATAGGAGAGTTCTTGATAGAAATAATGAACTCTTCTCATCATCCGTGAAGTAAGTTTGACATGTTGCAATTTTCCAATAGAGAAGAGAAAACAGATCAAATATATTAGACGATGTTCTGGTAAATGATTAGCACTGAATTGAAGAAATCAACTTCACAGAAGTTTTGTAAGTCTCATATGTATCTAAAACTTACCTCTACGGTGATCAGTAATAAGTTCTCAAGACAGAAAGTGTTTCTCTCTCTGTACTGCTCCACAGACATGAGCGTCTTCACACCAAGAAGAGTAACTTCAGTAGATCACTAATGTCCAGTCTGAAGGATGTAGATGATTTAGCAACCCTAGACGTTTTGGATGAGGTAAGAGACTCAGTTTAATTAAACTTAAACATTCTAGATTTTGTTTTATTTACAGAGGTGGTATGTGCAGGAGGTTGTTTGAATAATAGCATCTGTAAGCTTTCCTTGTCTCTTAGCTTCCCGATTATCTCTCCTATCTTACTTTGACTACATGTAACTCAAATTCCCAGATCTCTACAGCCTGATGTCCATTTTTTCCTTTTTTTAAATTTTTTCTTTTGATAGTCAAATTACAAGGATGTGGGATCCCATTAGCATGTGTTGCCTATAAATTACAGACTCTCCTTCCCCTGAATTCGTTTTGGGAGTCTCAGAGGGATGATTTACTGAGGTCAGAAAATTGTCTGCCTCCTACAACCTCCACACAGCATCCTCCCTCTATTTCTTCTGCTCCATGCTCAGTGGCTGTATCCAGAGGCCTCTAGGAAACCCTGAGAGCCTCTCTTATCTGGTCATTATTCCCCTCATGAGATCCCAGAGTTCCTGTTCTCACAGGGCTTTGAATTCTGCTTGAAACTCCTTATCCTAGTGACTTCAGAACTATTTCAAGTATCTCTTGTGAAGGTACACATCCAAGCTGGTAAATTATAGTTATGGCTTCCCTTCCCCCTCATCTCCCTTTATTCTGGTAATCAGATCATTAGAGAAATAAATAGCTCCTTTTCAGTCAAAGATTAGGATCTCTATCCTGCATGATCAACTGGTTTTTTCAAATACATCTAATGTATGCCTGAGATATGCTTAGAAATTCAACAAATCAGGAGACATTTTCTGAACAGAAGTAGTCATTTGGTAAATTAAGGGTTGCTTAAACAACTCAAGTACTTCCTCAAAATAATCTTTCTTGAGAATATCAAACATTTTGTAATCAAGTAGTATTTGCCAGTCGGAGATTACCAACACCTTTATGAATCTTTTCATACCGAATTCTCCAGTGATGGGAATTTCTAGGCTTGTGGATTATTAAGAAGGCTTTGTTCATCATATTGCTGACCTATATATTAAACATTGGGCTTGCTTGTTTCTGTTGTCTGTGCTTTTGTTTTTGTCTCATTTTTGAGCTATGGTCTTCTATTCTCCTCTTGTGTCATACTGTAAGTGATGATTTCTGACACAATTAAAATTGATTTCATGTACTCATGATTTATCAACTGTGAAAGTTACTTTTCTGAACTTTTTACTGTGCCTCATAAAGCCAAATGTCTCAGCAAAGGGCTAGGACATTCTATACAGCCATTAAATAACCTTCATTTGCAATAAAGTCATGTTCACTGTATTTTCCCCTTCCTTTTCTATTAATTTTTCCTTTTTATTTCATCTCCTGCATTCACTTATTTTCTGGAAGGCTCCCTACATATAATATCTATGTAATATCTCATATAGCCTTTGGAAAACACACAGAACAATGCCATCCCTCTGTGGCTCTCAAGACCAAAGAAAATGCCTCTCAAGTGGAAGAGTAACACTGACCAGAACACTGCAGAATGCTGATCTAGTGTTATACTACTTACTGTCAGCATGGCTATTCCTTTCTGATCTTTGACCCCAATTCCAGATGTTTTATTTATTATTGTTTACATTTTAACTTATAACTGACCATAATGATTTTTTTAATTTATTTTTTTTATTGTAGAATACAGTCTCAGAGCAACTTGAGAAATGTTATTCCAGAGATCAGATTTATATCTATGTGGGAGATATACTCATTGCTCTTAACCCTTTCCAGAGTCTGGGTCTTTATTCCACAGAGGTATGTGGTGTGGCTTGCATTCTTTTTGTGCTAATAGTTATACTATTAAGATACTCAAGTTAATTTAGATGATGCCAAAGATAGTTTTATTCAGTGCCTTGAAGAAACAGTGAAATCAATAGTTAGAACATAGAGATAGAAATAGAAGGTGAATCAAGCTGGATGTGATTCGTGGTTTTTTTCCGAAAGTATATGGCAGAATGGTAATTACTTCCAGTCATTAGTAACTGGTCTATACTATGTATCATATTAATAAAGAGATACCTGCAAAAGTGCATGGGTATTGTTTACCTCTGAACCCTATATGGGAGAGTCAAAATATAATTATATTGTCTCACATGTAATATATACATAGTGGCTGTGAAACTTGTCATTATGAATTTAAGAATTCCTTTTGACATAGTGGTTGGTTTTTAGTATCAGACGATGTGTGTTTTATGAATACAAATATATAATTATCCATTATTCAAACCCTAATGGTTTAAATGTAGAACAGTATTCTGGAATTGAACTAAGCTGTCTTTCATTTTTAATTGGACCTATTCTCTTTTAGCTATTTGTATATTCTAGAAAATCATTTAATACTATGAATAATAGGTTTTTTATATGTGAGAAATAAATAATTCTGTCATACTCTACCACCTTAAATTTTACAAGAACAATGGTAAGTTTATGAACCTTGAGCTAAGTTCCAGAAATCTGGGCTTTCTTCAGATTCTTCTATCAGTTAACTTGGTGATTTGGACAAATCAAAGACTGTATGTCAAATGACATGAAAGGAGAAAAGTGGCAATCATATGTCAGACATTATCATATCATATCCAGACATCATCATATCCAGGGAATAGTCAACAAAATGATACCTGATTCTTATTTATAGTCTATTTTTATTTAAAGAAATAATAATATTTTGAAACATCAAGTTCTGCTTTGGAAGTGATATGCACTTCCCAGAGTCTTCTTTTAAATACTGCTACCAGAGTGATACTATATTCTATTATGTCACATCATATTTCTGGGTTCTTTTATGTCAGGCTTTTATTTTATATAATGTGTATGATTTGTGCATATATGTGTGTGCAGTATGTGTGTGTAACGTGTGTAATGTTTTGGTGATATGAAAACGTATTTTGATTTATGTTTTGCTTTAAAAATTGGGTGTTCTGCCTGTAAATAATCTAGGATTTAAACAAAAACAAAAAGGAAAGTCTCACAAAATGTGTTCATTTTGATCTTTAGCATTCCAGATTATATATTGGAGCGAAGAGAACCGCCAATCCTCCTCACATTTTTGCAATGGCTGATTTAGGATACCAGTCAATGGTAGCATATAATTCAGATCAGGTAAGGAGAGTCTCACTTCCTTAGAAATTTCTCATTTTAGCTTCTTGTGTGTGAGCCAGATGTTGTGAAGTGGAAGTCTTCTCATGGTTTCCTTTTCTCACTGTGCAGTGCATTGTTATTTCTGGAGAAAGTGGTGCAGGAAAGACAGAAAGTGCTCATCTTTTGGTTCAGCAGCTGACAGTGCTTGGAAAGGTACCATGTTTTCTCTCTATCCTAACAAATACTTATTATATTTCAGAACCTAATAGGGCTGATTCAGTTAATGTTCACTAATTCCCACATTTAATAATGTAGGGAAATGATAAAACACACATGCTATTCTCTGTGAATTTAAAATACAACAAACAGTAGAAAAAGCATATACTCTGTTTTGAGGATATTCTAACTTTTGTCACTCTTACTAGGAAAGACTTTATAAATGTGATTTTCTCCCTTTAGCCCCAGCACATTTACTGAATACTTTCTTTACTTTTCTCTTTTTGTTGCTTTCAGGTTAAAGGGAGGTTAATATACAAAAATCAATTGTATTTATATATTTTATATACATTATAAATGTATATATATCACATATAGTACAAAAGTTAATTTGCATTATATATATATAAACCAGCAATGGTCAATTAGAAATTTAAATTTAAAAGTCTTATTTATAATAGAACCAAAAAATTAGCTATTTAAGTCTTATAAAACTTGTATGAAATTTGCTGAAAAGTAGAGAAAATTGATAGAAGATATCATAGAATATTTAAATAAATGGAGAGATATACCATGTTCATGGATTAAAAGATTCAATATTATTATGCCAGTTCTTCACAAATTGATCTGTAGATTCAGTGCTATTACAGTAAAAATCTCAGCAGGATATTTTTTTGCAGAAATTGACAAGCTGAATCAAAAATTTATATGGAAAGGCAAGGGAACTGTAATAATCAAACAATTATGTTTGAATCCTCCAAACAAGGTTGGAGGATTAAAACTACCTGATTTTTTAGACTTACTAGAGAGCTACAGCATTTATATTCCACATTAAAAATATAATCCACAAAGGAAAAAATTAGAATCACCAAAATTAAGAATTTCTGTTTCCTAATGACATTGCTGAGAAGATGAAACCACATGCTACATACTCAAAGAAACTATTTACAAGTCACATATCTAATAAAAGACTTGGATCCTTAATGCATATATTGTAAAAAGAAACTCTTAAAACTCAGTAAGAGACCAAGTAATAAAAAATGATCAAAAGAGTATATTAACTATACTTAAATAAAAATTTATTTTAAAAATGAACAGATTTGAAAAGTACTTCACCAAAGATAATCTGTAGATGGCAAATAAATAAAAAAATGGTCAACATCAGTTGTCATTAGGGTAATGCAAATTAAAACACAATGAGACATCATTATACATCTATTAAAATGGTTAATTTTTTAAAAATTAACAATACTAATTGCCGAGAAGGATTTAGGATAGCTGGAACTCTCATATATTGCTGGTGATATGCAAAATACTGTGATCACTTTGGAAAAGTTTGGAAGTTTTTTATAAAGTTAAACTACACTTACCACACAGCCCAGCAATCCTACTGCTAGGCATTTATCCAAATAAAATGAAAACTCATGTTTACGCAAAAAAAAAAAAACAAAAACAAAACAACAACCCACAAATAAATATGTATAGTGGCTTTATTTGTAATCTCCAGGAAGTGGAAACAACGAAACTGGAGATTGGATAAACAAACTGGTACATCTATACAGTGTAATACTGCTAAGTAACAAAAAGGAACAAACACTGATACAAGAATAAAATCTATAATCTTATTTGCATTGTACATTTCTGTCAAAGAAGTTAGATTCATAAGATTGCATACTATCTGATTCAATTTATATGTCATTTCTCCAATTTAAAATTATAGAGACAGAAACAGACCAGTGATTATCAGAGGCTGGGGAGGAAGGGATGGGCTGATTACAAAGGTAATGATATAGTTTTGGGAAGGGATGGAACTGCCCTATGTTTGGGTTGCAGAGGGGGGTTATATGATTTTATATGTTTTTAAAAACTTTTAGGGGGCCTAGGTGGCTCATTCAGTTAAGCATCTGACTTGGGCTTAGGTCATGATCCCAGGGTCTTGGGATCAAGCCCCAAGTTGCGGGGAGTCTGATTCTCCTTCTCCCTCTCCTTGTGCTCTTGCTTGCTCTCTCTCTCTTTCTCTCAAACAAATAAATAAAATCCTTAAAAAAATATCTATTGTAAAAACCTTTTAGATCTGTACTCTATAAAAGATGAATCTCACTGTATGTTAAATATACCATAATTTTTGAAAAAAGGAAGTTGACGATAGAGATTTGGCTTGATTCTCCAGGTAGGGTCCTTGAAATAAGTCAAGAATTAATTATATGTTCTTATTAGGATGACTTAAAAAAGAAAAAACAGAAAACCATTCTGTACAACTTATCCCTGTGAATATTTTTATTATGATCCACATAGTTGTGTAGTATTACGTTAAACTTTTTGCCATCACTGTGATCATAGGAATCTTGTGTTATAAAGTACTGCAAGTGCAAGGATAGATCTAATCTCTCTATAAAAGGATAAGGCCTCTTCTTCCTATCAGAACAACTGCTTAATTGAGTCTAATTCATTTTTGGAATAATGAGCTGAAATATTTCTGTGTTTATATTAAAAACCAATTAACTAGTTTGAATATTTTCAATCATATGTGTGGGTATGGAATAGAAACATAACTTTGCTCAGTGGGCTAATTTGCCCTCCTTAACTAACTAGACCTGTGACATTCCCCCTTCCCCTGCCTTGGGACTAGAAGAAGAGCCAGAAGAGACCAGGAAGCTAGTGTTCAGGACTGTCTGTCGTCTCAGTCCTTCCTCATCTCACTGCCCATCAATTTCCCCTCTCCTTACTTCTAAGATAAGCATCACAGTGAAAAAAAGATGTAATTTTGGAGGGAGTATGGTGGTGAGGCACAGCATACTGCCCTACCATAATTAATGGTTAAATTTTTTGAAATTAATTTTCTCGGGCCATCCATGAGGGCCTTTGCTATTCTTTCTTGGTTTGTGGTTTGATAGAGGGTCTCATCAATGATGGATTAACTTGTGTGAATTTTGTTTTGTAGATGCCAGCAAACTTGCTTATCTAATCACTTTACCTTATCCTAGATGTAAAAATGGGACTCAATATTAATCTAAAAATCTAAATAGTAATCTGAAAATGGGACTTAATATTAATTGGGGATATAGATAGATAGAGCTCCCAGAATCCTAACCTTATTAGATCTTAGATCTTATCATGTTTTTACATATCTTTTTGATAAAGATTTACCAGATACAAAAAATGGGATGTTTGGTGGATTGAATGCTTTCTCACCTTTCTATGAATGCAAGGCCACCCCTAAACATTTTAGAAGAGTCAAGTATGCCCCAATGCTCATTACTCTCTTCTTTTAATGCTCATTGCCTCTTTTAGGAGATCCTAAAAGGTTTGATATGCACTCAAACCCTCACTGTGAATGCCTCCTCCAGCTCATCTATGTACTAATGTGGGCTATGTTCCAGAAATACCAGCTGTTCCTCTCTTTTATATAATTTGCTTACCTTTCACATAGCTGATCTCAACAAGGTTTTACATGACTCATAATCTACTCAATCTACTTTCTACTAAGATGTGAATGACTGATATCCCCTTAACCATCTTAGAGTGGGGAATTCTTCTAAAAGAGGTTGATTTTTTAACCAAATAAATTTCTACTTGGTGGAATTTCCAATAAAGTAGTAAGTAAGTAAATAATAATAATTACAATGCTTGTTCAAGGGAAGGAATATATGAGATGGGGTAGGAGAAAATGGGGAGAGCCAAGCCAAGCAGGCCCTCTGACCTTGATTGGGGTTCACTCCTTCCATCCACACTTGAGCTGTTCTTAGTTTTCATAGTAACTCCATTTCCCCTGCTTCTGAATTCACAAATTATTCCCTTATTTTGATGTTAGCAGCTTCCATGGAACCAACAGAAATGTTTATGACTTTGGGGAACATTTAGATGGGGGCCCAGGGTGGGAGAGGAGGAAAATAATAAAATGAGAGGTTTACCCCACTATGCCCACTATGTATAGACTGCTTATAAATTGTGTTTATAAATCAGGCACTGAACAGAACTATATTTCAATAGAAGTATAGAAAATCTCTGCCCTTTGAAGAAAGCAAATGGGAACACACATATGGAAAGGGAAAAATAGGCCAGGTATTGTAACGTCTGGTGGTATGCCAAGAATGTACTCTCAATACCTTTATGTCTATGTAGAGTGCTTATCAAAGAAGAGACATTTTATTATATACAAAATTAATTTTTTACATTTGAAAAAATCTTGACGTTTTCTCTAGGCTAATAACAGAACCCTGCAAGAGAAGATTTTACAAGTGAACAATTTGGTGGAAGCCTTTGGCAATGCCTCCACTGTTATAAATGACAATTCCAGCCGATTTGGAAAATACTTAGAAATGAAATTTACCTCTTCTGGAGCTGTAGTGGGAGCACAGATTTCTGAATATCTTCTGGAGAAATCACGAGTTATCCACCAAGCTCTGTAAGTACATTTCAAATATTTTTTTTCTGGGAAACTAGCAAAGATAATGCTTTTTGTTTTTAAAATAGTAAAATGTCTTACATATTTAAAAAACTCAGCAAAATGGTATTGATCATCCTCTGTGTGCAAGGTACTTACTACTAGAGTCAAAGAGGTCCCTCAGCACTGTCTTATCCTCACAGGTTACATCTAGTAGACGAGTTAATAAATCACCTGAAATATATGATATCAGATATAAAACCTATGCCTATTATAGATACTAACAGGATAAATTGGAGTGATTTCTGAAATAAGAGGGAATTTATTTCTCTACACAAAACTAATGTGAAACTTAATTAGAAACAGGAGTCTTTTTTTTTCTTTTAAAAGACTATATATAGTCTTTTAAAAGATATATATTTATATATATCTTTATATTAACTCTATCCTTCCTACAGTTGTACACAAGGGACCAGATCACCAAATAAAAGATTCAGGTATGGGCTTAATTGTATTGCCTTTTTAATTTCCAGCTGATCAAAGCCACCAATATGATATTTTGATGTTAGGTTGAATGAGTTCCTTTTGGCAGCTTGTGCCTGAATGACAAAAATTCTCTCCTGTCCTAATGATTCCAAAATATCTTTGTTATTCTTATATGGAAAGTATAATCAAAACATTAGATTTGTACCCGGGTGTATGTATTATTTTTAAAAACTGTAGCAAGTTCTGGGGGGCACCTGGGAGCTCAGTCAGTTAAGCATCTGCCTTCAGCTCAGGTCATGATCTCAGAGTCCTGGGATTGAGCCCTATATCAGGCTCTCTGCTCAGTGGGGAGTCTGCTTCTCCCTCTGTCCTTTGCCCCTCCCCCAAAGCTTGTGCTCTCTCTTTGCTGTCTCTTTCTCAGATAAATAAGTAAAATCTTTTTTAAAAAATGTAGAAGTTAGGGGCACCTGGGTGGCTCAGTCGGTTGAGCATCCAGTTCTTGATTTGGGCTCAGGTCATGATCCCAGGATTGGAGAAGCAAGCCCGGTGTTAGGCTCAATGCTTAGCAGAGTGTCTGCTTGCCCTTTACCTTCCCCATGCATGTGTTCTCTCTCTCTCTCTCTCTCTCTCAAATAATAAATAAATCTTTTTAAAAAAAAGTATGGCAAGTTAGAGTCTTTCACTTGTCTTATGTAGATTTTACACCAAGCATATCTCCATTACTATAGTAATATGCCATTTGTTAAATTCATGAGAACACAAATTTTGTTATGTATTAGTACATTATTATTTAACATAAATACCTTCAAATTTACTACTCTTCAATTTATGAATAAATTGTGAATATAAATTGCCTGGAGTCCACCTCCTGAATTCAGCTTTCAATGTGGAAAATTATCCTTTGGTCCTCAGTTCAAAATACATAAGGAATGATTACAAGATGAATACTTTGAATTGCAGCTTCACCACATACTAGTTCACTTTGGGTAAGATATTTAGACCCTAAAAACCCTTCTCAGATCTTGGTTCTGCAATTTACTGTGTATGTGATTTGAAATACTTAACCTCTCTGTACCTCAGTTTTTCATCTTTAAAATGAAAATAACAGTAGTACCTACCTATCAATTAAGATAATGCCTATTAAGGATTTAGCATGATAAACACCATAGTAAGAACTTCATAAGTTTAAGGCATTATTAGCAGTAATAGTGTGGATAGTTGTGTGAAGCTTAGAAATAACACCTAGTGCAGTACATGGGACATTGAAGATGTTCAGTAAATGGCAGCCACTATTATTGATGTGCTGGGTCCCCAGAACTCAGTGGACATGCATGTGCCTCTGCCACCCATGCCTAGAGGAACCTTGGAGTCTTATACACAGATATGGAGACTTCACTGGTTCTCAAAACAATCTGTCCTGTTCTCATAACCATGTAAGACTCTCCTTCAAGCCTTTGGGGAAGAACTACCTAAGGGACTGAATTACTGAGATTTAGGTGGGACCGCCATGATACACAATATCAAGGGGCACCACTCACAGTGAGTTGTATGGAGCTGTGTGCCAAAGCACCATTCCCAAATTCCTTGTGTACAGTGACCTTTGGAGCTACACAATGAGGCCCTGGGTTTGTAACCAGAGAAATAATCTTGTTCATACCTATTGATATATTTTGTAGGATATATTCTAGGAGATTGCATAATTCGGATTATATTTTAGACATACCATGAATTAATTAAACTTTTCTCCAACCTCCCTAAAGAACTGTTCTAGTTTTACAGAGTTGTTTATTAAGTACCCCAATAAAGCACTTTAAGTTCCAAATTTACAATTAGGTTGAAATCCAACTCAGTTTGTAATTTGAGCACAGCTGCCTTATAATTTTTCTATTTTTTTACCCCTATTTTTTAACTTAATTTCAATTGCATTTTTAAATTCTAGAGAAACGTTGTGTGATCTTTGAAAATGAAGTATCAAACAGATAATTGAGGAGTTCTTTGCATCACAGAGCATAAGGCATAGAGTGGAGAATGGATCTGAGGTGGCAGAAAAGAACCAGAGCATTTTTGCCTTTTAAATGAACCTACCCCCCCTTTTTTTTAAGGGAATAAGTTCTTTTCTCTTTTTGCCTCTGCTATATCATCCCATCCTAATCGCTGATCACATTTATTTTTATGTATATTTTATTTATATATGTTCATATATATGTTTATATATTAAAGTGCTTATAAATATATATGTATGTTATATTTGTTTATATATATTTTTGTTTCTAATGGTGGCAGTATCATGTCAGTTGTGGCTAGAATTCTCATCTAAATGTAGATGATTTTATTTATTTTTATTTTTATGTTTTTTAGATTTTATTTATTTTATACACACAGAGAGAGAGAGCACAAGCAGGGGGAGCTGCAGGCAGAGGCAGAGGGAGAAGCAGGCTCCCTGCGGGGAGCCCAATGCTGCACTTGATCCCAGGACCCTGGGATCATGACCTGAGCCCAAGGCAGACACTTAACTGACTGAGGCACCCAGGCATCCTTAAATACAGATGATATTAAAGAAGAAATTCATAGAAGAGGTATTTAATTTTAAGAAGAAAGTGAGCATATTGAAGTCAATGTTCAATAATAATCACAAATATAAATTATAGCTGTTTCACTGCACATTTCCCCCATTTCTAGAGTTTCCTGCAGCAAGTATTGATGGTGTTTCTCTCAGATGCCCAGCACTTTACCGGATGCTGTAGGAGGCATCTACAAAAGTGGTAGATGTGGAGTAGTCTCTCTGTGGAGGAAGGAAAATATTATTTCTGGAGCACTTACTGTGTGTTGGGCACTGTGCTAATAAACTCTCTATATGCATTATCTATTTTAATTTTTATAGTGATAGGACAGGATATTATTGTCTATTTTGTACATGAGGAGACTAGAACTGAGGATTGTAATGAGTCGCCTAATGCCAAAAAGCTAATAAATGACTGAGTTGGGTTTTGAACCCATGTCTCTATCTGACTCCAAAGTCCACCATTCATTCATCCATTCATTCATCCATTCATTCATCCATTCATTCATCCATCCATCCATTTATCCATCCTTTTGGCAAATATTTGCTGAGTGCCAACTATGTGCCAGGAACTGTAATAGGCACAGGAAATATAATGCTGAATGAGATAGGATTCCTCCAGTAAAGCAGCTCAGTCTTCTGGATAATGTATGCTTTGAAGCAAAGCTTGCTGATTACTTGATGGTTTCTAGTCTCTGTGTAAAGTAGACATTGAGTTCATTGTGAGCAGGTAGGGGGCAAGGGAGAAGAATTGAGGAGACCATGTGTCTTGGAGGAAGGAATCTTGGTGGAGGAAGCTGGAATTAAAAACGAAAAGTGAAAAGCACTGTTTCCTGAATATCCTATGAGGCCTTATGAAGACAAAGCTGCATTATTGGCTTTCCAAGCCTTCTTGCTCGCCACTTTGTCAGTGATTCAAAGGTTTTGTGAGACCTTTGTGGTTTTTTTTCTTTTTTTTTTAAAGATTTTATTTATTCATTCATGAGAGACACACACACAGAGAGACAGAGACACAGGCAGAGGGAGAAGCAGGCTCCCCGATCTCAGCACCCTGGGATCACGACTTGAGCTGAAGGCGGATGCTAAACCACTGAGCCACCCAGGTGCCCCCCTTCTGAGAACTTTGCCACAGTTTTGAGAGTGTTAGAGGTCTTGGCTGCATAGGTGATCTCAGGGGCCAGAGCAGGTGAACACACATGAGATAGCCCTGAGGACCTTCCTGCAAATGGCTGAGTGGAACTCTAAGGAAGATTCCCAATTAGGGGTGCGGTCAGAGTCAGAGAAATATTTGGTAACTTGCTAAGACCCTACATTTCCCCATAGCCATTCTGACCTGGGAACCACTGGTCATATGAACATGTATGGGATGCTATGGTCCTCTGTCTCAAATGCAGTTTTGATGTAGTTAGGGTAAGATATGGGTAATTATCGGCAGTATCTTCTTTTCCTGTTTCTTTAATTCTCTGATTGTTTATCCAACTGAAGGTCAGTGTGTTTCCTATAGCATCTCCAGGCCCTGTCAAATTATAATTCTCAGTAAATGTAAACTGATAATTAAAGAGAAAACCACCAATTTTGTGTGTCTACATTTATGACTCACATCTCTAATTATACACTGCATCATTTAAGCATTAAAGGTGTGACACATAGGGCAATCAAAGTGATTTCATTAGAACAAAGCAAACTAAAGTATGTGCTGTGCCAGTCTTAGAGAACTTTTATTTTGTGGTGATAAAAGACAAGAAGTAAACTTTTAGCTTTGTTCTGACCTTCTCATGTACAGTGTTGGTGTTCATTGAAATATCACTGCTCACTGTACAAGAAATGACTGGGGACCTCCATTCTGAAGGACATGCTGGTCCTCACTTCAACATCTGAGTCTATGGACCACCCTTTGCTTGAAAAGGTCACCTGTCTTTGGCTGCCTGACTAGATTCTCCTGATTCTAGTCCTACTTCTTTCCTACTTCTCTGATTTTTTTCTCTCTGACGTCGATTTGTCTCTGAATCTATCCAAGTACCTAGCTATCCTGCTGCCATATAAAATTTGACTGAATATGCATTGTCCTAAACGTCTTTATTTTCCTGTGATCATTTTTGGGGGTAAGGAAACCATCCTCCTCCATTTATATGAAGCCTCTGACCCTTCCTTCACTCCACATGTCTAAATACTTGTGAATCAATTTTTACACTGGTTTTCACAACTCTGCTTTCCCTTCCTCTGCAGCTATTTTATCTCAAGCCCTGTTCCCTTGGGCTCAAACTTTTGAAAGATTTGTATTTTCTGGGCATTTGAACTGTCTTCCATTTGAACACCCCTTCCAGGGGTGATATTATGCCCTCCCACACTCAGGGAACAGTCTCAACCCAGAATGCATACTAATCAAAAGCAGTATTACTTTTTTCTTTCAAAATGTTTTCCTTCTTTCGGAAATACTAACAAGGAAGAGTAGGAATCCACATTAATCACTTCATCAAGTTGCACACCTCTGTATTTTTATTTGTTTAAGACCAAATAAAGCATCTTAAATAGTGATTGATGAAGCACAAATATCAAATGTTTAGCCATGTTATTTTAAACCAGCATGAATTGTGTGTTGGAGCCCAAAATGAGCTTCTGTAAAAATTATTCTTATAATAGTTTTTGGCAGAACCTTGAAATAAAGCTAGAGATTATAAGATAAAGCCACAGATACCCTGTAAGTCCAAATATTTTTTACTGCATCATTGGAGAAGTAAATGCATGTGGATATGTTCATCTTTGTTTCTTAGGAAAACTGTGTACCAAAAGAATAAATAAAATTTGGAAAGAGAACAAAGGTAAAATTTCTATCTCTACTGAAATTATATTGCATACAGGAAGAGAAGCCCTAAGAAAATTTTAAGACTTTATTTTTTACAGCAGTTTTAGGTTCACAGCAAAAGAGAGACACACACAGAGAGAGACTGAGGAAGTCAGTGGGATTTTGAGTGGGATTGAGGAAGGTACAGATACATTCCTACCCCATACATGCCTAACCTCCCCTAGTATCAACATCCCACACTAGAGTGCTACATTTGAAACTACACTGACACATTGTAATGACCCAAACGGTGGAGTTTACAATAAGAGTCACTCCTGGTGGTGTACTTTCTTTGACTTTGGACAAATGCATGGCAAGTATCTACTATAGGAGTATTGTATATGAGTACTTTTACTGCCTAAAAAGTATTTTCTGCTCTGCATAGTCATCCTTACTTCCCCCAACTTCTGGCAACCACTGATCATCTATCTTACTGTCTCCGTAGCTTTGCTTTTTGCAGATTGACTTCTTTCACCTAGTAGCATATGCTTAAAATTTCTCCATGTCTTTTCATGTCCTGATAGGTCATTACTTTTTAGCGCCGAATTAATATTCCATTGTCTGGATGTACCACAGTTTATTTATTCATTTACCTGCTAAGAACTTCTCGATTGCTTCAAGTTTTGGCAATTAGGAATAAAACTTCTACAAACATCCTGCACAGGTTTTTGTGTGAACCTGTTTTCAACTCTTTTGGGGTAAATACCAAAGACCTTGATGGTTGAATCATATGGTAAGAGTATGTATAATTTTCTAAGAAGTTGCTAAACTGTCTGCTAAAGTAGCTATACCAATTTGCATTCCTATCAGCAGTGAATGAGAGTTCTTTTGGTTCTACATCCTAGCAAGCATTTGGTTTTATCCGTGTTTTGGATTTTAGCCATTCTAATAGATATAGAGTGATATTTCCTTGTGATTTTAATTTTTTTTTAATTTTAAAAAAGGTTTTATTTATTTATTCATGAGGGACACACAGAAAGAGAGACAGAGACATAGGCAGAGGGAGAGGCAGGTTCCATCTAGGGAGCCTGATACGGGACTTGATCCCAGGACTCTGGGATCATGCCCTGAGCCAAAGGCAGATGCTCAAGCACTGAGCCACCAAGGCGTCCCTTCCTTGTGATTTTAATTTGCATTTCCCTAATGAATATGATGTGGAGCATCTTTTCATATACTCATTTGCCATCTGTATATCTTCTTCGGTGAGGTCCACTTTTTAATTAGGTTGTTTTCTTGTTGAGTTTTTAAAGTTCTTTATATATTTTGAATAACAGTCCTTTATCAGATGTATCTTTTATAAATGTTTTCTCCCAGTCTGGGTTATCTTCCCATTCTCTTGAAAATATGTTTTATAGAGAAGTTTTTAATTTGAATGAAGTCCAGTTTATCTTTCACAGGTCATGGCTTTGGTTTTGCATCTAAAAAGTCATCACCATATCCACCATCAGCTAGTTTTTCTTAGTTGATCTTCTAAGAGTTTTATAGGTCTATGAATTTTTTTTTTGTGAAAGGTGTGTGTTTAGATTCCTTTTTTTTTTTTTTTTTGACATGTGGATGCCATTTGTCTGCTTCATTGTATTGCTCTTGGCCCTCTTTGATATATTTTATTTTCTTTTTTTTTATCAGTACTATACTATCTTGATTACCATAGTTTTATGTAAAATCTTGAAATCAGGCAGTGTCAGTCCTTTAAACTTTTTGTTTTCCTTCAATATTATGTTGGCTATTCTGGGTCTTTTGCTTCTCCATATAAACTTTAGAATCTGAATGTCAGTATCCACAAAATAACTTGCTAGGATTTTGAGTGGGATTGACTTGTATATGTTAACCTGTATCCTGCAGACTTGCTATAATTGCTTATTAGTTCAAAGAGGTTTTTGGGGGCAGCCTGGGTGGCTCAGCGGTTTAGCGCCACCTTCAGCCCAGGGCATGATCATGGAGACCCGGGATTGAGTTCCGCATCAAGCTCCTTGTATGGAGCCTGCTTCTCCCTCTGCCTGTCTCTTTGCCTCTCTCTCTCTCTCTCTCTCTGTGTGTGTGTGTGTCTATGAATAAATAAACAAAATCTTAAGAAAAGGAGGTTTTTGGTCAGTTTTTTAGTTTTTTCTATATAGATGATAATGTCATATGTAAAGAAAGACAGTTTTATTTCTCCACTCTCAAACTATATGCATGAGTTAGGACTTCCAGTACATTGTTGAAAACAAGTGGTAAGAAGGGACATCCTTGCCTTGTTCTTGATCTTAGTGTGAAAACATTGTTTCTCACCATTAAGTAGTTTTTATAGACATTCTTTACCAAATTGAGGAAGTTCCATGTATCACTATTTTACTGAGAGTTTTTGTCATGAATGGTTGTTGGATTTCGTCAAATGCTTTTTCTGCTTCTAGTGGTACGATCATGTGTTTTTTTTCTTTTCTAGCTTATTGGTATGGTGGATTACATGGATTGATTTTTGAATGTTGAAACAGCCATATATACCTGGGGTAGATCCCATTTGGTCGTGGTATTTCATTCTGTTTATTCATTGCTGGATTCAATTTGCTAAAGTATTGTTGAGGATTTTTTCATCTAGGTTCATGGGACCTATTGGTCCATAGTTTTCTTATGATATCTTTATTTGATTTGGTATTAGGATAATGCTGGCCACATCGAACAAGTTAAATATTCATTTTGCATCTACTGAAAGAGACTGTAGAGAATTGGTATAAATTCTACATGGAATGTTTGGCATGGGACGCCTGGGTGGCTCAGTGCTTGAGTGCTTGAGTGTCACCCTTCAGCTCAGGTCATGATCTTGGAGTCCTGGGACCGAGTCCCATATCGGGCTCACTGCATGGAGCCTGCTTCTCCCTCTGCCTGTGTCTCTGCCTCTCTCTCTCTGTGTGTCTTTCATGAATAAATAGAATTAAAAAAAATATTTGGCATAATTCAACAGTGAACCCATGTGGGACTGGAGCTTTCTATTTTGGAAGATTATTAATTATTGATTCAATTTCTTTAATAGATTTTGAGCCTCTTCTATTTCTTCTTGTATGAGTTTTGGCAAATTGGATCTTTCAGAGAATTGGTCCATTTCATCTGGAATGGAGTTGCTTGTAGTATTCTTTTATTATCCTTTTAATTTCCATGGGCCTGTAATGATATCTCTTCTGTTATTTCTTATATTAGCAATTTTTGTCCTCTTTTTTTTCCGTAGCCTACCTAGAAGCTTATTGATCTTTTTTTTTTTTTTTTTTTTTTAATGCTTTTGGTTTTGTTGATTTTTCTCTACTGATTTCTGGCTTCTAATTTCATTGATTTCTGCTCTATTTCATATTATTTCTTTTCTTCTCCTTGCTTTGGATTTAATTTGCTCATTTTCTAGTTTTCTTAAAAAAACTTGGATTGGTTTTAGAGCTTCGTTTTAATATAGTCATTCAAGGCTATAAATTTCCCTCTAAACACTACTTTCACTATATCCCACAAATTTTGGTAAGTTATGATTTCATTCTCATCTAGTTTAAAATATTTTAAAATTTCTTTTAATATTTATCTTTTGACCCATGTGTTACTTAGAACTGCATTGTTTAAACTTCACATATTTTGAAATTTTCTAGTTATCTTTCTGTTACTGATTTCTAATTTTATTCCATTAGTGTTTAAGAGCAGAAATTATATGTCAGTTATTTTTAATTTGTTAAGGTGTGTTTTGTGGCCTAAGATGTGGTCTCTCCTGGTGGATGTTCCATATGATCTTAAGAAGAATGTGAATTCTGCTATTTTGGGAGGATTTAGTCTAGAGGGTGTCAGTTATATCCAATTGATTGATATTGTTATGTTCAACTGTGTCCTTACTGATTTTCTACCTGCTGGATCTGTCCATTTCTGAGAGACATGTGTTGAAGTTCCCAGCTATAATAGCAGATTCTTCTAGTTCTCTTTGCAGTTCTATCAGTTTTTGCCTCACATAGTTTCATGCTCCTACTGTTATGCCCATAAAAATTAAGGATTATCATGTCTCTTGGAGAATTGAACCCTTTATCATTATGTAAATACATTTCTTAATCCCTGATAACTTCCTTGAAGTCTGCTCTATATGAAATTAATATAGTTGTTCCTGCTTTCTTTTTCTTTTTTTTTATGATTTTACTTATTTATTCATGAGAGACACAGAGAGAGAGGCAGAGACATAGGCAGGAGAAGCTGGCTCCCCCTCGGGGAGCCTGATGCAAGACTCAATCCCGGGACCTTGGGATTACCACCTGAGCCAAAGACAGACACTCAACCACTGAGCCACCCAGGTGCCCCTTCTGCTCTCTTTTGGTTAGTGTTAGCATGGCATATTTTTCTTTATCCATTTATTTTTTAAAATTTATTCATGAAAGACACACAGAGAGAGAGAGAGGCAGAGACACAGGCAGAGGGAGAAGCAGGCTCCATGCAGGAGCCCGATGTGGGGCTCGATCCCTGGTCTCCAGGATCACGCCCTCGGCCAAAGGCAGACGCTAAACCGCTGAGCCACCCAGGGATCCCTTATCCATTTATTTTTAATCAATATGTGTCTCTATATTTAAAGTGAGTTTCTTGCAGACAACATAAGTAGAGATCTTGTTTTTTAAATCTTTCTGACAATTTTTGTCTTTTAATTGGTGTAATTAGACCACTGATATTCAAAGTGATTACTGATACATTTGGATTAATATCTGTGTTTGTTACTGTTTTCTAATTGTTGCCCATGTTCTTTCTTCCTATTTTGGTCTCCCCCTCTTTTTGTGGTTTTAATTGAGCTTTCTCTATAATTCCACTTTCCCTCCTTTCTTAGCATATTTCAGTGATACTTCTTTTTCACTTTCTTAATGGTTGCCTTAGAGTTTTCAATGCATGTTTACTACTAATCTACCTTCAAATAGCACTATAGTCAGCACTTTATAATAACAAAATAACCCTAATTTCACTCTCCAGTCCCTTGTATCATTGCTATTGTTGATTTGATCACATATAAGCATACACAGCATATATAAACATGTATATTTATTACATGTATGCATAAGCATACATTGTTGCTATTACCCCCTTATTTGATTTATTGCAGAATCTGGGGAATGTTGTTTATACATGGGCTACAGAGAAAGATTTCTCATGCAAGAGAGAAAACTGAGCCCCTGAAAGGCAGTTAACAAGGTGGTTAAAGATTCAGGCTTCAGAGTTACACAGCCCTGGTTTAAAACCAGTTTAGCCATCAACTGTGACCCGAGGGGAGAATGGTACCACCTCTAAGCCTTGGAATCCTATGAGTAACTAGAGTGTCAGTGGCAGGTAAATGAGATAATATAGCACTTCTGACCATCTGGTGTATCATCATAAAAATGTTTCTTTTTCTCTCTGCTCCCACTGGCATGTAAAACCCAAGAGTTTAGAGTTGTTGACTGTTTTACTCTTGCTACATTTCCAGTATCTAGAACAATGCCTGGTCATCACTCACAAATGTGCATTGAATGATTCATATAAAGTGCTGAGCAGTGTCTGGAATTTAATGACAGTGGTTGTTGAAAATAATAACAACAATAAAAAGCCAAAGTCCAGTACTCTGGGAGCCCCACGGTAGCACTCATAGTTGTTGTTCTGATAATTATATTGCCAGGTAATTTTAACAATTAGTAAATATCCTTACTAATCATCTTATGAAAATATCTTATTTTTTCAGCGGAGAAAAAAATTTTCATATTTTTTACTACATCTATGCTGGATTAGCTGAAAAGAAGAAACTAGCCCATTACAGATTGCCTGAAAATAAGCCTCCCAGGTAACCTGGCAGATGGTACTTTTATAAGTAATATTTTCACTTTCCATTGAACTTTAGATTTTGACCCATCTTTTCCTATTTTTTTCAGATACCTACAAAATGACCACCTCAGAACAGTACAGGACATGATGAATAATAGTTTTTATAAATCCCAATATGAATTAATTGAGCAATGTTTCAAAGTCATAGGTTTTACAATGGAGGTAAGTATGAAAGACATTTGAACCTCTTTAGGAAGTATCTTTTTGTCATTACTAATGGTAAGAATTGGCATTTATTGAGTGATTAATCTATGCCCGGTGTCGTGCCAAGTGTTTTATGTGAATTATCCTTTTAATTACTGAAACAACCTTATGAAGTAACAAGAATATTTACTATTTACTAGAATGTTACAATATTTATACAAAAAGAAACAGTGGTCTTGACATATAATTGAATTTGGTTTTGTTCTTATCCTTTCACTTATGTTTGCATCTCCCACATATATTTAACATTTTACATAAATGCATAAATGGGAGCATATGACATTGTTTCTTAGTGCAGTCTTTTTTTTAGTGCAGTTTTTTAATACAGCTTTATTAAGATGTCATTTACATACCATACAAGTCAGCCATGTTAAGTGTACATTTTAATGACTTTTAGTTTATTCCCAGAGTTGTGCATCCATCACCATAATCATTTTTAGAATATCTTCATGCTCTAAGGTGTCACCCTCAAAAGAAACATGCTAGCAATTAGTAGGAGTTCCTCTTCATTCCTACCCAATCTCTGCTTTCTATCACCATAGGTCTTTTAATTCTGGACAGTTCCATGAACAGAGTGATGCAATGTGTCATCCTTTGTGGCTGGCTTCTCTCCTTCCACATACTAATGTTTTCATATTGTAGCATCTATCAGTACTTTAGTACTTTTCATTGTTGAATAGTATTTCATTTTGTGGATATACCTCATGTTATTTATCCATTCATCAGTTGGTAGACATTTGGGTTGTTTCCATTTGGCGGCTATTATGAATAATGCTGCTATGAATATTCATGTATAATTTTTTTGCGTGGACATAAGTGTTCATTTCTCCTTGATATATAACTAGGAGCAGAACTACTGGATCATTGGGTAACACTGTTTAACCTTTTGAGGAACTCCTAGACTGTTTTCCAAAGTACCTGCACTGTTTTACACTCATTTAACCAGCAGTGTATGTAGGTTCCAATTTCTCCATATCTTCCCCAACCCTTATTCCCTTAATGTCATCTGTCTTTTTTATGAGAGCCATCCTAGTGTGTAAATGTATCTCACTGTGGTTTTGATTTGTGTTTCCCTAATGGCTTATGACCTTAAACTTCTTTATATATACTTAATGGTCATCTATATATATTTTTTGAAGAAATATCTATTTACATCCTTTACCTTTTTTAAAAAATGGGGGTTGTGTTTCATTATTGAGTTGAAAGAATTATTTATGTTGTAAATACAAATCCCTTACCAGATACATTATTTGCGAAAATCTTCTCCCATTTATTCTTTTTCCTTTCTTGAGTGTCCTTTGAATTGTACACATTTTTAATTTTTATGATGTCTGATTTACCTCTTTTTTATTTTGTTGCTTGTGATTTTGGTGTCAGATAAGAAACTCTTGTCTAATCCAAAGTCACAGAGATTTATGCCTTAGTTTTCTTCAAAGAGTTGTATAGTTTTCACTCTTACATATAGATCGCTGTTCCTCTTTGAGTTAATTTTTACCTCTGAGGTAGCTTCTTTTGCTCATAGAAAACACAACCACAACCACTTGTTACAGACTCTTCCATCCCCATTGATTGGTTTTGGCCTCCTTGTTGAAAATTGGTTGACCATAAATGTATAAATGTAGAGATTTATTTCTGAACTCTCAATTCTATTATAATGACTTCTCTGTGTTTATGCTAGTACCATGTTGTCTTGATTACTGTGGCTTTGTAATATGTTTTGAAATTGGTCAGTATGATTCCTCCAACTTTGTTTTTCTTTTGCAAAATTGTTTTGGGTCTCTGGAATTTCTATGCGAATTTGAGGATAAGCTTCTCACTTTCCAGTGCAGGCTTTTGAAACTTTCCCATTTCACTCCTTCCATCGATATCTGCTCTCTTTCTCTTTCCCCAGCAAGTGGATGTTAACAACTCAGTATATATACTCCATTATTTCCTATTTGTCTCCCTGCTCATAAAACGCTCTCTGTAGACACAGCATACACATGTGTACACATACACGTACATGTACACAACTCTGAGAGGGATGGTCATTGTTTTATTAATATGGCATTATATTAATATGCCATATTTATTAATATGGCATTATATGCTTTATAATATGGCATTATTTATTAATATGGCATTATATTACACACACTTTTCTATGCCTGGTTTCTCTCACTCGGCGATACCCTGCAGAAATCCCTTCAAGTCATCTAGTCATCTAGCACTAAATCATTTCTCTTAAAGGCAACATAGTATCCCATGGTATGTACCACCATAATAATGCCTGAATAATCTGCTATTCAGATTGAGGAGGCATACAATTCTTAATGTTTCCAGATCTTTGTCATTCTGAGCAAAGCCAAAATATGCCTTTATTTCCTGGTGCTTTTATTTCTATGGAAATATCCCTAGTGGTGAGATTGCTGGGTCAAAGGGTGTGTGTATTTTAAATTTGAATATGAATTGCAACACTGCCTTCTAACAACTATGAAACACTTCATATTTCCACCCAGCAATGTGTAAGTACCCACCCCATCACCCTCTCTGCCATGTGTTGTAGTTTTTAAAATATTTGTTAATCTATGGGTATAAGTACCTCATTTTGAGTTTTCATATCCCTGATTAATAGTGAATCTGAATATCTTTCCATTTGTTTGCTGGCTACTTAAGTTTGTTTTTTTTTTATGAATAGCATATTTATGTATGTTGCCCTTTTTATTGAGCCATTTCTGTTTTATGTCAATCTGTAAGTTCTCATTGAACATTATAGACATATTTTTTATCATTTGTATTATAAATAGATTTTTAGTTGTATGGCTTGTCCATGACATACTTACTTTTTTTTTAAAGATATGTATTTATTTATTTATATGGGGGAGTGTGTGCACCCAAGCGGGGAGGGGGGCAAAGGGAGAGGGAGAAAGAGAATCGCAAGCAGACTCTGCACTGCTCAACACAGGGCTCGATCTCACAACCCTGATCAGGATCATGTCCTGAGCTGAAACCAAGAGTCAGACCTTAACTGACTGAGCCACCTGGGCACCCCTGTGACATACTTACTTTTTATCATATCTTTTATCATATAAAAATGGGGTTTTAATTTTCGTATATTCAGACAAGTTTAATAATATCTGGGTTCTAGTCTTGGTTTGAAAATTCTCCCCTTTGTCTGAATTATACATGTAGTCTCCTAGATTTTTTTAAAAGTTTTAAAAACTATATTTAATGTATTAATTTATTTAATCCATTTCTAATTTATTTTTTACATAATGCCATATGGGGCATCATTTTAATTTTCTTCCCTATGGAGAGCCAGTTATGCCTCACTTCAAGACTATACCCTTTGCCTACTGGATTGACTTCTTATATATTAAAGTCTTATATAGCATGGAATCTCTTTCTGAGTCTCTGTTTTATCCACCAGTCTATGTTTCTGTCTCGCTATCAATATTCTGTTGACTTGATTATGGTGGTTCGATACTATATTTTTAGAAAGGCATACCTACCAAGAAAGGCATGTTTCAGTTTCTTCTTTTCAATACCTGCCTTAGCTATTGTCTGGCATTTGTTTTTCCATATAAACTTTAAGATCAACCTATTTGATTCTCAAACCCCCAGCTGAAATTCTAAGGAGAATTATATTAAATTTATATATTAACTTTTGGGGCATTGTCATTTTTATGATGTTATTTATGTCTTCTCATTCCAGATCATGACATGCTTTTCCATTTGTTTAGATGTTGCTTTGGTTTCTAACAATTTATAGTCTTATTTATCTGGAACTTAAGCTTTATTTTTAGTTTTTTTTCTAACCAGGTCATGGTTTTTGGTGCCATTCTAAATATTTTTTTCTGCTAGTAGACTTTTGTAAATATATAATCTTGTCATCAGCAAAAAGAATAGTTTTATACTTCTTTCCTGTTATATATTTTATTCTTTTGTGTACTTAGAGCATCTAGGACTTAGAGTGTAAGTCAGTATTATTTACTAATGATTATAACTTGCCTCCTTCTCGCCTTTCTGATTTTAAATAAAATGGTTTTAGTGTTTTGCTCTTATTTCTGATAAAGAGCATTTATCACAATAATTTCCTTTTATTATTGCTTTGCATAGGGCAGTTATTAGGAATCCTGCAGAATTTTATCAAATGTCTTTTTATCATCAATTGACATAATCATATTTTTCTCTAGCAGCTTGTTGATATCACTTATTATGTTGATAGACTTCTGTAATATGTAAATGTCCTTACATTTCTGGAATAAATCTAATGTAATCAAATAGTACTTCTCTTTTGGCAGATTTCTGGATTCCATGTCTTGGTGTTTTATTTAGAATTTTTGCATCTATATATATAACAATGGAATTTATCTATTGTTTTCGTTTTCTTTTATATCTTTATCAGATTTGTATATTAAAGGCTTATCAGTGAACTTTTTAATCTTTTTTCTTTGCCTAGAAATGTTTAAATCAGAGGGGTGCTTGGGTGGCTCAGTCAGTGACTCTTGGTTTCATCTCAGGTCATGATCTCAGAGTCCTGGGATCCAGTCTTGCATCCAGCTCCACCACTCAGTACCACTGAGTCTGAGATTTTCTACCTCTTCCTCTCCTCTGTTCCTCCCCTACTCATGCACGCACACTTGTGCACATGGTCTCTCTCAAAAATAAATCTTTTTTAAAAAGTTTAAATCAGAGTTAAAATTAGTTCTCAGTCTCTCTGTAGACATAAGACACCTGGAAACATACTTGGGTCCTATCCAGACCTGGATATAGGAATATCCAAGGAAGAGACATATTCATCTGGGAACTTTTATAAGCACCCCAACTTATTCCTATCATCTGAGAAGATTGGGCAACGGTGGTCTTTAAAAATTTGAGTTAAGAGAGGGGCGGGGCAAGATGGCAGAAGAGTAGGGTCCCCAGGTCACCTGTCCCCACCAAATTATCTAGATAACCTTCAAAAAATCCTGAAAATCTACAAATTCGGCCTGAGATTTAAAGAGAGAACAGCTAGAATGCTACAGTGAGAAGAGTTCACGCTTCTATCAAGGTAGGAAGACGGGAAAAAAAGAAATAAAGAAACAAAAGGCATCCAAGGGGGAGTTAGAGCAGGATCCCAAGAGGGGCGGGGATGCCGTCAGGCTCCCAGGAACACTAACAGAGCACCTGCGCCCTGGGGAGAGTGCACCACACCCCGCAGCCGAGCTCCCTAAAGGACTGCAGCGCGCACGGCTGGACCCGGGAGCAGCTCGGAGGGGCTCGGCCGGTGGCTCTGCGGGGAGGGGCCTGCACGGCCAGGAGCGCGAATCCAACAGCGCAGGCCAGGAGCACAGCCCAGGATCCGGCCTCCCCCCGGGACAGACAGAGGCCCAGAGGGCCCAGGACCGCAAGGACACTCCTGCCCCGAGCTGAGCAGATCAGTGGCCCCACCCCCGTAGCATCCAGGCCCCTGCAGGCTGAGAGCTCTGTAGTTACTGCGGGAGCTGACTCTAGGGCTCCAGAGCTGGCCGCAGCCACTGGGGTTGTTCCTCCTGGGGCCTCACGGGGTAAACAACCCCCACTGAGCCTCACAGTGGCCTCACCAGATAAATAGGATAAACATCACTACTGAGCCCTGCACCAGGCAGGGGCTGAGCAGCTCCCCCAAGTGCTAACACCTAAAAATCAGCACAGCAGGCCCCTCCCCCAGAAGACCAGCTAGACGCACAGGGGAAAAACAATATTGACCAAGCAGCACTGGAAAGTTCCAGGAGAAGTCGAGGGATTTATAGTATATAGAATCAGAGGATACTCCCCCTTGGTTTTTTGTTTTTTGTTTTTTGATTTCTGTTTGCTTCCCCCCCCCCTTTTTTTCTTTTCTTTTCTTCTCTTTTTTTTTCTTTATTTTCTTTTTCTTTTCTTCTTTCTCTTCTCTCTTTTTCTCCTTTTCCCAATACAACTTGTTTTTGGCCACTCTACACTGAGCAAAATGACTAGAAGGAAAACCTCACCTCAAAAGAAAGAATCAGGAACAGTCCTCTCTCCCACAGAGTTACAAAATTTGGATTACAATTCAATGTCAGAAAGCCAATTCAGAACACTATTATAAAGCTACTGATGGCTCTAGAAAAAAGCATAAAGGACTCAAGAGACTTCATGATGGCAGAATTTAGAGCTAATCAGGCAGAAAATAAAAATCAATTAAATGAAAAAAAATCAATTAAATGAGATGCAATCAAAACTAGACATCCTAATGACATAGAAGAGTGAGTGACATAGAAGAATGACATAGAAGACAAATGGATGGCAAAGAGGGAAACTGAGGAAAAAAGAGACAAACAAAAGATCATGAGGATAGATTAAGGGAAATAAGTGACAGCCTGAGGAAGAAAAATCTACGTTTAATTGGGGTTCCCGAGGGTACCAAAAGTGACAGAGGTCCAGAATATAGAGGTTCAAATACATATTTGAACAAATCATAGCTGAAAACTTTCCTAATCTGGGAGAGGAAACAGGCATTCAGATCCATGAAATAGAGAGATCTCCCCCCTAAAATCAGTAAAAACTGTTCAACACCTTGATATTTAATAGTGAAGCTTGCAAATTCCAAAGATAAAGAGAAGATCCTTAAAGCAGCAAGAGACAAGAGATCCCTAACATATATGGGGAGAAATATCAGATTAACAGCAGACCTCTCCACAGAGACCTGGCAGGCCAGAAAGGGCTGGCAGGATATATTCAGGGTCCTAAATGAGAAAAACATGCAGCCAAGAATACTTTATCCAGCAAGGCTCTCATTCAGAATAGAAGGAGAGATAAAGACCTTCCAAGACAGGCAGGAACTGAAAGAATATGTGACCTCCAAACCAGCTCTGCAAGAAATTTTAAGGGGGACTCTTAAAATTCCCCTTTAAGAAGAAGTCCAATGAAACAATCCACAAAAAGAGGGACTGAATAGGTATCATGATGACACTAAACTCATATCTTTCAATAGTAACTCTGAACGTGAATGGGCTTAATGACCCCATCAAAAGCCGCAGGGTGTCAGACTGGATAAAAAAGCAGGACCCATCTATTTGCTGTCTACAAGAGACTCATTTTAGACAGAAGGACACCTACAGCCTGAAAATAAAAGGTTGGAGAACCATTTACCATTCGAATGGTCCTCAAAAGAAAGCAGGGGTAGCCATCCTTATATCAGATAAACTAAAATTTACCCCAAAGACTGCAGTGAGAGATGAAGAGGGACACTATCTCATACTTAAAGGATCTATCCAACAAGAGGACTTAACAATCCTCAATATATATGCCCCGAATGTGGGAGCTGCCAAATATATCAATCAATAACCAAAATTAAGACATACTTAGATAATAATACACTTGCTGACTTCAATCTAGCGCTTTCTACACTCGATAGGTCTTCTAAGCACAACATCTCCAAAGAAACAAGAACTTTAAATGATACACTGGACCAGATGGATTTCACAGATATCTACAGAACTGTACATCCAAACGCAACTGAATACATATTCTTCTCAAGCGCACATGGAACTTTCTACAGAATAGACCACATACTGGGTCACAAATTGGGTCTGAACCGATACCAAAAGATTGGGATCGTCCCCTGCGTATTCTCAGATCATAATGCCTTGAAACTAGAACTAAATCACAAGAAGTTTGGAAGGACCTCAAACACGTGGAGGTTAAGGACCATCCTGCTAAAAGATGAAAGGGCCAACCAGGAAATTAAGGAAGAATTAAAAAGATTCATGGAAACTAATGAGAATGAAGATACAACCATTCAAAACCTTTGGGATACAGCAAAAGCAGTCCTGAAGAGGAAATACATCGCAATACAAGCATCCATCCAAAAACTGGAAAGAATTCAAATACAAAAGCTAACCTTACACCTAAAGGAGCTAGAGAAAAAACAGCAAATAGATCCTACACCCAGCAGAAGAAGAGAGTTAATAAAGATTCGAGCAGAACTCAACGAAATCGAGACCAGAAGAACTGTGGAACAGATCAACAGAACCAGGAGTTGGTTCTTTGAAAGAATTAATAAGATAGATAAACCATTAGCCAGCCTTATTAAAAAAAAGAGAGAGAAGACTCAAATTAATAAAACCATGAATGATAAAGGAGAGATAACTACCAACACTAAGGAAATACAAACGATTTTAAAAACATATTATGAACAGCTATATGCCAATAAATTAGGCAATCTAGAAGAAATGGACATATTTCTGGAAAACCACAAACTACCAAAACCGAAACTGGATAAATAGAAAATCTGAACATGCCAGTAACCAGGGAGGAAATTGAAGCAGTCATCAAAAACCTCCCAAGACACAAAAGTCCAGGGCCAGATGGCTTCCCTGGAGAATTCTACCAAACGTTATAAGGAGAATTATAGACCAATATCCCTGATGAACATGGATGCAAAAATTCTCAACAAGATACTAGTCAATAGGATACAATAGTACATTAAGAAGATTATTCACCATTACCACGTAGGATTTATCCCTGGGATGCAAGGCTGGTTCAATACTCGTAAAACAATCAAGAAGATTATTCACCATATCCAAGTAGAATTTTTTCCCGGGATGCAAGGCTGGTTTAACACTCGTAAAACAATAATGCGATTCATTATATCAACAAGAGAAAAAACAAGAACTATATGATCCTCTCAACAGATGCAGAGAAAGCATTTTACAAAATACAGCATCCATTCCTGATCAAAACTCTTCAGAGTGTAGGGATAGAGTGAACATTCCTCAACATCTTAAAAGCCATCTACGAAAAGCCCACAGCAAATATCATTCTCAATGGGGAAGCACTGGGAGCCTTTCCCCTAAGATCAGGAACAAGACAGGGATGTCCACTCTCACCACTGCTATTCAACATAGTACTGGAAGTCCTAGCCTCAGCAATCAGGCAACAAAAAGACATTAAAGGCATTCGAATTGGCAAAGAAGTCAAACTCTCCCTCTTCGCTGATGACATGATACTCTACATAGAAAACCCCAAAGCCTGCACCCCAAGATTGCTAGAACTCATACAGCAATTCAGCAGTGTGACAGGATACAAAATCAATGCCCAGAAGTCAGTGGCATTTCTATACAATAACAATGAGACTGAAGAAAGAGAAATTAAGGAGTCAATCCCATTTACAATTGCACCCAAAAGCATAAGATACCTAGGAATAAACCTAACCAAAGAGGTAAAGGATCAAAACCCTAAAAACTATAGAACACTTCTGAAAGAAATTGAGGAAGACACAAAGAGATGGGAAAATATTCCATGCTCATGGATTGGCAAAATTAATATTGTGAAAGTGTCAATGTTACCCAGGGCAATTTACACGTTTAATGCAATCCCTATCAAAATACCATGGACTTTCTTCAGAGAATTAGAACAAATTATTTTAAGATTTGTGTGGAATCAGAAAAGACCCCGAATAGCCAGGGGAATTTCAAAAAAGAAAACCATAGCTGGGGGCATCACAATGCCAGATTTCAGGTTGTACTACAAAGCTGTGGTCATCAAGACAGTGTGGTACTGGCACAAAAACAGACACATAGATCAATGTGACAGAATAGAGAATCCAGAAGTGGACCCTCAACTTTATGGTCAACTAATATTCGACAAAGGAGGAAAGACTATCCACTGGAAGTAAGACAGTCTCTTCAATAAATGGTACTGGGAAAATTGGACATCCACATCCAGAAGAATGAAACTAGACCACTCTCTTGCACCATACACAAAGATAAACTCAAAATGGATGAAAGATCTAAATGTGAGACAAGATTCCATCAAAATCCTAGAGGAGAACACAGGCAACGCCCTTTTTGAACTCAGCCACAGTAACTTCTTGCAAGATACATCCACGAAGGCAAAAGAAACAAAAGCAAAAATGAACTATTGGGACTTCATCAAGATAAGAAGCTTTTGCACAGCAAAGGATACAGTCAACAAAACTAAAAGACAACCTACAGAATGGGAGAAGATATTTGCAAATGACATATCAGATAAAGGGCTAGTTTCCGAGATTTATAAAGAACTTCTTAAACTCAACACCAAAGAAACAAACAATCCAATCATGAAATGGGCAAAAGACATGAACAGAAATCTCACAGAGGAAGACATAGACATGGCCAACATGCACATGAGAAAATGCTCCGCATCACTTGCCATCAGGGAAATACAAATCAAAACCACAATGAGATACCACCTCACACCAGTGAGAATGGGGAAAATTAACAAGGCAGGAAACCACAAAAGTTGGAGAGGATGCGGAGAAAAGGGAACCCTCTTACACTGTTGGTGGGAATGTGAACTGGTGCAGCCACTCTGGAAAACTGTGTGGAGGTTCCTCAAAGGGTTAAAAATAGATCTGCCCTTTGACCCAGCAATTGCACTGCTGGGGATTTACCCCAAAGATACAGATGCAGTGAAACGCCGGGACACCTGCACCCCAATGTTTATAGCAGCAATGTCTAGAATAGCCAAACTGTGGAAGGAGCCTCGGTGTCCATCGAAAGATGAATGGATAAAGAAGGTAAAGAATGGTCTATGTATACAATGGAATATTCCTCAGCCATTAGAAATGACAACCACCATTTGCTTCGACGTGGATGGAACTGGAGGGTATTTGCTGAGTGAAATAAGTCAATCAGAGAAGGACAAACATTATATGGTATCATTCATTTGGGGAATATAAAAAATAGTGAAAGGGAATAAAGGGGAAAGGAGAAAAAATAAATGGGAAATATCAGAAAGGGAGACAGAACATGAGACTCCTAACTCTGGGAAACGAACTAGGGGTGGTGGAAGGGGAGGTTGGCGGGGGTTGGGGGTGACTGGGTGGCGGGCACTGAGCTGGGCACTTTACGGGATGAGCACTGGGTGTTATTCTGTATGTTAGCAAATTGAACTCCAATAAAAAATAAATTTATTAAAAAAAAAACTTTGAGTTAAGATTAAATAAAACTGAGCTGTGTGTGCCTCTGATCCTGGGCCTCTTTAAAATCACCTGATTCTTCTAGGATAATTACCTACTTAAATCTTTTGGTGGGGTAGCTGTATTTTCCTAAGAAATCATCATCATATCTGATACCAAAGATATGACCGATGCTTTTTTCTTATGCTTTTAATCTATTCTGGTTGTGTTCTCTTTCACATAAATACATATATATTTGGCCTTACTGTCTTAATCTCTAATTGGGCTTACAAGAATTTTTCAGTCTTAAAAACAAAAATAAAACAGCAGCTATTGGATATAGTTACCTATCCTGTTACTTTTTTCACTGTCTGTATTATTGATTTCCATGTTAGTTTTATATTTTATTAATTTAGTCACTTAGAGTCTTTTGTTGGACTTTTTCTTAAGGAGAATACTTGGTTCTTCATACTTTTTAAAAAGATTTTTATTTATTTATTCATGAGAGATTCAGAGAGAGAGATAAGTAGAGACACAGGCAGAGGGAGAAGCAGGCTCCATGCAGGGAGCCCGATGTGGGACTCGATCCCGGGACTCCAGGATCACGCCCTGGGCCAAAAGCAGGCGGTAAACTGCTGAGCACCCAGGAATCCCCTCTTCATACCTATTTAATAATGAAGACATTTAGGGCTTAAGTCATAAAGATTTCTTTCATGCAGTGGATTGTATATTTTTAGTTTTTGTAACAAAGGGACTCCTAAAGGCTTTTCAAGAAGCTTTAGGTCTCTGCTTTTTTTTTTTTTTTTTTTTTTTTTAGGTCTCTGCTCTTAAGAGTTTACTATTTAGTGTGTTAAATTGATACTGGGGTAGAAGATATCACTTCACTCTGAATGTGAATCAGGGTTTTAGATGAACTCTTTCAGGAAGGTAATGTGCAGTTTGTTGAGTTTTAATTTCATTTTTATAAATGACACTCCTAATACGTTAAAAATTAATGTGTCTGTTTAAGAAGTTTACTGATATTCCTTGGGTTATCAGATCCCTACTAAGAGCTTGAGCTAAAAAAAAATACCCGTAACTTTGGAAAATAATCTTCAGAAATTTGTAAAATAATCTTAAGAAATTTGGAAAATTTTATCAGCAGGATATAAAATGTAGAGGTGCTGATAGAAGTGACATACAAAAGTCATTCAAACTATGTGCAGTGAAATTACTGAACTCATCATTTTAAGGCAGAGCTATCCCCTTCTAAAGGGAAGGCAGTCAACAATAATTTAGTCAATTGGTCCATTTGCTTTCCAGAAAATAGTATTTCTAAAGATGTGCATGTTCTTGACGTAAAGTTTGCTGCCAAGTGCATTTTCTCCAAATATGGAGCTATAAGATGTTACCACTAAGTAATATACTCTTGCTTTCTCTTTAAAAGCTTTTGGCTGCACATTGGGTATCTTGCTGCAAGCCATTGGGGAGGATATTCTCAAGACCTGGAATCTAAGGAGTGAAGTTGTATCTCTGCCAATTGAGTGAGGCTGGAAAAGAAGTAGAGATAAATAGCTTTTCTTTTGACTTAAAATTAGGGCCCTACCTTTAGGCCCTCATGGTAGGTTTGGATAAAAACCAAGATAATCTTTGTCCATCAGGAAACACTTAAACTTTTAGAGTTCATTTTTTTCTAATGTGACAGACCTCTCTGTCAGTGCATTCGATAGCTTTTAGGCTATAAATGGGACACAGAATCCATTGTTTGATAAGATTTCTGAAGGTTTTGGAGGAAGCTTTTACTCTGCTCTTAGCTATGTTACTGTGAAGAGCTTTCTCCTGGGAGACAAGATGCCTGTTTCTTATAGTGGCCAGTGTATGAATCTCATTTCCCTGTCCCGCCCTCACAAAAGAGAAGACAACCACAACAAAAGTTGCATGATGACTGGATGGGTATATGAGGATGGGAAAATTGGCTTGACCAATAGCAACCTTTGATGGAGAGCAGGAAGAGAGACAATGAGGATGGCATAGGAGTTTGACCATGGAGGGATTCTTAAGTGTATAGAGTTTACCGTGTTCATCTCACATAAAAAGTAGACTGGTGTACACCCTTGTATGTGCTCTGAGGTCTGGATGTGGCATCGTGTCGTGCTGAAAATTGTTAACCTAACCTGACTAACTTCTGGGAACAATGAATAAACTGTCATATTCAGAGTCACAGATAACCCTAACACATTCCTAATAAAATAGTTTATTGTTGTAGGTAAATGTGTTTGTCGTCAGTTCAGCTCTGCGCAAGGAGGTCCCTGACTCGGGAGGCATTAGTTTCAGCCGTGTTCCAGGTCTCCTTCTTATGCTCTACTTCAGATGTCCCAAGCATCACAGGTGGTCACTTGGGTCTTTTGCTCTCTGGCTTATAGGACCAAGATCTTGTCCTCCCCTAAGTGTTTCAGCGCTGTATAATCCTAGATTGGCTGCATCATGAGTAAAAAAATAAGTTTGCAGCTCTACTGGCTGACATGGTACCAATTAGTTTAACCCTAACTCTACCCTGACCCTAGTCCCTCCCTGGGCCCACCTTCCTCACTGGCAAAACTGACATTCAAATCTGGTTCTTCCCCTTTCACTCCTCCTCCCTAACCCAGCCCTTACCCACTGCTTATACCTATGGAGACAAATAAACTTAAGCCCTGGAGGTATCCTGACTCTTAAAGCAGAAGCCAATTTATTTGTGGGTGCAGTGAGTAATGAAAAAAGGAGCCCTCTACCTTTTTCTCCAGTCCTTGGTTATAAGATGAATGTTGCTAGTGATAGATGCTTCTTTGGACTGTGGTCTGGCCCTGTTGGTTGACCAGTTAGGGGGACACATCAGAGGTTAACTGCATCTCAGGGCATTCTCCAAACTGGATGTGGTGTCTTACACCAGGCAGGCAGTTCCTGCTTCTGACCAGGGCTGGATCTCTTTGTATTCTTTTCCCCACTTTTGTCATCATAAGAAGAGCTGATCTTTTTAGCAATTCCCTCCCCCATAGGTTGCTATCTTAGAAGCAGAGAATTATTTTTAATTGGTTTGTTTACTTCTAAGCCCCACTCATTAGAGGCAGAGTCTTACATATATTTGGCTCAGCTCCTTTCTCTTGCTTGGGAGACCGATATTTAGTAACATTAAAATGAAACCAGTACAGTTAACATCCACTGACAATTATAATTCACTTCTCTAAAACATAATATTCCAAACTTAAACATACTCAGTGTTTGCTGAACATGCAAACATCTAAACACACAGCTTAGAATAAAGGAAACAAAAAATCTGTTTCTGGAGTGAAGCACAAGCACAATCACTGCTAAATATCTTATGAAGACTCTTAATCAAGTACCGGGCGGCTCTCCTAAGATGTGGTGTCTCCCATCCAAGAGCAGAGACTCTGAGACCTAGCAGGGCAGACCATTCAGGTTTGGAGATAGTAGAATTAAACTGAGTAGATATTTACTTCCTTTTTATCCAAATCCTGATTTTTTTTTAATCCCACTGGCTTTGTTGGTATGTCCTATGTCAATGGCTGCTTCAGTTCCATTTTGGCATTAGGCAGCTTTTGATATCAAGTTGAGTAGTATGATTCTCACATTCCCCAAGCACAGCTTGAAGCCTTCACACTTCACTGCAGCATACTTACAGTGATTCTTCAGGATGAGCATCTCTTTCTCCCTCTTTCTTTCTCTCTCTCCTTATCATTCTCTGATGTTGATAGCACCTGGTGTATGTGTTCCTTTAAAGATCCATAGGGGCTGCAGTTCACTGTGTACTGGTTGAGTCAGCATAATCCAAAGGAATGGCAGGCAAAGCAAAATCACATATTCTCTAAAATATCACCCTTACTGGAAAACTCTAAAAGTTTTTAAAACATATGACTTTCCTAAGCCATTTTCCTGCCAGTTTTTTTTTTTTTTTAATTTTTATTTATGATAGTCACACACACAGAGAGAGAGAGAGAGGCAGAGACATAGGCAGAGGGAGAAGCAGGCTCCATGCACCGGGAGCCCGACGTGGGATTCGATCCTGGGTCTCCAGGATCGCGCCCTGGGCCAAAGGCAGGCGCCAAACTGCTGCGCCACCCAGGGGTCCCTTTCCTGCCAGTTTTAAAATAAATGAATACTAGTTTTATGATTCAACTTATTTTAGAGATACTATTTACTATGTCATGACAGGAATTTTTATTTGTTTTTCTTTGCACAGTCATATGTCTTAAGTATAAGATGAAAATACCTTTGTCTAATTTTGCTTCCATTTCTTACGTCTAAAATAGCAATCTAATACGTTTGCTTTGGACTATGAGTTATCACTTTTATTATGAAAAATAGTATGTATGAAAGAAATTTTTTAATATTTAAGTGAATTTCTGTGAAATGCTTCATCTTAAAAACTTGGTTTTGGCTGTGATGAGAGAGGCATATCAGTCCTTTTTAGTCATCTGATAAGGATTTAAAAAAATAAGTGGATACCTACTTGTCTTCATTCAAAATGCATAAAATAAGTTATAATTCTAGAATGTCATAACTTAGTCAACATCGATGACCTGAATTAAATAAATGACAGGACCCAGGAACGTTGTCAACTAAAATAACAATAATTCTGTAGTAGGGATTCAGGACCTGTGAGTTAAAGTCCTTGGCATGGCTTGTCTCTATCTCTGTATCCTTAGACCAATAACTGAATCTCTCTGATACAGTTTCATTATCAATACAGTAAGTGTCATTATCTGTGATTTGATAACTACAATTGAGAGCTCTTTAATTTTATTCTACTCTTTGCAGATTGGTCATGTCATTTTATGGCTTTAATTCAAAAAATTTAATTTTATGTGCAAAATTCAACCTACATACAGAGAACATATTAAGATCCCTTATATATGAACAACTGCAAATGCTAATGGCAGAGTTTCTCCTTTCCTCCCATCAGTTCCTGTCTGGCTGGTAATGTGGGCTCTGATAGTGTCCTGGCCTGTAGGGACCCGCTCTGGTCTGATCCTCCCTATCCTGCCTTCTCTGCCCTTTCTCAATGGCAGCATCAGCATTTTGGCTCTCCCAGGACTAGACTGAGTAGTGCCACCCCCCTCAGCCTGAGCCACTGTCACTTTGTCACTCTCTGTGGTGATTGGCACCTACTTAGAGGTCCAGGAATTTTCCTTTTTCTCACCACTCTCTTGAATGGGGTAAGGAAAAGTTTACTGTCACTTAACCCAAAAGAAAACAGCTTGACCAGCATTAATTGAGTGCCGTGAATGAAGCACAATCTCTATTCTCAGTGAGTTTATAATCTGATAGAAGATACATACATTAAGCATAATTTCAAGAAAATATAATCAATTCCATGATAACAAGCAGAGAATGTTCTAGAAACATGAAATCTAGTGGTTGGTCACTACAAGGTTCTAAGAAGAGATTATAAGAGTGAGGAAAAGAGAAACATGAAATGGAGCTAAGGTGTAAAAACATGGAATTCTTGGGAACCTACACCGACGTGTCATTATGATCCAAAGTCCATAATTGACATTAGGATTCACTCTTGGTGAAAACGCAAGTTTTCAATTCCTTTGGGTAAATGCTGTGGATCTCAGTTGCTCGATTATATGGTAAGAGTATGTTTAGTTTTGTAGGAAACTATCAAACTGTCTACCAAGGTGGCTGTAACCGTTTGCATTCACACCAGCAGTGAAGGAGACTTCTTGTTGCTCTGCATCCTGGTCAGCATTTGGTGATATCAGTGTTTGGGATTTTGGCCAATCTAAGAGGTATGCCATGGTACCCCCTTATGGTTTTAATTTGCATTTCCTGGATGACACATGGTATAAAACATTTTTCATAGGCTTGTTTGCCATCTCTTTTTTTGTAAGGTGTCTGTTAAGGTCTTTTTTTTTTTTTATTGGGTTGGTTAATTTAATTGGGTTGATTTTTTTACTGTTGAATTTTAAAAAAATCTCTGTTTTGGATAATAGTCTTTTATCAGATGTGCCTTTCACAAATATTCTCTTCCACTCTATGGCTTGTCTTCTCATTCTCTTGTTACATCTTTTATTTCAATTTGTGCATGTAACAATCTTTGTACAAGAATAGAAACAACTTTGGGTCAACTCCACTCACTTAACTCATAAATATAACCGTAAGTTGTCTGAAATGGACATAATTAATTATGTATTTTAAGTGCCTGAAACTATGTAAAAATTTAGTACATCTCAATCTTCCAGATATTTTAAATGACTGGCATAGCAATCTTACAAGGACCAATAAGGACTTTCTAAACTTTCTAGTCCTTTAACTAAATCTTAAGCACCTAAGCTTATTAGCCCTGAAAATATGATCATTCAAAATTATTAATGTAGTAGATCATGTTATCTTATTTATGTGAATACAATTTGCAAGTAAATTGTTAGGCTTTTCAAATTAAAATTATAAGTGTATTACCAACTAACTGTTTAAATTCAAGTCACAAAAGTCATTGTCAGATTGTTTTACAATGTCTCTAATATTATCTAAAGATTTTAGATAGTTAAGAATAAACACACTGATTATCCCAAGGTCATACATCTTATTCATAAAGCATTGATACTATATTTCTTTGCTGGGGCTGCCATAACAAAGCACCATTGAGTGATTATTTAAACAACAGAAATGTATTTCCTCACAGTTATAGATTAGAAGTCTGTGACAAGTTTGGTTTTTTTTCTGAGGGCTGTGAGAGAGAATCTGCTCCATGCCTCTTCCCTACTTTCTAATGATTCCCTGGCAATTCTTAGTGATCCTTGGATTACAGATGCCTCACCTTGAGGTCATCTTCTTCACGTGGCAGGGGGCACCTGGTTGGCTCAGTTGGTAAAGCTTGTGACTCTTGCTGTTGGGGTTGTGAGTTTGAGCACTATGTTGGGTGTAGAGATTATTTAAAAATAGAAATCTTGGGATCCCTGGGTGACTCAGTGGTTTAGCACCTGCCTTTGGCCCAGGGTGTGATCCTGGAGTCCCGGGATCAAGTCCCATGTTGGGCTCCCGGCGTGGAGCCTGCTTCTCCCTCTGCCTCTGTCTCTGCCTCTCTCTCTCTCTCTCTCTCTATGTCTATCATGAATAAATAAATAAAACCTTAAAAAAAATAGAAATCTTTTTTTTTTAAAGAAGTTCTTCTTCATGTGACATTCTCCATGGGAAGAGTTCTCATACTCTTACTATGTGATCCAGCAATCAGGGTTCTTGGTATGTACCTAAAGGAATTGAAAACTTATGTCCACACAAAAACCTGTGCACGAATGTTTGCAGAAGTCTTATTCATAATTGCCAAACTTGAAGTAACTGAGATGTCAAGTTCAGTGGGCAAGTGGATAAATAAACTGTGGTATATCCCAGCAAGGGGATATTATTCAGCGCTAAAAAGAAATAAGTTATCAAGCCATGAAAAGACATGGTGGAACCTTAAATGCACTTTACTGATGAAAGAAGCCAATCTGAAAGAGCCATATACTGTAGGATTCCAACTATATGACATTCTGGAAAAGGCAAAACTATGGAAATAGTAAAAGATCAGTGGTGGTTAGAGGTTGTGAGAAAGAGAGATAGATAACTAGGCAGAGCACAAAGGATTTTTAGGCCAATGGAAATACTCTGTATGATACTATGATGGTAGGTATGTGTCATTATACATTTGTAAAAATCCCAAGAATGTACACCACCAAGAGTGAACTCTGATATAAATGATGGACTTTGGGTGATAATGCTGTGTCAGTGTAGGTTCATTGATTATAACATGTATCACTCTAATGCAGGATGTTGATCATGGGGGAAGGTGTGTGTGTGGAGTGGGGAGGACAGGAGCGACATAGGAACTCTGCACTAGCCACTCAGTTGTGTTGTGAACCTAAAGCTACTCTAAAATAAAGCTTGTTAATTAAAAAAAAAAAAACTATAATAAAAAGAGGAAGTAGAGCGACACCTGGGTGGCTCAGCAGTTGAGCGTCTGCCTTCGGCTTAGGGTGTGATCCCATCTGGGGATTGAGTCCCACATCAGGCTCCCTGAGAGGAACCTGCTTCTCCCTCTGTCTATGTCTCTGCCTCTTTCTCTGTGTCTCTCATGAATAAATAAATAAAATCTTTTAAAAATTTAAGTTGAGTAACTTGAATTTTTAAAAAATAAAATAAAATACAGGAAGTAGAAATATATAGAAATTATCCATATAGAAATTCAGTATAGGAAATGATCCATATCCTTTGGTTTTATGAGTATGTAAATCACTTGAGAGCAGAAATTATTATTTATTGGTATTTACCTAATATCTCACATAGTGCTTAATAGTCAACAGATGACGGTTGAATGAATGGATGGATGGGTGGATGATTGATTGTAAGAGGTGTAGTACAATAAACTTCTAGGAGAGGAAGAGTACTTCTAACAGAATTGCTTTGCCTTAGGCAGATTAACTCAGTGTAGAGAAGAGTGACCTCACCCTACACATGTAGTTTTGAGTTGCTGTCCACCTAGCAGATCAGCCTAGTGTACAAGAACAGAAGCAAAGCAGAAATGTCCAGAGCAGCTGTAGAGTAGATTGGAGGCTGATACATCAGAACAATGAAGGTCTGACTCTCCAACAAACCACAACTGTGTTTGTCCTTGAAGATACTGTAAAAGTAGCAGCAATCCAACCTCCTCAAGTACAGACAAAGCTATATAGCAAGAGGTGGAGTATGTAGAGGGAATTGTGAATGTTTTCCAGACTCTGAAGAGCACTTGCAGTACACTTTTCCTGCAAGTCACTCACCAACTCTTCTTCCTGGGAAGATATAGCACATTCAGTGGGCTGGCAATCAGGATTCAAATCTCAGTTCATTCAATTATGGAAACTTGGTAGATTGCTTTATGCCTTCGTAGTTTTATACATAAAATGAAAAAATGTCCTTGCACTCATTATTGTTAACCATCAAACAAAAATTGTTTTGTACTCCTTGGGGTAATCAGCATTTGAGATGATTAGTCTTTGTAGCATGAATAACCCAAGTGCTTGGTCAAGGTCATAACTCTACCTGAGGTCAGGCCCCTTTGAGCCCCATCAGCCTAGATCCCAAGCCAAACTGAGCCAGGGCCCTCATTTGCTGCTGTCTTCTGAGCCTCCAACTTTAATCCAAAAGAGCATTGTGATTCTAGGATATCAAGGAGAGCCCCAGTCTAGAAAAATTATACAGTCATTCTAAACAATTGAATAAGAATTAAATGTTGATGGATTCAGCCTGTTATTCTCTATAATGCATCTCTAAATCCTGCTAAAGTATGACTTTGGAACTTACATATCTGAACTTTCCAGTCTGTGATTGACAAACACACAAAGTTTTGAAGGAACATAGTTTTCAACAATCTATTTATGGGGTATTCCTGGTGTAGACTATCCATAAGGCCTGTAGCTTCCTCAAGAAAAATCTGCAGGATGTCAGATGCTGTTTTTATTTCTCCATGTGCCATTAAAGCTCATGCTGGTTGCTCCTTTCGAGTTATACATATTACAAATGGACATTCCTCACCAGGAGAATTTTCATAGAAAAATGATTCACATCCACCCCATCGGCATATTTATTGTTTTGCTTCCAAGATGTACCCCAATCAGTCTACCACTTTCCATCTCTACTGCTTACTGTCCTAATCCAAGCCACCATTTCTCACTAGAATCCCACAATAGCTTCCTGTGATTCTACTTTTCCATCTGTCCCCAATCGGTTCATTTCCACATTGTAGGCAGACTCATCAGTTTAAAATATCACAACTACCAGCTTTGAAATTTCTAGTGGCTTCCCATGACAAATCAAATGAAACCCAAACTCTTTATGGAGGCCCAGGAGGCCTGGCCGATCTTGCCCATGCTCACCTCCCTGGCTCCTATCACACGATCCCTGCCCCTTACTCAATGTCCTCCAGCCTCGCTCTGACTTTCTTCCCTCAAGGCAGGTCCTCGCCCTTGCTGGTCGTCTGCCTGAAATAGTCTGATTCTCATTCTTTTCCTGGCCGATCTCCTTGTGATCCAGACCTCTGCCTCCCAGAGGGCAGCCTTCCCTAACCTCCCTGACTAAAAAGACCCTCCCTGCCCTTCCCACTCTCCCTCCTGTACATTTTATTTCTTGCATGGCCCATTTTGTTACTGAAAATGTCATGCTTGTCTATTTGTTTCTTTTCTTAATGTCTGCCTTCTCAGCTGCCTGAACACCCTAAGGAAACAAATATCGTAGTCCTGCCTCTCCTGAATTCCCTGTGACTAGAGCAGTGCCTGGCATAAAATATATGTGCATCAGATAAGTGAATATATAGATAGGTACAGATACATCTTAATATTCATTCAGTAAATATTTTATTGTGTATATGTTCATTTAATATATATTTATATGTTACATATGAATGAATAAATATCCCTGAAGATTCTTTTTCATATCCAGTTTTTGTTGTTGATTTGTTTTTTTTTCATATCCAGTTTTTATCATGACTTGGAATGTTGAGTGATTGGAATAATCATTTCTGATAAGAGTAGGAGCTGCGCTAGAATAAAGGCCGCAACATAAGTAAACAATAAAGGATTTTGTCTCTTTCCTGTATCTTACTGCAAGTTGAATGTAGTTGGAATGACATGTAGAATTACCATACTCCTTGGTGAAATGCATCCAAGAACAGTGATATGTATGTGTGTGGTTTTGAATGTATTTTTCATGTACCTTATTTAAAAGGGTTTTACTAAAAAATTAAAATAAAATAAAATAAAATATTAAAATAAAAGGGATTTACTACTCTAAACTCTAAGCTGTAGTCCAAAGTTCTCATGCCTGTACTGAAACCACACATATCCTTTGATTTTAGTGCTGGGGTCTTTGGATTTTTCTTTCTTAACTCTCCTTTCTCCTCATATATAACACACTTTTAAGATGGCTTCAAGAAAAATGAACATCTGGAGTGACCATGTTAAGTTCTGAAGTTAAGTTTTACATAGATAGATTTATCTGTGGCCTAACAAATTAGATATTTCTACTTCCTCCTAGGAGAACTCCTCCTTCTATTTTTTATACATATTTGCATTCGCAAAGTATTTTTTTTCAGCACTCACTGGGTAACAGGCACCATGCTCACCTCTCATATTAAAATAACTAATGAGACTGAGCCTACTTGGGTCTCTTAGTCTGACATATCATCTGTGGGATGACTTCTTATGCTGGAGCCTTGGGATTCTTCCCCACTCTGTCTCCGGCCATAGTCACTCCAGGAAAGGGTGATGCTAACATTTTTATGGTGTGTTTCAGCAACTTGGAAGTATATACAGTATACTGGCTGCAATCTTGAATGTCGGCAACATTGAATTTTCTTCTGTAGCAACTGAACACCAGATTGACAAGAGCCACATTTCCAGTCATGCAGCTCTGGAGAACTGTGAGTATTATTATCTTCTCTTCAAAATTGAACTCTTGAAAAGTGTCTAATGAAATACTGTAAGTGTCTTATAAGGATAATTTCAAGCAATTGTACTTTTCTGGAATCCTAAAAATGAAAACTCTAATTCAATTTGTGTAAAATGAAGTTTATGAAGTCCAATATTTAAAACAGATCATCATGCCTACAAATTAACTGATTACTGCAGAAAGCCTTTCTAAAGACAGGCTTTCATGACTATTTTAGGAGCTATTTACATTTCAGTGTAAAAACACAGAATATTCCATTAAAATTTAGTAAACTGATCTGAAAACAGTTAAAATTATTATTTTATAAACTTAGCATCTCTATAATTTTGTAAGTAATAAAGACTTGTATATTTATTTTCATACTGGATGGATTTTATACTCATTCATCCTGATTTTATGATCATTTTCTATATAAGAAGAGTGCATCATGGGATTTGCTTCAGATCAGCTTTTTTTCTCTAACTAGCAGAGTTTGATGAATTATTATAATAACTTAAGATTTTCCACTTAGCTTCTGATGGCATAGCTTTTTTTTTATATAGGAGGTGCCCAATTTAAAAAATTTTTTGATATAAACATAAACCCCCATAATTCCAGATTTGTTATAAGTTTCATTCATAACCTAAGGAATCATGATACAAATTTATATATTTTTCTGATTTATACTTAATCAGGATCAGAATGAGATGTTTTAGGGTAATTTCAGAGGACTAGATACCAACCGTCCCAGTCTGGACCTGTCCCCGGAGCCCTATCATCTCTATCCCACTGTGTCTCTGGAACCAGTTTGGTAAAAGGACTGAGGTTGTCATGTAATGATTGGCATGGACCTGGGAACATATTCTGATTTTTCATATTTAAAGTTAGTTATTGGCACAGAAGGTATTAGATTGATTTTATTTATGTATGTATTTATTTATTTATTTTCTGAGCCATAGAGATCCCTCCAACCCATGATGAACTGGGCATAGATAGATCAGCATAGATCCCAGACTGAACTTTGTTCAGCACATCTAGTATTTTTTGGCGACCTTGAGCCAGTAGCTCCAGGCTGATCTATAGCTCCCAGCAATCCTCAGTTATCAGAAATGGAAGGAAAAACAAAAACAGAAAACTACAATGATAGATTCAGATCTCACCATTGTCATAACTGGAAGAGTTATCAGCCATGAATAGAATGATTTACAACAGAGATATGTTGTAGATATGAGTGTATACTACCAAACTAAGAAATGACTTTGATAATCGAGAACCTATTTCTGTATAGAAGGAGGCAATCATATGGGTCACAGAAGGTTAGTATTAATATGAATGTCATTATAATTCAATAAAGCACTTTCTGGAATAGCCATTCATGGAAAATAGAAATTTTGCTAACTTACTTAAAATGGTTTATAATTAAAGTTGCAAGGAATTATCTCCACACCAAGGCCATGTTTTGAGATGGTTTTGCAGGTGCATTGTTTAAATCAGGCACCAGTTCTATCTATTCAATCTTATAAATATCTCTTGAATCTGATCACTTCTCTTTATCTCCATCATCATCATTCTCACTAAAGACAATATCACTTATTGAGCTAAGAGACCTCCCCATTGTTCATTCTGTATCAATTCTTGAACTTTTCCAGGCCATTCTCCACAGTTCATTCAGAAACCACTTACACATGTACCAGTGGGTTCTCTGAATTTCCCTCTCCCCCTGCTTGTTACTCTCTCCCTCTCCTTTTATCTTCCCACTTAAATTTCTTAATTAGCTTCCCATTCCTTCTGGATAAAGATGATCAAAATTAAGTTTGTCTTACAAGGTATTATACTTAGCATTATATTCCCAAGTAATTTTAATGCTTGGCATGTTGTAAACACTCAGTAAATATATGTCAATAAATAAACAACGTAGGAGTAGAAATAGGCATATTAATCAATGGGAGACACTATCCAGAAATGGCATTACAAGTCCATAGGGAGTCAGTGTTGTAGAGACTGTGAACTAGCTAGCCATTTGAGTGGGGGAGGGGGATTTCAAATTCTTGTCATACACCATATACCAAAATAAATTCCAAGCCTATAACAATTTAAATGCAAAAACACCATAAAAAGTGCTAATCCTGAGATGAGAAAAGACTTGAAGAATTTTATGTGCAAAAAATCAAAAGCAGAAAGGATTTTTAAATGCATATTTGGCCACATAAAACTTCAAATCCTTTCATACTAATACAAGAAAAATAAATGAAATTGTAATACAAGTGAGAAGTGAGAGAAAATATTTGCAACATATACATAAGCAATATGTGTGACTTATAAAGAGCTCTTCTAAATTGATTAGGAAAATTAAATATATCAATGACAAAAGGCAGTTTATAAAATAAAACCACAAATTACTAATAAAAATGTGTAAAGAAGAAAAGTATTTAGCTTCACTAAGAGTCAGTTAAAAACAAATTGAAAAACAGACTTTTTTTTCCTATCAAATTGGCCATTTTCAAAAGTAATCTGTGGTGTCCATGAAATTGCATTGAAATTACTGGTTTTTACTTGACTGATGATAATATAATTGGTTCAGAGTTTTCAAAGAGCAGCTAAATAGTGTACATCAAAAGGCTTAAATATGTTTATATACTCTGACCCAGTTGCTGAACTTAGGCAATTTATGCTAAGACAATAATACAAAACAGGAACAGTTTCATGCCCCAAATATTTATCCCAGCATTCTTTATAATTATGAACATATGGAAACACCCTAATCATCCAACAATGTAAAAATTATTCATATGATATATAGCAGAATTTTATATAGCAAATTAAAATTGTTTATAAGCAATATTTAACAAAATGAGAAATTCTTAAGATATTATATTAAGATAAAATACATATGCAGAATAGTGGCAATAAACATCCCTAAAAGGAAAGGAATGCAGAATGTTAACCTCAAAGTAAGATTTCTGCAGTGAGCTTCTTTACTTCTGCAATCTGAAAAAAGTTCTAGTAATGTTCAATGATTTTAGTCACATAGTCAAGAAATAGCTTGTCCCAAATGCTAAAGGTAAATTCAGAATGTTGAAAGTAATTTGAAAGGAGAACAACTGATTTTAAAAAATAGTCTATCATGTAAGTTTGCATTAAAGATATTTATTGTATTAAAAAATGAATATTTTTATTCACTGAATTTCAGTATTATTCATTTAAAATTCCTGTGATATTTAATTATCATTAAATATGAATATATGTTCCAGGCATCACATTGTAACAAAATTTAATCATTGAAATACATAACTGAGAAGTAGTGTGCTAAAAATATATATATGAATGTCAACATAAGGTTTGTGCTTTTTTGATTCAATATTGCAGAAGTTACATAAAATACTTTTGTTTGGGTGTACCCCTGAAGTCTAAGTAAACTTCCAATTAATTTCTACATTTTGTGGGGCACCTGGGTGGCCCAGTGGTTGAGTGTTTGCCTTTGGCTCAGGTTGTGATCCTGGGGTCCGGGATGGAGTCCTGCATCAAGCTCCCCAGAAGGAGCCTGCTTCTCCCTCTGCCTGTGTCTCTGCCTCTCTCTGTGTGTCTCTCATGAATAAATAAATAAAATCTTTTAAAAAATTCTACATTTTGAAAATGTGTATATAATAATGGTGTCCAAATTATCCCAAATTTATTCATCATGCTTTTAAATTATTTAACATAATTCAGTGGAATTGTGTTTGGCGTTACATAAACAACCACTGGCTTGTACAAATGTATTCCCCCTGTCAGCCAGTTTAGTTTGGGTTGTGCTATATTATTATATTATACAGCAGCCTACATTTGACCAGTCAAATAGAGAAAAATGATTGGAGCCAGGACTACTACTGGCTATTTATAATTTACATTATAAATTCTTCACATATTTATTTCAAGTCATTTGAAGAAGGTAAACTAAGATGCTTTCATTCAATGGGAAGTTACTTCATTGCCAGAACTTTTTCTAACAACACATCTGTTTATTTTACTTTTCTTTTTTTTTAGCTGCTTCTCTGCTTTGCATTCAGGCAGATGAGCTACAAGAAGCTCTTACCTCCCACTGTGTGGTCACTAGAGGAGAAACAATTATACGACCCAATACCGTAGAAAAAGCCACCGATGTCCGAGATGCTATGGCTAAAACTTTATATGGGCGTCTCTTTAGTTGGATAGTCAATCGTATTAACAGCTTGTTGAAGCATGGCACATCACCAAGGTAAACATTCTTATGGAAACATTTTTTTCCCAAATGTCAGATGATATAAATCTGTTTTCCAATTTACTGATTTATGTATGAGTCCCTCTGAAGTTGTTTTTAATTCTTATTATTTAATTGCTAAAGTTCTCTGCTTTATTTCCTACTAGCACTTTATTGGGCCAGATAGCTACAAAATTTTTAAAGTCCTGGGACTTTATTTAAAACTAAAATATTTTTTTAAAAAATAATAAAATAGTATTTATTTGCATTTTAAAGTACTTTACTACAAAATAAATTCAAATGTATTTATATCTTTCTCCAGGTTACCATTTATTCTATATTAAATAACTATGAATGAATAACTCAAAAGTAAATAACAATTCTTTAAAAGAGGTAAAATATTTTTAGCAAGATGTTTTAATTATCCTATAGTGAAAGACTAAATAAAGATAATCTTACACAGAAGTTATGCTTCTCTGCTATAGTGTTTATTGAACATATTTTTGCCATGTCTGAAAGGCTGGCCAGGTTTTCCCTGTGATTCATGAGTGAGTTAGGGCTGCGATCTAGAACCCATGAACCCACAGGAAAAAGTATAGGAGCTATTTCCATAATACCAAATATGTATCTTTTACATATTAAAATTAATGTTACCTACTTTAATTTTATATTCTATGAAGAGATTTTTCACTCTGTGTCTTGGCAGTATTTTCTTAGCTAAATCACAAAAGTAAAACTCTAAGATACCCTGCCTTACTTTCCCTCTTAAGAAACTAAATAAGAACTCAAAATAATGCCTTTTTAATTTTCTAGTGGGAATGATGATGAACTGAGCATTGGCATTCTGGATATATTTGGCTTTGAAAATTTCAAAAAAAATTCCTTTGAGCAGCTGTGCATTAACATTGCAAATGAACAAATTCAGTATTATTTCAATCAACATGTGTTCACTTGGGAACAGGTAAGTCAAAGGTACTATAAAGATGCATGCATGTGTGTGTTATACACAGAATTGTACTAATGAAGCAGGACTTAAATCATCGATTTCAAGCCTTAAATATATAGACAAAGGAAAGATTTTCTTTTCTGCATGATCATAATTAAAACAAAAACAAAACCAGAAAACAAGTATGAATTTGGTGTGTCTTGAAGCATGACCTTGAATGCCCTCCATCTAAAATCAATGCACCCTTTTGCAAAACTTAGCAAGTCTGAGGCTTGTAAACAAAGAAGTTTCTTTGGAAATTTAAGTAAGCAGATGTGTCCAACTGTTTCTCTTTCTGTAAACTGCATAGCTGAAATTCTGTATGAAATTTAAATATCCATCTAAAATGCGTTAAAACTTCAGAATTCTGGTAACTAGGCAACAGAACACAAGATAATGGGTTTGATGCAAATGCCACAAAACGGCAATTTTGTCCGGGTACAGCATGTAATTTATGATTCTGCTTCAAAAATCAGAGACTTACTTGAATTGCATTTGGCAAAGCTGTAGTATTAAAATTACTTCGACTCTTTCGTCAGGTCTAAAAGAAACGGTCATATTTTTTATCATTTAGTATGTCATTGGTCTCCCTTTAATAATATTAAATTGTTTTGTGCTTATGATTAGAACTGAAGTTTTTTTTTAAGTTGGAGATAAGGCAGAGGTACATAAACCTCTTTTGATTCCAAATATTTAGGTTTGTTGAGGATTTGCTTTAAAATTGCATTTTGAAAACACTGGTAGCAAAGGAAAACATTTAAATCTTGACATTTCTTAGGCCAGAAAAGGGACAAAAATGTGAGATTTTTATCTGTGTTTGCACAGCTCTCATCTAGCCCAGGATCTGGTCTATCAAATATCCATTCCTTTTCTTCTTTCTCCGTCTCTGGCTTTGTCTCTGTCTCCCTCTCTCCCTTCTCTCTGCTCCCTCCCTTAGTGCCATCCCTCAGTCTAGATAAATAATGAAATCTTTAAAAATCATTAAAAACAAAAGCCCTTCCCCAACCTGCTTATCTCTCAGCCATGGCCTCTGTCATCCCTTCACAGCCAAATTTCTTGAAATCATATTCAGTATTCATTGCACTGCATTGATTTCTTCTCCATCTGAGTACCCTGAGTCTGTAGCATCTGGCTCTGACCTCAGCCATCCTACTGGAATGGGCCTTGCTGATCTCATCCGTCATTATTAGTATCAGAAACATTTTAGTCTCTACATAATAAGCCTTTCTGTAATTTCCAACCCTGTTGACAGATTCTCATTTCTGGAGAGTCCCTCCTTTGGCATCCCAAATACCAGTACCATCTCCTGTATCATGCCATAAATAAGTAGTTCTCAACTCCAGCTGCATATTAGAATGACTTGGTTATCTTTGTCAAATCCCAGTGCCCAGACCCTGTCCCAGAGCAGTTAAAACAGATCTCTTGGGATGAGACCCAGGCATCAAGGTCTTTTAAAGTTTCCCAGTCTGTTCCAATGCACAGCCAAGGCTGAGAATCACTGTCCTAAATGCTAACTTATGCTCAGTAAGAAAAATCATGTTTCCATTATTTCAATCATCCCCTTCATTATAGTGATGCCCAAGCCCTCATCTCCCACTCCCCATCTTTTTTAACTCCTTGCCTCCATTTAAGACAGCTTCCAGAACTTTATCCAGAATTGAACTTGTCACCTTTCTCTCTTATACTCTTCTTCAGTGAGTGACATCTCTGTCCACCCACTTACTCAAGCCAAAAATGTCATGTTGCCTTTCATTTCTCATTACTGAAATCAAGAAAATTAGTGAGACTTATTCACATACCTACCTCCTCTATACTCCAGTAAAAATATTTGGTTTATAATTTTGCCTTTCTTACAAGGCTGCAAACTCCTTGAGGTCATTTTGTATCTTCAGAGTCTGATGTACAGCAAGTGCTCGATAAATATTTATTAAATTAATATCTATCTTGCTTTAATGCCTCACAGTGTTCACAGAATCCATTCTAACCAGAGCCTGAAACAAGTAAATTTTGTTTGTCTATTTGTTTAGACTTTCTGATAGGGATCTATTAGGATTATCTCCTTTATAGGACTGGCTGCATCTTCACATATTTCCCATCTGATGAATTAGCAGCTTGTGTTGGTAGATCTCTGTGTTTCTTCTCTTTGGGGGGTTGAAGTTAGAACCTACTTTTTTTGGAACTAGTCTTTAAACCAATGTCCATATCTTTCAATAATTATTTGCTTTTCACTTCTTTTAGGGTATTATAGTTTACAGTCCACTTTGATAGCTTTGAATTTTATCCATGATCCTAATGCTCTTAATGCTTTTTGCCCTTGGGCTTGCTGCAAATGAAACTATTCTGGAAGGCTCTTTTAAATATCCTTGAGAGGCTTTCAAGACAAAACAACTCAAAATTGCCCCCAACATATTAAACTTTCAACTGGAATCCAGGATTATACAAAGTAGTTTGAGGAATTAAGGCCATTCATAATCCTTTCAAGCGCCTTCCTAAGGTAACTACCCCAAGAATCCTTGCTTCATAATCTTACAGACCACTGAGTGATCAGATCGATGAATATGTGATCCACTGGATATGGGATTAGTCAGTGATTGTTTTGATATTAACATGTGGGTGCCCATGTTTTGTTTTGTTTTGTTTTCTCACTCTGTCACTTCTGTGTGAATGCAAAAATTGTATCTCAGAAATGCTACCTATAGCTATGTATATTACCTATCGCAGGTAGAGAATGCACTTATTCGGATTTCTATAAATGAGAAACAGCTATTAAGACAAATCATTAATTAAAGTCATGGTCACACTTTCCTTTTCATCATAGGTTTGACCTGAGAGCTCCTTGATTTAATAAAGCCATTATTGCTTATCAGTAGGACATATTATTATCAGTTTCACAGACGTTCAAGCAATCTGGGCAGTCAGAGCAAGAAACAACTCTCTGGCAACACCTTCACAAAAGAAACAATTTCTGGTTCTATTTAAACCAACAAACATTATCTTTACAGACAGTCCTACAACATTGGAATATAAATAAAGGTTTGCTGAAAGGCTTTCCTTATTTCGCTCAAGTTCAGTTGACATGTAATATATAGGGGGACACTCCAGCAAAGTTGGTTATGAAGGTATTTTAAATATTGCTTTCCCATTACTTTCTTTTTGTGTGTGTGTTAATAGCATAATTTGAGAGAACCTGAGCCAGGTGTGCAAGGCCAGCTCTATGCTGTTTTTTTTTCTTAGAACCTTTTTCCACCCAGCGTGGAGCCCAAAGCAGGGCTTGAATTCACAGCACCAAGATCAAGACCTGAGCTGAAGAGTCAGACACTTAACCAGCTGAGCCACCCAGGCTCCCCCCACCCATTAAAACAATAATCAGTACACTATAGTAAAACATTTTTAGTGAAGGAGTTTATGGTACTGATTTAATCCATAGTTTGCTGGGTGGATAGTGTTAAATAATACATAGCTCCTGAAATTTTTCTGGAGTTTGATGTTTCATAATATGTGAAGCTTCCATACTTTTCCAGCATTAGAAGAAACAATATATATATATATATATATATATATATATATATATATATATATACATATATATATATATATATATAATTTAGGCATTTATAATTTTCTGTCAGTTTCATTAGTTCATTTGCCAGCCTCCTCTATTACATTTGCATTAGCATTTTTTTAATGATTTTATTTATTTATACATGAGAGATACAGAGAGAGGCAGAGATATAGGCAGAGGGGCAGGACTCAATAGGGACTCATAGGCGGGACTCAATCCAAGGACCCGGGGATCATGACCTGAGCCAAAGTTAGTTGCTCAACCACTGAGCTACCCAGGCACTCCACATTAGCATTATTTTGATGCACACTATTTGCTCCCATATCTCTCAAAAAACTTTAGGTTAGCAGCTTAAAGAGTAGCAGACAAGTAACCACATTCCTGATAAGGGAGACATCTTTTTTACAATAGCCTCCATACTGAATCTCCACACTGACTGTGTAGCCAAGATTTTGCTTTTATTTGGTTGTTTTTGTTTGTTTTCTAGCTTTCTTCCAAGTGAGAGAGAGCACAACAGTAATCAAAGTGTGATAGAAAGCTTGACATTCTCTTCACGTTAGACTCATGCTGATGCTGTAGTGGTGGGTTTTGTCCTTTCTTTTAATTACACTATGGTGTAATCATTGTGGTGTAGAACATACAGAGGAAATGAACCCCACTTTCTGGAAGTTTGTTTCACATCAAGGGGAATGAACAACCAGCCATTGATGAGTCACCAATGGGCATGAGTTTGAGTTGGAAAAAATGCCATTATTCTTTAGGACCATTATGCACCCAGCACATAAATATCCAACAAAGTGTTATTCTAGAATTCTGAAGATTCACTCTACTTGTTTACACTCCTACTCATATCTAGGAGCTATTAATATTTGTTCTGTACAGGCATAAGCTGTTACATATATCACTTATATATCCACCCATGGGTCTAGAATTAAAAGTTAGAAGTCATTTTATAAGCAGGAAACCATTTACAGCACATAACGCAAACAATAACTGCAATTATGGCTCGGGCTTTTCTTGCAGAAAGTGATGTGTATGACTTTCATCTCCAGCTGTTCACATCCTAAAGTTTGAGGCTTTTCAGATTTTGAATATGGGCTCCAACTCATAATTTGTGGCAATTTCAAAGACCAAAAATTCATTCATTATACAGTATCTACAATTTCAACTTTTTTTTACATTACAAAGTAAAAAGAATTAGTCATCTGATAAAAAAAAATGTAGGTAATTCAAAATAGACCCTTTATAAATGACTTTAAATTGTTTTGCTTGCAAAGTGTGAAATTTTATTTCATATCCAAATTTCTTCCCTATTAAACAAACCATTGTGTACAGTGGTGGTAGCATTTGTCTTATTTTAGCTCTCCAAGTGATAAATGGCATTTTATAGGCATTTTCTTTAAGTATTAAAACAGCCATGCATTTAAGAAACCCTTGATACAGCAAAGGGCGACTGGGTGGCTCAGTCACCTAGTCTTTGACTTCAGCTCAGGTCATGATCTCGGGACTGTGGGATCCAGCCATGCGTCAGGCTCCACACTCAGTAGGGAGTCTTCTTGTCCCTTGTCCTCTCCCTGTGCCCCTTACCTCTCTTGTGCTCTCTTTCTCTCAAATACATAAAGCTAAAAAAAAAAAAAAAAAGGAAGAAAGGAAGAAACTCTTGATACAACAAATCTTGCTTTTTAAATGCTCATCCAAGTTTTGGGTTACTGTTTGAGATCACGTACAAGTGTTCCTTAAACTTCTTGCATACTAAGTGAGTATGGAAGTTGATATCCAGGTGATTGGATGTGTGTAGAGCATACCTACAGCATCTCCCATGTGGTCCTCTCCTGCTGGCTCTTTGCCGGCAGCGTCCTATGCTCCCATGTTCCCATCATCCCTTGCCCTACACCTGTGCTACACACAATGTGTTTCTCTTTTATAAGTGAAGTTGAGTCAGTACCTTTAATGTGATGTGGGGATTTGTGTTACTTACTTTGATAATTAGGTATAGTTTTAAGACATTTAAAAAATATTTTCATTATGATATAAAGTAATTTTAAAGAAATACATAACAGTGAGCATAGATCCATTCAATTACTATAGTTTTCCTCATGTCAGGTTAGAGCATAGTTTTGACAAGATGAAATAAAAAATTTTTTGGGTAAAAAATGTGACGGGGGGGATAAATAGTTTAAGGTGAAAGAAATCTTGGTATATAAAAAAACTACATTTCTGAATTCCTGATTGAAATTCCTCCTTATCCTAAGCCAATACCTGTCACCTGTCAGTAGAATATAAATTTATAAGATCTTTTTGGCTTTTGAAGAGTTTTCAAGAATGGGTATCATACACAAAAAGTGGCTAGATTAAAATGTTCATCTTAACATACTTTTTTCACTATAAGAAAAATACTCAACTCACCTTGAGTAGCGATAGCACCCTAAATCCTAGATTTTCAACCTTCAAAATGTTTTTCCTAGAATGAAGATGATTAGAATGAGTAACTTCTCAATGGTTTCTTTCCACCGTAGGCAGTTTCTGTAAATGTGTACACTCATATGAGCAGTTGGTGAGTCGGAATTCTTTTGCTAAAAGGCAGGCATCAGGGAATAAATGTGTTTATGTGGCTTCTTTCCCCTGCACATGTTCTGTCAACAGAATGTTTATGCATTCACTCATTAAGTTTCACAACACATTCAGGCAATTGGGGCATTTTGAAATCTTTCAGATAGAAGAAACCTAAGTAGAACATCTATATGTCATAGATAAAAGTGACGCCTTGGGACTTGCTCAAAGGCTGATGAAACAAACCAGGGCCAGAATCTGCATCTTCTGGTATGTATCATAGGTTCTTCTCACAAATGAACAAATAAACAAAGTTGAGAAGAACCAGGGACCTAACAAAATAACCTCTCATGCAGAAGAAAAAGGTGCTCTGTTGATTTGAAAGAAAGGAAATAAGAAGAAAAGGAGGAAGGAAGGAAAAGAGAAATAGAGATAGAGACAGGCTTTCACATGGAAGACCAAAGGGTATCCACATAAAGTGGGAAAGAAGGAAACAAGTGGGGAGAGCATTAGCACTGGAGCAGGCAGCAGTGATAGCAGAGCCTGGGGTGCTGGAGAAGGCAGAAACCACCTAAAAAGAAGGATGTAGAACTACAGATGGAACAGTTGAAAAAGAAATAGAGTACCAGCAAAGAAATCCTAGAATGTAACATCAGAGTTAGAAAAGCAGAGAGACTCTATGCTGTGCCCTCAAGGACAGGGACTCTTCCTTTTTGTCTTTATTTCTACCTTTTCTAGGCTCACCTTCTTCTAAACATACACACAACAAGTAGTCCACAAATGTTTGAGGAATGTCTGCATATGGTATCTTCTACAGTGGTATATCCAGAGTGCCATAAACCTAGGGGAATTCCTAATACCATCTCTTGATATAAATCCTATATCAAATGCACTGTTCTTCTAAAAATAGAAGAGATACTACTTTATAACTTCCAAACAGCAAACACAAGCACATAAATGTTGAGAATCATCTATACCAGCTATTAAAATATTTCTAGACTCTAAAATACCTGAAACTATGGAGCAGTGTCAAGTGATAGACTTACCTATATGAGAGAGAGAGATAGGACTTCATTTCAGAGGCAGAGGTTTAGTGAAAGACTCCATTGGACCCTGTCACTCTGTATGCCCATCTTTTATAAAAGAAAAATGTCATTTGAGCCAAATACCTTGATTGAAACCTTGGTGATTTCAGGAAAATCTTTTTGAAGCTTCATACTTAGATAAAACTATCAGATAGTAGAAAATACTCTCCTATGGTATAATAATGAGGTGGTGTTTTGGGGGATTAGGTAGGAACTGACTTTTACATGGTGATGCAGTCTGCCTGTTTTCACAAATATGTGGGAATTAAACAATGTATTCCTGGACTACCAGTGGGTCAAATGGAATTGGAAAGAAAGATCAAAGACTATCTTGATGGACACTGAGGCTCCTTCCACAGTTTGTTTTTGTTTTAAAATTTTATTTATTTATTTATTCATGAGAGACACACAGACAGAGAGAGGCAGAGACACAGGCAGAGGGAGAAGCAGGCTCCATGCAGGAGCCTGACGTGGGACTCGATCCCGGGTCTCCAGGATCAGGCCCTGGGCTGAAGGCAGCGCTAAACCACTGAGCCATCTGGGCTGCCCCACAGTTTGGCTATTGTGGACATTGCTGCTATAAACATCGGGGTGCAGGTGTCCCGGCGTTTCATTGCATCTGAAAGATGCATGGATAAAGAAGATGTGGTTTATGTATACAATGGAATATTACTCAGACATTAGAAATGAGAAATACCCACCATTTGCTTGGACGTGGATGGAACTGGAGGGTATTATGCTGAGTGAAATAAGTCAATCGGAGAAGGACAAACATTATATGTTCTCATTTATTTGGGGAATATAAATAATAGTGAAAGGGAATAGAAGGGAAGGGAGAAGAAATGGGTAGGAAATATTAGAAAGGGAAACAGAACATAAAGACTCCTAACTCTGGGAAACGAACTAGGGGTGGTGGAAGGGGAGGAGGGCGGGGGGTGGGGGTGAATGGGTGACGGGCACTGAGGGGGGCACTTGACGGGATGAGCACTGGGTGTTATTCTGTATGTTGGCAAATTGAACACCAATAAAAAATAAATTTATTATTTAAAAAAAAGAAACTATGAGAAAAATACAAAATGAAAAAAAAAAGACTATCTTGAGACAAATGGAAATGAAAACACCACATGCCAAAACTCAAGGGATGCAGCAAAGGCAGTTCTAAGTGGGATGTTTGTAACAAAAAACACATACATTAAGGAAAAGAAAAAGAAAGGTCTCAAATAAACAGATTTAGCTTTATACCTCAATGAACTAGAAGAAGAAATAAGCTAAGCCCAACATTAGAAGGAAAGAAATAAAGATCAGAGCAGACATAAATGAAATGGAGACTAAAAAGACAATAGAAAAGAACAGTCAAGCCAGGATCTGTGGTTTTTTAAAAAAATAAATAAAATTGATGAACCTTCAGGTAGACTAACCAAGAAAAAAAGAGAGAAAACTGACATAATTCTGATCTCTGGCTTCCTGAATCTTCAGCAACGTCGCAACTGACGGTGATGTGATGCTATCTCTGAGCCCAAGAAGAAGTTATGTTTATTATTATCTGTTTCAGAGTGATAACACTCCTCATAGTAGCTGGCAGGTATTGTGTAATGTGTACTAACCAGAGATCTGCTTTATTTCCCCTCCAAACTGTCCTCTTAAGTAGTTGAAGATCTAATCAAAGAAATGCAAATACAGCAATACGCTATCATTTTCTCCTATTGAAAATATCAGAAAAAGTTTTTTAATGAGAATATTCAATGCTGGTGAGGATGCAGTGAGCTAGGAGTGTGTATGCAGTGCTGATTAGGAAGCACATTGCTGCAAGAATTTTAAAAAAATCTATCTAGAAATGATCATCAGAGCCTATGAAACGTTTCCAAGTTGACAAGCTAATCTGTCCTAAAGATAATCCAAAATACAGAAAAACTTGGTGCACAAAGATGTACATCAGAGCACTATTTAAAGTAATAAAGAGGGGGCACCAGTCTCATTCAGCTGGTGGAGCATGCAACTCTTCATCTTGGGATCATGAGTTCAAGCCCCATGTTGGGTGTAGATATGATTTAAAAAAAATAAAAAAAGAAATAAAATAGTTAAAGAAGGAATCTAAAATGTCCCCAGGTAAGAGAATGGAATATAAAGCTACAGGATATAATCTCAGGTAGCCATTCAAATAATGTTCATGAAAAAAATATATATATATTTTTAAGATTGTATTTATTTATTCATGAGAGACACAGAGAGAGCAGTAGAGACACAGGCAGAGGGAGAAGCAGGCTCCATGCAGGGAACCCGATGTGGGACTCAATGCCGGGACTCCAGGATCACACCCTGAGCCAAAGGCAGACACTCGACCGCTGAGCCACCCAGGCGTCCTGAAAATATATTCATTACATGTTCTCCATTCCATTTTGTCAAAGGGAATAAAGTTAAAACTGAATAAATAGTATGATTTTACATGAGCATCTATTACATTTATAATCAGAAGCTCAGGATTATGCATGTGCACATGATTTATAGTTTTCACCACAGTCTTCCTCTCATTAGAAAGAGCTTTTCAAAATGATTTTTAACAAAAGGAATCCAGAAAGCTCATGTATTTGTTTGTTGGGGCTGCCATAAGGTATCACAGACTGCGGAGCTTCAAACTGCCTCCTGGACTCATAGATAGCTGCCTTTCTCCCTGTGACCTTATGTGGCTTTTACTCTATGCAGTCACTTCCCTGGGGTCTCTTCCTCTTCTTATAAAAAAAAAAAAAAAAAAAAAAACATCCTGTGGAATTCCAGCCTTGCGCTTATGGCCTCATTTGGCCTTAATTACCTCTCTAATGGCCCTATCTCCAAATGTCATCACACTGGATATAAGGGCTTCAACGTATAAGCTTGGTTTGGGGTGGGGGGGGGGACACTGTTCAGTCCTTAACACGCAATCATTTATTTAACCTGCTCAGGTCTCCCTAGATAGAGTTAAGTAATAGGTGAGTAAAAGTGCTTGTCCTCTTGGAGTTCCCATTCTAACAAGAGAGGGAGACTAATCCAGTAAAAATGCTAGAAATGCTGTGAAAGAATTTAAAACATGGTGGGAGGGATAGAGCATGACCAACTGAGGAAGGGGGTTGCTGAATTAGTCTGGGCCATGGGGGAAGGTGTCTCTGAGAAGGTGAGAGTTCAGCCTCTGTTGTGTGACAGATTGTGCCAAGGGGTCAAAGGTAACATTCCCCGCCACCACCCTTCAAAGCCATGAGGAAGCTTGCAGCCTTTTGGCCTAGGACAACCTCTCTTCCCAGCTGCTGTGTGAGGCTGAGGACACAATGCTGTCATGAAGACTCTCTCCTGTGGTGAGACTTTCCCTTGTGTTTAGGCCAGAGCTCTGGATGGGGGGCACCTTCATGGGCTTTCTTGCCACTCTGTCCCTTTTTACAGCTAACACTGAAAACCCAATGAAAAATAAGCAAGAGCTTGACTCAGGCATGAAGCTTCCCAACATTTAAGTCTTCCGATTTCCCTCCCTCCTTGATTTATACTTGGATAATTAATCATCTGCCCTTCTCAGAAGGGAACTCAGGCCATCTGAACAGGGCAGTGATTATATATGCTGAACAGCCCTCTATGGCAGTTAATAACTCCACTTATCTTCTGCTTTAAATATATTTTTAACATACAGGGCATAGCAGAGGACTTTCTTAAGAGTTATACATCTTCATTTCTCCACTTAGGCTTAAAAACAAAGTATTTTGAGGTCATAACTGCTATAAAAGTACATAATCTGTTGTTTTAGGCAGTCTCATTTTACTAGAAGGGCTTTATAAATCGTGAGTAATAGCATGTTCTCTCCATTGGTTTGCCTGGAGTACATAATCCTAACAAGTATCTTCAAGGGGAGCCCATTGTTTTGCTAGTTACTCATCTCTGCTCTGTCTGACCTGCCACAAAAGGGTTCTGTGGATTCTGACACAGGCAAATAGAAATGACAAATGCATTGATTTAGATCTTAACCTTGTGTGCTTTCTATACAAAACATACAAAACCTCTTCTGAACTTTGCAGTTGTCACTTAAGCTGTAATATGCTGTCAGCCTGATGTGTCTACTAGTAAAGTGATTCTGGGTCTGTATATTGCTCCCAAGGTAACCTTCAAATGCAAACGCTATGAAACTTCCAGACATTGTTTCCAATTTTATGTACCGGATAAACTAAATGACCTTCAGGTGATCTACCTTTTAGCCTAATGGGCACTGCCAAGTTTTTACGTATTAGTTTTTTGTCTTAAAAATGTACATTTATTTTTACTAGTGACACCCTTGAAATGACATTTCAGTTTCATAAGATTCCAAAATACTGATTAAAAGTTTTGACCCCACCTGCCATTTGCTAACTTCCTCCATGCAGTTGCCAGAAATAAGTTCTCTTCCTCTGAAGTCCTTATATTACATTGTACATACTGTTTATCTAACCTGTGTTACCTTGCATTTTGAATATTCATTTACTAACCTTATCACTCAAGTTAGATCTTAAATCCACTGAGGACAGGGAGTTCTATTAAACATCTCTTTAAAAATAATAATAAAATAAACATCTCTTTATCACCCATCACAGTGCTTTATTATAAGATGTTTAATGAAAATACTTAATGAATTAAAGAATATATTAAAATAATAATGAAGTGGCTCAGTCAGTTAGGTGTCCAACTCTTGGTCTCAGCTCAGGTCTTGGTCTATGGGTTGTGAGTTCAGACCCACCTTGGGCTTCGTGCTGGGCATGGAGCCTATTTTAAGAAAAAAATTTTTAAGTTAAAATAATAATGAAAATAGCCTGTCATTTTAAATTTGTGAGTGGTGCGGGATATTCTCTCCGAGTCCAGGGTTATTTCATACACTTCCTGGTGATAGCTACTTTATTACCCGAGAACCAGTTAGCACCCTGCATGAGAGCATCACTACAAGTCATTGTCCAGGGGTCATGCATGTCCACTTATAGACTGCAGCACTGGGGTGGGGGCACAGTGTGAAGGCAGTCATAGAAACGGAGCAACAACATGATGCTTAGTGCCCCTTTGGTGAAATAGATCAGTAGCATCTGTTTTGTTGGCACCACAATCTTATACTAATTGTTATTCATTGTTTTGGTTTTAGGCAACTTCTAGTATACCCAATGGCAACTGATTATTAATGTACCAGATAGATTTACTTTGTTAGATGGAGATCGTTTCTTCCCCGTGGTAGATGAGACAGTGGGAGATTATAGAGTAAAAAAATCCCAAAGAATTATATATGCTAGTTAAGAGGCAGAACCTCGATATGAACCTTTGTGTTCTTGGCTCTAAATCCACTGATTGTTCCTATGACCTACAACTGTTCGCCCTACTGACAACATAAATGTTATCATGACTGAGAAGTTAACGTTCTTGAGAGATCCATTTCTGAGACTAGATCAAAAGCTTAAATTGGGGGAACTGTAACTCTGAACTATACCTAATTGATATTCTGTAAATTCTGGAGCATAACTCTATTACTGCTCATTATCAACATATTCTCTTGTATTTTGAAAGCCTAAGATGTCTGTCATTCTGGTAGAGACACTAGAAACTTTTTATGATTACCCTGAATTGGCGCTGACTTTAATGAACTGGCAGTTTTGGGGAAAGAAAAATAAAATGATACCCTCAGCTTAAGAGCAATGTCATAGGAAGCAATTTCTTATAATATGTGGAAAATAGAGTTTGGGATAATTACTGTCAAATTACATATCATTCACAAAATTTTTAGTGAATTTTTTCTCTGTCTCATGCCCTGTTATAGAATGAATACCTAAATGAAAATGTTAATGCCAGAGTGATTGAATATGAAGATAACCGGCCCCTCCTAGATCTGTTCCTCCAGAAGCCAATGGGTCTGCTATCCCTACTGGATGAAGAAAGCCGATTTCCCAAGGCTACTGACCAGACTCTTATAGGTGAGTTTTATTTTTTATTTTTATTTTTTTTAATTTTTTATTTTTTTTAATTTTTTATTTTTTTTGTAGGTGAATTTTAAATCAGTATGTCTGCATAGTTTTGTGCTACCGTCATGTAATGCTCTGAATGACTTAAAAAGAACTTTTTTTTTTATTATCTGGGAGAAAATAGCTATCACAAAGCCTGCATATGTAACTTTAAAGAAGAGGCTTTGGGTCTAATATCTGGACTAGCAAATGTTTATAATACGATGAAGTATTTAGTGATGAATTAAACAAGTTTGGATATTGGACTTTTCCTTACATTATGGTAGAGCCTCATTCATAGGATCTTATGTTATAAGTAACCTTAGAAATTATCCAGCACTACCCCACCCCTAAAAAAAGAGATTACCCAGCCCCATATTAGAAATTGGAGGGCAGGGCAAAAGGCCAGCTCTAGAATTTGAAAAGAGATAGCTAATGGGGAGGAAATAAATTCATCTAGTCACTTGTCTAATAGAGGCAAATAGCCTCCAATACCTTAATAGTCTCTAAATTACAGTACATTAATAAATATTCACAATACTCTTGAGTCATCAAAGAAAGCATAAACATATTCATTTTTTTCTATTTGAGAAGGCAAAGATACATATGCTGCATTTAAAAGATTATCATTGAGGGACGCCTAGGTGGCTCAGCAGCTGACTGTCTGCCTTTGACTCAGGGTGTGATCCCGGGATCCAAGATCAATTCCTGCATTGGGCTCCTTGCAGGGAGCCTGTTTCTCTTTCTGCCTATGTCTCTGCCTCTTTCTCTGTGTCTTTCATGAATAAATAAATAAAATATTTTTAAAAATTAAAATTAAATAAAAGATTATCATCTAAAATAGTTAAAAATGTCTTATTCCTTAAAGAATAAAACTTTAGCTTGTTCAGGTAAAAAAAATAAAAACAAAAAAAACCATTTTTTTTAATGTAGAAATACCATATTCTGTAATGGTAAGAGACATTGATTATGTATAATAAATATTTGCAGAAAATTTGGATTCACATTTTCTCTCATTTACTTTGGGTGATGGAGTCTGTTTCTTACCATTAAGTCTGTGATGTTGCTTCCTGCTGACTCACTCACTGGCTTATTCTCTCCTCTAATTGGATAATACTAATAAAAAACAAAATAAGCCCAAAGTTCTGGGGAAAATTGTCACATAGCAATCACCTGATTTTGAAGTTAAATGTCCCTTCAAGGACATGGAGGAAAAAGTACTCTGAAAGTTATAGAACTGTAACTGCCTTAGTGACCCTCCATTCTTCCTATGTAATCACTAATAACTTAGTGCTCCTCTGATAGAAAGGAGAACCAGAATACCAGATTTCTAGGCTCATGGCTCCATATCAGACTGGGTTTCACAAATCTCTCTGATCAGTTAATCTCAGGTAGTTTCCTGACTCAGTAACAGTGGTTCACAAAATGTGGTCCCGAGACCAGAAACAGCCATTACCTGAGAATGTGCTAGAAATGTGATTTCTCGAATTCCCCCAGTGCCCAGACCTACTAAGGCAGAAGCTCTGTGTTAAAATAGGCCCTCTAGGGGGTTCTGTTGCTTGAGGTTAAGAACTGCTACTCTAGGAAAGCCTGGGTAGCTCCGTGGTTGAGCATCTGCCTTCAGCTTAGGTCGTGATCCCAGGGTCCTGGGATCGAGTTCTGCTTTGGGCTCCCTGCAGGCAGCCTGCTTCTCCCTCTGCCTGTGTCTCTGCCTCTCTCTGTCTCTCATGAATAAATAAATAAGATCTTTTTTTAAAAAAAAGAACTGCTCTAAATCATAATGGAATGGTTAAATTGATAATCTTTAGTTTTGTCTCACCATTTATGTTCCAAATCTGCATTTATTAGCTATGTAAAATTGTTTTTTCACTGCACATTGTCCATTTTATGGTGAAAGAGATGATTCTGTCAATCAATACCTTCTGAGGATCTCCTACATGGCTGATATTGGAGTTCAATTTTTTTTCTGTAGAAAAATTTGTTGTTTTTTTTTTTGTTTTTTTTTGTTTTTTTTTTTCTTTTTGTAGAAAAATTTGAAGGTAACCTGAAATCACAGTACTTCTGGAGACCCAAAAGAATGGAACTAAGTTTTGGGATTCACCATTATGCAGGAAAGGTAAGGACTTTGAAGAATTATGACTGAGTTTCTCTTAGTCTTTCCTCAAATAATAATGGTAAACATGAAAATTATGGCCCAAAATATTTAGATGGTTATAATGAGATAGCCATCTGTGTCTGTCCCAATCTGGCCCTGACTCTGTTCTCCAGCTTCCTGTATTCTCTCTGACCCAGTGCCATCCGCTCCCACTCCAGGGCATCTACCTCTAGCAACTATCCTGAAAAGGTTAAAAAAAAAAATCGTCCTCCTATTTTGACAAACACAATGTTACAGTTTTTCTGGAGGAATTTTTGTTAAGAGCCTAAGGAAAAACAAAGAAAAGAAAGAGACAAGCCTCAAAGCATCCATCTTTCTGATCCTAAGATCTGGCTTTGGGTGAGATTGGCTGGCAATGGGAACCTACTTTTTCCTTCTTTTAGTGATAGCTAGGAACCTTTTATATAAACTGCCTTTTTCAGACTAGAGTTTCTTCTCTCTCTACGGCAGCCTTTGTCTCTCCTCCCATCCAACAGAAGAAAGTGACAGATTAGGGGTGTGGTTGGATAATGGAGCTAGCCTAGGTGTGGTTGACTAATGGACTATTCAGCAGTTGGATGCCTTGATAGATGCATATTCCCAAACCGGAGCAAACCTCAGATATGTTGTCCTAAACCCAGAGGATGCTCTGTTTCCCATCTGCACAGACTAACAAGTAATTCCTTCACCATAATGTAAATATTGGAGGACCAAGAAGATGTAAAATCAAGAAAGTGCAGAGACTGAGAAATACATGAACAGAATAAAATAACACAGAACCTGGAAGATTTAGGTCTACTAGGACTTCAATGTTCCACAGACTTTGGCACTAAAAAAAAAAAAAAAAAAAAAAAAAAAAAAAAAAAATCTAATTTGAATATTATAGCCTCTCCCATAATGTTCAGCATATGATTTTTTCAAATAAGCCTTTTTAAAAACATCCATTAAGAATTTCCTATGATCATTTTATCCAGTTGTTTTTAACAGCTATATTAGTCGGCTTGGGCTGCCATAAGAAAAATACCACAGGATGGATGGCTTAAATAAAGCACAGACATTTATTTACTGGAGGCTAGAAGTATAAGATTAGGGTGCCTGCAAGGTCACTGTCTGGTGAGACCTCTCTCCCTGGCTTACAGATGGATGCATTCTTGTACTGTTCTCATGTGTCCTTTTCTCTAGGTACATGAGGTGGGGAAAGAGATCTCTGGTGTGCCTTTCTCTTGTTACAAGGACACCAGTCCTATAGGATTTGGGTCCCACCCTTAGGACCACATTTAACCTTAATTACCTCGTTGAAGATCCTATCCAAATACAGTCACATTTAGGGTCAGGAATTCAACATATTAATTTTGGAGGGACACAATTCAGTCCATCCTTAACAAAAACAATATTAGATCATCCTATAGAAATCTTTGGGTTACAATTAATCTTTAGAAAGCCTTAAAGTTATTTAGAAGTGCCAGAAACATGAATACTCTAAGTACTCATAGTGCACTTAGACCGTACTACTACTGGGGATCCCTGGGTGGCTCAGAGGTTTGGTGCCTGCATTCGGCCCAGGGCGTGATCCTGGAGGCCCAGGATCAAGTCCTACATCGGGCTCCCTGCGTGGGGCCTGCTTCTCCCTTTGCCTGTGTCTCTGACTCTCTCTTTCTCCCTGTGTCTCTCATGAATAAATAAATAAAATCTAAAAAAAAAAAAAAAAAAAAAGACCATACTACTACTGAGACAAAAAGTCTGTAATGGCCAATTCACTGTGTGTGAATCAATTATCACAGAAATGAGAATGCCTTGGTGGCCTTAGGGTGCTTTCTTTATGCCACCTTTGACCCTCCAAGCATAGAAAGGAAACATACCAAACTTCATAATAAATAAGAGGAATCAAACCTCTTTTATGATTTCAAACCAAATAAAATCAGCAAGACAAATTTTTCTCTGACAAAAAATATTGCAAACCTGGAGAAATTTGCTCTTCCAACCAAGTTGTTAGGGACTGCCTTTATAAACTTTTGTATACCTCTCACTCAGCACAGAAGTTTTCAGTAAATACCTATTGATGATTCTGCTACTGCTGCTACTGATGATGGTGATGATGACAATGGGGATGACATTGATCGTGATACTGAAACACACTTTATCAACAGGTCCTCTATAACGCAAGTGGGTTCTTAGCTAAAAATAGAGACACTCTTCCAACTGATATTGTGCTGCTTTTGAGGTCATCAGAAAACAGTGTAATTCGGCAACTAGTCAGTCTCCCTCTGACAAAAACAGGTAAGCTAAGGCAATTTCCTTTAACCGAGAAATCTCCTCAGGTCCAATTCAGTAGTTTCTGATTGTGGTTTTCATCAGTATAATCCTCATTTTTTTTTTATATTGGCTTGTTTTCAGCTCACTAAATATGCATTTTTTAATACATTCTGCCCAAATTGTCTGCAGAACATGTAAAAATGAATATAAAAAAACTAGGTTTTCATTAAAGAAGTGTTTGAAGAACTAGCCAGAAAATATGGTGATAATTTAGCTGCTCACCAGAAGAATATGCTTAGCTCTGACAAGTTCAGAATGACCTCTGTTTCGGGACTGGGCAGCTTTTGGGTGGTACTTTAAGGTTCTATAGGTTTAGTGAGCTCTGCCTTATTGATTGGAAACTTACATGTCTTTGCTCCAGCCAACCCTATACTTTTTTGCATTTGCTTTTAAGTAGAAAAATAATGTAGTTTGGGCTGTTTTTCTTTATTGGAGTTTGTTTTATTATTTTGCATTTCTTTTTTACAGTTTTATTGAGACATAACTAACATACAGTAAATAGCACATGTGTAGATAGTAAAACATGAGTTTTTGACATGCATAAAGATCTGTAAAACTATTACCACATTCAGTAGTGAGTATACTCATCACTTCCAGATGATATTTCATCATGACTCTAATATTTTCCACCATTCTTTCCAACCCCCCTTCAGTTGTTCTAGGTCCATTTGTTGAAAGGATTGTTCTTTTCCCTATTGTATTACCTGGGCACCCTGTTGAAAAATCAGGACTTTTGTATTGTGTGTACTGATATTTGTCTATCTTTTCACCAGTATTATACTTCTTGATTACTATAGCTTTATTTTTTAAAAAAATTGAAATCAAGAATTATAAGCTACACAACTTTGTTCTTTTTCAGAGTTGTTGAGGCAATTATAATTCCTTTGCTTTTCCATATAAATTTTAGAATAAGCTTGTCAATTTCTACCAAAAATCCTGTTGAGGCTTTGACTGGGATATGCTGAACCTATAGGTTAATTTTGGAAGAATTGATATCTTCACAATATTGAGTCTTCTTGTCAGGGAGCCCAATAATAGCTCTCCATTTATTTAAGTCTTTCTTAATTTCTCTCAGCAATATTTTGTAGTTTTCAGTGTGTGAGTCTTATATATCTTTAGTTAAATTATCTGCTACTATATCACATTTTATGCTGTAATAAATGGTAATTTTAATTAAAACTCTATTTGTTGCTAGTATATAGAAATCCAGTTGGTTTTTTGTGGATTGATCTTTTGCCCTGCAGTGTTGCTAAGCTCATTTATTAGACTAGCTAGCTTTTTTTTTTTTTTATAAATTCCATAGGATTTTCTATACAGATGATCATGTCATCTGTGAAAAAAGAGTTTGCCCTTTCTTCTCTATTCTACTTTTTATGTCTTCATCTTGCCTGGTTGCACTGGCCAGAATCACCAAAGCAATATTGAATACAAGTGGTAAGAATGAACATTCTTGCTTTATTCCTGATCTTGGAGAGAAAGTATTCAGTTTTTCCCCAGTAAAAATGATATTACCTATAGGTTTTTCATAGATGTCCTTTCTCAGGAGGAGGAAGTTCTTTTTATTCCTAGTTTTCTGGGTATTTATCAGATATGCATATTTGAATTTTGTCAGATGCTTTTTCTACATCTATTGAGATAATCATTCATTTATTTTTTTAATCTGTAAATATGAGTTACACTGATTGATTTTTGAATGTTATGTCAACTTCTTATTCCTGGGGAAAACCTGACACGGTCATGATGCATTGGAGTTTTATGTATTGGTAGATTAAATTTGCTAACATTTTGTTAAGAATTTTTGCATCTATGTCCATGAGGATATTGGGCTATAGTTTTCTTATAATTTTTTTCTAATTTTGGGATCAGAGTAATACTGGCCTGATAAAATGATTTCCTCAATTTTCGGGAAAAGTGGAGTGAGTATTATTTCTTTCTAAATTCCTTTGTAGAATTCACCAGTGAAGCCATCTGGACCAGAAAGGTTTTTTTTTTTGTGAAAAGGTTTTGAACTACAAATTCAATCGATTTCTTTAACAAATAGAAGGATATTTAAATTATCTAATTTTTTGAATGAGCTTTAGTAGGTTGTATCTTTTAAGAAATTTGTTTGTTTCACCTATGTAGTGAGATTTATTAACAAAAAGTTGATTACAGTATTCCCTTATTATCCTTTAATATCTATAGATCTTGAAGTTTTATCAGCTCTCTCATTCCTGATCAAGTTTTATCAGCTCTCTCATTCCTGATCTGAATCTTTTGTGTCCTCTTTCACTTTATTCTTGATTGATTTTCTTTCTAGAGATTGGTCAATATTATTGATCTTCTCAAAGAACCTGCACATAGTTTATAGTTTAACTGATTTTCTCCGTTGGTTTTGCTATTTTGATTTTTTTCCTTTTCTTTTCCTTTCATTTCCCTCCCTTTCCTTTCCTTTTCTTTTCCTTCTTTCTTTCTTTTGGATTTTTCATTTTTGTTTCCTTTCTTCTGTTTACTTTGGGTTTTATTTTGTCTTCATTTTCTAATTTCTAAGGTGAGACCTTAGGTACTTGGTGTAAGAAAACATTTCTTTTCTAATATAAGTACTTATATGGATTATTTATAAGTATTATATTTTAATTCTAGAAATATTGGGATTTTCCATATCTTTATGTTGTTGCCTTTAATTCCATAGTGCTCAGAAAGCATATTTTGTATGATTTAATCAATTTAAATTTACTGAGACATGTTTTATGGCCCAGAATATGGTATATCTTGTTTGATGTTTCATTTACACTTAAAAATAATGTGTATTCCACTGTGTTGGGTGGAGAGTGATATAAATGTCAATTGGGTCAACATGGTTGATAGTATTGATCAAATCTTCTATATCCTTACTGGTTTTTTCTCACCTGGTTCTTACTGAGAGAGAAATTTTGAAATATCTGATTATAATTGTCAATTTACCTGTTTTGTCTTTCATTTCTATAATTTTTTACTTCATGTATTTTTAAGATCTATTGGACACATAAACATATAGAATGATTATATCTTCTTGATGACTAGACCCCTTGATTATTATTAAATGATGCTTTTTATCCTTGGTAATATTCTTTGCTCTGAAACCTACTTTGCCTGTTAATATAAAGACTCCCAACTTTCTTATGCTAAGTGGTTAGTGATATATCATTTTTAATACTTTCAATTTATTTTTATGTTTGTATTTAAAGTGGGTTTTTTTTGTAGATAGCATGTAGTGGGCTTGCTTTTCTAAATTCTGAACCATTTATATTTAATATGATTATTGATATGGTTGAGTTTGACTGACTCGACTATTTGATGTCTTTTATCTTGGTTACGTCTGTTATTTTCCCTAGTCTTCACATGGGTTCCCCTCATTTCAGCATAAAACCTCTTTAGACAGGGGATCCCTGGGTGGCTCAGCAGTTTAGTTCCTGCCTTTGGCCCAGGGCGCGATCCTGGAGTCCCGGGATCGAGTCCCACATCAGGCTCCTGGCATGGAGCCTGCTTCTCCCTCCTCCTGTGTCTCTGCCTCTCTCTCTCTCCCTCTCTCTCTGTCTATCATAAATAAATAAATCTTTAAAAAGAAAAAAAAACCTCTAGACGGAAAGCTGGAGTAATCATAGGGCTCACCTTATTTGTTTCCCTTCATTTAAGGATCAGTGCCCTGTACTGCTTGATGTACAGCATATAAAAACTGTTATATCTAGATAAATGCTGATTAATTCTTCATAATAAGGTACTTAGGGCAAAGACATAGAGACAGAAACAGAATGTGGTTGCCAGGGGCTGGTGGTGGGAGGAATAGAGAGCTAGTATTTAATGGGTATGAAGTTTTAGTTTTACAAGATGAAAAAAGTTATGGACATGGATGGTGGTGATGATTGCATTACATCATGAATGTTTTTAATGCTAATGACCTGTGCATCTAATCTCATGTTTTCTACCCTTATAAAATATGCAACCAGGCTCTCAACACTATGTTCTGTTTCCTATCAGCACCATGTCTCACTGGCCAGGGAGAAGAGAACTTCACAATCAAAGATGTGATAGTGACTCTGAATCTCAAAGATATCAGAGGCATTTGGGTTCTGTATTCACCTAGATAATGCAAACATAATAATAATGATGACAGCAATAATAATATAGAAATCTGTTTAGAAATTGCAAAAAAGTACTGAGTACTTTTATTTACTCCTAATAGCAACACTCTGAGGAGGAATACTTTTACAGATGAGTCATTGAGTCTTGAAAATGTTTAGCAGCTTTCCCAGTGTTACCCCTATGGGAAGGCTTAGAAATAAGCTTGAAAGTTTGGGTTTTTCAATCCTGTATTATGCTGTCTCCAAGATTCTAAGATAACCATAGCCCTTTGCATGTATAACTTTAAATATGAAATACAGCTCAGCCATTATTAGGGGGAAATGTACCATAGTTCCTTACAGCTCACATCTCTACCTTGGTTTATTACAGGTTTGTTTATCAGGTCTACTATAAAGGCAAAGTGGATATATTTTCTGAAATAAGATCTATGCTAATTTTAGTTCCTGTTTCTATGCATTGATGAATTTTTAAAAGGCTTTCATTTATTTTGTTGTTAAATAGTTGATTAATGTATAAGTTTTGTTACATTGAAATGATTAATCCCTCAGTAAATTTCCTCTAGCTGCTTAGTTTTTAGAGAAACTTAAATTTTTAGCTCTTATTTGGCTAATATTAAGTAATGGTATTTATTAAGTAAGGGGTCTATTCTAATTAATGTGCTACTAGTCCTTTGTATATTTATTATGCTTCCAAGCAACCTCCAAGTCTATAGTAATTTTGGTAAATTTTTCTAAAACTTTCCCTTAAATAAAAAACAAACAACAAGTGGAAGTCCACAGCCACCCCTCTGAAGTTTATGTTTACCATCTCTGTCCACTCTGCTGTCTGCAGTAAGTTTCACATTTGAATAGTGAACAGTCAGTGTGCAGCCCAGTGTAAAAGCACACACATCCATTGCAGCACTTTTCCTGGGAACAAGGGAAGGGGGAAGACAGCAGAGCAGAGGCACTGCCAGCCACAACCCAGGCAGGGTCCCATGCACATCATTACCCCGAGCCAGCCTTTTGCCACCACAAAGAATGTGAAGGATTTGTCAAAACATGTAGCCTTAAAGACAAAACAAAACAAAACAAACAAAAAACCATGTAGCCTTGAGGCGCCTAGGAAGCTCAGCTGGTTAAGTGCCCAACTCTTGATTTGGGCTTGGGTCACTTTTTCTCAGGGTTGTGAGATTGAGCCCTGAATCAGGCTCCTTGCAGGGCATGAAGCCTGCTTAAGATTCTATCTCCCTCTCCCACTGCCCCCAACCCTGGCATGCATGCACATGTTCTCGCCCTCTGTCTCTCTCACTCTAAAAAACAAACAAAAAGTATGTAGCCTTTACTTCTCACCTAAAAGAATGAGAGGGAAAATAATAATCTTTCTGAAGTGATACCAAACTCTGGAGATATATTTAAACATTACTGTTGAGATGATGAACTCTTAGATTGTGGGTTGTTTATCATGCTTGGTGAGGGGTGGAACAGGAGAGAAGGTGAACTAACATTTCTGTGCCCACCATGTGCCAGACATACTGTCACATGTCATCAAAATTCTGTAAGGCAGACAGCATTATCCCCTTGATGTGGTTTCAAAACGCAGCTCAGAGACTAAGAAAATGATCCATGGGCAACACAATTTAAGTACCACAGCTGGTATTCAAATCCAGGTCTGCCTGGCTTCTGCGGCCATAATTTTTCACTACACTAGAATATTTTTATACCTTCGTTGTGTGCATTTAAGTAGCCCTAGCAGGATCCCTGGGTAACTCAGAGGTTTAGCGCCTGCCTTTGGCCCAGTGCGTGATCCTGGAGACCCGGGATCAAGTCCCATATCAGGCTCCTGGCGTGGAGCCTGCTTCCCCCTTTGCCTGTGTCTCTGCCTCTCTCTCTCTCTCTCTCTCTCTCTCTCTCTCTCTGTGTGTGTCTTTCATGAATGAATAAATAAATAAAATCTTTTTAAAAAGAATAAGTAGCCCTAGCACCAGGCGCACTTATTTCTGAATGTTAGATTGAACACATCCATTGCTCTCAACCATTCTTGGTTTTCTTATAACCACTTCATATGAATTAATAATCCCTATGATTTTTAAGGCCCATTGTAAAGCTTACCTTTGCATTAAAGAAAATCTCAGAAGTCATTTAACACATACACACTTGAAACAAATTGTTCTGTTTATTAGAATCACACCATATCTTGTGGCAATTAAAGGAAACCTAACACTTACCTGTACTTTTTCTAATCTCCAAGCTGGATTTTTTTTCTGAAATTAAAATTTGTTACAAATTTTTATATAATATTATTTTATCCCTAAATTTCTCATACATACTAAACCAAGGATGAATACTGTGGGATCAATAATTTTTTTTAATACTTAAGTAAATGAAGAAAGTCTTCTAGTCATTAAGGATTCTAAAATGTATATTAATTTCATCCCCATTCCTACAGGTAACCTGCCACATTCTAAAACTAAAAATATAATAAATTATCAAATGAGGATTTCAGAAAAATCAATCAACTTGACAAAGGTAAGAAAATGCATTTTGCATGACAGTGAATCTGAGAATCTAACCTTTATAATGGCAGTGTTGAGTGTGCTCTTAAAAGTAAACCACATTTTAGGTTTTCTTTCTTTGATCTTTATTTTCTGCTTAACTAGTTATGTTCATATTACTGCTAGCCACTAAAGTAATCATGCATTTATGATACATTCCTAACTCTTCCTTTTTAGCTCATTTTAATGTTGCACTAAAACCAACTAAAAATATATTAGCTAAGTTCTGAGATATTCACATTCCTTAAAAGACCAATGAAAATTCCAATGAGACTGACAAAACAATTACCCTAAGTAAAAATTTTAACATTTTGTTATTTTATGTATTTGAATTTATAGACCATGATAACTTGAAGGAAATTCTATGTGCTCCTTGGAGATCATAAAGTAGAGTAGATACTGAAGCATCACTGTCTTTCTTGGTCTTTATAGGATGAAACTGGAGAAGCCACACGTCGTGCCATAGAGACAACCAACATGAAGACACAAACAGTTGCATCATATTTTAGAGTAAGATATTAAATTATGATGTGTTATGCTTAGGAATCTCATTATTTCTTTAATTTTAGAGTCAGGGAGGGGAAGAACAAGATGAAAAGAGAGAAGGACACCTGGGTGGCTTAGTTGAGTATCTTCCCTTGGCTCAGTTCATGATCCCAGGGTCCTGGGATTGAGTTCTGTAACAGGCTCCCCATAGGGAGCCTGCTTCTCCCTCTGCCTATGTCTCTGCCTCTCTCTCTCTGTATCTCTCATGAATAAACAAATAAAATCTTCAAAAAAAAATATGAAGAGAGAGAATCCTAAGCAGACTCCATGCCAGCACAGAGCCTGACTTAGGAGTCGATCTCACAACCCATGAGATCATAACCTGGGCCAAAATCAAGTCAGAGGCTTACCTGACTGAGCCACCCAGGCACCCCAGGAAGGTTATTAATTTTGAGAGTACAGATCAAAAGCTAGTAATAAATATCAGAGTCCTATCAGCAAAAGTTAATTCTCATCATATTCCATTTATTATTTGTTAAATACAGACTATAGTAGAGAGTACTGCCAAAAACCTATGGATTGGTTTGCTTTGATATTTTACCTATAAAATTATTGCATACTGAGTCAGTCTTAATGGAAGTTTACACCTTGGTTAAAATTTGTCCAAAGAACCAAACGCATTTCCACTGGAACAAAACCTGACAGGGTTTTTAATTCAGTGCTGTGATAACTACCTATCACTTCTCCATCCCACTCCTAAATAATCTTAGAGTGGACAGATGGGCTAAATCTGAGCATCCATGTCTATTCCATATCTCTCTGCACATAGACAAGATGAAAACCTCAAAAGAAAAATAGAACTGGTATAAGCATGGGGCAAGAAGAACGGATGCCAGGGAAGTAGGGTAACATGCCAAGAAAGTCAATCACTGTGTCCTTAGCATGGGGTCAGGTGACCTTTCTTACTTTTCTTCTTTGGACAATATGGGAGAAAAGGCAGAAAGGAAGTACTTTATTTCCTCTTTGCTCTGAAGAACTCTAGATAACCCTGCCTTTGTTATTGGTGTCTGTTCTTTTTTATCTCTTCTGATAAAATCATATTGAGGCACCTGGGTGCTCAGTCAGTTAAGCATCTGCCTTTGGCTCAGGTCATGATCTCAGAGTCCTGGGATCAAGCCCCACATTGGACTTCCTGCTTGGCAGGGAGTCTGCTTCTCCCTCCTTCTCTCCCCTTCTCCACTACTCATGCTCTCCCTCACTCTCTCTCAAATGAATAAATAAAATCTTTTTTTTAAATTGAAATTTTTTAAATTTTAATTAAATAATATGAATCCAATGAATATAGAGAAAATACCAACTAAAAATTGGAAATTATTAATAGTATCATTTAAGGTGGGAAAAACGGAGGAAATTAGGCTAAATTTACTATATGTATTCAGTAAGTAAATCTAGTTTTCTAACAGAATCATGAAATACTTTTAAAAATAGCTGAATAAAAAAAAAAAATAGCTGAATAGTTTTTTTTAATATATTTCAAGACCTAAGCTCATAGCAGACAGTGTGTGCTTAATCATCTTTGAGTAGCACCTAGTACATTAAGATATGCTTAATATCTCTCACATTTGCTGCTGATACATTCACCTTACACCAGGACCACAGCAGAGCTGAATTACCAAGCATATTTGCAGATGGATTATTTTCCTTTTTTTTTTAAGTGAGTTATCCAAGACCATCATCAGTCCACTGTTGTTGACATCAAACACTGTGTGTATGTTTAAAACATTAGTTCATAAGATCGTTTTACTCCTCAGGCTGAAGTGAAAAATGATAGACGATCATTCCATAGAGTATATAATGTTTTTTTAAAAGTTATTTTTCATTCTGCAGACAGTGAACGTAGTGTAACACCATGCCTTGGTCCCTAGGAAAAACCAGTGCCTAAATTGTAGTATGCTCCTGCTCAGAATGCCAACAGCAAGTGAATCACTTCTGTTAATTCCAGTACCTGGCAGGTGCTTGCATGGCTACAGAAGGAATGATGGCTCACAGATAAGTGTAATGAAAAGGGGCCCCAAAGTGGCAAGGATCAGAAGATCACATCTGAGTTTCAGTGCCTAAGAAGCAGTCATGCAAATCCAGGGCTTTATCATTTTTGTAATTCCAGTATTTGGCTTGCTCTGGATTTGTAACCGTAGGCTTCTATATTTCCAACACTAAAAGAAATCCAGCTGACACCAGCTGTCTATGTTTATACATTTGTTACCTTGCCAGTAAATTGCAGCGCTGGTCTTTAACATCCTCATTTTCTGAGATTCCACTTTTAGTTGAGCTGTGAACGTCCTAATATGTTATACTTAGCTATCCCGTAGTTGCTGTTGCTGAACACACAGTTTTCATATCTATGTGACTTTGAAAATTCTAAAATAAAATAAAATTCAAATAAAAATGTGAAATTCTAAAATAAATAGCACAATTATCAAACTCGAGTAGATTAGAGTACTTAAATGAATTTGCTTATTTTTGTAACTCCTATATCCTATTTGTGACACTGCTTTAACTTCTCATTCCTTATTTTAAACCAGGAGATGATTCTGACAGGCATTGAAGATTTACTTTCATACTTTCTATAAAGAAAGAATTGAACAAGGAAATTAATAGTGTAAGCAAGAAATTAAATTGTATGCCTAAATATTACATATCAGCAAGCTTCTGTGAGAGGATATAATTACTTACAAATTATATGAAAAGTATTTTCATCTCTTAATTAAAGTTGCTTTAAGAATGTACAGGCAACCTTTTAATAGCTAAGTTCCAAGTTATTGCCTCTATATTTTTATGAGTAAATCTGTACTTTTAAAAATATGCTACAAATAAAATTTTCATTAATACGGGTTTTCCTCCATCGACTGAATTAATGTGAACACATGTAACATCCAATTTTCAGGGCTTTTTTTCTTAGAATTAAAAAAAAAAGACTTAAGTTTCTGTATGCTACACTGGGAAATTTATTTTTGTTGCATATTATAGTATTCCCTAATGGATTTGTTATCCAAAATGGTGGTGGGCCAACCTCACTTTGTCCGTTGCATCAAACCAAATAATGAACGTCAGGCAAGAAAATATGACAAAGAGAAAGTTCTCCTACAGCTTCGCTACACAGGAATTCTGGAAACAGCAAGAATTCGAAGGCTGGGATACTCACATCGGATACTTTTCACCAACTTTATAAAGCGGTATGTGGACTTCTTTTCAAAGCTCCATATAATATATAGTTTGTAGAGAAATTCATCAGAAGAATTCTAGGAAACAACATAGGAAAAAGAATCACTTAGGTGTTCTAGAAGGGAGGTATTTTGTTTCTGTAAATGGTTCTGCATTGAAAGAGAAAGTAACTAAGGCTGGAAGTTTCCGTTCTCATCTGGAAGATCCTGTGTGGTCGCGTAGGATACATGTCATGGGCATATGATTGAAAAGCCTAAGCTTCTGTACGGAGTGGTTAGAGGGCCTGGGTTCTCATCCCAGCGCTCATGCTGTGTGACCTTTGGGTTGTACCAATGATTCTCAAGAGAGGGAAATTCTCCCCCTGTTCAGAGAACATTTGTTAAGGTCTGGAAACCTTGTTGGTTGTCACAACTGGTGGGATCGGGGTTGCTGTTGGCATCTTGTGTATAGAGTTCTGGGATGCTGCTAAGCATCCTACAAGGCCCAGGAAAGCCCCCACCCCCCATCCCCCGCCCAGCAAATAGTTATCCAACCTAAAATGTTAACAGTGCTGCTGAGATCGAGAAACCATGGCCTATACCAAACCTCATTTTCCCCTCGTTTAATAAATCTGCCATGACTGCCTGGTGGAACTGCTCGCAGGATCAAATGAGACATTATCTCTAACAGTATTTAGAAGACAAAAAGAGACTCAATTTGGTAGAAGAGGTCCTTTTTTAGTATTTGAAATTAATGTAAAATGAATTAGGCTATATATTAAATATATTTTAAGTAATACATTTGTGGTGATATAGAGATTCAGTACCTTATGTATTTAATGCCCATGTTTCTGATATTTATCAATTCTATGATTACTATTAGCTGTTAAACTTGGTTTGTTTTCCAAATATTACAATTTTCAGGAGAAACCTAGTACTTAAGGAATTCTCTATGTGTAACATTCTCTGGCCTTTTCCAGGAATTAGGGTTAAGAACAAAGCAAAGTTTCTACTCCCTCCCTGCAAAAACAAAACAAAACATTGTCTTATCCTGTATCAAGCATTCTTTTACTTGGGGTAATCTACACCCTTCCTAAATAAAATGAAAATTCCAATTATTTTTGCAAATTTTCATATTTTCAGGTATCTGTGGTAGTTTTTTGCCTTTTCTCACCCCTTTGGACACCTGGAAAAGAAAAGAAAGGTATTTTTAAAAAACACAAAACAGGGATCCCTGGGTGGCGCAGCGGTTTGGCGCCTGCCTTTGGCCCAGGGCGTGATCCTGGAGACCCGGGATCGAATCCCACGTCGGGCTCCCAGTGCATGGAGCCTGCTTCTCCCTCTGCCTGTGTCTCTGCCTCTCTCTCTCTCTCTCTCTCTCTCTGTGACTATCATAAATAAATAAAAATTAAAAAAAAAAAACCACAAAACAGGTTTAGAAGCATTCAGGTATTCAGTAAGTAATTACTACCTAGCTTGTTTTTTTAAGAAATAACTTTTAAAAGCTAGGAAATAAGTAGATACTTCATTCTGATTTATAATTGAGAAAAAAAGATAAGAAAGGCATTCATTTTCAGCACCTTAAGAGATGAGGAAAACTCTACCACTTCTTCATGATGACAGAGAACCTAAACATACTTGATACGAAGGAATTTCAGATTTAAAATTAAAATCAAAATGTGAACTAATTTCATATTTTTCATTTTTTAGAAGAGTTGATCTTTAACTTGCTTAAAACTTAGTATAAATAATATTAATATAATATTACTATAATTTCCATGGAATTTCAATGACCTTTTCTTTAGGCACAAGGTAATGTGCTGGGGTACCTGGGTGGCTCCGTCAGTTAAGTGTCCAGTTCCTAATCTGGTTCAGGTATTGATCTCACAGTTTTGAGTTCAAGCCCCATGTTGGGCTCCACGCTGGGGGTATGCTAACCATTGCAGAGTACAACACATTTTAAAACTACCTCGAGGGCACCTGGGTGGCTCAGTGGTTGAATGTCTGCCTTTGGCTCAGGTTGTGATCCTGGGGTCATGGGATTAAGTCCTACATCAAGCTCCCCACAGGGAGCCTGCTACTCCCCCTGCCTATGTCTCTGCCTTTCTTTATGTGTCTCCCATGAATAAATAAAATCTTCTTAAAAATTATGTAGAGAGAGCTTCAAATGCTATATTAAACTTATAGTTTCAGTTATCCATGGTTTTACAATGTGGACAGTAAGGAGAACTAAACCTATTTTCTTGATGATATGGTAGTTGAAAGTTGCTTACTTAGAAGATCAGAAGTGAGAATAAATTTGTAAATGTATCTCAAAGTCCCATGCTATATAGAATATCAAGTTACTATATGATAAGCGAGGAGTAGAAAAAAAAGTTCAGTATACAGAGAACACATGAATGGCTGTTCTGAATACAAGTTCCAGAAATAAAAGGCTAAACCTTTTCTCTGTCACTGATTTGAAAGCTGTCATCTAAATTGGCAAAGACCCTTAGGAGGCAGAACAATATGCAAAGGCCCTGTAGATGTGTAAATAGGAGTAAATAATTGTCTGTCCTTCCTTAGTCTTTGAGTAACCCTCTGTATGATGCAGAATTCATCAGACTCTTTGTCCATTCTGTTGTAGATAAACACTTCTGTTTTGTGACAAAGAAATAATCTTAAGGGAAGATACACAACATGAACTTTGCACGGGATGTTTAGTGTAGATATTTCAAATGAACCCTTATACTAAGAAGCCACTGAAGTAAGCTCCGTTTTTCTACGAGGCACCTATACAATGGTTCGGCTACCAGAGCTCTAGTTCAACCAAAACTATTTTTTTTTATTGGAGTTCAATTTGCCAACATATAGCATAACACCCAGTGCTCATCCCATCAAGTGCCCCACTCAGTGCCCATCACCCAGTCACCCCAACCGCCCGCCCACCTCCCTTTCCACCACCCCTTGTTCGTTTCCCAGAGTTAGGAGTCTCTCATGTTCTGTCTCCCTCTCAGATATTTCCCACTCATTTTTTCTCCTTTCCCCTTTATTCCCTTTCACTAGTTTTTATATTCCCCAAATGAATGAGACCATATAATCCAAAACTTTTTAAAAAGATTTTATTATTTATTTATTTATTTATTTATTTATTTATTTATTTATGAAAGCCACAGACAGAGGCAAAGACATAGGCAGAGGGAGCAGCAGGCCCCTGCAGTGAGCCTGATGTGGGACTCCATCCCTGGACCCTAGGATCATGACCTGAGCCAAAGGCAGATGCTCAACCACTGAGCTACCCAGGTGCCCCTCAACCAAAACTTATTGAAGGCAGTAGTATAGTGAAGTATGTAAGTACACATGCTTTGAAGTCAGAAAACCAAGTCTGAAGAGAAAAAAATGAAAGAAAATCCAAGTTCAAACCCCAGTCCTGGGTCACTATCTAAATGTGTGATCCTGTTCAAAGTTACTTTGAGTAACTGCTATAAGCTTCAAGCTTTGATCTTTCTTACTTGTGAATTGGGATAATGGTAATAGTATCCACTCTATATGTGGTTATGACCACTAAATGAAATAATATATATATGAATTATATTAATAGAACCTAGTGTCATCAATACATATTATTTATAATATTTTCATTATTATTCTTGCCTCCACTCCAAGCTCCCAATATTGCTTATTACCTATGGTCTTGAATCCCACAACATAAACCATGAAGCTAGCCCGTAAAAAACAAAGCAGAGCCAGTATGTTGGCTTTAAAACAAGTCCTTAAAACAAGAGATGCAACAAAGCAAGAGTCTGGGGGCTTTCCTACATAAATTACTTCTGATCTACTTCGGTGTTTATTTTCACAGCAATTCCCAGAGGCAGGTCATTAGTCCTTCAGCAAATATTAAATTGAGTACCCACTATGTTCTAGTCTTTGATAAAAAGATTAGCCCAAATCTTATCCCAAAGATTGAAGATCCAAAGATTAATAAAAGAACTTCTGACATTAAGAACTCACAGACTACTGGTGGGGAACAGGGACCTAATTATGTACATTATCGTACAATGTAATGTAAATTCCAGGAACAAAGGTGCTCATCTGCTGTGTTCACTGCTATGTCCTCAGCACTTAGAAGGATGCCTAGCATATAGTAGGTACTCAGTAAATATTTATCAAGTGAATGAAAGAATAGTGGATACTTTAATAAAAGTATGCTCAGGACACTCAGAGCATAACATGGAGATGGTGGAAATGAGGACAGAAGACTTCTTAGATTATAGTAGAAATTCAGATAAAGCAAAGAATGATTAAACTAATATATAAGTACATACCATAGATATCATAACTTAGAACATAAACATATATTGATTTTTCAACCTTTTGATATAGGCTCAATTTTTTTCTTTGAATAAAAGTCCACTAACCAGAGTTTACTGGCTTTTTTACATAAGCTATCCATAACCCCTTATTTATGATTTCCAGTTACTGTTTCTTTTTTTTTTTAAGATTTTATTTATTCATGAGAGATACAGAGAGAGAGAGAGGCAGAGACATAGACAGAGGGAGAAGCAGGCCCCATGCTGGGAGCCTGATGTGGGACTTGATCCTGGGACCGTGGGATCATGCCCTGAGTTGAAGGCAGACGCTCAACTGCTGAGCCACCCAGGCGTCCCACCAGTTACTATTTCTTGAGATGAAGCAGGAAGTTAAAGATATTTGTAAAATAATCATAAGGCTGAATATTTCTTGCTTCTTAAGATTCTCCTCAACCCTTTGTAATGGCTTGGTCCACATTTAATTCCATAAGGTTTAAACCACTTCTTTAGGAAGTCTTACCAAAGAATTTAATGCAGTTTTGTGGCAACAACTCTCTGGCTTTCCTCACTCATAGTTCATTAGTTTACATAATATGTTTTTGAATCATGTCACCTCAAGTGCAGTTGGCATAAACAGGTTTGGCAGCAAACACAGCTCACCTGGCAGGAGCAGAAGCACACAGGCACCCGAGTGAGAGCTATCACCCGTGAGCTCCAAGTATGCAGTGGACACCCACCACTGCATCTTAATGTCAATTAATCAATTAGTCTATTCATTAAAGATACGTTAAGAGAGTTTCTAGAATATTGAAAGAGTAAGTCTTCCTGAAAGGAACAAGCCATGAGGATGAAAGATGTGCAGAGAAAAACACATACAAAGGCATAGGGGCATGAGCAAACATGGCCTTTTGGCAGAATTTTAAATAGCTTTTATTACCAGAGCTCAAGCTGTCCATAGAAACTAGCAAACAATGAGGCTGGAAAGGCAGGCAGGGATACAAAGGAGGAGGGAGCTTTCATGCCCATCTTCATATATGTCAACTAATTTTAAATGACTACTTTTTGGCAGGTATGACCTTTGCATTTCCTACATTTCTGCTGCTCACCAACTTATATACGTCATGTGCCCAGCTTTTGAAAGCACTTCTTTTTGCCATCACAGCTTAGAGCTTGGGATATTCTTGGAGACTTTCAAGTAGGGAAAGGACATGATCAGATTTTCATTGTGTTAAGACAATTCAGACACAGCTAGGGGAGGAAAGGGAGGGAGAATGGACATAACCAGTTGGAAGGCAATTAGAGAATGGAAGGGTGAGAAGGGGTGATGAAGTAGGTTCAAGGCAATGGCAGCAGGAAAAGAGAGAAAGAAATGAATTTCAGAGAGGTTTGTAAGCTTGTTGGATACACTGAGTGGAGAATAGGGAAGAATATGGGATGACACATGGATTTCTAGCATTACCGTCTTTGAAAAAGGGGTGATAGCATTCACAGGGATAGGAAGTAGCAGAAGAGAGGGAAGGTAATGGCTTGCTGAGTTTGGGGTGCCTGTGGGATAACCAGGTTGGGTGCGGAGCGGGCAGTCAGGAGTGATATGTTTAGAGTCTGTGGAAAGAGAGCTGAAAATGAAGATTTAGGACTCATCCACTGGAGAATGGTTGGAACTCTATATGTAAATGAGACACCTGTGGAGAGAGCCTAGAAAGAAATGGAACAGTGGAGAACACTAAGATTTGAGTGGCAAGTCTAAATAGGAAGCATGTTGGGGAGATGGACAAGGAGAAGAAGCAGGGAAACAAGGTGGGATGCAAACATGGGGACACTCAAGCCAGAGAAAAAGGCAATCAGTATCCAGTGCTACAAAGGGAACACTTCAGATCAGATTGAAAGGCATCCCTTTAGATTTCATCACTGAAACTTCTCATGTGATTAAAGAAGAGTCCTTACTACTTACTGTGAAACTAAATCTGATTCCAGGAACTGCAGAGCAATGGGAAGTGAAAAAAAAAAAAAATGGAGACAGTGATTTTAAGCATTCTTTCAACTGATCTGCAAAGCTAGTGGCAGAGAATGGTTTCAGGTGAGACAGATGTGGAGGGTTTGTTTTGTGCTAAATGGAAGGAGCCAGAAGAGAGAAAAGGGATTGACACATGGGAGAGAAGAGGGGGAGGAATGGATGTCTCCTCCTCTGAAGAAGAGCAGAATCCAAAGTGGACAAGCCAATCCATAGCTGGGGACAGATCAGCAAAGCTTGTGTCTGGTGGCCTCTGCTAAAATCTCCCAGGAGCAATGCAGAGAGTAGGAGCTGGGAGAGAACAGGGCAACAGAGATTAAACAGTTGTAAAGATTGAGCAAGAAACATGGTGATGGACACCAAGTAGGATTCTGGGTGTTTCTGTGGGCCTGGCTGACTCAGGAAACAGGAGGGTTCCTGGGGAACACACTGCAAATGAACAGTGATTTTCTCTGGCAGATTTCCAAAGCCTGACAGAAGGGCAGAGAACAATGACTGGGTGGCCCAGATTTGCCATGTTTGCAGAGCAAACAAATGAACAAGAGGGAGCCCACTAAGGGGTTGCTCACATGATGAACCAGGAGATCCTGCTAGATCTGCAAAGAAGTAAAACCAGGAGATGATTGGTAGGCTGAGAGGGCAGAGTAGCTCTTCAGTCATGGTATGTCCATGAGCAAGTTTAGTTCTCAAGGTGGCAGGCCTGTGGGTGAGGGCATGCTGATGGGCACCCCCTGAGGTTATTTGCACAAATAGCAAAAGCTATGGCCATCACATCTTTCTAGACCATTGGAGGCCAGGATTCTCCAAAGAGCCTAGCAGAAACTGGTTCATCTGCAAATTTAACAGGATGAAACTTGGTGGAGCTAGAATGTGTTCTTTTTTGTGTATATAACAATGTTTTTTATTAATTCAGTTAAACTGGACAAATTGCTTGAAAGATTTTCCCCCTTTTTTAAAAATTTAAATTCAATTAGCCAACATAGAGTACATACTTAGTTTCTGGTGTAGTGTTCAGTATTTCATCAGTTGTGTGTAACACCCAGTACTCATTGCATCATGTGCCCTCCTTAAAGCCCATCACCCAGTTACCCCATTCCCCTACCCACCTCCCCTCCAGCAACCCTCAGTTTGTTTCCTATAGTTAAGAGTCTCTCATGGTTTTTCTCCCTCTCTTATGACTTCCCACTCAGTTGTCCCTCCCTTCCCCTATGGTCCTCTGCACTGTTTCTTATATTCCACATATGAGTAAAACCATATGATAATTGTCTTTCTCTGGTTGACTTAGAGATTTTATTTACAGGCTCATTTTTAGATGAAGCAATTGGTACTTGAAGAGGTTCCCTGATGTGTCTAAATTTACACAGGTAATAGTCAAGGTCAGAACTCTGCTCTCTTGACCAGACTACCTCAGTCTTCCGCACATTATGCCCTCTGTTTCAAAATTCAAAACCTACCAAATGCTTTGTCTCCTCCAGACTGACAGGTTAATCTTACACCAAGAAATTAAGTAAAAATAAGGGAGTGTTGAAAACTCTAGAAAACTGCCTTTTTGCCCAAGATCATTGGCCAAGGTAGACTGGGTTTTTATTCCTTTCATTCACCTGGTCAGCTTGAAAAACTTAGAGCCTATTTCAGTTCTCTCCTGCATTAACTCCTTACTCACTTCCTCTCCTCAATTTTATGTATTAAACCAATAGAGAAATTCTCCAGTGAGAGACATAGTATAACTCAAGGAAATACAGTGATAAAAGGCATATATATAGGGGTGGAAAGTCTGCAGAGAATTAAACTCCTTTGTCCAATTTTAAGATCAGCTTAAATGTTTTTGTGAAGATGAGAAAAGAATAAAATCCTTCCCTGTGCTGGCCACTGCAATCCTTGTACTTTTAGTACCCAGAGAAAGGGTGCTTTTTTAAAAAATACCCAACTGATTTTTTTCTGAAGTGGAGTTTTTGTGGGGAATTTTGGTGTTGAGGGTTGAAAAGGAATCACTAAACTGAGAAAATAGTGCTCAAATTTACAGAAACAGACTGGTCTGGATTTTTGTCTGTCTACTTTAGAGTTCTGGGAATGCCTACAGGGTCTCCTGCACTAAGTCTGGGAGTCTCTTCCTTCCTTGCACAGAGCTGTCAAGTGTCCACCCGGCTACTGAGGCGTGGAACCTTTGTGAAATACTAACCAGCCCTTTCTTGCACCTGAAGGTACCATGTTCTCTGTTACAAGTGGAATGAAGAGCCCCTAGTGAGCCCTGACACCTGTGCGGCCATTTTGGAAAAAGCTGGTCTTGACAACTGGGCCCTCGGAAAAACGAAAGTAATGTCTTCATGTAACTTTCCAGAAAAAAAAATTAATAATTCTGTTGGATTTACTGAGAATTGTAACGTTTTACAGTGCCTGAAAATATTATGGCTTTTTTCTGTTACAGAATCTGTAGCTTAAATTACGGAATTAAGTTGATAATTTATAAAGGTTTTCTTCAGCAAAATTAAACACTTTCTTGTTTGTAAGGTTTCTTTTAAGAAAAGTTTCTCTTAAAAAAAAGTTTCCCTTGAAGATTTATTTTCTAAAAAGATGAAATTTAGAGTGAATATACTTCATTTCAAATAGTACTGACAACATACTGACATATTACCTCTTTTTTGTGACCACCAAATATAGTCAGGAAATATTCAGAATGTATTAATATATAAATGAATATCATGTAGTATATAACATATACAGAATATATTCTGCAGAAAATCATAATGATCTGAATCACAATGAGATATAATTTGTTTTCCTAATTCTCAAATCTGTTTCTGTTATAAACTTGAAATTTATCTGGAGCAAAATATTCACCATTGTTAGTAGACTTGCTATATGTGTTTGGATATCAGTGTGTTTATGGATTAGATTTGAGCCCTGAGAGATCTTAACTTATTTAATCTCTTAGAGAATGAACTAAAAAAAATCATAACAAATTTTGAATATGGAAGTAAGACAGGTGGCTGCATAGGCTTCTCAAATATCCTCTAGCCTGAAAAATTGGGAGTGAGGAAATAGAGAGGATACCAGGTCTCGGGTACACTGAACACATCACTGGGGGACAATGGAAAAAGAGCCAATCTGCAGAAAAGAAGTACTCAGGAATTGACCACTCAGGAATAACCACTGCCAGCCATACCACAAACCTACAGAGACTGAAACAAACTTCCGTATCAGTTGCGTCTTGGGGTAGAAGATGCCGGGGAGAATTTTCATCATGTTTACATGAGAAGTTACTCCAAAAACAATTGAAGAGTTTTAAAAAATATATTTATCTTAGGCTGAGTGTCCCACATGTTTAGAAATCTCTATTTACTTCAGTATTAAGTAAGGGGGAGATTCTGAGCACTAAAAAGGTGTGTATTTTATTTACACCATTTTCTTTTAGGTGATCACAAAGATGACTTTTGTTAGGCTGAAATCTCATGATTTCTGGTCTGAAACACATGCCTAACTTCCAGTGGAGTTTTAACTTGTTAAAAGGGCCGTTTGCAGTTCCAGTTCTGCCTGGTATTTAAGTAGCATTTCAAAGCTATTTGTATTTTTCCACTTCACCTTTCCATCTCATTAAGATGGATAAGAATATTCAATATGGAAACATTTCTAATACTGTGCAAAAAATAAATAAATAAATAGATGACCTTTTTAAACAGACTGAATTTTAAATGAATTGTCAACAGTGGAATAGACTAAATATATTAACATGTAGAATCCCATAGAAATTAAAACTAAATTCAATCAAAACCTATCATGCTCAACTGTTTGCCTGTGGTGCCAAGCTTTTAAGTAATGGAACTGCCCAGAGGATTCTACATTCAATGTTCCCAGTTCTTATGGCTCAACTGTTATATTTGAATTTAAGTAACTTTCTTAGTGGATTCAATAAACTCTTTTAGGTGACTTTTATTAGGAAGTGTATCCTTTAAAACAACAACAACAACAACAAAAAATCTTCGTATTTCCTGGAGGAGGTAGAAAACTCTTAAATGAGAACCACTCCAGGCTGTCAGGCTCCTCCATTTCCTCAATCCCTCTTGATTCTAGAATGGTTGAAAGTCAGCCATCCTTTCTCCATTGGTGGCCACTGGGTCTAGTGAGAATGTTGTTCTGTCTGGAGCCATCTCTCTGCCTTATTCCCCTTAAAAGCCCCAGAGGGCTGCCTTATTCACCTTTGTATCCACAGGAGATAAGTACATACAGCAGATCTTATAAACGTTTGATGAATGAATTGCTACAGCTATAAGTGTCCTCTGTCTTACAACTAGATTTGTAAAGATTTTTAAATTTGGGAAATAGTTGTTTTTTAAAAACATAAAACTTAGCTTCGCTCAGAGTGTATGTTGCTAAAACTTTGATAAAAGAGCTGAACATCCTCCACTCTTAGTGGCCCATTCAGCAAAACCTGTTGCAAATGACACTATGATTGCTAAACAGTATTCCTTCTCGAAAGAGGTTTTTTTCAAGAATAAAAATCTGTACCGGTATAGCAAAATTCAGGCCAAAGAAGAAAAAGATAGTGCTGTCCAAAATCTTAAAAAGATTCAGAATAAAAAAAAAAAAAAAAAAGATTCAGAATATAATCCGTTCTTCAAAGCATAGCCCATGACAGTTTCACATTTGTGTGCCATAATTTTATTTGTATTTTATTTTAATTCTTTTAAGGTGTTCCTGAAATACTACCATGTGGAACAGTTAAATTTAATGCGAAAGGAAGCCATTGACAAGCTTATTTTGATTCAAGCCTGTGTCAGAGGATTCTTGGATTCAAGAAGATACCAAAAAATACAGGAGAAAAGGAAAGAGAGTGCTATAATAATACAGTCAGGTAATCACTCAGGTGGTCTCATGGTATAACAAAATATTAAACGTCTAGAGAGGGACATAAAATCTAATATTATATACAAACCTCCATTCTTTTTCTTTTTTTTTTACAAACCTCCATTCTTATGTAGCTTTTGTATTTATTTATTTATTTATTTTTTTTTTTTTTTTTTTTTTAAATTTTTATTTATTTATGATAGTCACAGAGAGAGAAAGAGAGAGAGGCAGAGACATAGGCAGAGGGAGAAGCAGGCTCCATGCACCGGAAGCCCGATGTGGGATTCGATCCCGGGTCTCCAGGATCGCGCCCTGGGCCAAAGGCAGGCGCTAAACCGCTGCGCCACCCAGGGATCCCTAGCTTTTGTATTTAATTCCAGACTCTGTCACATTGATATTTTCTCTATACAAATCTAAATCAGATTGTTTTAGTGATTGACACTTTTAATATTTGAATGTTTTGTTTTAAATAAAATAATTTAATTTTTCAATTTTCTGCCAAGCATCAATGAAACACAGTTGACCTATTGTGCAAGATATGACAAGTGATTGAATTAATTATAGATCTCAGAAATCATTATTATAATCCACTGGACAATAACATTTTTCCTACTTTATTCCAAAGGTTATACTTGCCATAATTTTTTACCATTTGATTAAATCTCATTTTGTTAAAGGGCATCCATTTCTTTCTATTAACTGTAGGGAAATAATATTTATAATCATACTTCACAAATTTTTATTAAAACATATCAATAGACTTTAGGTTTCATTTTCCATTTTTCTGTGAGAAACTAAATTTAAAACCTGGCATGGATTAATACAGTATCTTTCAAAATGTGTTGATTGGACTTCCATAGTAAAAACTATATTTTATTTTGTATTCTGTATTTTATATACACACATGCTACAAGGAATGCACTCTGATATTTTCTATTCCAGCTTATTCCACTTCATTTTTAGATGCTAGATTTGGCTGACTAAGTCAATTTTATGATCCACTATGGATTTGCAGCCTGCTTTCTGAAGAACACTGACATGGCGAGCAGAATCACTAACATTTGAAAGATTCATGTTCTAGTTGCAGATCTGTCAGTTCATAATGGTTCATCTCTTTGGGGATTTAAAAGCCGGTACTTTCTCACTACAGAATCAAAATGCAAATCCCTATAATTTGGAATCCAATTCTTTATCCACGATTCTGAAATTTATAAAATACTTAAGAAAAGGTTTTTCAGGGATGCCTGGGTGGCTCAGTGGTTGAGCACTTGCCTTCGGCCCAGGGCGTGATCCTGGAACCCCAGGATGGAGTCCCACATCAGGCTCCCTGCGTGGAGCCTGCTTCTCCCTCTGCCTGGGTCTCTGCCTCTCTCTGTGTGTCTCTCACAAATAAATAAATAAAATCTTAAGAAAAAAAAAAGAAAAGGTTTTTCATAACTCATCTGGCAATGAAACATGACATAATATTTATAGTCCTTTATTCATTGCCCATAGTAAAAATACTACTTTTCTGGAGAAATATTCATGTTTTTGATGATGGAATGCTGCCCTGACATGGGGAATGTTAAGGAGGATATATGTTGTTTCCTCTGAATTACCTTTATAAAATAAAAAAGTTTAAATCAGAATTCTGAAAATACCTGATTCCAAGGACAATTAGCCAAAAAGTCCAAAACATATACTTAGATAATAAAGGCTTTCTCTCATAAATAACTGAAGTAAATTATTAGTAGATTTTAAGCAAATGAATACATTTTGTCTTTTTCATCAGCTTACTTCATCTCTTTCATTTTAGTTCATCCTTGAACTTGCCTTAATATAAAAGGCAATTAGTTATTTTCTTGCTATTGCTTGTCATCTAGAAGAATCTTGTTAATGAACAATTTTTTTAATGAACAATATTTTTAATGAACATGTTCTATTTGGAGTCTTTAATTCTATTTTCCCCTTTGACATTGTTGGTCAAAAAATTTGTTTCTATTCACTTAAGTAATTTCTTTTTCTTTACTATGATTAACACTACTCTGGACCTTATATGTTTCAGCTGCAAGAGGACATCTAGTCAGGAAACAAAGAAAAGAAATCATTAACATGAAAAACACAGCAACCATTCAGACTCATGATCAGAAATTTGACTATAAGAAAAACTTTGAAAATGAAAGGTATAGTGATGTTCATTCTTATACCATTTTAACATTATACGTTTTTCAGGTTTCTAATATATATCCATTAAATGTCAGTGAACAGCCAGTGGCCACTCTTGTGTTCTTTGTCCTGTTTGGGAGTTCATTGGCGTTTCACCAATGACCGCCCTTTTGTGCCACAGTTTTTTCTCCTTCCTAGGCTTCTGCCAGATTGCTCTCTGCATTTCTGCTCCTAACTCTAAGTATCCTTTGCTAATTCCTCCTCTTCTTTCCATATTTAAATCCTCCTCCACATTTAAATATTATCTCTGGACATTCTCATTCATTCCCATGACCTTAATAACCAATATGCCATTAACTCCTAAGTCATAATCCAATCTTCAAAGCTTGGCACTTTGCCCTTTCTTCTCTTGACCCTTCATATCTATATTTCTAAGTGCATATTAGCAGATCCACCTGAATTCATTCATACAGAAGGCTTTATGTTAAGCTGTGGGGACACATAGATAAATAGACAAAACCCTGACCCTAACAATTGCTCACAGAATCATGGAAAGGAAATATAACCAATGAAATGCATGATTCTGGAAACACAAGTTAACTCTGCTATGAAACATGCAAAGGGTACAGTAGGGACATGGAAGATCTTGGTAAGTAATAGGGGAAGGGATATAAGTATATAGATTTTGCCTTACTGGTAAAACTTAAGTTGATCGAAAGATGAATAAGTTGTATCTCTTTATAAGAGATAAAGAGCATTTCAGCCCCAATCCCAGGACCCTTGTCTTTTTTTTTTTTTTTTCCAAATGTATTGGGATCAAATTGACATATAACACTGGGTCAGTTTAAGATGTACAACATGGTGGTTTGATACACGTATATATTGTGAAACAATTACCATGGTAAAGTTAGTTAACATTTTCATCACCTGTAATTACAACTGTGTGTGTGTGTGTGTGGTAAGAACACGTCTCTTAACAACTTTCAGGTCTATAATACGGTATCATTAACAGTCACCATGCTGTATATTAGATCCCAAAAACTTACTCATCTTTTTAAAAATTTCAACTTCATTAAGGTATAATTTTTATATAAAATTGTAAGATATTTGAAGTGTGCATCATGATGATTTGATAGATGTATACATTGTGAAAGGATTTCCCCATCTAATTCATTACCACATCCATCACCTTACATAGTTCTTTTTTATGCTTTTTTAATGAGAACATTTAAAACGTACTCCCTTAGCAAATTTCAGTTCTACAAAACATGTATAGTCCCATGATTTACATGAGATCCTCAGATTAAGTCATCGTATAGATGGAAGGTTATATCCTTTTACCAACTTTTATTTCCCCCACCTACCCTTCACAACCACAACTCTCTGTTTCTATGAGATTGACTTTTTCTTTTGATTTTCAGATTCCACACATAAATAATACCATGCAGTATTTTTCTTCCTCTGTCTAGCTTATTTCATCCATGTTATCACAAATGGCAGGATTTCCTTCTTCCTCATGGCTGAACAATACTCCATTGTATACATAGACCATACCTTCTTTATCCATTCATCCATTAATGGACACTTAAGTTATTTCCATCTCTTGGCTATTGTGAATAGTACTTCAATGAACATGGAAGTGCAGAGATCTCTTTGAGATAATTGTTTTGTTTCCTTTGGATATACAACCAGAAGTAGAATTGCTGCTGGTAATGCTATTTAGTTTTTTTGAGGAACCTCCATATTGTTTTCCATAATGGTACCAATTGCATTCCCACCAACATTCTCACTGCATAAGGATTCTCTTTTCTTCTCATTATCACCAATACTTGTTTTGTCCTTTGTAATAGTAACCATTCTAAGAGGTGTGAGATGATATCTCATTGTGGTTTTGATTTGCATTTTTCCTGATGATTAGTGATGTTGAGTCCCTTTTCATGCACCTGTTGGCCATTTGAAAATGCCTTCAATCTTCTTTGAAAAATGCCTATTCAGATCCTCTGCCCATTTTTAAATCAGGTTATTTTTTATTTTTATTTTTTTTGCTATTGGGTTGTGTGAGTTCTTTATATATTTTGGATATTAATCCTTTATTGGATATAGGAATTGCAAATATTTTCTCCCATTCAGTAGGCTGCCTTTTCATTTTATTGATGGTTTCCTCTGCTGCCCAGAAGCTTTTTTATTTTATGTAGTCTTGTTTATTTTTGCTTTTGTTGCCTTTGCTTTTTGTATCAAATCCCCAAAAATGAAAAGCAAACACACAAAAAAACCATGGCTGAGACCAAAATTATGGAGCTTACCACCTACATTTTCTTCTAGGAGTTTTATGATTTCAAGTCTTATGTTCGAGTCTTTAATCCATTTTGAATTGATTTTTGTATAGTATAAGATAGGAATCCAGTTTCATTATTTTGAATGTGGTTGTCTGATTCCCAACACCATTCATTGAATAGACTATCCTACCCCCATTGTATATTCTACTAACCCCCATATTAATTCGTAAATTAATTGGCCATAAATGTGTGTGCTTATTTTGGGCTTTCTATTCTGTTCCATCAATCTATGAGTTTGTTTTTATGCCAATACCACACTGCTTAGATTATAGCTTTGTGATCTAATTTGCTTATCTTTTCCTCATTAACTGTATTTTGACTAGTATAGACATTCTTTGGGGGTATTATGAAGGTATTCAAAATACTAGCATAGCCACTCTGGAAATTATAGGTTCTTGGTACCCTACCTAGTTCTCTGGTCCCTGGAAGAATAACAGAGATTCTGTTACGTCTCCTCTTTAGCGTAAACCTAAAGATGCTATCATAGGCCTAGGAAATAGCAAGTGGAATTAGGAAATTTGAGTTCCAATAACTTTCCAAGTTTGACTCTAAGATAAGCCCTTCTGTACAAACAGATATCAAGATATATCTTTGATATATATATCTTTGATATACAAGATATCAAAATTCTCCAGTGGCTTTCCTGAGCCAAAATGAAAAGTTTTTGGCAAACCACCCCCACCCCCAATTATCATGTCAGGCTATGACTTTTTCACTGTACCTTAGCACCCTTTTCATGGCCATATTGCTCTTGTGAGGGTTTGGTCCTCATCAAAAGAAAAAAAAAAGCCATGTGGCTTAAAAAAAGAGAGCTGTAGAGATGTTATCTTCAAGGCAAGGGAATTTTGGAAGGATATTGGTAAAGTAACAATTGTGCAATTTTGGTCAACATATTGTATGATCATGAACTATAGCCAGGACACTGCTTCTCTTTAATATTGCAAGATATTTCCTGTGATCAGCATACTTTAAGCTGATGAAATACAGCCCATCAGCCTAGTGAACATACCCTGCTTCCTAGTCTCAAATTTAGATATATTTTCCACAACCTTTCTTCACTGTAGGTATTTCCTTTTGAAAAAGACATGTTTTGAAGTGATTAAATTCCTAGGATTTTAATGCCTCATTAAGTGAAAATATGCTAGGATATTTCTCCTTCTAAGTCAAAGCTGATTTTATCATTATTTGAGCAGCCGCCCATAGCTGTTGCCAGAGAGAGTATTTGGGAAACACTTGATTAATGCGACTTGAGTTGTTTTTACTTTGAGCTTCTTCTGGCCCCTTTTACTATTCTCCCAACACCACGTAGTATGTAGTTATACATATATAACTACCATATACATATATAACTACATATAACTACCAAGTAGTTATAGCCAGAAGAGGTAAGTAAGCTCCAGTTTAGTATTGTATATTCAGATGTGATATGTTTTACACAGGGAATCTTTTGTGAAGAAACAGACAGAAAATGCACTCTCTACTAATGAAACAGTCATGCCAGCTCCAAACAACAAAGAAAGTACATCTGTAGTGAAGACTTCCAATATCAAAGTTGAAGAAGAAGCCACGATGGCTATTGAAAATAACAACAGAGGATACCAAACTCAGAAAAAAATGAATTACATCACTGGGGAAGAGGCTAAGCAAGAACGGCATCTGGTGAGGGACACTTGGACAGAAGAACATCCCAAAAAGAAGTACACAAAAGACCTGGAAGAAAACAGTACAATAAGGAAAGTGGAGAAGGAGGACAGTATGGTCCAGAATTACTACCAGAGATATTCAGAGGAAAGGAATTTTGAAGAATCAAAAGCAGCATATCTAGAAAAGAAGGCCCTATCAGAAAGGCCAGGCTACCCAGGACTTTGGTCAGTACAGAATGAGACAAAGCAGCCTTCTTTTAAAAAAACTTTGGAACCTAGTCTTAGCCAAAAGTCAGTTTATCAAAACGCAAATAGCAAGGAAAAGAAGACATCTGTAGTCACCCAGAATGCACCAGCATGCAGCCAGCAGAGAAGCCATCCAGGGCCTGGGCCAGTCAGGGAGAGGCAGGCTAAAGCAACGATCCAAGCCCAGGAGGAAGACAGAGCAGCAGTGTTCATTCAGAGCAAATACCGAGGCTACAAAAGGAGGCAGCAATTGAGGAAGGACCGGATGTCTTCTTTTAAAAATCAAAAGGTTGTTGCAACACCAATGGAAGTAGCAAGAAATCCTCACGATTTGTATTCCTATCCCACAAGGTATGAGGAATCCTTTAATAACAGGACAAAGAATGACAAAGATTTGAAAGCAGTTTTAGAGAAAGAAGCATGTGATTTGGCAATCTTTTCAAAACAGGTATGTAAATAAACAGACTTATTCACTAGTTGAAATCTCTGGGAACCACACTGTAACCAAAGAAAACACAGTTAATTAAAAACTGACTCATTCTTTCATCTGTTTTTATGGAACTGCAAACCTCCATAATGTCTCAAAGGTTTTGCTATTCAAATAGCAATAATTTTTTAAAACAATGTGCCATAAGAAATAGTAGAAGATAAGATAGAAATCTTACAGAATAAGGACACTCAACATCGGTTTTTGCAGCTAATTTCCATATCTGAGATCTTTCATTATAGCTAAAAAAGAAAGAAAGTTTTATAAATTCTCTGAAGTCTATGCTCTTTTTTCTGCCACACATTTTGAGCAGACATCACTAGGTGTCAAAATTAGGCATGTAGCCATACTCAGACATACGTGCAACGAAGAGGAAAAATTTACATGTTACATCATGACAATGAGGAACCACAAAGAAAAGTTCCCTGTTGGAGAATATCTTGTGCCATGAGTAGACATGTTTCAGCTGTTTCTAAAAGGGGACAGGTGGCCCTAGGGCTTCTCATGGGTGGACGTGAAACACTGATAAATTAGTCCTAGGGAGGGTGAGACCACAGGAAGCAGCTCCTGGTAATGCCACTTCCAGATCTTGTTTTCTGTCTAGGTATTTGACCTTAAGAAAATCAGTTCATGTGTAGGCACCATTATTTTCTCCTATGTAAGGTGAAGGATTTTAACTACACGACCTCTAAAATGCATATTATAAGTTAATATGCACTACCAGGACAGTCAATAGCATATGAAATTTCAGGAGAAGTATCATTTGGGGTGCCTGGGTGGCTCAGTCAGCTAAGTCCAACCCTTGATCTCAGCTCAGGTCTTGGTCTTAGGGTTGTGAGATCAAGCCCCGCATCAGGCTCCATACCCAGCATGGAATCTACTTTTAAAAAAAAAAGGAAGGAAGGAGGAAGGAAGGAAGGAAGGAAGGAAGGAAGGAAGGAAGGAAGGAAGGAAGGAAGGAAGGAAGGAAGGAAGGAAGGAAGGAAGGAGAAGGAAGGAAAAAAAAAGACCAACCATCATGCGTTAGATTAAAAAGGGATTGCCTAATGCTCATGGGTACCTAAACTCTGCTTTTTTGCCTCTTTAATAGTGGCTGAGTCCATGGGGAAGAAAGCACAGTAGCTGCTCTTGGACACCTCTTTCATGTTAGAGGTTTGGCCCAAACATCTCCAGCTCTGGCTGTTCATAGAGATCTATCAGCCCCTCCCGGTCCTATTTTCTTTAGCACAGGGAATAGAGAGTTCAGTGTACATACAGTCCTTCCTTTCCTTGGTTCATACGTTTTTGCATGCTAAAGACCAGATTGGGGATTCAAATCCTGACCTGCTGTGCATCAGAGGTGTTGAGGAGATGCAGAATTACCAAGTCATATCCCTAGAGCTGGCTAATCATGCTGCAGGAGTAGATCCTGTGCTCCATGGGGACAAAGCCAGAGGCAGAAAACAGGAGCCCCACCTGCCACCCAGCAGGACAGCCGTGTTTCCAGAGCCGTGATATAGATGAGTCAGAGGGGCCGGATGGAAGGAGTAGAGCCAGAGGAGAGTGGCCCGGAAGTCAGACTGAGAACACTGGAGTGGAAAGGAGGGGCTTAACACAATCCAAGGCAACAGAGGGGATCTGCACACTAAAAGAGCTTGGCAATTGCTGCAGTGATGGGGACAGAAGCCAGGTCTCAGGAACCCCAGGAGGAGTTGATCAGGACAGAACTAACACTTTGTGTAGCATGACCTATTTGGCAGTTTTATTTTTTTTATTATTATTATTTTTTTATTTGGCAGTTTTAAATGGAGAATGTGAGATGTACAAGTAGCCCAGAGGGGGAGGCTTGGTCAGGTGAGGACTTTTCCAGACCTTGGGTTTTCAGACAAGGGTGGGTTCCGGAGAAGACACACATGAGAGTCCCAGGGGCCAGCAATCAGGAATTTACCAGGCCCTGGGGTACCTGTGGAGCCCTCTGAATTCTTTTCCTTGATCTAATCTGACACATGACCTTCTTTTTAGATATCAAAGTTATCTGAAGAATATTTCATTCTGCAGAAAAAACTGAATGAAATGATTTTGTCACAGCAACTGAAGCCTCTTTATCTGGGTGTCTATCCTCATAAGCCAATTAATAGACGAGTTTCTTCTCAGCAGTGCCTTTCAGGTAAAAAAATCAGTAGAGTTAGAACTCCCTGAAGGGAAAAGCAGTGCCAGATCCTTTGTTTATTAGTTTCTCACCTTTATTCTATGGCAGATTTGAGATGACTATGTTCCAACTGTTTGGGGGAGAACCTTCATTTCATCCCGTTTCTCCTAAGTAGATAAAAGCCTTTCCAGAATGTTCCACACACCTCCTACTTTCTCTAACTTAATTCTTCTCTTTTTTCCTTTTTTTTTACTTTATATATTCTTTAACTAGAACTTGGTATATGGCACCAGAAGGGAATAGAGAGGGATGGAGTTTGGGGGAGTGGGGTGGGGTGCAGGTTTGATAAAAGGGAGCAAAAAATAAAATATATCTATTCCCTTTGCCAATGTCTGCCACCTTAAGTAGAATATGGAAGGTTCAGATCTTTATTCGGATATACAAACCCAAATGCATTACTAAATTTTCTTCTGATCAACCTAAGTCACACTCTGGTATGGAATTCAGACTCAGTATTTATCAGGCTTTCCTCTCCCCAAGGCTGTGCAAAGGCCCTGAAGCCTTATGTATCTACCAAAGGATCAGGTTGAGCCTGGGGTCACTACTTATTTGCCCTTAAAGTTACTGTTGGGACACCCATCTCCTTGCTGGCCTCATGACCCCTCCAAGTCGGGAGCTGTAGTGCTCCCCTACCTGCAGGGGACACCTGGAAACCGTCAAGTTGGGAGTCTCACCTGGTCCACATGTGCTCCAGGTAGCCCTCCTCTCTGCAGCCTTATCACCTCCCCCAGTGGGGGCAGCCACTGAGGGCCTTGCAGACCTCTCTCTGGGAGAATCTGTACTTCTTTTCCCTCACTTTCTTTGGAGACCTCGCACTCTCACCACCCCCACCAGGACACCTGGCAGCACCTCTGCAAGGAGTTTGGCTCTTGCCAAAGGCCGATAAATACTGCTCACCTCATCCAACTTCTGGAAAATCCCTTAGGCAGGAAAATACTGAGATGAGCTTGGCCACTAGTCTGATATTGAAGGGAAAATATCTTAATGTTTCGGTCAGTTATCCTGCCATATTATTTTCAAGTCAAAAGCTACAATGAAACTTTAAAAAAAAAAGTGGCTCTCTGGCCCTTCCTACCACCACTGCCCTCAGGCCCTGGCCCAGAACCCCTTGCTGTTAAGAAGCAACTTAACAAGTCAGAGCCCAGGTACCCATTAGTTTGATGGCTGCACCTGATGAGCATGGGGCAGGGAGGTGCTGGTAGTATATATAGGAGAAGCACAGGAAGCCAGGTAGTGTTCCCTGTATAAGCAGCTCAGCCCTGTGCTTATTGGGAAAGGAGGGGTGGGGTGGGGGGTGATCTTCCTAGGTAGGGTGTAGATAGGGAGGGAGGAGCGGCTACTGATGTTTTGCTATGACTCACACTTTTAAATATCTTGGGGACTCTGTGTGTGTGTGTGTGTGTGTGTGTGTGTGTGTGTGTGTTTAATAAAAAGTGTATATAAGTCTGCTTGAGAGTCTCTCCCTCTGCCCCTCCCCCTACTTATTCTGTCTTTCTCTCTCTCTAAAATAAATAATTAAAAAATAATGATGTAACACTAGAAAGTGGAAATGAGCACTAAGAGGTAAACGTTAAGTTCACTTTTAGGAAAACTAAGTTGCATTTTTGTACATCTGAATCGTTGTACACTGAAAATTCAACCATGCTGTAGACAACTGCATTTTTGAAAGATCATTCTGATTGCATTGCATTCATTGATGGCACAACAAATAAACACAGAAGGCCAGAAAGAGATGATGGTGGTTCAGATGCAGTGGTGGCTGACAAGGTGAACAGTCCGAAGCAAAGGTTAGTCGGTAGAAGACCTGTCAGGTAGGCAGGTGGATAAGTGTGTAGCAACAGAAGCCAAGAGATCATTCAGTAAGTCCACTGGCCATGAGAAAAGAGAGCCTAGATCAGGAGTTCAGACATATACAGATCAGCAAAGAAGAAGCAACCAGAGAGCTGGGAAGAACACCAGGAAGCCCAGTACCCCAGAAGGCCCAGGAAGAAGGTTTCTAGGGTGTCATATAGAATGACAGAGCAAGTAAGAAGGGAATTAGAAAATATCCATTGAATTTCTTATGCATTGACAATTACTTACTAAATTCACCAGAATGTTTTTTAATGTTATAATAAATACAAATGGAAAAGGGGATACAAATAATCATTATGCTACATTTTTCGAAATTTCACTTATAACATCTGCTAGGATTTATCATTGGATATAATCTATATTCGTATATTTTAATGATATATGCAACTTCTTAAAAAATTATTGAATAGCCTATGAACATTTATCACATATATTTGTTTAAAGAATTCCAGCTGAGGTCACAAATTGGGCCAGACATTGCTTGGTCACTTGTCACTATTCAATCCCTACAATGATTCTAGGTCTATTATTGTACCTTAGGATGTATTTCTTTTACCTCAGGATAGGCAAACTCTAGGCTAAATTTTAGACTCTGACTTTCATTATAAAACAACCTGAGTTTGCCAATCTTCTAACAACATTGAAGCCAAGAATTCCTGCCACCCATTCTGTATTCCTCAAGCTCTAGTGATTTTCCCAGGTATCTTCATGCACTTGCTGACATCACAAACTTCACACAGGTAGTCAGGTGCACATTTGTTGGAGGGAATAGATTATCAGTACCATAGTCAACATTTACTTATCCTCAAAGTTATTTTGTGTAGATTGGTTTTGTCCTCCTCAAATAGATTTCCAACCCTATGCAAGCAGGACCGTTTCATATACTACTCCATACTCGTTTTTCTGTTACCCTGGCACACATTCATCACACAGTAGACATTCAGCAACTGCTTATTAATTGGACAGAACACTGCTTAATTTCCCCCAGGAATTACAATATAATAAAGTACAGTGACCAGTGAAGATTTGAAAGTATGATTTTTACAATAACAAAAAAATGTAACATTACATTCTTTAAATGTTTATTGATTTGTATATATTATCTGATTTTAAACCCCTCCAGTCAGAAAAAAAAAGATTCTCTTTTTTTTTTTAAAGATGTGTTTACTTATTTTAGAGTGAGAGAGGTGAGATGGGTTATGCAGAGGGAAACGGAGAGAGAGTTCAAACAGACTCTGTACTGAGCACAGAGCCTGGCTTGATCTCACAACCCTAAGATCACTACCCGAGTGGAAACCAAGAGTCAGATTCTTTTTTTTTTTTTTTTTTTTTTTCAAGAGTCAGATTCTTAACTGACTGCCTTACTTAGGCGCCCCAGAAAAAAAGGTTCTTATAATATATAGAAGATCATCAGAATTAGTAATGCAGAATCTGGCACCCCACAGTACAAGCAGCTGCCCTCACCTGCTGAGGCAGATTCAGCTGATGCACTGTTAGCTCAGATTCAACCGACCACCCCTGGGATACTGACCTTCATGGCAAACTGTGCCTCCCCATGAAAAATTTCACTTAGGAAACCAAAATCAAGCTCATTTACAAGTAATTCCATCATTAAAATAAGCCTAAGCATCACCTGAAACTTTAGTTCTGTCATCATTGTCAAAAACCAATAGGCATCTTCAACTACTTGCTACCCAGAACTCTGTTGGTAAGACTCAGTAAGCTTCAGCTGGATTCTGTAAAGTGGCCTGGGAGAACTTCTAACCTGTTCTAAAGAAAGCCCTAGAAAACACAGCACATGAGGGTAATTAAATTTTTCTCTTCTTTTTGAGATTTTATGTATTTATTTGAGAGAGAGAGAATGAGAGCGCACACAGGAGCAGAGGAAGAGGGGTTGGGGAGAGGGAGAAGCAGACTCCCGCTGAGCAGGGCGCCTGATGCAAATGCAGGGCTCCATCCCCAGGACCCTGGGCTTGTGACCTGACCTGAAGGCAGATGCTTAACTGACCAAGCCACCCAGGTGCCTGGATAATTAATTTTTTCAAGTTAATTTTAACAAGCTATAACCTTATTCTGTAAGGTTTCTCTTTCTGTGAGACATATTTTTTAATGTACACAAGCGTCAAGGTAAAATAATGTCCAAATGAAGACTGAGCAGCTAGTTACGAAGTTTAAAATATAAAATAAGGTAAGTACTTGAACTACTTATTTTATATCTTTGTTTTGATAATAGTTATCATAAATTGAAACTGATAGGTGCTAACTGCACTTGCATTTTTGTTAAGAGAAACTTGGTATAGGATATGTATAACTAGAGTGTGGCTGTTGGATCATAGATCGCAATAAGTATACAATGACATTCATTATTCATAAGTATACAATGACAGTGCATTATGTCTCCCTGAATGGTATTTTTGGGGGGATGTTTTTCTTCTTAATTATGGTACACCTGGCAATTTGTTTTGACCATTGTGAAGAGAAGAAAAAAGATTAATTGCAGGACAAATAAATTCTGGTAACACAAAAGCACATTCTCTTTCTTTCCTTTATAAAGAAAGTATGACTATCCAACAGGCTGTAATTTTTTAGCGGTTTGCAAGGTTAACAAATAAGGATACTATTGTAATTCTCATGCTTCATTTACATAACATCAAAAGAAAATTCAACACTAGATCAAAGCAGTCCCTTGCCATGCACACACACACAGTGTATATAACACAAATGTTTTTTATGTTGCTTTGAGAATAAATGTTGGGGAGGAAAAAAATCACAATTTTCCATTTATTTCTAAATTTTAATGGCATTCAGACTCATGCAATTACCCTTAATACTTAGTTATTATGATGCAGATTTGATCTGCTGTAGTTTTTAGGATTGCCTATCACCTTACCATTGTAATGCCATTGTAATGCTGGCACCTAGAAATGCATTTTACAAACTACCAAGAATATATGACCACCTGTATCTATAAATGTGCTTACATTCATGAGAAAGCCAGGTAGCTCAAATAATGTGGGGTTATATATTTTATAGGATTATTTTTTCATTAAAAGTGAAAAGTAAAGAGATTTCAGAAATTATATTGCTTCCCACCCATTGCTTATCTTCCTGAGTTTATTTGCTATCCCTCTTTCTTCATAAGAAGGAATACCAACTCTCCAAGTCTCTTAAGAAAACAAGTCAGTATATAAAATTAAGTGACTTTATTTATAATAAGTAAATAAATGATTCAGTGAGAATCATTAAATTACATATTAAATACTAATCGTATGAAACAGTTTACCTTTCATAAATTTACACTCTGAATTATGGATTTCTGATGAATTAACTGAATTAGTTCAGATGAAACATTTGGCCTTTGATGGAAACAGCTACACTCAAATTATTACCCCTCATTCCATACTTTGTATCTAGTCTACATGTATCTACAGAGGACATGGAGCTAATATAGAAGCAGGAGTAATGAATATACTTCTCCCCCCTCCAACTTCCCTTTAAGTTTTGATTCAGATGCACACACACAAAAAAACAATAATATTAGCAACACTGGAAACTGAATTTTTCTTTATATATTTTGGCACCATATTACTTAGCTACATGAGATCAATTCAAAGATAAATTATATAGCATAGTTTATACAATAATATAATCAACACATGTTTAATATATTTATAATTTCATATGCTATAGAGATAATACCCTTTTTTTCCAAATAGCTAGTATAGTTTTAAAAATTGCTCTTTCTTTTAAGGTTGTATTTAAATTCCAATTATTTAACATAATGTTAGTTTCAGGTGTACAATATAGTGATTCAGCACTTCCATACATCACCTGATGCTCTTCACAGAATTGAGTATCATTGATCTTTTTCCTTTGCCCTTTGCCTCTTTCTTGGGCTCTCTCCTTTCCTCAACCTCTTTTGTTTCTTCTAACTAGACATACTAGGCCAGTCCACAAACTTACACAAATCAAAATCGAACCAGATTACATTTCCTAACCATAATGTAATTGAGATAGAATTGAAAAACACAGGGGTGCCTGGGTGGCTCAGTCGGTTAAGCACCTGCCTTCATCTCATGTCATGATCCCAGGGTCCTGGGATGGAGCCCTGCATCAGGCTCCCTCCCCAGCAAGGAGTCTGCTTCTTCCTCTCCTGTCCCTCTCGCCGCCCCCATACTGCTTGTGTGTCCTTTCTCTCTCAAATAAATAAATAAAATCTTTTTAAAAAAAGAATTGAAAAGGACGCCCGGGTGGCCCAGTGGTTGAGCATCTGCCTTTAGCTCAAGTCGTGATCCCAGGGTCCTGGGATTGAGTCCCGCATCAGGGTCCCTGCAGGGAGCCTGCTTCTCCTCCTGCCTCTGTCTCTGCCTCTCTCTCTGTGTCTCTAATGAATAAATAAATTAAATCTTTTTTAAAAAGTTGAAAAGCACAAATGAGCAAAATAAAAATCAATAAGATAATCTAAAGAAATTATGATTAAAGCTATAAATTATTTTGAATTAATAAAAATGAAAGTAGCCACATAGAAAAACTATGAATGGAATGCAGTCTATACTCATAGGAAAATTCATATCATTAAATGTTTTTGTTATTAACTGAGAGAAAATAATGAAAAAAGAATATAACTTGGGAAATTTTTATTTTTTTTTTTTATTTTTTATTTTTTTAACTTGGGAAATTTTTAAAGTAAATTAATGGTTATTCAACACCAGGAAAAACAGAAAAAAGAATAACTACAATAACACAAAAATAGACCAAATACCTAAATGACACTAAGGTAATAGCTTCATTTAAAAATAATTTGAAAGTAAAATAAATTCCTATTTTCAAAAGAATACACACAAAAAAAATTAGAAATAAGAACATTACAACAAGTGTAGTTGATAATACTGAAATCTTATCATACTATAAATCAATCAATTTCACAAAAACAATTTGGAGCTGGAACATAAATTTCTGAAAAGAAATTAGTCAATATAATGATATGCCTGTCAAAGAAAAGTTGACAAGAACTCAATATTTTAGGCAATTGGCATCTTAAATTCATGAGACAGATAATTCCTACATTATGTAATCTGTTTGAGAAAAAAAGGGATAAAGTGAAAACTACCTATTTTATGAAGGTCATATCCTGAAACCTAAGTCTGACAAATAACATTTTAGAAAAGAGGAAGGAAGAGAATGAGGCAGCAGAGGGAGGGAGGGAGGGAGGAAGGAAGGAAAAAAGGGATGAGGAGGGAAGGAAGAGGTGAGGGAAGGAAGGAAGAAAGCTATGAGTCAGTCTCAAGAGATTTAGAGGTAAAACCAAGTGCCATTCTGACTAACTGAGTGCAATATTACATTAAAAGAATCTCTTAAGAGCACATATTAATGTAACAGTATCAAAAAGTCAAAAGAAAAAAGTCATCTTGTTAACCCTGAAATAGTTTTCAATAAAATAATACCTGGTCCTAATGAAAAGACAAACTCTTAGTCAATGAGCAATAGAAGTAGATTCTTTAAATTGCCAAAATCATCATTAACTGTAAAACACTGGAAGCAGTTCCAGTAGAAAGTGGAATTAAGATAAGAATGCTGATGAAAACACTTTTTTCCATGATTTGGGAATTCTACCGAATGTAATAAGACAGGAAACAAAAGTCTCTATAAAAGCATAACTATTGAAAAGGAGAAGTTGTTAGGGTATTAATACCAACATGAATGTTGGTATTAAAAAATGTAAAGAATGAACCCAAATGATTGGTATTAACAATAGAATTCACCAGGGAGGGGATCCCTGGGTGGCGCAGCGGTTTGGCGCCTGCCTTTGGCCCGGGGCACGATCCTGGAGACCCGGGATCGAATCCCACGTCGGGCTCCCAGTGCATGGAGCTTGCTTCTCCCTCTGCCTGTGTCTCTGCCTCTCTCTCTCTCTCTGTGACTATCATAAATAAATAAAAGTTAAAAAAAATTTAAAAAAAAAAAAAAAAGAATTCACCAGGGATATGTATGTGAATAGAAAAATGGATATCCTTTCCTATAAAGTTGGAAAAAGAGTTCATTGGAAATAATAACAACAACAACAACAAAAACAGGGGGGTGGATCTTGAAATAAAGCTGGCAAGAAAACCACAAATAAACAAAAACATGTGGACAATGGTATAATACACTGTGTTTCTGGATTGGAACATAAGATACTGTAAACATAACTATTCTATAATTAATTTCTAGGTTTAAAAAGAAAACAGCATTCAATGTCTATGAGATTTTCTTTAGAACTTAAGAAAATGTTCCTAAAGACCATTTGTAAATTTCAGGAAAAAGGAATAATTAGAAATGAGGATTTTCTTTTTTAGATAGTAAAAAGAATAATATAAAGCTATAATAATGAAAACCATATACCTCTTATAAAAATCAACCACAGATTAATGAAATAGGGTAGCCCTAAAATTGACCCTGGTATCTATAAAAACCTGTCACAAAAAGATACACAGCAAAACCATAAGAAATAGATGGATAATGCTTAAAATTTTTCTGAGGTGGAGAGAAGAAATAAGATAATCTTACTTCAGGCTGAAAACCCAAATATTTCCCAGATACATTAATGATTTCATTGTAAGAAATAAACCCAAAACAATCAAATGATATGAACTGAGTCTTCACAACCTCTGCTTGAGAAAGGATGAAACATAAGAAGTTATAAAAGGACTTAGAAAGAAGAGAGGTGCTATCTTTGGACTAGATAAGCATTAAAACCTTCCAGAGATTAGAAAGCATCTTAGAAGTTAAAAAACCAAATGCAAACTGGATGAAAAACTTAGAACAAATGGAAAAGGTTAACATGTGTATTGCACAATGGGCTCTTATAAATAATTAGGAAAAATATTAACACCCCCCAATGGAAAAATGGGCACAAGACATTGATTTACTTATAGAAGAACAAATGCAAATGGCAAATAAGCATATATATGATCACCCTAATTTAAATACAAATTAAAATAAGTTCCTGTTTTTTATTTATCAAAATGACAAGGATAAAATATATTTAATAGTGATAAGAATGTGCTAATTTAATTATTCTCAAACACTATTGGTAAGACTGTAGAGTCAATGTTTTGAAAAGTGATTTAGCAATATAAAAAAAAAAAAAAGGAAATAGTTTGCATCATTGACCCAATAAACCCACTTATGGGGACATAGCCTAAGGAAACAACTGAAAAAGAAAAATTTATGTACTGGCAAAAAATGAAATGAGACAATAAGAAAATGATTAATAAGTAATGACACATTCATAGATGGAATATTAACAGCCCCTAAAATTCATTTTTCAGAGAATAACCTTGGCAAACTGCTAGCTAATCTAACTATAGTATAAAATATTACAGAATTAGAATCTGAATACTGTAAATAATCAGCTTAACCTCACATGGCAGTTCATTAACAAGAGCATCTATGCAGAAAGCTCTAGAAAAGTCAAACGGACTGGTTGAGTGAGAACTAGGTGCTCACTCTCCAGTAGAAAGGACTCTCTCTCACTGATTTTTACCTTCAGAGTCTACTTCTGTATAAGATTAAGAATCTGAATAATGGTACTTCATCCTGGTACAAAGCTTCCACAGTGATGTGGGGTAAGACGAGAGTGTCATCTCCAGATACGTCATTTTTGTTGCCGGTCACTGAAAGCTTGCTTGACATTTCCTCCAGCCATGCTCTGTTCCAGACAGGCTCTCGTAAGGAGTAAAGGCTTTATTAAAAATATTAGCATATTTCGTCTCACCTCGGTAGAAACCAATCTGAGAAAATGGCTGAACAGTCAATAAATTATTTTCTAAAATTTGACTCTTTGGGAAAAATTAACATAGGTTTCACTTCAGGCTATATACTCAGATATTTTTCAGATAGATTAAGATCAATATGATCTTGAAAAACAGCCAAAAAAAAAAAAAAACCAAACCAACCAAGTTGTAATTAGGGGGCCTTACATATGGTTCTCTAGGTCTCTAGGCAGGTAAGCATATATTTTGTTGTATGACTGTATCCATAGTCCTGTGGACACTCACACACAGGACACATGCTTCTAGTTCAGCATGACGGTCCACCATCCCCAGCACAGAAGGCACTCTTGAGATTCCATCAGTATCACTGTGTGTATTCTCATATGCCTCTCTTAGGGTGCCCTGCTTTGGTGATTGTGCATGAGTATGCAAGAGGGCTGGGAGAAAGGACATAACCAACCCCATGACTAGAACAAAACTACCTCTGAGGACTCTAGTCCAATACCTCTGCCCAATAGAGATGCCAGCAATAGGTGGCAGATATTTAGTGATCATGTCCAAGAGATAAATGATAATCTAGAGGGCATGTCTCTTCATCCCCCCACAAACAGAGTGGCCTTATTCTCCTCTGTTTTCTCCTGTGACATAACTAGAGTAGACATGAGGAGCAGGCTGGGGGCGGGGGGGTGGGGGTGGCGGTGAAGCACCCTACCTAAATCTAAGAGTAGTATAATTTAAAAACCACATGCTCAGTTTTCAATGTTCCTGATACTAGTGCAATGTACCCAAATCAGAGAGTGGCAAAAAGCTTAAAAGCCCATGCTCAAGGTGTCAATTGGCTCTAGGGTAGAAAAGAATGAGCCAAAAAAATTGCTTGAGCGTTCAAATGGGGATGGAGGCCAGTAGTTGCCTTTTGAGGTCAAAGGGAGCCTCTGAGTCAGATTCAGGGAATGGGAAGGCATCCCCAGAGTGTGAAGGACACTCAAAAGAGGAGAAACACCTCCCCTTACAACCCTTCACCTCAGGTATACTCAAAAGAACACAGACAGAGCATAGAGCAAAGCAAGTGCCCAAATTCAGGGGAACCATGAGAGATGAAAAATGTTTCCAGAGTTGTGTGCCATGCAAGGCAGAGGGAAGCAGAGTAGAACTGAACTGGCCCACGAGTTCAGAACCTGAATCCAGTCTCCTCCAGACTGGCTGGCCTGGCTGAAGGGCAGATGAGATGAAAAGGCAGAACCAACAGCTTCTGGAAGGCAGGTTGCATCCCTGACTGCACAAATCCTGCCTTTGATGTGCAGAAATGAATATTCCTCCCTTCTAAGATTTCCTGTAGCCCAACTGTATTGATGAAAGTTCACAGACGGCAGTAAATGGAAATTTACCAAAAATTTAAAAATTGATTTCTTAAAAAATTACAATAAGCACATTTCTGATCTGTTAATATCTGATTTATGACACTAACATAAGTGCATTTCTGTTCTGCTAATAACTGATTTAGATGAGATCCTTATGCAGACTATCCTCTGAATGTTAATTACCATTAAAGTGAGAATAATATTGAGATATAATTTTCTAAAGCAAGTATTTCCAATGAGATTTATGCTCTCTTCCAAATAAAAAAATATTGAGCTGTTTGTCCTTTCATTATTCAAAGAAAGGTGCATTTCTGGTAAACTGAAACACCGAAATTATTATCAGAACCCATAGTATAAATAAATAAATATTTTACCTTCTGGCTATTTAATGTAGCAATAACCTTTACAAGCTAATATTTATCATGCACATCACACAAAATAGTCACAAACCTTATTTTGCTACTGACAACATTGATAATATGGGATTACAAATGTTTATGTCACTTTTGTAATTAAGGGGTTAGAATGACATTAGCAGAGCGTGTTTGCACTCCCCCAAAAAGAACAAAATTTTAGAGGGCAAAATCAGCTTGCCTTTCTGGAATATTTGTATGCTGATAAACTCAGGGGAAGTTTGCTCTTCAAAAATACAAAATAGTCTGGGGAAATTTAAATGCAATCAGACCCTGTTGAACACATTCATCAATAATTTTCTTACTGGCTGCCCACTTTGTATGGCAATATCTTAAGTGAGACACCTTTTAAGAACATTCAGCCCTCCGTTTCAGATTATCCTGGTGAAAGAAGAAAGTCAGTGAACTAACACAAGAGCAGATTCTTCAAGATACAAGAAATAAACAGAAATTCTGAAAATTCAACACATTTTTTTACGTTTTATCTCTATAAAATAGATATACCCACGTGCATATTTATAATTTTACATAAAGGAAATATTTTTTTATTTTCCCTTTTTCTTCCTGTTTCCTTCCCCCTTTCTCCATCTGCAGCCCACATTACTCACCCCTCAAGAGAACCCTAATCATAAAACATGTATTCTTTCATGGATTTTGTAGATCTGCACACATACACTTATGCATACATACACATACAGAGATTTCTGTCATTGTTTTTATATAAATAAGATCACAATATAAATACCTATATATCTTGGCTTTTTTCCTTCAATTCCTTAGCAGGAATCCCTGCACATCAGCTGGCACAGCTATAACTCATTCATTTTACTGGCTATATAATATTTCACATGGGTATCAATGATTTATGTAAACTTTTCTCTCTTTCTAGATACTCACTGTTTCAGATTTTTGCCACTGTAAAAAATGTTGCAGTAAACATCTTTGAGGATGCCCTGGTATGCCAGGATTTTAGTTTTGCAAGATAGGTTCCCAGGGTAGGGTTATTGAGTTGAAAGGTATGTTTGGTTTTTTTTTGATAGGCTGCTTTCCCAAAAGCCCTAATAATTGACATTTCCTTCAATAGTTTGTGAGAACATACTTTTTTCTGGCATCCTGTACAGTGCTGTTATCCTTCTTTTAATCTTTGCTTATGTGCCAAAAGTGAAATGATATTTTGTCATTATTTTAACTTCTATTTCCTTGCCTATTAGCCAGCTCAGGTGCCTTCCTATACTTACTGACTTTTTGGATTTGCTTGTCTTGAACTTCCTATTTTAACCTTTTGCCCTTTTTTTCCACTGGTCTGTATTTTATATTAATTTGCTTGGCCTTGTATGCATTACAAATACCATCCCTTGACTTGTCCTCTGTATTATAAATATAGTTTTCCAAATCATGTGTCTTCTGACTTTGTTGCCATATTAAGGTCTTTATCTATTTTTAATAGCCAAATATGTCTACATTTTTATGACTTTTGGATTTTGGTGAAGACATTTATACCTCTAGATCATTCATGAAGTCCTCGCGTTCTCTTTCGAGAGTTTTGTTGGTTCTTCTATTTACACTTATCTTGAAAGCATCGGGAATTTATTTTTCTATGGACAGTAACAGTGGTGATCCAGTTAACAAAATTCACTTACCGCTGTGTCTCTGAGTTAAAATGGAGTCCATCTAACCTCTTAGCATCTCCAAACACCTACCACATGCAGAACAACCATGAAGAGGCAGGAGAACGTCAAAACCTCAGTTGTGATCTGTATCACTCAGAAACCTATGGCTCGACTATAAAAAAAAAATCACAGGTAAAAATAGTTAGATGTTATATGTTTGGTTACAGCTGCATGACAACATCCCACAGATGGTAGCTTAAACAAAAGAAATTGATTTCCTCCTAGTTCTGGAGACTAGAAAACCAAGATCAAGGTGTTGGCAAGGTTGGCTTCTTCTGAAGCCGCTCTCCTTGACTTGTGGATGGCTGTCTTCTCCCTGTGTCTTCACATGGTCTTCCTTCTGTGTGAGTCTGTGTCCTAATCTCTTCTTATAATGACACATATTGGGTAGGGCCCATCCTTGTCACTTCACTTTAAAGACCTTTTCTCCAAATATAGTCTTATTCTGAGGTACTAGGGGTTAGGTCTTCAGCATGTGAATTTTGAGGGGACATAACTCACTTCAAATGATCTGTATAGCATGTGAGTACTATTGTTGGTGCTCCCTGAGAGGGGGATCACTGGATAGTCAGTGAGAGCTTGGTGAAACAACTGGTACTGGAGACAGGCAGTGAAGATGCTCAAGATAGTGAGAGGGCACCTGGGTGGCTCAGTCAGTTAGGCATCTGCCTTCAGTTCAGGTCAAGATCCCAGGGTCTTGGGATTGAGCCCCTCATCAGTCTCCCTGCCCAGTGGAGGGCCTGTTCTCCCTCTCCCTCTGCTCCAGCCCCCTCCCCACACCCTGCTCATTCTCTTTCTCAAATAAATAAAATCTTAAAAAAAAATTTCAGTGAGTCTATTAGAATATGAGAATAAGCAAAATTATAGCTACAAACATGGTGTGTCAGGGTTCCAGTGAGGCCAGTAGACTGACCAAAGGAGATGGTTCATTTCAGGGGGAAGCGGGAGATAAAATTGTAACTGCTGTGATTGTAAGTAATCTGGATTTAGGAGAAGTTTAGCCTTAATCATAGAAGAAAAGAAAACAATGAATTTTTGAAAAGTGAAACTTCATAATTAAAATGATAGGTAAGGAAGAAAAATCTGGTCTTTGTTTGTGAGGTGAAGCATGGAGAACAGATTAAGTCTCTGCCAAAGTTATTAACTGAGCAGTTTAGCCCAGAGTGGTAGCCATGGTAGACAAAAGGAAATGATGGGTGAGTATTAGACATTCAAAGCATGTATCAAAAAATTGGCGGAAGTTGATGATTGTCTGTTTATAGGAAATGAGCAAGTGGGATAAGACAAAGGTGATATCAATATTTTGAGCCTGGGGTAGAGGTAGACATAATGGTGTCATGCCATGGAGCTTGTGATACACAGAATCCTACATGGAGAAGGAAAGTGACCACCGGTTCATTTGAGCCTTAGAGTTTGAGATGGAAGTACTCAATAGGGAAGAAAAAATTGGGGCAGGAGCTCTGGCGGGGTGAAAACATCAAACCTGAGCTTTGTATCAGGAAGCCATCAGCATGGAGTACACCATGGGATGTGCAAGGAACAAAGAGAGGATTGATTCAGTCCAGGAGGCAAAGGGATTATTAACTCATTCAGCAAAATTTTATTAAACAGTGACTATATGTCAAGCATATCCTTAAGTGCCAGGAATACAAAGATAAATAAGATAAGGGATCTCCCCTCAGAAATCTCATCATGAAGGTCAGGAGTAGTCAATAATGTTAAACGATGAAGGCAGCCATTGAAGGACAGATAAAGGGCCCTTGTATTTGTCAATAAAGTGAATCACCCTTGACTCTCTAGAGGCAGTTTCAATAGTTTAGGTGATAGAAATGAGATTGAATGGGGAACATTTGATGAGACAGCGGAGACAAGAGCAAGATTCTCTTTATTGCCAGAATCAGTTTTGTTTTCCACTCTCCTGGCCCTTATTCAGATTCTTTGCCACCTTCAGCTTAATTAACTTCTATTACAACCGTGATATGCTGATATTGTAATTTAGACTTTAACATTAAAGTCAAGGTAAAATCTAGTCAGAGGTCAGTTTCATGCTCCTAAAACCATAAAAACTTCATATTATATGTGTATGTTTCTTGCCATTCAGTTTCAAATGAATAATATAAGTGGGCATAAGCAATACATTTTAAAATGATGAGACTTTGCAAGAGCCATAGAAGCTGTTTAATAATCAGCACTTAGATGATTAGGGAAGGAGAAAGAAAAAAATAAAAGACCAGTATTTGCGGTAATGGCAAGAATCTAGCTTTTACCATCTTTCCTTGTGCTTTTGACAATCTTGGACAGGATTCGACAGGGCTCAGATACTTGAATTCCCTCCACCTCCTCTATTCCCATGGAGAGGAACAGAGAGAGGGAACAGAAGACGAATCGCCAGAGATTGGTTGGAAAAGTGCTTCTACTCTACTTGTCTATTACTAATCTCTATTAATATGGTCTCGTTAACAAAGATCTCATTTTCTTTTGTCTTATTCGAAAAAAAGATTGTATGATTGTTGTGGTTTTCTCTGATTAGCATTGTTCCATGTATTATACCTCTATAAAATACATCTAGCTAGCTGATCTATCTTTGTCATCTAGCAATTTCCTATAGATTTTGAAATGAATGAGCTGGATTCTGTGAGAATGTGAATACTGTTGTGATAAGTATGTTCACCTAGTGGACTGGGCATAAGACCAGAAAGTTGGACATCTGTGAGTCTCTATCCTGGCTGAAACTGATTCGCACTACCAGTCATGGTTGTTTACACATAGTATAAATATTCACTGATTTCATTCTATTTGACTTGATTTGGTTAGTATGCTTTGGAGAAATTCAGTTTCTCTGTGTATTTCTACATCGAGGCTAGGAATCATTCTTTCCCCTTTATTATACAAAATAATGATCTATTACTGCCTTTAAAGTCCAGCTAACAAATGTATGCTCAGATATAACTTGAATGTAAGTCATTCTCCAATAAGCACCCATACCTTGCTCCCACCCTGATCTGATGTATCCATAAAACAGGCATTTCTGCACAAATGTAGTCAGGGGATGCAGTGGTCAAGAATCATGAAAAACAGACAAGAATACTTCATTAGAGGTTCATTAGCTCTGTAAATGTAAAGCCACTTGTGACAAACACTAACAACCAAGTATATAGAGCATCAGAAGCTTTAATGACATTGCTACAGGTATAAGAACTTGGCTATATTGACAAAAAAGACCAGAAAAAGATGACAAACTTTATTCTTTCTTGGTGAAGGTTTTTCAAGTCAAGTCTGATGATTCTAATAGTTTGAGGTTCTACATTTCAAAGGAAGTCAAGCCTGCAAATGAGTAATGTTCTTGTTTGGGGGTAACATAGGAGATGGCCTTTGAGTAGAGATTTTGCAGGGCTTGGATGGATGGGTCATTGTATAAGGCTGGTGGTTGGGGGAATCACAGCAAAATTCTATGAGCATATTACCCTTTTTTAAGTTCTTATTTAAATTCCAGTTAGTTTAATATACAGTGTAGTAAAAGTTTCAAGTGTACAATATAGTGATTCAACACTTCCTACAACACCTGGTGCTCGTCACAAGTGCACTCCTTAATCCTCATCACCTATTTCACCCATTCCCCCACCCTCCTCTCCTCAAACAAACCATCAGTTTGTTCTCTATAATTAAGAATATATTTCTTGGTTTGTCTCTCTTTTTTTCCCCCTTATGCTTGTTTGTTCTTTTTCTTAAATTCCTATTCCACATATGAGTGGAATCATATGATTTTTTTTTAATCATATGATTTTTGCTTTCTCCAGTGGACTTACTTTGCTTAGCATAATACTCTCTACCTTCATCATTGCAAATGGCAAGATTTCATTCTTTTTTTGTTTGTTTGTTTTTGATTTCATTCTTTTTTATGGCTAATATTCCTATATATATACACACACACCACATATTTTTTATCCATTCATCTATTGATGGACTCTTGGCTGTTTGAATAACTTATGCTATTGTAGATAATGCTGCTGTAAACATCCGGGTACATGTATCCCTTTGATTTAGTATTTTTGTATCCTTTGGGTAAATACCCAGTAGTACAATTGCTAGACCATAGGGTAGTTCTATTTTTGACTGTTTGAGGAAACTCTGTACTGTTTTCCAGAGTGGCTGCACCAGTTTGCATTTCCACTAACAGTGTATGGGGGTTCCCCTTTTTCCCCATCCTTGCCAGCACCTGTTTTTTCTTGTGTTGTTGGTTTTAGCCATTCTGACAGGTGTGAGGGGATAGCTCATTGTAGTTTTGATTTGTATTTCCCTCAAGGTGAGTGATGTTGAGTATCTATTTATGTATTTGTTGGCCATATGTATGTCTTCTTGGGAAAAATGTCTATTCATGTCTTCTGCCCATTTTTTAATTGAGTTATCCATTTTTTAAGTATTGAATTTTATAAGTTCTTTATATATTTTGCATACTATATCCTTATCCATTATGTCATTTGCAAATATCTTCTCTCATTCTGTAGGTTGACTTTTAGTTTTGTTGGTTGTTTCCTATGCAGAAACTTTTTATTTTGGTGTAGTCCCAATAGTTCATTCTTGCTTTTGTTTCCCTTAGCTCAGGAGACATATCTAGAAAGCAGTTGCTACAGCCAATGTCAAAGAAGTTACTGCCTATGTTCTTCTCTAGGATGTTAATGGTTTCCCATCTCATGTTTGGGTCTTAATCCATTTTGAATATATTTTTGTGTATAATGTAAGAAAGTTGTCCAGTTTCATGCTTCTGCATGTTGCTGTCCAGTTTTCCCAACACCATTTGTTGACCAGACAGTCTTTTTTCCATTGGATATTCTTTCCTGCTTTGTCAAAGATCAATTGACTGTATAGTTGTGGATCTAATTCTAATTTCTCTATTCTGTTCCATTGATCTATGTGTTTGTTTTTGTGCCCATACCATACTGTTTTGATCACAACAGGGTTGTAATATAACATGAAGTCCAGAATTGTGATGCCTCCAGCTTTACTTTTCTTTTTCAAGATTGCTTTGACCATTCAGGGTCTTTTGTAGTTCCATACAAATTTTAGTATTGCTTGTGAAAAATGCTATTGGTATTTTGATACAGATTGCATTAAATGTATAGTTTGTTTTGGGTAGTATAGACATTTTAACAGTATTTGTTCTTCATCCATGAGCATGGAATGTTTTTCCATTTGTGTAACCTTCAATTTCTTTCAACAGTGTTTTATAGTTTTCAGAGTACATGTCTTTTGCCTCTTTGGTTAGGTTTCTTCCTAGATATCTTACTGGTTTGGGTCCAGTTGTAAATGGGACTGATTCCTATTAGTTTCTCTTTCTGCTGCTTCATTATTGGTGTAGAGAAATGCAACAGATATCTGTACATTGATTCTGTATCCCGTGACTACTGAATTCATATTTCAGTTCTAGCAGTTTTTTGGTGAAGTCTTTCAGGTTTTCTATATAGAGTATCATGTCACGTGCAAATGGTGAAAGGTTTACTGCTTTCTTGCCAGTTTGGATGCCTTTCATTTCTTTTTGTTGTCTGATTACTGAGGATAGGGTTTCCAGTGCTATAGTGAATGAAGTGGTGAGAGTGGACATCCCTGTTTTATTCCTGGGTGTAGAGGAAAAGCTCTGGGTTTTTCCCCATTGAGGATGATATTAGCTGTGGGTTTTTCATTTAAGGCCTTTATTATGTTGAGGTATGTTCCCTCTAAACCTACTTTGTTGTAGGTTTTTATCAATAATACATGTTGTACTTTGTCAAATGCTCTTTATCTATTGAAATTATCATATGGTGATCCTTTCTTTTATTAATGTGATATATCATGTTGATTGATTTGTGAATATTGGACCATTCTTGCAACCCAGGAATAAATCCCTGGGTTGATCATGGTGAATGATTTCTTTACTGTATTGTTGGATTTAGTTTGCTAATATTTTGTTGGTTATTTTTGCATCCATCTTTATCAGAGATACTTGCCTGTAGTTATTTTTACTCATGGTATCTTTATCTGGCTTTGGTATCAGGGTAATGCTGGCCTCATAGAATGACTATGGAAGTTTTCCTTCCTTTTCTGTGTTTTGGAATAGTTTGAGAAAAATAGGTATTAACTCTTCCTTAAATGTTGGCATAAAACCCCTTTTTAAGGATTTTCTAGCACTTTCAACTCGTCTCCCTATCATCCTCTGAACTTCTGTACGCTATTCCACATTACCAAACTATACATTTTTTTCTTCCCCTTCTTTCCTTTCCCTTATCTCTCAAAGCCCCACACTACTAGACAAGCAGAAGGAACATGTAGTGAGGAATATGATTAAGGGGTGGTTGGGGGAACAAAGAACTTTCCTCTTTCTCCAAGCTTAAGCCCCAGTTGTATGTATATAATTTCTTATTTACCCCCAAAGGAAAGCATTGCTTGATAATCGTCTTTGTAATTGAAAACTTGTTTATGATCACCTTTCTTATAGGTATCTCTAAAGAAGAAGAGCCAAAAATATTGAGACCCCCAAGACGGCCCCGGAAACCCAAAACATTAAATAACCCTGAGGACTCCACATACTATTATCTGCTACATGTAAGTGGCTCACTCTTCCTATCAGATGAGAGCCATAGCAACTGCTAACACTCCTCTTCCTCTAGGTCCCAGCCTCTCCCTGCCCTCTAGCAGTCTTCTCTGCTGGTCCGTTAATTGAGCTGAGGTGCAAATACCAAACCAGAAAGAGAAGTGCATCATAAAAGGAGCTCTTCAGAGGGACCTTAGGTCAAAGGTCAAGTTTTAGGAAAAGAAGAAGAAAGGGAAAGAGGAAGGAGACATTTACTTGAGCAGCTTTCAAATTCCAGGCTTAGACAGAGGGGCTTCACATATAGGTGACATCTCATCTTGTGAATAGCCCTTAAGATGGTGTCCTCATCTCACTGGTCAGAACTCAGACCCAGATAGGCACTGCAGAGCTGCCGGGGTCGTTAGCTGCACTCAAGTCTTCTGACTGACCGCTCCTGCTTACTCCCTATGTGCAACAGGAGGGCTCCCTGGCACCAGCCCTGCCCACCTGCCCTTCCTCTCCTGTTCCTGCTATCTATGAGTGTCACCATCAACCACTGATGACCCAGACCAAGAACCTGGGGGGCTTCCTGGATCTTGCCCTCTCTCATTCCTGACATCTCCTCTGTCACCTACAGTGTGGCTTTTCCTGGCCAGGACTCACTCCAATTCATGCCCTGCCTCTGACCCCATGGGCAACACTCTACTTCAGACCATCATCATTCCTCACCCAGAATATTTCAGGCTTCTTATCTCAGCTGCTCCAGACCCTACCAGAATGTTTCTTTAAACTGTCTTGTGAGTGTGTTTCTCCCTTACTGATCCATCCCTCTAATAGTCCAGTACTTCCTTCCACATAAAGTCCAGATGCTGCGGAGGCCTTCCTCACTGGACCCCAGGCTACTCTTGGGGCCCCCTCTCAAGGCCCCCATGCCTACTAACTTTTAAGCTTACTGCTTAAAACCTTGCCAGCCAGTGCCTACCTGGCATGCTCCTGAGTCCTTTGTACCTGCTGGTCCTTCCTTCTGCAACACTTATCCACTCTTCCACTCCCACTGCCACAGGGAAGGAACAGTGATTCTCTATGCCCCCATTTCACCCAGAGAATGTTTCCCATCCATTGAAATTACATTTCCCAGCTTCTGGGCAGAAAATGGAGCTCCCACTTGACTTCCAAGTCAGTCTTAGCCCTGCTTTCTCTCTGGGGATGTTTTTTTCCAGTGTCTTTGGAAGGCTCCTATCCTCCTTGGTGTTGCCTAGCATTCAATCTTAGGCTCTCTTCTCCTCTCATTACTTTTGGACAATCTCATGACCTCAGTTACTACCAATTTCTGAATCTTTATCTCTGTTTAGACCTCTCCAAAGCTCCAGACTCAGACTCAAACTGGCTAGTGTTTATTTTACGTACTCTCCATGGATGTACATGGGCATACACACACACACACACACACACACACACAGCTTTATTATGTCACATTCCATACAATTCACACACCTAAAATATACAATTAAATAGTCTTCATTATATTCAGAGTTGTATAGCCATCCCCATAATCAATTTTAGAACATTTTCCTCACCCCAAAAAGAAACTCCATACCCAGTCATTCTCCATCCCCTCCCTCCAGCCTGAGGCAACCACTAATCTATTTTCTATTTGCCTATTCTTTTTTTTAAAAATATTTTATATATTTATTCATGAGAGACACACAGAGAGAGACAAAGAGGCAGAGACACAGATAGAGGGAGAAGCAGGCTCCCTTCAGGGAGCTCTATATGGGACTTGATCCCAAGACCCTGGGATCACGCCTTGAGCCAAAGGCAGACGCTCAAACACTGACTACTCAGGCGTCCCTCTATTTGCTTATTCCGAACATTTCATATAAATAGAAATGTGTGATATATGGTCTTTGTGAATGAATGACTGGCTGTATTCATAAACCAATGATCAGAATATTATCCTGACTCTTCCCTCTTTCTTATCTTCCATATCCAAAATCCTACCACTTAAATATCTCCTGAATTTCTGTTTCTCTCCACCTCCTCTGCCCACAGCCTCCTCCTGGCCAGCAATTCCAGGTGATATCTCTGCATCTATCCCTCCTCTGCATCTATCCCTCCTCTTACTGCTCTCTTGTTTTGCTCCCCTTCCCATTAATGCATCTTTCACATGGTAGCTAGAATAGTGTTTCTAAAATTAGCATCTAGTCATGCTACCCCTCTGATGGAAAGCCTTGTAATTACTTCCTAGTGGCCTATGATAGAAGGGCTGGCCAACATCAGGGCCTTGCTTACCTTTCCAGCCTCAGCTCCTGACATTTATTTACTCCAGCCATTCCCTCTCATTGGCCTGTACCTGTTCTTCACATTGTCTGTAGGCATTTGTCCCTGGACATGCTCTGTCCTCAGCCTACAACCCACTTCCTTTTTCTATTCTCACCTCATGGGGACAAAATACCCCCAGCCTAGATGTCATTTTCTTCAAGAAGCCCTCCTGATACTCCCAAATCCCAAAGGAGCTCTTCCTGTGTCCTCCCTAGGTGGCCCATACTTCATGTCACCATGAAGTTGTCACCAGTATACAACTGCCAAAGAGTGGTCAAGGTGGTTTCTGTAAGGTCAAGGAGTTTGCCTGTTGCATTTAGCCTAGCACATAATAGGCTTACAGTAAATATCTGTGGTACAAATGAGTGCAGTGAAATGTGAGCAAAATACAATTAGAAGCAAATCAAGGAAGCAAAAATTCCAGATAGCTGCATTTGACTATTACTTTATAAAAATCTTGATAACAGATTTTTTTCTACACTGCCCACCCCAAAAGGAAGCAACTAGCCTGACATTTGTTCATGTAGTTAAATAGAAAGAAGAGCAGAGAACAAGATTAGAAATTACCAGACATTCCCTATTAACCCTGAAATAAGTGGTAAATGATGCTCAGTGACCTTTATTAACTGTAGCTGAAATGACAATTGACCATGAGGGCTTCACCAACAGATGCCATTCTCGATATGAGAATTTATAAGAGCTTGAAATTAGGTGCAGTGCCTGTTACTGACAACCACCTTCTCAGAATCATGCAGCAGATTCTGAGCCTCACAAATGAGTCCCTGCCCTCAAAAAGTTGACTTTGACTTTGCCTTTGTCCTCTTCTTTTTTAAATGAATGTAAAGGGTTTACTACCTTTTAATTTTAATGACGGGAATCTTTTTTATAACCCTATGTCTTGAAATCTGTGGCTTCAATGAAAAATAAAGCACAGAAAACCAGAATATTAGTATAAGTGACAACACACCATGTGTTCATATTTATCTGGCCCGTACCCAAATTTGGGGCTTAACACATAGTGGAACCTATAGCTATGATGGGACTCACATCCTTTAGCCAGGAAAACACTTTCTGGAATGTTAGCTGGCTTTAACCAGGCAAGGGGATACAGACAGGGTGGCAGCCATTTCTACTGCTGCTTTGGCCTCCTGCCTGTACAGGTACATCAAATGCAACCAAGAGGCCAAAGAATTGTATCAAGACTGTAACCATAGAGTGCTAAAGATAACCCCGCAAATCCTCCATAAAACCAGTAGATAGATACATCTAGACAGATACATCACATCTTCTCCTGTTATCATCTTGATTAATGCTATTTTATGCAAAGCCCAGGCCTACAGACATCTTCTTTTCAATATTAAAATAAACATGCAATGGAAAACTCTGCCCATTTTGTTTGCTTTCTGAAGTGTACCTAAGGTGGTGGTGGCTTCAAGATTCAAACCAGAACAGTGATCCTGATGACTTTATTAGATATACCAAGGAGCAGAATGTCTCTAGAAGGTTTGCAATTGCTTCTCTAGAACAAACTGCCTTTTTTATTGGCATTTTTACTTTCCTATGGGTAGAACGACTGATGACAGCAGAAAAAACAACAAAACTAAACAAAAATCTCAACTTCATTTTGCTGCTGAAAGCATTATTATGATTTAGTTATGGAAAACTCTGATTCCAGCTATCATTTGGGAACACAACAACACACTCTTGTGCTTCAGACTCATTAAAGTATCTGTCCTTACATCAAATTTTCAGGCAAATAGAGTGACCTCTGAAAGCTCTCCTTTTGGCCATCTTGCACCGCTTACTGATAGAAAGCACCATGGTCTATTTCTTCCAGAGGAGGGAATGGAATGTAGGAAGTGATTGTGCCATCTGTAACTCTCAAGAGTTTTGAAGAGTTGTATTCTTTGTTATCTGTGGCATGGCCAACTGCATCCAGAAAAGAGAAGACTAAAATATAAACCAAGCACCTCATTTCTGTTGAGCAAAATTAAGCAAAGATTTGGTTACAGTTTCTAAAAAAGAAAGTTATGTCATTGGAAGCCCCCCAAAACTGCCATGCCTCTCCCCCTCCCCATATAAGAAACAACCAAACCACATAGAGATAGCCACAGACACAGGGAATGCTGCTATAGGGAATAAGGTAATGCAACAAGTGAGGATTTATACATTATAGACCACTTCCGGTAAGCATTTGAACTGAAAGAGGAACAGGAATTCATGATTCACGTGCAATAAAAGATCTATGTTTCAAAAAACCCCACCTTCTATAATTTTAAATGGTTTTGATGAAACTCTTTCTAAAATATACTGCAGATTGTAAACCTTTTCTTGATGACCCAAGGCCGCTGTACTGAGCAAAAATAATTATATTTATTTAGATTTTTAAAACATTTTATTTATTCACTCATGAGAGAAATACAGAGAGAGAGGCAGAGACATAGGCAGAAGAAGAAGCAGGCTCCCTGCGGGGAGCCTGATGTGAGACTCAATCCCAGGACCCCAGGATCAAGACTTGAGCCAAAGGCAGACACTCAACCACTGAGCCACCCAGGCACCCCATATGTGTGAGGTAGCACCCATCCCTGTATTCACCTGGCCCTGCTTCATGGTCTTCAGAGCACTTGTAAATATATGTGTTCTCCTCTCCTGTCTGCCTCTCCCCTCCAGTCTACGAGCTCTGTGAAGGCAGGGACTCGCTCACCAGTGACGCCCCATGGCTGCAGTTACAGTCCTCCCTTCTGGGCCTGCAGAGCCGTGGGGGTGATGTCCCTGCACCTCCTGACACAAACAGCTGTGCACCCAACTGCATTACCTGTTCCCGTAGTTCTTGTTTCTCCTTGGATGTCACTTCTCTCCGTGATCATTCTGGCTGCCTTAAATCAATACCAGCTCTCTTCTATGATTGGATGCTCTTAGTCTCTTACATCTAGGAAACATTGCTATTTTTTAAAGATTAATAAATCTTTAAATCCCAGTAGCCAAACTACCTACCCTTCCTACCTACCTATTAGTTTAGGGAAGATACTGGAGAAAATAATAAAACTGGCAGGACCTTTGAAGTGATTGTGTTTTGTTACTCATTTTTTGAGCAAACTGTTGGTCCTGAGTCACCTTGCTGATGGCTGCACAGATCTGAGTAGCAGAGCGGGCACCACATGCTGAAACAACAGGGTGTGCGTGCTCAGCTCAGGTCCTCCTTGGGCTTCTCGGGCTCACTTCTTAGGCTCAGCTCACTCTGATTCTGGAACGAAAATAGCAACGTTTCAGGGGCGTGTGGGTGGCCCAGTTGGTTAAGCATCTGATCCTTGATTTCAGCCTAGGGATGATCTCAGGGTCCAGAGATGGAGCCCCGTGCAGGGGCTCCTCACTCGTGGGGCGTCTGCTTCTCTCTATTTCTCTCCCCCTCTCCTTCTGCCCCTCTCCCTGCTTGTGGTCATTCTCTCTAATAAACAGTATCTTCCCTAAACTAATAGGTAGGTAGGTAGGAAGGGTGGGTAGTTTGGCTACTGGGATATGGGGTTGTTGTTTTTCTCTTCTGCATTTTGACTGCCTCCTCCATCCTTGTGAAGCCCTGTAAGTAAGTAGTTAGTGTTAGTGTATTTCCAAAAGGAATGTAAGATTGTGTCTGCCATAATGTACCAGATATGAATTTTAAAGTTCTGGGGAGAGGTTGTAGTGTAACTGACTGAGAAACAGATTCTTCAGAGTTCTCTGAGCAAAGACGTCCACCTTCCAAAGGCCTCCTCAAGAAATACCCACCCCAGAACATCTCTTTATTCCTATGCCATCTTTATCTCCTTTTCTCTCTCTCTTCTAGTTCTACAAGAAACTGCCATTGGACATTTGCTTCTTTCTTTTCATTTCAAGTTTCAAATTAGTAATTTATCATTTCAAAACTATCATTGAAAAGATTTTTTTAAATAAATGTCATTAATAGAAAGTCCCAAGTGATAAAATTAGTATTAAATCCTTTCCCTGGAAGGACAATATGCTTCCTTCTTCACGATGAAAAATGCAGTTTCATGTTTCCCTCTGGCTCCAGCTGCCAGGTCACTAAGGGACCAATGTAAGGTTCCATCCTAACACTTTTGCCAACTTTCTTCCTCATTTACAACCTCCACTTTATTACCTTGCTTGTATAATTGCTTCCATTATAAACCACCTTGAATGATTTTTGGAAAAACATATTTTTGAGTGATGTTTCACTAGAATATTCTACTGCAGGCAAGACTGAAATAAGCATAAGCCTGGACAGTATTTCCTCTTCCTCTTTCCTCTTCCTGAGATTCTTATAACTGAGAACCAAGTTAAATACACAGTCTCTCAGATGGAAATGCTGATCCCAAATAAAAAGGGGTCCCTTGCCAGTTTCAGAATTCAAGAACAAAACATTTGATTCATGGTGGTGGAAAGGGAATCTCTGTCATTCAACATATTGCCATCATTTAAGCATAGCTTTGGATTATAGAAAATTGTTGTCAAGAACAAGAGACATTTTTTTCAGACAGTGGAACAAGGAGGCAGGACCTCTGTCATATTAAAAGAACATCCACCACAACTAACACCAACTGAGTTGCGGAAATCATTCACTAGACTGCTAGGGGCCATTGTACCTATGGCGGTAATATAATTATTTGTGAGCACTTTCTGGCCCAGGGCATTGGATCAAAAACATAATAGGAATGGGAAGGAGGACAGGAATGTAATTGGTGTCCTGCTCCTTACATGGTTAGCTCTTGAATGGTCCACTCCCAGACTTGATGCATTTAAGCATTCCCAATCTTCATCCTCCTTCACCCACTAAAATACCAACCAATAAGAAGAGATGAAACCATGAACTATTTGACTCATCCACCATTTTAGTGTATTACAAATGATAGATCATGAGGGAGAAAAATGATTTAGGGTGCCTAAAAATACCGGGGACTACCCTCAATACTTACAAACCATTATTTGTTGCCATTTTTATTGTCTTGCACTTTTATGGTGCAACTTGTAGCATTAGAGTTCCCACAATTACAAAATCTTCAGCCTGTTCACGGTGAGTGTACTATTTGTTCTCTCAGCCTAAAAGACAGATATATGCTCTTACAACATGTAAATAGGTGAGTTCAAATACCTTAAGCCAGAACACAGTGAAACACATTACTAGTGTTACAATACAAAAGGTGATATTTCTTTGTATGTAAGGTAAAATGACGTACCATTTCATTAGTGTTCAGATTGATGTATTGATTAAAATTGTATCTAATTAAATCCAGACTTATATATTCTAATTTGTGCCTTAATACATAAAGTTCTTAACTGGAAAAAATTTTGCAAATGAACACATATATTATCTATTCTGTTGCTTTTATGCTGTAAATGGGCTCCTATAAGTTAGCAAAGTCACACTTCTACTCTTCTGTGGACTGTTAACATCTGCCTTCACCCATCTGCTTTGCCAGCAGACAAAGATGACATATACACAAGACATTAAAGCAGCCTAAGCAACTTACCTAACTCACAGCTGCATTTGTAATAGAGAAATGGGTTTTCTAGGAATTCTGACATGTTTTTTCCCATTTGTAAGCAGATGGACCTTAGGTAATTTTGTGTTCACTGGTCACTGTGTGGCAAACTCTTTTTTTGACATGGAATGCAGAGATTAATTACAGTCCAGGCCCAGTAAAAAGCAATCACAAATTTATAATTAGTAAATTTTGAGTGAATTATATTTCATTATATTTTAAAAACATTATATCCACTTGCTTATGTCTAAGTTGACTTTATAGGAACAAATGTATTTATATATTAAGATTATAGTAAATACATCAATAATATTAATGAGTTAAATTATATTAATCATATATTAATTTTTAAATTTTTCCATTCCCTTTAGAAATCAATCCAAGAAGAAAAACGAAGACCAAGAAAAGATAGGTAAATTATTATTTCTAAATTTCAATGACATCTTATCAAAACAAAATATAAATCCATATGTTCAAATTACAACTGAAAATCACTTATTTTTTAAAATCACCTATTTTATGTGAATAGATTTGGAAAGTAGTATCCTCTCAATACATTTATATTATAAATATGTGGTTTATATGTAATTTAGAAGATCATCTTACCTATTAGAAACATATTGAATTAGCACAGTGCAAAGCATACATTAAGATCAGATCATTTATGAGTGAATTGTATTGTCCCCATACAGAATTTGCTTTTCTCTGTCCATTAATATGGTTTTGATTGGGCAATCTGAACACACTTGGTGTCCATGAACTTTCTTTCCCCAAACTCCTTTGCTTTTTGTTCTTCCAACACATGTTCAATCTCACTCCTTATAATATTTACGAATTTGTCAGGAAACAAGGTTTGTGTTACCTTGCAGGTATGGCAACTTAGATTCACACTAGTCCCCTTTCCTGTAACATTTCAGCCCACCAATAATTTACTATCTTAACATAATACCAATATTTCAAATTAACTGACTTCCAGGGAGTGCTAATAACAATCAAGGGTTTTTTTTTATTGAGTACCAGTGGACACTGAACTCTTGATTTATGTATCAGTGGCATTCTGAAAGTTAATTTGTCAATTGGCATCTGTAACTTGAAAAGCAACTTCCCCAGAAACTCTGTAACACTTGGTCATTTTCCAGATCCTTCCCTGTTAACCTCTTATGAAGTCCCATCAGACTTCAGGTACTGAGCATCACAGGAATCAAGACTAATGGGAGTAAATCCAAGAATTAAAATGGTCACAGACATACCCCTGTGTGTATATCCTGTGCAGGAATTACCATTTAGCACAGAAATTAACCCACTAAAGACCAACAGTAAGGAGAGGACAGAAGGTTACCTGTGAGAGAAGTAAAGTAAGATCATGAAACATTGTATACATCTGTACTTAACCGATGGCTGAGAAAACTGGAAAATGCTGTGTTGACACATTAAGGTCAGCTTTTCTCATAGTGGCCCGGGGGTCAGTTGTGAACCCTGTCCTAGACTGGCCAAACTGGAACTTTATAATCACTGGCTATCTAGCAACTGCTAGTTTTGGGCCAACGTGAATAAGATGAAGCCAGGAAAAGCTGCTCCAGCAGCTAATGCTCTCTTAAAGGTAAGAGATGAGGGGTTTGTTTCTCTTTTTAATTTATGGTGTATACTGTCTTATGTATTCCAAGACTCCTCTTGTTTCTATTGACATGTATGTGTTACTCCTAAATTTATAAAATAAAAGAAGAAAACAAGTATCCTGTAAAGTTTGAGTATAAAAGTAGATTGAAACCATGATGTGTTTATGTGTTTATTTACAGTCAAGGAAAATTATTAGACCTGGAAGATTTCTATTACAAGGAATTTTTGCCCAGTCATTCTAGACCAAAGGAACATAACCCTAGTGTAAGAGGTGGAAGACAACATGGAGAACACCAGCATCAATATTTTAATGCTGACAACAGGTAATACACTATTTCCTAAAGAATAGCATTTTCTATGTTTTACTAAGAATTCCATTTCTGAAGCACTGTCATTGTGTTTGGACTGTAACAAAGTATTCTCACTGAATAGTGCCTCTTAAGACTGATGTGTTGTTTAAAAGTAAACTCAAGGGTTATGGTAGAGTATTTAGACAACCCGTTCCATACCTGTTTTCTTGGTGTCATTGTTAACAGCACCTTCTTTTAAAAGTACCTCACTTTGCGGCATCTGGGTGGCTCAGTCAGTTAAGCATCTGATTCCTAGTTTCAGCTCAGGTCATGATCTCATAGGTTGTGACATCAGCCCCTCCACACACACACACACACACACACACACACACCCAGTGGTGAGCTTTGCACTCAGCTGGGAACCTGAAGACTCTCTCCCTCCGCCCCTCCCCTCACTTGCGCACCTGTGTGTGCTCTCGCACTCTCTCTCTCTCTCTCTCCCCCCCCCCCACCCCCCCTCAAATAAATAAAAATTGTTTTTCAATTTTTTTTTAATTTAAAACGTACCTTACTTTGGACAATAAATTGCATAGTCCTACTAATGACAAGCAATAAACCAAACTCTGTGTTGAAGTACTAACCAATGGAATCTTCAACACTTACTGGCTCAGTTATGCTGTCATTTCTCAGAATCCATGACTTCAGACCCAAATAATATCTGGAAGAAAGACTCATATAGAAATACATGTTTGGGATTTGATTTCTCAGTTCACCACTAACTTTGTTTGACATTAAGTACTTAAACTATTTGTAGCTTACTTATTATTTTGGAATTTTTTCCCCAAAAAAAATTTTCTGTGAAGTTTTGAGAATTGAGGGCACATAATAAAATGGAAATGTGGTTTATAAGAAATGGGAGTAATGACAGGCAATGGAAAGCTGTTCTTCCAGAATCCTAAGTGAACATCCTGCCAGCATAGAGCACTCAGAACCCTCACCATTTCTTACACAGTGTGACCTGGTGGTTAAGGGAAGAAGTTTTAAAGTCAGTCAGCCTTAGATTGGATCCTGATTCTGCCACTTGGCAGTTGAGGACCTTGCTCATGTTACCAGACCTCTCCAAGCTTGTTTTCACATCTGGAAAAGGATTCACTAGTAACTACCACATTGTCATAGAGATTAAGTGAAATGATCATAGAGATTAGAGATTAAGTGAAATGATGTCTGTGAAGTACTTAACAGCACATGTGGCATAGGGGACAGGTTCCATAGATGGTGGATCTTTTCATCTTTATTTGCTTTTCCAGAATCTACTTGATTTCTGCCCCTTGTCTCCAAAAGATGTGTTTCCTCCATCCTGAGATCAAGAACTGTAACATTGGTGGAGCTTAGATGCCCCAGTCTAATCACAGGAGAATAACAAGTGCCCAAAAAGATTAAGTGACTTGCCCCAAGTCACACACTGAGTTAGTGAACTAAGATCCAAGGTTTTTCACTTCCTGCTCAAATTGCTTTCCATTGACATATCCACTTCCCATTTTAACAACCCAATTTGCCTCCTTTCTAGTATATTCATTCTCCCCTTCCCCCCAACCACAGACACACATCTACTATAAAAAGCATTATATCCCTGAAATACTGCCTGGTGTTGCATCCAGGTCTGCAGACGTGGATTAGTGTTCACTAGAATGGGAATGCTAGAAGCCAGCATTGGCTGAGTGCTTCCTTTGGGCTGGGTGCTATGCTGTTCACCCATTTAATTTTTACAGCAACCTTGTGAGACAGTGCCTCTCACTGCCCCATTTTATAGATGAGGAGACTACGTCTACAAAGTTTAATGACTGCAAAGTCACTTAGATAAAAAGCAAGGGAGCCAGAATCTGAACACAGGCCTTTTTGAGTTTAGAGTCAATGACATGAACCGCTATTCTGTATTGCTTCCCTGTCAAAGCCCTATGCTGGGTGCTTGAGGAAGGGGTGGACACAGTGGTGCAAACAATGTCATCCTCATCACCAAAGAGCTTGACTCTAGAGAGAAAGTAAATGATCAAACGAAGCTAAACAAGGTAACTCCAAGAGGGGGATTTTTCTAAGCTAAGAAAGACTAGAGACAAAACTATAAATGCACCAAGTAAATCTTGATGGGATCCTGGACTTAAAATAGAAAACAATTGATGTAAAAAAAAAATAAAAAAATAAAAAAATAAAAAAAAAAAGAAAACAATTGATGTGATGAGCCCTGGGTGTTGCATGCAACTGATGGATCTCTGAATTCTACCTCTGAAACAAACAAGTAAATAAATAGAAAACAAAACGCAGAAAAACAGCTCTAAAAGACATCTGGAGACAATTAAAGAGACTTGGCCTCAAAGTGTGTCTTGGAAGACATTATTGCAGAAAGAATATATATATAATTATTATATACATTAAATTATTATGTGATAAATACATATCTTATATATTATATACAAACAAGTATATTATTTATATATTAATAAATAAACATTATTCTGATAATATTTTATATATTGTATATTTAATATGCACATATACCAAGTATATGACTAATGTTACCCAGGAAGGTGTGAGTAGGTCTGGGAATCAGGAACCACAATAGTGATGACATTGGGCATCTCATGGACTTTAAGTGATTAAAAGTAGGAGCAGGTCATGATTAGAGGATGTCATTAGAAGACAACAGAACTAAGGGCCCCTCATCTCCTAAGGTGGGTCTTAGTGGGATCTCCGTTGAGCAATAATGAGAGGGTTTTTAAGGCATAGCCAAGTTTTAATTATGACAAGGAGATATAGGGAGGATGGTCAGGGAAGGAAAAAATGTGACAAGAGTGCCTTGGCCAAGGGATAGTAGAGTCACGAAGAAAACATCAGCAGAAAAGAGGCAAAGGGGTACACTGGGGAAGGTATGAGATTTGAGTGGGGTGGACATGGATTTGAATCCTCATTCCACTCCTCACTTGCTGTATCAAGTAGAATCAGTCTGTTTCCTCATCTGCCAACGAAGTCTAAGGATAACCTCTCAGGCCTTGCGAAGCTGTCCTTAGAATTCGAGATAACATGTGTGGTGTACCTGGAAGATGGTTGATACTCAACATGCTCACAACAGAAATGAGCTGAATAGGTATGAGAATTCAAGTCAGTTGATCAAAAGAGAATGATCACCTGCCCCATAGGTGATACCCATGGTATCCCAAAGACCTTTCCTGTCAAATATCCACTGAGTTCAAATGCCCTAAAAACCTTCCCAAAGGTGTCTTTTTTTAAATTCTCTATTCAGAATGGACTAGAATAAGGGCATACTCATCTGCAAGCAAAAGTTTAGCTGTCTCCTTTGATTATTATTTTCCCTGCTTTGCGTATACCTTCAATGATCCTGCCCATTTCTCCCTCAGTTAGTCAACTGGCAAACCCCAACACTGGGTAAACCCAACTTTACCCAGTTCATACCTGCACGTACACAGCTGTACATGGCTAGAGAAAAACACAACCAAACCTCACTCGAGATGTATGAGCACACACCTGAGGTGGGCCCCCTTACAGCTATTTTGCAATACTATATCTCCCTGAAATTCCACTGTCCCACTTTCCCAGGCCACTCTTTCAGATGCCTTCCTCTCTCCTCAAACCTTCAAAACCTCCTTGCTTTCAGATGACAACCGTCTTTCCTGTTTCACTGAGAAAATAATAGATAACAGACACATACTCCTACGGCCAAACCTACCGCTTACCTATATGCTTCCCTCAGTTTACTACGGATGACTCTCCTACTAATGAGGGCCAGACCTTCCTGTTGTTCACGGAATCCAAGTCCTTCTATCCGCTCAAGAACGTTGTCCTGCAGTTATTCCCCTCCCTCTTCTACATCTTGAATGTCCTCTTTACTACATCATTTCTGACAATCTGTGAACATGATATAATTGGACCCATCATAAAAAAACACCCTTGACTCAATCCCCCTTCCAAAACCCATGCTCCTGCTCTTCATGATAGCAAAAGAGCATTTACATGAGAGTGATCCTTCTTTCTCAAGGCCCTTGCTTCCCATTCTCTCATAAGCCCCTGCACTCAAGATTCTGTCCCCACCAGGCCACTGAAACTGCCCCTATCAAGGTCACAAGTGACCTCAATTTTGCCATACCCCATGATCTATTCTCAATCTTTATCTTGTCCTAGCAGAAGCATTTTGCATTTTTTTCTTTAAACCTATTTTTCACTGGACTCCAGGATAGTACTTCTTGATTCGCCTCCTACCTCACTGGCTTCTCTTCTAATTCTCCTTTACTGATTCCTCCTCATTTCTCTTGCCTCTCTACATTGGAGTGTCCCAGCCCTTTGCTTTATCAACAAATACTCTCATGACCTTAAATATTATCTATTTACTTAAAATTCCTAAACTGAAATCTCTAGCCTAGATAAGGATGTATATATCCAACTGCCTATTCATTATCTCCTCTTGGATGTCTAATAAATATCTCAAAATTTGAAAAACCCAAACCAAAACATTTATCTCCCCCTCCCCCAAAAAATATACTCCTATAACCTTCTTCATCTCATTAAATACCAACTTCATCCTTTCAGTTGTTGAAGCCAAAAACCGCACAGCCATTCTTGATTCTTTTCATTTATACCCCACATCCAAAGTATCAGCAGACTCATTCAGTTCTACTTTCAAGCATGACCAAAAGCTGGTCAGTTCTTTCCTCTTCTGTAAGCGTCACCATCAGTGTGGCCTGGACTTTTGCAGTATCTTTTAACAGACCTCTTTACTTCCCCTGTAGCAGTCAGATCCTTTTATGAACCAATCCTCCACTCATATCCCTCCAGTGTCTCCCTAGCTCAAGTAAAATTCAAATTCTTGCCAGGGTCCCAAAGCACTCAGTTCTCTGCCACATTGTCCCTTCATTCCTCCTACTCTCCTTCCTTGCTTGTTTCCCCCTTGCTTACTTTAATCAAGCCACAATGGCCTCCTTGCTGTTCTTGAACACCATACACACACCATAGTCTCGGGGCCTTTACACTGGTTGACCCATTATCCTGGCAGGACCACTCTTCCCTAAGATATCTGCCTGGCTCACTCACCCCTCCTCTTCCTTCAGGACTCTTCTCACATGTGTCACCTTACCAGAGAGGCATTTCCTGGTCACCCTCAACGGAATTGCTTGTACACACAAACACATATGTCACACCAGTCTTCTCTCACTAGGCTGCCTTATTTTTCTGCATAGCACCTCTCACCACCTGGCATGGGAAGGTTGTCCCTATAGTCTGCTCCTCTTCAACTCCATGAGAGTGGGGGCTTTTGTTCACCTTTAGCCTACACTGAGGCTAATACTTAGCAGGTACCACATAAGTAAATGAGTGCATCTGTGTAGCTGCATCTGGAAGAAGAGAGTGCCCTTCCTCCAGAGGCAAGTTGCTGAATCTAAAGGTAGAGTTGGTTCAGGAAACGTGGTGGAGCGGCCTCCCTTGAAAGAGCTGACGGGGACCACCACTAACATGGTTGATCCGATTTGGGAGGAGTGCTTCCGAGAAACATTTGAGCAGTTTTAAAGTGCAAAATGATGGTTATCTATTTAGGCGCTTTGAATGTTCCTGCTTGACCGAACTATGGTGGAAAAAAATTAAGGTACTAAAATAAATATTTGTTTATTGGTTGTGAGTTCTTGCAAACCGAAGGAAGCTTACCTCTCCCAGCTACACCTTCTGCCGCCTTACTTGGCTGTCATCTGACACAGAGTCACCAGATTCCCCCGCCGGCATGGGGACAGTTGAAAACCTGCTGAGAAAATTGTGCAGCTGCACTCGGCCACTCTCCCGGTGTTTTGAAAGTGCGGTTCCTAAATGCCTGCGGTTGGCGGGAGGTGGGGGAATAGAACCGGCTTTCGGGGTGGGCGGGGCTGCGCTGCTGGGCTGGCGCCTCTAACTCCGCGGCCCGGGTCTCGCTGCAGGTGCTGGGCGGAGGAGGACCCGGAGCCCGAGGAAAATGACCCCGCAGCGAACCCCTACGACTACAGGAGGCTCCTGCGTAAAACCTCCCAGCGGCAGCGCCTCCTGCAGCAGGTGTAGCCCGGCTGTTCCCGGGGCCACCGCCGGGGGAATGCGCGGGGGACTGGGGGGCTTGCAGGGGCCGAGGCGGGAGACCCTCGGGCGCTGGCGTCCCCGGGCGCGGAAGGCGCGGCCTTGACGGTGGCAGGGGCCTCTCCCTGCGCTCGCGCCTCCGGAGACGGAGAATTCTGTGAGCCCTTCCGACCGCACCCTCCGCTCCCACCGGCCCGCCAGTTGGGGCACCCCATCCCTGGGCCCCTGTGTATCCTTTTGTTCACCCATTTGCAACTCCTGTGGATCCGATGCGCCCGACCTCGCGCCGATCCCTCCTCTCTCATTTTGGGAGACGTCACCGATTTCTTTTCCCTTGGAAACGGCTCTCCCAGGCCCGCGGGACACTGGAGGGGCAAGCAAAACAAAGCCGGGGCCGGGGGAGGCTTTGAAGATGAACTTCATCTCAGACTCGCGCTTTTCTTTCTCGTGATTGTTGAGGTGATTGAATAAAGAAAGTGCCTGGGAAAGTCCGTGGCTTTCGGGGCTGGGCCACCACATTCCCCGTTAGGGCTGGACGACTGCTGTCCAACCGTGCAGGTCCCCAGGGAGGGGGTGACAGTGCCTCTCGTCTCCACCAGCGAACAACGCCAGCCTGCAGCCTTCCCAAACAAACATACCATGTAAGTTAAAACCCACATCTTGTGCCCCAACATGGCCTAGGGACAAATCCCCAAGTCTCCACCGCAACCCCCTGCCCGCCGACACACACACACACACACACACACACACACACACACACACACACACCGTCAGCCCCACCACTGAGCAAACTGTCAGGGTTTTTAGGTTCTACTTGTCTGCAAATTTGAGGCAATCTCCTCGGTTCTGAATTTGGACGTATTTAAGAGAAAGAGGAGGACCATGGGCGGGCAGAGGTTTGCCTTCCTTCAGTTGACTGCATCTTATTTTAAAACCTGGGTTGCGCCTATCTGGAACGGACACTCTCTGCGTCTAAGCGGTCTGAAGAGCGTCAGGAAGGATGGCGAAGGGATTTGACGGTCGACCGAGTTGGGAGAAGGGTTTTGGGATGGGGCTTGTTCCTCCTGCTGGTGTACTTGCTGCTGTGGCCCAGAGCCCAGAAATTTGGGGAAAAGTTTGGAGAATTGAGTGAGAATGGGTGAATGTTTGTTGTGCCACTCACCCATCTGTAATCCAACCCAAAATGTTGGCTCTGAAAGGTACCCCCAGAGAGGACCGGCACAACCTCTTCATTTTACAATGAGACCTGCTCCAGGGGAAACCTCCTCCTGTGGCACGACTGAGCTCAGAGTTTAAGTGTATTGTAGGTCCTGCTCCTTCCCTGGGTTTTCTCCTTGTGGCCTCGGCTTGGGATCAGCCTTAGAGACCAACTGCTCACTTGTGACAGGCTGCTGGCTGGGCCTAGCACAGGCACCAGTGAAGCCCTCCCACCACCTGCGAGCCCTGTGCACTGTCGAGGAGGAGAGAGAGAGAGTCTAAAACCCGAGGTGAATGGAGTTCCCCCCACCCAGCCCAACCCACCCATCCACCCAGCACCAGGAGGCCCTCTGGGGGGAAAAAGCTAATAAGCTCCCCTTCCATGCCAGGCCCCTTCTTCAAGCTTCTAAAGTGGCCTGTGTGGACCAGAGGCCCCGCCCTTCGGTTGCTGGATTGGGAAGCAATAGGCTTCTTCCGTAAACTCTCTACCCCCTTTTTAAGTAGGAACTGGGAAAGGGAATGCAAACACTTGGTAAAAGGTTTCAGTGTTTTTATTTCCTTTTTTTCTTTTGTCTTTGTTTTCTCTCCTTTCTCTTTCTCTCTTCCTTTCCATCTCCCTTCCTTTTCTGTCCTTACACATTTAAACACTGAAAGACACAGGGGAAAACTTGTGCCAAACATTCTTCTTTGGGAGACCTGCAATGCCATCTCTGGATAATCCGCGGACAAGAAATAGGTCAACCCAGGAAATCCGCCGGGGAGAGCAGCCCCAGGAGCAAGGGTTTCTCTAAACCCTCTATTGAGGAAGAGGCTTAGAAAGCTTTTCCACGGAGCACTGGCCCGCCTCCCCTTCCCATTTGGTGGCTGCCTCCTTTGTGAACTAATGACTGTAATTATTACCTCCCTGAGCTCTTTTGTTATCTCCAACGCCAAGCCTGAGAGTAGGGGGGAACAGGCTCCTTTGCGAAATCAAAGTCTTTATAAAGCAAATTGCCTTCAAGGGAGGGACCATGTTAAGGAAAGACAAATCAGATCGCTGAGTGCTGTGAAGTAGGGTGTGTTAAATAAAAAATGCAAATACCACCATTACATTCAAAGTACTCCAGAGCTGCTGGATTTAATCGAGCTCAAACAGTAGAATTTTAAATTGCGTTAAAAAATTATGTTATATCTAGGTGTTGTGGTTTCTATCTTCCTTGTTAGTCCGCTTCTTCCTTCGGGGCTTTGTGAGAATCTTTAGGCCTTCAACCACTTACCCAAAGCAGAAAAGTTCTGCAACCCCAACCTGATGGTTTGAAGCAAAACATTGCCAGGATTTGTATGATTGATACAAAGAACTAGTCTCTCTGACTCGCATCTGCCCTGGTGGAGCAAGAGCTGCGGAGCTGCCCTGCCCCGCACAGACAACCGAATCCTGAAGTCTTTACACCCAGGCATCGTTACTTGGGCCCACTGAAGCCGAGAGCGTTGAGAAAGGTGGCGAAACAGAGGCCTGGGCTCATTTCATGCCCACCAAGCGCCGGCAGCCTGAAGCAGGCTTCCCGACACAGAAGGCTTTGCACCAAGCCTATGGCAGGACCTGGCCAGCACCCTTCCCAGACACCACTCCCTGGCCACTGTTCAGATCCTACTGCTCTCCCCCAGTCCAACGGGTAAGAAGAAGACAGAGCTTCGTGGAGAGAATTAACCAGGCCGGAGAGTGCCTGGAGACACAGGACTTGGGCTTGCATGCGGCCACCGAGGCACCAGGAAGCCCTTCCTAGGCGAGGATCGAGGGATGGTAGCCAAGACCGAGTGTCCGTGAGTCGCTGCTTTGGCAGCAGCTTTGGGGACTTGATTCAGGAGGTCAGAGAAATGAGGGCTTGTGAACGATAGAGTGGAAATGATAATCGCTCGCCCAAGGGAATGCACGCCCGGGAGGCAGGACCCAGCGTTTCCCCATCGAGGTCTTCCTCGCCCTCCCTCTAAGAGCCCAGGAGCCCTGAGGTCTGCTTGATGGCGATCTCTGCTACCGAGGGAAAGCAACGCGGCCCAGAATCTCGGGGCGTCTTCCCTTTGTTTAACAGCTTCGAGCGAAAGGATATTGTAAAAGAGTAGAGATTTCTACTCTTTTACCCCTTCCCACCAGGCCTCAGAAATAGTGAATCTCCCCACCTCACCATCCACCTCCCCACCCCAACCCACCCCGCTAACGTGATGATTCTCGGAGGGGCCGGGGTGGGGGGAGGTCATTGATTTGAGGCCCGTTGACTCGAGGGCCCAGCAGGCATTTCCTTCTTTCCGCCTTGAATTTGGAAAGCTCAGATTGCTTAGCTGGAAACTCTGTGCGCGCCTCCCACACACACATCGATTCAGGTCACACGAAAGCAGCAAACCCTTCCACGCCTCCGCGGGCCAAGGTCGCAAAATGACCAGATCCCATCCCCCCACCCCCAGTCGTCAATCCAGCCTGCCTGCGACTCTCTCTCGCCCCCCTCCAAGAAGTTTCCATTCGTTTTATTTTTTTCCCCCAGCCCGAGGTTCTCGGTGATAGGCTCCTGCATGGATTTTAATTGCCTCCATCAGCAGTCCTCCCAGCCGTCAGGCAGATCCTGGACGGGGGGGTTCGGCGACCGCGCTCCCCAAAGCGCAGGAATGACGCGCTCCCGAGCACCGCGGGGCTCAGTGGGAAGGCGTCAGGCTCTCCTAAGAAGCTGAAATGAGCCCTTCAGTGCGTAGGCGCCCTTCCTCCAAGCGTCCCCTCCCCAGGCTCACGAACCGCTCGTGATTCCAGCCCAGCCGCCGGGGCTCTCGAGGTCACAGCGACCTCAGCACCGCCTTGGAAGAAGGCTGCGCGGAAATCGCGCCTCCTTCCCGCAGCAGGAGCCAGACCTCAAACAATACGCCAGTCGATGCCCGTGTGAGACTGACTCGCTTCGGCCGCTCGCTCCGCCTCGCCAAGGTCTCTCAGGTCTACCCCTCGCAGAAGCCCGCGCGCCGTGCGGGGCGGCAGCACCCTGGACAGCGCTCCCAAGCTCGCGGGCGCTGCTCGCAGGCTCGCGGCGAGCGCTCCCCGGGGGCTCCCCTGCGCGCCTCCCACCCACCCACTCTGACTCCGGCTCGGCTCGTGCGCGCTGTCTGCCTCGCATCTTCCCTCTCCCATTTTTTTTCTCTCCGCCGCCCCCTCATCGATCCCGATTGGACTCCTTCGCCTTCAAAAGCAATCGGGTGTTCGGCGCCTTCCCATATTCCTGTTGCGCGGACCCTTCAGTCTCCTTCCCTCTTTAACCTCAGCTTTCAGAGTTGCCGCGTCTCTAAGCCCTAACCCCAACACACACACACACACACACACACACACACGCACTCACGCACGTTTCCTCCCCCTGTGTGACACCCACCCTCTGCCGCACGGCCACGCGGGTCCCCGCGCGGTGCCCTCCTGCCGCCACACTCCTACACACACGCACGCGCGCGCAGGGCCGAGCCGAGGGCAGCTCGCCGACACTTCGCACTCGGAGGCGACCCGCTCGGGTCTCACAGCGCTGATGGCATCTCCAGGCTCTGGCTTCTGGTCCTTCGGGTCTGAAGATGGCTCCGGGGATCCCGAGAACCCCAGCACAGGTAGGGGAACAGGGGCCTGCAGCAGGCGAGCTTGGCGGGAGGGCCGGGGTTTGGGGTGCTAGGGAAGACGAAGGAGTTTTTTCCACCTGCAACAGGAAACTTCGGACACTTGGCTCTGCTATCCTTGTAGGTCCCTGATGGCCCAAGAGACAAAAAAAACCCACAGGCCCTTCTCCCTTGGAACGACACCCAAAGAATCTCAGACCCTTTTCAGTGAGTCTGGGAGAGCCCTTCAGACACAGAGGCGTCTCCTCGACACGGAATGCCGTGGGCCTGGGGCGCTGCCTCCATCTTGGTGCCTGGACCCTGTGGGGGATAGAGTGGTTGTGGGGAAGCGGGGGATAAGGGAAAAGAGAATTCTTGGTCAGGGAGGAGAGCCCGCAAGGAAAATGGACAGCTTCGTTATCTAGGAAGACTCGTTGGAGGAAGCCAGGAAGGGGAGTTTGCCTGAACCTCTTGGCCCCTGGAAGGCAAATGCAAAGGGCTGGGGTATAGGCTTCTCTCGGAACAAATGAGCGAGCGTAAGGTCAGGCTGGACCGACCGCCAGGCTCCTGCGCCCCTCCTGCACCTGTCCTCGGTGCGCAGCCCCGGGCGGCCCCTTTCCGTACCCCGGGTTTATTGCGGTTGTTCCCATAGAACGAAATTTCCCACTTCGTCCGCTGTTGTCTTTCTGCCTCGTTGTCCTCCTACCTGTCTTTCCTTGCAGCGAGAGCCTGGTGTCAGGTGGCCCAGAAGTTCACGGGCGGCATCGGAAACAAGCTGTGCGGTGAGTGCCCTGCCCGTGCCGGGGAGGGAGTCGAACACGGCCGGTCAGTCGCCTCTGGGTCCCGCGGGGGCAATGTCACCTTCTCACCGCCGCATCCCCAACAGCGGAGTCGAGGTTTCTTGGCCGGGGTTGGGCAGGGGCGAGGGAGCGGGGACCGGCGGCGGCTCACCAGCGCTCTCGTGATGCTTGCCTAGCCCTGCTCTACGGAGATGCCGAGAAGCCCGCGGAGAGTGGCGGGAGCGAGCCCCCGCGCGCCACCTCCAGGAAGGCCGCCTGCGCTTGTAATCAGAAGCCTTGCAGCTGCCCCAAAGCGGAGGTCAACTATGCGTTTCTACACGCAACAGGTAAAGGCGCCTCGTGGGGTCCCCGGGAGCCACTGTCCCTCGCTCTGCCCCACCCACCGGGACCAAAAGGGACTCGGTGACAGGTGCCTGAGACTCGAGACGTCGAGAACCGGGCGGAGGCGGACCTTACGTGAAGCTTCAGCTGAAAGCGAGAACTGCTGGGCCTGTCCCTTCCGACCGAGCCCCAACCCCTGCCTCTGCGTAGAGCTGGGCGCAGGCGTTCCAAGGGGACTCGGGTGCGGATGGAGGAGGGCCCCGCGCGCTGGACCTCGAGGTCGGCTTCCTGGTGGCCACTGAACGGGTGGGACTCGGTTTCCAGTTCAGAATTGCTGAGACTTCCTAGGGCTCTAGATCGCAAGGGTAATTCGTAGCTGTAGCTTCACAGGGGCGCTATTCTATTCGCGTGAGACCTGCGCGCGGTTTTACTCTCTTGTGTTTACACACCCAGGCACCTAAATGAGCGTGCGCTCGCGCGCACACACACACACACACACACACACACACACACTGACTTAGGAAATAGCGAGCACCGTAATGGGTCAGAGATCCTAACATTGCATGCTCCACTTTGCCCGATTTGCCCAAGGGCATTCCTCAAACATTTCTGATGTGACGTATTTCCATAATCATTTAAGATGATTTACTGAGTTTTAACATTTAGGACAGATCCTTGTGAAATAGTTGAATGGAGGCACACTCCTTTAAGAAAGAAAGAAAGAAAGAAAGAAAGAAAGAAAGAAAGAAAGAAAGAAAGAAAGAAAGAAAGAAAAAGAAAGAAAGAAGAAAGGAAAGAAAGAGAGAAAACAGTACGTTATAGATTGAAATACAAGAATTAATTTGGGGTGGGGGAAAAACAATTTCTCTTTTTCCTGCATCTTTGAAAAATATCTCCCCTTTAAAGAAAATGGTCTGTGTTTCCAGATTTTTTTTTTCTTTAGCACAAAATCTCTCAGTCCAAAGAGAAATTGTCGAATCAAGATTTTGCCTGGATATTTTCACAGTAAAATTAAAATGGCATTTTGATTCCATTCTTTAGACCTGCTGCCAGCCTGTGATGGAGAAAGGCCCACGTTGGCGTTTCTGCAAGATGTTATGGACATTTTGCTTCAGTATGTTGTGAAAAGTTTCGATAGATCAACCAAAGTGATTGATTTCCATTACCCTAATGAGCTCCTTCAAGAGTATAACTGGGAATTGGCAGACCAACCACAAAATTTGGAGGAAATTTTGATGCATTGCCAAACGACTCTAAAATATGCAATTAAAACAGGTATTGTCCAGTCACAAATAATAAAGCTCTTTTTTCCTTTTACAATTTTTATTTTTTTATATAAAAATGTTTTCTGTTCTATGGAGTTACTGGTATTTTCAAATTTACAAAGTTATTTTCATCAATTAAAAAAGTCATTAGAATGATATAAAGAAAAGGCACCTTTTACTGTTAATGTTCATGCTTCTTAAGTTGATGATATCAGAAACATTATAACCGTATTAAGTATAAATCATCAGATTTTACATTGCACGTATTTGGCCACAGAGATTAACCCCTGATGTAGAAGTCACTATTTGTCAGCAGAGGCTAGTAGAAGTGACCCAAAATGGAAAAAGAAAGGGAATATGGAAATGAAATCTCAAAAGGCATGATCCAAACAAAAGCCCAAATACTAGTGTAGTGCTAATTATGTTCATTTCCTTGGCTTAGGAATGGTCAGACATTGGACAAACCATCCTATGTAATCATTGCAACCCAGGGATAATATTTTGGCATTGTCTCAAATAGCCAGGACTTCAGATTTGAACCAGAGGTTTTCTCTATTTTTAAAGAAATGTACACAAAAGAAAACACAATACAAACTAGCTTAATTCAACCGTGTTATACATGGATGTGTGTGTTTCATAGCCATTCTGAATATAAAATAAAGGAAATCAGTGGGGGAGGGGAATCAAATACCCTTATTTTTAAGATATATTTTGTATTTATTGCTTTTTTTTTCACATTTCACAGTATTCTTCATACTCTATCCATTTTACAGCCCCAGGTGTAACGTTTATTCGGGCACATTCTAAGCTTTCATTTTATCCACACAAAGTCAGCTATTTATCTCCCCAGGTCATGATTACTCCTTCTTTTCCTGCATTGTCTCTAATCATGCTGATGCATGATGGCACTACACTTCATTAAAGTGTGTACTCATTAAAAATAAGTATGAATGAATTTCATGAGGAATAGAATACCTTGTGGTCCTAAATTGATTTGTAGCCTTAAAAAAGATCCACTAGAAATAAAAATGTCACATGAATATCAATTACCATAGAACTTGATCCTTTTATGTTTCAAATCTTTGGGTTAATGAATTATCATATTACTCTAATCAACAACAAGCATTTTAAGAATGACTTTTAGTTACATTTTGCTTTTGTTATACCAACAGAGAGGAAAAGTATGCAGAGAAGCCTAGGGAAATTGATTTCCTGCATTATTAGTATCCACTTTTGTGAGGTTTTGATTTAGAAGTAGGAACATAGGGAAAGGAATTTACCTTTGTGATTTTGATCACACCCGGTCTGTGGAAAATGAATTTTAAAGGCTTATTAGCTATCATTCTCAATTATGTTCACAGAGAATCCACATGATGAATATACTAGGCATTAAAGACATTCCTCCTCCCAGCTTTTGATGTATCTGTGGGTGCAAACCTGAACAGTGCTTTTAATTCATTTTTGTTTGACCCATTCCCCTAACCTAATATGTAAATATGATCCTAGAAGGTTGCTACCTATTATTTTTAATGCTACCAAACCAAAAGAACCTATAAAAATGTTTTGCGTCTTCATCCTTAAAAGCTGGTGATGTCTGACATGTAATTTAAAGAGTTAAGATCATAGGAATTGCAAGACCATGAAAGTCATAGTTCTATCAATGCTTCGTTTAGTGTTAAGAGAAGATGGGGCAATTCAGTTCTTAAATTTTGCCATAATGCTTGTGAAATTGTTTGTCAATTGTAGCTCTAATGCATTTCATTTAAAGTCGAGGGGGAAATACGATTAAGTTGGATTTCTCAGCATCAATATCAATATTATTCATAGCATACATAGTCTTCTGATCTTCCCTGTTCCACCCCCAGATAGCATTTCAAAGAATTAACCCCAGTCACCTATTTTTTACTGGCAAGTTTACAGGTTTTTATGCTATAACTGGTATTTGACAACCAGTACTACTTAGGGTCTGTAAAGTAGTTACCATCCCTGTGACAGGCATTGTAGTTAGAGGCTCAGAGCTGCCCGGGGCTGGTTGTTCGAGGAGCGGGCGCATCCTTCCGAGCTCATCTGTTAATCTGCGGGGAGCGGTCCAGAGGCGCGAGCGGCTCTAACCTCACGTTTCCTCCTCGCTGGCTCCCCGGCTGCGCGGCTGCGCCTGGCCGCCCGTTCCCGGCCCGGTGGGGGCGGCGGCGGCGGCTGGATGCCCAGCTCGGCTGGATGGGGCAGCTGGCAGCCTCCAAGGCAGGTCTCTCACACCCTTTCTCTCCGAGAGCCCTGCCTGGATTCGCTGGCATCCTGGGGACTGGGGCGGGGGGGGGGGGGGTGTCCCGGGAAGGGAGCAAACAGAATATTTCTGCTGCGTACTTCTGCAGAAATCAAGAGGACATGTGGTTCTAACATGTCACACCGTCTCCCTCCGTTTTTTCACATCACTACCAGTGAATGAGGATTTTGAAGTAGGAGAGATTCAGATGCAATGGGAGACCAAGGTTAAAAAAAAAAAATAAGAGAAGGGAGTCAAGCCACTGAAGCCTCAAACTTGTTTCACAGTTTTCCAAAGGCAGTCAGCAGGGCGGATTGGCCTTTTGATATCCTGGAGCCCAACACACACCTTGAAATTTCTTGCAATTTTTTTGCAGAGGTTTTCATGCCAGAGTTTCCAGAGAGTTAAATAGTGTGTGATAATAGACACCAGATTCATCCAGAAAATGCATATGAATTGGGAGACTAGATTAATGGATTGATTTGCTAATCTTTATTAATTTCCTCGCTCTAAAGAAATGGCTTAGGGAAAGAGAAATGAAGAGGCATCAGGAGGGAGTAGCGGCTGTGATTTCAGCTGTGAGCTCTAATGAAATGGGGAGTCAATGAGGCAGAGACAGGGGAGGGCTGCTCCAGACCCAGGCCTTGGCAGCAGCAAAGGGGCTTTCTCACTTTCTGTGGATGCACAAACTGACAGGGCCAGCATCAGAGGGCGTAGTAAAGAGGGGAAAAGGTAGAAGGGTACTGTGCACAGCCACAGGAAGGCAAAAACAATGCCGGAGAATGAGAGAGAACCACACAAATCCCAGTCTCTTTGAAATGTGCCCTTTCCCAGCTCCTATCTTTTCTCCGTGTCTAATTGTCTAGCCACATGCCTGAGGCTGATAAGAGAGCACTCCAGTCCTGGAGATAAGCTCTGTGTTGACTTTTGTCCTTGCTATCCCCATTGCCTTCCTTTATCTTGTTTTGCCCATGCTGGCCTGAGAGACCGCCATCCTCCCGGCTTCAGACAGGTGTCCAGTAAGTGGTGGATGCCTTTCTATCAGATGCTATTTCCATAATTGACAATCTTCCAAAATTTTTGCTGCCAAGCAAATCACAGATTTAGAGATAGGCTTTAACAGGGCAAGACAAGGAATGAAATTCTAATGAGATATTTACAATCACATTTTAAGTAATGGCCTCAGGAGAATTTGTATGTCAACTCCTTTAGAGTTTTAGAGAAGTCTAGAAGTTAATTAGATAAGCCTTGCTAATGGGACTTATCAGCCCATTGAGTATATCTTCATGTATCCTGTTGGCAAGGCAGTGATGTTGACTGTATCCTGCATTATTTTAAATCACAACTATGAAGGAGTTCTGTTGTTTGTCATCAAATATTTGGACAGAAAAGAATTGACCAGAATTAGATTTGCCCATGCCCTCTTCAGGCATCATCACCTTTTGAATCCAGGGAAAATCACTCAACAGAGTGTCCTATTTTCTCATTTATGTCTTGCCTTTTGCAACCATCAGTCATTTGTCACTGATGTCATTATGAAAGTTGGCATGCCTGGTGGATGTCATGATATGACTGATAGATTCCCTGAACAACTTCAACAACAACAAAAAAAGGATTTTTAGAGGCATGAGTGTACGCAAGATTAGCTTTGGATTACATTCGCATTTTAGTTTGCAAATGTAATGAAAGGATGCTAGGAAATAATGTAGCATCCACACTGCAAACCACAGTTGTTATTTTGTTTTATAGGATAATGTTTAGAGGAAGTTTTTTAGAGTGTGTTTTAAGAAATACCAAAATCCAAAAAAAAAAAAAAAAAAAAAAAAAAGAAATACCAAAATCCAAAATAGTCTCTCTTGTTAGATGAAATGCTCCTTTTTGGTGTGTCTGTTTGCATGCATGCACATGTTGGGTTTCTGAATATGGATTTTCCTATCACTGAAGGATCTTTAAGGTTCTTTAGCTGAAGAAATCACGTGTTTGAGAGGCATTTCTTTTCACTGGATGCAGTCCTGATTCTAGTATTCTATTTTATTCAGGGCATCCCAGATATTTCAATCAGCTTTCCACTGGACTGGATATGGTTGGATTAGCAGCAGACTGGCTGACATCAACAGCAAACACAAACATGTAAGTAGTTAAGAGTGTATGTGTGTGTCTTTAATTCAGGATAGTTATTAGTGAGATCTCATAGTCTTTATTCTACCTCTCATCTAACTTTTGAATTACATAGCCCCTAACATAATGAAACAAACTTCAGAAGTATGTGAGTGTTCACTCTAACTTAAAATAGTCCTGATGTAGTCTTCATGCAATCAAAGCTATGTAACATTTTTCAAACACAAAAGGCAACGTTTTTGGCATTTTGGGTTTATAATTATGTATAATGTGAAAAGGGAATGGGACCAGATGATGTCTTTTAAATAGTATTATTCTGCAATGTTCTTTATTTATTCAATATGATAAATGACCCATGGGCATTAAGCTCTTAACGTCAGGAATATAGAAAAATGGGCAACCTTTAAGAAGACATTATTTTCTCTCTGCTTAATGCTATAATTAAAACGTGAATGTAGGGCTTGAAAAAAGTTCTATACGATAGTTATAGATGAGGAATGAGGAAGTATTTCTTTTTTTTTTTTTTGAGGAAGTATTTCTTTGAGTTACATACACAAAATGTGGCCATTGCTACGTTTCAGGTTCACCTATGAAATTGCTCCAGTATTTGTGCTCTTGGAATATGTCACACTAAAGAAAATGAGAGAAATCATTGGCTGGCCGGGAGGCTCTGGCGATGGGATATTTTCTCCTGGTATATATTTCAACCTTTCTTTGTGTTTTTTCTCCTGATATGCAGTGCTTTATTAAGAACATGGGAGAGATTAAATATCTAGTCTGTATTTCTGCTTATGTTAAATAGGTTATGTTGATCAAAAGAGTAAGTGTGATAATACATGACCATTGACCATGCTTCCAAGCCAACTACCTCATGCTTGAACAATAGTCATTTGTGTTCAGAAAGAAGATAAACAGCGATAATATTTACCCAATCACAGAAGATGTATGGATCATGGGGAACAAAGGAATAAAGATTCCTCATAAGGGAATTCATTCTCTGAAACTCTTCCCACAATTAGTGAAAAGGTAGCCTCACTTAATAAAGCATTCTCTGTTTCAGGATGCATTATGAGGCAGGTCTATAAAATAGAGCTGATGTACTCTGTCTCTTTTGAGTAATAGCCAGAGAAGATGGTTTACACTAATTTCAAGAAGGGCAGAGAGTGACTTGGGAAACCATTTCTTTTTTTTTTTTTTTAAGATTTTATTTATTTATTCACAAGAGACACAGAGAGATAGGGAGAGGCACAGACACAGGCAGAGGGATAAGCAGGCTCCATGCAAGAGGCCCAACGCGGGACCCGATCCCAGGTCTCCAGGACCACACCCTGGGCCGAAGGTGGCATAAACCGCTGAGCCACCTGGGCTGCCCGGGAAACCATTTCTTAAAACAAAACAGAGGGTGCTGATTTCTTCCAAAGGTTTCTCTTTCCTTCTTTTCTTTATCATGCCATTTGGTCTTTTCCATCCTGCCTTTTATCACCAGCCACTGGATTCTAAGTTCCATTATTTACACCTCTTCCAGCCAAGAGAATCAACCTGACACAAAAAGCCTTGCCCTTGGTTCTGGATCTGTGTGTGACCTTGGTTTGATGCAGAGAAGAAATGGAAGTTAGAAAGGCAGTAGGGAGAGAGAGTCACTGACCCATAGAAAATAAACCTTGTGTGCAGACTGTCACCTAATCAGTGTCAGGAGAGGGTCATCAGAATGGGGCGGGTGCTCAGTATGATGAGACTGACCCTGCTGGGGAGGCCAAAGCCACACCTGCCATTATGTCAGGCCTAACAAAGGCCACATGGAGATGTCCCTTCAGCAAACCTATAGAGACAAGCCGATGATGAGGGAGAGAGAAAATAAACAGGTTGAAAGAAGAAATTATAAGCAAGCAACAGTGGCCTCGAGGATAGGCCTTAAATTAAGCAGCTTTACTGACAAGCTCAGATCTGCTATTATATTTTATGTTTTTAAAGATACAACACAATTTTTCAGGTGCTGAAGGAAAACATGTTAGTTAAATGGAAGGGAAAATTAGCCTTCTTTTTCATTAAACACCAGCTGTGATGAATTTAAAGCTAGCCTTTATTTTGTAGGGATCTTAGTTTTACTTTGGAAAACCATTCCCTGTTGAGGGAATTTTGTCATCATTGCCCGGAACTGATGCTCTTAAGGTATTTTTCATAAGGAATTAGGTGGTGTTCAGAGATCAACATCACTTCTACCTCTGTTCTTCTTCCCCTTACAAGGTTGGCTATGTGATTGAGCATCCTGGGCTCTCTTTTAATGGTTCCCAGGAGTGGGAAGAGAACAGCTGCTCCTGTTGACCCTGAAAACTTGGCTAAGGGGGGTTGGGCCAGGCCTAATTTAGCTGATCTTAGAACCCAATTAGCCCAGAAAATATACACCCACAGAAAGAATCCTCTTTGACTGTTCTGCTGAGCCAGGTATGGACACTCTCATCAATGACAGAACATGATCGGGTAGAAAGACTTAACTCTGATCTTGGGGCTCTTTCCTTGGATCCTAAAGAGGCTCTCACGCCAAGATGGAAGCCCCAGGTGTCATGCTAAATAATGTAGACATTGCAAAGTGGGGTGGGGACAGAAGAAAAAGCCTGTTTCTGCTCTGCTTTCTATAAGGCATTATAGAGGAGAGATTATAGCATCTTCACTTGCTAGGGGATATCTTTCTAGGTAGTATCCAGCCTTATTCCTGGGGTATAGGGCCTTACCATTTAAGGAGTGGGGATAGGGGAAAACACACATCTTATGTGCTTCAGACCTGAAAGCCTTATTCCCTGGGACTAAACACAGAGAGTGAGGGTCTGTGACTAGAATATGTAGCTCAGCTTGGTTTACCTTACACCTCCATCTATACGTCCAGAGGCTTCATGCTTCATGGAAAGTTCTCTGGGACTTCTAGAAGAAATCTGTTTCTGTGATGTCATCTATGCCTGGGAGCCAAAAAGAACTGGAATATTCCTCACTTCTCAGCAAGTCATGAAGGACCAAAGGAGAAGAAAGGGACATCTTGGCTTAGTTCCAAACCTTTGTCTATCTAACAGGATTTTCCTGATGCTTCAGAGCTTCTTTTTGCAACTTTTCTCTGGAAGATGCATTTGTCCTCCCACCTGGGTTGCACAAAGCAGTCTGCTCTGTCTAGTGGCCTAGAATCCTCTTCATCTTTCTCAGGGCTATTTGGTCTTTAGACAGAGAATAATTGAGTGGTAAAATGAGGAGTGGCAGGACAGAGCTGGAAGCTTCTTGAGTAACTGTGCTATGTGACGCACTTCCTTTGTGTTCATTTCCCCCTTTTTCTCCTGGCCTCATTTCTCTCCAGACTCTCTTACAAGAACAACTAGGGCAGTGCTTCTCCTCGGGAGGGAGTGGGCGCTGTTGTATCCCCTGAAGGGACATTTGGCGATGAATGGAGAAGTTCTTGATTGTCGCAACTTGGTGGGGGGTAGGGCATGTAGTACTACTGGCATCTGGTGGATAACAGTCAGGGATGCTGCTAAACACCCTACTGTACACAGGACAACCCTCTCCATAAGGAGCTATCCAGCCCCAAATACCATTAAGTGCCAAGGTAGAAAAACCACACGCTAGAGTGAAAGTTCTTTTAAAAGCTAGTCTCTTGCCCGGCAGCATCCTACACCCTCAGCCTTTTAGACTAGGGGTCTGCTCAGAGCAGGCTTGACCTGGATTCTGCTTGCCCCATGTCTCTGGGGTTCAGAAGAGGTAGAAACTGCCCTTATTCTGACTGATGACAGATCCAGGACATGGATACAGGCTGCTCTGTGTCAGGCTGCCTCCTTGCTCATGAGGCAAAAGTTGTGGCCCACATGAGCCATTCAGCCTGGTGGAAAGAGGCCTCTGCTCCTCAGCCACCCAAAGGGAAGGGAACTCAAAGCACTCACATCATGAGAGAGCCCAGTGTGTCCCTATGGGGAAAGGATAGTGCATTCACTCTGCCACATGATGTCACAGCTTCCATGCCAGCATATCCATTTGTATGCACAACAATCTGTCTTCTTGTATAGCAAAAATCCTAACCTTTCCAACAATCTTGGGGAAAAGCTCACTTTTTTTTGCTTGTCAAATGAGACCTTACTTATAAGATATAAATATTGTGGTACTAAATCCTTGACAATCTTAGGATTACATAGGAAAAGCAATTCAACGCAAAATACTTGATAATAATATTTTCATAAATTAATATTAACATAACTACACTTGCTAATGTAGCTTAATGACTTAAAATTCCCTTAGTTGTGTGTTTTCCTATCATTATGAAATAAGATTTTGGGGACACCTGGGTGGCTCAGTGGTTGAGCATCTGCCTTTCACTCGGGGCATGATCCTGGGGCCCCAGGATTGAGTCCCATGTCAGGCTCCCTGCAAGGAGCCCACTTCTCCCTCTGCCTATGCCTCGGTCTCTCTCTGTGTGTGTCTCTCATGAATAAATAAATCTTTAAAAAAGAAAGAAAGAAGATTTTGTTTAGCTGTTAAAATTATATTTCTATGATGTCTTTGAGAGGAAAGAACTATTCTCAGGAAAATTCATAAATGAGTATGATGAAATGGGCTTGGATGTTTATCCTCATTCTATAAGAACTGTGGATTAACAGTCCACACCAGTAACTACAACTGAGTTGTCTTAGTGCAAGTGCAAGGCATTGCTTGCATTGAAATGAAAAGAAATGTGTTCTTCATCAGGATAAAAGTGGGATTTCCATAGGCCTAATGAAGAATGACCACACTCACAAGGTGAGAGGGAAGACAATTTCTTAGTTCTTAAGAACTTCTTCAAAGGACTCCCAGCAAGAGCAGAATTAATTGCAGTTCTGCTTAGTTGACAGATTTGGGATGTGGAGCGGTAGCATGTGTCCTATGGTCGCACCCAATGAGCCTTTCTCTTAGACTCTCTTAGCCTGAGGACTCAGTCTGAGTTTGAGGATTCAGTTCAAAGGATAACCAATAAAGACAGCCTTCTCCTGTGTCTGAGGAGGATTCTAGGTCAATGGGAATAAAGGATGTTGCTTGCATGTGAAATTATGTCGATAATGACTAGAAAAGGTAACTGTGTGTTGTTATTTTAGGTGGCGCTATTTCTAACATGTATGCCATGCTGATCGCACGCTTTAAGATGTTCCCAGAAGTCAAGGAGAAAGGAATGGCTGCGGTTCCCAGGCTCATTGCCTTCACATCTGAGCATGTATGTGTTTCTGTTCTTCCCAAGTTTAAGACTATAGTCTGTAAAGCACAAGTTGAAGGAATCATATTTGCAAATGCTTTATCCTCAGAGGGTAGATACTTCTTGGGAGAGAATGAGGGGAGAGAACAGCTGAGTGGTACAATGGAGTGAACCCCTTTCTCTCTGGAATTTAGGAAAACCTTCAAAGAGAAAGCAGAATGTTTTACTTCTAATTCTTACACTTCACTTTTATGTATTAATGTTAGGTGTTGGGGGAAGGAGGAGATGTAGGGCCAGAGTGACTATGAACTCATTAGGACAATTGATGCTGTGCCTACATAACTCAAAACTCTGGAATATCCTACTGATACAATCCCTTCTGTATGAAAATTCTGATCAAATATTCTACCCTAATGGTGCCTTGAGCCATTTGATGCTTATCTTTGGCGGACTTAACCAGAGGTCTTATCACTGTAGAGAAATGGCCTAGAGGTCATATCTGTCATAGCTGATCTTTGGGTCAGTTCTGTCTCAGCCAATCACAGGTTCTGGCATCCTTCTGGGCTGCTCTCTGGGTGGGACGCTGAGAGCTGGGCCTTCCTAGCTGAACACCACAGCATAGTGTTTCGTATTCTTTTCATGGCTTTCCAGGAGCTAATGCCATTCCAATGCCATGCCAGCATTTCCAATGCTACTACCAAGGACACATTTAAAAAAGCAGCCCAGCCTGTTCACATCAATTAAACTAAACAGCTTCAGTCTGCTAGGCCTCCAGCTTTCTCTCCTGTGCAGGGAGAGAGCCACACACAAGCTCGAACCCACATTGCAGCTGTTTGAGCAGCATCGTGGTTCTAAATTCTCCCACCACAGTAAACCCAAGGCTGTTCTTGACCAGTGTTCCTAAGTATTATCTGCTGTGGAATTCCTAAGATTTTTTTCTTCACAGTCTCTGCCTCAAAGTAGCCTAGGGTCTGGGAAACAGTTGCCTCAAAGAAGATCAAGAAGTCATTTGATGGTGGGGGAAAGAGGAGATGGGAGGCCTATAGGGGAATGAAGGGCTCCTATAAAGAGACATGCATGGGGAGAGGCAGGGCATTAGAGCGGGAGTCAAGGCACATCTCCTATGGGACTTTTCTTTTTCTGTTTTAAATGGTGTGTGTGGTGTGGTGTGTGTGTTCATAACAAGGAAACAAAGGGCGAGTACAGACTGGAAGCCAGTGAATACAGTTCACAGCTGTAGCAGTAGCCATGGAATCAAAGGAAACTAGTGATTTATGGTAACAGAAGATCCTCAGCATCCTGTTTTTAATCATGTTTTACCATTTTTCTTTTCTTTTCTTTTTGGCTTGGGGTTTTTTTTTTTCTCTCTCTCTTTTTTTTTGTCTGTGTTCAACTTCTAGAGGTCAAATTTAGCAGACAAGTCCACAGCCTGAAATTACCTGGTGTTTTCACTTCCCTATTGCTACTAGAAAAAATTACCACAAACTTAATGGATTAAACCAATATAAATGTATTGTCTGATAATTCTGGAGGTCAGAAATCTACAATCGGTCAGGCAAAGCTGTATTCCTTCTGGAGATGGAGGGGAGAATCCATATCCTTGCCTTTTCTAGTGTCTAAAGGCCACCTGACTTCTTTGGTTCATGGTCCCTCCTTCCAACTTCAAAACCAGTAGTAGAACATCTTCAAATCGCTCTTTCTCATTTTCTCTCTCATTCTCTCTCTCTCTCTCTCTTTCTCTCTCTCCCTTTCTGACCTCTGCTTCTGTCACTACATCTCCTTCTTTGGCTCTAACTCTCTTTTCTACCTCTTTCCCTTATAAGGACCCTTGTGATGACATTGGGTCCACCCAGATAACCCAAGACAACCTCCCATCTCAAGACTCTTAGTTTAATCACATCTGCAAAGTCCCTTTTGCCATGTAAGGTGATATTCTTAGGTTTCAAGGATTCGGGTGTGGATGTCTTTGCAGGAAGGACATTATTCAACCTGTTAAGCCTAATACCCCATCGTGAGATAATTTTCATTTCTTAGCTTCTCCAAGGATAGAAAACCATGATATATTTTTTCCAATTACTATCTCCTTAATACTCCTAAATAGTTAAATATTACTCTATTCTCAATCTAAAAAAGCCCAGATGATCTTAAATTGATCACCTTTTTCTTTTGGCTTCCATGCTGTTTGCACAACCAGGTCAATCAACCAGAAAGCTGCCCTATGCTCTATGGTTTCTTCATGAATTTATTGGCTCAAGCTTCATGGAAATTGACTTAATCTTCCCCATAAAGCCCAGGTCATGTGGTCTGAGAATAATTTTGCTACGCCTTCTTTTCTTGATATAGCAAACTTAGAGTCTAATTTTGACTTCTAAGTGAAAGAAAGGTGACTCAGCTCTACAACAACACTTCGATTCTTCTTCCTCCTTCTTACATCTCTATCCATGCACATAATTATTTTTTAAAGGTATTATTTATTTATGATAGTCACAGAGAGAGAGAGGCAGAGACACAGGCAGAGGGAGAAGCAGGCTCCATGCACCGGGAGCCCGACGTGGGATTCGATCCCAGGTCTCCAGGATTGTGCCCTGGGCCAAAGGCAGGCGCTAAACCGCTGCTCCACCCAGGGATCCCCATGCACATAATTATGAAAGAACATTTGAATTATGAACTTTTCCTAAACTACCAGTTGGTTCTAACTCTATCCTTATTTTTTGACAGATGAACTCTTTTTTTTAAATATTTAATTTATTCATGAGAGACACAGAGGGAGAGAGAGAGAGAGAGAGAGAGTCAGAGACACAGGCAGAGGGAGAAGCAGGCTCCTTGCAAGGAGCCCGATGTGGACTCGATCCCAGGTCTCCAGGATCACACCCCAGGCCGAAGGCGGAGCTAAACCGCTGAGCCACTGGGGCTGCCCTGAACTCTTTTTCTAATGTATAATACCTGATACCTGAAAAGCCTTTGACTGTTTCCAACATACTTCCAATATACATTAGCTTATTTTATTTTCATGACACTCTTGTGCAATGGGCAGAGCAGAGATTATCAACATTATTTTAAATGAAGAGGCTGCAGGTAGAGCCAGGATTAAGTGGGTTTCCTGACTCCCAGGCCAGTGAGGTCCCTGCCCTGACTACCAATGTAGAAAACAGATCAAAAGATTCAGCAACAACATTTTGTACACCAGAGCTCATAAATTAATTTAACATTTTTACCTCCCCAAGTAAAATTTCCACCAAGATCTTTTTTCTTAATGTGAATATGAAGCTAAAAAAATTTCCTTATTATCTCATAGGGCTGGCTGGAGGGGACTTTTAGAGCTCATTTAAAGTACTCCTATGTCTCATTGAACACTTGATCCAAACCATTCTGGACAGTTGAGCCCTTAAAAGTAGCCCTGCCCATGAAGCTTTGGGTTAAGAGGTAACATGACCCCCACTTCTAGTTAATTCTGGGCTCTAGACCCCAGGGCCATTCCATTCCATTCATCATTTAGTGTAGTTCCTTCCAGTTTCAGGCCAGGCCATATATTCTCTTAGTCTTTTCAAGTTTTACAATCACCTTATCTCCACCAGCCCCATAAATAGATCTCCACAAGCTGGAGAAGGATTACCAAGTCCTGTCTCAAATGCCTTTTCTCCAGGCCCAACAATTTCCATCTTTGTATGGAGGTTTCTTTCTGAGTCCCTTGACCTGCAGGGAGAAACAGTTGTGGAAGAGCTGCTTTGTGGATCCAGTGGAGAGAGGAAAAGCCAAAGGCTATGGTAGAAACTGCTTCAAGTATTGTCTCTCCCAACATTCCTTGAGAGTTTCCAAGGCCTGGGACTTGATAATCAAATGAGATCCTTATAAAACACTTACTTCAGCTCTGGAAGATAGGAAATTCTACAAAAATATTAGGTAACTTAAAAAAAAAAAAAAACCCACAACCTTATTTTTGGATGAGGAACCCAAGTCCCAGCCATGGGAAATGCTTTGCCCAGGATTTCTAGCCAGTCAGTGGCAGATTCAGATCTCAGTTTCCTGACAATCCCAACACTGCTTTCAACTACTGAGTTGGAAGACCTCTACAACCACTCTACCTGGCTGCTCTAAATTCACTTGTAGCATCCCTTCTCAAATCCTATATTACCCATGTTGGTTATTCTAGTGCTAATATAATTTCCTGATCTATTAAACGAGGTAAAGTTATTATCCTTCCTTCTAGTCTGAGCACTGAGTTTAAAACTTGACATGTGTAGAGCCATAGGAATGGAAATGACATTTAGAAGCTCTCTCTTCCAGTATCCAGCCAGAAACATTGAGGAAGGGAAGCATCATTTTTTGTTTTCTTAATGACCCTCACCATCTCTTTCTGTTGCACCCTACCAAGCTACTCATCTCTTTTCTGGCCACCAACCCAGAAAAGAACTTTCCCTTGTTGATAAGGAGGGCAAGCTATTAAATTTTTCTCTTGTTCAAATCCAATTCTTTTCTTGAAATTTTGAGTAAGACTGAATTAAACAAATAGTATTGCTATGAAGAACATTAGAAGAAGTAAATATATCATTGAGTTGAAACAATAGATAGCATTTAAGCTCTGAGTAAAGAGTTCCAAGATTCTTTTCCTCCACAATATGGAATTACAAAAATCTCAGAATTTGGGGGGGAGGGGCTCTTAAAGATTGTTTGGCTTAATTCTTGTTTTTTTGCTGGAATCCCATCACTGTCACCAAAACTTTAGGAATAGAAAATCTTGGCAGAATTTAATCTGTTGAGTTTAAGGTTCTTTCTTGGAAGTAGGTTTAGGGGGAAGTTAAGACTTTAGCTCAGTAATTCACATCTCTACCTCTGAATCCTTTGAAAGCCCAAACAAGCTTCATTTCAAATTCCTCTTATTTCCTCATATGCAACAAGCTGTTCCAGAAATTGTGTCAGTGAAATGGCATAATTACCTCTAGGAAACATGTTCTTCATAATCAGAACAGGTAGCACACTCTTTTAGGCAAATGAGCACAATTTACTCCATTCTTTAGAGCCAGTAAAGTCACCCATGTTCTGCCGAGGCCCCTTATGGCCTCAGCCCACTTACATGGGGAGATGATTCTCATAATTGTTTAGAAAGATAGCAGCACTCTATGAGAGGCTTCAATTCCAAAAACAGACGTCCTTATGTTTATTAAAAAAAAAAAAAAAACCTAACAGTGACCCAGGCAGCTTGGAAGAAGACCGCTCTCCTGTAATGCTCTCCATTAGTCAGAAACTTAGCCTGACAGAACTTTGGTAAGTGAAATTGTGAGCAAAATGCAGTTTCCCTTTGGCCTCCACATTCTTGCCTCCGGCTCATTTTAGGGCTCTCATCGCCCCTGGTGTTATTTTCTCCTCCTTCTGCTCCATCCCATCAAGACCTACTCTCAGGAAAGAGCTTGAAAGCCCTGTAAATGATTGGTAAAGCCTAAGAGTTGCCTCTTTTGGGGGTATTTCCATTGCAATAGGAGACAAAGGCATGAGGCAGTAAGGCAAGTGCAACCATGTGCAAGTGCAAGCCAGTGGAATGTTCTCCTCATACCTTCTTCATTCACTCAGTGTGCCCTGCACCAGGCCTTGCCTCACGCACTGTGGAGACAGCAGAGAAGTGAACGGATCCAGTGCCTGCTCTCAAAAGGCAGATATTGTACTGTAGGACAGGGAGAGGACTGGGGTCTGGAGGAGACAGTCCCTCATCTCAGAACCCCTGAGACCACACTGAGTGATCTCTGACACTGAATTCATGCTGACATTCACATTTGTCACCAGATGTCATCCTTGGATCTCTTTTCATGTCAGCTTCATCTTGGGACACACCATTCCTTTAGCTCTTACTGAGGGCACAAGCTCACAATGGGTGACTTTAAACTGTAGAGCTGTGAGTAATGAGGTAGCAGCTTCCCAGAAATGCCTTGTGTGTAGATCGATATCACATCACATGGAGTCTCAAAGACCATGGTTTTGTGATCCCCCCACACATCCTCCAATCATTAGAATTAGAAATAAGTGAAGTGCTCTCACAGAGTAGCAGCTTCTTTGTAACAGATGCTTTAGAAAGCAGAATGCTCTTTTAAGGCCACTTCATGAAGGACAAGGACTACTGGTGTGTCTAAGGCAGAAAAAGCTATCATTTTCCACAAATCTCAGGATGTATAGGGAGCAAACCAGTGGACATGTGGGAGAAGTGTGGAGAAGGAGGACAAGGGGGAAGACTGTTGGTCCTATAATCACTGAGTGGGGAAGGGTGTCCAATGCATGGGGAAGGGTCAAAGAAGCAGATTTCAGCTCCTTTATAGACTGAGCTTTACAATCTGTTTGTGGGGGTCCTGATGTGCAAGGGACCCACACTGACCTCTGTTCTGTGTCTCCACACACACTTCATTCACTCCATTCACAAAGGGGCAAGTTCAAGGACAATTGACAGATCTTAAGGCTAGAAGATAAAGCAACTCACATAATGTTGGAAGAGTTAAGAGTTGAGATTTCCAATATAGTGTGTCCTTTTTCTTTCTTCATTTGAAGTTATGAGTTGCTTCTTCCCCAAAGCAGCTGAACTGGCTAGAAGGACCTATGGCTGCTTCCTGCTTGGAAAGAACCCCATCCTGGGCATTTTGGGGTGGGTGCTTTGAAGATCTCAGGACTTGCTTTTAGAATGAGCCATAGATTACAGGTGTTGGGGTCTATTTAGCCCACCATTGTCTGGCTCCAGTTACCAAAGCTACACCTCAATATTGTAATTTGTGGCCAGAGATTTATAGCAATAGAGTGGACAGTTTTCTGGATTTGTTCTCCAAGCATATGGTCAAGTTCAAAAAATATTTGCTAATAATAAATATTTGCTAAGCCAACTGACAACAAAGTCCTTCTCCTCATGCAACCTATTTTCTAGTAGGGGACATCTAGTCAACAAATAAATATTTACTCTAGTGTCATGCTGATGAAAGAACTGGACAATGGTGGGCTGTTTCACATTTCACAAGATGGATATAAAAGTTCTCTGTAGAAGTGATATAGAGCACAGACCTACATCAAATAAGGCAGGGAGCCATATAAGTATCTGAGGGAAGGATTTTCCCAAGAAATGGAAGAGTGAATACAAAGGCTGAGAGGGAAGAACAAGGTCAACAAGCTCACAGCCAGTGCCATCAGATAGAGCAAGAGATGGAGGCAGGAGATGAAGTAGGGGAGGTGGGGGGGGGGGGGGGTCAGGGGCTGAGGGCTGTTTTAATCATCTTTGTGTCCCCCAGGCTTATCAGAGGCTTTCCCTGCAGCCCTGCCTTCAACAAGGCAGTTGAATCTGATTCTCAGTTAAGTATCTGGATGTGATCAACAATGGCTTGAAATAGTTAATGCAGCTTCCCAAATTGCTTATCTAAATTGCCATAGAGGAAGAGAAACCAGCACCTCAAGAGACTGAAGTGGTTTGTCTCAGAGCTTTCACCCATTCTCCTTATCCTCCAACCATCTCTGAAGACAGGAAAGATTTATTGTCCCCATTACAGAAGGAAGGAGCTGATGCGCACCCCAGTCATAGGGCTTGATGGAATGAAGGAGTACATGCCCCTACCTCAGCCTCTGGGCTCTCATTCTTATACATTCTTCCTCTGGATAATCTCATCCTACTCAAGCCCAGAAAGCCTGCCTATTTTTCAATTATAATTATTTTATAACTCTAAAACCCCATGGTTTTTTGCACATATTTTAAATGTCAGCTGAATCATGTAGCCCATACCTAGGTGACTTAGGATATTTTTTAGAAGATAGAGAAATTAATCTTCCATCAATCTTGAATTTTTTGTTTAGTAAAAAATCAAAATCAGATGAATTTTAACATCTATTAGCCAAATCGAAATATGATTTAGTTCTAAATAAGCACTAGATTCTATCAAATCTATTATTTTTTCAAAATCAGGGTGGAGGAGGTAGGGGGAATGTTCATTAACTCATTCCCCAGCCATTCTACTGATGAATAATCATTACAAAAGCCTTGATGATTTGGGGACACATCTGAATCCCTGGAACTTTCAATTTCTGTTCATAGCTTTACCTTCTGAAGCCACTCCAAGCCATCTATCCCTTTTTTCTCACCCTGACCCAGCCCTTCAGATATGAAGGCGACTGGTGCTACATGTCCCTGTTGTCCTCTGCTCATGAACAAGCATCCTCTGGAAAACCAGATGCCTGGTTTCCAGACTCCTCAGCTTCCAGCAAGCTGCTCTGCCGTGGTTCATCAACAAGTAGTTCCATTAAACGCAGTGCCAGGGATTAAAAATGATTCCCCATGTGCTGTCTATGTGCTATTTAAGTTGTTTGCACTGTTTCTTCCTCATTAGGTAGTGTCTTTTTTTTGCTCTCAGGCTCTTTGCTCTCCATGGTCCCTTGCTATTTGTGGATAACATCTAGTGATTTCCCTGCTCCTTTCCCAAAAATGTAAACAGGCTCAGTGTTGGGTTGCTAATCTTCTTTCTCATGCCTCATATCACCTTCATTCCCCATCTTGAGGCTTTCTTTTTGGGCATGCGTTTGTCTTTAAGTGTGTGGCATTTGCTACGGTGATCAGTTATCCCAGATAATTGCTCCTCATTTGAGAATCACTATTCTTTCTCATTAAAGACCAGACAAGACCACGTCCTCTCATTGACCAGGTGCACCAGATCTCTTATTTAGCCCCAATTGGCCATTTGGCAGCTTAGTACTGTCAAAGGTTTGAAAAAATAAGAACAAAAACGCAAGTAAAAACCAAGGAATTGCTGAAGTTAGTGAAGGTTTATTGAACACACACCAAGAAAGACCTTTTGCAAGTCAGGAGCACTCAAACCAAAACACAGCACAAGGCTCTGAGAATACTGTCATAAAGCACCTTATATTGCGTGGAGGCAGTGACTGTTTATTTTTCACAGTGATTGGTAACAACATCAGAATTTTCTTAAATGAAAGAGAACTGGTTAATGGTTACCGCCTATCAATTTTGGGGGAAGAATTTAAGTTTTGGTTCTGATTTTCAGAGGCATAAGCAAGATGTGACCCAGGTCGTTAGCTTCGTTTGTCATGTAAAATAAGCTAAATTAAGCTTTGCTTGTATGACAAAACTGGTTTTTGTCTGGCTCAGGAAATTTTCAAGTCTGGTCTCCGTGTGTGTTTGATTTTAACAGTGCTTAGGAGCACATTCACGGAGGGGCCTAATTTGAGAAGCTTGTGCTTGCTCAGTGGGCAACTGGCTCCTCTGTTCTGTGCCCTCCCTGCAGTCACAGCCTGCTATTTTCTCCTGAGCTCCTTCTTCAGGGGAACCACTGAGCACGCAGTGGTTTTTTTTTGTTGTTGTTGTTGTGGGGGGAGTCATGCAGCTTTACACACCCAATTAAGCTTCCCACCGGGTTCCCAGGTATTTTGGTAACAGTTGTCTACTTTGTCTTTCTGAGGTTGTAAAGTGAGGTCCATGGCTCCTCCTCATTACTTCTTGGCTACATTGGGCCTTATAAACCCCTCTATTCAGGGTCTCATGTATTGGTTTACATTATTTGCTACTGTTATAAATGCTATTTCTCTTGCTTCTCAGACATGCCCCCTAAAAATACACGTTAGTAGTTCCTTTGCTGCAGACTTAAGAATTCAGATGAGTCAAAAGTGGGCATTCAGGGAGTGTACACTCTGGGACGCTAACTTAAAATTCCAGTCAGCAGTCCTTTGGAGATGTAAATTGAGGAAGCAGCCCCCCTTTTGGACAGCTTAATGATCTGTAGTTAATAGTAAGGGGCTGCTGGGCAGATGCCATACAGCTGGGCTTACGTTAGCCTCTCTCAGCTCTCCAAATTGCTCCATGATTATAGCCATTGAGACTCTCAATCCTTCCCCCATCAGTAACCAAAAGCACAAACAAAGATCTGGCGGTGGCTGGACAGTGTGGCCTCTCTGCACACCGTCCTGCCCCAGCCAGTGACTGATGTCTTTTCCTTGGGCCTGTCTCAGGCTGAGGAGTTGTCGGCACCAGAACTAGCTCCCCAATAAGTCTGGGATGAAGAGTCCTGGATTTAAGGCCAACTTCTTCTCTTGCTTGAGTGCACACGATTTCACTAAATTTGACAGAGACTGAATGTAATCTTTTGGTAGAAAAATAGAAGCCTGGAAGTGGTACAGTACATAGTTCCCAGAGGCAGTTGGCTTGTTTTTATGCCTTATACGTAAAATTGACTTGGATTACTGTGTATCGGGGTAGCAGGTCCACTTACAAGTTCCAGGGTTTTGTTATCTTCATTCAGAAACTTAAGTAAATTTAACAACCACCACCACAAAACAACCCCTTCGAAAATGGCCAAAGGACTCATGTAGACATCTCTTTAAAGATGTTATACGAAGAGCTGATAAGCACATAAGGAGATACTCAACATCACTAATCATTAGAGAAATACAAATTGAAACCATAATAAGGTATCACTCTACAACCATTGGAATGACTAATATCAAGAAAAAAAACAGAAAATAACTATTGACAAGGTTGTGGAGAAATTGGAACCACTGTGCACTGCTGGTGGGGACATAAAATGATGCAGCTGCTATGGAAAATAGTGCTGCAATTCAGAATTACCATATGACCTAGCAACTCCATTTCTGGGTATACACCCAAAAGAATTGAAAGCAGGGCTCAAAGAGATATTTGTCCATAGGACCATCACCACCCGTGGCCAAAAAGGTAGAAGCAACCCAAGTATCCATTGATGGGTGGATGGAAATGTAGAGTTGACCTACAATGAATAGGATTCAGCATTAAAAAGGAAAGGAATTCTGACACATGCTACAACATGGCTGAACTCAGGGACACTGTGCTGAGTGAAATAAGCCAGTCATGAAAGAACAAATACCATATGGTTCCACTTACATGAGGCATCTAATATAGTAAAGTCCATAGAGACAGAAGGTAGGATGGCAGTTGCCAGGACCGAGGGAGGGAAGAATGAGGAGTTATTGTTCAGTGGGTACAGAAATTCCCTTTTGTGAGACAAAAAGAGTTCCAGAGGTGGATGGTTGTGATGGTTGCACAGCCATGTTAATGTACTTAAGGCCACCAAACTGGACACTTAAAACTTAAAAATAGTTACGGTGGGGACATCTGGGTGGCTCAGTGGTTGAGCGTCTGCCTTTCGCTCAGGTCATGATCCCGGGGTCCTGGGATCGAGTCCTGCATCGGGCTCCCTGCCAGGGAGGCTGTTTTTCCCTCTGCCTATCTCTGCCTCTCTCTCTGTGTCTCTCATGAATAGATCAATAAACTCTTTAATTTTTTTTTAAATGGTGATGGTGGTAAATCCTAAGTTATGTACATTTTACCACAGTTAAAAAACAAAACAAAACAACCCAAATCTCAACTGAAGGATGCCTTCTCTCAGCAATCCAGGCTTTTGAGGGAGATTAGAAATGAAAGGAGGGAAAAAACACACAGCTAAGGGATTGGATCTTGAATTTATGTGCAACTAATTACAAATATGCTTTTTTTTTTAGAGTCACTTTTCTCTCAAGAAGGGAGCTGCAGCTTTGGGGATTGGAACAGACAGCGTGATTCTGATTAAATGTGATGAGAGGTGAGTGTGCACCTGCAGTCCTCATTGGTTAGCATTTTTCAACTTCCACATGTCTTAGATTTGGTTCCAAAACAGGCACTGACTATGGAGTGGCAAAACCACCTCCACCCCAGCTTGCCACTTACTGTTTCTTTCTCACATGGGCTCTTGCTTGGAGCCCTGGGACGTGGTTCCTCAAAGCCATGGAGCCTGATGGCTCCTGACTAAATTGCAACCTTTGTTATATCAAAATATTTTGCACCAAGAAAGTGCCAAGGGACATTCATCACCTGGGCACTTAAGCAACAACCTGTACTGTGAGCACTGATTTATGGAAGTGTCATCATCCTAGGCACTGTGGATTGTGTGAACTTGATGGACTGATTCCAGGATGGGGTGGGAGGTGGGGGACAGTTTAGTGAGCAGGAAGTAAATAATGCTCCCAGCAACTCATCCACTTTGTGCTGCAACCAAAGAGCTCTCTTAGGGAGAGAGCTTAATAGACACAAACCTCATAGGTGCTCTGGGAATGGGTGTAGGATTAAAAAGTATTTCCAGGGGGCACCTGGGCAGCTCAGTGGTTGAGCATCTGCCTGGGCTCAGGTCGTGATCTCGAGGTCCCGGGATCAAGTCCCGCATCGGGCTCTCTGCAGGGACCCTGCTTCTCCTTTGTCTGTGTCTCTGCCTCTCGCTCTATCTGTGTCTCTCATGAATAAACAAATGAAATCTTTTAAAAAAAGTATTTTCAGCATATCTATGTAAATTTTCACAAGCTGATAGGTGAAATCTACAAAAACTTAATCTCCAAAGAATCGAGTCAGAAATTTTACTAAATTAAAAGGAAGCTACTCAATTAACCATTTATTTTTTCATATGCATTCATTAGACAGATATTTATGATTGCCCACCATATCATGAGGCTCCAGAAAAGCATAAGGCATAATCCCGGTTCCCTGACAGTATCTGATCCAAGGGAGATGGGGGTAGCAGCAGAAGGAGACAGTTATATTGTTGAATCATGGGGCACAGAGCACATACTCTGTACGTTGGTAAAGCTTGGAAGGTTCACACAGCAAGCTCGTGCTTTTGAAGGATTTGCAAAGTTAGGGATGAACTGAATGAATGGAGCGGGCAGCGAAGCCATTCCAGAGGACTGAACACCGTAAACAGAGCCCCAGAAGTAGGAATGAGCTTGTGGAGCTCTAGGAAAAGAACCTGAGCAGACGTGTCCAGGAGGAACAGCCTTGGCAAACCTGGCGGGCCACATGGGACTTTGAAAGTGCAACAAAACGAACTGATTAATGACTCTGGGAGGGAAAATTTTAAGTTCTTCCTACTTTCTTGTCCACGCCTTTACATTCTGGCCTAATCTTATCTGATTGTTTGCAATGAACATGTGTTACTTTAACAATTGGAAAGACTGATGTTTTCTTTTTCTTTGTGTGTGTATGAGGAAATGCTAAATTTAGCATTTGAACTCGATGGATCAGTAATCAAGGTAACCTGAAAACATTTTTATCCGAGAAGGGCATGACAGAAACCATCCTTCAGGAAGCAAGGCTGAGGAGAGACCAGGTTCCGTGAGGCTGGGCATGAGGGTCTGGCAATAAGATGAGTGGGAAATTATATGTATGTATACATATATATGTATTTTTATATATGTATATAATATATAATATATATATGTATACATATACACACACACACATATATATATGTATTTTTAAAAGATTTTATTTATTTATTCATGAGAGGCACAGTGAGAGAGGCAGAAACATAGGCAGAGGGAGAAGCAGGCTCCCTTCAGGGAGCCTGATGTCAGACTCGATCCCAGGACCCCAGGATCATGCCTTGAGCCAAAGGCAGACGTTCAACTGCTGAGCCATCCAGGTATCCCAGAACTGCTTATATTTTTAAGACTACCAGTACTATCAGATATTTAAGAACTGAGATTTGAGAAGAAAACTGGCACAGCCACAAAAATGCTAACTGGGAATAAAGGTTTAGATGACTTTAATATCTTTCTTAATCTGTAGCCAACTTTTATAAGGAGCCTAGAATTCAGGGAAAGATCGTCTAGACGGGCCCTGTTACCTGACCCACTCAGTCTTCTAGTCTAGCCTGGTTGGCAGGTGTTCTTGACTTGAACCCCAGTGGGCTGAGGGATGACCTGGGAGAACAGAGAGTACTCTTCATGCCACTGCTCAAGGCATGGATATTGCTGCTTCTACTCCAGTGAGAATCAGGTTATAATGAAGAAAGTGGTCTTGAAATGAGCCCACCAAACCAGCCAGCGAAGCATTCCTGGGAGCCAGAGGCTGGGCTGAGGACTACTGAGTGTCTGAGGGCAGGATCATACTCCAAAGAGAACAGGGAGCACAGACAGGCTGCCAGGAACAGACACCAGAAGATGTCTGTCATTCACCAACAGCAGAGAAAGGAGTGGAAAACAAAGAATGCTGGGAAACCAGTGAAGTCTAGAATCAGTCATAGCCATGTCACCTCAAATCTTCAGATCAAAGAATTTTATGTCAACAATTTTAGAAGCCATTAGAAAAACTTAAGATACAATGTTAAAAATTATTGTTTTTTTCTTTCAGAAAATATCTCACTATCCCTTATAATGCCCCCACATACACCCATTGGGAGGGTAGAGAGGGAGGGGACTACAGGGCAGCTAGGCAAGGGGGGCTTTTTCTCTTTCTGCTCATGAGCCTTGTGGAATGGGGAAGAGAGTAGAGAGTAATACGGAGGAGAAGGAAAGAAAAAAATGTATAAGAAATAAAAGGTGGGAGAAAAAAGGCCCCGGAGATTAAAAAAAAAAAAAAATTGGAGTTAAAGTATGAAGTGAAGAAAGGAAGTACAGTTGACCCTTGAAAACATGGGGGTCAGGAGCACTGACCTCTCTACCCTATGCAGTTGAAAATTCACATATAACCTTTGACTCCTCCTGAAACTAAACTACTAAGAGCCTACTGTTGACCAGAAGCCTTACTGATAACATAGTCAATTAATACATATTTTGTTATGTTTTATATATATTACATACTATAGTCTTTCAATAAAATCATTTGTTTTTTAGAGAAAACAAAATGTTAACAAAATCATAAGGAAAATACATTTATAGTACTGTACTGTATTTATCAAAAAATATCCACACACACAAAAAATATCCATGTGTAGGGGCACCCAGATGGCTCAGTTGGTGGAATGTGCAACTCTTGATGTTGAGGTTATGAATTTGAGCCCCACAATGGGTGTAGAAATTAGGCAAAACTTTTAAAATCTTAAAAAAATAATATCCACATGTAAATGGACCCACATATTTCAAGGTCAGCAAGAACAGGGAAAAGTGAGTGGAACGGGAAGCACATGAGACCTTTAAAGAGGAATAAGTGGTGTTTTTACCATCTGAAAAGAAATCTATGCTTAGTTTAAAAAAATACAAAATAACGGGAAAACCATCATTCCACCACCCAAACAGCATCACTAACACCGTATTGTTAGTGATCTCTTTTTCCAATCTCTTTTTCCAAGCATAAAGGTTTGGGGTTTTTTCTTTTCCTATTTTAATTTACATATTTGTGATGGTGTTTCTTTTTTTTTTTAAATTTTTTTTAAATTTTTATTTATTTATGATAGTCACACACAGAGAGAGAGAGAGAGAGAGAGAGGCAGAGACATAGGCAGAGGGAGAAGCAGGCTCCATGCACCGGGAGCCCGACGTGGGATTCGATCCTGGGTCTCCAGGATCGCGCCCTGGGCCAAAGGCAGGCGCTAAACCGCTGCGCCACCCAGGGATCCCGGTGTTTCTTTTTCTAACTAGACATGATAAGTATTTTTCCATGTTACTGCAAACATACTTAACTACATAACATGAAAAAGCATGATAGTACTTTGAAGGGTAGGTTCTGGAGCTGGACTGTTTGAGTACCTGTCTTCCCAGTCTGGTCTCAGCTCTAGCTTGGGCAAATCCTTCTCTGTGCCTCAATTTTCTTATCCAAAAAAAGTAAAAAGTAAGGACCCTGCTTCATAGACTTGTTACGAAGATTAAATGTGTTAACAAATGTAAAATACTAAAAATGATATGTAGTGGTAGAAAACAAACACAAAATATTACTCTCCTCCTGTTCATTTCCCTGTTTCTGGTACTGCTGTTGTAAATAACCCTTCTATCCTTCATTGAACATTTGTATGTGCCCAGGCTTCTCCATTTATGATTATTTCTCAGTATAATTGCTAATTTAAATTATATGAATACTCTTTTTTTAAAGATTTTATTCATTTATTCATGAGAGACACAGAGACAGAAAGAGGCAGAGACAAAGGGAGAAGCAGGCTCCATGCAGGGAGCCTGACGTGGGACTTGATCTCAGGACTTCAGGATTACCCCTGGGCCAAAGGCAGGCGCTAAACTGCTGAGCCACCCAGGGATCCCTTATATGAATAATTTTAAGGAAAGTGATACCTGAGGCCATATTGCCTTTCGAAAGGTTTTGCCAGTTTGTTCTCCTAGCAGTATCGTTTGAGAGCATGTTGGTGGGGGGTTGGGAATTAAAGCTGTGTTGGTAGCTACATGTGGTCTTTAATTCTAAATTGATAATTCACATCATCTCTATAAAATGTGTTTAAGATTGAGAGGCCTAATGGAATTAAGTGTTTGGAATTGGGAACCAAAGAGCAGACTTTGGACAGTCACCTGTAGCCATCATTCCAGTCAGAGTCATTTAAAACATGCTTGGCAGCCATTTTGTTTTTATTAACCACGTCCTTGTGAAAGTCAGATATGCGGTTCAGAAAATCACTTGAGGCTGACAAAGTGCATACCTAGCGTGCTTTGCAAAGTTCATCCAGGTTTTACAAAGCACGAACCTGGACCTGTACTTGAAGGTTTGAAGACAAGATTTGTTCTTGAAGGTTTGAAGACACATTTCTTAGTTACTCTTTCTGACTCTGCACATTAGTTTGTCCGTGGCGGGGCGAGAGGTTTTATCTTGTTCTGCAGACAATTGACTTAGCAGGAAGCTCACAATGAAGGGAAATGTCCTAGTAAAGAATATCTGTGCCTTTCTAACAATAAGCCCGAAGTTACATATGGAAGAAAATACTGCAAAATACTGTCTCTCAATTAATAATCACAGGGGCTCAGTTTAGTAACCTATGCTGTGCCCAAGATCGCGAATCCGAGAAACCGCCAAGGAGCCGACACCGATGCAAACACATGAGGGTTTATTTACAAGCTCAAGCCTGGGTCCAAGTATACCCGATGCGGGGGAGCAGGGACTTGGACCCCGAGACTAAGAGGCTTAGCAACTTTATAGGGGCCCGTGGCCAATGGGATCGCAGAAAGTTGCACAGACAAGCTGGTCCGGATACTCGCAGGTGGCCGATTGAATTACATACCCTAAAGGATCCATTTGACCTGGCCTATCACTGAGCGGGATTTCCGGTTGGGGGGGCCCTGGTCATTGACTAGGGCGGGGCAGTGCCCTAAGCAATAAGCAGGTCAGCACAAGGCGGGTACAGCCCAAAATAGAGTCAGTCCCGCTCTGCTTGTCCAGGGGTAGGGGATTTTGTTAAATTTCCTGGGTCCCACACCTATTCAAAGTGAGGCTTGGTTCTCAGTTAAAACAAAGAAAGAAAAATATATAATAAATGTTCATTTGTTTGGAAAAGGTTCTTTCAAAGTTGAAAATAAAAAATATATTAACTTTATTACTCTAATAAGTAAAATAAGGCAATGGAAAACCTTATTTCACCATAGCTTACATTTGAATGTGAGCTATCATAACTAAAAAGAGTGCTCTATTTTTGTAAAAAATAATTAATCATTAAATTCAAGAGGAAAATGTATTAAATGAATCTTCAATTTCATAGTTCTAAGTTTAAGATTTCTTTTTCCTTATAAGCAAAAAGTTGAATCTTCACAGTAATGGATTAGTGAATTTTTACTCAAGTGTCATTGGGTCTCATATTTGCAAATTTTGAATTAGTGGAATCAAAATTCTGCATTGATGGTGTCTAAGGCCAGAAAAGTTATGAGTTAATATCTAGAAAAAAAATAAATATTTGTAAAAGAAACTGAGTGATATTTCAGAATTGGATTGGGCCACTGAGCAAAAAGATGTTCCCCAAAGATTCAGACAGGGGAAGGGAGAAAACTTCTATGAATAATAATTTGGAAGAATACAGAGATCCTATATGATGGAAGTGGGAGCTTTCTAAGCACCTTCTTTTGGCTGTAGGAAGTGGTCTTGGTTAGGAACACAGTGGTAAACAAGGTGGACATAGTCACAGAAGCTGTAAAACTTAGTCTGCAGAGGCAGACTTTGAAACAAGTGGCAACAGTTGAGAAAGATATGTCTGTGAGAGGGGAAGTACATGTTGCTACTGATACACATCTAGTTCTACATCCAGATGGAAGATGATGGGAATTAGCCAGATGAAAAGGAAAGAATGTTCCAGGCAGAAAACCATGGCACATTCTAAGCCATGAATGTGAGGGAAGCTGACTTATCCAAAGAACTGAAAAGAAGTTCTGGAAGGAAGTGCTCAGAATGACCTTGTCATGAAGGATTTCATGAGCCATGTTAAGCCGTTTGGACTTTAGGTTTGAAGACAAGATGCCACTGAAGGGTTTTGAGCAGCAAAGCAACATCATATTTTGGCATTAGAAAGTTCATTTTAAATGCGGAGTGAAGTACAGGTTGGAGGCTAGAAGGTTGTGGCTGTGGTAGTGATATGAGTAGATGCTGAATGGTAGGCTGACCTGATGTAGATGAATGCTGAAATTAATAGGTATTATTCACTGATGGGTGTGCAGGTTGAGAGAAGAGTCAAGAATGAATACCAGGCTTCTAGCTTGCCAGCTAGGTCCATGTGGTGCTGTTCTCTGAGATAAGGAACCCTGGCCAAAGTGAGAAGTTCAGACTTGAAGATGTTGAGTTTGAAAAAGTGATGAGACATCCAAGTGAGGGTGTCAAGTAGGCATTTGGAAATATGAGCCTCAGGCTCTGAAGTTACACTGCAAGACCCACATAGAGTGGGCCCAGGAAAGAACTCTAAGGATCATCCACATTCCAGGGACAAGCAGAGTTAGAAGAGCCTGCAGTGGAGACTGAGAAGCAGCAGTCAGAGTCGTTGGAAGGTAATCAAGAATCAGGAACTGGGGGCCTAGGGATCCCTGGGTGGCGCAGCGGTTTGGCGCCTGCCTTTGGCCCAGGGCGCGATCCTGGAGACCCGGGATCGAATCCCACATCGGGCTCCCGGTGCATGGAGCCTGCTTCTCCCTCTGCCTGTGTCTCTGCCTCTCTCTCTCTGTGACTATAAATAAATAAAAATTAAAAAAAAAAAGAAAAAAAAAAAAAGGAACTGGGGGCCTTGAGAGTCTTTCTAGAAGAAGTGGTTAGGGTCATCAAATGCTACCAATAGATGAAATAAGAGTCAACAACTACCTGTCAGCTTTACTTATCAGGGGGTGGCTGGTGAATTTGGGAAGACTAGCTTCAATAGAGGGGTGAAGGCAGAAGGTAGTTTGCAGCAGGTGAAGGGTGGGTAGGAGGGAAGGGAAGGGAGAGCAGATTATAGACAGCATCTCTAGAGATTGAGCCATGAAGGGAAGCAGGAAGGATGGAAGCTGTAGGAGTTTTGAATTCAGGATGGTTTTGGGTTTCATTGTTTTAAGGAGGGTGCTTAAGGTATATTTAACTGTGAGACCAAAGACCTGCTAGGCAAGAACTATGAATTATATGAAAAGAAGGGATACAATAGATAGCAGCTTAATTTCTCTTGGGAGTTCCTTATTCCGTTGGCAAAGTTGTTTAGGAGCTTCCTCTGAAGAGCTCACAAGAACTCTGCAGTTATCTTACATTATACAACTGGAAAGAAACATGGGAGAGAGACCAGGAATGGCTCTGAAGGGCAGAGGAAAGCGTAGGGACCTATGAGTAGGGATGGAGCAAAGCCCTAGACTTGTAAGAGCTGAGAGCTGTGAACAGATTTCAATTCAGAAACCCTCAGGATTGCCAAGGTTCTTAGACATTAACACATCTAACCTTTCTTTTTTCACTTTGTATTTTGTGAATTGTATATATGTATTTTATATATATTACATATATATGTTATATATATATATATTTCCACATTTTCCTTATCCATTCATCTGTTGATGACACTTAGGCTGCTTCCATATCTTACCTATTGTAAATAATGCTACAATAAACATAGAGTGCATATATCTTTTTGAATTGGTGCTTTCATTTCTGGGGGCTAAATACCCAGCAGTGGTATTATTGGATCATATGGTATTTCTTTTTAATTTTTTGAGGAAACTCCATACTGCTTTTCACAATAGCTGCACCAGTTTGCATTCCCACTAACAGTGAATGAGGATTCTCTTTCTTCACATCCTCACCACACCAACTCATCCTCATCAACTTATTTTGATTCTAGCCATTCTAACTGGTCTAAGGTTTTGATTTGCATTTTCCTGATGATGAGTGACGTTGAGCATCTTTTCATGTGACTGTTGGCCATCTGTATGTCTTCTTCAAAAAAAATGTCTATTCAGATCCATTTTAAATTGAATTACTTGGGGTTTTTTTGGTATTGACTTCTGTGAGATCGTTAATATTTTGTGTACCCTTTTATCAGATATGTCATTTGCAAAGATCATCTCCCATTCAGTAGGTTGTCTTTTTGTTTTGTTAATGGTTTCCTTTGCTGTGCAAAAGCTTTTTTATTTTGATGTAGTCCCAATAGCGTATTTTGCTTTTGTTTCCTTTACCTTCGGAGACGTATTTAGAAAAATGGTGCTATGGCCAATGTCAGAGAAATTACTGCCTGTGTTCTCTACTAGATTTTTATGGTTTCAGGTCTCAGGTTTAGGTCTTTAATCCATTTTGAGTTTTGATATACATGCTTTAGAGTTCTCTTTCTCTCCATGTATATAATTCAACATTGTATCTTGAACGTTATGAATATTTGAATATTACAAATACAAATTATATGTGTATTATAGTTTTTTTCTGAACCATCTAAGAATTCCTTACAGATGTGATACCTTTTCCCCTTAATAATTCAATGTGCATTTCATTACCTAAGAAGAAGGATATTTATTTAAATAATCACAGTACAATGATCAAAATCATATCTGACATTGGCACAAGACTATTATTTAATTGATACACCTTATTCAAATTTCACTAATTGTCCCAATAATATTCTATAGGCTATGTTTTTCCCAGTCCAAGCTCACACATTACATTCAGTTGTCATATCTCTTTAGTTTCCTTTCATCTGCAACATTTCCTCCTCCTTCCTTTGTCTTTCATGACACTGATGTTTTTGTAGAGTGTATTTATTTTGTAGAATATTTCTTAATTTGGGTTCATCTCGTATTTTCTCATGGTTAGATTCAGGCAATGCATTTTAGGGAGGAATTCCAGGGAGGGTGATCCTTGTCTTTCTTAGTTATTCCCCCTTGGGAGGTTTGTCATATTATTAGTAACGTCAGCATTGACCACTTGATTGGGGTAGTGTCTGCCAAGTTTTGCCCTGTAAAATGATGATTCTCTACTTTGTAGTTTATCTTGTAGGCGATGCTTTGAAACTATTTAAATATTCTGTTGCTCCTGAAACATTCACTCTCTAGTTAGCATCCATTGAAGATTCTTGCCTGAATTATGATTGTGATGGTTGCAAAATAGTGATATTCTAACTCTCATTACTTCTCTCTTTATTTGTTCCTGTCACTCTACTACTGTAAGGAAGACCTCTCCCCACTCCGTGTAAAATCATATATTCACCATCAGGTTGGCCTCACAGGTGCTTTTAGAAATTAGTTCTCTCTAGCACTCTCTCCCATTCTCTCCCCATTTTTCCATCTCGTATTCCTTCCTATGGGGTTTCCATTAAATTATCTAACTTGCTGTAAAGCTGTAGAGGAAACAAATCTGAGCAAGATATGTGAAACCTGGTTGGCAGAGGACTGGAAGAGTCGCTGGCCTTCCTAGATCCCATGTAACATGAGATCTCTGTTAGGTATTTTGATTAATAGTTGTCTACCACAAAATGAACACTTATGTTTTTGTATAAATTATAGTTTTTTAGTTTAACATGTCTCTTAGCTTTACAACTTACAGTTAGATAACATTTCCATGTGCTGGTTAAGTACCACACTTTATCATTCAATTGATTTGAACAATTGAAAGTATAAATAATCTGAAGTCATTATATTCTCTTGTTAAATTAGCTGAATTGTGGCCAGCATCTGAAAATGGTTAGGGAAGCTAATTAACTCTTTCAGGTCCTTGGGGACCTATTGAGCACACTGTAATAGGGAAGACTTCACAGAGACCCTGAATCAATTATTATTGAGCAGGGCTGGAGTAAGCCTTGTTCTGACTGTCATATTTCCTATGGGTTTAGACGCAGAAAACTCAGAGGTCCTAGAGGTGTATGTGCTTCATTATGTCCTATATCAGGAAGCCCAGGTGGCTCAGTGGTTTAGCGTCACCTTCAGTCCAAGGCCTGATCCTGGAGACCCGGGATCTAGTCCCACGTCAGGCTTCCTGCATGGAGCCTGCTTCTCCCTCTGCCTGTGTCTCTGCCTCTCTCTCTGTGTCTCTCATGAATAAATAAATAAAATCTTTTAAAAAAGGATTATAAAATAATAATAGCTGGCACTTAGTGAGTGCTTATTATGTGCCAGGCAGATTCCCAAGCACTTTACACAATTGATCTAATTAATTCATTTATTAGAGACACAGAAGTGTATATCCTCTCACATTTACCTGGTGCTGACATAGTTTGTGAGGAGTATCTATGTACACAACAGTCCTAAGCAGTAGGGTGAGTTCACCTTTCTCTGTCTGATTTATAACCCTGGCAGAGGGGCAGCATTTCCACGACCACCTAGCTGGAAAGTAAAGAATCAGGGTTTGGACTCAGAAAAGAACTCTTAGTGTTTGCCAGTTAAACATAGTCCTTTGTCTTCTTTCCACAGATTTTTAAATTATGGTAAAATGCACATAAAATTTCCCATCTTAGCCATGTTTAAGGATACAGTTCAGTGATACAAATGAACTTCTGCTGTCACACACCCATCATCACTATCCATCTCCAAAACTCTTTTCATCTTGCAAAACCGAAACTCCATATCTATTCAACACAAACTCCCCATTCCTCTCTCTCCCCGCCCCCTGGCAACCACATTCTACTTTCTGTCTCTGTGAATTCAACCACTCTAGGTAACTGACTCCTTTTTTGTCTTTTTGTGATTGACTGATTTCACTTAGCATGGCGTCCTCAAGGTGCATCCATGATGAAATGAATGCCATCCATTCCTTCCTTTTTAGGGCTGAATAATATTTCCTTGTATGTATACCACTTGGATTGCTTCCACATTTGGGCTATTCACAATAGTGAATAGTGCTGCTCTGGCCCTGGGTGTGCAAATAGCTCATTGAGCCTTGCTTCTAATTCTTTTGGGCATATACTCAGAAGTGGAATTGACAGGTAATGTGGCAATTCTATTCTTAATTTTTTGAGAACTGACATATCGTTTTCCATAGTGGCTGCACTATTTGACATTTCCACTAATAACGCATAAGCATTCCAACTTCTTCACATCCTTGCCAGCATTTGCTGTTTTCTGGTTTCTTTGTGTTTTGTTTTGTTTTGTTTTGTTTATAGTAGTCATCCAAATGAATGTAAGGCAGTATTTCATCCTGGTTCTGATCTGCATTTCTTTAATTAATGATGTTGAACACCTTTTTGTGTGCTTACTATTTGTACATCTTTTTTAGAGAAATGTCTATCCAAGTCCTTTGCCCATTTAAAAAAATAATTTTACATATTTATTTTTACTTTTGAAGATTTATACTTCTGGTATAAATCTGACAAATTGAGGTATAACTGACAAAAATTGTGTGTATTCAAGGTGTACAATATATGACTTGAGATACATATACATACACTGTAAAATGATTACCAGAATCAAGCTAATTAACATATATATCACCTCACACAGTTACCATTTGTGAGGGGAGGAGTATGTGGTGAGAATTCTTAAGACCCACTCTCGTTGGGATGCCTGGGTGGCTCAGCGGTTAAGCGTCTGCCTTCGGCTCAGGGCATGATCCTGGAGTTCTGGGTTGGAGTCCCATATTGGGCTCCCTGCATGGAGCCTGCTTCTTCTTCTACCTATGTCTCTGCCTCTCTCTCTATCTCTCTCTCTCTCATAAATAAACAAAATCTTTAAAAACAAAAAAAAAGATCTACTCTCTTAGCAAACTTCAGGTACTAAACAAGATTATTAATTAAGTTATCAAGCTGTATGTTAGATCCCTAGAACTTACTCATCTTATAACTCTTTGAGCAATAATTTCCCATATCTCCCACCCAGTATTTCCTGAGGGCAATCACCCTTCTACTCTCTGCTTCTATGAGTTTGATTTTTTTCAATTCAATATATAAATGAAATAATATAGTATTTGTCTTTCTGTGTCTGGCTTATTTTGCTTAGTGTAGTATCAGCCAGGTTCATCCATGTTTTCACAAATTTCCTTCTTTTTATGGCTGAATAATATTCCGTTGTGTGTATGTATGTATCACACTTCTTTATCCATTCATTCACTAATCAACTCTCAGATTGTTTCCTAATCTTTCCTAGTGGGAATAATACTGCAGTGAAGATGGAAGTACAGATATCTCTTTGCAAAGCTGATTTGATTTCCTTTGGATTTACCAAGAAGTGGGATTCATGAATCATATAGTAGTCCTATTTTTAATTTTTGAGGAGACTCCATACTGTTTTCCACAGTGGCCACATCAGTTTACCTTCCTACCAACAGTGTATGAGGGTCCCCTTTCTCCACACCCATACGAACATTTATAATTTCATGTCTTTCTGATGAGAGCCATCCTAACAGATATGTGATATCTCACTGTGGTTTTGCTTTGCGTTTCTTTGATGGTTAGTGATGCTGAACACCTTTTCATATGCCTATCAGTTATTTGTATGTCTTCTTTAGAAAAATATCTATTCAGGTCCTGTGCTCATTTTTTAATCAGATTATTTGAGTTTTGCTATTGAGTTGTAGGAGTTCTTTATATAATTTGGATATTAATCCTTTATCAGATATATGGTTTACAAATATTTTCTCCCATTCCATAGATTGCCTTTTCATTTTGTTGATTGTTTATTTTGCTGTGCAGAAGTTTTTTAGTTTGATGTAGTCCTATTTGTTTATTTTTGCTTTTGTTGTCTTTGCTTTTGGTATTAAATCCTAAAAAATTATAGACAAAACCAATGTCAGGGAGCTTAACATTTATGTTTTCTTCTAGGAGTTTTATGGTTTCAGGTTTTGGGATCAAGTCACTAATCTGGTTTGTGTTAATTTTTGTGCTTGATGTAAGATAGTGATCCAGTTTCATTTTTTTGTGTGAGGTTGTCCAGTTTCCCCAGCACCATTTATTGAAGAGCCTATCCTTTCCTCGTTGTATATTTTTGACATTTTTGTCAAAGATTATTTGACTCTACATGCATGGGTTTACTTCTGGGCTCTCTGTTCTGTTTCATTGGTCTATGTGTCTATTTGTATGACAGAACCATACTGTTTTGATTACAATATCTCTGTAACATTGTTTGAAATCAGGAAATATGATGCCTCCAGATTTGTTCCTCTTTCTCAAGATTGCTTTGGCTGTTTGGGCTCATTTGTGGTTCCATATAAATTTTAGGATAGTGTTTTTCTATTTCTTGAAAAATGCCATTTGAATTTTTAACAAGGATTGCATTGAATATGTAGATGATTTGAGGTAGTATGGCCATTTTAACAATATTAATTCCTCCAATCTGTGAATACAGGACATGTTTCCATTTATTTGTATCTTCTTCCATCAATAGCTTCTAGTTTTTAGTATATAGATCTTTTATCTCCTTGGTTAAATTTATTTCTAAGTATTTGATTCTTTTTCATGCTACTATAAATGGGATTGATTTTTTTAATGTTAATTTCATATCCTATAATTTTATTAAATTTATTAGTTCTAACAGTTTTTTTTTTTTTTTGGTAGAGTCTTTAGGGCTTTCTATATATAAGATCATGTCATCTGCAACAGAGACAATTTAACTTCTTCCTTTCCAATTTGAATGTTTTTGTTTTTGTTTTTGTTTCTCTTTCTTGCATAATTGCTCTGGCTAGGACTTCTAGTACTATGTTGAATAGAAGTGATAAGAGTTAGGCACTCTTGCTTTCTTCCTGATCTTAGAGGAAAATCCTTCAGCTTTTAATCATTGAGTATATTGTTACTTACAGGATTGTCATATATGGCTTTCATTGTGTTGAGGAAGAGTCTCTCTAACTCCAGTTTGTTGAGAGTTTTTATCGTGAAAGGATGTTGAATTTTGTCAAATGTTTTTTCTGTATCTATTGAGATAATCATATGATTTCCATCCATCATTCTGTTAATGTTGTGTATCAAATTGATTGATCTGCAGATGTTGAACCATCCTTGCAACCCAGGGATAAATCCCACTTGATTATTGTGTATTACCCTTTTAATATTGCTGAATTTGATTTGCTAGTCTTTCATGAGAATTTTGCATCTATGTTCATCTGAGATATTGGTCTATAATTTTCTTTCCTTGTAGTGTCCGTATCTGGCTTTGGTATGAGGGTAATCCCAGTTTCATAAAATGAATTTGGAAATATTTCCTCCTCTTCAATTTTTTAGGAGAGTTTGGGAAGGATTAGCATTAATCCTTTAAATGTTTGGTAGAATTTACTTATGAAACCATCTGGTCCCGTCTTTGTTGGAGGTTGTTGATTACTGCTTTCATCTCTTCACTCATTATCGGTCTCTTTAGAAATTCTACTTCTTGGGCAGCCCTGGTGGCTCAGTGGTTTAGCAGTGCCTTTGGCCCAGGGCCTGATCCTGGAGTCCTGGGATTGTGTCCCATGTTGGGCTCCCTGCATGGAGCCTGCTTCTCCCTCTGCCTGTGTCTCTGCCTATCTATCTCTCATGAATAAATGAACAGGTAAAAAAAAGAAAGAAAGAAATTCTACTTCTTCATGATTCATTCTCAGTAAGTTGTGTATTTCTAGGAAATTATTCACTTTTTCTACATTACACAAATTGTTGGCATAATATTTTTTATAGTAGTCTTTGTGATCTTTTGTATTTATGTGGTATGAGTTGTAATGTTTCCTTTTTCCTTTTTAATTTTTTATCTGAAGTCTCTCTTTTGTTTCTTGGTTAGTGCAACTAAAGGTTTGTTAATTTTGTTTATTTTTTTCAAAAGCCAGATCTTAATTTTGTTGATCCTTTTTTTTTTTATCTTTTCTATTGTCTCCATTTATTTCTGTTCTAATATTTGTTATTTCCTTCTTCTGCTAATTTTGGGCTTACTTTGTTCTGTCTTTTCTAGTTCCTTGAGATGTAAAGTTAGATTTTGTGAGACTCTGCTTTTTTGTACTGTAGCCATTTATCACTATAATCGTCCCTTTTAGAACTGTTTTTGCTGCATCTTGTAAGTTTTGTTATTTTGTATTTTCATTTTTATTTGTCTAAAGATACTTTTTGATTTTTTAAATTTCTTCTTTGGCCTATTGGTTGTTCAGGAGTATGTTTTTCAATTTCCACACTTTTATGATTTTCCCAATTTTTCTACTATTAATTGATTTCTAGTTTCACATCACTGTGGTTGTAAAAGATACTTGATATTATTTCAATCCTCTTAAAGTTGTTAAGATTTTTTTGTGTTCTAGCATATGATCTATTCTGAAAAATGTCTATGTACACTTGAGAAAAATGTATATCTGCTGTTGTTGGGGAGAATATTATAAATGTGCCTCTTATGTGCATTTGGTCATCTTTGAATTGGGGTTTTTGTTGTGGAATTTAAGGAGTGCTTCATATATTTGAAATGTTAGTCCTTTACCAGGTTTTGCAAAAATTTGTAAATACTTTCTTACATTCTGTGGGATGCATTTTTACTCTGTCAATAGTGTCTTTTTTGTTTTGTTTTGTTTTGTTTTCAATAGTGTCTTTTAATGCACAAGAGGTTTTCATTTTTATGAAGTCCAATTTGTCGATTTTTCCTTTTGTTATTTGTGCCTTTGGCATCATATCCATTTTGTCTTTGGCAAAATATCCACTGCCAAATCCAATGTCATGAAGCTTTTGCCCTATGTTTTTTTCTAAGAGTTTTATAGTTTTAGCTTTTACATTCAGATCTCTGACCCATTTTGGACTAATTTTTGTATATGGTGTTAGGTAAGGGATGGCTTCTTCTTTTTTTAAAAAGCAAACATAATATTCTTTCTTATTTTCCTACAATTATAATTTTTTATAATATTCTTTCCAGAGACAGCACATATTCTTTGTAGAAAAGCTGGAAAATAGGAGGATTTAGGCATAATCTCTTATAATTCTTTGGTGCATATAGTTCCAAATACATTATATACATTTAAACACAAAACCTACTGATTAGAAACTTGTTTTTTATATAATAAAATACTATGGGCAAATTTCATGTCATTAGAAATTCTCCAAGACAATTTTTAATTACTATTTAATAACCTGTTGTTTGGAATTTATATTGCATAACAAGTCTGTTGTTATACACTTAAGCCACTTTAAATTTCTACTATTTAAAAAATTGCTGATATACATATCAGTGTGGATAAATACTTGCACACATACTTATATTATTTTCTTAGGATAAATTCCTAAAAATAGAATTTCTGAGCCCTGGACTGTCTGTACTAAGAGTTAGGATACTTGCTGGCATGTTGCCCTTCAGAAAAGAACCAACCAGTTTACACTCGTCCAAAGCCGTATGGTGACTGCTCACCATGTTCTTACTAATCCTAAAAACTAAAACTTTAAATGACCTATGTCAATTTGATGAGTGGAAACCTTTCTTTATTATTTATATTTTCATTTGCATTTTCAATAATTAGCAAAGTTGAGCATCTTATGCTTATCAGCCATTCATAGTTGAAAAAAGAACACAAAGCCCTTTTTGTCATGTATCATTTGCTTTTAATTTAATGTATGGTATTTACAAAAATATTCCATTTTTTGGTAGTCAGGTCTATCAATTATCCATTTTCTACTTCTGGTGTCTTTTCTAGAAAGTCTACCTCATTCTTAGTACATGCTAATATTCATCTTTTTTCCCGGAAATTTTATATTATTAATTTAATAGTTGATCTAACTGAAATTTATTTTGATCTGTGGTATTGGAGAGATATATAATTATTTTTTAATTTTTTTTATCCACTTAGTTTTTTGCCAAATATTGTCCCAATACCATGTGAGATCAAACAAAATGATTTCATCACTTTCTAGTCTTCTATTTTTGTTGCACTGATTTGCCTATTTGGCTCAATCTCAATCCTTTATAACCACTATAGTGTTATAATCTACCCTCTAGTAGAGAAAAATCTGTCCCCTGTCCTCTTTAATTGGATATACTTAATTATGGTTTTTACCTAGTTGTACTTTAGAATTATTTTCTCAGGCCCCCATTCCCCTAAAACTCCCAGTGGGGAACCAGATAGAATTGTGTTACATTTAGAGATCAATTTCTATATTTGCAATGTTGAGTTTTCTCATCAAAGAACATGTATCTCTCCACTTACTCAAATCTCTTTTTGCATCCTTTGGTAAAGATCTGTGTTTCTCTTCTTATATATTATTTCAGTTTACTCATTTACAGTTTCAAATACTAATTATTATTTTACCTCCCTTCCATTCTTTGTATTCTTGCAACAACTTGTACTTGCTTCCATGTTAATCTGTAATTTCCTCTGTATTATATATATTTTTAAAGGTTTTATTTGTTTATTCATGAGAAACACAAAAAGAGAGGCATAGACATAAGCAGAGAGAGAAGCAGTGCCCTGTAGGAACCCTGATGTGATACTTGATCCCAAGACCCTGGGATCATGACCTGAGCCAAAGGCAAATGATCAACCACTGAGCCACCCAGGTCCCCATCTCTATTATATTTTCAAACATATTCAGGATTTTTATGGCTATCTATAAGATATACTGAGAAGTTTTTCTGGGCTACCTTTGAAAGATTTTCCTTTTAGAATTAACTAGTTTCTAGAAATAAATCCAGCAGCTTCCTGTTGTCTTCTCTGTAAGAATTTAGAGGTCATTATCAGCCCATAGTAGACTTGTTAAAATTCACTATTAAAACATCTGGGCCTGTCATTTTGAGGGTAGTTTTTGGTAACTTTTTCCCTTACTTCTTGATTATTTTTTTTTTCAAATTTCCTATATATTCTTCAATCACTTCTTGTAATTTACATTTTAGTAGGAAAAAATTATCTATTTCCTCAAAAATTTTAAGATTAGCACAAAGTTCTATATAGAATTTCTTATAATACTAAAATATATTTTCTTATAACTTCTTTTTTATTTCAAAAATTACATCTTTCCCTTTACTGAACTAATCAGATATTTGTATATTCACTAATCTTTTCAATATACCAGCTTCTGAATTTACTAATTCAGTCTACATTATAAAGTTTCTAATTCATTGAAAAATTCATTCATTCTCTCTACCTATATTGTTTGTTTACAATTTTTTAGCTTCTTGGATTAAATATTTAGTTTAGTTATGCTTATCAACTGGGTTTTTTTTAAAGATTTTATTTATTCATTCATGAGAGACACAGAAAGAGAGACAGAGACACAGGCAGAGGGATAAACAGGGAGTCCACTGTGGGACTCAATCCCAGGACCCCGGGATCATGCCCTGAGCCAAAAGCTCAACCACTGAAACACCCATGTTCTCTGTTATTTAATTTCAAAAGCATGTCAGACTATGAATTTTCCTCTGAAAATGATTTAGGATGCTTCTCATATTTTTATATGTAGTATTTCCATGTCATTGATGTTTAATGATCCGTAATTGCAGTATGATATCTTCCCTGACTCAGAGCTTATTTAGAAGAGCTAAGTACACTTTTTCACGTGGTGAATTGAACTTCCTATCACAATCCCTTATTTTCTCTACCAGAGTGTTCAGGAGAGAGGAATGGCAGTTTGGGGACTTGAGGTAGTGATGAGAGATGGTCAGCATGCACCCTCTTTCCCATAGACACTACCCTTGCCACATACTTCCCTGTGAGCTCTAATGCTGTCATGCAATGGCAGCAATCCACAGGTTTTTTTTTTTAATAATAAATATATTTTTTATTGGTGTTCAATTTGCCAACATACAGAATAACACCCAATGCTCATGTCAAGTGCCCACCTCGGTGCCTGCCACCCAGTCACCCACACCCCCCACACTCCTCCCATTCCACCAGCCCTACTTCGTTTCCCAGAGTTAGGAATCTTCCATGTTCTGTCTCCCTTTCTGATATTTCCTACCCATTTCTTCTCCCTTCCCCTCTATTCCCTTTCACTATTATTTAATTCCCCAAATGAATGAGAACATATAATGTTTGTCCTTCTCCGATTCACTTATTTCACTCAGCATAATACCCTCCAGTTCCATCCACGTTGAAGCAAATGGTGGGTATTTGTCATTTCTAATGGCTGAGGAATATTCCAATGTATACATAAACCACATCTTCTTTATCCATTCATCTTTCGATGGACACCAAGGCTCCTTCCACAGTTTGGCTATTGTGGACGTTGCTGCTAGAAACATCCGGGTGCAGGTGTCCCGGAGTTTCATTGCATCTGTATCTTTGGGGTAAATCCCTAGCAGTGCAATTACTGGGTTGTAGGGCAGGTTTATTTTTAACTTTGAGGAACCTCCACACAGTTTTCCAGAGTGGCTGCACCAGTTCACATTCCCACCAACAGTGTAAGAGGGTTCCCTTTTCTCCGCATCCTCTCCAACATTTGTGGTTTCCTGCCTTGTTAATTTTCCCCATTCTCACTGGTGTGAGGTGGTATCTCATTGTGGTTTTGATTTGTATTTCCCTGATGGCAAGTGATGCAGAGCATTTTCTCATGTACTTGTTGGCCACGTCTATGTCTTCCTCTGTGAGATTTCTGTTCATGTCTTTTGCCCATTTCATGATTGGATTGTTTGTTTCTTTGCTGTTGAGTTTAATAAGTTCTTTATAGATCTTGGAAACTAGCCCTTTATCTGATATGTCATTTGCAAATATCTTCTCCCATTCTGTAGGTTGTCTTTTAGTTTTGTTGACTGTATCCTTTGCTGTGCAAAAGCTTCTTACCTTGATGAAGTCCCAGTAGTTCATTTTTGCTTTTCTTTCTTTTGCCTTCATGGATGTGTCTTGCAAGAAGTTACTGTGGCCGAGGTCAAAAAGGGTGTTGCCTGTGTTCTCCTCTAGGATTTTGATGGAATCTTGTCTCACATTTAGATCTTTCATCCATTTTGAGTTTATCTTTGTGTATGGTGCAAGAGAGTGGTCTAGTTTCATTCTTCTGCATGTGGATGTCCAATTTTCCCAGCACCATTTATTGAAGAGACTGTCTTTCTTCCAGTGGATAGTATTTCCTCCTTTGTTGAATATTAGTTGACCATAAAGTTGAGGGTCCACTTCTGGATTCTCTATTCTGTTCCATTGATCTATGTGTCTGTTTTTGTGCCAGTACCACACTGTTTTGATGACCACAGCTTTGTAGTACAACCTGAAATCTGGCATTGTGATGCCCCCAGCTATGGTTTCCTTTTTTCAGATTCCCCTGGCTATTCGAGGTCTTCTGATTCCACAAAAATCTTAAAATAATTTGTTCTAACTCTCTGAAGAAAGTCCATGGTATTTTGATAGGGATTGCATTAAACGTGTAAATTGCCCTGGGTAATATCGACATTTTCACAATATTAATTCTGCCAATCCATGAGCATGGAATATTTTTCCATCTCTTTGTGTCTTCCGCAATTTCTTTCAGAAGTGTTCTATAGTTTTTAGTGTATGGATCCTTTACCTCTTTGGTTAGGTTTATTCCCAGGTATCTTATGCTTTTGGTGCAATTGTAAATGGGATTACACCTTAATTTCTCTTTCTTCAGTCTCATTGTTATTGTATAGAAATGCCACTGACTTCTGGGCATTGATTTTGTATCCTGCCACACTGCCAAATTGCTGTATGAGTTCTAGGAATCTTGGGGTGGAGGCTTTTGGGTTTTCTATGTAAAGTATCATGTCATTTGCAAAGAGGGAGATTTTGACTTCTTCTTTGCCAATTTGAATGCCTTTTATGTTTTTTGTTGTCTGATTGCTGAGGCTAGGACTTCTAGTACTATGTTGAATAGCAGTGGTGAGAGTGGACATCCCTGCTTGTTCCTGATCTTAGGGGAAAGGCTCCCAGTGCTTCCCCATTGAGAATGATATTTGCTGTGGGCTTTTCATAGATGGCTTTTAAGATGTTGAGGAATGTTCCCTCTATCCCTACACTCTGAAGAGTTTTGATCAGGAATGGATGCTGTATTTTGTCAAATGCTTTCTCTGCATCTATTGAGAGGATCATATGGTTCTTGGTTTTTCTCTTGCTGATAGGATGAATCACATTGATTGTTTTACGAGTGTTGAACCAGCCTTGTGTCCCGGGAATAAATCCTACTTGGTCATGGTGTATAATTTTCTTAATGTATTGTTGCATCCTATTGGCCAGTATCTTGTTGAGAATTTTTGCATCCATGTTCATGAGGGATATTGGTCTATAATTCTCCTTTTTGGTGGGGTCTTTGTCCGGTTTTGGAATTAAGGTGATGCTGGCCTCATAGAACGAATTTGGAAGTATTCCATCTCTTTCTATCTTTCCAAACAGCTTTAGTAGAATAGGTATGGTTTCTTCTTTAAATGTTTGATAGAATTCCCCAGGGAAGCCATCTGGCCCTGGACTTTTGTGTCTTGGGAGGTTTTTGATGACTGCTTCAATTTCCTCCCTGGTTATTGGCCTGTTCAGGTTTTCTATTTCTTCCTGATCCAGTTTTGGTAGTTTGTGGCTTTCCAGAAATGCATCCATTTCTTCTGGATTGCCTAATTTATTGGCGTATAGCTGTTCATAATATGTTTTTAAAATCATTTGTATTTCCTTGGTGTTGATTGATCTCTCCTTTCTCATTCATGATTTTATTAATTTGAGTCTTCTCTCTCTTCTTTTTAATAAGGTTGGCTAATGGTTTATCTATCTTATTAATTCTTTCAAAGAACCAACTCCTGGTTCTGTTGATCTGCTCCACAGTTCTTCTGGTCTCGATTTTGTTGAGTTCTGCTCGAATCTTCATTAACTCTCTTCTTCTGCTGGGTGTAGGATCTATTTGCTGTTTTTTTCTCTAGCTCCTTTAGGTGTAAGGTTAGCTTTTGTATTTGAGTTCTTTCCAGTTTTTGGATGGATGCTTGTTTTGGAATGTATTTCACCCTCAAGACTGCTTTTGCTGCATCCCAAAGGTTTTGAGGGTTGTATGTTCATTCTCATTAGTTTCCATGAATCTTTTTAATTCTTTTTAATTTCCTGGTTGACCCTTTCATCTTTTAGCAGGATGGTCCTTAACCTCCACGTGTTTGAAGTCCTCCCAAACTTCTTGTTGTGATTTAGTTCTAATTTCAAGGCATTATGGTCTGAGAATATGCAGGGGACGATCCCAATCTTTTGGTATTGGTTAAGACCTGATTTGTGACCCAGTATGTGGTCTATTCTGGAGAAAGTTCCATGTGCACTTGAGAAGAATGTGTATTCAGTTGCGTTTGGATGTAAAGTTCTGTAGATATCTGTGAAATCCATCTGGTCCAGTGTATCATTTAAAGCTCTCGTTTCTTTGGAGATGTTGTGCTTAGAAGACCTATCGAGTGTAGAAAGCACTAGATTGAAGTCAGCAGTATAAGTGTATTATTATCTAAGTATGTCTTAATTTTGGTTATAATTGATTGATATGTTTGGCAGCTCCCACATTTGGGGCATATATATTGAGGATTGTTAAGTCCTCTTGTTGGATAGATCCTTTAAGTATGATATAGTGTCCCTCTTCATCTCTCACTACAGTCTTTGGTGTAAATTTTAGTTAATCTGACATAAGGATGGCTACCCCTGCTTTCTTTTGAGGACCATTCGAATGGTAAATGGTTCTCCAACCTTTTATTTTCAGGCTGTAGGTGTCCTTATGTCTAAAATGAGTCTCTTGTTGACAGCAAATAGATGGGTCCTGCTTTTTTATCCAGTCTGACACTCTGCGCCTTTTGATGGGGTCATTAAGCCCATTCACGTTCAGAGTTACTATGGAAAGATACGAGTTTAGTGTCATCATGATATCTATTCAGTCCCTGTTTTTGTGGATTGTTCCACGGGACTTCTTCTTAAAGGGGAGGAATTTTAAGAGTCCCCCTTAAAATTTCTTGCAGAGCTGGTTTGGAGGTCACATATTCTTTCAGTTCCTGCCTGTCTTAGAAGCTCTTTATCTCTCCTTCTATTGTAAATGGGAGCCTTGATGGGGATAGAGTATTCTCGGCTGCATGTTCTTCTCATTTAGGACCATGACTGTATCCTGCTAGCCCTTTCTGGCCTGCCATGTCTCTGTGGAGAGGTCTGCTGTTACCCTAATACTCCTCCCCATAAAAGTAAGGGATCTCTTGTCTCTTGCTGCTTTTAGGATCTTCTCTTTATCTCTGGAATTTGCAAGCTTAACTATTAAATGTCGAGGTGTTGAATGGTTTTTATTGATTTTAGGGGGGCGATCTCTCTATTTCCTGGATTGAATGCCTGTTTCCCTTCCCAGATTAGGAAAGTTTTCAGCTATGATTTGTTCAAATACATATTCTGGACCTCTGTCCCTTTTGGCACCCTCTGAACCCCAATTAAACGTAGGTTTTTCTGGGGATCCCTGGGTGGCTCAGTGGTTTGGCACCTGCTTTTGGCCCAGGGCGCAATCCTGGAGTCCCGGGATCGCATCCCATGTCAGGCTCCCAGCATGGAGCCTGCTTCTCCCTCCTCCTGTGTCCCTGCCTCTCTCTCTCTCTCTCTCTATCATAAATAAATAAATAAATCTTAACAACAACAAATAAAAGTAGGTTTTTCTTCCTCAGGCTGTTATTTATTTCCCTTAATCTATCCTCATGGTCTTTTAATTGTTTGTCTCTTTTTTTCCTCAGTTTCCCTCTTTGCCATCAACTTGTCTTCTAGGTCACTCACTCGTTCTTCCACCTCGTTAACCCTCGTCGTTAGGACTTCTAGTTTGGATTGCATCTCATTCAATTGATTTTTAATTTCTGCCTGATTAGATCTAATTTCTACAGTCATGAAGTCTCTTGAGTCCTTTATGCTTTTTTCTAGAGCCACCAGTAGCTGTATAATAGTGCTTCTGAATTGGCTTTCTGACATTGAATTGTAATCCAGATTTTGTAACTCTGTGGGAGAGAGGACTGTTTCTGATTCTTTCTTTTGAGGTGAGGTTTTCCTTCTAGTTATTTTGCTCAGAGCAAAGTGGCCAAAAACAAGTTGTATTGGGAAAAGGAGAAAAAGAGAGAAGAGAAAGAAGGAAAGAAAAAGAAAAAAAGAGAAAAAAGAAAAAAGAAGAAAAAGAAAAAACGGGGGGAAGGAAACAAATCAGAAAAACAAAACAAAACAAAACAAGGGGGAGTATCCTCTGATTCTGTATACTGTAAGTCCCTCGACTTGCCCTGGAACTTTCCAGTGCTGCTTGGTCAATAATTTGTTTTTCCCCTGTCCGTGAGAAGCAGACTCCTCACAGGGAGCTGGGGCCTATTGAGCTGATTTTCAGGTGTTAGCACTTGGGGGAACTGCTCAGCCCCCCACCTGGTGCAGGGCTCAGTGGGGGTTGTTTACCCCGTGAGGCCCCAGGAGGAACAGCCCCAGTGGCGGGGCAGCTCTGGAGCCCTGGAGTCAGCCCCCACAGTAACTCCAGAGCTCAGGGTCTGCAGGGCCTGGAGGCTCCGGGGCGGGGCCGCTGATCTGCTCAGCTCGGGGCAGGAGCATCCTCGCTGTCCTGGGCCCTCCCGGCCTCTGTCTGTCGAGGGGGGAGGGGGCCGGGTCCTGGGCTGTGTCCCCGGCGCCCTGTGCTCCTGGGCCTGCCCTGTTGGATTCACTCCCGCCCCGCAGCCCCCTCCGCAGAGCCGCCCCCGAGCCCCTCCGAGCTGCTCCGGGTCCCGCCGCCCGCGCTGCAGCCCTTAGGGAGCTCGGCGCACTCTCCTGGGCGCGCAGGTGTCTGTTAGTGTCCCCGGAGCCCGAGGGCATCCCCGCCCTCCTGGGTCCTGCTCCAACTCCCTGCGAGCCCCTTTCCGCCCGGGAAGGTTGGTGCAGCTCCTGCTTCTCCGGGACGGGGCTCTCCTGTCCTGGGGACACTCGCCCCGGCCTCAGCCTGGCTCCTCGCGGGGCCCCTCCCCCTTGGAGGCCTTTTGTTTCTTTATTTCTTTTTCCCCTTCCTTCCTTCTTCCTTCCTTCTTGATAGAAGCGTGAACTCTTCTCACTGTAGCATTCCAGCTGTTCTCTCTTTAAATATCAGGCTGAATTCGTAGATTTTCAGGATGATTTGAAGGTTATTTAGGTAATTTGGTGGGGACAGGTGATTGGGGACCCTACTCTTCCGCCATCTAGCCCCTCCCCCCCAGAGGTTTTGTGTGTTTTGTTGTTTTGTTTTTTTTTTAATTTTTATTTATGATAGTCACACACACACACACACACACACACACACACACAGATGCAGAGACAGGCAGAGGGAGAAGCAGGCTCCATGCACCGGGAGCCCAACGTGGGATTCGATCCCGGGTCTCCAGGATCACGCCCTGGGCCAAAGGCAGGCGCTAAACCGCTGCGCCACCCAGGGATTTCCGCCCCCCTCCCTTCGGCCCCAGAGGTTTTGAATGAAAACAAAGGTAGTTCCTAACCACATCATGGCGTCCTAGGTTGCACATCACTCGGATTGTTGTATAGTGAGTAAGAGTGTGTGTATGTGTGTATGTGAAGAAAATGCTTTTGGAGATGGTAATTTAAAAAGGTTTTTTTTTTTTTTTTTTAACTAGAATTAGATAAAACTCTAGAATTAGAATTAGATACAAATTACTAGAGTTAGATAGAAAAATCACCAAAAATATCCTGCTCCTATATCCTGGCCATGATACTAAGTGATCCCATTGTGCATATTGGAAAACAAACATTAAAAGAGAAAAATTTGGTTATCTGTTAAAGTTAAAACTCTTTTTCCAAATCAAACTACATATTAAAGGGACCAAGGAAGCTCACTATTTGTAATTATGGTAAAATATTTTTGGCAGAGGGTTTGGTTTCATAATACAAGTACTTTTGTTTGCTAGTCATCACACAGTCTGGCAATTAGAAAATTGGCTTGTGTCCATGAGCTGCCTTTATCATCCCTATATCAAAATCTATGTTAAAGAAATAGTTTTTGCATACCATTGACTAGTTAAAAAACTAAACAAACAAAAAACCCAGCAATTTTGGTTAGTTCTCTAGCATTTAGATGCTATGCTACAAAGAACAGTATCATCAAGGATATTAGAGTAATGTATTTTAGTAGGAGGTGATAAGTTTTTATTTTACTGAACTGTGAAAATAGCAAACACAATTGGGATCAAGGAACTATTCGCTTCGAAGGGCTTCCACAAAACCCTAGTGTTAATATTACATAATATCATTATATAGCAATACATGTTAATATTACATATATCATTATTGTTCTAGAACTCAACCTTTCAGACAGGTAGGTATTTTGTTTGAACCCCACAAATGCTTTGAAGACATCTATTGTACAGTGCTAAGAACCTACGTTCTGATATCAGACAGCTCTAGGTTTGCAGTCTGCCACCTACTAGGCGTGTGACATCCTGCAAGTCACACACCACTAGGACCAAAGTGCTAGTAATGACAACAATGAGACTATCTCATGTGTACTGAGTGGTTACTATATGTAGGCAGAGTTTTATACTCAGTGCTTTATAATGTCTTTTTGTTTTAAGATTTTATTTATTTATTCATGAGAGACACACAGAGGCAGAGACATAGGCAGAGGGAGAAGCAGACTCCTCACAGGGAGTCCAGTGTGGAACTTGATCCCAGAACCACAGAATCACGACCTGAGACAAAGGCAGACACTTAACCACTGAGCCACCCAGGTGGCCCTGTATAGTATCTTATATTTATTATCTCATTGGATCCTCATGTAAACCTTGTGAGGGGAGGTAATATCATCATTATTTTATGAATGAGTAAAAGGAAGAACGTAATTCTTCAAGTACACACAGCACAGGACCTGGGGCAAGAACCTGGTTATTCTGTCTCCACGTTCCAAGGTTTAGCCACATTCACCTGCCTCCCCAAGCCTCAGTTTCCCTGTCTGTAAGATCAGAACAATAATAACTCCTGTAGTGTTGGCAGGAGGCTCTGAGATCGTGGAATAAGGCACAGGGTGGTGACTGCCTCTGAAGCTGGCACTTCATTATCACTGCCAGTATTGTTGCTGTTAGCAAGGATTGTAGTATCAATCAATTTCTAACAGGAAGGATTCACACATCCACTCTTCTTTGCACACATTTCTGTCTAAGTGAGCAGAGAAAAGCTCTACTCACTTAGAAAAAGCTTGTAGAATTACTACAGTTTCATCAGAGCCAATGAACAGGGTCACTAAGGAGTCAAGCACCTGATTTGTGACCATTTGGATGCCTGCCTAGAGGTATAAACTCTCTAGTAACATTCTCCTTTTGGTAAGCTAGCTTTCTCCTTCATGAATCTGGGCCAAAAATCCACTGTGTCTTTAGCTTCTTCCCACAAAGAGGAGATTTTCCTGCTAGCAGCAATAGCTGCTATTGTGGGATTTTGCCCAGGAGATTTTGTGAAGTTATCTGACCCAATAGCATTATATAAATTTTTAAGACTTGTAAAATCAGGAATCTCAGTGCAAGGCAGCCACATCCAAAGCAAAAATCTGTTCAACAGTCCCCACTTTAATGGCTCTCCTGTAAACACTGACAACTACCAGAGAACAGCATTACAAAAAGATCAGTCACTACTTAATTGTGTGAGTAAAGGCTGGGACATGTGAACATTAATGATACACATTTTTGCTATGGAGATACTTTGAGGCCAGACACACAGAATGCAACAGCTGCCATCCAAAACCTCCCTGCACCAAGAGATATTTGTCTGGAAACTCTTGGCCTGGCCTGACAGCTTCTAGTCCTAGAGGACCATGCTGATTGCCACCCAAATGTTTTCTCACCCCACAACACATGGGGAGTCAGAGGATGCACAGTCCGTATTTGGGGCTCCTTTTGCTCTTGCCCCACAGCCAGGATGGCTCAAAACCATAGGTCATATGAATGGTACTTGGCTAGTATGTCACACAATTATTTAAATACTACCAGGCTAAACTTCCCATTTCTTTTTTTTTTTTTTAAGATTTTATTTATTTATTCATGACAGAGAGAGAGAGAGAGAGGCAGAGACACAGGCAGAGGGAGAAGCAGGCTTCATGTAGGAAGCCTGATGTGGGACGCAATCCTGGGTCTCCAGGATCACACCACAGCCTGAAGGCAGCGCTAAACCCCTAAACTGCTGAGCCACTGGGGCTGCCCTAAACATCCATTTCTAAAGCAATATTTCTCAACATGTGGATCTAGGTCAGAATGATCCAGGGTGCTTATTAGAAATCCAGACTCCTATGCATGCCTCTCTATTTTACTATGTTACTGTTAGTATGTAAGTCCTGAAGAATAGAAGCTGGTCTGTTTACTCTGGTACCCCAGTACCCCCAACAGTGTGTGGCACACAGTAAGCACTCAATACATATTTGTGGAAGGAATTAATTCCCGGGCCCCATTAATCTACCTCCTCAATCAAAATCTCTAAGAGTAGGACCAAGGAATCTGCATTTTAAAGGCACACAAGTGATTTTTTTTGCACACAAAATTTTTAGAACCATTGTTCTAAAGTAATTCAGCTAATTCTAAGATAGACAGAAAGATGAAAAGTTTTGTCTCCAGAGGCGGCATATTAGCCATCTGGCCAGTCATTAAGGTAAAATAACCATATTAATATCACCCATGAGTTGAACTTCTGCCTTCAGGTCACATTATCTCCAACAAATGTTGATCTACCACCTTCAGCACACCAGATTCTGGGTTCCTAAGTGGATAAAAACAGATACGTAGGCAGAGTGCCTAGGAAAGGCTGGAACCTGCCCCGTGAAGAACCACACCATCGCTTTCTGCCTGAACTTGATTATTTGATGAACCTGCCCCAAAACTCCGATAGAGAAATGGAACAGACTGTTCATTACTGGTTCCCTGGCATGCTTGAATGGCACCTCTGATCCAGGAAAGTCAGATATTATCTGCAAGGATTTATCTTATCTTGAAAGTCTCCAATCTTTCTAAATAGGTTTCCTATCTGTTTGGCCCTTCTAGGAAGCTTGGTGTTTTACTTCTAGTTACAATCAACCTTTTACCAACATTTGATCTTGGACTGTCACTTCACTTCTCTTGGCCTGCTTCCTCATTTGAAAAATGAGACAATTAGACCAGAAACAGGTCTTCAGCACCTTCCAATTATAATGTACCCTAATCTGTGACTTCTTGGTGACACCTACTGCTCATGCTTAACAAAACATCCAGATGTGATTTGATGATCCAATTGCAGCTGTCAAACTAGGATACCCAAAACTATCCAATGGAGAGGTGGTTGGCACGTGGAAGAGTAGGTAAAATTTGGGATTTGCAAACCGTTTCTGAGAATTACCTCTCAGTTTCCATGTTTACCTAGAAAAATACAATGGCAACTTTAATGTGCTGAAAACTTTATGTAAGAGATTAGTGCAATACCCAAATTTCTTCTGAAAGCTGTACATTTTATTTGTATCAGCGCTGCAGCAACGCTGAAGCATAGCTTGATCTAGAGAGACGGAAAGATCACTGCTTCGTGGGATGCCCTCAAGCCAAGCTGTGAAGTAGGGGGAGAGATATAGGGAGTGAGCTCCTTTCCCTGACCCCATCACTTTGCCTTTCCATTCCCTCTGTCCTTCTTTCAGAAGCCCCATCCCACAGATGTTCCCCAGAGGTGGGTTGCTCTGAACTGGAATCACACCCTAAGCACCAAATGTATGTTCACTGTCCTTTGTTCCAATCCAGCCTGACTAATCACTGGTAACTTGTCCATTACTGTTGCCAGATAATTGCATTTTAACTGCCTTTCTTTAGAAAACAGCTTCACATAAATTAGTGGTTCTTAAAGGCTTTGGGGCCTAATGTCTACTTTATATTCCAACTATTTTGCAGTGCTTCCTCTATGAGCCTGAAATGAAAATCACAGAAAATATAACTTACTACTTACTATATAATGCCCAAATTATTTTTATAAAGTGAGTGTTAGGAAAGTAACTTATAATAAAATACCATATTTCAGTATGCAAAGCTTAGAAGATGTACTGAAGTAGCCCAATGCTCCCTCTATGCCTAAAATCACAGGGACAGCCAGGAATGGATTATTGAACTAGCAACACACACTAAACCCCCTCCTTCAAGCAGCCCCCCCCCCACTGCTCCCTAAATGCCAGTAGTGTCTCCCAGCCATTTACTGTGACAACCTCCTACCCATAATTTATTTTTCAAAATTGCCCTTTAAAAACCTAGATCGATGACCCTGATGTGAAAAGTTAAGTCAGTTTTGCAACCTCGAGAGAGCTATTTTGGTGTGAAGAATATTTTACTGCCTCTGGCAGCATGCAGCTACTTTGTCCTTTCCCCATTTTTCCTCCAATGTCTTGGAAGATGAATGTCATAATACATAACAATCTCAACAATGAAAGTTAACATTTATGGAATGCTTCCCACATGCCAAGTGCTTTTAAAATAATTTTGCATGTATTAACTCTTTCAAACCTCATAACTACATAAGTAATTTTATTATTACTATGTTCCAGGGACAGTAATAATAGGCACAGAAAAATCAAGTAACTTGACTAAGATTACGCATCTAGTTACATTTAGCTTCTTGTAGAAACCAACTGCTTTGATTATTATAATAATGGGCTTTTATAATGAGCAAAGCACTATCTGTGTTTTTATTTTAGGAAAGAAACATTTCAGGGATAAAAGGATGTTTCTTTTTCCAAAGCCCATGCATCTAAATGTTTGAAATTTGCGCCCATGTTTTCTTGGCTGGCTTTATGCTTTTAGCACTTAGAATGTGATTAGGTAGCTTTTTTACTTAATATTTTCATTCATTTCAGAATGGATTTCTCTTCTTGGCACGTCATCTGTATGTGAAATTGCAGCGCCATTCATTCGGAGATGAGGAACACAAATCTTTTTCCTGCTCTTTCCTTTCATTGCCAAGTGGCTTGTGCCAAAACAGGCTTGTTTTAAGCGAGTTTAGAGGATGACCCAAGAAGCAGGTTCTGTGCACCATGGTGGGATATGTGGCTGTTCTAACAGCACAGTGTGGTCAGGAGTCTCCTAAATGTGTCAGAAATTACATCATGCATCATTCAGGGAGGAACTGCATTTCTTCCTGGAAACAGCCAAGGAGTTGTTATGACAAATCATTATTAGCAACAGTTTAGGGTTGAAATTTGACCCTGATGTGGCTACTTGTAAAGACAACAAAGTATTTGAAGCAAACCTATAATGTATTTATTTTTCCTTCCAGGGGGAAAATGGTCCCATCTGATCTTGAAAGAAGGATCCTTGAAGCCAAACAAAAAGTAAGTTTGTAGGGAGTTAATCTAGCCTATAACAGGCTAAAAGCACATTATTTCTGTTTCCATCCAGTGGAGAACATACTTTGGTATTGCTTTTTTGGTTTGTTTTTGGGGTTTTGGAGGGTTTTGTTTTGTTTTGTTTTGTTTGTTTTTTGGGGGGGGTGTTGTACTGGGGGGCAGAGGAAGAGGAGAGAGACTCCCAAGCAGGCTCTACACCCAAGCAGTGTAGAACTCAACCCAGGGCTCGATCTCACAACCCTGAGATCATGACCTGAGCCAAAATCAAGAGTCAGATGCTTTACTGACTGAGCCACCCAGGTGCCCCCACTTTGGTTTTGCTTTAAAAAGAAGACCTAGGGGATCCCTGGGTGGCTCAGCAGTTTAACGCCTGCCTTTCGCCCAGGGCGCGATCCTGGAGTCCGGGGATCGAGTCCCGCGTCGGGCTCCCAGCATGAAGCCTGCTTCTCCCTCCTCCTGTGTCTCTGCCTCTCTCTCTCTCTCTGTCTATCATAAATAAATAAATAAATCTTTAAAAAAAAAAAAAAGAAGACCTAATTCTCAACCTCCCAGCTTTCCTGAGAGTATAGAATTTTTGAGTCGAGTCATTATTTATTTCTCTGAGTTCTAGGCTCTGCTCCAGAAAGATCTAAGTTGCTGATTAAATAATGTACACTGTGATAATATACACAGTGATGCTATAGGACTTTCTACAGCATTTGTCCTCTGTGTGCTGAGCATTGGCATTAAACAGACATACATTTGAAAGATCATTTTCACGGGTGGAAAATATCACACTGCTAATGCAGCACATGTTACCGTGTGGTGTGGTTGTTTAAAAGGAGCCAATTTTTCCTGCCTAGGAATATGGTTATGATTGGCTCTCCAAGAATCTTCTTCTGTGGCAAGCAATTTAGAAGTCTGAGAAGCAGCAAGTTCTGGAGACCTGTGAAAGATTCCCACAAAGCTCTAGAAAGTCATTTATTTCCCTGGATGGTTTGCAAACCAGAGAGCTTGCTTGTAGAACTCCCTTAGTGTAACTTTTATTTACATGTGCATTTTATTAATATCAGCTTAGGAATAATTATTTCTTTTAATATGCCTTTTTTTCCCTACAAAGTGGCAGCAGGAGTCCCCTTGTTCCTGTACTAGGACACTTCTAGTAGCATACACCACAAGATTAAACCTTTGCTGCCACCTAAAGCCTGACTCTGTAACATCCTGTCACATCACGGCTCTATTCATTCTGTTTGAGGCATTCTTCTACCTTCTAGCAATTTCCATTTAGCCAGGGCCAGACAGACCGAGGACTACTTAGATGGATAAAAGTAATGGCTTATTGTCTAGTCCCACATGAACTCTTCCCTCTAAGATAACAAATAGATTATCTGAGGATTTTCCAAATAGGAATAATGAGCCCTTCGGATTTCCTTCTCTTTGTTCTTTTGTCTGCTCACACTAGGAGACTAATTTGCAAAAGGAAGACTAGAAAGTGAGCAAAGTAGGGAGCATATCCATCTGGAATATATAAATGGCTTGGGGGCACCATAAAGCTTCTTCCCTTTTGGGTCCAATGTCAGCTTCTTCCCTTCTGGGTCCAGTGTCACCAGAACCAAAGTGTCTGTTTCTATAAGGCAACTGGCAGGTCCAAGAATGGCCTGGAGAAGCCAGATCTTGGAGAGTGAATATCCTCCCAGGTTCCAAGGGGCCAACAATCCTTGTGATGTTTCCAAAACTGGAGAAGTGTGTGACAGAGGGAGAATATCCACTGTTTTTATTAGCTAAAAAAAAAATACTGATGCCCTATTTGACGTTATTTGGGGCTTTCTCATTTGTCTAGGGATTTGTTCCTTTCCTTGTGAGCGCCACAGCTGGGACCACCGTGTATGGAGCATTCGACCCCCTCTTAGCAGTTGCTGACATTTGTAAAAAGTACAAGATCTGGATGCATGTGGATGTGAGTATCCCATAGGGACTGCCACCAAAGTGTCCTTGCACTTACTTATTCATTCAGGGCTCATGGAATGAAACCTGTTTCTCTCTCTCTCTCTCTCTCTTTTTCTCTCTTTCTCTCTGTCTGTCCCTTGGGAGCCTGTTTTCAGAATGGGGATATTTAAGCTTTTGAAGAGTGCAGAGACAAAGTGGCACATGATCCACACAGTATACAACATTGACTGGAGGAAGTCAGAGGCTGATTTGCCTTAATGTTCCCAATATGATAATAATCTTATTTCTATGACCAGCATCCAAGCTGAGTACTTAGTTCTTAAATCATCATCAGCCCATAACATCCTTGGAGGAATGTAGCCTCCACACACACATACACAGCCACACACATGTAGATTGTATTTCCCTCTAAGGATGATCAAAAAGGCAAAAAGAGTTACATTTGCATAGGAAACTCAGAAGATAAAAAACTTAAACTCAAGTCGGGTATTTGTATATTTGAAGAGGAAAGAAGACTTGCTAGAAGTATGGGTCACCAAATTGCCAATTTCTTAGCTGGGCCAGCTGAAAAGATAAATTATATTTGAAATGTTACTCCAGGCCTAGTCACATTAAATGAAGATGTGCCCATCAAAACATCTTCAAATGAAAAAATGTCCAGATTTAGAAGGACAAATTGAAGAAACTTAAACTTAAACCAGAATCACTCCAAGTGTGGTTCAAGGATCAGCTGTTATCTGCAAACTGTTTGTTACTAATCTACTATTACTACCTAAGGCTGAACCAGGTAGATTTCCATTATCCCAATGTCATCCTGTAGAGTGGTTACCAGTCTTCTTTTCCTTCCATGATTCACAATATGAGTTGTTCATTAGGCTACCAGACATTCCATTGGTTTTACAAATGAAGACACTAAGTTGAACAATCCAAGTACCATCGTGACTCAGGTCTTGGAAGTGGAAAGCTTATTAAACCTTGTTAGCTGATTCAGGAAGAGGATTATCCTGACAACTTTAAAAATAACAATGTCTGTGTGTCCTGAACCAGCAGGTACTGTGGTCTCTCCTCTAGGATTTCTACTTAACATAGAGCTAGATCTTTTGACCAATTGTATGTGCTTTCTTTGGAACCTACCAAGTTTATCACTTATTATCTTAAATGTTTATACTCTGTGTAATTAAAGAAAATCTTAAAATATTACACATTTGGAAAATTGGGTAATTTTTCAAAGTGTAAAAGAACTGAAGTTACAACAAACTTTTTAAAAAAAGGCAATTATACCCTAACACGTGTTTTTTTTTTTTCTTTAAAAATTATCCTGGGATTATTTTCACCCACAAATAAGGCCAACATTTTCCAATGAATCTCCATCTTAACATCATACTATTAAAGAAATCACTATATCACTATACTAATTTAAATCTTCAAACTTGAGTAAAGATTTTTAAGAGACATGTTCTAGCCACTCAACAAATTCTCTTTCTTTCTTTCTTTCTTTCTTTCTTTCTTTCTTTCTTTCTTTCTTTCTTTCTTCCTTCCTTCTTCCTTCCTTCCTTCCTTCCTTCCTTCCTTCCTTCCTTCCTTTTTCTTTCTTTCTTTGAAATTATCTTATCCTAAAGTACGTTATTAGTGAAATAGGATTTTTAAAAAAGATTTCATTTATTTATTTGACACACAGAGAGAGAGCATAAGCAGAGGGATTGGTAGGGAGAGGGAGAAGCAGGGAGCCTGACATGGGGCTCAATCCCATGACCCAAGCCGAAAGCAGACACTTAACCAAGTGAACCACCCGGTGCCCTTGAAATAGGATTATGAAGCTGCTTCTTCCTTCTGGAATCATCCAGACTTGCCAAAGGAGTTTTCCTTATAATAAGTGGGAAATATCAGAAAGGGAGACACAACATGGAAGACTCCTAACTCTGGGAAACGAACTAGGGGTGGTGGAAGGGGAGGATGGCGGGGGGTGGGGATGACTGGGTGGCAGGCACTGAGGTGGGCACTTGACAGGATGAGCACTGGGTGTTATTCTGTATGTTGGCAAATTGAACATCAATAAAAAATAAATTTATTATTTAAAAAAAAGGAGTTTTCCTTATAACTCAGAGGCTGCTTAATGGGTCCTTCACCCCATCCTCTGTACTCTCAGCAGAGGACACAATAGGCTTTCTTGTTCTGACGTCACAAGCTGCACTAGGATCGTGAGTGGTAGTGATGTATTGGGGAAAGGATCTTTCCCCTTCTTGGGTGGACACAAGACATATGCCCCCAGTGTGGCTCCTTTCACTTGTCTAAATATGAAATGGAACCTGAAACTTTAGAATAGCATCCAGTTTAAACTTTGAAAGTCTAGTGCCAGAAGGTGGCCAGGCTTCTCAGTTGCCTGAGCTTGAGGAGATGACTTTCACCCCATGAGACTCACTGTTCTGGAGGACACCAAACTTTAGAAATCTAGGCAATGAAAGACCTGCTACCCTGTTACTTATATGATCTTCCTTTTTGCAGGCTGCTTGGGGTGGGGGATTACTGATGTCCCGGAAGCACAAATGGAAGCTGAGCGGCGTGGAGAGGTACACCCACTTTTCTTGTTAACAATGTAAAGCGTAAAAGCTAAGTGTGAAAAGCAAGTTACATACAATTTCCAAGCACTCTCAGAGCACAGGTGAGTCCATTCTCACAATGCTTGTATGCCTTAACCTGTGTGGTCATGGACACATGAATATTATGTGTAAACAACAAAAAGGCGTCAAATGCCCTGTCAAGGAGCCCAGGTGGAATGTTTCTCAAGTATAGAACCCTAACTGGAGTCTGTGGTTGGCCAGAGGTCTCAGGAATGGCCTTCTTTTTTTTAATTAATTAATTAATTAATTAATTAATTAATTAATTTATGATAGTCACAGAGAGAGAGAGAGAGAGAGAGAGAGAGGCAGAGACATAGGCAGAGGGAGAAGCAGGCTCCATGCACCGGGAGCCCGATGTGGGATTCGATCCCGGGTCTCCAGGATCGCACCCTGGGCCAAAGGCAGGCGCCAAACCGCTGTGCCACCCAGGGATCCCCTAGGAATGGCTTTCTTACAATCTCTGAACCAACTACCAAAGTTACTTAAAAACCTCTTGGCAGGTCATAGTTTTCTAGGGAGAAGATCTATAGCTATTATGTTCCAGAAAAGGACAATATCCATTGCTTTAAGCAAACCAATAAATAACTGAGCACTTTATATTTTATCAGTGTTGAAAGCAGGGGCTTGGGGCTTAATACGTCCAGTTTAGAGCAAGACAAACTTGTGAGAACATTGTCTCATGGTTTCATTCCCACGATAATTTTTTTTTTTTTACAAAAAAAATTTATATAAAAAAAAGGTTACAAAGCACCTTTTTTTTTCCCCAGAGATGATTAAGCAGTAGATGATTGAGAAAAGCTGCTAAACCTAAAGGAGGTGATATCTGATTGGCATAAGACATATTCAGGTCTGAAGAGAAAAGGGAAAAAATTTATAGAATGCAAAATCAGCCTCAGGCTTTGCTGACCATGTGCAAAGGGAGCACAATGTCCCCAGTTCTCCCATTACACCATGGCAGGTCAACAGCAGAGGTGAGCTCTGACACTCCAGGCAACTGAGAAAGCCTGAGTTTGTCAGAGGCTGCCAAGTGCCCACCATGCCCTGCCAAGTAGCCAGATGCTGCCCAGGAAGAGTTGCCCACTGGCTCTGCTTCTAGACATCCTGGCTCCATTTCCATTCTGGGATGAGGAGAGAGGCCGATGGAGCATGGAGCACCTGTCAGCACTGGTCATGCGGCCAGCCAGGCTAAGCCAGAGTGAATGCACATGGTGTGCTCTGCGATGCCCAGGCCCGCTCACATGCAGAGAACCCGTGAGTAGAAAGAGGGGGCAGGGGTCACTGAGGCAGAGTCAGGGGCACACTGCCTCATTTGTGGAAGACTTTAGAGTCCAGCTGAGGCCTAAGTCAGCAGGGTAGCAGTCCCCAAGTCTGCTGACGGGGGTCAGTGACTGGCAAGCAGAGCTGCCAGTGCTCTGATGGCAGGTGCCCTGTTAGCAATGGGAGGCCGAAGGCACACATAGCCCCCTGCCAGTGAAGGCCAGTCTGCCTCTCCCTCTGATCCTCTGGGTTTCTCCCACGCCAAATTCCTTTTCGCCATGAAGATCTCTATGAAACCAGACACCTAAGGAGAAGGCAATGCACAAAACAGAGATAATGAAAAAAAGAGAACAGCTTGGAAGGTACCTGCTCAGATGACCAGAATGAGAACTAATTCTCATGCTTTCAAAAGAGAGGTGGCCTGCACACAGTACTCTCTCTTCTATGAGTTCCTTTCTGACTGGTTCAAAAAGTAAGCATCTATTATTGTACTTTTAATGCCACCTGGAACTCCAAGTGCTGAAAGCCATGGGGCGTCCTCCACCGATGATGACTTAAAAGCTCACTAAATTACCTACCCTGAGCCTTGGAAAAATAAACACCCACACACTTTTGCACTAAAGACTATTATTTCAGAGCAAAGCTTAGAACATTTACCATGGAACAGAGTCTGTTCCAATTGCCACAATTTTGAAACTGTATTATAACTAAATCCACTAAGTGGAATAGCCAAATATGAAGTCCCAAAAATGAGGGACTGCCACCTACTTATCCAAGAGTATCCATCTTGCTGACTTATTAGCGAAAGGCACGTTGTCTGTGGTGAATAAGGTTGTAGGGTCAGTGGAAACCCTGGGCCTCATGGGCATGGGTATAAGTTGAGGGGGAAAAATTTGCCTCACTTGGAAGTATACATCTTCCCAAGGATTCACTCTAAAATGGAAGAAACCATGGTCAATTATCATCCCCAGATTAAGAGGTTCTCCAATGGTCACAGGGTCCCCAGAGTACCATCCTCATAACAAAATGCTGCAAGTGACCATAGCCTGCCTGGCACTCCCTCTGAGGACCTACCAAATTCTCAGAAAGCATCTTTCTTCCTTGTTCAGGCTCTCAAATTTTCTAGAGACAGTGTAGCTGAGAGGGTGTGCCAAGAGCCTTAACACTCCCAGGTATGCTTCCGTGCCTTGGAAACTGTCTCCTTTAATCCCTCCCTACAGCAGGCTGATGCTTGCCTGCAATTGCCCTTTGTGGTGGTCCCCTCTCAAGGCTTGCCAGCCCAGCTTAAGGTCCTGGCACAACTGCTGCCATCTTACCAATTACTGCCCTCACTACTGCCCTGTGAGCCAGGGGTTTAGAAATTCAGTTCAGTAGTTGCCGATCCTCTACTATGGCAAGGCGCTGCACTAGGCCCAGTGAGTTCATGAAGATGAATATGGTGTGAAGCCTATTCTCAAAGGGCTTAGAATCTAGTAGGGAAGAGTGACAGTTAGTGATGGATCGAAATTCAAGGCAAAGGAAGTAAAGGCTCAAGAGACAGACCAGGGAGCTGATTGGTAAGCACAAAGAAAGGAATAATCTCTGCTAAACAGGGTTATTCAAGGAAGCCTTTGTGCCAGGGTGGGCATAGGTGTTTCATCAGGTGGAACTGGAAGGTAGATGTTCAAGGTGAAGAGCAAGGTCATGGAGGTTTGAAGGGATCCATGGAGGAAGTTCAGGTGTTTGGCTGGAGACTGAGAGGGATTCATAGCCGTGACTAGGAAGTTTAGGGATGCCTGGGTGGCTCAGTGGTTGAGCATCTGCCTTTGGCTCAGGGTGTGATCCCGGGATCAAGTCCTGCATCGGGCTCCCGGCATGGAGCCTGCTTCTCCCTCTGCCTATGTCTCTGACTTTCTCTCTCTCTCTCTCTGTGGGTGTGTGTGTGGGTGTGTGTGTCTCATGAATAAATCAATAAAATCTTAAAAAAAAATTATACTTGGTCCCATAGATGAGCAGATCTTTGTGATGTTTGTCCTGTTCCATGGAAGTCACACTGCTGGGTTCATCCATTCAGGTCGCTCCCCCCCGCTACCACCCCGGTTTGCACCCTTAGCTTCTCCTACCGCCACTACTGTCCTCACCTGGACAAAATCGAGAGCTCAGTGGCTTCTACTGGGTCCTTGGCCTCCATCTCCTCCCAAGTCTTGACTTGCCTCTTCACCCTCCCCCCACCATCCATGGCTCTATGGCAGAGACTTTCATCACCCCCCTCCCAATCTGAGAAATAGAATGCTTTCCATGCACAATAGTGGCTCCTACAGCAGTGATTGTCAGCTCAGGGATTGATGTTGATCCAGACTTGGCCCTGAGGGCAGACCCTCCACCAAGACTCCTTGGGCAGGACTTGTGAACTCTCCACAAGCTGCAGGGAGCCTGATGTGGGACTTGATCCCAGGACCCCGGGATCATGACCTGAGCCAAAGGCAGAAGCTCAACCACTGAGCCACCCAGGTGCTCCAGGACCATGTGTAGTTTAAAGAACTGGTGCTTCTGTTTACTTCCTTTGCTTCTGAAACATTTTGTGTGTCTATATAGATGAGTCACACTCTAATTACACGAAGAGTATTGTATATTACAGAATGCTTAAACACTATTTGTATATAATTCTTTTGCCTTATTTTCCAATGCTTTAAGAAGTTCCAGAGACTTTCCACCTTGACAGATTTTACAGTCTTATATAATATGTTAAAAAGTATAGGGACATTATCATAGATACCTTTGACCGAGCTAACATTAGCTTGCTGTACTCTAGGAAGTGTCTTCCTCAAAAATTACAAGCATCAAATACTACAGAATAAAGCACTTTATACAGAGGTGTTTTTAAAAAAAAAAAAAAAAAACTAGAGCTGCAAGGGGTGATATTGGGAGAGCAGGAAGAAGAAGATACTACTAAAATGCTGAAATCTGAGAGCTGGATATGTGGGAGGAAAACAGAGAAAGAATAGATCTGGAAGGATGAGGAGGGGCAAATTAATGAGTTCATGTGGGGTCTGCTGAGTTTGAGGTGCAAATGAGGGCACAAGGACATGTCTTAAAACAGCCATAAAGAAGGCAGTTTCCTCTAACTTACAGTAGATCACTGAAGCCATGTGACTGAATATCACAGCAAAACATTTTTCTTTTAAGATTTTATTTATTTATTCATGAGAATGCACAGAGAGGAGAGAGAGAGAGGCAGAGACACAGGCAGAGGGAGAAGGAGGCTTCATGTAGGGAGCCTGATGTGGGACTCGATCCAGGGTCTCCAGGATCACACCCTGGGCTGCAGGCGGCGCTAAACCGCTGAGCCACCAGGGCTGCCCACAGCAAAACATTTTTAAATGAACTTGAGGCTGTTTTTCATAAATTGCCAACATTTCTAAAATAAATTAAGGGCATGTAACTGAATCACTCTGCACAGGTTTTTGCCATGTTTATGAGGCAACCTCTCTGGGAGAGAGGCAGGACAGGGAACTCAGTAACAGGTAGTCATGGGCCTTGGCAGCATCTACTCTAAAAAGACAAGTTGGCCACTGCATCAAAACAACCACCTCCAGTCAGAGAAATGAAGAGTTATTTTCTTCCCCATCAGGGGTCATTACTGACAAAGCTGAGTTTCATCAGGATTAGGCATCCATCTAAAGCTGTAGAATATTCTAGAAGTGGTGTATGTGTGCTCAATGTCACAAAGTGTGTAAATGATAGAACTGAAATCAGTAGCAAGGGCCAACCTTGTTTAATGCTTGCTGTGTATTAGAAGATGAGCTGGCCTATTTGCCGATTCAGGTGAGTTCCCCAGGCCAGTAAGCATTCTCTAACTGACCAGCTGATGCCCACCATTCATCAGATAGATGAATGAGCTCTTTCCCAGCTTCTCATTTCTTCCCAAGGTTCTTACACCTCGAGTGCTGGGAGCAGGGTGAGCCCAAGTCTGTTGTTCAGCCAGAGGAGGGGCAGCAATCTGCAGCAGTCTGGAGGCAGCTGCCATGGGTTGTTCTACTTTCCCTCCTCACATGAGTCTGTTTATACTAAGGTCATGTTCATGATTCTGATTCTCAAGGATCCCTCAGGCCCTCAGAAGACATGCACAGAGGCTCACCTTGCCTGATAAACATATGAAGTAAGAGATGGGAACTCACTTGTGGAGGGAACACTTGCTTTCCCTGGAGCTAGGGGACAAACCGGTTGGAGCAGTTCAGCAGGAGAGAAGGAAAGAAGTTGAATGAAGTTGAAGTCTGCAGAGAAAATAACACTTTATCTGGGCTTTAAAGAATAAGTAAGATTTAACCAAGCTAAGCAAAGAGAGATGACATTCCAAGAAGAGGAAATAGCATTTAGAGACCCAGGAGCATGAGAATAGAATTTTCTGAGAATAAAAAATAATCTGATGTGATGAAAATGGTGTCATGAAAATGAAAAATGGGTATGAGATTGAGCAAAGACACAAGACTAAACACATGGCCTGCACTCACCCTTGGTGGCATTATTATTATTATTATTATTATTATTATTATTATTATTATTATCATTATTACAAGAATCTGACCCAGAACTATGGTTTAGACTTTTCAAATAGCATAAATCCCGACAGTATCTATTACTGATGAAAGAACATTGTATTTCTCAAGTATATCAGGACACTTAAGATTGGAAATAGATTGAAAAATATTGAAATAAATTTCAATACATTGAAAACTATAGGAGCCATAGCATATCCCACCTGTGGTCTAGAAAGATGTCTCTGGGCCAGAGAAGAGATGGAAATGGGATGAACCAAAAGCTATTATGAAAGGACACATATGAAAAATGTAATAATCAATTGAATAGGAAGGAGGAGAAGTTGGGTGAGAAGAACAAAATTAATGAATAAAAAAAATAATGAAATGAGCCATCACTCTGAGCTCTAGGCCACAGTGGTAGTGCCTCCAGGAACAATGGAGGCATGTGAGGATGGGCCCTTTACCTGCTTGGTGCCCTGCTCTTTGGCTGCCAAAGACGGGCCCCTGGAATGGAGGATCCCAGTCACTCACAGGGGCTCTCAGACCACACGGAGCCTGGCTGAATTCCTCCAGGGAAGCTAAGGGGGCACCGCATGAGATGCCTGCCCTTACCTACTCTCTCTGTAGATGAAGAAAAGGTTGTAGATTTAAGAGTCCATACCTTGTTCTATAAATTTAGTGTCATCCAGGAGTCTGAGAAACAGTGATAAGAGCCTCAAAGATCTGTCATCCTATCACAGGACCTTGTAGTCTGATCCTGTCATAGGTGCCACCCTCTTAACTCGGTTTCTTTCCTTTAGGGCCAACTCTGTGACATGGAACCCACACAAGATGATGGGCGTCCCTTTACAGTGCTCCGCTCTCCTGGTTAGAGAAGAGGTATGTCTTTCCGGATTCATGGCCCAATCCATCAGTGGAGTTTGGTAGAGTAAATGTGGGTGGTAGCAGAATCAGAATACAGGATGATTTCATAAGCTAGAATGCTGAGCCATATCCAAAAAGGGGAAATTGAAAAAAAACAAAACAAAAAAAAAAGGGGGGGGGGAATTGTTCATGAGGATAATTATATGGTCCTGCTCTTATTTCCATGTAAAGGAGGGTTCTATTTTGAGTCGACAAGACAGGCATGTTTCATACATAGCTATATTGTATTCTGTGTGTGTGTGTGGCTCATTTTATGTAGCATGATATTTGCAAGGTTCGTTTCTGTCATAGTGTGTACCAAAATTTCATTCCTTTTGTGGCTGCACAATATTCCGTTGTATGAATATACCACAGTTTGTTTATCCATTCATCCTTCAGTGGACATTTGGGTCAATTCTATTTTTTGGCTGTTATGAATAGGGCTGCTCTGAGCATTTGTGTACAATGATTTGTTTGAATATCTGTTTTCAAACAATGGACCTGTTTTCAATGGAGGAATGGAATTGCTGAATCATATGGTAATTCTATGTTTACCTCATTGAGGAACTGCCAAAGTCGCTGAACCATTTTACTTTCCTACCAGCATGATGAGAGTTCCAATTTAGTCTACATCCTTGCCAACACTGAAGAAAATGCAGCTAAATTTAGCTCTTAAATTTAGGTCTTTGAACCATTTTGAGTTAATGTTTGTGGGTATGAGGTAAGAGTTTGCGTGTGGATATCCAGTTCTCCCACTACCATTTATTGAAGAGACTACTCTTTCTCCATTGAAAGGTCTTGGTACCCTTGTTGAAAATCAGCCACAGTGATATGGGTTTAGCTAAACTGTACTTGTGAAAAAGGCATGGAACATTAGGTTGTACTCAGCAGAGTCAAAAATGAGTCAAGAGAAACTTAGCATTCATAAAATATTAATGGGTTAGAAAAAAAAGTGGAGTTTCAGGATGAGGAAGGTGGTAGTTACCCACTGTCCTCTGGATAAGGCATGCCTGGAGTGGTTTGCTTAGGTCAATGCCAAATTGCATGTGGGACCCCATCAAGCTAGGGTTCAAACAGTGGGGAACGATTGATGAACATGTGAGAAGGATGGTTGAAATAATTAAGGATGTTTAATTTAAAGAGAAAAATAAACTGAAAAGGCTGGAGAATGGTAGCCTTCACAGTTTAAATGACTCTCAAGTGGAAGAGATTCATTTTTTCCTTGTAGCTTTGGGGAACTGGGTCAGTAGCACTGGGTAGAATGATTTGATGGCACAGTCAGAATATGCCATGATTTTAGGTCTGACTTCCGGTCAATGAAAGGAAAGCTTTTCTAAAAATTAAGCTTCCCCAGAGATAATGAATGCTTTGCATAGGAATAAATTCACCACCAAGGGAAGTGATTGGAGATTGGACAGTCACTTATTAGTAAGAGGATTCCTTCATTAGAAGGAATAAAATAAAAGCTCTAGGATCCCTTCCAAATCCAAGAGTTTATGTTGCTCTGACAGCATGTCCCTTATTGAGAGGTAAGGAATAAATGTAATACTTATAAATAAATACTTAATAATGTATTAAGTATTCTGTGATAAGAGAGTTCTCGGTTTAAAAAAAGCCTGGGAGATTTTAGATTAAAGAGTTAAAAGGAAGTTTAATTACTTCAAGGCATGTCAGAGCCTTTAATATGGTGATATACATTGCAAGTATCTTTGAAGAAGGGATTTAGGGTATAGTTTCCTAAATTTATTTGACCATGGGAATTTCTTTTACAGCAACTATCTTATAGCACAGCAACTATGAGTGTACTTAAAATAGTTGGCCACATAATGGTCTATAATTTTAATGGCTTAGAATCAGAGTATCATCACATCAAGGCCCTTTATGTGAAAAACATCACTTTTATTTATCCATTTATACAGTGAGATGGGTGCTTGGCCAGCCTTTGAGAGGTCCTGTGTTTTGAGCTGCTTTTCCTATCCCAGATCCACTTTATCCATCATTCCACACTCTTGGGTGGTCTCCTTTATGACTGTTGGAACCTTTTTTTTTGTGAATGAGCTTCAGGCCAAGCTTCTGAGACAAACAAAATAGAAACGTTGCAATTTTCAATCTTATTGGTCTTCAAGTGAATTTTCTTTTTCAAATCCAATGTCATTCCCCTGCTCTATTACAATCCTTTAATTTCCCTCACTCTCAAAAAAATAACAATGAATTCCACTGCAAATGAAGCACAAACTATAGGGTCAAACCCAACCTCATTGCCTAACATCTGGTCTTTCAGGACCCAGTTAAATTTTAGTTGCATTACGTTTTGTTCTCATTTGATAAATTTTTTGTAAAGAATTCTAACTTCAACTAGGTGATCACATTTTAGTCTTCTCTTGTCATGAGTCACAAGAAAAAAAAAAAAAAAACAAGCGCCAAAGCTTCTGTACAATCACAATTATACTGCAGATAATGAAAGAGTCAAAGGCTTCCTGTGGTTCGTGACAAATTGAAACGTGGTGGGGTTTCTGGTGAGGAGATTGACAATGCTGTTTTAGTCAGAGCATGATTCATTCACTGTTCTTCGGAATAGTTCAGTCACTTTGCCACCCATTTTCCATACTAAGCTTCTTATGCTGGGGCAAATTAATGATCATTGGCAGTGAAACATCCCACTGTAACCACCACAAGCAAACAAGTATAAAAATGCAGTACTGAAGCTCCTACCACTCTTGAAAGGGGAACATGGCATTTAAAAGGTTGGTTAAGACATCTCAGAATAACAATGCTTTTATTGTTTTAGATTTCAGCATAAAAATGTAGCAATATTCTGTATTAAAAGCTATGACTTCCAAAGAGAACTCAAAACCTAACAGCCCAATGATAAAGTACTTGAACTAAGTGTGAATGAAACACTAGAATAATCACACTATTAGTATTTTACAGAACCAGAGAGTTTCTAAAGTATTTTAATTACAGCAAAACCAAAACAGCAGGATGTTCCCTCAAAGAATGAACATTATACTCTGATTATGATTGTTTCTAAATGAACACATTCTCTTAAAAGGAGAGTAAAACCATCTATGCCCTTGTTGTTAACCTGTAGTTACATTTGACCCTGAGCTATTTATCCCACAGAATTGACCTATCCCAACAGTTCATATTGTCCAGATATTGGCCCCATTTTATTTTTCACTTTTTTAGAGAGAGAGAGTGTGTGTGCACATGCATGCACAAGCAAAGGAGCAGTGGCGGGGGGGGGGGGAGTGGGGAGGGGCAGGAGAGAACCTTAAGTAGGCTTCATGCAGGGCTTGATTTGGGGCTCAATCTCATGACCCTGAGATCATGACTTCAGATGAAATCAAGAGTCAGACACTTAACCGATTGAGCCACCCAGGTGCCCCTTGGCCCCATTTAAAAAATTTGATTCTTCCTGCTTTCCTTCTCTGACAAATTCAGTTTCCCTTTAAAAAAATTTTTTTCTCAATAATTTTCACCACAATGTATATCTAACAGAATACCCAATGAAGTCAGTAGTTTCCTAAGTTTTCTCTTCTCTTCTAGGGATTGATGCAGAGTTGCAACCAGATGCATGCCTCCTACCTCTTCCAGCAAGATAAACACTATGACCTGTCCTATGATACTGGGGATAAGGCCTTACAGTGTGGACGCCACGTTGATGTTTTTAAATTATGGCTAATGTGGAGGGCAAAGGTGAGCATGCATGGAATGGCTGAATGTTAACTAAAGACAGAAACTGTGTCTAGTGACCTTTATAATGTGGTAAAAAATGGATTTCCAAATTGAAAATTATCCCCAAGATTAAGTTTCTTTAATCCTGTATCTAGATATCTGCCTTCCACGTGGCCAAGAACATAAGCCAAATTGCTTCTAATGCTCGCTCATCTAGAAAACAAACCCAGGTTGTTTATAGAGCAGAACATCTGGATTCTTAAGAGATGTTTTGTTGCTGTTTTGTTCTTGTTGTTGTTGTCTCTCAACTCTTGGATTTTATCCACTGACAGATTCCTTGGGAAGAGTAATGCTACAACTATTTTTGTTTGGAGGACAAAAACAGGAACCCCCTTCTGTAAGGTTTCTCTATTTACCCCAGAATTTAACTATCCTTGATCACTCCTCTCAGAAACAGACACTCTGTAACCAATGCTGTGCAGTACCTGCTGGACCTAATTGCAGCCTTCAGAGAGTGTACCTGCATGCTGGCATGTAAGCAGGCTGGAAAGGGCAAAGTGTTTCTTTTTCATCTTGACCAGATTCCTAGTTTCAATGTCACAAATCAGTGACTTCCCACCTGGTTTCATTTACCTCCCACAGGAGGCAATGGCCAGAGCCAGCTGGACATGCCAAAGTAAACCAACTGCTAGAAAACCCAACCCACTCAAAAAGTCCACAAGAGAAACTTGACAAAGGAAGGAAAGGGAATGTTTAGAGGAAGGCTGGCATGCAGTGTGCTAGAGAGAAGGGCCACAGATTGGGCTATATGCTTTCTCAGTAGCTCACACAAACAGGTGGCACTTCAGTCCCAAGGGATTCATAGATAACTTGGTCAGCATGAGTATGACCTGCCAGGATGAGGCCAAAGATTGTGCTCTTCCCCAGGATTCGTGTGAAGAGGCATGAATCACGTCTACAGAAGCAAGTTCCATATGTTGTTGTTTGTCAGATGTTCCAGAGTCAACTGAATGCCTTAAGCAATGAGAGAGCCAGAGAACTAACAAGAAAGAGAGGGGGCTTGGGAGTGAAATAATGTAGTCGACAACCCTCTTATGGAATCTTCTTTAAATCTATTCAGGAAAAAGGCTGTTTAAGTACAAAGATGGTCTCACTTATTGCAGAAATAACTCTTAGATGGTGTCCGGGGATGGCTGGGCTACATATTCTTCAGACCAACCTCCAGAAGAGTCTTTGCCCTAGCTGAATTTCCTCTAAGGGCTGCTAAATATCCAGCAGCTGTGTGGAGTCATTGCCCCGTCAAGGAGGTGTCAGATGGATGGGCTCCTGTCCCTTGACCTGGGCAGGGGCCCCCTCCTCTCTTGAAAGATGAGAGCCTGCCAAGGATACTTACTGGGTCCCCACCACCCAAGATGAGACTCATTATTCTGTTGGATTGACACTTTCATTTGGCAAAAACAAATAAATAAAGAACAGGAATTACTGGCATCCTCTTAAACGGTTGGAAAATGGGTAGGTTTTTCATTTCATTGATTGGTGGGAATCAAAAATGATGAAAGTGAGTATCAGCTAGGTAGTTGAGGAAAGCTTGATCTCTAAATATTGTTCAGTATTGTCCTTTTTGTCTCCTTCTTCCTACGGTGTTTCTATTAAGATGATGATCATTAGCTATATTTATACAAAAGTGTTCCTCTCATGGTTCATCAGTTCCTGCTGCTCCCTTCTCTGTCTGAAGCCTCCTCACCAGCATGGGGCAGCGGCTGGCTCTAAGAGAAATGATTTGGAGGCCATCAGTTGTGAATGAAACAAGAGGAACAGCTGAAGCCTGAAATAAGGGCCGAAGATCCAGTATGTAACGCACTGAAATAAAGGCACCAGGAGAGGGAAGAAAAAAAAGGAACAATGCCAGTAGCCGCATAATTTAGCCATAAATTACAGATGCATGTTCCTTTAATTCCTCATGCTCCAGTATCTAGACACGTAAATGGCAAAAACTTCTATTTGCTTTTCAACTTAAAGCTGTGTGTTTTGCAAAATGAAATGGTAATAATGATAAAAGTCCTCAGCTCAGTCCTACAATCCAGAGATGCAGGGAAGGTAATCACCCTCTTGTGAGAGCTCTCTAGTGATGCCATCCAGGGAAGAAGTCAGCCTGCCCTCGGAAGGACCAAGAAAGAGTTGGCTATGACATTCTATCTGGTATCCTCTCGGGCAGAGGAAAATGATCTGCAAGAAAAATACTGAGGGGCCAGCATTAATCAGTAAACCCTCTATTCTTGAATCTGCCTGGGAAATGCGGTATTCAAGTGAATCCATATTTTCTCCTTAGCAATACAAACCACAAGAAAATTACTGACCTGACTATACATATTCTTTAATCTGTTAATGACTGATGTAGCTGAATGCACTGAAGACAGCCATCCCATTAAGTCCAAGAGAATTTGATGAGAGCAACTGTGTGTAAAAAATGAGCTTCTTGATGTGGATGCTAGCAGGCATTCTAGACAATAGTGCAATATATAAGCCCGTCATAAGCAAAGGCCCTGTGCCTGCCCTCAATTCTGTTCTTATTGAAGAGACCTTTCATTTGGTTTGTATTTTATTAGAGAATGCTAAGTAAGACTTGATGACTATTTTCCAGATTTTACAGATTCCCTCAGTGGTTAAAACTCAGTGTAGATAGAAAAAAAAAAAAAAGAAAGAAAGAGAGAGATAAAGAGGGAAGGTGAGAAGGGGAGAGAGAGCAAGGGAGAGAGAAAAAGAAAAAAAGAAAGAAAGAGAGGATGCCAGGATGGCTTAGTGTTTGAGCATCTGCCTTTGGCTCAGGATGTGATCCCAGAGTCCCTGGATTGCCTCCCCACTCCCCCACCCCCCCCACCCCCGCCACATTGGGCTCCCTATGGGGAGCCTGCTTCTCCCTCTGCCTATGTCTCTGCCCCTCTGTGTGTGTGTGTGTGTCTCATGAATAAATAAAATATTTTTTTAAAAAGAGGAGGAAAGAAGGAAGGAAGGTAGGTAGGAAGAGAGAAAGAAAGAAGGAAAGAAGAAAGAAAGAAAGAAAGAAAGAAAGAAAGAAAGAAGAAAGAAAGAAAGAAGAAAGAACATACCTTAATTTTAGGGCTGCGAGGATGGCTTAATACATAAATACCTAGTTTTCATGGTAAATCTGTTTACATATGCAAATTATGCAAATCATTCAAGTTTGCATAGAAAATTATGCAAATTTCCTTATCGTCTTCTGTGGTTGGCCTCCCTCATTAAAAATGTAGATAACAGGGATCCCTGGGTGGCGCAGCGGTTTGGCGCCTGCCTTTGGCCCAGGGCGCGATCCTGGAGACCCGGGATCGAATCCCACGTCGGGCTCCCGGTGCATGGAGCCTGCTTCTCCCTCTGCCTGTGTCTCTGCCTCTCTCTCTCTCTGTGTGTGACTATCACAAATAAATAAAAAAAAAAATTAAAAAAAAAAAAAAAAAAGGAAAAAAAAAAAAAAAAATGTAGATAACAGAGGGACTGGTCAAAAGCTGAGAAAAAAAAATACCAGGAGAAAACTATTAAAGGGAAAGTCATGCCAGGCACCCTTTGCTGAGTGATTGAATGAATATTCACTTTCTCTCTAAAATATTAATTGTAATAAGTAGATAATGACTGTTATCGTGCCTGATGCTGGGTGGGATGAAGGGGCCACAATTTTCCAGACGAGGTAAGATAAATGCACAGATAACCATCACAGAAGACAGTATAACTGGCTGTAAAAGAAACACAGATGCACGAGAAGTGAAAGGAGAGCCTATTCCTAGTTTGAGAGCCAAGAATGATTTATGAAGAGGTCACCTTGGAGATGATCTAGGACAGGATAGGAGAATATGTAGGATTTCAACCAGCAGAGCTGGGAAGACACTGCAAAAGCAGGTCTGACGCTAGTGGAGAGTCTAGGTAGCTAGGAGGGTAATTAGGGAGCTAACATCCAGATAGAAAGAGGGCCTCAGTAGGGGGCTAGCAGTGAGAATGAAGGTAGTAGGGATTCAATCATTATTTCTGAAGTGGCATTTCTGGGGGCTAGAGAGCATGAGATGAGGGTTTTTAGAAGCAGAGAATGGTGAGCAGCGCTGATGGTGTCAGGCCCCAGGGATAACACAGGAGCAGGAGCTGAACACTGGCAGACAGTGATATCTTTGAAGAAGAAAACACTCTTCCTGAAATTCGGACTCGGGGGGGTCTGGGCTGGGATCTGAGAGTCTACACTGTCGACATAATTAACCTGGTGCCGATACAAGTGGTTCCTTAAGAACACAGTGGGTAAAAATGCTGCCCTGCAGATGAAAAGTATACTTCCATTCATTCACCCACCCGTCCAACAAATGTACTGTGCGTGAGCACCTGATGTCTGCCAGCCCCGCTGGTATGAGGAAGACAATAGCGAGCAAAAGAAGCACCAGTCTGCGCCCTTGTGGAGCGTGCATTTCAGCCTGGTCAGCCCAAACCGATCCTAAGCATGTGGCAAGGAGGGAGCAAACAAAACCATCTTTCTCTCGAAGTTGCCTCAGCATAACTCTGACGCTAGGGGTGCAGATTTCCCCTGAGGGGCGCCCCTCAGAGCCCTCAGCTTCCTTCCTAGCAAGCCAGGTCATGGTAATGCCATGTCTGATTAAGTTCTCCAGGGGCTGTGGTCATTCTCAGAATAAGAACTGTGTAGCATGTGACAACGACTCAAGTATTTCATGAGTGCGTACATTTCAGAGAATCCCCTAAAAGCCTTCAAAACCTTGAAAATAAAAGATGGATCTTATTCCCATAAATATCCAAACATGAAGAGAGGCCAGGCTTCTAAAGGCACTCTAGAGTTTCCGATGTCACTCCCCCTTTCAACTAGAGGGGTGGTCAGGTTACTCCTAATCACCTCAAGTGAAGTCCTAGACTAGCCAAGGCCAGAGGACTCCCACTCCAGTCTGGGACAATCCCACTGTCTCGACAGTACCATCAAACTCCTTTTCAGAGCATTCATTCTACCTTACTGTGTCCTTGTGTGGGAGGGAGATCACACAGGCACCACCCTTCCCAGGTGACCAGTAAGATTAGCCAAGGCCATGTGGCTGGACAGAGCCAGAGTCCTACTGGTCCCGGCCATATTCTGGATCAGGTACATGCAAGTTTAAATGCAAAAGGGTCCAGTCTGAAGAAAAATTAACTTCCCTCCCTCCTACCTCGGGTCCATCCTCAGTGTACCCAAACTGCCAGGTCAGTCCAAACGGACCCCAAATCCTAAAGTCATAGAGTCTGTGGGGTAGGCTCTGGCCTGAGTGTTCAGGCATCAATCAGGACCCTTTCTTGGGGTCATCAGTAACAAGTCAGACTCTGACCAATCAACTAGGGTGACAATCTCCATAGAAATGATTCCTGACGTGGTGTGATGAACATTGGGTGTTATTAACAACTGGTAAATTATTGAACAGTACATCTGAGACTAATGATGTACTCTATGTTGGCTAATTGAATTTAAATAAAAAAATAAATGATTCCTGACCCCATCAGATTTCTTTAAGGCTTCAAGATGTTGAAATCACTGTCTATACTGCATCTCCCTCTTAGCTGAGGTGATGAGATCATCAGTAGGAATGTGGGCCCATCTTCTATCCATTCCAGCTGCACCCTCAGGTTTCCATGTTGAATCAGTCACTGGTTGGCCTGTTCTAAGTGTTCCTAGGATGAGCATTAGCTGTTTTCCATTAGTGCGCCACAAATGCTGAAGGAGTTAGGAGGAAAGCCATTTTGAAAAGTAACTCCCCAGAGTGTCCTGAGGTCCATCAAACAGCACCAGTCCTTGGCTATAGTGTTGTTTTTTCCAAATCCAGATCCTGGGCTTCCAGAGCCGGAAACTAAAAAGACCTCTCTGATAATGCTCCCCATTACAAATACATGAGTCATTTATCCCCAGAGGAGAAATCTAATGAGCTTTGCACAATGACAAGCTAACAAAGCATCTGCGTGCCCCTAAGAGTCATACATTCATTTGTTCAACAAATACCTACTGAGTACCTACCCTATTTGTTCTATAATGAGGGTACACTAGTGAACAAAAGTGGGGTCTGGAAATGGTAAATTTTCATGATGGGCAGAGGCTAAGCAGGCATGCTGGCCGGGGGTGTCTCTGATGATGCTTCTCCACAGGAGGAGAATAGCCCAGCCTCCTGTCATTAATGACTTCCATAATTACCCCTCGGGATGGCAGAGGCAAATTTTCCCCTCGAGTAATCAAAATAATTGCCTAGAGAATGGAGGCTCGGGAAGAAAAGGAATCCACTGTAGGGAGCTGTGATGACATGAAAGGAACAAAAACACCTGAGGGGAGAGCATCAAAGGAGAAATAGTCACTAGGAAAGCCCCTATAAGCAGTCTTGTGCAAGGAAAGTGTGGAGCAGAGCTGGGGTGGAGGTTGGCAGAGAAACCATCCGGGGAGATTAATCCCATAGAGAGCTTACTCGCCTTTCTCAGCCAGCCTGATGGGCTTTCTTCTTCTCTTTCTCAGGGCACCACTGGGTTTGAAGCACATATTGATAAGTGCCTGGAGCTGGCTGAGTATTTATACAGTATCATAAAAAACCGAGAAGGATACGAAATGGTGTTTGATGGAAAGGTACGTATTCTGGTCCCTATGCTCCCCAAAAGTTAAGTCAGTTCCAGTTCTTATCACTGATTTTTTTTTTTTTTAATGTCAATCGTGTACTGTCCAGGTAAGTGGGACTGTTACAAGGGAGAAGCTGGGCTGATGGGGTAGCTGTCCCAAACTGGAGTAAAAAATCAAACTCACAAAACAATAGCTCTGTGTAATGTGGTGAAAGTCAGGCACTCCAAAAGGGAGTATAGGCTCAAAATAGAAATTACATTAGGAAGCTGCAGAAAAGATTTGAAATGTCCTTGGCATTTTCTAAATTGCTGCGATGGGCTGAGTGTGAATCCTACCTTTCCCCCTTGCAGCCTCAGCACACAAATGTCTGCTTCTGGTACGTGCCTCCAAGTTTGCGTGTCCTGGAAGACAATGAAGAGAGAATGAACCGCCTCTCAAAGGTAAGTGATACAGGCTCCTCTGGTGTGCGCAGTGGTATGTTCATTGGGCCTTTCACATGCACGGTGTCCCTCTGACATGCATGTGTCTCTAGGAGAAATCCAACCTCGACCTTGGCACGCAGGCCCACTCCCCTTCACAGGCTCCTACAGAACCGGAGCTGGTCTACCTAGACTTTTCCATTCTCGTCTTTGATTCCTGAGAGGAAGTTTATGATGTCTTAAAATAAGCAGTCAGGTGTTAGCTTGACTGCCATTCACAATGCAGCAAAAACCTTTGGTGAAGTTGGCTGACCTGCCAAGCCAAACCGTCTGTGCTCATCCAGTTATAAGCACAGAAGAGATTTCAGGCACCAGAGATGGTTAGAAATCAGAGTTTCCGCTGACTCTCTTGAGATGCTAAGGTCAAGGCTGCTCTATGGAGTCTTTAGAGCTCTGCTGAGCCCCAGGAGGTAATGGGGCAGGGAACAATACTAATGGCCACTGTGTAGAGTGCATATCATGTCCCAGGCTCAACTGTGATCTAGCATTACAACACTCAACTATATTAAGTGTTAGAAATGACTAAAGGAGACAATTGAGGTGACACAAACAAACTTTATTTAACACTTCATGAAGCGGGCAGCCTCCCTTCCCAGGGGTCCAGAGAATTGAAAAATGGGGTGGAATGCAAGAAGCTTTTAGAGGATAAAGAATAAGGAATGGGAAGAGAAAGACAGAAAGTGAGTAAGGAAGGGCACCTAAGCGGCTTAGTCGGTTAAGTGTCCGACTCTTGATTTTGGCTCAGGTCATGATCTCAGGGTTGTGAGATGGAGCTGCACATTGGGCTCCATGCTGGGTGTGGAGCAAGCTTGAGATTCTCTCTTTCCTCTCCCTCTGCCCCTTCCCACCCATTTGTGTGCATGCATGCATGCACTCATGCACCCTCTCTCTTTCTCTAAAAGAAAAAAAGAAAGAAAGAAAAGAGAAAGAAATGAGTAAGGAACAACAAAATAAGAATAGAGTGCAGGGTTGAATTGACGTTGGGGATTGGCTGACTGGACATTCCATGTTTCTGGTCAAACAGAGCATTTACAGGGACATAAAAGTTAAGTGTACATTTCCTGATGTGACATCCTAGGCAGGAGCAACCCCATCATGGGCCTAGAAACTTATTTCAACCTAATGTGGGAAGCACAACTGTCCCTATTTTGCTGATGGGGAAACTGAAGCACAGGGAGACTTTTTAAAAAATCACTTTTCCAAAATCACTGACTCCAGAGCCAGAGGATTTGGGCTTCAAATTCTTCTGCAGCCAGTAAGATATCCTTGACCTCTTTTCTTCTCCTGCTCTCGTCATTTAGGTAAGGGTGAAATTTGGCTTATGATGTGCAACAAAGAATCTTGAAAGGACGTAAATTTGGGGCCCCATCCCAGTGTGAAGAAATAGGAAACTAGGGATGATTTTGTATATTTGGATCTCAAGGGTTGGATTAGTTGATTTGTTGGTTTTCCATTTACCACAAAGGAGGCGACTTTCTCCAGTCACTGCCAGGAGCAGGGAAGGCCCTCTCCCCCACTGCAAAGGAGGCTGGGCTGCCTCACTGACCTCTCAGAATACTTTATTTCCTTCTATGTCAAACAACAGGATTTTGTGTGGATTTAAAATCTTCCGAACAGCTTATAAATGTGAACACCTGCCAGTAGACAGTCCAAGACCAAACCCTCATCAGGAGGAAACTGACACAGAGTTGAGGTGTCATAGCCTCCTACTAAGGGTAGTGGTTTGCAATCCTGGTGGCACATTAGAATCAGCCTAAAGCTTTATAGATGACCAGGTCTTAACCCTGATAATTTAATCCAGTTGGTTTTGGATGGGCTTGGGAATGGTTCTAAAAGCTCTCCAGGTGATCTCAATGTGCAGCCCAGGCGCAGAGCCACTGACCCAGAGGAATGCATGGAAGAAAGCTTCTGGAATGGGGATCCATTGGTGCATGTGTCTAGAGAGGAGGGGTCATGGTCATGCTTGAAGTTTTAATGAAGTTAGCTCATTTGTTCATTGCAAGAAATCAAGCCCAAGCAGTAGGAGGGAGGCAGGGTGACGGTCACGTTGGAGAGGATGATGGAGGCAAAAAGAGGCCTGTTGTCATTTAAGAGGAAAGAATTCATATTTTCTCCTGAAGTTTTATGGTATAGCTTCTTCATAGTCTGTATCATCTTACCAATAACTAATTTTATTTAACAAGTTAGTTAGAAATTAGAGGTTTTCATTCTTACTGGCTCTACCTCTTTAATGAACCCAATGACCAGACAGAATCCAAGGAGTAATTTGGCTGATTTCATTTGTTGAATCAATTTATTTTTGCTGGGCTGAGGGATGGGGCAAGATTGGAAAACAGAACAGAAAGTGGTTTTCCCCACTACTTTCTGAGCAAAACTCAACTCTAAATTTCCCCCATTTCAATATAGCTCTTTTCAGATACCTCTCGGGTTTTAGCAAATCACATAAACTGTGATGAGAATGGAGACTATTTCTGGGGAAAGCCATTAGAATAGTAGTCAACTATTTTTATACAGTTGGTAATTCAAATTTGAAAGTCTTCTGTGATTCCATTTTCCTGGCTAGAATATAGAGAATTCAGCAATTCAGAGTTGCAATTCACAATAGAACCACATTAAATATCAAGGTTAACTTTTGTTTATTTATGTCAATAATTTTTCAGAGTTTCAGAAAAGTTTCTTCTTAAGTATCCTTAAAGTATAATGTCCCGGCATCAGTAAATCTTCACATGTTCACACACGTACACATACACACAACCCCAGAGGGAAAACAGTGGAGGTAAAATAAAATAGATCACCAATATGGTATCAATAGCCACATGTGGCATTTAAATTTAAATCAATCAAAATTAAATTCTGCCAGAAGTTTACTTCTACAGTTGCACTCACCACATTTCAAGAGCTTGACTTGTGATTAGTGGCTGCTGTAGCAGATAGAGGAGATACAACACATCTCTATCACTACATAAAGTTCTCTCAGTCAGTGCTGATATAGACCCCCAAATGGGAGGAATCTGTGGAGTCTGCTGTGCAGAATAACTACCTGGTAGTTATTATTATGAGCAGAGTCAACAACTACATGAGGGAGGCTAAGATGAGCATCTGGTTGGTGCATTTCCTGCTGCCTGGTCAGGGCTGTGAGTGTGCAGGTGGCTCATCGTCACTGAGGCACAGGGGACACAGAAGGCCTGGGGTGCCATATGACCATATGCAGATGCCTTAGACACAAGGCAGGGCCAGCAGGTGGAGTCCATGTGGGCATGCATCAGACAAGAATCCTGGTTCTTCATCATCTTAGCCTTGTATTTTATTCCATTGTATTGGATAATTATCTGTGTATCTGATCCCAGCTCCTACCAGTCCTATAATGATTGATGGATATCCAAAAGGTCAACAGTAGATTGAAAAGTCCATTGGCAAGGAAGTAGATTGGCCTCAACTTTTAAGGTGTCACTCTTCCAAAGTCTATGTTGTTAAATGTAATGAGGAATTTAATTTGTGAAATTTTAAAGTATGTACAGTTATTCTTTTTCATTTTTCCAAAAACTTCGTATTTCCAAGATTTCAAAACAAAAGGTTTTGTGATACATAGTGAAAAAATACATTTCCCTGATTCTGTGATGCTTTAACCTGAGCTCTCTTGGGAGAAACAAATGTGGATTCAAATGATGGGATAGTTCCCTGGTTATTGTTTTCTAAGGGATTGTAAAAGCTAACAACACAAGGGAGAAAATGACACCCTAAAACTCATAAGGCAGCCCTAAGAGCTCCTGGTGAGTAGGTCTTTAGTGAAATCTTCAACATGCAGCCTCTCTTTTCTGACTCTCTTTATTCAATAGAACTGGGAATATGACCAAAAGAAAACATCTAGAAATAAGTGAAAATGCTATATATTCATCAGAAGAGTCAGAATCTTATTTGCCTTCTGAACTTGCAATTAGTGATTATGCAATAAAGTAGATGTTCCATGTTCCTGCTAATTTTAATTCATCCCCATTTTCTGGAAGCAATTAAAAGTCATGAATTTAGACAACTGTGATTTCTCCAACCCAGCTTCAGGAACTGGAGGAATTTGATCTGACTTTACACAAAAACCTGTTTGGGATGATAACTGTTACCATTTAAATTTTTGACCTTTGATTTGATTTATCTGAAAAGTTAGAGATGATTGTCTTTAGTAATTAAAACCATTTCCATGAGGTTTTGGTTGGATGGCCCATGAAATTGAAATCAGAGTTTAATTCACTGAGGAAAGCATTATCATTGTTTTTATCAGTTCTAAAGAGCAAGCATGATTTATTACAAAAATAAAAATTAAGGAATAGTTATGTGATTCTTCCTAAAATTCCTGTAGACACATGGATTTGGAATTCCTTTCCTAATTTGGGATTTCTCTCCCCAGGAACACATTGATTTGCCATGTCTCATAGCACAAAGTGATAAATTTCATGTTCTTATGCTAGAATATTCTAGTAGATCCACTTTCAGAACTTAATCCCAGACTTGAGATATTTAAATTTGTTTTCATACTTGTTCCCTGGGATGAGCCCAATGCTCTATGTACAACCTTAAACCTTTAGGGGAAAGAAGGATCAACCCAACAGAAATATTCCTCTTTATATTACCTTCCTGTGTAATAAAGAAGTGGCAGAAAGAAACCTAAGAAACTGTTAACCTAGAATCAGAAAATCCCAGTGCCTCCAAAAAAAAAGAAAAGAAAATCCTAGTGCTGGAATCATTATACACATTCATTTTTTAGATGAATGAAATTAGGTTCAGCATATGACATGAGGGTGGAATGAAAGTGAAGATCAACTGTCCTTGGTTTTCTCTTTGGTATCTAATAATTGGGCATGATGAGAAATAGGTCAGTTTTGAATATTGGATACTTTGTTTTGGGGTTTTTATATTTTTTTAGTTTTATTTTAAATTTTAATTCAAGTAGTTAGCATAGTATTATATTACTTTCAGGTGTACAATATAGTGATTCAACACTTTCATACATCCCCTGGTGCTCATTATAAGTGCACTCCTTAATCCCCATCACCTATTTTGCCCCCCCACCCCGCTCACCCCCACCTCTACTCTGGTAACCATTAGTTTGTTCTCTATAGTTAAGAGTCTGTTTCTTGGTTTTCTTCTGTCTTTTTTTCCTTTGATGATTTGTTTTATTTTTATTTTTTTATTTTTTATTTTTTTAAGATTTTTATTTATTTATTCATAGAATAGAAGCAGGCTCCATGCAGAGACCCTGACGTGGGACTCGATCCAGGGTCTCCAGGATCACGCCCTGGGCTGCAGGCGGCACTAAACCGCTACACCACTGGGGCTGCCCCATTTGCTTTATTTTTTAAATTCCACATATGAATGAAATCATATGGTATTTGTCTTTCTCTGACTTATTTTGCTTAGCATAATACTCTCTAAATACATGCATATTGTTGCAAATGGCAAGATTTCATTATTTTGTTATGAGTGAATAATAATTCCATGAGTAAATAATATCCCATTCTAATACACACACACCCCACCTTTTCTTTATCCATCCATCAATCAAAGGACAGTTGGGCTGTTTCCACAATTTGCATGTTGTAAATAATGCTGCTATAAACATAGGGGTGCATGTATCCCTTTGAATTGGTGTTTTTGTATTTTGAAAGTAAATACCCAGTAGTGAAATTACTGGATTGTAGAGTAATTCTATTTTTAACTTTTTGAGGAAACTCCATACTGTTTTCCAGAATGGCTACACCAGTTTGCATTCCCACCAACAATGCAAGAGGGTTCCTTTGTCTCCACATCCTCATCAACACTTGTTTCTTGTATTTTTTATGTCAGCTGAGGTATGAGGTAAAATCTCATTGTAGTTTTGTTTTCCCCTGATGAGGAGTGATGTTGGGCATCTTCTCATGTATCTGTTGGCCATCTGATACTTCTTTGGAGAAATGTCTGTTCATGCCTTCTGCCCATTTTTTAATTGAATTATTTGTTTTTGGGTGTTGAGCTTTATAAATTAATTATAGATTTGGATACTAACCCTTTATACGATACGTCATTCGCACATTAAGTACTGTGAAGATGAAAACCTCACTATAAACCAATGATTAAGTGTTGATGTTCAAAAATCGCATATTCATAATAGTGTGCTCTTTGAATCAAACTGTTCATTAAAATGAATCCAACTATGATGTGAGGTATAGTCCCCATTTCAAACTGAGTTACTTACTGTGTATATCTAAGTAAGTCTAGAGCTCCCTGATATCAGCCATTCCTGGTTACATATTTGCAACAATAAATTTAAACGATCAGATGTTATATTTACAAATTGTAATGGTAAAAATGTGAATAGATCATACATATAGCTAGACATAAGTTAAATGTATTCCTCTTCCTGGATAGCTATCCCTATTATTCTAGTCTTTATTAACTAATAAGGACTTGCGGAGCCCTCAGGGTACACACAGTGCTATGCTGGCAAATAAAAGAAGTAAAAGACACTGTGTCTGCCCTTCAGTGCTTGCAGTTTCAAAATTATGGATAACTTATATTTTCTTATAAGTAAGAGGACAATAAAGGAATATCCTGTAGACAGAATCTATGGGTAAAGATCAGGTATTTACAACTTAAAAAAGAAAAGATGCTACTGGACTAGGGGAGTCAGGAAAGGCTTTATAATGCTTTATCAAGTCTGTGGTGGAGTCTTGGCATGTGTGTAGGATGCAACCTGGAAGAGAAAGGGGACTCTAATCCAAGACAAGAAGTGTGACACAATAAAACTGAGGACAAGCGTAAAGGAAGAAAAATATGTGTGGCACATTCAAGGGATATTGACTGTAGGTCTTGTCTCAGAGTTGAAGATTGATTTTAGTGACCACTTGGAAATGAATCCTCAGAGCTGAGGGACAAAATACCTTTGTGCTGAGCTAGAGAGTTTGAACTTCATCTCATACACTCTACTGACAGTAATCATTCTCTGATATATATATATATATTCTGCTTTTTGCCACAGCTGAATTCCATCATGATTAAAGAATGTATTTCATAAAATCTTATAAACTGAGATGCAAAAAGGAGAATGAAAAGACATTGGAAAGCTTTAGGGTCTCAGGAAAGAAAATTGCTTTAGGGCCTCAAAAGTCTGCTTATTTTCAGACATCACTTAGTTACCTCTTGGTTACCATTCTCTGAACTATGTTTTATTTCCAGTGTTTTTATATCTACTGAGGTTTTAAAAAAAAAACCCTCCCCCAAATGCTGTATTGCTAAACTATTTAGCCTTGGAACCAACACCCAATTCTTCCCATTCTCCCAAATCCGTAACTACATGGTTGTTAAATAACAAAAACTCCACTGAGTAAATTTTAAAGATCTAACTGGATTTATGAATTGATTCATAAATTGGGCAGCATCCCATCTAGGAAGTAGAGGGAGCTCTAAGGAGCTTATAGAAAAGGAGAGGTTTTTAAAGGCTGGACAAGGAAGTCACAAACAGAACAGAGAATTATTCCAGGTGAGGTCACCTTCCTTTGGGGAGAAGGGTCTTATTAGGTGATTACTTCATGTTTCTCTGGGAGATGGGGAGAGACCATGTGACAGAGTACCATATTGATGCTGACCAGAAGATTCCAGAGTGACCAGTTAAGACTATATTCCTGGGGGACATTGAAAGTGCAATTAGATTAGGTATAAAGCTCAGGTTTGGTGGTGTGGTCTAGCATAAGTGACTCTGTTTGGGGCCTGCAGTTTTCTTTTTCAGAAAGTCAAGGATAAGGGGGCAAGCACCTCAGAGCCTATCATTTATTATTCATTTTATCACCCTCAAGAATTTGGATGTATTAAACTGCTCTTGTCCTCCGATCCCAAAAAAACTTGGAGACAATTCCTTTAGGGGAAATATGAGTCTGGTTGTTTAGTTAAAAGCTAAAAATGCTACTTGATATTGGGTTCTTTGACTAGAAGAGTCCCCAGGGGTCACCATGCAGCTCTGGTCTCTCCCACAGGTGGCCCCAGTGATTAAAGCCCGAATGATGGAGTATGGGACCACAATGGTCAGCTATCAGCCCTTGGGAGACAAGGTCAATTTCTTCCGCATGGTTATCTCAAATCCCGCAGCAACTCACCAAGACATCGACTTCCTGATTGAAGAAATAGAACGCCTTGGACAAGATTTATAATAACATAGCTCACCAATCTGTTTCGATTCTCTAGGTAGACAATTCAGTTGTCACAAACTGTGTGAATGTATTTGTAGTTTGTTCCAAAGTAAATCTATTTCTATATTGTGGTGTCAAAGTAGAGTACAGTTTAAAAATCCAAAAAACATTGCACCTTTTAAAAATCCTTTCCTAAGTTTAGAATACCTCTCTAAAATTAGTGACAAGAGGCTGTGTTCTAATCGATAATGAAAAGCTTAAAATTGTTATAAATACTTCCCTTACTTTTAATATAGTATGCAAATCAAGCTTTATTTTCACTTCAGAGTAGTAGGATTGAATAGTGCCAAATTGCCCCTGAATCCTAAAAGGTTCTTTGGGGTGCAGTCAAAAGGAGAAAGTACATATAAAATGTATGTTGACAATAAAAACTCTTGCCTTTTTCATAGTATTAGAAAAAAATTTCTAATTTACCTATAGCAACATTTCAAATGTATTTAAATACATATAATTTTACAAAAGGAAAATATATATATTAAAAAGAAATCCTATTTTGTAACATATAGATTTTTATTTTATATGGGTTATACAAACTGCAGGGGCAGATATAAAAACTAAGCCAGATTTTTTTTTCTCTTTCTTTTAATGGAGGCACAATAAAACACTGAGCAAAGTTATTCTGAAACATAGGCCCACAAATTCTTAAAAAGGATAATGCCTTCTCTCTATTCATGTTGCGGCTTATCACATCTCTAAAGTTAGTATTACAAAACAAACACAAAAGAATATTGCAAGTTCTCTAAAATGACTGACCAGATGGACAATAAAATTCTCTTCCCAGTTAAGTTTTCCACCCAGTTGACCCTGAGTGGACCCACTCAGTAAACATGACAAGCCAAGCTTCATCTTAGACTAAAACTAGAGTAATTGTGTGTACTCTGCTTTCCAGTTCAGCTTGTTTTGAACAGAAGGTAGATGCTCATTCTTGAGGCATCTTCCCACACAGTATTCTTTTATTAGGTCATTTGGATTAATTAGGGAAAAATAAACATAAAATCTAATCAGCCTGAGCAAAAAAGGAATGAAGCACACTCCAGAAAGTGGTGAGCCCAGAAAATTAAACTCGGCCGTGAGAGAAGAGATCTCTGTGAGAACAATGATGTCATCCTGGGCACCCATATTGTCACTGTCCAAGAAGGAGTCATTCACCTCCTGGGTAATTGCTTCTTCCAGTTCCCTTCCTCTCCTACTCACCAAAGTTCTCTCCTGCTAGGCTTCCCATCACGGGAATCCCAAATACTTAATTTCTATCCCACAGGGGGTTATGTTCCTCTCATGAGATTTTGAGACAGCATCTTAAGACCTTTTTTACCTGCCTCTTGTCAAAATCCAAAGTGACCAGAGTGTGCAGAGATAGTAAGATAGTAAGATATTCTAAGTAGATTCTTAGAATTCAGGGTAATACTCTAAAGCATTCTTCTTCCCCTGCAAACCTGATGGAGAGACCCAAGCTAGCAAGAACTCCCAATGATATTTGTGGGGCCACGGTTTATCAGAACCCAAGTAGTAGTATGATGACTACAGATTCACAGATGCAGACTACAGGCACCACCTTAGAACATTCATCCTTTCTATATGGACCAGTCAGATTACTAGTTAGAAAGCCTACAAGGATACAAGGGAAGAAAAAAAGAAATGCCCTATACTATAACCATAAGATCTAACCATCTGAAATCTGCATGAGCTTGCCCCTACATTCTTCCTCCTACATTATATACAAAAACATTGATACTTGAATTCGACATAGGTGTGGATCCTTCCTGTCTTGGAAGTAAATGGGTTCCCTATGATGATTAGGAGAAAATTTTTATCTGTGCCCCCAGAACTTCATAAAGGAATAAGTAGTCTAGGCTATGTTCAATGGCCAAGCATCCCTTTCCTTTCTAGAAGTTGGCCATTGAGGCTATGCACATAGTCTTGAGCCTCAGGCCAAAAGGTCCTACCTCAGAGGCAGAGACACTAACTGTCAAGCCCACTGTCCTGCTTTGAGAAGAAGGGGCCCTGACCTGGATAGACCCCTCTCAACTCCAGGATGCTTATACCTTGCAGTAAAGATCCTCTAACAGAAGCTGCTGTTTTTTAACTTGATGGTATGATGGTATTTAAAAGGAGAAGCATTTGTGCCTATGTATGATATTCCAGAAAAATAATCTTTACAAATAGATTGTTTCCCCCACTTCCTGCCCTTTCCAGATTCTTCTCCAGGTTGGCTGGGAGTCTTGCCCAATCCTATGCAGTGAAATCCCTGCCAACCATAACCCAGGAGAGGAGGTAAAGAAAAGCCTAACAGGTTCCAGTAGTTTAATAAATATGCTTTAAAGTAAGTCTGCAATCTACTTGGGAGAGAGGGAGGGAAGAAGGAAGGTGGTTTTGAACATTAGCTCAAAATCCCAGTGCCAAAGGCCTTTATGTGGGACCATCCTTTACAAATTTTAGAAAAGCCTGGTTTTAGCTTAATCAGAATTGACATGGCCATTTTTATTTATTCAGCAATATTGTGTTTGTTATTTTTAAATACTTGAAATAAAAAGTGTGGTATGTCTTCATCTGAGATGCATAAATGGTATTGACTTCGCGTACTGAAAGCTAAGGACATCAATTGTGTGTATAAATCGTGTTGCCTTCGTTCTATTGATAGCACTGTCTCGTCACCTCAGATTGGGGTTGTGCACTTTAGCTCTGAACTGTACAGTGTTGCAAATCAACATATGTTGCTGTAAAAGCTTGTACAATCTATTATTGACATGTCTTTTTCTGTGTGGTAGCTGTATTGATATTATGAACTACATCCGCATCTGTCCCTGTGCTCGCTCTCTCTCTCTCTCTCTCTCTCCCTCTCCCTCTTTCTGCTAAACTGTGTGCCCTCCACATCAGCTCTAACAGAGAACATGCCCTAGGCTAAGCTCCCTACTGAGAAATCTCCCTTGATAACTGTGTGATTTGCAAAATGCAAGGTGAACGCTACTCATCTCCGAGAAGAGAAGAAACCCACACGGAGTGTCACAAACCACCCCAATTGCAGGTACTGTCTCCGCTGGGGCTTGGGGTAGGGACTCAGAATATGAACAAAGAAAGCACAGGTGTAAATATAGCAGCAGGCCAGGGAATCAAGGACCCTGATGGTGGGTATCATCTTGCACGTGCTCTCCTGTTTTCAGATGCTAAGTACAAACACTGTGTATTTATTAGTCACGTGTTCCAAAATACTGTTCCCAATTGGTGTTTCTGAAAGACATCAACATCTCCCCAACATGACACCATAACTAAAGACAGAAAAAAATAAAAAAATATAAACATGTGGCAACCTGTTCTTCTTACCAAATATAAACTTGTGTATGATCAAAGTATTTTATCTGTGTTGTCTCTCTAAACCCAAATAAATGTGTAAATGTGGACAGTCTTGGGCTTTGCTTGTTTATTTCTGTTGTGGAGCTTATTTGTTAATGAGTTGCCTAAATACAAGACCCCTCCCTTGTCACAGAGCCCAGAGTGTCTTTGGGTCTTTGCTGGGGAAAAAGAGCTGGTACTACTGCAGTCGCTGTCCCTTCTGAGGGCCATTGTTTCACCTCTCATGCTTCAATTCTTCAATCAGATCCAGTCTTTTTTTAGAAATCATTTTATTACGGAAAATTTCACATAGAAAAGTGGAGAAAACAGTATAATAAACTCCCGTGAAGTTCTCACCCAGTTTCCACATTTAATGATTCGGAGACTGAATCCCATTTCACCCATTCCTCCACCCCACGTCCTCCCTGACAACAAATTTTTTATATGACTCTGGAAAAGATAAGGCCTCCTAAAAACAAAACAAAAAAAGTCCTCACTGCAATTATCACAACGAAAGTGATAATAATAATAATATTGTCTTCACAGTAGCAAATAGTGAATGTTCTCCATTTCCCTGGATCTTCGATAGCAAAACCCTAGCCTGTGGTCCGGGGGCCAGGAATGCCAGCAAGGCTCACACAGCTTTCAGGAGAGACATGATATAATTAATGCCATATACATGTGAGCCATGTGTAGGTTGTTGCATGTTATTGGTTATTTCTGCACCTCTGTGGGTTCTGAATTTTGGAGGTATCGTGTTCAGGGCTTTTCTCCCGCGCTTTTAGGGGTTAAGAGGAGTGGGCACATTAAACCCGAGAAAGCCATGGGAATTTAATTGGTGGACAATATCTTGAAGTGCCTTATCAGGTCCTGGCTGCCCCTATGGGCCCGAGATGCCCTTAAAAATGTGTTAGTCTGGAGTAAACAGATACTACTTTGAGCAGATGTGGGCCTGGGGGAGGACATAATGGGGAGGAGGAGACAATGTTTCTAGATAATTTCAATATTGCTTATAGGGAATCCAGTGGACAATAGCCAAATAAAGAGGGAACCCCTTGTGCATTCCTGCCTTTGTTCACATTATTCCTTCAGCCTAGGAAGAATCTCCCATTCCTCCTTGCTCTAGGGAGCAGTATCTCATGGATAGTGTTATAATCGCCTTCTTCATGAGGTTTCTGTGGGGATTAAACAACACATATGTATACCACTTAGCATGGTGCTTTGCCTCCAATAAACTTTCAACAGTCTTATTCTTGTAGGGATACCAGTAATTATATATGACTTCTATGAGTCAGCTTTGTCACCCTCCTCTGAATTCCCCGACTCCTTGCTCTTGCTCAGTAGTGTTCATTGGGCACTTATCTAACAAGTTCAGGCTGGAAATATCAGCTTTTGCATTTTCTCCTGCCAAACCAATGCAGATTATAAGAAGAGTCTGTTTCTTATCCTTCTATGTTATCACCCGTCCTTTCTGTCCCCTCTCCAGCAACACACACACCCCTGACAAAATTCTGCAGACTCCATTGGTGTCCAACAAGTAGAAGGCACTCCATTCCCTCCCCCATATCGTCACTGGATCTTCCTCTGGAGTGTGGGGTGATTGTAGGCAAGATAATGTCATCAGCTGAGAAATGGGGTGAAGCAGGGCCTACTTGATCTCCAAGGAAGAATATGGATAGAAGGTGGTTTATGATTCCAGGTTTATACTGCCGAATGGAAGATATTTGCAAATGATATATCTGATAAGGGGTGAACATCCAAAATATATAAAGACCTTATGCAACCCAACACCAAGAAAATAAAATAATCTGATTAAAAACAGGCAGAGGAAAAAAAAAAAAGAACAGGCAGAGGAACTGATTAGACAATTTTCCAAAGAAGACATATAGATGACCAATGGAATGTGAAAAGGTGCTTGCTATCACTCATTATCAAGGAAATGCAAATAAAAACTGTAATGAGGTATCATCTTACATGCAAAAGAATGGCTAGAATCAAAGAGACAAGAAACAAGTGTTGGCAAAGAGATGGAGAAAGGGAACCCTCATGCACTGTTGGTGGAAATGCAAACTGGTGCAGCAACTGTGGAAGACAGCATAGAAGTTCCTCAAAATATTTTTTAAGAAAAATATATACCATATGATCCAGTAATTGCACTGCTAGGTATTTACCAAAGAAAATAAGAACACTAATTTGAAAAGATACACGCACCTCTTTATTTACTGCAGCATGATTTACAGCAGCCAAGACATATAAATAACCCAAGTGTCCATCAATAGATGAATAGATAAAGATGTGGTATATATGGATATAGATATAGAAGTGGTATATATACCATATAAAGATACACACACACACACACACACACACACACACTAGAATACTACTCAGCCATAAAAAAGTATGAGATCTTGCCATTTGCAACAACATGGATGGATCTAGAGAGTATTATGCTAAGAGAAATGTGTCAAATACTATATGAGAAAGGCAAATACTATGATTTTACTTATATGTAAAATTTAAAAAACAAAACATATGAATAAACACAAAACATAAAGCAGAAACAAACCCACAAGTACAGAGAACAAACTGATGCTGCCAAGGGAGAGGGGGGATAGAAGATGGGCCAAATGGAAGGGGAGTAGGAGATACAGGCTTCCGTTTATGAAATGAAAAAAATAAAAACCCAAGCAAACTCTGTGCTGAGCACAGAGCTGGACGTGGGGCCTAATCTCACCACCCCAAGATCTTAACCTGAGCCAAAACCAAGAGCTGGATGTTCAATAGACTGTGCCTCCCAGTCCGCAGCCCCCCACCAGAAGCTTTCATATATTAATCCAGCACTTTCATTTGACAGGTGGGAAAATTGAGACTCAGAGAAGTTTAGCCATTTTCCAAAGTCAGTGAATTCACAGCACAAGCAGCACTTTGCAATGAGATGATACGCTTGGTGAAGCCTCAGGACACTGCCCAACCATACTAGAGTGTCTGGCTTCACCTGGTCTACCACATTTCCCTACCTACATCTCCTGCTTCCATGTTCCCACTCGCCCCCACACTCAATGCCACCTGGCCTTTTTTGAGTCCTGCCCCAGGGCCTTTGTCCTTGCCATGCCTGCTCCTGAGAATTTGCTGTCCCCAATATTTTTTTACAGCTGGCTCCTTCTTCTCAGTCTGCCTGGGTTCCAATACCACCTCCTTGGCAAGGCCCTCCCAGACCAACTGATCTGAATTTCTTCACTCTTTATCATGTCATTTCATTTAATTTCTTCATAGCAATGTTCTCATCATTTATTTTTCACAAACTTCAGAAATGCCTCAGTGGGAAATAACAAAGCAAACCATTGCCTATTCACAGAAATATGTGATTAAAACCAGAATTTTCTCAGACTCTATCATTGTCAAAATGAGAAAATTCATACATGCATGTAGCAAGAAGAGTAGCAGTATGCCCCAACCTAACATCCTGATAATACTCAATTACTAAAGGCTTTTCAGTAGTGCTCTGCCCTGTATTAGCTTCTCTGATCACCCCACCTCAGCTACAGCTTCAATATTCTATTACACGATTCTTCACATATTAACTCGGGCTCTGCTTTTATGATGTAGACTTGTTTGTTAAATATTTTACTTTTTTATTTGAGAGAGAGACAGTGTGAAGAGGAAGAGGGAGAAGCAGACTCCCCGCTGAGCAGGGAGCCCGATGTGGGGCTCAATCCCAGGACCCTGAGATCATGATCTCGGCCAAAGGTAGACACTTAGCCAATTAAGACACCCAGGCATCCCTTAGATTTTTTTTGTTTAACTTAATTTTTGAGCCAGCAAAAAAGAACTGCTTCCTAGTCCAATTAGGTGAACATATCTAGCTCGAAAATTAAACCCAAGGCAATGTCCAGTTAACTCAGTTTTTACCATCTCCAAGGACTCTGAGATTCCATTTATGTTTTCCAATAACAGGGCCAGCCAGCACTGTCTTCTTTAATTTATTTGCCTACTAAAACACATATATACAAATATATGTATGTATATAGAAATATTCTATCTATAGGCAGAGTTGCATTTACTTGTATGTAATTATGTAGATAGAAGTGTACACCCATACCCACAACCACTAAGATTTAATGGACTTAATGGTATAATAATAAAATTGAGATCTATTTCTGTTTTTGACACAAAATAGGAGCAAGCACTCACTGAAGGATCAATAGCTCAGAGCCCAAGTTTAAGGAAACCTGGAGGGGTTGGTTTCCCAAGAAATAGCGGGGTGCTATAAAAATAGCCCATAGGTATTGGCTGGTTAAGAGGCATAACTGTTTCTTTATGCCTCTGAATGGGGAGGCCCGGAAAGGAGGAAGGCCGGGAGCAGGGAGGCTGAGGAGGAAAACAGGCTCCCAGGAGTAACTGCACCACCAACACACCCCCTTCGGCCACCATTCACCTTCTCCCAACCTCTGAGCTATTGTTATTGGAGGAAAATGTAAAATAAAAATTGCTTTGTGGGGCACCTGGATGTTCAGTGGTTGAGCATCTGCCTTCGGCTCAGGTCGTGACCCCAGGGTCCTGGGACCGAGTCCTGTGTCAGGCTCCCCTTAAGGAGCCTGCTTCTCCCTCTGCCTGCGTCTCTGCCTCTCTCTCTGTCTCTCATGAATAAATAAATAATAAAATCTAAAAAAAGTAAAAATTGATTTGAAAGGGTAAAATAACTACAAATGGGCAATGCTGTGGAGACAGCAGATGATTGCATGTGAGAGGAAAGATGGGATAAAACTGACACGAGGGGCCAAGAGGCTGGAGGGAAATAGAGCAAAGCCCAAGGAGGATAACCTGACACCCCAGGTGTGCACGCACCTGTGCTGACAGACACGCGCGTCCTTTCTCCATACGGGCTTGCTGAGCCCCCTCCCGACGTCCAATCCCAGGGAGCTATGCTCCTTGCCAGATCTCTCACTAGAAGACAACACCTACTGAACACAAAACCTGACTCGGTTTCAGCCCCCCCCCCCCCAACAAAGCCTTCCTCTTGCACCCTTATGTGAACACACTGTGCTTGCAGGTCAGATCCTTTGGAAACGGTCTGCAGCTGTTTGTCATCTATCAATCTAGTCTGTCTGTCCTCCTTCCAGGGCAGGGACAGGTCTCCTACTCATGGGTTTAGAGACCTAGAACGACTCTGAAAGATCATCTGGTCCATAGTTTTTGCCAACCCCAGGCTGTTGACCCACGCGGAATGAAGACCTCTCCAATCCGGGGCAAGAGAGAGAAGATCTGTCTCAGGATTTCTCTGCCTTGAGTGCCTCGGTTCCGGGTCACGCAGCTTTGAAGAATGAAGAGGTTGAGCAGGTGAAGCGTGCTGGGCAGCGAGGCAAAGTTTATGGAGCAGTAGTATAAAGCTCCGGGAGAGGGAAGGGACCTGGGAGAGTTGCTGTCGAAAGCTTCTAAGTTTAGGGGGTTTTGTGAGCTCTTTTGCGGAACTTAAGCAATCAGGGTGCGCTTGAGTCATGCTAATTGGGGGCTTTGGTCATGTATCTGTCTACCTATTCGGTTATGTCAACACGCTGATGGGCTTTTTTGCTGACATCTGGGGGCTTATGTCTCAGCCACCCCTCACCTGCGATGGTGACAAATGCTTTGTGGTGAATTGCCTTATTTTAGGACATTTTGCAGAAGTCATTTCTGCGAAGGCTGCAAAGCAGAATTGCTAGCGTGGGCCTGTCTGAGCTATAAAACAGGATGTTAGTGCTCTTTTATTTTAGCTGTCTTAACCCCACATTTTCTTGCTGGGGACCCTGGCCCCGACTACCTAACTGTCCAACTAACTCCTAAAGGCAGGACAACCAGGAAGGGGTTATGTACCGCCAAAAGCCATTCATTTGGAAGGGCAGTCTCTCATCTCAGATGACGCACTTGTCACATTTTGTTGATGCTGTTGCTTATCAACGCCTTATCATTTCTAAAATGATAGGGATGGCAAAAGAGTTACCAACTCTACGAACTGCATTTTATATGTAAACCATAAACCTGAGAACCACTCATTTAATCAAATCTTTCAGATTCTCCTCACCCGAGCCACTTGATCAGTGGCCTGAAATTAATAAATGTAATTGAAATTGACCTGAGTATTTGCAAGTCAAATTGAAAACTTGGAAAGACTGGATTGTGGTATAGTCTCCATGTCACTAGAAGCTACTTATCCACCAATAAGATTTTCACTTTCAAATTCACACATATCCCCATACTTCTTGGCATAGGACTCCTCATTGATTGCTTGCATTTTATTGGGATTTAGCCAGGCAGGTGCTATCTTTGGCTTTAAGTCTGGCCATGCAAACTAATAAGATTTTCATCCCCCCCCCCCCCAGGCAACTGTTAAAAGACAATAGAACCTAAGATCTTTTGCTATGTTTAAAAAAAACCAAACTTTCAAAATTAGTCTTAGATAGATGGATGAGGAGCTCTAACTGTGAAGTATCAACACCACCTCTTTGCTTCATTCCGTTGACTTCATATGAGAGTGAGTTATAGGGTTGTTTCATAATCTGGACGTTTCCTACATTCCAGTGAGTAGAATGGCAATTCTTTCTCTACTTCACATTTCCCAAAGTTTCCTTGTCTGTGATTCAAACAGATTTACACATTTGACTCCATTTGCCATTGCACAGAAACTGACAAATCTCAGCAACATACATCAAAATGTCCATTTAGGAAAAGCACCTGGTTTAACATCTGTCTTTGTTTGTATGGAGGAAGCTCTGATTGTCAAAGATTTGTTATAAACCCAGGGATTTTCTTGATTCTTGCCTTCCCAGTTAATTCCTAGAAGTCTTCCATAGGGAATAGAGAAGATGAGTAGGATGAGAGAAACAAAGCTCTATTATCCTGTTAACCTCTTCATCCCATATGTAAAGGAGAGTATTGTAACTACTATTCAGTTATTGTATATAACTGAAGGGATTCGTTTAAACTGTAAAAAAATGGTATTTTCCCAATGTATATGAGATTTTAAAACATATCTCTATTCACACACCCTCACCTGATATTTTTTTTCATGTGTAATAGTAAAAGGGATTCCAATCACTGTGCTCACCCAACTGGAATTACCTGCCCAGTGTTTATAATAAAACAACAAACCAGACATGTTAATTTTGGAAGCAGAGGGTTCCCAGGGGACCCTCATCTTGCCCTTGCTGCCTACAGATGCACCTGATCCTATTAAATTCCCTCCCAAGGACTTCTATGGCTAAGTAACTACAAATATGATTTAATATATGAGTAACTGTAATTTCACAGGAGGAAGCCAAATGGAGTGGAGTTTGTGGCAGTCTGAAAACCTGGGCCCCTGCCAGGAGAGGTCCGATCCCGGTGTTCATGTTTACATTCTGCCAACGAGGCAGCTGCTGGAGTCAGATTGCCTGGCCTCAGAGGCCAGCTCTGCCTTTTAGCAACTCTGTGACCCCGAGCAAATCACTTTACCTCTCTGAGCATCAGTTCTCTCATCTGTGAAGCGAGGACAAAAAATAGTACTCATAGAGTGATAGTGAAGATTCAGAAGAGAAGAAAACTAAATGCCTGGAACATAGCAAATGTTCAATAGGTGTTTGCTTTATTTTTATTCTGTGCCCATAAGGACCAGGCTTCAGATGCAAGCCCTTCATCCTTAGCTCACCTCTAGAAGACTGTCCTGAACACAAAAAGGAAGTGACTCCCTTTGCTTCCTACAGAGCATCTCCCTGTAGAAGGCCATTCTATGAATCATCCGTGAGGACAGCAGACTAGTGACTGAGGAAGCCTTAGCCGCCTTGGCCTCAGCGTTAACAGTGCCTGGGAGGAGATGGAGACGGGCTGGACAGGATAACCAAGGAAAGAAGCAGAGAATGCGGAAGTAAGCTATATTACTTGGGATGAATTATCCAGTTCTTGTTTTGAACCTTCTTCCCCAAAGCACATCCTTGCATCACACCAATCAGAGTCACAGCAAAGTGACACAGGACATCGGCTTCATTAGAATTGCTACTGTGGTCACATAACCAAGGCTTATGAGGTTCCATTTACACCCCAATGAGAATGAGTCACTGGGGCTCACCACAAGGAGAAAGAGTGACTTTGTCTCCCCCAAACCATTAAAGAGTCTCCAACACCTCAGAGAGCAAGCAGCAGAGAAACACTAAGAGTTCAGAGTTGAAGATCCTCCCTGCCCAGCACCTGTTTGTTATGCCCAAGATCGCGAATCCGAGAAACCACCAAGGAGCCGACACCGATACAAACACACGAGGGTTTATTTACAAGCTCGAGCCTGGGTCCAAGTGCACCCGACACAGCGGAGCAGGGACTTGGACCCCGAGACTAAGAGGCTTAGCAACTTTATAGGCGCCAGTGGCCAATGGGATCGCAGAAAGTTGCACAGTCATGCTGGTCCGGATACTCGCAGGTGGCCGATTGAATTACATACCCTAAAGGATCCATTTGACCTGGCCTATCACTGAGCGGGATTTCCGGTTGGGGGGGGCCCTGGTCATTGACTAGGGCGGGGCAGTGCCCTAAGCAATAAGGTCAGCACAAGGCGGGTGCAGCCCAGAATAGAGTCAGTCCCGCTCTGCTTGTCCAGGGGTAGGGGATTTTGTTCAATTTCCTGGGTCCCACACTGTTGTCATGAATCTGGCCTGTAGCACGGGCACACATAAAAGCAAATAAACTATACACTCACAAGGCTACAAAGCCACTCCGTACTTAGACTCCTGTTTCGCATTTTTGGGGAAAAAAAAAATGTGTGTGATTTTGATTAGTCAGAACTGAGACTCCTAGCTGTGGAAAAGTAATCAAAAGCTTATCAGAGCTGGCAAGAAAATGACTTCAAGAGGAATTTCGATTTATTTAAACACGCTAACCTTGTACATTCCAAGAAAATTCAATTATACAAACTTGAGAAAAGGAGAGATTTAAAGAACTTCTTCAGATTCAGAATTTAGTCAGTCAAGGAAATCTTGCTACTAAATCTTTTGCCTCCTCTTTTTTCTTATTTTTTTAAAGATTTTATTTATTTATTTATTTGAGAGAGACTGAGATAACCAGTGGGGAGGAAAGGGAAAAGCAGACTCCTCGCTAAGCAGAGACCCCAAGATCGTGACCTGAGCCAAAGGCAGAGGCTTAACCGACCGAGCCACCCCCTTTTACCTCTTCTTGATTTCCTTTTACATCTATTTTAGTAATGTCGAGATCCACATAATAACAATAGGCATTTTCTTTAGTGTCCACTTTTATTTAGATTGTTGTGGAAGGTTTACATTCGCTCTGTGCCACTGAGGCCTCTTCTAGACAGGCCTGTTGTGTATCTCCACAGCTGGCTGGGCCCGTGCTGGTTTATGTTCAGGGAAGAGCAGATGGCTCCAGTGATTACTTAGCAGCCGAGAATTAAGGAAACAGTATTCTTTCTTTCTATATATGTGCTTATTAAAGTTGCAAAAACAAAGCAGCCCCTTGCTTCACTTTTTCCAAAGGATGGATGGAATTTCAGGTAAAATATCCATTGAAGATGATCCATCTACAGTGAGCCATGTGTGGAAAATTAAACTCTGACCTTGAGTCACTACCCCTGCCCCTGTCATGATGAGCTATAACAGTTTATTATAAGAGACTATTCAGTCTGGGAATAAATTTAATGCATGAAGGGTCCCAAGTCACTGACACAATTAATCTAGAAATTACAGCAACACTCAACGCAGGAATTGAGGGCGGAAAGAATGGGCGAAGGCATGGCCATTGCTTTTGCCTTGCTCATTCTGAATCTAAGACAGCTATTCTAGAATTCTAGAAGCCCCTTTGATACTTCTTGGGCTAAATTCTCTACTCCTTGGTAATAAATTGTCCCTTGTCTCTATAAATTCTGAACGTCTTTTCCTCACTTATAAAATCAGGTTAGTGAGGGGCTCCTGGATGGCTCAGTTAAGCGACCAACTCTTTAAAAATAAAAAAAAGATTTTATTTATTCATTCATGAGAGACACACAGAGAGAGGCAGAGACATAGGCAGAGGGAGAAGTGGGCTCCCTGCGGGGAGCCCCATGTGGGACACGATCCCAGTATCACGCCCAGGTGCTTCCGACTTAATTTTGGCTCAGGTCATGATCTCAGGGTGGCGGATCCAGAGCCGGTCAGACTCTGCTCTCAGTGAAGAATTTCTGCTTCTCTCCTCCTCCTTCTGCCCCTCCCCCTGCTCTCTCTCTCTGTCTCTCTCTAAGAAATAAATAAATAAATAAATCTTTGTCTAAAGAATCAGATCAGTGATACTTATGACAGAGGTTTGTAAGGATTTGATGAGAAAATATCTTAAGGCCTGGGCCAGAGTCAGCTGCCCAAGACCAGTCCTTTCCTGCCTTTCCCCTCCTCGATCCTGTGAGGACTTTTCCATCCTAGGGCATTAGAATCACCCCCGCACACCCCATCCCCCCAACTGCTGCTGGGGAGTCAACCGGAACCACACATTCACTATGAATATCATTGTTTCCCACCCCAGGTAGCTCTTCACATACACTGAGGGGTTTAGTTTTTGTTTGTTTCAACAAAACATCAACTGAGACCCTGCAACTTCTGAAAAAAAAAAAAAAAAAGTCCTGGGTTTGAGCATACTGGGAGCAGGTTTTGCTCCAGGAAGCTCATTTCTAAGGGTTTTATTGATTCTTTTGAGACAGGGCCCCACAAGGCGCAGACCAGATAATCACCTATTAGCCGGTGAGCAGCAGACACGGGAGACAGAAGACGCAGGCTGGCAGCTGCGGAGCTGGGCGGAGGGCCCAGCAGGCAGGAAAAGACTCGGGGAGGCTGTCTCCCACACCCCACGCCACAAGACCAGCCCCCAGGAAGATTCTCATTCTGCCTTACTCACATCATGCACAGGCCACAGGAAGCCGCTCTCCCTGTCTCCCCAGGGCCCTCAACAGGGTCACACACAAGGACCCCTGTCAGCCCAGAACCACCCGAGGAGGGACCGAGTCCTTTCACCTTCTGTTCTACACAGACCCATAATTATCTCATCTTTCCCAAGCTTTTCCCTCCCAAGAAAGAGGGAAAAAGAGAAAGAAGAGAGGAAAGAAATGGAAAAGGAATGGGGGAGACCCATCGCAGTGCCCAAGACTATATGTATATATAAACTTCCCGTGGTTTTTTGTTTTTAAGTATTTTATTTATTTGACAGAGAGAGCCAGAGACCACAAGCAGTGGAGGGCGGGGAGCAGACGGAGAAGAAGCAGCCTCCTGGCTGAGCAGGGAGCCAGATGTGGACTCGATCCCAGAACCGACCCCAGGATCATGACCTGAGCCAAAGGCAGATGCTTAACTGACTTAGCTACCCAGGTGCCCCTAAATCTCCCATGTTAAAAAGCATATCTATACACTATGCAATACATATAAACTTCCTGGGCCCACGGCTCTACTTCCTTCCACCAGCTGCCCACCTTCCAGGAGTTGTGGCCTAGCCCTGAAAGAGTAAGTCCAAATAAACATTGATCATTTGTGATGAGTTAGCTGCTGGGGGGCTAGGATATTGTAGTCTCAGGCTTCGACTTGTCTACAGTGTGGGGGGAGGGACAAAGAGGCAAATCCACACAGGGTGTTTTAATACCCAGAGTTCTGTGAGGGATGCTTTCTCTAAGGACAAGAGGGAGAGGCATTCTGGGTCTTGTACCAGGTGTGAGGAAGCCCTGGTCATTCCTCCCCCAGGGCAGCGCTCTGAGAGAGGGTGCAGCTTAGGATCTAGCTGATTGCCCGTGAGCACCTTGCACACTGGCTATTCAGCACTGAAGGCACATTGTTGCATCATATGCACTGAAAAGCAAAATAGTCATTGTCCCGGAAGCATCTATGAGAAACAGGAGTGATCTGGAGGGTGGCAAACAAATCTGCATTCATTTAGGGTGGGGGTTTCTTAGATGAGGCTCTCAGAGCCAGAGCAGGGCCCCATGTAGAACCTTCTAGCACCTCCACTGCAACCCCTGCTCTTAAAGCTGGAATCTTGATTCGGTACAGACTATACCACTCAGAAGTCTTCAGTAAAAAAATTCTACTTCTCTAGAAACCATGTTTCCCTAAGGTTAGATAGTATTAGAACAAATGCAGTTTTAGGATTAGCCGTGGGTTCAGTAATCCTTCTGTGCCATAAAGCTTTAAGAAATGTTCAGCCAAGTTAAAGGGGAAAAAAAACCTTATCAGTCACTGTGCTCCAAAAAAATGAAATCGAGTGAAACAGTTATCATGTAATTAAATCTATTAGATTTGGAAGGAATAAATAAACGTTAGGCACATGAATTGCTTCCTGGCTCTGTCTCCCACAGAGCATCTTAAAAATCATGATTTCTATTTCAGACAAAACTACACTGAACCATACCAAATTGCCACCAAGTTCTATCAATATTGGTTCCATTACTTTGAATCCATCACTCCCTCTCTATTACTACTGCCACTCATCTCAGTTCTGGCCCAAATTTCTAACTGGGAATGTTGTGATGGCAGTTACCTTCTGTTAGATGATGTTCTCTTGCTGGCAAGTAATGAAAATCAGCTTGAACCAGCTTAGGGGAGAAAACGGTAGTATACTAGAAAAGCTCATAGAGTCTCAGGAACCCCAGGAACCCTCAGGACTTGGGAAAAGGCAGTGATCAGCGTACTCCAAAGACCCTGCTTGCAAGAGTTTGTGCTTGGTTACTTTATCATCATCCCACCATTGATTACCTGACCCAGGTCTGAATTCCCAATCTCTGTCTTTTGTTCCTTTCTTAAGGAAGAATCCGGTTAGGTGAGCTTTGTTTGGGTAAAGTGTCTACTCTGGTCAAAGTGACCACATCCAAGATGATGGTATCTTGTAGCACAAACATGGCTCCTTGGCCCACCTGGTAGATGAGAGGCAGAATAAAAACATCGATAAATATGTAAACCTTGAGGGAGAGAGAATGGTCGCTAGATCCCAAAGAAATTCCAGCCTTGAACAGTTGCAGTCTGCCACACACAAGGAATTTGTAAGGAAACACCTTTTTTGTCATACCTTGTTTTTCTCCCATACTCCTCTGGCAGGAACATGGAAGAGGCTCACCTGATTCCACAGTAGAGTAGAAAAACACAGCACCTCCCAGCACTGGCTTGAGACAGTGGGGTCACATCAGGCAATACTGTGGCTGCTGGAGTATGAGTCAGATTGTGCAGCCCCTGAACATTATCATCTCCTCCAACCTATGAGCAATGTAATTAGAAGCAAGGGAGAAGGAGTGCTTGGGGGGCTCAGTAGGTTGAGCATCCAACTCTTTTTTTTTTTTTTTTTTTTTTTTATGATAGTCACAGAGAGAGAGAGAGAGGCAGAGACACAGGCAGAGGGAGAAGCAGGCTCCATGCACCGGGAGCCCGATGTGGGATTCGATCCCGGGTCTCCAGGATCGCGCCCTGGGCCAAAGGCAGGCGCCAAACCACTGCACCACCCAGGGATCCCAGCATCCAACTCTTGATTTCAGCCCAGATCATGATCTCAGGGTCATGAGATCAAGCCCCACATGGGGCTCCACCCTCAGTGGGGAGTCTGCTTGGAATTCTCCCTCTCCCTCTGCTCTTCTCCCACTTGTGCACTCACTCTCTCTCTCTCTCTCCCTCTCTTTCAAATACATAATAAATAAATTATTAAAAAAGAAAGAAAGAAAGAAAGAAAGAAAGAAAGAAAGAAAGAAAGAAAGAAAGAAAGAAAGAAAGAGGGATCCCTGAGTGGCTCAGTGGTTTGGTGCCTGCCTTTAGCCCAGGGCATGATCCTGGGTCCCAGGATCAAGTTCCATATCGGGGTCCCTGCGAGGAGCCTGCTTCTCCCTCTGCCTATGTCTCTACCTTTCTCTCTCTCTCTGTGTCTCTCATGAATAAATAAACAAAATCTTTTTTTAAAAAAAAGAGAGATGAAAAGTTAAGGAAAGTGGAAAGTAGACACAAAAATTTAGTGGAAAACACCTGAGGTGAATGTCAATGTCTCTCTGCCATCACAACGTGCTATGTTCAGAACACGACTCAACTGGAAATACTTCCCATCACCCTCTCTTTAGGGAAAGTGGAAATAATGCAAAAAAACATGCATTCACGTCTGCGTTTTACCGAGAGTTGCCTAATAAAAGAGTTCCAGATGGTGGCAAGAAATTCCAAAATACTCTTCATGCACTTAATAGTTTCTAAAGAGCACATTGTTTTACTCTGAAGTAAGGAAACAAAGACTACAGATGGGTTTCCTCTTTCCTGTGTCACTGTGAAACCAAATGCTTATTTATTTATTTATTTATTTATGGTTTTATTTAAATTCAAGTTAGTTAACATGTAGTGTATTATTAATTTCAGGGTAAAATTTAGTGATTCATCAGTTGCATATAACACCCAGTGCTCATCACATTACATGCTCTCCTTAATGCTCATCCCCCAGTTACCCCATCCTCCTCCGCTCCCCTCCAGCAACCCTTAGTTTGTTCTCTATAGTTAAGAGTCTTTTATGGTTTGTCTCCCTTTCTGTTTTTACTCTATTTTGCTCCTCCTTCCCTTCCCCTGTTCATCAGTTTTGTTTCTTAAATTCCACAATATGAGTGAAATCAAGAAGCGGGCAGAAGACATAAATAGATATTTCTCCAAAGAAGACATATAAATGGCCAACAGACACATGGAAAAATGCTCAACATCACTCATCATCAGGGAAATACAAATCAAAACCACAATGACATACCACCTCTTATCAGTCAGAATGGCTAAAATTAACAACTCAGGAAAAAACAGATTTTGGTGAGGATGTGGAGAAAGAGGAACCCTCTAACCTGTTGGTGGGAATGCAAGCTGGTGCAGCCACTCTGTTCCTCAAAAAGTTAAAATAAGGAGGTTCCTCAAAAAGTAAAAATAGAGGTACCCTAAACCCAGCAATTATACTACTGGGTATTTTTCCAAAGAATACAAAAACAGTGATTCAAAGGAGCACATGCACTCCAATGTTTATGGTAGAAATGTCCACAATAGCCAAACTATGGAAAGAGCCAAGATATCCATCAACATAAGAATAGATAATATATATTTATATATATTAAATTTATATATATATTAAATATATATAATATATATTTATATATAAAATGGAATAGTACTCAGCCAACCAAAAGAATGAACTCTTCTATTTGCAATAATATGGACAGACCTAGAGTGTATTATGGTAAGCAAAATAAATCAGTTAAATGCATTTTTAACATGCTCTGAACACAGCGATGATCTTAAAGATATAAGGATCCAATCTGAGGTTGGGATAAACATAATCCTAGAGATAAAACAAATGAAAAGATGTTGAACTACTGTTGAAATAATTTCTAGTTTGGTACTAAGTACTTTAATGAATGTAAATGTTTTGGGTGTTCTTTTAAAAGAAAAAAAGACTTCTCAGATAGAAGTTTTTGGTTGTAAGTGTAGCTGGTCCCTGGGTTATTTGATGTACAAGCTAAATAGATTAGAAATGACACAAGAAAATTATTTTCAGAATTGTTCTCCTTTAAACAATGAAAAGCTAGTGTTTTTCCCTCCTTTTAAAAATTTATTTTCCAGGCATTTTTCCCAAACCAGCTTTTTTTTTTTTTTTTTTTTTTTTTTTTTTTTTAAATTTTTTTTTAATTTTTATTTATTTATGATAGTCACAGAGAGAGAGAGAGAGAGGCAGAGACACAGGCAGAGGGAGAAGCAGGCTCCATGCACTGGGAGCCTGATGTGGGATTCGATCCTGGGTCTCCAGGATCGCGCCCTGGGCCAAAGGCAGGCGCCAAACCGCTGCGCCACCCAGGGATCCCCCAAACCAGCTTTGTAATCATCTCCCCCCTCCCCTACATTTTTACACTTAGACTTTTCAGATTGGAAAAATCATGCACTGTGGGTAGAAACTGGAAGAAAATCAAAACAAGCCAAATTTGTTGAAAAGGGTTACAGTACCATCATACTAAGAAATGGGATGCTTTCCAACAAAACATCTCTTTCTGAGAGATTTTATTCCAAGTTGTGATACTGGGTGGGAATCCAAGATTTAACTCCATTAGCAACAGATAAATAAACTGAGGCACAGGAAGACAAATAATGTCACTAAGCCAATGGGTAGCAACATCTGAATTAGAACCTCATGCTCCAGCCCCAAAGACCAATTCTTACACAGTTATCAGTGAGGCTTTAATATAGAAAATTATTTGATACTGACTAAAATAATGTAAATTTGCAAGAAAACAAGAGTACACACTTACAAGGTTTCTAGGGGAAGGAGAGAGGCCTAGAAGAGCAGATGACCTGTATGTACTCACACAACAGATGGGGACAAAAGGCAGAGAAAGCAGTATTCAGGGAGAATAAAGCCCTCCTTTTCTCCTCCAGGGAGAATTCATGGAAGGCTCCACCCAGAAAACTGCTCACAGACACTAAATCTCAGAGAGCCATGGCTGGATGCACCCCTGCTCCAGCCATACAGGGGACAGGGAAGGGATAATTGTGCACCTGCCCATCAGTCAGTTGTCACTTCCCTTTCTCTGCCACCAGCATCCACCCATTGCCCTATCCCTGTTTCCCACCTCCTGAGCCACCATGATGACCATATCACATCCTGAAAGAAATAAGCCCAGTTAACTTCAGGATAGGTCTTACAAGTAGGTATTGAGTTATCTCAGGAGACTTCTGTTCCTTCTCGTCCTTCAAAGATTTACTTGTGTTCTTACTGATGTCTGAAACTCCTTCAGTTTGAAATAAAGCCTTTCTCTTCCAATGGGAGGAGGGGAGAGAGGGGAGTTTAAATCCCAAATGTTTAATTGTCAAATATGCTGGAGTTCATTTCATTGAAATGTTATCACACAGTGGCTAAGGCTTTCTCTTGCCCTCACTGACTCACTCAGCACTTCTACCAAATCTAACCCATATCCAAACACCTCTCAACACCTTCCCCCTGAAACAATGAAGACCCCCTCATACATCCTACAACAATCCCTTGTTCACTGTTCTCCCTACTTCCATTCTGTCTTTCCTTCCTTCTAGTAAACACGATTAAATCTATAGATTTTCTTCTGAGCACTGCTTTCTCCCCTTTTCATAGATATTAAAGTATTCTCATTGTTATTTATTTCTTAATTGTCTATAGTTTTAGTTTTTACACGTGAAGTATATAGAACAGTATTCTTAATTTCCAAGTGATGAGTTATTTTTGACTGTCCATTTATTTTCTGGTTGTAATGAACCATAGCTGGAAATATAGACTGTATAATAGAATGATAATGACATTTACTAATTTTCATAGATATTTATAGTCACTTGAATGGATTTGGATACAAATCTCTATGTGTGGGCATATGTGTGTTCAAATCTTATATGTACATATCCTCAAGCTTTATATATGTATGTTATATATGAATGTTATATCTGATTCTTATATTTTATATATATAATTTAATTGTAAAATTTACTATCTAAATCCCCTATGTTCTGGGAAACTGGAATATAACCCCATGATGACAGATTTTTTGCTTATTTTTTCCTTCTTCTAATACTCAGCATAAAGAACAGTTCCTGAAACATGGTAGGAATCTAATAAATATTTAGTGAATAAATACAAAATATTCATATATTTTCTGCTTTATATATCAGTTTTTATTATAATTTCTTTTTTAAATTTTTTATTTTTAATTGAAATATAGTTGACACATAATATTAAATTAGTTTCAGTTATACAACATAGTGATTCAATAATTACAAAATTACAAAAAGCTCATCATGATAAATAAGTGTATTACAATATTATTGGGTTACACAATAAAGTGTATTACAATTATTATTGACTACATTCCCTATGCTGCACTTTTCATCCCCAGGATTGTTTAATTTATAATTACAAGTTCTTAACTCTTAATCCCCTTCACCCATTTCACCCATGCCGCCTAGGCTTTCCCACCCTTTGGCAACCACTAATTTTTTCTCTGTATTTGTGAGTCTATTTCTCTCTGCTGTTACTTGTTTGTTCATTTCTTTTGTTTTTCAGATTCCACATATATGTGAAATCATATGGTATTTGCCTTTATCTGGCTTATGTCATTTAGCATAATACCCTCTAGTTTCATTCACATTGTCACAAATGGCACACAAATGGCAAGATGTCATTCTTTTTTATGGCTGAGTAATATTCCAGTGTGTGTGTGTGTGTGTGTGTGTGTGTGTGTGTGTGTATGCCACATCTTCTTTATCTATTCATTTATCAATAGACACTTGGGTTGCTTCCATATCTTAGCTATAATAAACAATGCTGCAATAAACAAAGGGGTGTACATATCCTTCTGAATTAGTATTTTCGTTTTCTCTAGATAAAAATACCCAGAAGTGGAATTTCTGAATCATATCAAACTTCTATTTTTAGTTTTTGAGGAACCTCTATACTGTTTTCTACAGTGGCTATAGCAGTTTGCATTCCCATCAACAGTACACAGGGTTCCCTTTTCTCCATATCCTGTATAACAATTTTTGAGAGAGCTATATTAAAATGGTTCATTAGGATTGGGCTCTGTCAAATAAGCCAAATGTTTGTGACAGAAAGGAACTGACAACATTGCTTGTTTAAAAAGCTACACAAAACTCCTGATGGACTCAACAGAAATCTATTGTATAACTCTGGTTTGCAGGGACAGAGAATTTAAAGATGGATAAGACCTTATGCCAGACCTGCTGTTTTGCATAATCCCACAGGGCACCATCCATATCATAGTCTACAGAAATATCACCCTCTAGAGCTGTGCCATGCACTCCTACCCAGCTATTTGCTATGGTGCTTAAAAGATCTATCAGGTATCTCAGAGGTCCAATAATTCCATATTATCATTATATTCAAGGCACATATTCTTTTTGCCCTCATTCTCTGCCCACCACCTACACACACACACACACACACACACACACACACACACCTCTCCCTCTCATGGACCATGGATGATCTTTAATGTGTTGGCAGGTTCACTTTGACAGCAAAAGTTCTTTCCAGGGGCTCTTTAGCTTTGGATTTTTGGCAGTAGTCCCAAATATACACACATATACAGTAAAAAAACACGCATGTATAAATCTTATTTAGGGATGTCTGATACAAGTCAGGGGAGGTCAATCTCTTACTATGTTCCTGGTCAGTGATACCTAAACTTTCATATCTCTGGGTAAACAAGACCTTGGAAGAACCTCCTAATCAGTAATTCACTAGCTGGAAAACTGACCTCATTCCTTGCTCCTTGATCCTGTTAAGAAACTGGTGCCACAAAATGATATCATTTCTCAAGGACATTTTCAAAGTGAATGATTTCTTAGGAACTGCAAAAGAAGCATTATTCTGTTTGGCAACTATCAGAACGAAGTGATATTACTAAGATACATGGAACTTATTAGAAGAATGTAGAAGGGAAAAAATTAGCAAACATTGGCCAGACATTAATTATAAGCATTTTGATGTCTTGACCACTTTAATTCTTTCCTGAAACATTTCTTCAGTCATTCCTAGTTGAGTATAGAATCTGGATGTAACAGTTGTGATATCTCTCTTTCTTGTCTAAGCAGTCAGATCCCTGATACTCCTTCAGTTGATGCTACCAATGTCAATCTCCACCCAACATTGTTTTCTTCCTTACCTGCTTCCACCCCTCCTATATGCCCTATTGTCTTACAAGTCTAAAGAACACAGCAATGGGATACCACTACGTACCTGTTAGAATGTCAAAATCTAGAATACTAACTACATCTCACATGCTGGTGAGGATATGGAGCCTAAGGAACTCTTATTCGTTGCTGGTGGAAAGCAAAATGATACAGCCACTTCGGAAGACAGTTTGGTGGTTTCTGGCAAAGCTAACCATAGTCTGACGATAGGAGCTGGCAATTGCGCCCCTAAGTACTTACCTAAGTCAGTTAAAACTTATAGCTATACAAAAATCTGCACATGGATATTTATAGCAGCCTTATTCATTATTGTCAAAACTTGGAAGCAGCCAAGATGTCCTTCAGGAAGTGAATGGATAAATAAACTATGGTGCATCCACACAATGAAATATTATGCAGTACTAGAAAGAAACAAGCTATCAAGACATGAAAAGACATGGAAGAACCTTAAATGCATATTAGTAAGTGAAAGAAGCCAATGTGGAAAAGCTGCATACTGTATGATCCCAACTGTATGACATTCTAGAAAAGGTGAAACTATGGAGACAATAAAAAGACCAGGAGTCTTTTTATAAATAAAATTGCCAGGAGTTGAGGGGAGGATGGGAAATAGGTATAGAGCACAGAAGATTTTTAGGGCAGTGAAACTATTCTGTGTGATACTATAATTGTGGATATATATCATTATACATCTGTCCAAATCCACAGAATATACAACATCAAGAGTAAACCCTAACATATAGACTATTGCCTTGGGGCAATTAAGATGTGTCAATGTTGGTTCATCAATCAGAAGAAATGTATCAGTCTGGTGGGGAATGTTGATAACGCAGTCAGTTAAGCATGAGTGGTAGCACAGGGATAATAGGAAATTTCTGTGCCTTCTGCTCAATTTTGCTGTGAACAGCAAATTGAAATTTACAACAGCTCTAAAAAATAAAGTGTATTTTTAAAAAGTCTATGGAAAATATGTTCCACAGTGCTTGAGAACCAGGGCTCATCTGCTCTGAAGTTATACTGTAAGCTCACTGAAGCCAGTAACAGTGTCTTGCTTAACTTTCTCTCCCAAATACATAGTTCTATATATGGTCCACAGGTCTCAACAAATGTTGACTGCATAGACGGATGGATGAATCAATCCAGAATGAGTGAAAAAAATGAAAAAAAATGAAATATTTTTAGTGAAAAATATTTTAGTGAAATTTTTTTAGTGAAAAAAAAAGCTTGATTTTTACATATTCAAATGCAAAGGGGGAGATTCAGAGGAGTCCTCCTTTTTTGAAATCATGCTAATATATTACTTTTCCTTATACTGTGGAGTTAAAACATAGAGAAATATATAAAGGGGAAAAATAGAGCCATTTCACCTCCTTTCTTTCTCCTTATATAAATCATGAAGTTGTGACAATCCTACTTTTCAAATATCTCTGCAGTTGTCCTTCTTTTCGTTCTATCCCTGTCACTGAATGCAGGTCCCCAAGAACTAGAAGCTAGAGACCAGCAATAATACGATATGTTCAATAGAATATTCACCTCCTGCCTCCTGCTTTCCTGGAACCTAACCCATCTTTCACACTGATTCTCCCTTGAGCCCATATGTGTTCATCGGATTTGCAAGGATGAATTCATCTTTTCGGAACCACTACTATAGACCCAACCTTCTCTCCAGCTTAGTTCATTCTCCATCCAAACTTGAACTGTTGTCAGTGTTTGTCTTATGCTTTTCTACCTCTAAGCATTCATTTAAAATGTGTCTCCCATCCAAAATGAGCACTCTGATCACCTGCCCTGTTTTAAAATTCTACATGTTCTGTGAGGGTCATCTGTTCCCAAAAGGCTTTCTGGACCCTTACCACACTTCCCCCAATGTTATTTCCCTTCTTTGATCCCCCTGTATCTCTCCCACTCTTATGTCTGAGTCATTTATGAGCTCATCTAATTCCCACCCATGTGCATAAGCTCTTGAAAGTCCTTGCTCACAGCCTGGCCCAGGGGAAATATAATAAATATTCTTTCCACTCCTTCCACTTCAACTTGTAACAAAAAGGCATACAGGAAATCTATAATAAAATGGAAAAATGAAATACAAAAAAATCAAGATCTGTGAAAATACACATTTGCATACAATCACTAAAGCAAGGTGAAAAATAGAATGCAAATATTTAAGCCTTAAGAATCTAATAATTATCACAGTTTTACCTCAAATTGGGTGCTGAGTCTCTTGGTGATAAAAGTGAAATCAGAAATATGGTCAGTATTATGGGTTAAACTATGTCCTTCCAATAGAAGTTCAAATCCTAACCTTCATTATCTATAATGACCTTAGCTGGAAAGAGCATTTTTGCAGATGATCACATTAAGATGAGATTAGGGTGGGCCTTAACCTGATAAGACTGGTGTCCTTATAAGAAGGAGAAATTTGTACTCAGAGACAGACGCAGAGGGAAGACGATGTGAAGACACAGGGAGAATGCCATCTATAAGGAATGCCAAAGATTGACAGCATATCACCAGAAGCTAAGAGAGAAGCATGAAACAGATTCTCCCTCAAACCTCTCAGAAGGAATCAATTCTGCCAACATCTGTAGATTCCAGAACTGTGAGACTATACGTGTTGTTATTTAAACCACCCAGTTTGTGGTACTTTGCTATGGCAGCCCCTGGAAACAAATCCAGTCAGTTTCATATCTTTTGTTACCCATAAAGAAAAAGAAAAGAAATAGAAAAATTCAAGTATATCTCTAGCATGAATCTCAGCAACCTTCCACCTGGGGTTTCATATAGGGCCCTGGAGGCATGCAGTGGATCAGATATTCACCAACAGCAATAAGGTGTTGAGTCTTGTTAGAAGGTCCAAAATGTAATGAATCAAAGCATTTTCATAGGGAACTAAGGAAACAGATCTTTAAAAGTGCCTCCCTGATGGTACCACTTGATCCAGAGATGAAACCTAGACCACATAGAAGAATGGATATGCATATGTCCTTCAGATAATGCCCCATAAACCCTTCTCCCAACTGGACTTAAATCAAAATGTAGGCTTTCTACATTATAAGAATTATGTTAAGAGTGGACTCCTAAGAATTAGGCTCGGGCACTACTGAATCACAATCTCTGGTGATGGGAGGCCAGGTAAGTGCATTTTTTAAAAGCTCCATGTGATTCTGATGCAAATCCTAGTTCAGAATTGAATTTGGATGTATGGCTACACTGATATCCTTTTGTAGTCATTAAGAATAATCACAAGTCTCACCTTGCTGGCCATCTTTGCAGGCTAAGAGAATTACCTGCAAGCAAAAATGAAATTTATTTCCTTTTACAGTTTGGATCAATGCCAGAATACCAATTAAAGATTAATGAAGTTCTAGGGGCTCCTGGCTGGCTCAGTTGGTTAAGCATCCAACTCTTGACTCCAGCTTAAGTCATGATCTCAGGATCATGAGATCCAACCCCACATCTGACTCTCTGCTGAGCATGGAGCCTGCTTAAGATTCTCCCTCTCCCTCTGTCCCTCCTCCCCTTCTCCCTATCTTAAAAAAAAAATTTAATGAAATTCTAAAGCTTCAACATCATAGAGGATGGCCAGATGCCATTGACTGGGCAAAAAACCCTGAAATTAGATGTGGCATTGATCATTTATTCCTTGCTCACAGGTCTTCAAGTCAACTGTAGTTCGGCTGGGCTTGTCTCCAGGCTGCTGGCTGGGTTTAGCTGGGGTTTCACTATCTCTGATCCTATAGCTGGATCCCACTGGTTACCCACTGGTATGTTCTTGTCATGACAGATAGCAGAAACAAAGAGGCCAAGTTACACCATTCAAATACATGTAAAGCCTCTATTTGTATCATGTCTATTAACATTCTGTTAGCCAAAACAATCACATGGCTAACAGACCAACATCAAGCCATACCTCTTGGGGCTCTCTGCTCAGCAGGGAGTCTGTTTCTCCCACCCGCTGCCACTCACCCACTTGTGTGCACATTCTCTCTTTCAAATAAATAAACAAATAAATAAATAAATAGATAGATAGATAGATAGATAGATAAATAGATAAAATATTTTTTAAAAAGTAATCTGAACTGGCAAGTTCAGAAGTCCATTTGCCTTTCCTTCTCCTTACTTATTTGAGAGCTGTGACTTTGCCTTACTCATTTCTAAAACTTCTATTTGTGTCTATCAAAATATTTTGTTCAATAAATGTGTATTAAACTTTATTAAACTGTATCATATATCATGTAACTGAATACAAAGAGTCTAAATCACACACTGATTCTGATACCAAATAGCATGACTCTTACTCAACCAACAGATCGAGTTCAGATGAATATTTTTTGCACTTGGTAGGGTTCTCTCAGTTTAAACTGGGCCTTCCAGCACCTGGTTGGCTCAGTTGGTACAACATGCGACCTTTGATCTTTTTTTTTTTTTAAGATTTTATTCATTTATTTATGAGACGGAGATAGAAAGGCAGAGACATAGGCAATGGGAGAAGCAGGCTCGCTGAGGGGAGCCTGATGCAGGACTTGATCCCAGGACCCCGGGATCATGACCTGAGCCAAAGGCAGACACTCAACCATTGAGCCACCCAGGTGCCCTGTGACTCTTGGTCTTAGGGTGGTGAGTCTGAACCTCATGTGGGGCATACAGTTTATTTAAACCCCAGCCTTTGGATGGGACCAGTTCCACTAATTTCCACACAAGACTCAGAGATGATAATGAATGAATTTAGAATAGGCTTTGCAATTCAAATAGCATAGTTAACCCTCTTGACACTGGCTTTGTGTAACTACTTTTCTGTGAATTCTGGGAAAACCACCCAGAGAAGCATGTAAAATTACTCAGTTATTAATGGATCTAGGGAAAGGCCAGGGAGGTTTCTAGATCTGTGGAATCATTTTACACTGATAGTGTTGACCTTCAACGTCTTCTGAGTTAAGCCACAACTCAGGCTTGAAAACTATTAGAAAATTAAAAAAAAATTTTTTTTTCCTAATGAAGACATAGCTATCAACTGACACAAATAGGCACAGAAGGATCTCCTCCTTTCTTGAGTATATAAATCTGGTATCTCAAAAGTAACTATTAAATCTCCTTGAGGATTTTTTCCTCTTTAGGGATCTTTCAATGTAATGCCCTGTGGAAATAATACTTCCAATCATGTCTGCCTGGGGAAAAAAAAAGTACTTCTGATTTCCCAGCAGCAGTAAACACTATTTTACAACTGATTTATATTGACCATATCCAAGGGCTCAAAGCTGCAGTGTGTATAACTCCATTCTACGAAGGGCAGCCTGCCCAGGTGTAGGGGCTCCGGAAGAAATCCTTGCAAATGGGCTTGCGCAGTGACTTTCTCCTACCACCACCGTCCAGCTGCAAGAGGATTCCTAAAACTGAACCTGAATGAGGGAGAATTTCCTCTGAATCCTCTGGCCTCAAGGCTTTACTATGAGCAGACTCCTAAATAAAAAGAAAAATCAATATGGGACACCTGGGTAGCTCAGCTAGTTGAGCTTTTGACTCTTGATTTTGGCTCAGGTCATGATCTTGGGGTCCTGCGATCAAAGCTCCACCTCAGGCTCTGCTCAGTGCAGAGTCTGCTTCTGCTTCTCCACCTTCTTGTGTCCTCTCTCTCTCTCAGATAGATAAATAAAAATATATTTAAAACATTAAAAAAAAGTCTCTCTCTCTCTCTCTCTCCCTCTGCCCCTCCCCTTGCTCATGCTCTAAATAAATAAAAAAATAAATAGTAAAATCTTAAAAAAAAAAATCTAAGCACATGACTTTTTTGAATGTTGATTGGTCCCTTTTTGACAGCAATACTTTGGGAAATTTAGGCCTAAATTGCTTCAGCTTTGCTTCTACTTATCTGAACCCTGCTTTAGGAAAATTGAAATTTATGAAAGTCTCTGCAGAATTCAAATGTACACAATGACTGGTCTGAGTAATGAACTATACTACAATAGGACTCAAAGTTGGCTTTAAAAGGTTTCCCTTCTGATTTCTTCTATGAGTTTTCCATCAAAGTCCTTAAAACCCAAGACAATTTAACAAAACTATAACATATAAAATTTTCATAAACACATCAATCAAATATGTACTCTTATTTACATAAAAATGAGTTTTTCACTGTCATCCTCTTCTCTAGACATCAAGGACAATAATGTCATGAAAAAGTGAATCAGTTAGTCCAACCTTACACTTTTCATACCACCTTCCACTCTCTCACCAAAGTGTTAGGTAATTGTCCTTCTTAACACTTTTCACGCACTCCCTTTTCAGCTCCAATAATTCAGTCCAAATTCTCGAGCATGATATACAGCCCCTATATGTCCCTGGTCTTTTCTATCTCTCCAGCCCACAGTCTTGCCAAGATCTAGTTTCCATGCTCCAAGCATCCTAGCCCTTCCTCTCCAGGCCATTCTGACTATGACTATGTTGGGCTCCCCTACACAGAGCACACCTCAGAGAAATCATCCTTCTCCTCTTTGTCTTCCAAACTGCACTTCAAAGAGCAGTTTCACCCACCATCTCCTCAAAACAGCTTCCCCCAAGTCCTCTCCTCTCTTGTCCTCTTTGCCAGCTCTGTTCCTTGCATAAGCAAGGCAACTCTTACATAAACAAAATATATTTTAGAACCTGTCAAAATCAGTGATGAAACTAATTGCAGCACTCCTGTTTTAGGATCGAACACCTGGAGAAGGAACTCAGGCCAAAGGATCCCTGCAATAGAAATGTCCTAATGGAGGGCACAGCCCTGTGTCTGCAACTGTCCCTCGCCTGGGAAATGCTGGGAATACTTAATGTCCTAGCAATCTCCCTAGATTTCCTATCCTTACACAGTTACTGCCTCAGACTTGTTTCCTTGCACAAAAATGCATTTGGCACAGTTCAGCAAGCATACTCTCAGGTTTGCAACCTCCTTCTTTGAAAATATTTTTTTTAATCTTAGCAATATTGTTTTGCCCTAAATAGCTTCTACTGTTCTCCTAAGCAAGTTTGAGACATTCAGAATTTTAATGGGTTCTGAAATAATATTCATGTGATTTTTTTTTCCTCTAATTGCTGTCTTACCTGATTAATACATATTCCCCACTGTGGCCAACAGTTCCCAGCTGCCCTTACTGCTGCACCATATTGCATTGAATTCTGAAAACGCACAAAGGAAAAAGGAATAGAAGGTATGTAGCTCTAAGGTTGGATCACCTAATGGAGGAATGAGAAGTAAATTTCAAGGAAAGTAAAAGAATCCAGGATTGCTGCTCCAAGCCTTTGCTCACTCCGCAGGAATTCTTCACAGATTTTCTGATGCCACTTACTTATAATTCTTTCCTGGCTTCTGTGGGAAATCTCAGCCAGGAATCTACATTTCCATAAATGTCTCAGTTTATGATGACTATTAGCTTTACCATGTGCATAGCAATTTGCAGGAAGTAATGGCAACTCATTTCCCTGCTGACCCTCTCATTGCCATCTCTTTATTCCCTGCCGAGCCCTGCCTCATTATGGCCCTATCTCTGCCAAATCTGGCTTGTCAGACACCAGCTATTTCTGTCTATAACACATGTCAACTGAAGCAAGAACTAACACCTGATTTTTCCAGAGATTGTAGTTCTCAGAGTGACACCAAGGGACTCACTTCAGGAAAACAAGATTCCTCTATGTGAAGCAAACCTCAAGTACTAGAGATGTCCCTGAAACATTCCAATTACCATTAATAACTTGAGACTCAACTCATCTAAAATTGCAGTTAAGTCTTTTTTCCCATGCAGAAAACTCTATGACATCTTCAAAAAGATCCCCCAAGAAAATGTCAAATAGCTTCATCAGCTTTTTCCAGAATATGATATTTAAGAAAGGCACTATCTTTTTGTCATAGAAAAGTACCATATTTTTCTCATAGAAAGCTTCTCACAGGGCTTTTACATTTTAAACTATCATTTAAAAAAATAAAATAAAATAAAATAAAAATAATAAACTATCATTTATTCTTCCCTTGAGCCTTGTACGTGGCTGCCAACACTGCATTATGATAATGCTGCACTTAAAAGACATGGCTGCACAAAACTACATTGACAGAGTTGGACTTTAATCTCTCAGCGTATCTAGAAACTTACTTTACCATAGTGAACAGTGTGACACGAGCTGAAAAACTGTGACACACTTGGACTGTGCATTAAAATCAACAGAAACCTGAGGGAGATGCATGAACCCAACATGAACCTGGAAGCTTCAATATCTGAATGTCCTTTCCATTTTCACCCCTGACTCTTTCCTCCTACCCATAATCAGCTCATAAAAATCCCACATCTACACACAGTGGTCATAATAGTTGCCCATGCATCCACCCTTCAGAGTGAGATGGAGTCACCTGAAATTTGCACCAGGATCTTCCTGGCTCATGCTTGCCCCTAGATGATGCTCAGACACTGGTGCCAGTATTATTATGTCAGGGTTCCAGTTGTGGAATCTAGGATCTTACTGTCACCTCTTTCACTTCCACCTGTTCAAAGGGCAATGCCCGGCAGTAGCAGTATCTTCCCCAAGGAATCCATGTTGTTTTTCCTCCAGTACTTTTTTTTTAAAAGATTTTTATTTATTTATTCATGAGAGACAGAGAGAGAGAGAGAGAGAGGCAGAGACACAGGCAGAGGGAGAAGCAGGTTCCATGCAGGGACCCCAGTGGACCCCGATGTGGGAGTCAATCCCCGGACTCCAGGATCACACACTGGGCCAAAGGCAGGCGATCAACCACTGAGCCACCCAGATGTCCCTACCTCCAGTATTTTTTATTTGCCTCCACACAGCCTCTACATTTGCATTTCCCTCTCCGTGTTCACTCACAAAGAATAGACTCATCAGCTGTTTCTGAGATCATCCTGAGGAAAATGTTTTCTGGATCCTCGTTTTTATTTTCTTCTGCTCCTTTCACACTGAAGGACACACAGAACACAAGACAGTTTTATTTTGAGAGCAGTTAGTCCTCCTTCAATAGCCAATGGTTTCTGAGAACTCTCTCATCATTGGTAAGTTTCTGGCTTGTGCCAGATTTCACCTCGCTTTTAATTGGTATTTTGCCATGTTTTTGTCTTCCATTCCTATTTCTCTATTGTGGTTCTTGGAGGACAAAGCTTTTCTTTTGCCATCATCTATTCTTCATATATAATTAGACTCCTCTGTTTCCTTTAAAAAGCAGAGAATGGAACTGAGCACATTTAAATAAAGACAAACTGTATTCTGAGCCACATTGCCAGAATACTGATGAACACTGTCACTGAGGCTGGCAAAACATAATTATTGGTACTTTTATTTTTTTAAGATTTTATTTATTTGAGAGAGAGTTAGCAAGCGTGAGAAGCATGAGCAGGGGAAGGGGCAGAGGGAAAGGATGAAGCAGACTCCCCACTAAGCAGGGAGCCCCTCAAGGGGCTCAATCCCAGGACCCTGGGATCAGGACCTGAGCCAGACAGATGCTTAACAGGCTGAGCAACCCAGGCACCCCCTATTGGTACTTTTAAAAAGTAAAATGGTCTATAATCTTTAAATGCTATTATGTGAAGTGTTCTTACTCCCGAGCACTCAAGTCTGCAACAGCAGCAATTGCTTCTGTGGGGTTCTACTATAAAAACACCTAACAGAGCAATTAGGAAAAAATACACACGCATACACATACACGCACACAGAGGGAGAGAGAGGGAAAGAGAGAATTAGGATCTATATACTTTCTCTTTCCATTTCCCTTTCTCCCTGATGATAAGAAATAGTAAAAATGGAGGGGGTGGGGTGCTTGGGTGGTTCAGTCCATTAAGCAATTGACTCGATTTGGTTCAGGTCCTGATCTCAGGGTCCTGGGATAGAGCTCCATATTGTGCTCTGTGCTCAGCAGGAAGTCTGCTTGTTCCTCATCCTCTGCTCCTCCCCACCCCTTAATAAATAAATAAGATCTTAAAAAAAATACATAGTAAAAAATGGTCCAAAAAGAACAGGGGTACAAGTCAGGAGACTGAATAATCCAGAATGGGCTCATGAGGGGTGGAGAGGGTGGCTGCATGTCTCTCCATGTGGCATACAACCCCACTCCAGGATGCAGGGGGCTGATGACAGAGGATCGCCAGCTCATTCTCAGTGGTCACTTGTTGTTGCTGTTTTTTAAGTAGAGAGTCCAAGATTCAAGAAGCCCTCCTGTACTCATTTAGAATACGATGGTGGTATTTTCTTGAAAATTTTAAACCTGGGAATATTTTCTATTTTCACATTATCTCTTATGGTTTTTCCAAAGGTCTATTTCCTTGTCAAAATAATAAAACACCTGGAAAATCCAAACAATACCGAAAAGTAAAAAACAAAACCTGAAAACCCTTCCATAAACCCTATAGATAAACTCTGTGAAGAGATTTGGCTGTATCACACTAGAATTTTTCTACACATTTGCAAATGTATAGATTTTTCAGTATATATACTTACATAGACATAGAATAAAATTGGTATATATACATATATGTAAATATTTATAGATATATGTGTTTCTGGGTTTATATATATTACTGAACATAGAAGCAAACAAGTACAAGGCAAAATTTCAGAAATATATAGATTGTGAGGCTATATTTCTAGGTATATTTGTGCTTATATGAATTTGCATGTACGTGTGTGTATACACACATATTTGTTTATAAATGTGCATATATACATGTATATGTATATATATATACACATAGACACATATATATGAATTTACACACTTATCTGTTATGTCTGGCACTTAATTCCTCTTAGGATGGCAACTGTATTTATTTAAGAAAATTCTTATTAAAAAAAATTCTTTTGTAAGGTCATTTTGGATGGAAGGTGAGATACTGAAGACATAGGCATTTGTAAGAGACAGTAACATAAGAGATCAATTAATTTTAAAAATCACTATTATATTTATTATAATTATTATAATTAACATTTATTGAATACCTACTATATGACAGGTGATATTTTTTTTTCTTCTTTTTTTTTTTTTTTAATTTATTTACTTATGATAGTCACAGAGAGAGAGAGAGGCAGAGACACAGGCAGAGGGAGAAGCAGGCTCCATGCACCGGGAGCCCGACGTGGGATTCGATCCTGGGTCTCCAGGATCGCGCCCTGGGCCAAAGGCAGGCGCTAAACCGCTGCGCCACCCAGGGATCCCTGACAGGTGATATTTTAAGGTGACTAAACCATTCCACCAGAGTATATGAGCAAAATGTGCTGTCACCAGAAGTGAACAGAGTGGCAGAAAAAGTAGGAGGGTAAGAGGTTGCCCAACTGAGCTCTAAGCGAGGAGCAAAGACAATAAGGCAGCCCCATCTTTCTCAGTCCCGATCTCTGTTCTACACCTTCTTCCCTAGAGCAAAAGCAAATTCTCGTTTGTTTAGGCATAGAAATTTAGTCATTCTTTTTCTTGTCTTTCATCAGCATATTTTTTATGAGTAGAGGGAAATTTTGATTTTGCTTTAATTTTTGTTTTGATTATTACTTCTCCTTTGGTCATGAAAAAAGTTTTATTTTTCACAGAAGCAAATTTATTAACATTTTCTTTATGGGTTCTGGCTTTATGCCTACTCATAAAGGCCCTCAACACCCCCAAAATTATAAAAATAATTTTTCTCACGTTTTCTCTTCACATTTCTGTGCCTTTGTTTCTTACATTTAAATCTTTGCTTTATCCGATTTTTTTTCCGGATTATTTTGTATTTTAGAAGCAATGTAGGGATCTATTTATTAATGGCTAACCACTTAATGGTAACCAATGAAAGGTAACCATTTATTAATGGCTAACCACATTATTTATTAATTTACCTTTTTCCCTGATTATAATTGACACTTTTATTTATATACTGAAATTGTATTAGTTCTTACACTCATGTCTGAACTCTCTGCTCCATTCCACTGATTATACCACCCATTACACCAATACACGCTAATAAATCAATTAAGGTCATTTCATAATGAGAACAGCAACTTTATTTTGTTGATTTATTGAATGCTTATTATGTGCTGATACTGTTATTTTTTTTACATGTGGAATATAAGACATAGAGAAGTTAATAATTTCCCCAAGTTCACACAGATATTAAGTGGAGGAGCCAAGATTTGAACCTAGATTGTCCAGCCCTAAAGACAACCTCTTAACCTCAACATTATTCTCAGCTGTCTCATGACACAACTCGATGTCATAAAGTTATTCTATTTTTGTAACTCTTCTCCCTCCAAATATTCTTTTATGCTTATTTCTCCAGATGAACTTCAGAATTATTTTTGACAAAATTTTCCCAAAATCTTGGCCAAGTTTTATATGGGGATCCTAGTAAACACACACATCAATTTAAGAAGAATTGATAAGTCTAAGAAGTCTTCCTTTCCATAAGTAAGGTATGCTTCTCTATTTATTTGTCTTCTTTTATATTCCTCTACAGATATATTTGCAAACATCTTTATGGTGAAAGGACTTGGTTGGTCTCTCAGTTTTATTTCCTAATTATTGGTTATATAAGAAAACTATTAACAAAAATTAATATATTAACGTCAGATAGTAGTAAGGGTAATGGCATCCTAGTCTTATCTGTGATTTTAACATGAATATTTCCAGCATTTGCCATACATATAGTTCTACATTTTGATTTGAAAGATTTATTCTTAAATATTAAGGGAATAGTCATTTATCCTTAAATTCCTATGATTTCTTTAAAGTCAGAAACAAACATTAACTTCTTACCAAATATCTGTTCTATATCTATCAACATGATTATATCTTTTTATTACCTTTTGGACTATTAACAAGGTGAATTGTCAATAAATATCCAAATTAAGCCTTTCTTAAAGCCTTAAAGAATAAACTCCATGTGGTTTTCTCTACTTTTTTAGTTTATTAATGGATCTTATTTGTCTTATTATTTAGGAGTTTTGCATAGACATTCACATGTGAGACTAGCCTATAATTTTCTTTTTTGTGCTATTTTTGTCAAAATTTATATGCTGTTCTTATATAAAAAACTTATTTTTCTCTATGTTCTAGTACAATTATAAAGGCATCAGAATTATCTATTTCTTGAACATTTAAAGGAGTTCACTCAGATCCCAATACTTCTTAAGGTTATAGCTTTTAGAACGCCCGAATAGAGTAAAAATAAATCTATAAATAAAGCTGATACTATTTTGACAAATAACAATAGTTGGCTCAGATTTCCATAGTTTGGGAATAGACTAGATTTAAGTAAATCAAAGAGGTTATCCATAGAAAGGACACAGAGTACAGCCAAGACACACAGCAAACAGATCAGCAACATCATCCAGGATAGCCAGAGGTACAAGTTTCTGGATTCCAGAAATCCTCCGTAGGGATGCACAACTGTTGATGATACTAGAAGTCTAACTGTTCTCTTTCTTGAAAGTCCTGGAAGTCCTAGTCTGAAAGGTGTGCTAGAGATCACCTTACCTGTGCTAAGGACACCTCATCCATCACGGAGTTACACAGGCAACAGAACAATCTCAAAAACAAACACACCATTCTCCATCTCCCAGGGTCTTCCAACTAAGTTCGAGTTCATTTCTGAACTTAGAACTGGGAACCAGAACAAAAGCCAGTGTTTCAGAGGCCTCTGGGTACCATGCTAGCAATTTTAGAACAGTCTGTAGTGTGTGTGTGTACCCACCGAGCTCTTAAAGATAAAGATAGTAGTTTTGAGATAGGCTACTACATTGGAAAACTATGTTCTTGCCAGATCACAATGTTATTGAGGCTGGGTTCCAGATCTCATACAAGCTCCAACAGCTTTATACAGTACCTGATAACTCAAAAATGATTTTATAATTTTCTTTAGGTTTCTGTCTGCTTTCTCAAATCTCACACAAAATCCTTAACAATGATGCACTTTAGCCATAATAGAAATGTTTTCAGATTACCTGTATACCCACTCCTGCTCTATGCTCTAGTGTTAATAAAGCTTTCTTCTTCCTGAGTTTGAAGAGACCATAGGGATTAGATAGCAAAAGTATGGTAGGAAATGTACTTCAGTTTGGAAGGACCTCAAACACGTGGAGGTTAAGGACCATCCTGCTAAAAGATGAAAGGGTCAACCAGGAAATTAAGGAAGAATTAAAAAGATTCATGGAAACTAATGAGAATGAAGATACAACCGTTCAAAATCTTTGGGATGCAGCAAAAGCAGTCCTAAGGGGGAAATACATCGCAATACAAGCATCCATTCAAAAACTGGAAAGAACTCAAATACAAAAGCTAACCTTACACATAAAGGAGCTAGAGAAAAAACAGCAAATAGATCCTACACCCAGGAGAAGAAGGGAGTTAATAAAGATTCGAGCAGAACTCAATGAAATCAAGACCAGAAGAACTGTGGAACAGATCAACAGAACCAGGAGTTGGTTCTTTGAAAGAATTAATAAGATAGATAAACCATTAGCCAGCCTTATTCAAAAGAAGAGAGAGAAGACTCAAATTAATAAAATCATGAATGAGAAAGGAGAGATCAACCAACACCAAGGAAATACAAACGATTTTAAAAACATATTATGAACAGCTATACGCCAATAAATTAGGCAATCTAGAAGAAATGGATGCATTCCTGGAAAGCCACAAACTACCAAAACTGGCACAGGAATAAATAGAAAACCTTAACAGGCCAATAACCAGGGAGGAAATTGAAGCAGTCATCAAAAACCTCCCAAGACACAAGAGTCCAGGGCCAGATGGCTTCCCAGGGGAATTTTATCAAACGTTTAAAGAAGAAACCATACCTATTCTCCTAAAGCTGTTTGGAAAGATAGAAAGAGATGGAGTACTTCCAAATTCGTTCTATGAGGCCAGCATCACCTTAATTCCAAAACCAGACAAAGACCCCACCAAAAAGGAGAATTACAGACCAATATCCCTGATGAACATGGATGCAAAAATTCTCAACAAGATACTGGCCAATAGGATCCAACAGTACATTAAGAAAATTATTCACCATGACCAAGTAGGATTTATCCCCGGGACACAAGGCTGGTTCAAAACCCGTAAAACAATCAATGTGATTCATCATATCAGCAAGAGAAAAACCAAGAACCATATGATCCTCTCATTAGATGCAGAGAAAGCATTTGACAAAATACAGCATCCATTCCTGATCAAAACTCTTCAGAGTGTAGGGATAGAGGGAACATTCCTCAACATCTTAAAAGCCATCTACAAAAAGCCCACAGCAAATATCATTCTCAATGGGGAAGCACTGGGAGCCTTTCCCCTAAGATCAGGAACAAGACAGGGATGTCCACTCTCACCACTGCTATTCAACATAGTACTGGAAGTCCTAGCCTCAGCAATCAGACAACAAAAAGACATAAAAGGCATTCAAATTGGCCAAGAAGAAGTCAAACTCTCCCTCTTTGCCGATGACATGATACTCTACATAGAAAACCCAAAAGTTTCCACCCCAAGATTGCTAGAACTCATACAGCAATTCGGTAGCGTGGCAGGATACAAAATCAATTCCCAGAAGTCAGTGGCATTTCTATACACTAACAATGAGACTGAAGAAAGAGAAATTAAGGAGTCAATCCCATTTACAATTGCACCCAAAAACATAAGATACCTAGGAATAAACCTAACCAATGATGTAAAGGATCTATACCCTCAAAACTATAGAACACTTCTGAAAGAAATTGAGGAAGACAAAAAGAGATGGAAAAATATTCCATGCTCATGGATTGGCAGAATTAATATTGTGAAAATGTCAATGTTACCCAGGGCAATATACACGTTTAATGCAATCCCTATCAAAATACCAGGGACTTTCTTTAGAGAGTTAGAACAAATTATTTTAAGATTTGTGTGGAATCAGAAAAGACCCCGAAAAGCCAGGGGAATTTTAAAAAAGAAAACCATAGCTGGGGGCATCACAATGCCAGATTTCAGGTTGTACTACAAAGCCGTGGTCATCAAGACAGTGTGGTACTGGCACAAAAACAGACACGTAGATCAGTGGAACAGAATAGAGAACCCAGAAGTGGACACTCAACTTTATGGTCAACTAATATTCGACAAAGGAGGAAAGACTATCCATTGGAAGAAAGACAGTCTCTTCAATAAATGGTGCTGGGAAAATTGGACATCCACATGCAGAAGAATGAAACTAGACCACTCTCTTGCACCATACACAAAGATAAACTCAAAATGGATGAAAGATCTAAATGTGAGACAAGATTCCATCAAAATCCTAGAGAAGAACACAGGCAACACCCTTTCTGAACTCGGCCACAGTAACTTCTTGCAAGATACATCCACGAAGGCAAAAGAAACAAAAGCAAAAATGAACTATTGGGACTTCATCAAGATAAGAAGCTTTTGCACAGCAAAGGATACAGTCAACAAAACTAAAAGACAACCTACAGAATGGGAGAAGATATTTGCAAATGACATATCAGATAAAGGGCTAGTTTCCAAGATCTATAAAGAACTTATTAAACTCAACACCAAAGAAACAAACAATCCAATCATGAAATGGGCAAAAGACATGAAGAGAAATCTCACAGAGGAAGACATAGACATGGCCAACATGCATATGAAAAAATGCTCTGCATCACTTGCCATCAGGGAAATACAAATCAAAACCACAATGAGATACCACCTCACACCAGTGAGAATGGGGAAAATTAACAAGGCAGGAAACCACAAATGTTGGAGAGGATGCGGAGAAAAGGGAACTCTCTTACACTGTTGGTGGGAATGTGAACTGGTGCAGCCACTCTGGAAAACTGTGTGGAGGTTCCTCAAACAGTTAAAAATAGACCTGCCCTAGACCCAGCAATTGCACTGTTGGGGATTTACCCCAAAGATACAAATGCAATGAAACGCCGGGACACCTGCACCCCGATGTTTATAGCAGCAATGGCCACGATAGCCAAACTGTGGAAGGAGCCTCGGTGCCCAACGAAAGATGAATGGATAAAGAAGATGTGGTTTATGTATACAATGGAAGATTACTCAGCTATTAGAAATGACCAATACCCACCATTTGCTTCAACGTGGATGGAACTGGAAGGGTATTATGCTGAGTGAAGTAAGTCAGTCGGAGAAGGACAAACATTATATGTTCTCATTCATTTGGGGAATATAAATAATAGTGAAAGGGAATATAAGGGAAGGGAGAAGAAATGTGTGGGAAATATCAGAAAGGGAGACAGAACGTAAAGACTGCTAACTCCGGGAAACGATCTAGGGGTGGTAGAAGGGTAGGAGGGCGGGCGGTGGGAGTGAATGGGTGACGGGCACTGGGGGTTATTCTGTATGTTAGTAAATTGAACACCAATAAAAAATAAATTAAAAAAAAGAAATGTATTTCATGACAAAGGAGAGAAAATAAATAAAGGAAAGGAGACAGAAAAGCAGAAAGCAAGGTAAAATGAAAAGTTAATGCACTTGCAAGTTTTGGTTTGGAGATTGGTGGGATGTTATATGGGTGATAAATTAGGGCTAGAAATTGGAAACTGAGCTAATTTTATTTCAGGAGCGACATGGACAAATTGACATTTCAAAAAGCTTCACCTGGCATCCATGGAAAATGTGCATTAGAGATGGAAGAGCTATTAAAGAGGCTAATATTCAGTATAGAGACTTAATATCAATGTAGATTTGGAGATGACTTCAGACAGAAAACTTTCTTTACCACTCTTCTCCCAGTATTCTTAAATCAAGAATGGTTGTGTGTGACCAGTCATCTGTGTAAAGGACTTCCGTTTATCCTTTTTTATTCCTCACTAATGGTTTTGGAATTTTTCTATAAGGCAAACTTTATTCAAGGATTTCTCAATCTTGACATCACTGGCATTTGGGGCCAAATAATTTTTTTTTTTTTTTGCTTTGAGGGGCTGTCTTGTGCATCATAGAATGTTTAGCAGCAACCCTGTTCTTTTCTCAGCAGATGCCAGTACTACCATCTCTTTGCATCCTCTCCCCAGTTTTCACAATCCAGACTGTCTCCAGACTTTGTCTAATGTCCCCTAGAGTGTAAAATCATCATCCTCCTGCATTTGAGGGCCACTGCTCTAGAGTGGAAGAAGGAGACATTAGAAAGAATGAAATGAGTCTCTTTTCCCAAGAATACAAGAAATATAAGTCACTGAGGGTTTCATAGATGGACACTAAACAGTTGGTTAGGGGCTAAATTGAATATCAATACCAAGGAAATTCCTTGTACAGGAAAATACCAGGATTTTCCTTTTGTAACATTTTTGGTTAAGAGGATTGGTATGAGATGGGATGATCTTGCCGAGATGGATAGTTGTGATAATTCGATTTATAAACTTTAGCAAACTCTGAATTTAAATTAGGCCATGATAGCCAGAATCAGATGGCAATGAACTAATGATTTAGAGAAAACAAAATCCTTCAATGATTTTCTTTGCTAATTTGTCCTTGTAAGTTACTCAGCTAATTTCCTAAAGTGATCTATGATACACATCATGTATTTCCAATTATCTATACTAGACTATAAGCTCTTTGATGGTGGGAAGTCTGTTTGTTTGTGTTTAGTATGCACTACTCTCGTCTTGTTATTAGAACTGCTAATACCTTTCTTCATTGTTTCTCATACATCACTGTCAGATAACACTAATCAGTAATGGCAATCTTTCCCATTGATCCCTTCTCAGGCTCAGAAACCTTGTCAGAGCATTATAAAAAAAAATCTCTTTGGGGGTGCCTGCGTGGCTTAGTAGGTTAAATGTCTAACTCTTGATTTCAACTCAGGTCATGATCTCAGGGTCCTGATATCAAGCTCTGCATCAGGCTCCATGCTCAACACTGACTCTACTCAAGATTCTCTCTCTTCTTCTTCTGACCCTCCTCCTGCTCATGTTCTCTATCTTTCTCCAAAGTAAATAAATAAACCCTCTTGCACTCTTGGTGGGAATGCAAACTGGTATAGCCACCCTGGAAAACAGTGTGGAGGTTCCCCAAGAAGTTAAAAATAGAGCTACCTTATGATCCAGCAATTGCACTACTGGTATTTACCCCAAAGATACTGATGTAGTGAAATGCCAGGACACCTGCTCCCCAATGTTCATAGCAGCAATGTCCACAATGTCCAAACTGTGGAAGGAGTCAAAACATGCTTCAACAGATGAATGGATAAAGAAGATGTGGTATATATATATATATATATATATATATATATATATATATATATACACACACACACACACACACAATGGAATATGGAATATTACTCAGCCATCAGAAGAGATGAATACCCACCATTTGCTTCAACGTGGATGGAACTGGAGGGTATTACGCTGAGTGAAATAAGTCAATCAGAGATGGACAATCATCATATGGCTTCATTCATACGTGAAATATAAGAAATAGTGAGAGGGATTATAAGGGAAAGGAGGGAGAACTGAGTAGGAACAATTAGAGAGGGAAACAAACCATGACAGGCTCCTAACTCTGGGAAACAAACAGAGGGTTGCAAAGGGGAGGTAGGTGAGGGGATGGAGTAACTGGGTGATGGGCAATGAGGAAGCATTTGATGGGATGAGCACTGGGTGTTATACTATATATTTGCAAATTGAATTTAAATAGAAAAATTTTAAAAATATAAATATAAAATAAAATGTTTAAAAAAAAATGGAAGAGCCGGGAGTGGGGAGAGCAGGAGTGATTGCTGATGAAGGCTCCAATAAAGCAAAGGCAGGAGCCATAAAGGAAGGGGAGGGAGCACAGACTTAGGATGTATTAGGAAGAAGAATTGGCAGGACTTAGTGACAAACTAGATACATGGGACTGTAGAAGACAAAAGAGCCAAGGATAAACCCTAGTTTTATGAGATGCACTCAAACAAGGAGCCCAGAATAAAGGTTCTCTTGTGAACTGCTTACCTCTGAGGTGACTGTGAGAATCCATGTGGGAATATGGACCTAGCAGTTCTGCTGGGAAATCTGGATTGCTTAGTGACTATAAGAAAAGAAGAAGAATCTCAAGGATTGGGGGAGGTTATTTTAAGGACATTGGAACTCAAGCCTCAAAGGAAGTTAAAGCCAAAAGGAAGTTATTCTTCCCATTATCCATCTCTCAACATTCTCAATTTTTCCAGGCCACAGGCATCCACTTTCTGCCCTGCAGCCAGAGAGATTTTCCTAAAATCAGGCCACTCCTAACACCCATAGCCCTGAGGGAGAAGCTCACAATTCTTGGTTTGGCCTTGCATAACACTTGTGGTCAAGCTCTAGCATAGCCCTCCACCTCATCTTCCATAACTCTGTCCCTTGCCACTGATGGATAAACAGAGGATTAAAAGAAAAATAAAGTGATAGACAGATGATCTTTCCTCTTTTTTTATTCTGCCCATCAGCTGCACTCCAGATCTGCCTCCTCCAAGAGGATCCAAATCCTGCTCCTCTCGTAACTTTTCTTGCCTGTAGCTCTGGCTTATACAGACACACCAGAAGTCCTGACATCATATGTCTCAGAAATATTTTTTAAGAACATGAAGCAAAATTTCCTTACTGTCCATGTTGTAAGTCCAGATTCCCAGGAGAGAGAATCTGCGTGACTCATTATGAGTGTCAGGTGACCACTTTCGTTCCAATCAGCTATGGACAAGGATCAATGTCACAAGGAAAGTAAGAGGCCTTCCCAGGGCAATGGGGAGAGTCAGGTTCACAGAGGAGGTGTGGGCACCAAGGAAGTGATCAACTTCCCTATCCCAACTTTGCCCTCTTTGTGTGTGACTATTTTTTCTAATTTCTACTTAAATTTTGTTCTAATATTACAAAGTAGCAGTATTACTCATGCAGTTTTTCAGTCTCAACTGATTCAGTACTGTATTTGATTCTAATATACATGCTCTTGTTTTTCTTTATCCAGATCACTTGTGACAACATTTTAAAGAGAAATTTGGTTTCATACTGTAGCATTACAGAAAGCTCAGGCCTCTTCCAAAAGAAAGAAAAGAGGGTTTAGAAGAAAACTGTTGTAAAAAATCAGGAAGCTAAAAGCACAAAAGTTATTGACTACATCTGTCTGAAGTAACAGATGGTAATACTAATTGCTGTTCAGATGTTGCATATTGTTTTAATTTTCTCAAGGGTAAAATATGAAAGTAGACATGGACATATTTTTAATATTCCATTTCTACACTCACTGCATGAACTTTGCAAATTATTTGATTCTCTTAATAAAATACATCTTCCTCTTTTTGAAAGGATGTGGCTCTCTTTTAAGGGGAAACAGTTTTAGAAGGCAGCAAAAATATCACAACTTAGAAAAATTCTTTTGAAATTAAGTTGTCTATTTGCAAGTGAATGAGGTGCTATTTCTGTCCACTTCAATATAATCAGCATTCTGCTTCCAGTAATATTCCGATTTTCATTGAAAATCACTGCGATGGAGTTCTGTGTTTCTCATAACTCAGGAAGACTCAGAACCTATCCTTGGTTCATGGGCTCCTTTTGCATTTATGTGAGATTTTAATAACAGTTGGAAGAAAAGTACCTCCTTCCATCCATACCAGTTGGGTGGGAAATACAGCTAAAAATTAAAAATAAAATACCACATTAAAGAGGTGTGAGGTGGAGGGCATGTAAATAGTTGATCCAATTGAATGTGGACAGTGTGTAACAGTATGTTGTATAAAGAGAATGAAAGAGATCCTGAATTTGGGACTTGCCAAACCTAAGTTCCATCTTTGAAAGGACATCTTCGAATCTCCAATTAGATGTTAAAATTCTTTTATATCTTGGACTTAAAATATAACCGCTGGACACAACCTAGAGAGTCAGCTTCAAGAGGTGCGGGGATGAACTTTTCTGCCTACCCCACTCCGAACTATTTCATATTTTTCCTTGTCTTTCCACAGAGTAGCAAACATACCATTGGAGGGCTAGCCCTTTGGAGTAGGCATTGCCATTTCTAGGCAGCGTCTTTAAAAATGCAGATTCTCCTGAGAGAGGTAACATAGAACATCAGTGATATCGTTACCTGAAAAGGTTTCTCAAAAGCTGTGCAGAGAGTAGGATCACAAGGGGGTGAGGAAGAAGCAGAAAATGGGTATTCAGGGAGGCAGGGAATGCTTTTTGTCAGTGCTGCTTGAATTCAGGGATTCAGTCAATGCTGAAATACTTGGTGAAATACTTCTAATAACTAACAAAAATGTTTCAGGTTTGGTTTCTTTTTTCTTTTCTTTTCTTTTTTTTTTTAATTCATGAGAGACACAGAGAGAGAGAGAGAGACAGAGACACAGGCAGAGGGAGAAGCAGGCTCCATGCAGGGAGCCTGATGTGGAACTCGATCCTGGATCCCAGGATCACGCCCTGAGCCAAAGGCAGACGTTCAACTGCTGAGCCACCCAGGCGTCCCTCAGTTTCTTTTTTTGCCAGACTTATTTAAATTACAAAACTATCCTGATAAGATGCCCCATGTAATTTGGATTATGTTAGTACCAAAAGGCTTTTCTGCCACATTAAATGCAGTGATTACCATCACCTTTGCTACACATGGAGAACCCAAACAGCCAGCATGAGTTCATTTTCTAGTCAATCACGACCTTGTTCTCATTTTCCAAATCAACATAGAGCTGATATAAACATGTATATAGATGTTTTGGACCATATCTGGATGGGCTTTGGGGATTTGAACTGGGCATCAGAAAAAAGCTGGCCCATTAGATTTTTTTTTCTTTCTACCAAAAAATCTGTAATGAAGGAGTGAGGGAGGAAGGGAGAAAGCCAGGCCCTGTATGACTGGGATTGAGATAATTCACTGCACCATGTGACATGACCATATTCTACTATTTGAATCCAGAAGTGAGAAAAAAAAATCACATTGTTAAGAGGGTGCAGTGGATATGCATTGAGGATCCTGGTAGTTTTGTGATTCCCAGCCCCAGTTCCACACTGAGTCCAACCTGAGTGTGTGTCTCTAATGACTAAATAAATAAAAATCTTTTTAAAAAAAATGTAAGATGGACCAGTGGAATTTAATGTAGCAGAGTACTAAAACTTCTTAAATAACTCAAAAAATTTCTGATTCAGATTTACCAATGCAACTAACTTTTATTTGAAAAGGTTACCAAAATACTCATTGGCCAACTGCATATCTATGTGAGGCCAAGTTTTCTACACATATTTTAATCAAAGCAACTAATTACGACAGATTGAATGCAGCAGTAGATGCATAAATCTACCTGCACTTGTATATCTTATATGGATACAATTTCCCCATTTCTCACATATGATAAAAGGATATTTCACTGACTGAAAAATTTTATGTTTTTTAAAAAAAATCTGTTTGGTGCATCTTATATGGAGTGATTTTATGATTTCTCTCAGCTTTAACAAGAGCTTATATTTAGAAAGAAACAGTGTCCCTAAGCAAATATTTGTGGGGAAATAGATGAATGTTAAATTCCACAGATGAGTCTAAGATGTCCAAAAGACTGAGCAGATGTCTAATTGGAAAGGAAAGAGGTCCTTTATCTTAAACAAAACAAAACTAAAACTAAAACAAAATCTGTGTTTTTTGGGTTTTTGTTTGAAGGAAGGGTCATGTTGTAAATCAAGAGTTCTGCTATGTGCAAATGTCTCTTTCAAAATAAAGAGGGCTGGCAGAGAGGACATCTGGGGGTCTGTGTATAGGACAATAGAGAATGGGGAAAATGAGAGATTATCAAGCAGCTGACAAATAAGTTTGGGTCAAGAGCTTTGAGAGAGGAAATGCTTCTTGGTTTTGGGTAAAGGGTCCTCTGATGAGGAGTTGTTCCTGTTTTTCTTGCCTCTACTTTTCTGGTTCACATAATCTTTCTCCCAGGTCCCCCACATCTTTATTTTTTAAATTTATTTATTTAGAGAGAGAGCATGCACACACACTCATGGCACGTGAGAGCAGGGAGGGGCAGAGGGAGAGGGAAAGAGAGAATCTCAAGCAGACTTCCCACTGAACATGGAGCCCCACTTGGGGCTCAGTCCACCACCCTGAGATCATTACCTGAGCTGAAATCACAAGTGGGACACACAGCCAACTGAGCCACCCAGGCAACCCCACCACCACCCCCTCCCACATGTCTTTAGACGGGAGTATGTGTGTTGAAAAGCAATAAACTCAATTCTCTCTCTTGGGAAGACCTTGGCTAATAACAAGCCTCCAATATATATATATATATAAAACTATTTTGTGTGATAAACAGAAGATGCTCTAGAAATGGACCCAAAAAATGATCAATCTCACCATAATCAATGTTAAAAATTGGAGAAATGATAAACATCCTTTACCATGCTGTATTTTTATGTGCTGTCAGTGAGGCAGACTTATCTATTAGAAATATTTCTCAGAGAATTTACAAGATGAGAAGGATTTAAAAAATCCTCCACAGTTTCTCTTTATTTTGCTTTTTGAAACACTTGTAAACATTTATGTGAGGTTTTCAAGAAACTTAACCCCCTGATTCAGTTTGTAGTCAAGGTTTTTGAAGACAGTCATCAGTTTCTGCTTCCTTTAAAACTCCAAAATTACACTAGCACAACCTCTTCTGACATGCAGCTATTGGTCTGATTTAAAACATGCTGGTTTAAACTTGTACAGTCAGTCCTACGTAGCCTGAATTCTAAATCTAACCCATTTCTCCTTAAGACAAGAGTTCAATGGAATGTGAATTCTACACAGAGTTACACACAATTTTAAATGTTTGCCTTAAATTGACTGCCTAAATTTCATAAAATAACGGTTTTTTTAATTATATAATTAAGTCACTGGGTAATTACTACTACACTTACACAATCAGAGACAACTATTTTTAAATCTCATCTTGGTACTGCAAAATTTCCAATACACTTGTTATTTCAACTGGAGTCAATACCCAGTTTCCATGTAGAACAGTACTTGATGGAAGACTGAGTATGCTGTGACACCAGGCACCATATTTCCCATCCAGTTAGCAAATATCAAATAGAGGCTTAGGAGCCACACCTCGGATCTTGTTCTTGGCCCTATGGGAGTGGATTAGAGGCTCCCTGGCTGGGAGAGAACTCTGTGTCCATATTTTCTCATCATTCAACTCTTCATCTTGTTCTAGGCCCTGCTTTGAGTAGTTTTCTGAGATGAACCCATTTCCCATCTGGCCTCTGTTCTTCCTGCAGCTTTGACTTGGCTCCCCTTGGACCCAGCTTCCTGTTCTGCCTCTGCCAGCCCTCAGAATCTACCTCCCCGCTAAGGCAAATGAGCAGTGGGAACATCAGCATCAGGAAACCACATCCACATCCTTCATCCCCTTCACTTCACATTTGCTTGGTTGCCCCATTGATCTCACCCTGCACAATCACATCTTAGTCTCTTGCTCTTTCCAAACACTATTCTGTCATACTCTTCCTTAAAAATAATGTCTTTGGCTGCTCTTCCCTCCTCTCATCCCTTGTCCACCATTTCATTCTTCTGATCTTTCTTTCTCCTAATCTGTCTATGTCTCCTCTTTTTATTTTATGCTCTTACATTTTTCTCTTTCAGTTTTTTTTTTTTTCTTCTTTTCTTTTCACTTCCTTTTTGGCCACAACCAAAGTGTTTACTCCTATACTTGCTAAGCAATGAGCATTCCCAAATGTGTGGTTTTGAATCAGCACCCGTATTGGAGCTTTCTATCAGGAAAACCAGGTGGGAAAATACCAGATACAATGGTCTCAAATTAGGTAAAATTTGCTATAGCATATTATGAAATGATCTTGCACCATTCAGGTTGCTGAGTGGAGCTCTGTTCTGATTCTCCATGAGAATCTCACCAACCCTTGATGCTGGCACACAGATCCTGGCCTCATGGTTCTGAATCCTCATCAGTAACACTTACCAGCCTGAGGAACTGCCCCTCCTCCATCATGCAGACTGTTTTCCTTCTATATACTTACTATTTGTATTAGTGCTACCCTTGGAAAGTCTATTTTTCCAAATATTGCAGAACTTTTTAAATGGAAAGTCCAAGCTTAATCATAAAAAAAGGAATAGCCTTTGAAAATGAGAACATGTTAAGGTATATAATTCAGTTCTGAAAATCCTTGAGAGAAAAAATTCATTGTAAATGTTCTCTTGGAAAGTTACATTTGCACTGCAGCAGGGCTAGTAAACTAGGGCTAGTAAACACTCATGTAAACATAAGTGTCATTAAACATACAGAAATGATTCTGTCCTTTTGCATCTTATTCTGAGTATTTTAGATTTGGCTACTCATGAGAAATGACCTAATGAAGAAGCTCAAGAAGTTGTGAGTGTCCATGACCTTACCTCTGCTGAGGTAATTACAGCACTAGCACTTTAAAAGGAGTCATGCTTCATCCTGAAAATAACCTGCCATGCCACTAAAAATTTCCTTTAACTGTTCCATATTCAGTTTCAATTTATGTATCAGATCTACTATAGGATGAGTTTATAGCACCTTAAGCAGAGCAATAATAAAAAATATTTAATATTTGGTAGGGAGTGGGTACTGACTGCTCAGAATGGAATCAGAACAGATATCATACTGGTGCCCACTTGCTATCTATAGCTTTGGAAACCCGTGAACAATGAACCCAAGAGATTAGCTATGCCAATGTTTTGAATTGCATGTATTTTTAATGTGCCTTTTGCTTGTATAAAAGAAAAAAAGTGGTTTGAGTAAGTAGAGATTGGGAAAGCCTGCCTGACTTCTTAAAGTAAATTAAAAACTCAAAATTGTAAAATTGTACAGCTTAAAATTGTAAATTAAATTACCAATCAAGAGTTTCCTACTTACTAGAAGGTGCCTAGTGCAATGCCTGAATAGCATAGGTGTATAATAGTACTTTAAATGGTGGTATTATTATTATATCTTATTATCAAAAATTTATCAAGAATTTGTTAAAAATTCATGACCACTCTGTGGACCTGTCTAGGTAATTCAGAGGCTTCACAATAATATCAGACAAAGTGGGGGAAAAAATCAGTTGAACATTCATAGAAAGTGATGAAAAGAAGAGAAAGTTGGTGAATCCATAAAGTAGAAGATACCCATAGATAGGAGACAAAGAAGAGGAAGTAAATGTGGAAATGCTGAATTAAAGGGGAAGTTTAAAAAAAGCCAAGAAAATTCAGTAGCCTAAAATATATATCTGGTGAAACTGCATAGCCCTAGAGCGAGAAGACAGGAACAGGAAACTAAGAACTACAGTGACCCAGTAATTTAGAGCAGTGCTCAGCAAACCTTTCAGTGTCTTCTCCCATTCCTCAGGATAAAAGCAGCCCTTTAAAAAGCCATGTAGGCATGACCTCCAAGAGCCTCAGTAGGCCCAAGAAGTGTGTGGATTCTGAGGCCCTCTCTCTACCCACACCCATACCTCAGCCGTTGGATCCAGCTAGTTCTAGGAGCCTATGGTCTTCAATTGGTCCCAGATAACGAAAGTAAACTGATGAAACAGGTGGCATCATTTAAAAATAATTATGGCTACTGGGGAGCTTAGGTGGTGCAGTTGGTTGAGTGACTGACTTGATTTCGGCTCAGGTTGTGCTCTCAGGGTCATGAAATCGAGCCCCACATAAGATTCCATGCTCAGTGCTCAGTAAAGAGTTTGTTTGAAATTCTCTTTCCCTCTCCCTCTGTCCCTCCTGCTCATGCTGTCTTTCTCCAAAATACATAAAATCTTTAAAAAATAATTTAAAACTATAAATAACTATGGCTACCAAGAAAGCAAGTTTTGTCCTATGGGAAAAGGAGAGAGAGAGGGAAGAGAGAAAGAATGGTTTATCTCATTCCCACAACCCAGAATTACACTAACAGGGGTGGAGAAGTGGTACTCTCAAAGAGTTCTGTTCAATTCAGATACACAAATGTATATGAAATAGGCAAATTTCTATCTGATGATAGTATTGCTTTTAATATAATTACATATATATACTTTTTAATTTTTTAAAAGATTTTTAAAATTTATTTGAGAGAGAGAGACAGAGAGAGGGTGCATGAATGGGGAGGAGAGGGAGAAGCAGACTCCTCACTAAACAGGGAGCCCCATATGGAACTCAATCCCAGGACCCTGAGATCATGACCTGAGCTGAAGGCGGATGCTTAACCCACTGAGTCACCACTGAGTCACTCAGAGACCCCGTAATTACACGTATATCCTTAAGTCACATATTGTTAAACATCTTTTAATTTACCAATGTTCATTTTTTCCACTTTCACATTACACTAAAAAAAAACTGTATTCAAATTATTCACCTGTGCCTTTGGCATCATCGTCTTTACCATTATTCATCACTTTTGGAGTCATTGAGTACAGTTTTCTAGTGCACATTGTTGTTACATTTTATAAGTATGATTCTGGTTTTGAATTATTCACTCCTAGCCATGAATAACCAACCATTCACAGAATATTGTCAGATGGCTTTTTCATTCATCTTATAGTTGCATATTCTTTTTTTAAGATTTATTTATTTATTTATTTATTTATTTATTTATTTATTTATTCATTCATAGAGACACACAGAAAGAGAGAGAGAGGCAGAGATACAGGCAGAGGGAGAAGCAGGCTCCACTCAGGGAGCCTGACGTGAAACCCAATCCCGGGTCCCCAGGATCACACCCCGGGCTGCAGGTGGCGCTAAACCACTGCACCATCAGGGCTGCCCTATGGTTGCATATTCTTGACCTCTATACATTATCACTGAATGTATGAATCTTTAGAAAAATATGTTAAATATTGAGTAAATACAAAATATTTATAACACCTGTTTGAGTTACATGGACTCATAAGTCCAAATAAAACACCATGCATCCTACACTTACCATAAGAAATGAGCATTCCCTGTCCTTTTGGAGCAGTATATTCTTCCTTCTTACCTACTTGACTTCCAGTGGTATTTCACCCCTTAGAATTTATGTTTGTCATTACCTTGGTTTTATATCTGGTTTTAGCACTATGATTATATCCTCGTACAATATATGGTTTCATTTTGCACATTTTATTTCTTTAAAAATGAAATCATGCATATCCTACAACTTGTTTTCTTGGCATGATATATTTCTAAGATTCATCCATGTTGAATGTACACAACTAAGGGTTATTTATTCTCATTATTGCAGCATTCTATTGGTTTACCAGCATGTATTCATCCTTCCTCCTATTGATCAATATTTCAGTTGTTTCCAGGCTTTGCTGCTACATATGATACTTCTATTAATATTCTTTTGATGTGTCAGTACACATTTGAGAGATGTTTCTAGGGTAGCTTACTGGTTTGAGTACAGTTGCAGATAACAGACTCTATTCTATATAATCTAAATATAAAGGATCTATCACAAAGTATGTAACAGATTATAAGTTAAACTTCCTATTACCTCTCACAGCTATAAAAAAGAATAAGTATTACTTCTATACACTAGTATAAATTGATCATCAAAGTATAATCTTAGCTGGAAAAAACAACATGGAAAAGAATATACATAGTATTTATCTAAGAAAAGGAAAAGGAATGAGGAAGGAACAGAGGGAGGGAGGGAGGAAGGATGGAAGGAAGAAAGGATGGAAGGAAGGAAGGTTCTCACATGCACACTTTTACTTTTAAAGGATAAACTATAAAATACACCGGAGGACTATCTATAGAGGAAGAAAAGAGCCAAAGACAGATGCTTGACTTTTCTGAATACAACATGTGTTATAGACTTGACTTTGAAATCATGTAAATATTTTATATAACTTTAAAATAAATCAAAATGAAAATAAAGCAATACCTAAATATCAAAAGCAAAATGCAACAAATGAAGTCATTTATTTATCAAACTGATGACACACAGAGACATTGTTTCAAAAAATTTTTAAATATAATTCTTTGACCATAATTCACATAACTTATGAGACAACTTGAAGAAGGTTCCATTTCCATCAGGGAAATACAACTCAAAACCACAATGAGATACCACCTCACACCAGTGAGAATGGGGAAAATTAACAAGACTGGAAACAACAAATGTTGGAGAGGATGTGAAGAAAGGGGAACCCTCTTGCACTGTTGGTGAGAATGTGAACTGGTGCAGCCACTCTGGAAAACTGTGTGGAGGTTCTTCAAAGAATTAACAATAGATCTACCCTATGACCCAGCGATTGCACTGCTGGGGATTTACCCCAAAGATACAGATGCAATGAAACGCCGGGACACCTGCACCCCGATGTTTCTAGCAGCAATGTCCACAATAGCCAAACTGTGGAAAGAGCCTCAGTGTCCATCGAAAGATGAATGGATAAAGAAGATGTGGTTTATGTATACAATGGAATATTACTCAGCCATTAGAAATGACAAATACCCACCATTTGCTTCAACGTGGATGGAACTGGAGGGTATTATGCTGAGTGAAATAATCAATCGGAAAAGGACAAACAGTATATGGTCTCATTCATTTGGGGAATACAAAAATTAGTGAAAGGGAATAAAGGGGAAAGGAGAGAAAATGAGTGAAAATATCAGTGAGGGTGACAGGACATGAGAGACACCTAACTCTGGGAAACGAACAAGGAGTAGTGGAAATGGAGGTGGGCAGCGGGTTGGGGTGACTGGGTGATGGGCTCTGAGGGGGGCACCTGGCAGGATGAGCACTGGGTGTTATGCTATATGTTGGCAAATTGAACTCCAATTTAAAAAAAAAGAAGTTCCCATTGGCCAAAGATGGGGCAATTTGGCCAACAATAAAAATAATAATATAGAAATTATGTTAAAACCCCATTTATTCATGACAGTAAAATAACCAACTAAATTCAACAAGTGAATTTAGCAAAATATTTGAGAAATAATTGAGGACTAAATAATTGACCAAGACGGCAATATAGAAGGTTCCTAAGCTCTCCTCCTCCATGAACACACCAAATGTGCAGCTCCACACAGAGCAATTCCCTTTGAAAGAGATTCAGAAGTTTGCTGAGTGACTCCTACACATTGGAAAAATGAGAAAAATACTCACATTGAAACAGATAGGAAAAACTGAGATATTCTTTCACCATAAACCCTACACCCAGCACAGTGCCATACAATTGGGAGGAACCTCTAACTCTTAGCTTCACCCTGAGGAGTGAGGAGTTTGGGCCCCACACCTAGCACCTCAACTTTAAAGATTCCCACCAGAAGTATGGACTCCTAAAAAAAAACTTAGCTCTAAAAGCCAAGAGGCTTATGTCCATGAGACTCACAAGACTATAGCAAACAAAGAAGCAATTCTTAACAATGCCTGAGCATTCACTGAAACTATCTCCCCAGGCCTCAGTGCCAAGAAAGCAAGAAAAATTGACTCAGTCTTTCTCTGAAAGAGGTTTATCTCCTTATTTTCAAAGCTACTTGTCTTCTCAGGGCCAGTCTTCTAACTCACCAGATTCTAAGGGCTGCCTGCTAATCTTCCCCCAGAGACCAGGGAAGACAGAGGATATTTCTTTTGCCTTCTCCCTCTAATCCACTCCAAGTCACCAGTATGTCCCTGGAAGGAGCTTATCCACATATCTGGTGCCCTAACTTTTGTAGCAGTCACATGAGAGACAAGCCCCTAGATGTCTGGCTCTTTAATACCCAACAGAGCTTGCATTCATGAGTCTCATGGGACTATAGCAAACAAAGAAACAGTTCTTGATGGGTGCCAGACACAAATGGAGCAGGGAAAAATGCCCATTTTCCAGTTTCTCCCTGCAAGGTGCTTAATTACATACTTTCCCAGCTGCTATCTGAGGGGATCTGGCTTCTAATCAGCCTGCATCTAGGTAATGACTGCAATCCTCCCCATTAGGGCACTGATGGGTCTTGTCATACCCTCAACTACTAGGAACCACTTATAAAAGGAGGCTTAGATGATCACAAAAGAATTTGAGAGGCAACCAGGAGCTCAAATCAGCCTGATTAATGAGGCTTACCTCCTAAGACAGAAGGGGGTAGGTGCTTTATCTAATGTGCAGAATCTAACACAAGAAATCAAGGAGGAAAAACAGGGGAATACGTTCCAAAAAAAGAATAAGATAAATCTTCAGAAACCAATCTTAATAAAATAGAGATACATGATTTGCCTTAGAGAGAGTTCAAAATAGTAGTCATAAAAATACTCACTGAGGTCAAGAAAGCAATGCATGAGCAATGAGTATTCAACAAAAAAATATAAAGTATTAAAAGAGTACCAAACAGAAATCACAGAGCTGAAGAATATATTACCTGAACTGGAGAATTCAAGTCAGATGTTTAACAGCAGAGTAGATGAAGCAGAAGGATTGGAGAACTCAAAGACAGGGCAGTGGAATTCATCCAATCAAAGGGTCAAAAAGAAAAAGAATGAAAAAGATAGTTTAAGGGACTTCCAACACACTATCAAACAGACCAATAGATGCACACAAGATCTTCCTGAAAGCTCCTAGCTACGAGACAGAACAGGGACTACATTCAGGTCCCCTCAACCCTGATTATAAAATCCAGCCTCCAAGAAAAAAAAAAGGCTAAAATTCTATGCATCTTCAGTACCATATCTTGCAGGAATGCAAAGGGAGAATGTTTACTACAAAGACTGATGAAGATAAACCTAAATCAGTCTGCACCAAGATGGACCCCAGCACTGATCTTTTGCCAACTTTTTTCCTCATTATGATGCTAAAAGTCATGCCCAGGAGTGATTTAACATGTTAATTAAACATGTTATACATGAAAAGACTTGACCTTTATTTTTTAATTTTTTTAAGAGACGGAGGAAGAGAGACACAGGGAGAGAATCTTAAGCAGACTCCCTGCTGGGCACTGAGCTTCTCGCGGGGCTCCATCTCACAACACTGAGATCATGGTCTGAGCCAAAATCAAGAGTTGCATGCTTAACCAACTGAGCCAGTCGGGTTCCCCCAAAAAGCATGACCTTCAAGTGCACAGATGCTAATAAATCCCTGCCTCTACATCCTTAGATGTCACCCTTTTTCCACCTAAGTTTCTTTTAACAACTCTCCTTTGGAGAGTTAGCCTGAGGATCCTTTCCTTTGTGTTGCATCCTTTGTGCTCAAACAGAAGCCCCAATATAAAATTTTGCCTGAAATTCCTCTTTGGCCTCTTGTCAATTTCTACTGGTTAGAGAGCCCAAGGAATGGCCCAGTTCTGTAACAGCTAGATTATTATCTAATATCATCACACTATATGTTCTTGCTATACTAAATTATGTGTAGGTCCTTGAATCAGTCCCTTTTTTTTTCTTTTCTTCTCTTTTTCTTTTCTTCTGCCTTTCCTTATACTGCTTTCTGTTCCTGAATGTCTTTCATGCCCCCTTCACCTAGAACTGTATTTCTAGACACATTTCACATTGTTAGCACTTCTGGAAGGCCTCTGCTTTCACAAGAATAACATTGTAGGGGGGTTCCTGGGTGGCTCAGTCAGTTAAGGGTTGGACTCTTGATTTCAGCTCAGATCATGATCTCAGGATTATGAGATTGAGCCCGAGTTCAGGCTCCTTCTTCAGTGGGAAGTCTGCTTGGGATTCTCTCTCTCCCTCTCTTTCTGCTCCTCCCTCCCACTTAGACTCACTCATTCTTTCTTTGTCTCTCAAGTAAATCTTAAAAAAAAAAAAAAAAAAGAATAGTATTATAGAAAGTACTGGAGAGCTTATGTTTCCAAAGAAGAAACTTTTTTCTTGGAAATTAACATGAAATCTCTACTCTCTACTTCCCCAATTAACTCTATAGACAGTAGCTGTCCCTGCAATGACCTCTTTAATCTACTTATTTTTGTATTCCTCCATTTTTGCTATCCATTTCTTCATCTGGTTCAGAAATAGTGGGAGAGATAATAGAAAAATCATCAGAAGCCAGATATTAGGAAAAATTTCCTTATTCTAGCAGATAAAGAGATGGTTCAGCACCCAGGACAAGGACACCCTGACTGTCCAGGCTACTTCCCACCCTCTCCTCTCCATCAATCTTTTAGTCATGCCATGACTGTGTTTCTTATGTTAAAAGCTTCTCCCACTGCTGAGTTTGTCTCTATGATAGTTGTCACCTTATATTAAAATTACTTGTTTATATATCTTCTCAACCACATGTAGGGTACTCTTCTCAGCCTCAGCACAATTCCTGGGACATAGTAGACTCAGTAATTTGTAGATGATGAATTCATCAAAAATGACCCAATAAACCAACAAATAGCTTTCCAAAAAAGAGTAAAATCCAAAGACACACCTAAATAAAACAAGGATGCAAAGAAGCAAAAGTCATATATTTGTTATTACTCTTTTTTTAATACTAAATTTATTTTTTATTCGTGTTCAATTTGCCAACATACAGAATAACACCCAGTGCTCATCCCGTCAAGTGCCCCCCTCAGTGCCCGTCACCCAGTCACCCCCACCAGCCACCCTCCTCCCCTTCCACCACCCCTAGTTCATTTCCCAGAGTTAGGAGTCTTTATGTTCCGTCTCCCTTTCTGATATTTCTCACACATTTCTTCTCCCTTCCCTTATATTCCCCAAATGAATGAGAACATATAACGTTTGTCCTTCTCCGATTGACTTACTTCACTCAGCATAATACCCTCCAGTTCCATCCACATCGAAGCAAATGGTGGGTATTTGTCTGTTCTAATGGCTGAGTAATATTCCATTGTATACATAAACCACATCTTCCTTATCCATTCATCTTTCGATGGACACCGAGACTCCTTCCACAGTTTGGCTATTGTGGACATTGCTGCTAGAAACATCGGGGTGCAGGTGTCCTGGTGTTTCACTGCATCTGTATCTTTGGGGTAAATCCCCAGCAGTGCAAATGCTGGGTCGTAGGGCAGATCTATTTTTAACTCTTTGAGGAACCTCCACAGTTTTCCAGAGTGGCTGCACCAGTTCACATTCCCACCAACAGTGTAAGAGGGTTCCCTTTTCTCCACATCCTCTCCAACATTTGTGGTTTCCTGCCTTGTTAATTTTCCCCATTCTCACTGGTGGGAGGTGGTATCTCATTGTGGTTTTGATTTGTATTTCCCTGATGGCAAGTGATGCAGAGCATTTTCTCATGTGCGTGTTGGCCGTGTCTATGTCTTCCTCTGTGAGATTTCTGTTCATGTCTTTTGCCCATTTCGTGATTGGATTGTTTGTTTCTTTGGTGTTGAGTTTAATAAGTTTTTTATAGATCTCGGAAACTAGCCCTTTATCTGATACGTCATTTGCAAATATCTTCTCCCATTCTGTAGGTTGTCTTTTAGTTTTGTTGACTGTATCCTTTGCTGTGCAAAAGCTTCTTATCTTGATGAAGTCCCAATAGTTCATTTTTGCTTTTGTTTCTTTTGCCTTCGTGGATGTATCTTGCAAGAAGTTACTGTGGCCGAGTTCAGAAAGGGTGTTGCCTGTGTTCTTCTCTAGGATTTTGATGGAATCTTGTCTCACATTTAGATCTTTCATCCATTTTGAGTTTATCTTTGTGTATGGTGCAAGAGGATGCTCTAGTTTCATTCTTCTGGATGTGGATGTCCAATTTTCCCAGCACCATTTATTGAAGAGACTGTCTTTCTTCCAGTGGATAGTCTTTCCTCCTTTATCGAATATTAGTTGACCATAAAATTGAGGGTCCACTTCTGGATTCTCTATTCTGTTCCACTGATCTATGTGTCTGTTTTTGTGCCAGTACCACACTGTCTTGATGACCACGGCTTTGTAGTACAACCTGAAATCTGGCATTGTGATGCCCCCAGATATGGTTTTCTTTTTTAAAATTCCCCTGGCTATTCGGGGTCTTTTCTGATTCCACACAAATCTTAAAATAATTTGTTCTAATTCTCTGAAGAAAGTCCCTGGTATTTTGATAGGGATTACATTAAACGTGTAAATTGCCCTGGGTAATATCGACATTTTCACAATATTAATTCTGCCAATCCATGAGCATGGAATATTTTTCCATCTCTTTGTGTCTTCCTCAATTTCTTTCAGAAGTGTTCTATAGCTTTTAGGGTATAGATCCTTTACCTCTTTAGTTAGGTTTATTCCTAGGTATCTTATGCTTTTGGGTGCAATTGTAAATGGGATTAACTCCTTAATTTCTCTTTCTTCAGTCTCATTGTTATTGTATAGAAATGCCACTGACTTCTGGGCATTGATTTTGTTTCCTGCCACGCTGCCAAATTGCTGTATGAGTTCTAGCAATCTTGGGGTGGAGGCTTTTGGGTTTTCTACGTAGAGTATCATGTCATCGGTGAAGAGGGAGAGTTTGACTTCTTCTTTGCCAATTTGAATGCCTTTTATGTCTTTTTGTTGTCTGATTGCTGAGGCTAGGACTTCCAGTACTATGTTGAATAGCAGTGGTGAGAGTGGACATCCCTGTCTTGTTCCCGATCTTAGGGGAAAGGCTCCCAGTGCTTCCCCATTGAGAATGATATTTGCTGTGGGCTTTTTGTAGATGGCTTTTAAGATGTTGAGGAATGTTCCCTCTATCCCTACACTCTGAAGAGTTTTGATCTGGAATGGGTGCTGTATTTTGTCAAATGCTTTCTCTGCATCTCATGAGAGGATCATATGGTTCTTGGTTTTTCTCTTGCTGATATGATGAATCACATTGATTGTTTTACGAGTGTTGAACCAGCCTTGTGTCCCAGGGATGAATCCTACTTGGTCATGGTGAATAATTTTTTTAATGTACTGTTGGATCCTATTGGCCAGTATCTTGTTGAGAATTTTTGCATCCATGTTCATCAGGGATATTGGTCTGTAATTCTCCTTTTTGGTGGGGTCTTTGTCTGGTTTTGGAATTAAGGTGATGCCGGCCTCATAGAACGAATTTGGAAGTACTCCATCTCTTTCTATCTTTCCAAACAGCTCTAGTAGAATAGGTATGGTTTCTTCTTTAAACGTTTGATAGAATTCCCCTGGGAAGCCATCTGGCCCTGGACTCTTGTGTCTTGGGAGGTTTTTGATGACTGCTTCAATCTCCTCCCTGGTTATTGGCCTGTTCAGGTTTTCTATTTCTTCCTGTTCCAGTTTTGGTAGTTTGTGGCTTTCCAGAAATGCATCCATTTCTTCTAGATTGCCTAATTTATTGGCGTACAACTCTTCATATGTTTTTAAAATCGTTTGTATTTCCTTGGTGTTGGTAGTGATCTCTCCTTTCTCATTCATGACTTTATTAATTTGAATCTTCTCTCTCTTCTTTTGAATAAGGCTGGCTAATGGTTTATCTATCTTATTAATTCTTTCAAAGAACCAACTCCTGGTTTTGTTGATCTGTTCTACAGTTCTTGTGGTCTCGATTTCATTGAGTTCTGCTTGAATCTTTACTAATTCTCTTCTTCTGTTGGGTGTAGGATCTATTTGCTGTTTTTTCTCTAGCTCCTTTAGGTGTAAGTTAGCTTTTGTATTTGAGTTCTTTCCAGTTTTTGAATGGATGCTTGTATTGCAATGTATTTCCCCCTCAGGACTGCTTTTGCTGCATCCCAAAGATTTTGAACGGTTGTATCTTTATTCTCATTAGTTTCCATGAATCTTTTTAATTCTTCCTTAATTTCCTGGTTGACCCTTTCATCTTTTAGCAGGATGGTCCTTAACCTCCACGTGTTTGAAGTCCTTCCAAACTTCTTGTTGTGATTTAGTTCTAATTTCAAGGCATTATGGTCTGAGAATATGCAGGGGACGATCCCCATCTTTTGGTATTGGTTCAGACCCGATTTGTGACCCAGTATGTGGTCTATTCTGGAGAAAGTTCCATGTGCACTTGAGAAGAATGTGTATTCAGTTGAGTTTGGATGTAAAGTTCTGTAGATATCTGTGAAATCCATCTGGTCCAGTGTATCATTTAAAGCTCTCGTTTCTTTGGAGATGTGTTTAGAAGACCTATCGAGTGTAGAAAGCGCTAGACTGAAGTCAGCAAGTATAAGTGTATTATTATCTAAGTATTTATTCACTTTGGTTATTAATTGATTGATATATTTGGCAGCTTCCACATTCGGGGCATATATATTGATGATTGTTAAGTCCTCTTGTTGGATAGATCCTTTAAGTATGATATAGTGTCCCTCTTCATCTCTCACTACAGTCTTCGGGGTAAATTTTAGTTTATCTGACATAAGGATGGCTACCCCTGCTTTCTTTTGAGGACCATTCGAATGGTAAATGGTTCTCCAACCTTTTATTTTCAGGCTGTAGGTGTCCTTCTGTCTAAGATGAGTCTCTTGTTGACAGCAAATAGATGGGTCCTGCTTTTTTAGCCAGTCTGACACCCTGCGCCTTTTGATGGGGTCATTAAGCCCATTCACGTTCAGAGTTACTATTGAGAGATATGAGTTTAGTGTCATCATGATATCTATTCAGTCCTTGTTTTTGTGGATTGTTCCACTGGACTTCTTCTTAAAGGGGAGGAATTTTAAGAGTCCCCCTTAAAATTTCTTGCAGAGCTGGTTTGGAGGTCACATATTCTCTCAGTTCCTGCCTGTCTTGGAAGCTCTTTATCTCTCCTTCTATTGTAAATGGGAGCCTTGATGGGGATAGAGTATTCTCGGCTGCATGTTCTTCTCATTTAGGACCATGACTGTATCCTGCTATCCCTTTCTGGCCTGCCAGGTCTCTGTGGAGAGGTCTGCTGTTACCCTTATACTCCTCCCCATAAAAGTCAGGGATTTCTTGTCTCTTGCTGCTTTAAGGATCTTCTCTTTATCTTAGGAATTTGCAAGCTTAACTATTACATGTCGAGGTGTTGAACGGTTTTTATTGATTTTAGGGGGGTATCTCTTTATTTCCTGGATCTGAATGCCTGTTTCCCTTCCCAGATTAGGAACGTTTTCAGCTATGATTTGTTCAAATACATATTCTGGCCCTCTGTCCCTTTCGGCGCCCTCGGGAACCCCAATTAAACGTAGGTTTTTCTTCCTCAGGCTGTTATTTATTTCCCTTAATCTTTCCTCATGGTCTTTTAATTGTTTGTCTCTTTTTTTCCTCAGTTTCCCTCTTTGCCATCAACTTGTCTTCTATGTCACTCACTCGTTCTTCCACCTCATTAACCCTCGTCGTTAGGACTTCTAGTTTGGTTTGCATCTCATTTAATTGATTTTTAATTTCTGCCTGATTAGATCTAAATTCCGCAGTCATGAAGTCTCTTGAGTCCTTTATGCTTTTTTCTAGAGCCACCAGTAGCTGTATAATAGTGCTTCTGAATTGGCTTTCTGACATTGAATTGTAATCCAAATTTTGTAACTGTGGGAGAGAGGACTGTTTCTGATTCTTTCTTATGAAGGTGAGGTTTTCCTTCTAGTTATTTTGCTCAGTGCAGAGTGACCAAAAACAAGTTGTATTGGGAAAAGGAGAAAAAGAGGGAAGAGAAAGAAGAAAAGAAAAAGAAAAAAAAGAAAAAAAGAAGATAGAAAAAGAAAAAAAAAGAGAAGAAAAGAAAAAAAGAAAGAAGGGGGGGCAAACAGAAATCAAAAAACAAAAAACAAGGGGGAGTATCCTCTGATTCTGTATACTGTAAAACCCTCGACTTCCCCTGGAACTTTCCAGTGCTGCTTGGTCAATAATTTGTTTTTCCCCTGTCGGTCTAGCTGGTCCTCTGGGGGAGGGCCCTGCTGTGCTGATTTTCAGGTGTTAGCACTTGGGGGAGCCGCTCAGCTCCCTGCCTGGTGCAGGGCTCAGTGGGGGTTGTTTACCCCGTGAGGCCCCAGGAGGAACAGCCCCAGTGGCGGGGCAGCTCTGGAAACCTGGATTCAGCCCCCGCAGTAACCCCGGAGCTCTCCGTCTGCAGGGCCTGGAGGCTCCGGGGCGGGGCCGCTGATCTGCTCAGCTGGGGCAGGAGCGTCCTCGCTGTCCTGGGCCCTCCCGGCCTCTGCCCGACCTGGGGGGAGGCCGGATCCTGGGCTGTGTCCCCGGCGCCCTGGGCTCCCGGCCTGTGCTGGTGGGTTCGCGTTCCCGCCCCGCCGCCCCCTCCACGGAGCCGACCCCGAGCCCCCCGAGCTGCTCCCGCCCCGCAGCCCCCTCCGCGGAGCCGCCCCCGAGCCCCTCCGAGCTGCTCCGGGTCCCGCCTGCGCGCTGCAGCCCTTAGGGAGCTCGGCGCACTCTCCCGGGGCGCAGGTGTCTGTTAGTGTCCCCGGAGCCCGAGGGCATCCCCGCCCTCCTGGGTCCTGCTCCAGCTCCCCGCGAGCCCCTCTCCGCCCGGAAGGTCGGTGCAGCTCCTGCTCCTCCGGGACGGGGCTCTCCTGTCCTGGGGACACTCGCCCCGGCCTCAGCCCGGCTCCTCGCGGGCCCCTCCCCCTTGGAGGCCTTTGTTTCTTTACTTCTTTTTCCCCGTCTTCCTACCTTGATAGAAGCGCGAACTCTTCTCACTGTAGCCTTCCAGCTGTTCTCTCTTTAAATCTCAGGCCGAATTCGTAGATTTTCAGGATGATTTGAAGGTTATCTAGGTAATTTGGTGGGGACAGGTGACTTGGGGACCCTACTCTTCCGCCATCTAGCCCCTCCCCCCCTTGTTATTACTCCTTCAGACATCAGTTCTCAATCTTAGCTGTGCATCAGAATAATCTGTAGAGGTTATAAAAAATGCAAAATCCAAGATACTACTCCAGAAATGTTGAATGAGAATCCTGAGAGGTGGTGTTTATCACGTACATGGAGGACAGGTGATTTCCTAGGCATGACATAATTTTTCTACAGATACCTCTAAGTGCTGCCATATCCCTAGAGGGAGAATTTTCATCTGGAAGGGGAGAAAGCTTCAGCTGCTGTCATTTATATGAGCAGCAGGACCCAATCTTTTTAGCTAGGTATAATGGAAATCAGCAGAAATTGTGTCTTTATGCTAACATCTGCTGGTCTCTCACTTATGGTGTAACAATGCAGGTAAAGTTATGCTTTCAGGTTCTCTCCTTCCTGCATCTGCAATCTATAAACAAACAATGCGTTAACCATTTCACTTTCCATGTGGTGCCAGTAGCACAGAACAAGTCCACTCTGCTTCAACTAGAGAAGCAAAGAAATGCTGACAATAGTACAATGGACATGAGAGAAAATCTGTTTCAACACCTGATTTTCTTCCTTTTTCGTAAGATTTTATTTGCTTATTTTAGAATAAGAGAGAGAGCAAGAGTGGGGGAGGAGCAGAGGGAGAAGAACAAACAGGCTTCACACTGAGCACAGAGCCCAACATGCGGCTCCATCCCACCCCCCTGAGATCATGACCGGAGCTGGAATCAAGAGTTGGAGGCTCAAAAGACTGAACCACTCAGGTGCCCCTGATTTTCTTCCTTTAAAAGTAAAAATAAAATTTCTACATTCATGATCTTTTTGGAAGGTTTAGCTTCCAAAATATAACAAAAACATTAGTCATGATACTTCTGTTGTTCAAGGAAGGAAATTATCTCTTTAATTTAAATAAACTGGAATCAGGGGTGCCTAGGTAGCTCAGTGAGTTAAGCATCTGTCTTCAGCTCAGGTCATGATCCCAGGATCCTCAGGCTTCCTGCTTAGCAGAGAGTCAGCTTCTCCTTCTCACTCTCCTTCTGGCCCTCCCCCCCTGCTCATGCTGGCACACTCTCAAATAAATAAATAAATAAATAAATAAATAAATAAATAAATAAATAAATCTATCTTTAAATACAACTAGAATAAATATTTAGAGTAATACTATGGCTTCCTATTCTTGGTTTGTCAAACTAGAAGTGGTAGAAGAAAGAAAGTGCTAAAGATCCAGTGAAAATGAGAAAACCAGTACAAATCATCTACAGACATAAACCCTATAACTAAACAATCTTGGATTGTTAATTCAATCTTGTGAATTATCACAGAGAGAGAAGTTATTTAAAGCATGATCCAGAATTGTGTCTGTACTGATTTATGTCTTGAGAATTTAAAATGTAAGGCACTCTAAGAGTAATGTATATAAGAAATAGTGTTCTCTCATATTAAGAAAGGAGTCTATATTTATCAAAACTCAAAAACTTAGTAATTTAATTCAAAATACTACCTTCTTCATTCCATCAACAGTCCTCTTATCTTTAGACTGTTAATTTATTTTCCAATCAACTGTTTTTCATACCTGGACCTGAGGTGATGTTTATATCCAGACCTGTATTTTCCACCTTAACAAATTGTTTGATATCTTGCCCCTTTAACATGTCTAAGTCAGAAATAGATAAGTTCGGCTACACATTTCTCAGAGAGCATCTCTCTTTGGGAAGGATAGAAGTTGTCTAAACCCTGTCTTGCAGACTCTCTTGAAGTGGTATTGTCTTGTACAACAAACAATAGACTGGGAGTCAGGAAAAACATGTTCTGAGCAACTCACCTATCCTCTTTGGGCTTCAGACATTTTTAGTAGCTTCCTCTCTGTCTGTCTGTCTCTGTCTGTCTCTCTCTCTCTATATATAATATACACATACATATATATAACATATATATACACATATACATATACATGTGCATATATATATACATATACATACATACAATTCACACACCATGCAATTTATCCACTTACTATATTCAATTTGATGGTTTTGAGAATATTTGCAGAGCTCTAAGATCATCACTACAATCAATTTTAAAAACATTTTCATCTCCCCAAAAAGAAATTTTACAGGGGCAACTGGGTAGCTCAAGTTGGTTGAGCATCCAACTCTTGATTTCAGCTCAGGTCATGATCTCAGGAATTGAGCCCCACATCAGACTCTGCACTCAGTGCAGAATCTGCTTGAGATTCTCTCTTTCCCTATGCCCCTTCTCTCTGCTCACTCCAAATAAATAAATAAATACAATCTTTTTTTTTTTTTAATAGGAAACTCCTTACATTTAGCATCACCTCACATTCTCCATCCTCTACCCACCCAGATAGCTGCAAATCTACCTTCTGTCCCTGCCTATCCTGGACATTTCATATAAATGGAATCATAGAATATGTGATCTTTTATAACTGCCTTCTTTCATTTAGCATATTTTCAACAGTCACCAATGTTGTAGCATGTATCAATACTTCATTCTTTTCTACTGCCAAATAATATTCCATTGTATGGGTATACCATATTTTATCAATTTTTCCTTTTATTGATGGGCATTGATTTGGGTTGTTTACACTTTGGGGATATTATGAAAAATGCTGCTATCAACATTTGTGTATAAGTATTTGTGTAGAGCTTGTTTTCATTTCTTTTGGCTGTATACCTAAGAGTGGAACTCCTGGGTCATATGGTAACTATGCTACCACTTGAGGAACTGCCAGACTGTTGCAAAGCAGCTGCACCATTTTCTTCCATTCCATATAAGAGCTCCAATTGCTCCACACAATTGTGAACACTTGTTATCATTTTGACACCTCTTTGACATGGATAACCATCCTAGCGTGAATGAAGAAGTAGCTCACTGTGGAATTACCATTCTTTGCAGTGCTTTGTGATAGTGGAGCTAGACTCTATAAACATTTTTTCTTTGTCTTCTCACACAAAAAAAGCTTTTCTGCAAAGGCCATGGCAGGCACACTGCAAGAGTATAGAGCTTCTCTTCCACATTTGGATGTGCTTTTCTTCTTACTTCTATGGTGAGGCTGCCTGTGGCCTGTGAAAGACCCACTGCATATTTAGCTAGCACTCTGGTCAAGCAAATTCCTTCTTCACCAGTCCCAGCCCAAAAGCTAAAACTAGCTCCGGTTGGAGGCACCTCAGGACTTCAGGAACCTCTTTTGCATCTAGTAGGCTACAGATGTACCCTCTCCTAAGAGGTCTGAATATCCATTCTAGAGTGGGAGGAGCCCCCTTCCAAGTTTGTTCTTTCCTTGGATTTTCTCCCTTAGCCCTAGATGTAGCAGCTAGCTATTCCCTACCTTTGTTGTTGCTATATTGTCTGCAAATCTTTTACCCCTTTAGGTTATTAACTACATTTTCCTAGTTAATAATTGCTGTGTCTGAATGTGTGTGTCCCCTCAAGACTCCTATATTTAAATCCCAATGCCCAGCGTGATGGTATTAGTAAGTAGGACCTTTTGGTGGTGATTAGGTAATGGAGGTAGAACCCTCATGAATGAGATTAATGCCTTTGTAAGAGAGACCCCAGACAGTTACCTTCCTCTATTCTACCATTTAAGAATACAACAAGAAGTCTGGGACCTGGCAATGTGCCCTCATTTAACCATGCTGGCACCCTGATCTTGGGCTTCCAACCTCAAAAACTGAGGAAAATGTTTCCATTATTTGTAAGCTACCCAGTCTGTGGTATTTTGTTGTAGTAGCCCAAATGGATGAAAACAATATTTTTACATTAAATTTTCCTTATTTAAATTACCATGATGGTTTCCACCTCCTTATTGGACCCTCACTGACACAAGATTCTCCTTTTAATGCAATTAGAGATAATGAAGTTTTTCTCTTTGAATTAGTCATATCAACACCACTCCAAAGTAGAGTCAATTATTTTTATAACCTTAAGTGTATTAAATTATCATTGCAGTGCTATCTAAATCCACCTTTGCAAATCTAACACAATATTAGAATGTCAAAATCTGTAATAAACAATTGTAAAAACTACAAAAAGAAATTCTAAAACTGCTGAATCGCTATCATTGCAATGAAAGAGTTGTAACTTTATGTGACAATTTAGACGCTTTCAAATTTTAATTGTCTTTTGAAATAAGTGCAAAAACTCATCCAACTTAGCATAAAATAAAGTTAGAATGGGATACTTCATGAATCTGATATATATATATATATATATCCCTTAAATAACAACTTCCTACCACCTTTAACCATAGATTATAGATTATGATCTGTCTTCAACTTGCAGGTGAAATGAAAACATTAGATTATGATACAAAAGAAAATGGAGTAAGGACACCTTTCTCTGACCAAGTTGGTTTTAATGGGAACCAGGAAAATAGTGCTACACGGTCATCAGTACAGACAAGTTTATAGAGAGCCAGCTAGGGGCAGGCATAGTTAAGTCCTGGATGGAACTTAATTAGTTTCACTTGCCACTTCCTTAAAACTGTCCTATTTCATGTCAAAAATTCCATGTTTATGCCGAGTAGCCAACATTGCTCTGGCATCTGCTTACTTTATGCTTTTTTGGAAGTTCATTTAATACTTCCTGCTTAACAGATAACTATTGGTAAATCCTGATGTGAATTTCCATGCTACCATGTTGTAGTCCTGAAACGCCATTTATCAAAAAGAACTGACTTCAATTTTTAAGAAGCCATTAATGCATGCTCTACAAGTGAAAAATGAAGCACCAGAATTCTACTTACTCTGATGTTCTTATTTAAGTTGTACACAATCTACAGCTCACAAGGTAGTTACTTGAAAATATTTCTTTTAAAAATTTCTCTTAAAGTTCAATAGGTAGGGGATACAGTGTTGAGCTTATTTAAATATTTTTATTAGTTTTTTTTAATTTGAGAGAGAGAGCACATGAGTGCAAATGTGGGGAAAGGCAAAGGCAGAGGGAGAGGGAGTCCCAAGCCGATTCTGTGCCATGCAAGAAGCCCAAAGAAGGGTTCGATCTCATGGCTCTGAGATCATGACCTGAGCCAAAACCAAGAGTAGGAGGCTCAGCCAACTATGTACCCAGGTGCCCTTGGACTTATCTAAATAGATCAGTCTCAAGGCTATCCTGTCCAATTTAACAACCCAGAATACCAAAGTTGGGGAACCCCAATGTACTATTGCCTTTGGTTCCATTACATCCCTGGCCATATGCCACTCTCTTTTAAGAAGTAGTGATGCAGGGATCCCTGGGTGGCGCAGCGGTTTGGCGCCTGCCTTTGGCCCAGGGCGCGATCCTGGAGACCCGGGATCGAATCCCACATCAGGCTCCCGGTGCATGGAGCCTGCTTCTCTCTCTGCCTATGTCTCTGCCTCTCTCTCTCTTTCTCTCTCTGTGACTATCATAAATAAATAAAAATTAAAAAAAAAAAAAAAAAAAAAGAAGTAGTGATGCAAGAAAAAGCCACCAGCTTTGAGATAGCCAAACAGGGTTCAAATAAGGCCTCTGCCAGAACAAGCCCTGTATACTTGGCAAGTCATTTACATCTCTAGACCACCATAAAGAGTAAAATGTCACTTATTAACACAGTTATCATACAGATTAATAAATATAAAAATTTAGCCAGTGTCTGACACATGCTAATTGTTCCACAAATGGTTATTAGGAGTATGATGGGAATAAATGACATATTAGTGCTTTTAATTGGCTTACACATAATGAAAGAATGGTATTGATATTACTCTATTAGGTGTAAGTGGCTAAAAAAAAATAAAGGCAACTTCACACTAATCTGTGGTATGTCTATGCCCATTATTCAAATATCAGTTACAGCAGTATCTCATAACTTAATTCTCCCAACTATATGTGGAAGTTCCATCCAGCTGTCATAAAGTAAAGGGCAATTTACCTTCTCTATGTGAAACTGTGGATTACCGGTTGTTATAGACTAAATGTCTGTGTGTCCATACCCCCACCCCCACCCCAAATTCATATGTTGAAGTCCTAACCCCTAAAGAGGCTATATTTGGAAATGAGGACTTCAAGGAAGTAATTAAGATTAAATGAGGTCATAACGGTGGGGCCTGATCCAATAGGGTTAATGTCCTTATAGAGAGACCAGACAACTCTCTCTCTCCAGCCAATGACCCCACACCCACATCACTCCCCCTGTGTACATGCACTCAAAAAAGGCCATGTGAGGACATAGCACTCAAAAAAGGCCATGTGAGGACATAGCAAGAAGGCCAGGAAGATAGCTCTCACCAGAAACCAAATCATCTGAGACCCTGCCCTTAGACTTCTAACCTCCAGAATTGTGAGAAAATAAATTTCTGTTTTTTAAGCCACCCAATCTATGATATTTTATTATGGCAGCCCTAGCCCAGACATCAAAGTGTACTTGAAAGAACTATAAACCCCAGGGAAAAAGTATTCCTTAACTACCTTTAATTCTTATATATAAGCAGTTAAGCCCACTTAAATGCATAATATGTGCAACTCAGCATCCCTGATGTCTCAACAAATAATTCATGTACAATAAATTATACTTTATACCCCCTCATAGATAGCTCCCAGTACTAAAAGCTAAGAATACTTAAATATATTCAATCAGAAACCACTTGATAGAAAGCTAGCTTTTACAGATCAGGAAACACTGCATTAGCAACAGTAAGAAATATTTAAATGTCAGGATTTAAATATCCAATATAAAGGTGATGATCAAAAAAAAAAAATAAAGGTGATGATCATATCTTTTGACTGAAAAATCCCCTGAAGATGGACTACATCAGACACATGCTACATCCTTATCTTTAATATCTTTTAAAAAAATTATAGTTTGTATGGCTTTAATATTCACGAATTGGGTGCTCCTACACTGCTAGCTGATGTCAAATGTGACTGTCAGGCACACTGCCACTTAAGGTGGCTGTAAATAAACTATACACAGAGCCAAGTGCATCATCTGCAGCATGTTTAAGAATCCCAGTCTCATAGGGTGCCTAGGTGGTTCAGTCGGGCATCTGCCTTCAGCTCAGATCATGATCCTGAGGTCTTGGGATCAAGCCCCATGTCGGGCTCTCTGCTCATTGGGAAATCTGCTTCTCCCTCTCCCTCTGCATGCTCCCCCTTCTTGTGCTCTCTCTCTCTCTCACTCAGATAAATAAAATCTTAAAAAAAAAATAAAAGAATCTCCGTCTTGTAGAGACTTTTACTCCTCATCAGCTTTTCACTTTCATCTCAAGGATTTATTTTACAACCACACCAAGAACACAGACTTCCCTCTTATAAGTGCACATTATTCAGCCCAGTGCTACTGAATAGTATTGAGACATTGGTTATTTATAGCTGAAACAAAGAAGAATTTTTAATCTTGGCTCTAGTACTGAACATTTCAGTATGTCATATAAAGCTCCTTTGATTATCCTCTGGACATGAAGTCTGCCTTTCTTTGCTCATTAGCTGAGTTAGAGGGCAGAAAAAAAAAGCACTTTGCTGATCTTCCAAATATTAACACAATAGTAAACAAGTCAGATTCTGGAAGTGCCAACAGGAATGCTTCCAAACAACTGCAAAAGACTTCAGTAGTAAAGTCACCATTGTTCAATCTGATCCTATATATGGCTAAGTTGAGCACTGCATTTTCTCCATAGGCCTTCCTTATGACAAATTTGTGATTTTTAAAATTTTTTAAAAGAAGCAGGGCAAGGGCACCTGCGTGGCTCAGTCAGTTAAGTGTCCAATTCTTGATTTCAGCTCAGGTCATGATCTCACAGTGGTGAGTTCTAGCCCCATGGTAGGATCTGTGCTGAGCATGGAGCCTGCTTAGATTCTCTCCCTCTGCCCACCATCACCACTCACACATGTTTGCTCTCTCTCCCTTTCAAAAAAAAAGTACCAGCACAATTTTATAGAGCAGATCAATTTAAAAAAAGCATAACAGTTATAACCATTTTCATACACTGGCTGCTTAAGACTGATTTGGAGGGAGTACAAATACAAAGGAAACAAAGCAGAGATAAAGGCAAGACTCTTGAGAGTTCTAAAAATAAGGAAGTAATTGAAATATGCTTGAAGAAAGTGCCAAATACTCTTAAAAGGGAAAAAAAGAGAAAGAGTATAAATAAATGTTATAAAACATCAGTAAAAGTCAGCATGATTGATAGTTTCAGCATTTACATGTTGAGCATCATCATTAAATCCAACTTTAATTCATAAAAAACCTATTGTTAGCAGAGTTAATATGACATGTGAGAAGTACCAAACACTTTGTCTTAAGTGGTCTTATGAACTTTATTTAAACGCAAACAGGTGTGTATTCACTTAATTTAAAATTAGATCTACAAAATTTCCATAGCAGTAATTTAGTAACATGCTTTGTTGTCCAAATAAATATAAGAAGGTCCTGAACTTATTATAATAACTAGTGAAAATTTGAGTTTATATTTAACCCAATTCTAACTCCAACCCACAAGAAATAAGATTACAAGTAAGACTGAGTTCCATGTATATTTTAAAAAGACAGTCTCGGTCATCTTTTTATGGAACTCAATCAACTCACAATGCCGCAAATATATTTCAAAACATAGTTCTTTTACATGCTGATATCACAATATGTAAACATACAGTGCTCTTTAAAGGACAATCCAAAAGTTGTCAATCAAAAGTTCTCTATTCCTCAATGAAGTTAGGAGGCAATCCATAAAAGAGATACGCTGGTGGCACATTCCTGAGCCATCTGACTGATTCTTCTATACACACCCCTGGAGAAAGAGAGATCATGGTGTCATCATGATCCTCAAAAGAAGACGCAGACTTATAATAGCTCATAGACTTCCCTTGGTCATCTGACCACCAATTTGCTGAACATTTGTGGCTGGTTGCATGTCATCATGAGACAGTTGACTTGAAGTAATTTTAATTATACTACATAAATGGAAGAGCTTTAGATTAATAGCAACATTGGCAATGCCCTTTGTCAGGAAATCTAAAACACTTCTGAACAAACTGTTGGGAAGAAACCAGCTGTATCTGCTTCTCATTAGATTTAAGTGGGTTTGATCTTTACAGCTCCAATAAGCAGAGCTATCTTGGAAACAGTGGCTGAAAGAACAGTAGGAATTGCTGACAGGATCCAGATGAAGCTAAATACACTGGTACTGGAGCCATCTCCAAAAATACCATACATGGCACTGATCAGGGGAGAAAATCTCAAAGTTCATTAGAACTCCATCCTGGACATTGGTGATGGAATGATGTATCTTGGTAAATTACACTAGACTTGCATATGTCCATTAGTTCCACAGTGGTACCATTCTTGCTGATACAAGAGATCAAGGAAAACCCTTCACAAACACCAGTGGGACCCATGGAATACAAGGCCCAGTGGAAAACAAATGATGGTGCCAGCTTTGGTGAAGCATCCAGCCTTCCCATCATCAGATAGGCTGATAATGCACGTGTCAGAGTTCATTTTAGAAATAGGAGAATAGATGAGGCATCTGGCTGGCTCAATTGGTAGAACATGCGACTCTTGCTCTCAGGGTCATGAATTCAAGCCCCATGTTGGGCATGGAGACTACTTAAAAAAATTTTTTTTAATTAGGTAGTGTATCACGGTTGATGTCTATGCATTGTGGCCTCTGTTATGAGACAAAACAAGATGAGTGGCATATGAAGATCATCAACACATGGAAGCTTTCGCTTTGGTTGCAAAATTAATAAGTATCCTTAAGGCATAATTCAAGCACATGGTCGGCTCCTCTAGGGCCTGCCTGCATCACAATGATGTGACATATGTATATATTGTAAAAGGATTCCCACCATTGAGATAATTAATATCTGTCACCTCACAGATTTTTTATTTATATTTTTAGTAGAACACCTGAGTTCTACTCTCCTAGCAAATTTCAATTATATAGTATTATTAACTATAGTGACCATGTTATACGTTAGATCCTCAGATCTGATTCATCTTTTTTTTTTTTTAGTACAGTTCACACATGTTACATTAATTAGTTTCAGGTATCCAACATAGTGTTTCAGCTTCTCTATATGTTATGCTATGCTCACCTCAAGTAAACCTACCATCTATCACCATACAATGCTATTACAATACCATTGACTATATTCCCTACGCTGTACCTTTTAATATCATGACTTACTCATTCCATAATTGGGAACCTCTATCATCCACTATTCTTCACCCATTTCACCCACCTCTAAACCCTCTCCCCTCTGGCAACCATCAATTTGTTCTCTGTATTTATAGGCCTGATTCTGCTTTTTTCTTGTTTGTGCATTTATTTTGGTTTTCAGATTCCACATGTAAATGAAATCATGTGGTATTTATCTTTCTCAGTCTGACTTATTTCACTCAGCATAATACCTTCTAGGTACATGTTCTCAAAAATGGCAAGATCTCATCTTTTTTATGATTGAGTAATAATACACACACACACCATATCTTCTTTTCCATTCACCTGTCAACGGATACTTGGGTTGCTTCCATATCTTGGCTATTGTACATAATGCTGCAATACACATAGGGGATCCTGTATCTTTTCAAATTATGATTTTTGTTTTCTTTGAGTAAATACCCAGTAGTAGAATTACTGGATCATATGATGATTCTATTTTTAATTTTTCGAGGAACCTCCATGTGGTTTCCCACAGTGGCTGCACCAGTTTACATTTCCACCAGTAGTACATGACAGTTCCTTTTACTCACATCCTCTTTTTGGGCACCTGGGTGACTCAGTTGGTTAAACGTCTGTCTTTAGCTTAGGTCATGAACTCACATCCTCTTTTTTATTCTACCATTTCACAGATGTAAGGTGATATCTCGTTGTGGGTTTTTTTTGTTTGTTTTTTGTTTTGCAATCTCCTGATGATAAGTGATTTGAGCATCTTTTCAAGTTGTCTGTTGACCATCTATGTGTTTTCTTTGGGAAAATATGTATTCAGTTCCTCTCCCCATTTTTAATCAAATTATTTGGGGTTTTAGGGCAGCCCCAGTGGTGCAGTGGTTTAGCGCCACCTGCAGCCTGGGGCGTGATCCTGGAGACCCTGGATCAAGTCCCACATCAGGCTCCCTGCATGGAGCCTGCTTCTCCCTCTGCCTGTGTCTCTGCCTCTCTCTCTCTCTCTCTCTCTCTCTGTCTCTATAAATAAATAAATAAATAAATAAATAAATAAATAAATAAATAAAATTATTTGGGGTTTTAGCATTCAGTTTTTATATATTTCAGATATTAACCCCTTATCAGAGATATAATTTGCAAATATCTTCTGCCCTTTATGTTGCTTTTTTGTTTTGTTGATGATTTCATTCACTATGCAAAATGTTTTTTTTATCTTGGTATTGTTCTAAGGGTTAATTTTTATTTTTGTTTCCCTCACCTGAGGGCTATCTAGAAAAATGTTGCTATAGCTGATGTCAAAGATGTTACTGTATATATTTCTTCTAGGAGTTTTATGGTTTCAAGTCTCACATTTAAGTCTTTAATCCATTTTGAGTTTATTTTTATATATGGTGTAAGAAAGTGGTCATTCTTTTGCATGTAGCTGTTTGGTTTTCCTAGTACCATTTGTTGAAGAGACTATCTTTTCCCAATTACATATTCTTGCCTTGTTTGTCATAGAGTAATTGACCATTTAAGTGTAGATTTCTTTCTGGGCTCTCTATTCTGTTCCATTATCTGTTTTTTGTGTGCCAGCACCATACTGTTTTGATTACTACAGCTTTGTAGTATATCTTGAAATCTGGGATTATGATACCTCCAGCTTTGTTTTTCTTTTTTCAAAATTGCTTTGGTATTCAGGATCCCTTGTGGGTCTATGTAAATTTTAGTATTATTCATTCTAGTTCTGTGAAAAATGCTGTTGGTATTTTGATAGGAATTGCACTGAATCTGTTGATTGCTTTGACATTTTAACAATATTAATTTTTCCAAAAAAAACCAATATTAATTCTTCCAATCTATGAGCCATGGAATATATTTCCATTCGTTTGTGTCATCTTCAATTTCTTTCATCAGTGTTTTAGTTTTCAGAGTACAGATCTTTTACCTCCTTAGTTAAATCCATTCTTAGCTTTTTATTCTTTTTTGGTGCAATTGGAAATGGAATTGTTTTCTTAATTTCTCTTTCTGCTACTTCATAATAGTGTATAGAAATGTAACCAATTTCTGGGTATTAGTTTTGTATTCTGCAAATTTACAGGATTCATGTATTAGCCCTAATAATTTTTGGTAGATTGTTTAGGGTGTTCTACTTATAATATCATATCATCTGCAAATAGTGACAGTTTAACTTCTTCCTTAACAATATGACCGTATTTTATTTGTCTTATTGCTATGTCCAGGATTTCCAATACTAATGTGGAATAAAAGTGGTGAGAGTGGACATCCTTGTCTTGTTCCTGAGTTTAAAGAAAAAGCTCTCAGTATCAAACATTAAGTTTGATGTTTGCTGCAGGTTTTTCCATATAGAGCCTTTATTTTATTGAGGCCAATTCCCTCTAAACCCACTATGTTGAAAGCTTTTATCATATATGAATGTTGAACTTTGTCAAATTTTTTTTCTACATCTATTGAGAAGACCATATGGTTTTTACTTTTCATTTCGTGAATGTGGTATATCACTTTGATTGATTTGCAAATATTGTACCACTCCTGCATCCCTGATAATGTTAGTCTTGTAGAATGTATTCAGAATCTTTCCCTCCTCTTCTAGTTTTTGGAACAGTTTGAGGAAAATAGGTATGGACTCTTCTTTAAATGTTTTAAGAATTCACCTGTGTATCCATCTAGTCCTGGACTTTTTCTGGGAGGGGGGTTGCTTTTTGATTATCAATTCAATTTCATAACTAGTATTGGTCTTTTCAGATATTTTATCTCTTCCTACTTCAGTTTTGAAAGATTGTATTTTTTAGGAATTTACCCACTTCTAGGTCGTCCAATTTGCTGGCATATATTTTTTTGTAGTATTACAATCCTTTGTGTTTTTGTGGTGTCGGTTGTTATTTCTTTCACTTCTGATTTATTTATTTGGACCCTTTTTCTTTGTGTCTTGATGACTTTACCTAAAGGTTTATCAATTTTATCTTTTCAAAGAATCAGTTCTTGGTTTCACTAATCTCTCTCTTTCTCTCTTGTCTCTGTCACTATTTCTGCTCTGATCTTTAATATTTTCTTCTGTGTACTCAATTTGGGCTTTGTTTGTTCCTCTTTTTCTAGTTTGTTTAGGTGTATGTTTAGATTATTTAGTTAAGCTTTTTCTTGTTTCTTGAGGTAGGCCTGTATTATAATAAATTTCCTTCCTAAAACTGTTTCCACTGTGTCCCAAAGATTTTGGACTACTGTGTTTTTTCATTTTTATTTGTCTCCATGTATCTTTTTTTCTTTCTTCTTTGATTTCTTTGTTGACCCATTGGTTGTTTAGTAGCACATTGTTTCGCTTCCATGTGTTTCTGTTTTTTTCCAGTTTTTTTCTTGTGGTTGATTTCTTTTTTAATACCATTGTGGTCAGAAAAGATGCAAGAAGTGATTTCAATCATAAATTTATTGAGACTTGTTTTGTAGCCTAACATGTGATATGTGTTGGAGAATGTTCCAGGTGCACTTGAAAATAATCTGTGTTCTATTGGTTTTTTTATGGAATGTTCTGCATATATCTGTTATGTCCATCAGGTCTATATGTCATTTGAAGACATTGCTTCCTTAATAATTATCTGCCTAAATGATGCATTCGTTGATGTAAGTGGGGTGCTAAAGTCTTCTATTATTATTCTATTGTCAATTTCTCTCATTAAGTCTGCTAATATTAGCCTTATGTATTTAGGTGCTCCTAAGTTGATGCATATTTATCATTGTTATATCCTCTTCTTAGATTGATTCCTTTATCATATGTAATGCCCTTCTTGTCTCGTGTTAGTCTTTGTTTTAAACTGTATTTTTTCTTATAGAAGTATTGCTACCTTGGGTTTTTTTTTTTTCATTTCCATTTGCATGAAATATTTTTTTCCATCCCTTCACTTTCAATCTGTATGTGCTTTAGGTCTGAAGTGAGTCTCATATCTTATCCATCTTTTATTTGAAATTGTGTACCCCTATATCAACCTCTCCTATTTCTCTTACCCTCTCACCTAGCTTCTGACAATTACTCATCTAGTCTCTGTTTACATGAGACAGACTTTTCTTTAAATTCCAAATATAAGTGATAACATGTAGTGTTATTTGTCTTTCTGTATGTGGCTTATTTTACTTAGCATCACATAGACCAAGGTCACCTGTACTGTCATATATATACATATGATATATATATATATCATATATATCCTTTATCCATTCATCTGTCAATGGGCTCTTAAGTTGTTTCCATATCTTGGCTTTTGTGAATAATGCTGCAGTGAACATGGGAGTGAAGATAATCTGTTTAAGATAGTGATTTTGGTTGCCTTGGATATACATTCAGAAGTGGAATTGCTGGATTGTATGATAATTCTATTTTTAATAATTCGAGGAACTTCATACTCTTTTCCATGGTATATGGCAGTATGGGTATCCATAGATTCATCTTATTTAGTACTCTGTGTGTTCCTGCATCTGATAGCTGTTTTTTTATCCCAGTTTAGAGAATTTTTTAGTCATTATTTCTTTGAATACACTTTGTGTCCCTTTCTTTCTTTTCCACCTTTCTGGGATTGGTGCTCTAGAAGTCCCAGAAGCTAGTTTCACTCTTTTTCATTCCTTTGTTGTTGTTATTTTTTTAACCCCAAGATTCTAAAGCTATTAATATCAAAAGATAACTAGCTCAGGAGGAGGGGAAACAAACAAAACACAAAAGCAAAATCAGAAACTACAAAATTTTTGAATCACAAACACCCATTTTTTTTTTTTTGTGGAAAAAATTTGTTTGTGAGCTAACCATACCATAAATTTCCATGAACTCTCTTAAATCTATCATAATTCAAACTAAATATACTTCCAGTTTCAGGCACAACTTCAAAAACTGCAGACACAGTCCACTGGACAACCTAACTTCATCAGGCAAAAGGCTTAAATGAAAATAGCCATCCACTCCCAAAAAGGTACAATCAGGTAACATCCAGGTCCTTTGCTGATAAATGAGAAAAATACTGCAGAAACCTCAAGTCACCAATTAGTCTACATTCATATGTTCAGGCTTCTATCTTTAATCAACAACTTTTCTAATACACATTTCTTTAAAAATGCTCATAAACTTAAAGATGGTAATCAAGTCCTCTATCAGCCTTCATCTATAATCAAAATATACTCCTCCTTCACATAAGCAGTTTTTCACTCAGATTTATCCCCCCTTCTTCCTGGTAACTAATGATGGGAAGGAATGACAAAAAGTAGTCCTTTGCTCACAGCCCTGAATAAGAGGGGAAAGTAGGAGATCCGTTGCTCTCTTCCATCTGCTCAGCGAGCTCATCCCACAAAGGAAGGTGCTCTGAGACCACACTCTTCCATTTTTCTTTTCTATCATTGACACTGGATTCTGCTCAGATAGAAAATAAAACATAATCTAACCCTGATAATGAATTCCTCCATCAGCCGTGAAGGAGTCCCTCCTTCATCAGAGAACTAGTTCTAACTTTTTTTGAGCTAGATCAGTTACCTAAATTCAAGGAAGCATCCGGGAAATTCAAACAACCTAACTCAAGTCTTTTTGGCTTTCAAATACATTGTTTAGTTGTTAACATCTAACTTACATTTTAAATTACATATTTCCTTGCTAAAGAATAAAATATCATTGAGTTTCCTGAGAATTCACAGGCAGTGGGTGAAGAATTTTTTTTAAAAAATGGCTAAGAAGTAAAAAGAAGACAACTTAGAACTAGAATTTCCCCCAGTAAGTCCAGAAACTTACAAATCTATATGCAGTTGAGCAAGGATTCATGGCCTGTGTGTTTAAGTTTGTAAGAGCATGTATGTGTTTGAAAAGCCCCAAATGATCAAATCGGGGACTATTATTACCCTTTCTTATTTTTACCTTTTCTTATTTTCTTATTATTACCCTTTCATTGTTATGAAAACTAGATGCTTTGTAAATAGATTATCTAGGGTATTCAGACATTTTGTCCTTTCACCACATATATTTGAAGATTCGGTGCATTCTTCTCTATCCTGAAAAGCATGATAATCGCATTGTGAGTCACAAAAATAGAGATGGTATAAGAATACTAAAACGTTGATTTGGCCACCTTATTTGAGGAAAATATGTTCCTTTCTCACTAAATTATGGAAAGACAAAGAAGTTTGAGCTAGAAATATCAACCAAATTTAGATATATCCTGTTTGCAAATATGTGCATAATGATCTGGGAAACAAAGGCAGGAGAAAAATTATTAAATTTCCTTACTACCCACAGTCCATTGACAAGTCTTTGAAGCAGGCAGAATGACATTCCTCTAGGGACTCAGCTGCCTCGATGTTAATACATTGCTAAGGGCAAAAGGCAATCTTAGCCTGATCCCCAGAATTCTCTAAGTCTACTTTAACATACAAAAATTCCCTTGGAAATTTCCTTTATCTCTACCCCCTAAGATACATGTTGGCAACCATCCCCCAAGCATATGGCCCGTCCATATACATCTGAAGGGTCTTATGCCTAAAGCTTTATTAGCCGGTAATAAACATCTTTTTCCCAACATTAGGTAGCCCCTTTGAGGTCCTGGAAACCTTGCTTCCAAATTCCTTAGAGCCTTAGGCTATCCCTAACTCCCTCCCAACTTGAAAGTATGTAATGGGCCACTCCTCATGACCCCAGTGCAACTCTTTCTGCCCATGGGTCCCATTTCCGTGCCTTAATAAAACCATCTTTTTGCACCAAAGACATCTCAAGAATTCTTTATTGGCCATCAGCTTCAAATCCTAGCATCTTTTCCATCATCACATAAGAGGTTACTTAGGTTACATTCTTTTTACCAGTACATTTTTGGCAAATAAAGCTTTTCAGATTGCTTATTATGTACCACTTAAAAATTAATTTGAAATATTTTACATTACTGTATTTACATTTAACCAAGTAAAACTAAATGTAAAGATCATAATTACTTCAATAACTTTAGAGAAAGTAGACCATTGCCTTACAGTGGTATTTTTAAATCCCTAATAATAATAGATAAAACTATAATATTTCACCTGACAAATCTGATCCATGTTTGTGGAACATTCAGAAAATTGGGGAAAACCCAGCAGGGCAAAAGTTTATTTTCCACACTGTGATGATCTCTTAAAAATTGCAAAATTCATCCCTTTCACAAAGGCCACAGTCTAGAGAGCTTTCCTCCAACATTAATCACTTTCATACCTGCTTCAACTTTCTGCAGAAGGTATGACTTCTGGAGATGACTTCTGACATGGTTCTATAGTCCCTGAAGATGAGTTTCAAAATAATGCTGGCTGTCCTACAAGCTATGGAAACACATCGGCTTCAGGTGCCATACTGAACTTACATCAGATTCATTTGCTCTTGCATTTTCTTCCACTGGTGTAGAATAGCTCCTCACTGGATAATCGATATTTATTGTTGTTTTGTAAGTTTCTCCTGCAAATCGTGTGCTGGCTCTTTAGCATCTCTACCAATTTCTCTTGTCCCTTTGCAGAGACCAGTTGCAGGACCAGTGCATCCTCAGATGGGATTCCATTTTCTCCTGCAGTTAGAACAATAATGTCATACATAACGGCTCGCCATTTTTCATTTCAGGCAATGTTTTGAGTTTAAAACAACAATGTTAATAATATGACTTCTTATTTTGGCAACTTTAAACTTAAATCATAAGTGTCCTGAACATTCTATCTATACCCCAACATGAAGCTTTAGGCTCTTCGGGGTTTTTTTGCATATACAAAAACCTTACATTACTTAAGGCTTTAGAGTATCAAAATTTAATAGGTGCTTCTGAAAACCAAAAGTACTAGTTCTTAATATAAAAACTATGTGGTTTTAAATTCCACATACAACCACAGCTCAAAGCACAATACCACTTAGCCTGTGGTTACCCAAAGCTATCCACAGAATTTATCAGTAAACAGAAAATGCTAACTCTGCAATTCATCCCTGCCTTTGGAGAAGATGGATAATGGGATCATAGGTTTTTATGTGTTTATTTATGTACCGGTGAATATCAGGTGCATGTGCATTTGTGTGTATGCATGTATGTTTTCACTTAGGCTTTTCATCAGAGGGTGACCAATTTGATGAGGCATAGGTTCTGTTCTTTTCTTATTTCATAGATTAATGACTTGTTTATGGAATAAGAAAAGGAAAACACAAACCACTAGTGGATGCTAAAAACAAACAACTTAGAAGGGAATTTGGAAGATCAATTAGGAATACTAATTTAATAGGATGACCATAATATACTAACATTCCCTCCTCTCCATTTTTCTACTTAGTCACAAAATTTGTGTAACCACGCAATAGCTGGAAATTTGACTGCTAACATTTCAGACAATTCTGGCCAAATGAAATCACACAATTTCAGAAAAGAGAGTGAAAGATTTTTATCTAACGCCTGAAAATGTAGAGTAACACTTAACTCTACCTATTAACCAACACTACTGAATAATCGGTAACTAAGTGGGCTCACAACTAAACTAATGTTTGTAGTTTGGAATAGGCCTGTTAGGGGAGGGAGTAAAAGTAATATGAGATCTTGCTAGGTATTTTCCTGATAAAAGTCTCATCCCAGACATTGATTTTTTTTTTAATAGAAAAGGCTACTTGAGAAGTTCTGTCCATAAATTTTCTACAAACCACTTTAGCATCAATAGTTTTCTCTCTCTGTGTGTGTATATGTGTATGTGTAATGTTCTTGCCAAGAATACTTTCCTAATTATTTTAGCTTTACATGACACCAAATAGTCAATCTAATTAATTACCTACAATATCCAATGTCCCTTCCTTAGTAAGACTCCCAGGGACCTAAAGATGAAGCATTCCTTTAGATCTCTGCAATGACTACCTAGAACAGGTGCAGTCCCTTCCTAATGATTTGGCAACAACAACGACAAAAGTGCCCAGAGACTGCCAAGATTACTTTCGGTGGCTTTGGTGGTTTGAAATACTAGGGAATTTGACCCTCTCTGAGGTTCCGTGTTAAATGTGACGGAGTTTAGCCATGCTCTCTACTACAGACGTACAGAATCAAGTAGCATCAGAGTCCTTATGGGTCGCCCTCCCCACCCCAAGGTCAATTCTCATTTACAGATGAGAAAAGTAGGCCCCAGGGAAGAAGTGACTAGCCCACTGGATTCTGAGCAGAGCTAAATATCTTGACACCTTGGTCGGTACTCTCCACTTGATGATTTAGATTTAATTCCTGAGTAATATTCCTAAATTCTCCTGATTACTTTTGTCACTGAGATGACTCCAGAGGTAACTGAGACATCTGAATTGGGTTCAACCTGAATGAAGGAACAAGACTCAGAAAATATGCTAGATTTAACCCCAGGCAAAGAAGTGTACCTTGTTCTGACCAAGCTCACATCACACAATAAAAAGAAGGCTGGGATCCCTGGGTGGCGCAGTGGTTTAGCGCCTGCCTTTGGCCCAGGGCGCGATCCTGGAGACCCGGGATCGAATCCCACGTCAGGCTCCCAGTGCATGGAGCCTGCTTCTCCCTCTGCCTGTGTCTCTGTCTCTCTCTCTCTCTCTGTGACTATCATAAATAAATAAAAATTAAAATAAAAAAAAATAAAATAAAAAAAAAAATAAAAAGAAGGCTAACAGGAGTCTGAGTTCTGTCACCCGGTCCCAAATCATCACAATTTACTTTGACCCAGTGGACTGAAACCACAACTTTTGTTTTAGGGTATACTTAGCTCATATTTACCTTGTAGGGATCTTCTTAGTGAATAGAGACATTCTAGGACTTGGGGTTTATAAGTTGAATTATATAAACATGTACGTGCCTGAGCAGGAGGGCTATATACAAAGGGATGTTGACAGCATTAAAACAAGGAAAGGGGAAGATAAAAAACAATGACAACAGCAGAGAAAACGAGGATCAGCAAAGTTTTAAAGAGGCTCCTTGGGGATCCCTGGGTGGCGCAGCAGTTTAGCGCCTGCCTTTGGCCCAGGGCGCAATCCTGGAGACCCGGGATCGAATCCCACGTCGGGCTCCCGGTGCATGGAGCCTGCTTCTCCCTCTGCCTGTGTCTCTGCCTCTCTCTCTCTCTCTCTGTGACTACCATAAATAAATACAAATTTAAAAAAATTATAAGAGGCTCCTTGGTCCTTTATATCTCTATTGAACTTATATAAGGAATAAAGAATAAAGAATTGAGTAATATTTTTAAAGCAACAAGATGTGCTGGGAATATGTAAGAATTGAATTGTGTTACTTTAAGTGCTCTTCAGACAGGTACTATTATCCCTACTTTATAAAAGATGAACTGAGATGACCTTGCCTTGCCCAAGGTCAGGCATCTTGGAAGCTCTGGAATTCAAACCCTAGTCTGTCTAAATCTAACTAGGCTCTGTCAAGATCAAGTCTGAGTTTTTTCTATTACATCATTTTGCCTCTTATATTGCCTAATTTTTTACTGGTTTATTAGGGTTATAAATAAATAGCCAGCTTATGCTACATTTGCTTTATTCCCTGAGGACAGATTTCTAAGAACTGGTATGTGATAAATAGGGTTTTCTGTCCCTTGGAGAAAGGATGAAAAAATATTGGATGTACCAATACCCCAATGGTGATGTTATCTCAACTTTCTCTCAATCTATCATCCCCCTCCTCTTTTTTCTGTAGACCCCATTTGGCATCACTTCAGCATCTCCCTTTCTGAGATTTTTTTTTTAGATTTTATTTATTTATTCATGAGAGACACACAGAGAGAAGCAGAGACAACAGGCAGAGGAAGAAGCAGGCTCCATGAAGGGAGCCGGATGTGGGACTTGATCCCAGGACCCCAGAATCACACACTGAGATGCTCAATGGCTGAGCCACCCACGCCTGCGTCCCCCTTCCTGAGATTCTTAAATCTCTCAGTCAACTCATGGCTCAATCCCCAGCTGCTGAGCACTTAACCACTCAGATGGGGCTATTCATAATTCACACCCCAAAGTCAACTGGGTGCTCCCTGCTCCCCAGCCATCCCCTTATGTTGCCCTCATCAGTCTCCACTCGGCACCTCACAGCAATTTTCTGGAACCTCTGACCTCTCAGGCCCACTTGTCCTTAGCCATTGTTTTTGCCTCCTGCTTCACAGAGAAGAAACTAAAAGTCATCAGGTCCCAACTCCATCAGCATTCTGCCACTATCAATTTATCTGCAACTGGGCTCCACTCTGCCTTCTTCCTGTTTGGCAAGGCTAACTCATCCCCTCTACTCTGGAACCCATCCCCTTCTGCCTCCTGAGGACCTCCCTGCTTCCTGGTACCATCCCCTCCGCCTCCTTATTCCTTCCTACAAAGGTTCTCTGCTCTCTCTCATGTTTAACAACAACCAATAAAGGGACGCTCCCTTAATCCCATACCCACTTCTAGCTAAAGCCTCTGCATTCTGCTGCACCACACCACCTTCATGGACATCACTTTTTCCTGATTTTTCTCTGACTTCTCTGGTTGAAGGAAAATCTTTTCATGAGCTCATCATCTTCTACCCATTCTTAGTATTCTGTGTCCTCAGAGTCCCAACTTTGGTCCCCAGTGCTACACCATGAGTCATACATTGCCTTTGACAAGCCCATCCCTCATCTTCCCTACACAATCCCCTAAATTTTATCCCTGGCTATCGTTTTTCAATTACCATATATATGTTGGCAACTCCCAGACCTGTAACTCCAGAGCTCATATTTCAGTTGATCTCCAAACCCTATATGTCTATACACCCCTCACCACATCTTGGAAATCCCAAAGCAAGCAGCAGCATCTTCATCTCCTGCCAAATTGAGTATTCACTCTATATGAATGAGAAGCACTACCAAGGACAGTATGCTTGATTCATGTCTCATGTCAGTCAAAGTCTTTTCAAAGCATCAACTGCAGTTAGTAACAGCCACTCAATTCCAACACCTTTATAGATAGCCTCTCCCTATGTCTCATGGACTTAACATTCCCTCCATAAGTACATTTCCTTCCAACTCTATGCTACCTCAGTTCACTAAGACTGGATGTGGGGTTTTTAAAGATTTTATTTATTTATATGACAGAGAGAGAGAGAGAACAAGCAGGGGAGCAGCAAGTAGAGGGAGAGGGAGAAGCAGGCTCCCTGCTGAGGAGAGAGCCTAATGTGGGACTTGATCCCAGGATCCTGGGATCATGATCTGAGCTGAAGGCAGACACTCAACCAACTGAGCCACCCTGATGCAGGTGCCCCTTGTTTTTTTTTTTAAGATTTATTTATTTATTTATTTATTTATTTATTTATTTATTTATGAGAGAGGGAGACACAGGGAGAGGGCATACACAGTGGGGAGGGGCAGAGGGAGAGGGAGAGACGGTCTTAAGCATACTCTATACTGTACATGGAGCCCAACATGGGTCTGGATCTACCACCCTAAGATCACCACCTGATGAGCCAAAACCAAGAATCTAATGCTTAACTGTGCCATGCAGGCACCCGGGGATGTTTTTCACAATTGCTTTGCTACCTTAAGCTAGGAATTGCCTGTTCACCCTTATCTCTAGTGATGGGATCCTCATTTCAAAACAGCTGGCAGGTGATCCAACTCTACATTGTCTTTTTAACCTCTACTTTCTCAAACCTTTCCTGGCATCAACTGTTGTAGATCAGAGTGCAGGGGATTTATTGGAGGGTGATCTATAGGTAAATACCTGAAAGGGAAGGAACAAAGCAGCACTGGACAGGGGAAGAAACCAGTCTCCTATGTAGTCTCAACAAAGGTCTCAAGCAAACTTTCTGAAACTAGGATGGCCCTTCAGAATTGTCCTAGTGCATTTCCTAGGTACAGTTGGAAGGAAATGCAGCAAAAGAGCCAGGCCTTCATCTGTCCACATCAGCCATTCATGTGTGTAGGCTGTCCCCTGGAGAGGGAGGTGACCTTGGGCAAGACACCTCTCTCTAGATGAGGGCAATTTCCAGAAAGGGCTGACCACTGAGGACTGTTAGCTGGCGGCACTCCCAGCTATTGGGGATTTGGGAAGTGTATCACAGTGACTTCCACACTGGCCATACTGTTGCAGAAGTTAGTTGATTTCTCTGTGTACTTGCCTATAAATTGAGGAAGGATAATTGTATTACCTAATGGGGTTGTTGTAGAAATTAAGGAAAAAACATATAAAGTGCCCAGTGGGTGGTAAGCCCTCAATAAATGTGAAACTGTGTTGTTACTTTCTTTTTGCTATATTTTATAATAATATTTTATTATTGTCATTCATTGAGATCTCATTTATCCAGAAACCTCCAAAATTATGTTAATAGTTCCTCTTTTGGGCAGCTCGGGTGACTCAGCAGTTTAGCGCTGCCTTCAGCCCAGGGTATGATCCTGGAGACCCGGGATCAAGTCCCACGTTGAGCTTCCTGCTTGGAGCCTGCTTCTCCCTCTGCCTGTGTCTCTGCCTCTCTCTCTCTGTCTGTCTCTCATGAATAAGTAAATAAAATCTTTAAAAAAAATAGTTCCTCTTTTATGCTTATCATAGCACCTTAAGCTTTATCAAATCACTATTTTCATTGACTTTTTCACCCATCTCCCTTACTAGAGTATAAATTCCTTGAAAGCACTCACTTTCTAGCCTTATCTAAAACCTGTTCATACTGCAGCATGCCCCAACTGTGGCTACTCCCACAGGCCCCCAGTTTTGGGAGGTTCTCAGTGTTGGTGTCCCCCATGCTCCCCATTTCTCCTTCACACTCTTATAAAACCTCTGCTCTTTAGGCTCTCATGCCATTAGGCTTTACCACCCTTACCCCTTCTTGTCATGGTCATCACCAACCAATCCTCCCACCAAAACCAGTCACTCAGTGAAGAATTGACACTAAAGAGGCTCACAATCTCTTTAGAAAGAGGTAGACCTCATTTCCTGTCATCATATGATATGACATTAGTGTCCACAAGGACAATTCAGACAAAACGCTTATCCCTCAGTTCCCAGATATCTTTAGCCCCCATAATGTTCATCTCAACTCCTCTACTGCTCAGTCCCACATCCAAGTGATATCAGGCTCCACCCACAAATATGGTTATTGTGTCAGTTGACTGGATATCCATCTGATTGGTCAATACCCATGTTTTACAGTTGTGAAATATTTTTAATATTGCCTTAACCGTGTTCAAGTTTTCCTACTCAACTATTCTTCAACTTCACAGGACCAACCTATTGACTACTCTGGTTTCTCCAAGCCACTGGCCTCCCTTTCCTTCATTTCTATACTCAATTAGCTTATACTTAATGATCCTTCATCTTAGCAAGATGCTGCAGAAAACTTTAACTACCTCGATCTGGTATCTTTTCACAGGCCCAGTTAGGGTTTGCAAGATGCTTCCTTCTCCATAGCTCTGTGAAGCACTACCAGAGAAAGTCACACATTAGAGCATACTAGTAGCCCCATGAATCATGGTCCCCAAACTCAAATGGGTGCTCAATGCTGCCTCACAATTCTTCCTGGTTTCTTGTCAAATTGCTCTCACCCTTTTGTAGTCTTGACACTCTTCCTGATATTTCAAGCCCCTTCTTCCTATACTTAGAAAATAAATTGTCCTTTAAGATTTTTTCTTTTTTATATTTTATATGTTTATCAATTTATAAAAATTAAAGAAATATATATTCTTTTTTTAATAATAAGTTTATTTTTTATTGGTGTTCAATTTGCCAACATACAGAATAACACCCAGTGCTCATCCCGTCAAGTGCCCCCCTCAGTGTCCATCACCCTATATTCTTTTTAATAGGAGAAACAATTATTTAACTGCATACCTAAGCAAAGCTCACTGTATCAAAAAGAATTGCCAAAATCCATACCCAAGCACAGCAGAATAGATGATAAATGCAAATACCTAAACCTTTTCATGTTGAGAGATTTCAAAGATAAAGAAGGTTTCAAAGATATTGTAAAATATTGAAATCAAAGTCAGGGCACTTCCTCCCCTGGGGCAGTTTTTGCTGCAGAAACAAGGTCACATGACATTGTTCTGTATGAGTGTCTTTCTAAGAATGAATGTAATTTGGGCTTTTTAACATTATTCTAAATTAGCCATTCACTAATTCACAAACAACCAAATCATTTTCAGTTTTCTTGCCACTACAAACAATGCTATAATAAATATTTAGGAATATAGGCTTTATATACCATTATCTTCATAGGATAGATTTCAAAATGGAAATTCCCATGCCAGAGAATGGATTTTTTAAGATTTTAATAAATATAGTCAGATTACATTCAGAAAAGGTACAGCAATTCACTACTGCCAGAAGCAAAGTAAGAGAACACCTACTTTCCTGTACCTTTGACAGCCCATGATGTGATCTCTCTCCTTCATTTCTATTTCTTTTTTCTTCCAGTTATATGATTTAAAAATATAAATGCCTTAACTTTCACTGATTTGACTTCTAGCAAGTTTGAGAATCTTTTCATGTATTTATTGATTATTACATTTTATTTTTCATGACTCACCTCTGCCCTTTCTTTCCTTGTGTGTTTTCTATGTCTTATTAATCCAGAGAAATTATTATTATGGATATTAATAGTTTTGCCTGTAACATCTATTGAAAATATATTTTCCAGTCTCCCTTTTTATTTAGTGTAAAGCTTTCTTGCCATGAACCTTAAAAAAAAAAAAAAAAAAAAAAATATATATATATATATATATATATATATATATATATAGAAAGACATACCTGGTTTTCTGATTACTGGGTTTCTTGGTCTGTCTGTAGGATTTCCATATTTCAAAATTTGCTCTCCAAAATTGTATCTAATTGTTAATTGTCTTTTAATATTAAATCTTTCCTACATCTGTATGTAGTATGAGAAAAGTGTCTGGCTTTGTTTTTGTTATGTGTGTGTATTACATATATTTCAATGCCTATCAGGGAGAGTGATGGAACCAAAATGGAACCAAGATGGCAGAGTAGCCTAGCCTCTGTCCCCCAACAAAGATCAACAGTTATACAACTATCCATGAACAGAAACAGCTCTGGGAGTGTTTGGGAGTCCACATAAGAAACTTTGGTAACCCAGTGGAACAAAAACTTGAGAAGAACTGCACAAAAAGGGAAGGAAGACAGCTTCTTTTTGCATATATCATCCCATTCCCCAAGCCAGCATTGCTGAGCATCGAGAGGGAACTTCCCAATTAGAAAGAGTTCCCCCTCACAGGGAGAGGAAGAGTGAGGTGAGTGACCAGCTTCCCCGGTCTTTTGGGGTCCTACACAAAGACCTCGCTTCAGTTCCACCCCACCTAGAAACCAGCTCTAAACATCCCTCCTAGAACTGCTTTTGCTGCATCTCATAGGTTTTGGTGTGTTATGTTTCTATTTTTGCTGCTCCCCCTGCTTGTGCTCTCTCCCTCAAATAAATATACAGAATCTTAAGAAAAAAAGAAAAATATCTCAAATAAATAACCTAACTCTACACCTCAAGGAACAAGAAAAACTACATCCAAGGTTAGCATAAGGAAGGATATAACAAAGATCATAGCAGAAACAATCTTAATAGAGAATAGGAAAACAAAAAGATTAACAAAACTAAGATTCTTTTTTTAAAAGATAAAGAAAATTGACAAACTTTTACCTAGACTTACCAAAAAAGAAAGAAAAAGAGAGAGAGAGGACTCAAGTAATTAAAATTATTAATGCAAAAAAAGACTGCATCTGATACCACAGAAATACAAAGGATCATAAGAGACTACAATGAACAATTATATGCCAAAAAATTGGATAACCTAGAAGAAATGGGTAAATTCCTGGAGAGACAACCTACCAAAACTGAATCATGAAAAAATTGAAAATTCAGACAGACCAATAACAAGTAAGGAGACTGAATTGGTAATAAAAAAAATCTCCCAGCAAGAAAGGCCCAGGACCAGAAGGCTTCATGAGTAAATCGTACCAGACATTTAAAGAAGAATTGAAGCCAATTCTTCTCAAACTCTACAAAAAACTGAAAATGAGGCAACATTCCCAAACTCATTTTACAAGGCCCACATCACATACATACAAAAGCCAGATAAGAACACTATGGAAAAAAAATTTACAGGTTAATATTCCTGATGAGCGTAAGTGCAAAAATCCTCAACAAAATATTAGCAAATGAATTCAATAGCACATTAAAAGGATCATACACCATAAGCAAGTGAGATTTATTCCTGGGATGCAAGGATGATTTAACATATGTAAATTAATAACTTATATCTCACATTAATAGAATGAAAGACAAAAATCCTATGATCATCTCATAGATGGAGAAAAATCATTAAAATTCAACATTCTGTCATGATAAAAATTCTCAAACAATTAGGCATATAGGAAGCATATTTCAACAATAGAAAGGCCAAATATATCAAACACAGCTAACATTATACTCAATGGTGAAATGTTGAAAGCTTTCCCTTTAATATCAGGAACAAGAAAAAAGTGCCCACTCACACCACTCCCATCCAACTTTAATATGGAAAATCCCAGCTAGAGCAATTAGGCAAGAAAAAGAAGATAAGGCATCCAAGTCAGAAAGGAAGAGGAAAGGGACGTCTGGGTGGCTTAGCTGTTGAACATCTGCCTTCAGCTCAAGGCATGATCCCAGGATCCGGGATCAAGTCTCACATCAGGCTCCCTGCATGGAGCCTGCTTCTCCCTCTGCCTGTGTCTCTACCTCTCTCTCTGTATCTCTCATGAATAAATAAGATCTTTAAAAAAATAAAGAGGTAAAACTGCCTATGTTTGCTGATGACATGATCTTATACACTGAAAATCCTAACAACTCCACCAAAAAATCATTAGATATAATCAAAGATTTCAAAAATGTTCTGAAATCAACATATAAAAAATCAGTTGTATTTCTATACACTAATGATGAAGTATCTGAAAAAGAAATAAAGAAAACAGTCCCATTTACAATATTATCAAAAACAATGAAATATTTAGGAAAATATTTAACCAAGGAAGTTAAAGATCCAGACACCAAAAATTAAGACATTGAGGAAAGAAATTGATAAAGACACAAATAAATGGAAAGATACTCCATGCTCATGGATTAGAAGAAATAATATTGTAATATGTTCATAGTACCCAAGGCCATCTACAGATTCAATGCAATTCCAATCAAAATTCTGATGGCATTTTTCCAGATATAGAAAAAAAACAATACTAAAATTCCCATGGAACCACGAAAGATCATAAGTAGCCAAAGCAATATTGAAAGAAGAAAGTGGGAGTCATCACACTTACTGATTTCAAACCATATTATAAAAAACTAGTATCCAAAATAGCATAAATACAGACACATAGATCAATGGAGCAGAATAGAAGGCCAAGAAATAAACCCATGCATATATGGTCAACTAATATTTGATGATGGAGCAAAGAATTCTCAACAGGGAAAGGATAGTCTCTTAAATAAATAGTATTGGGGAAACTAGATATTGACATGCAAAAGAATGAAATTGAACCTCTATCTTACACCACTAACAAAAATTAACTTGAAATGAATTAAGGACTTAATTTAAGTCCTAGAAGAAAAGAGGAAAAAAGTTCCTTGACATTGGTCTTGGCAATAAATTTTTGGACAGAGATATCAGAATCACAAAAACAAAACCAAGAATCGACAAGTGGGACTCCATCAAACTAAAGAGCTTCTGTATAGCAAAATAATAATAATCAACAAAATGAAAAGGCAACCTATGAAATGAAAGAAAATATTTGCAAACCATGTCTGATAGGGGGTTAATATGCAAAATATACAAGGAACTTACACAAGTCAATAGCCACTAACAAACAATCCAATTTAAAAATGGGCAGAGTACTTTTAAATAGACATTTTTCTATAGAAATCTCCAGCAAGTACATGAAAAGACCAACATCACTAATCATCAGGGAAATGCACACCAAAACTGCAATAAGATATCATCTCACACCTATCAGAATGGCTATTATCAAGAGATAACAAAAGCTGGTGAAGATGTGGAGAGAAGAGAACCCTGGAGCACTGTTGGTAGGAATATAAATTGGTGTAGGCACTGTGGAAAACAGGATAGAGGTTTCTCAAAAAATTAAAAATTAAACTACCGTATGACCAGAAATTATACTTTTGGTTATGTATGTGAAGGAAATGAAGTCACTATCTCAAAGAGATATCTACAGCCCTCATGTTTATTGCAGGATTATTCCCAATAGCCAGGTTACGAAACAACCTAAGTGTCCATTGATGGATGAATGCATAAAGAAAACACACACACACACACACACACACACACACACACACACACACACACTGGAGTGTATTGGTCACCAAGGACAAGGAAGGAAATCCTGCCATTTGCAACATCATCAATAGACCCTGAAGGCAATATGCTCAGTAAAATAAATCAGACAGAGAAAGATTAATACTGCATGATCTCACTTGTAAAACCTAATAAACTGAATAGAATGGTGGTTGCCAGGGACTAATGAGATGGGTGAAACAGTACAAATTTTCAGTTCCAAGATGAGTAAGTTCTGGGATTCCATGTACAGCATGGTACCATAGTTGACAGTACTGTATTGAATACTTGAAAACTTCTGAGAAAATAGAGCTTTAACTTTCTTTTTTTTTAATTTTTATTTATTTATGATAGTCACAGAGAGAGAGAGAAGCAGAGACACAGGCAGAGGGAGAAGCAAGCTCCATGCACCGGGAGCCCGACGTGGGATTCGATTCCGGGTCTCCAGGATCGCGCCCTGGGCCAAAGGCAGGCGCTAAACCGCTGCGCCACCCAGGGATCCCGAGCTTTAACTTTCTCACCATAATCAGGAAGTGGCAATTATGAGAGGTAAATGCAATGTACACATGTATAAAATCATCACATTGCACACATTCAAACTTACACAAGGTTGTATGTCAATTATATTTCCATAAAGCTAGAAAAAAACTGGCTATGATTAACATGCTCAAGAAGTTAGATGACACAATGCAAAGTCTCAGTAGAAAACTGGAAACTGTTTCAAAAAGAATTAAATGGTGGGGCACCTGAGTGGCTCAGTTAGTAAAGTGTGTCCAACTTCAGCTCAGATCATGATCCCAATGTCCTGGGATTGAGCTCAGCTCGGAGTCTGCTTAATATTCTCTCTTTCCCTCTTCCCCTTCCCCTTTCCCTGTTTATGCTCTTTCTCTCTCTCTCTCTCCTCTCTCATATGAATAAATAAAATATTTTTAAAAAAGAATTAAATGGAAATGATAGAACCAAAATGATGAACAAAATCAATTGCATTTAACAGTAGACTACATAGCTCAAAGAGGTAAGCTAGAATAGATTAGAAGATTAATACACAGGAAAAAGAAATAGGATTCAAAACTAGAAAAGTGCATAAGAGACTGTAATGCCTCACAGTGTGTGTACCAGGGCATCCAAGGCATTGAACACCTCCTGGCTTTGTGTGGATTTACTGCTGCCCATCATTTCTTCATTTTTCTAGCCTATGCAAAGTCCCCATTTACAGCTCTGAGGACACTTCACATAAATGCCACAGATGATATCCTGGCATTGACCCCTGGCTAACACGTGCCTTAATGTATGTCCTCCTTGTAAAAGACGAGGAGTTGATGATTTCTTTGGAATCTTCCAGCATGACAGATAACACCTAAGGAATGATGGGGCAAGAATGACTGGGTAAGGCCATCATGTGTGTAATCCAGTACTAGACCTCTCGATGCCAAGACACCCCTGGCACCAGGGAGGAAGTGACTTATGATGGGCACCTAGACCGTGTTCCTGTTCTGACCGGGTGCTGGGTGCCTGAGAGAACATATACACCAGATCACAATTGTCAGTAAAAACCCCAGGCCCCATGCAAAGATGAGACTCTGTCCTTTCCTTTATGTCTCCCAGATACTCTGTTTATATCTGCACTCTCTATATCTTCAGTAAACCCTGCTCTCACTTCCTGCTGGTTCACATTTTATTTCTACCCTGAGCAAAGCCAAGGAGCCCTTTGACTGGTCCTGCAGGACCCTCTCTTGATCCTCAAACCTGGCCTGCCTGCATCAAATGCAACGAATAATAAGTCAAATAAGTGAAACCCAGAACTTCACCATACAAAGACTCCACTAACTTGAATAAATAGGAGCTGCTTTTTCTTGCTTCGAGGTCAGTCCCCATACAAGAGTGCATTCAAAAGAAACAAAATTCTGACTCCAGAAAGCCTTGGAAAACAACACATGCCTTTGCTGAAAATTTCTTGTGAACATCTTGTGGACATCTACACAGCAGAACAACAAAATAGAAGGATCTTGGATCTTTAATGGCCTTGTACAGCAGAGCCGCCAGACCAGGCTCAATGTTGACATGAGACAGAAATGGACATTCTTCAATGTTGGGTCACTGTCCTGGCATTTAAGCCTATATTGTATTAATTTAGAGAATTTATTTACTATCCTGATCCTAATTAACATTATAACATGTCTGGAATTGTTCTCTAATTGTTTTGACCAAAGTAAGACATAAATAATTTACTTATTCAATTCAACAAGTATTTTTATTTAAGATTTTATTTATTTATTCATGAGAGACACACAGAGAGAGAGAGGCAGAGACACAGGCAGAGGGAGAAGCAGGCTCCATGCAGGGAGCCCAATGTGGGACTCGATCCCGGGTCTCCAGGATCACCCCCTGGGCTGAAGGCAGCGCTAAACCACTGAGCCACCCAGGCTGCCCAATTCAACAAGTATTTATTGAACCAAGGACTACTCTAAGAACTGAAGATCTAGACATAGAACAGACAATATGCCTGATGTCAAGGAAATTACATTCTGTGTGACATGCAAATAAAGAAGTAAAATACAATAAGATAGTGTTTATATCTGTGGGATTTATGAGCAGAATGCTCACATCTGAGAAGCCAGAGGTTTTACAGATGAGATTGCATTTTGTATTGAGATTCAGCTACGAATAGAAGCTGAGAACTCTGCACATGAAGGCACACAGTTCTGGAAACCGCCCAGTAGTTATGAGTTTGTGAGCATTAAGACCAGAACTCACTGGACGCCTGGGTGGCTCAGTGGTTGAGCATCTGCCTTCAGCTCGGGGTGTGGTCCCGGGGTCCCAGGATCAAGTGCTGCATCAGGCTCCATACAGGGAGCCTGCTTCTCCCTCTGCCTATGTTTCTGCCTCTCTTAAGAATAAATAAATAAGGGGACACCTGGGTGGTATAATAGAGATTTTAAAATTGGGACTTACACAAAAGCTTATTCCCTCACAAAACAACAATCTAGAAGTAGGTAGTCTAGGGCTAATACAGCTGTTCCACAGAACCTTCAAACCTCAGGTACTTCCTATGTTTCTGTCTTGCCATCTTTAGTGTGTGCCTTCTGTACTCAAGGTTACCTCATGGACCAGGAGAGCCACTCCAAGGTTTCCATTCCAAGTAGCAGGAAGGGAGGATATGAAGAAAGGCACATTTGAAGGAGGCTTCCCAAAAGTCTAAAGTAATACTTTCAACTTATCTCTCATGAGCCAAAATTTATTGACATGGCCTCAACTAGATTCAGGGGAGATAGGACACATTTTCCAAAACTCCGTATTATAGAAGAAGGTGGTGAATATTGGATCTTAGTGATGGTCTCTAACACAAAATATAAGAAAAAAATTGAAATTTTATGTAATTGAGCAGAATTCATTTTTCCTACTTGCATTTCTAACCTCTGGTTAAAGCTTGGGTGGCAGGATAGAGTCTGGGAGGAACAGAGAAGGCACTTGGCATGGGTTGACCAAACTTTCAGCCAAGTCCGCAAAAATGAGAGTTTTGATTCAGGTGGATCTATAACCTGATTCCATCCTGGTTGCTTTTAGAAGGAGCCAGTGTCCCCCAAACCCCCACAATTGGGAGAGTAGAGACAACTGCCTAGCAAGCCAAAGAAGATGGGTTAAGAAATGCCTCTCACAATCCCCGAGATTGTGAGAAAATCTCAGATCGCGTATTGTTGTGATTTGTAAAAATACATATTTTATCTTTGTCCTGATTCCTGGCTCAGAGCTCCTAAAAGCCTTGGAATTTCCTCAGAAGCAAGAGCAATGGGAGCATCTTTTGCTGTAATATTTGGTCTTTTGTCCTCAGTTCCTGAAATCACTTCAGAGCCATAAAGGTGATATAGATGTCTTGTTGCTCATAGCAAGCTCCTTTTCACCATAACTGGGTTTATGTTAACAAGGTGACTTGGAAAGTACCTAAAGTTGGGAGCTGGTTGCCAGTGAAACCAACCATGGATAGAGGGGTGGAATGTTCAGTCCCACCACCTGATTTCTGGGGAGGCAAGAGGGGGTAGAAGTTAGAATCAATCATCAAAGGCCCATGATTTAATCAAACATGCCTATGTAATGAAGCCTCCATTTTAAAAAAAACAAAGGACTGGGAGCACCTGGGTGGCTCAGTGGTTGAGCATCTGCCTTTGGCTCCAGTTGTGATCCTGGGGTCCTGGGATCAAGTACTGCATTAGACCCCTTGCAGGGAGGCTGCTTCTCCCTCTGCCTGTGTCTCTGCCTCTCTCTGTGTGTCTCTCATGAATAAATAAAATCTTAAAAAGAACAACAACAACAAAGGACATGGTTCAAAGAGCTTCCTGGTTGGTGAAACTTGTGGTGATTTGGGGGGGGAACAGTGCCCTCAGAGGGAGCATGGTAACTGTGACTTTTTCCCCATACCTTGTCATATACATCTCTTCCATTTGGCTGTTCCCAGGTTATATCCTTTTATAATAAGCCAGTAATCCAAGGAGTAAACTGGTTCCCTGAGTTCTGTGAACCAATCTAGCAAATTAGCCAAACCGAAGGAGGGAGCTGTGGGAACCTCCAATCTGTAGCTGGTGAGCCAGGATCCCAGGTGACACTGGCATCTGAAGTTGCGGGGGAGGGGCAGGCTTGTAGGACTAATCCTTAATCTGTGGTATCAGAATTGAGTTGAACGATAGGATGTCCATCTAATGTCTTAGAATTGCATGTTGGTTAGAGAACACCCCCACACACACATACACACTGGGAGCAGATGCAGAATCTTTATCCAGCATGATATGGAAATTAGCCAGGTGTTTCTCCTGTGTGCCTAGAATGGCAAAGTAGGATAGAGAATTTTCAACCACAAGAGGATCCATAGACTGAAGGGGATGAGGGCCAGGGGCCCCAGACTGTGTGACCCTGCCTTTGGGAATCTGCTGGGATTAGCTTCACCAGATTCAAATGAAAGAGAATCACATCATCATGAAAGATACACTAAGGAAAAAAACTGAGTAAGATTCCTTTTTAAAATAATAAAAATAACTTAGAATCTGTCAAGAAAAGGATGGAAACTGAAATTTAAGAGAACTGTAGACAGAAGCAGTGATTTTACCAATTACGATCTCACTGATTGATTCAGGAGAGAAAGACATACGTATGGGTTTTATCCCCTGTTGAGAATGAGCTACAATTAAAAAACAGAGAGATATATTTGATGTGGTTCTAATTAGAAAATTAAATTCCCAGCAGTGAATTGTTTTATACTTTTACCTGAGATCATAGGATATAAAACTGGATAAAGCAAAGCAAACTAGAAGGAGTGGAGATAGATTTGGTGGGGGTCTTAGCAACTCTGCTTAGTCATTTTATTATACCAACAGCCTCTGCCATGTATTTTACTGAAATTCATTTTTTCATATAGAGTTTTTCACTTTGCCCAGATTCCTTCTTCAACTGACAAAGATGAGAAGGGAGGGAAAATGGCAGGGACATAGAGAGGGAGGAAAGGTAAGGGAGAAAGAGAGTGGAGGAGGGAAGGAGAAAAGTCCCATTTAAAATATATCTCTTTGCTATGTTCATTGAGAGAATGGAATAAACATTATTATTATTAACTTAATGTCTGAGGATTGCTGCAGGAGCAGCAATGAAGTGCAGAGTCCCTTGGGGTCCCAGAGCAGGCAATGAAATGCCTACCAAGAGCTTCTTCTGGAGCACACTGAGCTGACTGCTTTGTCCTTGGCAAAAGACCTTCACAAGGGAAGGCACCTCTACAGTGTGAAGAACACACTAGCCTGAAATTACTAACATCTATTCCTGTCTACAGTTTTTGAAGCAATCTTGCATGTGTTATCTAAACACCAACCCTGTGATTCAGGCAAGAAAACATTCCTATTGGCTTCATGTTACAGTTAAGGGTAGGGTGAGAATATTTTTTAATAAACACCATCTTCTGACCTCCTTCTATTTTTTTTTATAAAATTTTTTTTAAATTTTTATTTATTTATGATAGTCAGAGAGAGAGAGAGAGAGAGAGAGAGAGAGAGGCAGAGACACAGGCAGAGGGAGAAGCAGGCTCCATGCACCGGGAGCCCGATGTGGGATTCGATCCCAGGTCTCCAGGATCGCACCCTGGGCCAAAGGCAGGCGCCAAACCGCTGTGCCACCCAGGGATCCCCTGACCTCCTTCTATTTCAGTCTGATCACAGGTACAGTCTGATTGTGGTGTTTAAATGCAATATTTCACACAATTCATAGAAAAGGCACCAGTTTAGGAAAATATGCTGGGAGAAATGGAGCCTTGCTGGGTCTCCTCAGTCTCCTACCTCCAACCTGCACCTTAACCCCTACTTCAGCTACTTTCCATGTCTTCAGGGAACTTACTTAACACAAGCAAGAGGTCATCATAAACCTGAGATTGAAAGGATGAAAAGATGTCATTCAAGCAAACAACCAGAGACGTGCATTCCAGGCAGCAAAGAGCATCTTAATTTTCAAGAACAGACAGGAAGACAATATGGCTTGAGCTAGAAGAAGTTGGAGAAGTGGGGTTGGCACCAGATCTGATAAAGTCTTAGCGATCATGCCTAGGAGTTCAAATTTTATCCTAACAAAGGCAAGTTTAAATTTTATGTAAACAAGGAATGACAGTTCAGGGAGGCAAGACATATAGTGGCCAATAAGCCCAAACTCTATCTCATGCTGCTCCCAAAAATTACCTGAAATGGAGTTTTGCTAGATAGTCTGAGAAGTTCATGTGTTTTGGCTTCTATTACCAAAAGCCATATGGATCTGGCAAAAAGGAGGATAAAAGAACTTGGAGTAAAAGACCTGTAGCAAATTTTGTGTTCTAAACTTTTAAAATATATAACACCAGTGTTCCTTAAGCCATATGCTTTTTTTCAGTGTTTAGTCCTGGTATAAAACACTCTTGCTATAGAAACACACCTACTATTACCTCAACACTGTCCTTAAGTACCTGTAAGGCTCTGCAGTATCCAACAGCATGTTGTCACCTGTAGGATTAGACAGAGCTTCTAAAAAGTTTGTGGTATTTGATACCTTATTTCTTCCCATACAATTTTATGTTCCCTCTCTCTCTTTCCCATTTATATTTTAGATCAAGGCTTCCAACAATAAAATGTTCATTTTTGGAAAATCTAAAGCAGTGATCCTTCCTTATTCATCAATATTTGTTATAAACATTAATATCATAGACAATTCAGATTTCCCCTTATTTTCAATGAATAAGATTCTAACTAAAATTTAATATATGTTTTTAAATTACATTTTTGAAATCATGAATTAAATAACAGTCCAAGATGCAAAAGATTTTTTTATAACTCTACTGAGGTACAATTGACATATAGCAAACTGCACACATATAGTTTATTCCTTTTTTTGCAGAGTAGTATTCCATAGAACAATTATTACACAATTTGTTTATCCATTCACCTATGATGGGGATTTGAGTTGTTTCCAATTTGGGGCTATTACAAATAAAGCTGCTGTGTATAGACATGTAACAAGTCTTTGGGTGGACATATGCTTTTATTTCTCTTGGATAGATACTAGGAATGGAATGGCCAGGTCATATAGTGAGTGTGTTTCACCTTTCAATAAACTGCTAATTTCTAAGTGGTTGTACCATTTCTGCTCCCATTAGCAATGTATGAGAGTTCCAGTTCTTCCACACACTTGCCAATATTTAGTATGATCAATCTTTTTAATTTCAGCCATTCTAGTGGGTATATAGTAGTGTCCCATATGGTTTTAGTTGGTTTTGATATCAACACTTATTTTAGGATTTTACCTAAGGCATCAGTACTTTTTATGGCTCCACCAGTGGTTCCAATGTGCACCTAGCATTGACAATCATACTGGATAAAACACTTGGCCTCTTTTAATAGACAAAAAGATTTTAAGTATCGATTTTATAGTGTGCATAGTCACACTTCATACTGATAGCACTAAACAACTTTTCACTTTTCTTTCATACAAAAGCTGACTGGTGGTAGCTGCCATTTGCTATCACTGTGTGAAAGGAAATGGGGGTGGAAGAGGTTTTTTAGACCTTGCTAGGATTAATATTGAGTGAGCAGAAATTGGATATTAAAATTTTGGGGCTCCTAAGTGGCTCAGTTAGTTAAGCATCTGCTTTCAGCTCAGGTCATGGTCCCAGGGTCCGGGGATAGAGCCCTGCATCAGGCTACCTGCTCAGTAGGGAGTCTGCTTCTCCCTCTCCCTCTGACCCTCCACCCTGCTTGTATTCTCGCTCACTCTCTGTCTCTCTCAAATGAATAAATAAAACACTTTAAAACATTTTAGCATTCTCAAAATAAACAAAGAACTCTTACATTCCAACAATAATACAACAAAGCAAAGAGAAAGAAAGAAGAAAGAAGAAAGAAAGAAAGAAAGAAAGAAAGAAAGAAAGAAAGAAAGGAAGGAAGGAAGGAAGGAAGAAAGAAAGAAAGAAAGAAGAAAGAAAGAAAGAAAGAAAGAAAGAGAAAGAAAGAAAGAAAGAAAGAAAGAAAGAAAGAAAGAAAGAAAAGAAAAGAAAGAAAAGAAAAGGAGAAAGAAAGAAAGAAAAGAGATGGCGAAAGATCTAAATGAACACCTCACCAAAAAAAAAAAAAAATACAGATAATAAACAAGCATATTAAGAGATACACAACATATATCATTGGGGGAATGCAAATCAAAACGACAATGAGAGGTATGCCTGAGTGGCTCAGCGGTTGATCCTGGCCCAGGAATTGAGTCCCCGCATCAGGCTCCCTGAGAGGACCCTGCTTCTCCCTCTGTCTATATGTCTCTGCCTTTCTGTCTCTGGCTCTCATGAGTAAATAAAAAAAACAGACAAAAACAAACAAACAAAAAATGACAATGAGATACCACCACACACCTATTAACAATGGCTACAATTCAAAAAACTGACAATGCCAATTGCTAGTGAAGATGCAGAACAACAGAACACTTATTGTTGATCGGTATACAAAAGACACAACTACTTTGGAGGACAGTTTAGCAATTTCATACAAAGTATACATAGTCTTTTTTTAATTTTTTAAATTTATTTATGATAGTCACAGAGAGAGAGAGAGAGAGAGAGAGAGAGAGAGAGAGGCAGAGACAGGCAGCGACAGGCAGAGGGAGAAGCAGGCTCCATGCACCGGGAGCCCGACGTGGGACTCGATTCCGGGTCTCCAGGATCGCGCCCTGGGCCAAAGGCAGGCGCTAAACCGCTGCGCCACCCAGGGATCCCACATAGTCTTATTATATGATCCAGAAACCCTGCTACCAGGAATTTAGCCAACTGATATGAAATGTTTGTTTAAAGCAGTTTTAATGTTTAAAGCAGTTTTACTCATAACCACCAAAAACTGTGACCAATTAAAATGTCCTTGGTGAATGGATAAACAAACTACAATATATCTATTTAATAGAATACTATTTAGTAATAAAATAAATGAGCTATGAAGCCACACAAAAACTTAGATCAATTTAAATGCATACTGCTAAGTGGATAAAACCAATCTGAAAAGCTACATACTATATGATTTCATTTATATGACATTCTGGAAAAGGTAAAACTATAGACATGGCAAACAAAAATGCTTTTAAGAGGTAAAGATTCAGGGGTGCCTGGCTGGCTCAGTCAGTAGAGAATGTGACTCTAAATGAGGTTGTGGGTTTGAGCCCTACATTGTGGTGGAGAGATCACTCAAAAATAAAAAAAAAATTTTTTTTTTTGAGAAAAATAAAATCTTTAAAAAGTATGTGACTCTTAATGGGGCTGTGGGTTTGAGCCTCATGTTGGGTGAAGAGATTACTTAATAATAAAAATCTTTTTTTTTTTAATTTTTTATTTATTTATGATAGTCACGGAGAGAGAGAGAGAGGCAGAGACATAGGCAGAGGGAGAAGCAGGCTCCATGCACCAGGAGCCTGATGTGGGATTTGATCCCAGGTCTCCAGGATCGCGCCCTGGGCCAAAGGCAGGCACCAAACCGCTGTGCCACCCAGGGATCCCAATAAAAATCTTTTTAAAATAAAGGTAATGGGGTACCTGGGTGGCTCAGTCAGTGTCTGACTTCAGCTCTGCCTTGGGTTCTGTGCTCAGCAGGGAGTCTGCTTCTTTCTCCCTCTCTCCCTGCCTCTCCCCACACTCATGCTCTCTCTCTCTCCCTCTTTCTCTCTCACATAAATAAAATATTTTTTTAAAAAAAGGTAACTATTCAATCTTTTGAATAAATGTGAGCTTTTTTTTTACATGACCTGTCCACCCATTTGTCCCACACATCCCTACATGTACAAACACTGACTTTTAGAATCATATTTATCTAAATGTTTGCCTCTATTTCAACAAAATCATAACTACTCTTTAACAAAAATGTTAGACAAATAGTACCTGGTTTAGAGACTGAATACTAAATCTTTACTTATCAGCACTTACAATCAAAGACAAATTATAGCTGTTTTGATAATTGGATACTAGCAAACATTTATCAGTTAGATCCCAGGAGATAATATACCTCATAAACTCACTTCCAGAGCCAGAGCTGATCAGAAGATAACAAATCAAACATGGCAAATCAGATTCTAGCTCCCAGGAATTTTAAAGTGGAACATAAGGACTCTCTTCAGTTCCAGTTGGTATTTGAGATGGGACATGAGGTCAATCTGGATTACGATGCCCAAGGTTCATATTCCCTTTACAGTAGTGGTAGCTGCTCACTGCTCATATCTGAATCCTTCTCCAGAAACTGCCCTTGACCAAAAAGAGCTGCTCTGTTTAAGGGCATCCCCTCCTCCCCAAAGACAGTCAGTATCCAATGGCTGGTTAATATGGGGCAAGCAAAGGTCCTGTCTCCTTTGCCTAGAGCTCTCTGTATAATTGGCTAAGGCTTTTGTTGCCAATATACCGTAGTTAGTTTCTCTCTCTCTCAATCCCTCTTCCCTCACTCATTTACAAGCCTCATTTCTAAAATCGTTCTCAACAAACTTTCTGCATGGATATCTCTCAGAGTCTGGAGTCCAGGGGAGCTACTCCAAGGAGTGGTCATATGTGAGGTAGGGCAAAAAAGTTAATTTACAGAAAAAGAAGAAAAAAAGCAGTTAGGTAGAGAATATTAGACATAAACCATATGAGTACAAAAAGAGAAATGAAATCAACAAAATACTAGCAAATAAAATTCAGCAGCATGTTGGAAGGATTAAGCACCATGATCAAGTGGAATTTATTCCTAGAATGCAAGGGGAGTTCAGCATATGAAAATCAACTGATATAATATATACCACATTAACAGAATGAAGGAAAAGAAAAAACACATGATCGTTTCAATGGATAGAGAAAATGCATTTGACAAAACTTAACATCCTGTCATGATAAAAATTCTTAAGAAATTAGGAATAGAAGGAAACTACTCAACCTAATATATAACAATCATATCTGAAAAACCCACAGCAAAAATCAAACTCAATGGTGAAGGACTGAAAGTGTTTTCTCTAAGATTAAGAACAAGACAAGGATGTGCACTCTCACTATTTTTATTCAACACAATTACCAGAAGTTCTATCCAGAACAATTAGGCATGAAAAAGAAATAAGAAGAATCTTAATTGGAAAGGAGAAAGTAAAATTATTTCTGTTTGCAGATGATATGATCTCCTCTATAGAAAACCCTAAAGATTCCACACCAAAATAAACAAACAAATAAAAAACTGTTCAAATTAATAAATGAATTCAGCAAACTAGCAGGACACAAAGTTAACATGTAAAAATCAGTTGCATTTCTACAAACAACCATCTGAAAAGGAAATTATGAAAATAATTCTACAATAGCATCAAAAAGAATAAAGTATTGAGACACCTGGGTGGCTCATTTGGTTAAGCCGCTGACTCTGATTTTGGCACAGGTCATGATCAGGATCATGAGACAAAGCCCTGAGTTGGGCTCTTCCCTTGGCAGGGAGACTGCTTGAGACTCTCTCTCTCTCCCTCTCCCTCTGCTCTCTACCCATCTGCCCCACTCACTTCTACTCTCGAAAGAAAGAAGAAAGAAAGAAAGAAAGAAAAAAGAAAGAAAGAAAGAAAGAAAGAAAGAAAGAAAGAAAGAAAGAAAGAAAGAAATTTAAGGAATTAACCAAGAGTTGAAGGACTTGTACAATGAAAGCCACAAAACGCTGCTTAAAGAAATTAAAGAATTATAAATAAATGGAATCAAATCCCATGTTCATGGATTAGAAGACTTAATATTGTTAAAATGTCAATACTGCCCAAAGCACTCTACAGATTCTTTGTAGAAATAGAAAAACCCCATCCTAAAATTCATATATAATAGACAGAACAATCTTAAAAAAGAACAAAGTTGGAGGACACACACTTCCTGATTTCAAAACTTACTACAAAGCTATAGAAATCAAAACAGTGTAGTACCAGCATAAAGACTGACATACAGAGCAATGGAATAGAATAGAGAACCCAAAAACAAACTCTCACATATGATCAAATGATCTTTGACAAGGCTACCAAGACCATAACACGAGTAAAGGACAGTCTTCAACAAGTGGTGCTGGGAAAGCTGGATATCCACATGTAAAAAAAATAAAATTTGACCCTTGCCTAACAACATAAACAAATATTAACTCAAAATGTATCCAAAACTTAAATGTAAGACCTAAAACCAGGAAACTTCAGAAGAAAGCATAGTGTAAAATCTTCACAACATTGGATTTCACAATGACTTCTTAGTTATGACACCAAAGATACAGGCAACCAAATAAAAGATACATATACTGGACTCTGCAGAAAAGTTAAAAATTTTGTACATTGAGACACCTGGGTGGCTCAGTGGTTGAGTATCTGCCTTAGGCTCAGGGCATGATCCTGGGGTCTTGGGATCAAGTCCTGAATCAGTCTCCCTGTAGGGAGCCTGCTTTTCCCTCTGCCTATGTCTCTGGGTCTTTCTCTCTGTGCCTCTCATGAATAAATAAATAAGATCTTTAAAAACAAAAAACAGAAGCTAAAACATGGAGGCAACCCAAGTTGCATGAATAAGCAAAATGTGCATATACATGCAATGGAATATTATTCAGCCTTAAAAAGTAAGGAAAATCTGACTTAAGCTATAGCGTGAATGAAACTTAAGGATATTATGCTAAGTAAAGGAAGCCAGTTTCAAAAAGTATATTATTGGGGCTGCTGGGTGGCTCAGTGATTGAGTGTCTGCCTTTGGCTAAGGTCTTGATCCCAGGGTCCTGGGATCGAGTGCTGCATCAGGCTCTCTGCTCTGTGGGGAGCTGCCTCTCCCTCTGCCTGTGTCTTTGCCTCTCCCTGTGTGTGTGTCTCTCATGAATAAATAAAATCTTTTTTTAAAAAAAAAGTATATGACCCCACTTACATGAGATAGTGAAGAACAGGCAGAAAGTAGAATGGTTGCCAGAGGCTGTAGGAGGGGAGAATGGGGAGCTAGTGGTCAATGAGTATAGAGTTTCAGTTTTACAAGATGAAAACTACCATGGAGAAGGATGGTGGTAATGGTGGAATAACATTATTATTGTATTTGATGCCACTAAGTGGTACACTTGAAAATGGTTAAGATGATACACTTATATCATGTATGTATTTTTTAAAGATTTTACCTATTTGTCAAAGAGAGAGAGAGAGTACAAGCAGGGGGAGCAGTAGGCAGAAGGAGAGAGAGAAGTAGACTCTTGGGGAACAGGAGCTTGATGCAGAACTTGATCCCAGCACCCTGGGATCATGAGCTGAAGGCAGATGCTTAACTGACTGAGCCACCCAGGTGCCCCAATGTCATGTATATTTTATCACAATAAAAAAATACTTAAGGAAAAGTAATAAAGAGATGGAAAGACTTCCTGGTGGTCCCTTACTTCTAACTGTAGTCCCTGAAGTGGCCCAACTGTACTTCCTGTCTGAGTTGAGTGAGCTCTCAGAGCTTCTCTCCAGGAACTTCCTTTGACTTATGCCATGGGTAGCCATGATCGCTGCTTTACAGACATATGCTCTGGGACGATACAGTGTGTATATATATATATATAATCAGTATTTCAAAGATCTTAATGTTTATTGAGTAACCTACCACTGGACTCCCATAGGCATAGCCTCTGCAGTGTGGATGCAAAGAAACCATCCAAGTTTAATCTTCAAGCAAATTACTTTCCTCCCTTCTTTCTCACTCTCTACCTCTTATACCCAGCAGTGTCCCCAAAGACATCTTTCTCTCTGTTTTTCTCTCAGCTTCCTACCAAAAATCGTCTCCCAAGCCTCCTTGGGCTCTCTCTTTTCTTCTCTACCCTTCTCCTGCTGCTGTTCTTCCATCCAGCCTGTTTGGTATTCCTCCCACTGACTATCACTAGGGTATAAAGCAGGAAATTGATATCTGAAAACAGTGGCCAGAAGACAAGTAGAGGGTCAGAGGTCAGGCAGAGGGAACATTTTGTTAACGGGCAAGAAAAAATACATATACTATATATAAAACCAACATAAAATATTAATAGTAGTATACTAATTATGTATTTTTATGATTAAAATAGAAATCACAGTTATTTTTGTTGTCTATTTATTTATTTATTTATTTAGTCATGAGATACACACAGAGAGGCAGAGACACAGGCAGAGGGACCCCAGGATCACGACCTGAGCCGAAGGCAGATGCTCAACCACTGAGCCACCCAGGTGCCTCTCAATTAATATTTTAAAAGGAAAAGCACAGAAGCTTTACTACGACAGAAACATGAGGCACAGAGGTACTCAAGATGTCTTGAGTATCTATTGCTTTAACAAATCAAAACTTAGAGGCTTAACACAGCTATGTCTCATTATCTCTCAGGAATCTGTAGGTTGATTCAGCTCATCTGGTTGGTTCTCTATGCTCTCTGGTGTAGCTGCATTTAGGTAATTTGGGCTCGAATCTTCTGAAGGTTTGATGGGGCTGGGTGTCCAAGATAGCATCTTCACCTCATGTCTAAGGTGGCCTCTCTTCTTTATGTGGCCTGTCTCTCCGATAGAGTAGGCTGCTTCATGAGTGTTCAGGGCTGAAAGAGGTAGGAAATGATGCTCCCAGCCGGTAGGTGCTAAGCCCACCATCACTTCTGCTATCTTCGATTGATCAGAACAGTCACAGAACCCACCCACATTCAAGGGGGAGGGAGAGAAATGGACTCCACCTCTTGATGGGGAAGGGACATAGGGTCATGCCATCTTTGGAAAATGGATTGCAGATAGTGTAAAAGTTATGTATCTAAATCAGAAGCAAATATTCCCTATAATTAAGGGTAATCCACATAGAATTAACAGGCAAAGCTTTATGAATTGTTAAGCCAAAGGGAAACATACCCCCCTCCCAAAAGTGGCAGAAATCTTAATTCCCTTACCAGAAGCTGAATGCTCTTTAGCCAGAGGGAAACGGGCCAAAATACATGTTGGACTTGATGGACATGCCAAAACAGTAAGGTAGTAAGACACAGTTAAAATCCACCTCAATTTAAACTTAAGTTCTTCTATGGTGCCAGAGTCCATGTTCTCTAGCCACTACCATGCTCTGTAGGATACTCCAGGGAGACTGCTTCACTAGTCCCTCTGCAAAGAGATCACCAGGAGAAATTTCTTCCATACTATCATCCCATGATATTCTCTTCTTCCTCACCTGTGATTCATTCAGCCCTTGTCTTCCCCACATCCCAAACTCTCTCACTGCCACTCCTGTACCATGGGGCAATTTCTAGAGTGCTCCTCTGTTCTGGAACTTTAACTTGGCATTTTCATTGTAGCTTTCTCAAGGAAAAGTAGTTTATTCTCTCACACTCCATGTTCCTTCAGTTTAGAAGGTGAAGCTTCCCCACTACTACTGGAAGACCTTTAATGGCTCCTCCTTTTATTGAAAGGAAAAGAAAGCAAAAAGCAAACTGATTTCTCTTGAGGCTCAGACCATTTGGGTAAACTCTCTGTCTACCATTGCAGATCTGTCATCTCCAAAAATCACAGTCAGTCCTGCTCTCTCATTTTGAAACCCTGACACCTGAATCTCAGTCTTTCTTAATGACGACTTTAAATCTTGTCATCATTGTTTGTCTGGAAGAGTCATGTATCACACTTGTTTCTTGCCATTCTCATTCAGTTAGCATTTTGGTACTCTCAGAAGAGGCTCAGTCTCAACAGTAAATTCTGAGCCACCCTAATCCTGGATGACTCAAAGTTATAAAAGGTAGAATAGTAAGCACAATCATTTCGCATAAAAAAGTTAGGTCAAGGTGTAACTGGGGTGATATACGTAACCCCTTGGCCTCTCATTTCCTTGATCACTTCAGCCATGGAGGCCCACGGTCACATTCTGGACATCGTGAGCACCCATAATCTTGATACATCCAGAAGCAAAATTTAATCTACCTACTTTCCGAACACAATAATCCATCCTTACCCATCACAGCTAAACTTTCTCCAAGCCTAGGGAACCTAGTCTTGCAGGAAAGTCACATGATGGAGCAGATTGCTTACACCATCATTGTCAATTTCAAATAGATTCTCATACTGCCTGGAAATTTCATTAAATTTTTCTGGTCAACTCATTCTCCCTTCTCTCCAATGACCTTGTCAAATTTTCTCGTTTCCCTAATCTATGATAATCCATTTGATAGTCCCTTCTATCTCCCAGCGGAAGATTATTTCTTTTCTTACCTTACAAAAGAAAATAGAGGTTTCAAATTAGAATTTCCTTATCTCACAGCTATCAAAAAGAAGAAAATTCTCATCTACTCTAAACGCAGTCTTCTTCCTTTCTGGTAAAATACAGGAAATCTTACTTTTCTTATTTTAACTTATTTAAGTACCCAAAAATATACAATGGGACAAAAAGAGCCTCTTCAGTAAATGGTGGCAGGAAAACTGGACAGCCACATGGAAAAAAAAAAAAAACTGGCTCACTTTCTTACATTGTACACAAAAATAAAATGAACTAAAGACCTAAGTGTGAGACCTGAAACCATAAAACTCCTAGAAGAAAACATAGAATAAAAATAAACTCTTGGACACTGACCATAGCATTATTTTTCTGGATTTGCTTCCCCAGGCAAAGGAAACAAAATGAAAAATAAACTATTGGAACTACATCAAACCAAAAGCTTTTGCACAGAGAAGGAAGCCATTGACAAAACCAAAAGGCAACCTACTGAATGGAAGAAGATATTTGTAAATGATATATATGATAAAGAATATCCAAAATATATAAGAATCATACAACTCAACACCAATAAAATAAATAATGCAATTTAAAAATGGGCAGAAAAAAATTAAAAAAATAAAAATGGGCAGAAGAAGGCAGCCCGGGTAGCTCAGTGGTTTAGCACCACCTTCAGTCCAGAGCGTGATCCCGGAGACCCGGATGGAGTCCCATGTTGGGCTCCCTGCATGGAGCCTGCTTCTCCCTCTGCCTGTGTCTCTGCCTCTCTCTCTCTCTCTCTGTCTGTGTCTCTATGAATAAATAAATAAAATCTTTTTAAAAAAATGGGCAGAAGACCTGAATTGACATTTTCCAAAGAAAACAAACAAATGGCCAACAGACACATGAAAAGATGCTCAATGTCACTAATCATTGGGGAAATGCAAATCAAAACAACGATGACATATCACCTCACACCTGTCAGAATGGCTAGTATCAAAAAGACAGAAATAAATGTGTTGGTGAGGATGTGGAGAATAGGGAACCCTTGTGTGTTGGTGGTAAGGATGCAAATTCATGCAGCCAGTCTGTAAAACAGTATGGAGATTTCTCAAGAAATGAAAAAAAGAAATACCATATGATCCAGTAATTTGGCTTCTGAGTATTTACCAGCTGAAAATGTAAACACTAATTTGAAAAGATATGTGCATCCCTATGCTTACTGCAACATTATTTACAATGACCATGACATGGAAGCAACCTAAATGTCCATCAATAAGTGGATTAAGAAGATATGGCATATATATATATATATATATATATATATATATATATAGTATAACATATATTATGTATACATAATAGAATATTACTCAACTGTAAAAAAGAATGAAATCTTGCCATTTGCAATAACACAGATGGACATAGAGAGTATTATGGTAAGGATAGTAAGTCCAAAAAGAAAGACAAATATCATATGATATCCCTTATATGTGGAACCTAAAAAACAAAATAAATGAACAAACAAAAACCAGAAACAGACTCATAAATACAGAAAACAAAACAGGTGGTTGTCAGAGATGAGGAGGGTGGGGCTAAGCAAAATCACTAAAGAGAATTAAGAGCTACAAACTTTCAATTATAAATTAAGTCATACGGAGAAAAGTACAGCATGGGAAATATAATCATTAACATTGCAATAATTTTGTACAGTAATGGGGGTAACTACGCTTACCTTGGTGAGCATTTCATAATGTATATAATTGTCAAATCACTGGGTTGTACACCCGAAACTAACATAATATTATATGTAAACTATACTTCAATTACTAGGGAAAAAAAACATAAGAACTTTCCACCATCAATTATCTCTACTCTGTCTTTAATATTTAACCCCTCCTCTCATCTGGATTCTTCCTGCTTGAAAACCATTTAAACAACAATAAAATCTTCCTCAGTTTCACATGCCTGACATTCTACCTTGCTATCCTTCTCCTCTTTACACACAACTATTCAGAAGGGTTATTTTGCTCACAGTCTTCATTCCTTTCTCCTTATTTACTCCTCAACCCATCTGGCTTCCAGCCCTAACATGCTATTTAAAATAAGTCTCTGTGGTATCATAGGGGAAGGGAGGGAAAAATAAAACAAGACAAAATCAGAGAGGGAGACAAACAAACCATGAGACTCTTAACTATAGGAAATAAACTGAGGGTTGCTGGAGGGGAGGTGGATGCTGGGAGAAGATGGGGTAACTGAGTGATGGGCATTAAGGAGGGCACTTGATGTAATGAGCAGTGGGTATTATATGCGACTGACGAACTCTACCTCTGAAACTAGTAATACACTATATGTTAATTGAATTTAAATACAATAAATAAAATAGGTCTCTGTGGTCATTAATAAGGCTCAAGTTAATGGGCACATCTTGATCTTCATCTTACATTACTCTTAACATCTCCAGACACGGGTAAGCACCCCCACTCTTGAGACTTCCACGCTACCTTCTCCTGGTTTGCCTCCTACTCCATTAGAGCTCTTCCTCTGTCTCCTTTGCAAGCTGAAGCTTCTTCTACTTTGATGGTGACGTTCTTTAAGGCTTAGCCTTGGGTCATTCTCTCATCCCACTCACTTCTCTCTAAACCATCTCAATAGCCACCTATAGGTGGATTACCCAAACTGTATTTCTAACTCTAAACCATCTTCTGAGCATCAGACCCTTATATATCTCTCTACGTGAGGTCTCCACTTGCATGTCTCAGAGGCTTGTCAACAATTTGTCAAAATAAAACTCACTATCTCTAAGCCTGAATCTTAATTGGCATCCTTGGCTCGTCCCTCTTCCTCACTCTGTCCACATCCAGTCATCACAGCCTCCTATCAACTACCTTGTAAATATCTCTCAGGTCCACCAATTCCTTCCATTTCCACTGTCACCAATCTAGTCCAAACCATTATAATGTCTCACCCAGCCTAGCTCAGAAATCTTACTGCACCCATTCTTCTCCTCATCTGATCAATTCCCCAATTATAGCCAGAGTGATTTTCCTAAAATACAAATCCTGCCAGCTTAAAATATTCTTTAACACAATCTCATTGTTTTTAGGATGAGAAAACAATCTTCAACATGGTTTTCATGGTTTTACACGGTTTGTCCCTACTGACCTTTCTCTGTCTAGCCTTGCCTCACGCTAGAGCTCTCAGGACTTCCAGCCACACCGGTTCACAGTCAATTCCTAATCCCTTCTGCCACTCTGCCACTCTGCTACTCCCCCACTCCTGCAACAGCCCATTAGCAAACACTGTTGGTTCTGCTCTGAAGTTGTGTCTTGAATCCAAACTCTTCCCATCATCCCCACTATTAGAATACTAACTAAAGCCACCACCATCTTTCACCTGAATGGCTATTGCTACAGCCTACTGAGTAATCTCTCATTGCCCTTTGTCTTGCCCTTGCCCCATTTGATCTATTTCCAATCACCAACCAGCATGATGCCATACAGCATAAATCAGACCACGTACTTCCTAAAAACTTTCCAATAGCTCTTCATTGCAATCAGAATAAAACCCAAAGTCCTCAAGGCTGACCCCAAAGCCCTGCCTGATCTGGTCCACTTACCTCTCTGTCCCCATCCTCTACCACTGCCTTATTTTTTTGCTATATGCTAGTCACACTGGCCTTCTTTCTAGCCTTGTATGGTCCTATCTCAAGGCTTTTCTTGCTCTTCCTTCCCTTGAAATGTTTTTCCAAATCTCTGAAGGGCTGCCCCTTTTCATTACTTTTTCAAAGGGGCATTGCCTGCCCATTCTTCCTCTCTTATGAAAGTCACTCTATTGCTTGCCCTGGCTTTCTATACAGTACTATTACTTTCTACAACTTTTTAATGGCTTCCTATCTCACAGTGAAGTCCCTACCACAACCAGAAAGGCCACACATGATCTGTCCACAATTTCCTCTTTGATGTCACATACCACCTGTCCCCTCGTTCTCCTCTAGCCGTATTAGCTACTTTGCTGTTCTCCCAGCATCCCAAGTACCCTCTTAACCCAGAGCCCTTGAACATTCGCACTCAAAAATCCACATTAATTAATTTCTCAAGTCATTTAGGTCTGGCTCAAGTGACACATATCAGAAAGATCTTCCTTGATGATCCTAATTAATAACAACAGCTCCATCCCCACTACCATCACTCCCACCTTTTAATTCCCTCCAAAATACTTATGTCACTCATGAGTTAAATATTAATTTGCAGAGACACATGGGTGGCTCAGTGGTTGAGCATCTGCCTTTGGCTCAGGGCATGATCCCCAAGTTACAGGATCAATTCCCACATTGGGCTTCTTGCACAGAGCCTGCTTCTCCCTCTGCCTATGTCTCTGCCTCTCTCTGTGTGTGTCTATCATGAATAAATAAATTAAATCTTTAAAAAATATATTAATTTGCTGTCTCCCAACTAGAAAGTACTATCCAGGAGAGCAGGGAATTGTTTTCTCCATAACTATTTCCATTGTCCCTAGATGAGTAGGTGTTTAATAGTTTTTCGTTAAGGGATGCCTGGGTGGCTAAGCAGTTGAGTGTCTGCCTTGGGACCAGGCCATGATCCTGGACGACGAGTCCCCCACGGGGCTCCCTACCGGGAGCATGCTTCTTCCTCTGCCTATGTCTCTGCCTCTCTCTCTCTCTCTCTCTCTTTCTCTGTCTCTCACGAATAAATAAAATACTTAAATTTTTTTTTTCATTAAATGATTGAACTATCTTAATTTACCTACTTTGTGCCTCGCATATGTCTTTGTCTTCTCCACCCCCTTCCCCACACATAAGCCCTAAAAGACACAGCTGTATGTATAGGGGAAGAGGAGCTGGATTCAACCACATTTACAAATCCTGCTTTTAACTTCTATATTTTCAGATCTCCCCTCATTCTCTCAGGAGGCCCCCCTCCCTCTGAGCAGCCTCCGGTTACTTCCAGTCAGTGCTGTGCTATTACAAATCATGCGGCCGAGAATGGGCGTGGGTATATATGCAAAACTCCGTGTCACCACTCCTATCACCCTAATACATTCTGAGAAGTGGGATTTCTGGATCAAAGGATAACTGCATATGTGAGTTTAATAGCTATTGCTGAGTTCGCCTCCGCGGGGATCACCGGATTTTTGGGTTTCCACGGGCAGCGGTGTGCGCCAGCGAGTGCCTGTTTCTTCACGGCCTCGCCGGCCAACTCAGTGTCGTTAAGCTTCAGGGGGGTTGGCCAATCCGACAGTTGAGAAATGGCCCGGACCGAGCGCGCCCTTCCCCACCCACCCGATCGCTGACCTCGGACAGCCGCGCCGCGTCACCCGGCCGGAGCGCATCCCCGCGGCGTGGCGAGCCAGGCAGCTGCGCGCACGCGCGGGGCGAGGTCCGCGCTCGGCACGCGGGCGCCGAGGCCCCCAAGGGTGGGCTGCGCGCCGCGGAGATCCGGCTTTGCTCAACCCTCCCGAAAGAGGAAGCGCGGAAGGGCTTGAAGCAAACACTTAGGCCGACCGTTGCAACAGCGCTCAGGGTGTCGGGCTTCTGCGGAGCCGTCGTGTGGCCCCACATCCCTCAGCCACGGGTGGACCGAGTGACGAGGCAGGATCGCTGAGCGAGGGAACGAACGCTCGGAGAGAAGGGGGCGCGCGGAGGGGAGGGGTCAGGCGGGAAGGCCCAGCTTCTCCCAGAACTTAGAAAACCAAGAACTTCCCCCCCCCCCTCCTTCAAGGGCGTGGCGAGGAGGGGGAGGGCCGGGGGACATGCGGCTCGGAGCCGGGAGCTGGGAAAGCAGCAGCCCCCGAGGCGCAGGAGCCCTCCTCCACACGTCCCCCCGCGGGGGCGCCACACGGCGGCGCGCTGCGCGGGGAGGGCAGGGCCGACACCACTTCCTCCAGCGCCGCCGACCTGAGCCGGGCGCCGCCCAGTGTGCGCTTCGCCTGCCCCGCGGCTGCCGCGCCGCGCCGCGCCCGCGCCCGCCCCAGCCGAGGCCCCGGGAGCCGTCAAGGTAAGCGGCCCGGCGGGGGCCCCGAGGGCCGGTGTCTCCCGCGGGTCTGCGTCTGACCCCGGGTCCGACCCAGCTCCCGGCCGTGGCCCGGAGGACTCGCGCGCCCCGCCCGGCCCGGCCCTCGGGGGGACGCGCGGCCCCGGGATCCCCGCTGCGCCCAAAGCTGCTTCGGAGGTGGATGGAGAAGTGGCCGAACCCTCGCCTGTCTGGCGGCCCAGGAGCCCCGACTGACCCCTCCGGAGGAATTCCGGGGGGCGCTCTAGGGCACCGTACATCCAGGGCCGGTCGTGTGAGAATTTGAGATTGACGATCGCAGTCTGACGTATCTTAGGGTGTTTCCTGAGTTTAAAACTTTTGGACAACCGTATCTTCTTTTTCTTAAAAAAAAAAAAAAAAGTCTTTACTAGTGATACTCCTTTTCGTTTTAAAATAAGATAGAGGGGGACGACGCCTGGGTGGCTCAGTGGTTGAGCGTCTGTCTGCCTTCGGCTCAGGTGGTGATCCCGGGGTCCTGGCATCGAGTCCCGCATCGGGCTCCCTGCAGGGAGCCTGCTTCTCCCTCTGCCTGTGTCTGCCTCTCTCTCTGTGTCTTGAATGAATGAATGAATGAATGAACCTTTAAAAAAAATAAGATAGAGGAACGATTTGGACACCAGGAGTTAGTCTCATAATTTGGCTTGGAGCGAATGGCCAGAGTGCCATTTTGTAGCACGAAAGAAACTAACTAGGATGTCCTGATATCCAGGAGTCGCCCTGAACCCTTGACCCCCTGCACCTCTTATTTTTCTTCTGGGAAGGTATTTCTTGTACATACCCTTGTGGAACGCTAAAGGTGTGGTTTCCTAGAGGCATTCTAAATTCTCGGCCTCTGAACAGAAATTTCAGAAAAGAGAGCTTTTGTCCCTTGGAATAAACCACCACTGACAATTTTCCCTCTGGCCTCACTGAAATAGTCTTATAGTTAAGACTAGCTGACAAAATTCACAGAAAATGTGCTAAGAAACCTTCCATAACCTCTTCCGGGTAGTATTTCCTGTCTGTTCAGTATGTTGTGAAAGGTCTAAGAAATATAATGTCATCTTTGGGTTATTAGTACTTAATAATTTTCACAGTGATACTAATATTTGTGTTTTTTCTTGGTATTTGGATCTGTTGAAAAACTGAGGTGGGGCATTGTTGTGCCCAGGCTTGGGCAGATCAACATTAGATTTCAAAATTCTTCAATTATTATCTCTCAAGAAATATATCTTTATAATATGGATTATATTATGATTTAGTTACTTTAAATCTTAAACATGATACTCATTAGGCTATACAGTGTCCATTAATTTTTTATATTTTTATATCCTAGGAATGAATACCAAATACCTAATTTTTAAATGTTTATTAACTTATAGTAAAAAAGTTCTAGATATTTTCATCTTATTATTAAAATGAATCACTTATAAAATTTATTGCCATAAATGTCTATGCTTGATATGCCGCTCTGAATTTCTTTAAACCATACTACTTTCTTTTCTTTTTCTTTTTCTTTTCTTTTCTTTTTTTTTTTTTTTTTTTTTTCTTGAGAGAGAGAGACAGAAATAGTGAGAGAGAGCAGGAGCAGGGAGGAGAGGGAGAAGCACATTCCCTGCCGAGCAGGGAGCCTGACATGGGGCTTGATCCCAGAACCCTGGGATCAGGACCTGAGCCAAAGGCAGACGCTTAGCTGACTGAGCCACCAAGGCAGCCATAAGCCATACTACTTTCAAAAGCATTATTATTTTTATTTACTTTTAATTAAAATCTTGTTTTAATTATTTTTATATCCAAAACCTTGTAGTGAGTCCACAGATCTTATAATAAATTAAGTTGGCATATCATAGCTTGCCACACCAAAATATTTTCCATTTTAAAGACCTCATGAGTTTATTTTATAGGCCATAGAATGATCTTAGTAATTCTCACCTCAAAATAGAGCAATTCTTATTAACATACTTTTAGTATGTAAATATGTCTATATATCTTTTAAAGATTTTATTTATTTATTTATGAGAGACACACAGAGAGAGGCAGAGACATAGGCAGAGGGAGAAGCAGGCTCTCTGAAGGGAGCCCCATGTGGGAGTCCATCCCAGGACCCCAGGATCATGACCTGAGCTGAAGGGAGACACTCAACCACTGAGCCACCCAGGTGTCTCAATATGTCTATGTTTTATGTCAGTTCTGTCATTCTATGTGACAAGTAGCTTAAAGTTTAAGCAATTATTATAAATTTAAGTAATTCATTATAAATTCAATAAATGCCAGGATTTGAGGTATTTGATTGGTACACTGGTTGTGTAGTCATGTTTATCTGTATTACAGTTATAATTGTCATGAGAAACATGATTTGTAGGGGAAACTGCAATATATTTGGAAAAGTAAACAGATGTCTCTTGAGAAGCAACAATAGCAGCACTAAGGAATAGCATTGAATAAGCTATATTCTATTAAAGGGGCTAGATTATAGGTGCAGCATGACAAGGCGGGGCCTGTGGATAGGGACCAGAGATGTGACCTATCACCACCACGTCTCCATAATCTTGCCAAATTCCTGGCACCATAGTTGGGACTCAAAAAATATTTTCTGAGTGTCCAGATACATCAGTTCCACTTCTGGGTTGTACCATCAAAATGTCACAAGCCCCTGACCCAGGCAGCCCTGTTGGTCCTAACCCTGAGGCATGAACAGGCAGAGATGTAGCCCCACTCCAAGGAACCACACCTTCTCAGCATGCACTCTGAAGCTTAAATTCATGACACAGTTTCCATACATTTCCTGAAGATTGACTAGGCACTTGATTCATGAAAAATCATATTGTAAGAACTATTCTGTCTCAACTCGGTTTCTTCTTCATCACCAAATGGTAATCGTAAATAATTATTCTATTGACTTAGCTTAGATTTTGGACCAGACCCTTGTGCTAATTAATATAGATGTGTCATTGCATTAATTCTCACATCCTGGGCTTATGCCATGGTTATTATCTTCGAAGAAATGAAAGCACAGAGAGGTTAAGAAGGTTACACAGAGAGTAAGAAGAGCTGACCTTTGAACTGAGCTAGTCTCATGCCAACACCGTAGCAGCTGTACTGGGGACAGGGCTCAAATGGTGAAAAAACATGGAGCCTTTCTTCAGTGAACTTGTAGTCTGTTTGCGGCGAGGTGGTGGGGGTGGGGGGGTGGGGAAAGCGGACATAAATGGGCAGTGAACAGTTCTACACATGACCAGAATTGTGTGCTGTAGAAGTAAATATCAAATCCCTGTACTACAGTGGGGTCAGGGAAGGGAGGATGAAATAAAGGTAACCAAGGAACTTGCCTTGCTGTAGTGGGAAGATAAGGTATTATAATCAATTGTGAAGTTATTATCTTTATATATGTCTTTTGAAAAAAATAATCTGCTTTGGCAGCCATCACATGTTTTCATTTTTATCTTTATTCTCATCCCTCTTGATAGCTTCTAGGTTGACTAAATCAATAAAGCCATGAGTATCATATTCTTTTTATTTCTGCTGGGGATCTTTTCTGATTTCATCTCACATCACTCATCAGTGAGATGGTTGTGGGCTGGGAGAAGGTATAAATGCTAAATCAACAAAAGTTAGTTTCCACACACTGGCTAGAAGATTTATGTCCAGAGAGGTATATCAAACTAGAAGAAAAATAAAGAGTGGTAGTAGAACAAGTAAATACTAGTCTAGATTTATTTTTGTCCTTCCTTTTTTATTATGAAATGTTTCATATACAAAAGATGGTGTATAATGTATATGTAAATTACAATGAATAATAATAAAGCCAACATCTGGATACCTATACCCAAACTGAAGAAGTAAAATATTACCAATATATCTTCTGACTTCCTCCTAATAGCATTCCCCTTTTTTCTCAACAGACGTCATCACTATTGCGAATGTGCTGATTTTTTTTGAAAGCATGTAGAAAGCATGTACATGCATTTGCAAAGACGTCAAACTAAGAGAGTACACCGGCACTTGGGAAACAGATTAGAATCTCCACCAACTGTAGGCATGATTGTAAAGTGAAGTGTTCACTGTTAAGTGAAGATAACTTATTTTAAACAGCATAAAAGCAAAGTGGGCTATAAATGATTAAGAGTAAGTACCATGGAAATAGTTAGAGGTATCTTACTCATTACTGAAGTGACCAAGATTCACCAGTGGATAACCATAACTTTTAAGGGTAATAAAAAATATATAACTTAGGAACTGCTCATTTTTTTTATGTTACTTAAATTTCTACTCTAAATACGACTCAGTCATTTAAAAAATATTTGCTGAGCACTATTCCAGGTGCTTGAGACATGTTGGCAAACAGGAGAGGCAAAGATCTCTGCATTTATGGAGTTTATATTCTAATGGGGAGATACAGACAATAGTCAATAAAAATAATAAATAAGTAAATAATCTCAGTAGTAATAAGTGAAAAGTGTCATAAAAAAAAAAGACAAAGTTGAGCAAAGTAAAGTTGTAATACTTAATAAGGTGGTCAGGCTTGGCCTCACTGGGTAGGATAGGATCTGAGCACAGTTTTGAAGGAATTAACTAAGAGACTATCTGAGGGAAGGGTGTTCCCAGAAGAGGGAACAGCCAGGGCCAAAGCTGTAAGGCAGGGATCTGCCTGGTATATTCAAGAAACAAGAAGACCCACGTGGGTAGAAAGTATATGACTAGGAAGAGAGTAGCAGGAGATGTGGTTGGAGAGGAGCATGAAGAGGTGGAAGATCATGTAGGGTCCCATAGGCCATTGTAAGAATTTTTGCTTTTATTGAGTGAAATTGAGGGGCAGTTGGGGGATTATGAGGAAAGGAGTATCATGATCTGACTTATATTTGAAAGGTTTGCCCTCACTGCTTGAGAATAAACTGAACAGAGTAAGAATGAAAGCTAGGAGCCCAGGGAGTCTGGGAGGCTCAGCAGTTTAGCACCGCCTTCAGCCCAGGGCGTGATCCTGGAGACCTGGGATTGAGTCCCACGTCAGGCTCCCTGCATGGAGCCTGCTTCTCCCTCTTCCTGTGTCTCTGCCTCTCTTTCTTTCTGTGTCTCTCATGAATGAATAAATAAAATCTTAAAAAAAAAAACAAAAAAAAAAAACTAGGAGCCCATTAGGAAGCTTTGGGAATCACCATGCATTTTGAAGGTAGGGCCAACAGAATGTGGGGTTTGAGAGAAGAGCCAGTGATGACTCCAAAGTCCTGGCCTGAACAACTTGGAAGATGGAACTGCCATCAATTGACAGGGGGAGTTTGGAGAGGAGGTGGTCAGAAGTTCAGCTTTGGATGTGAATATGAAGTATCAACTGGTAAATATGTGCTTATTATATATAAGGCTAAGGTCATTCAAGCTAAGTAACTTTTTGGGTAGATACTATTATTCTGATTTTACAAACTTAGAAATGATAGTTTGAGAGTTAAAGAAATAGAAAATAAAACCAGATCTTTTATATCCTATGGCTTTAACCATTCTTTCAAAATTTGTTGAAAGGAAAAAAAAAAAACCCTTGCTGAAAGGTTTGTTGACCTGTACTCTTTATTATACAGATAAAAATTAAGAATATAGTCAAACCCTCAGTAATATTCCACCTCCATGAGACTCTAGACAATGAAAATTATTTTTAATGAGTGGAAAGGCAAGAAATAATACTAAAGAACACTAAGTGCTAACCAGTGACATGGGCATTCTGCAATACAAGATTTCCGTGATTGTGTTTAATAATGGATTCTGAGGGATGGAGAACAAAGGCCTTTTCCACAAAGGAGATTTTTTTATCTCAACCAGAGGTTAAGATACTTATATTTACAAAATCTAGGACCAGATTTGGAAGAGAGGGGAGCTTCATTTTGGCACTGCTGGATATCCAGATAGATGCAAGTGTTTGAACAGGGCTAAAGGGCCACTAACAGCTGTTGGAGGATGTTAGATGACACTGTTACAGTATTTGGAAAGATGAAAGTACTTTCTACTTCATTAGGAAGTATACTGAAATGGTGCTAATTGATATTTCACTTGTTCTGGTTACTATAGGCATCGAAACAGCATAGTTATGGAATGGTAGTATTTAGTGGAATGCTGCTTAAGTGGTTGATTACCATTTAATAGATTGTGTTTTTCACCAGGCAAAACTCCAGTCTTTAATTAAGTGCATTTTCAAAATCTGGAAGCATGTATTTAATAAAGAAGTACTTTCAATTGAATGCTTTAAGATTTCATCTCAAAAATAAAACAATTAGGGGAGGGAGGGAAATACCACGAAATCTTTTGCAGGAGATTTACAACATATTAATTACATTACTAATTAAGTAAATTTATCTTAAGGCTACTCTATTTATAGTAACAACATTAACGAACTCATTCATGTCTGCTAATAATGTAAAATTCACAACTGACAGGTCAATGAACTGAGTAGCTTCTGGATATAGTATTGGTTTGTTTGTTTTGTTCTTTTAAGAGGAAGGTTTCCTTCTGGTTAAATTCCATAAATGATATGGCTTAGCAAATCAAGACTATTCCTTAACATGCTTACTAATTCAGTATATTTACCCTATTGTAAGCAACAAGCAGAAATGAAGTCGCCTGGTCCATGAATGTGAGCAAACGCAGTGCAACGCTATGCTGTAAACACGTGGCTCATAAGACCACGACTGAATAGAGAAGTTGAAACCCCCAAGATAGTCACCCCACTGTCAGAACAGAGAAGCATCCCTCAAAGTGAGACTTACGGAGGGAGTATGGTTCTTATATGTATGCTTGAGTTGCATGAAACTGCTAAACATGCTGTAATCAGAACTATTTTTTTTCAGTTTCAACACATCTATAGAAGGCCAACCATGTGCCCAATGTGGAGGGTGTAAAGTAGAATAAGATATAGCTCCTAACCTCAAGAAGCTTCTAGTTGAATGGGAAAGACAGGCCTGTAAATAAACACATTCAAGTGTGTGATATTCAATGATAGGTGTGGAAATAATATGGTGAACAGAGTGACTATAGGGAAGACTTTATATGAGGGTGACCAAGAGGCACTTTGAAGGATAAAGGTATTTCCAGGTGGCCACTGGAAGGCCACCCCAGGTACCACATATATGAAAGAGTTTGTCAGTTCTACTGGAGGATAAAGTACAGTGGGAAAGGAAATGGGGCAATTCTAATTTAACTCTTGATGACTCATATCCAAATTACATTCATATGTTACATTTACAACCATCTATCACCTTTGAGTCAACGTTTAGGCACTTGTAATAATGGAACTGTAGTACTCTAGACCAGCCCTGTTCAATAGAAATATAAAGCAAACCATATATATAACTTTAAATTTTAAAGAAGCCACTTGAAACACAGTAAAATAGTGAATATAAATATAAAAATAATATAAAATATTAATAAAATATATAAATAAATATAAATATATATAAATAAAATATATAAAACATATAAAATAATGCTAGTTTTAGTAATACATTAAACTTCATTTATGTCCCGAATGGTCATTTAATTACTTAATAGTAATTATACTAAATAGCATTAAATTTAAGTAATATTAAAATTATTGGTGAAATCTTTTATTCTTTTTTTTTCATACCAAATCTTTTAAAACAAGCATTTTTACCCTTATAGCACACCTCTATTTGGACTAGCCACATTTGAAGTCCTCATGAACTAGTGGCTACCCAACTGGACAGCACAACTCTAGATAATGGCACAATTATTGTGTCCTAACTATACGCTGACTCTTCAGGTGCATGGAGGATATTGGATGAATTATGAAGTAAGGTAAAGGGAAAAAGCAGGGAATAGCATTCCTATAAGTATGAGGTCTGTCCCTGGAACTTGATTTTAATTCATACTTAAATCTGCTCTCAATACTTTCTTAGTCCTCTAGCAACAAAAACAAACAAACTCAAATTATCATTGCTTACCTGCCTTTTTATTCTTTCTCTTCCCTTCCCACCTTAATTTTTGGATTCTGCCTAATAGTAACAGAAACTGAAAAAAAATGGAAATAAATGGTGGAGCAGTGTGCCCTACACCCACCCACATCCGGCAAAATGTGAACTGTTGGTCTAGGCAACAGTGGTTGCCACCTCTCTCTCTCTCTCTCTCTCTCTCTCTCTCTCTCTCTGTCACTCTTTCTCTCTCTGATTACACCTACTAGTCATAAGCATCAACAACAGCTCTCTTTACTGTGGTTCTCAACTCCAGAAATATACTTCCTTTGTGGGGGTAGAGACAGTAGTGATAGGATTTGGAAGATGGAGTTGTTTTGATTCATAGGTTTGGTTTGAAAAAGCCTCAGGGGTGTTCTGATGTCCTGTCTTATTCAGAATGGCTAAGAATCTCTGTCAAAGAAACAATATTATATATGTCCTTCCCAGTGGCTTGGTCTTTTTAAAATGCCTGGTCTACAAAAAAATGGCAGTCCAGCTCAGTTGCTAGGTTCACAGAAATGCAACAAAGAAAAAGTACCCATCCAGCTGTAAACATGGGAATGTGTGTATGAATATGTGACTGAATATGGTCTCTGCCACCTGAAGTTTGTCTCCATCACTGGTTTTAGATGGAGAGTATAGTAATAAAAATGATGATAATAGCTGATATTAGTATCACTAATACCCCTTTATATGTGCCTGTCACTTTACTAAGCACTTTATAAACACCATTTCACCCCCATGAGAGAGGGACTGTTTTGTTTTGTTTTGTTTTTTGTTTTGTTTTGTTTTGTTTTGCTTTGTTTTGAAGGACTGTTTTCGTTGCCATTTTTTAGCTGAAGAAACTAAGCCAACAGGGAGGTTAAGTAACTTGCCCAAGATTACCCAGCCACTGAGTATCTTTACTAAGTAAATGGTATATGTCAACACTTAATGAAAATACAGTGTTCCATATCTGAACTCATAATTGAGTGTGAAAGACATATAAACACTGTAACAGAGGTATGAGCAAAGCAATTGCCAATTTTCACCTCTTAACAATCACAGTCTTTCCTTTTGGAAGGCAGCATGACATGCTGATTTTGAACATGAACTTTTGAGTTAGACCCAGGTACAGTCCAGTTCACCACTCGCTGGCTGCATGAGCACACACAAATTATTTAATTTCTCTAGGCTTGAGTTTTATAGCCTGTAAAATTAGAATAATGTCACCACATCAGGGAATTGTTTTGAAAATTAAACTAGACACTCTAGGTGTCTGACCTATAGTGACTGCTCCACATTTATAACTCCTCCTATCATTATTTTAAAGTCAGTGTTAAAAAAAATAATAAAGTCGGTGTTAATATCTGTGAATGTGAGCTAGCTTATACTGAGTTCTAAGTACCAGCCATGGCACTATGCCAGGTCCCAACAAAGTTAATGTGTAAATTTTGCCTCTGCAACATAGTTGAGAAGGTAACAATACATACCTTAAGGGAACTGATGAACTATCAAATTAGTGATCCTCACAACTGCTGCTACAGGATATAAGATGAGGGTAGATCACCAGGATCCAGCAGTGAGCCTTGAGCTGGCCTTGCATAGTGGGTAAGGATGAATAAAAGAGAAAAAGAGGAGAAACAGCACAGAGGTATAGTGTGTATGGAAGAAGAGAAATAAACTACTTTTACTGTAAGCAAAGGTTTAAAGGAAGATGTTGATGAGTTTGGAGTGATGTGTTTGATGGATTGTTGATGAGCTCATGCTAGAAGGTGTTTTCTCTGATCAGCTTTTCCAGCTATCTGGAAACATGCAAGGATGGCCTGCACACAGGCAGCAATGAGGGCTGTAGACCAACCATCTAGTCTCTGCTTCCTGACTAAAAGCATTGGCTTCTCTGCCACCTGCTCCTTCACCTTCTGTTTGTCTTTCTCTGATTGACATGGACTTCCCAGATTTGGTCTTTGTACCTTTTGGGACAAGAGTGCTCAGATAGCCTACTGATTTAATCTTGGAGACTGCTGCAGTACAAACCCTGATCACTCCTGGGAAAGGCATCGGGGGAGTTGCCCCTGGTGCATATTGACAGAGGAGGGCATTGAATGACCCTCCACAATTTGACACAATGGGATGAGAGAATAATTTCATTTTTGACAGGTTATCTCTGCTGCAGAACTAGATTTGTGTCCCTGCTGGGACAATGAGCCAAATGGTATAAGGAGTTCAGACTTTTTACCAAGAGGCAATAAATGATAGAGATGCCCCCTAAAAAACAATACATTGCTTAGCTAGTTGAAATATAAATGTGAGCCATGAATTAAGGACTGGGAATATCATTTAAAAAAGTGTTTAAGGATTTGTAGTCTGACATAAGAAAGTTCCACGGTAACTGTTAGGTGGAACAAATATAAAATACATAGGCTTTTAGATGTTGAATTTCACTCCATATATGCTAATTCAGATGTTTGAGGTTCTTGAGGTCTTGAGGTATTTTGTTTTGTTTTGCTGGTATCTATGTATTTTAAAACAAGGATTAATTTCTATGCCAGGTTATTCAGTAATCTTTCTGTGGTTGGACTCAATTTAAGCCAGTGTTGCTGGAGTCTGGTTCTTTGCAGGAGCAATCAGAAATTTACCCTAAATCCATTTGGATTGGTCCTGGATTATAGCAGTATAGTGCTTGCTGTTATAGTTCCCTTTTATTTTTATCACAGTGGCTTGTTCACTGCACCTACATTTCACAAATGACTCAATGAGTATGTTCTGATTGAATGTGCAAAGAACTGTAAGTTATTAAATCACAGAAAGAGAAAAAGACCTTTCTGGGAGGACTTTAAGGTATTAAAAAACATTCTGCTCTCAGTAGCATCTATTTAAAAATAATGACTCACACTACACACAAAAATTAACTCAAAATGGATCATAGACCTTAATGAAAAGCTAAAATAGTAAAACTCCTGGGAAAAACATAAGATTAGATCTTTATAACCTTGGGTGAAGTAATAGTTTCTTAGATATAACACCAAACACACACACACACACAAATAGATAAATTGTACTACTTCCAAATTTAAAACTTTTGTGCTGCAAACAGTGCCATCAGGAAAGTACAAAAATAATGCACAGAATAGAAGAAAATATTTTGTTTGCAAGTGATATACAAAGAGTCCCCAGCTTATGATGGCTCAACTTAGAATTTTTTGACTTTATCATGATGTGAAAGCATTGCTCATTCAGTAGAAACTACACTTTTAGAATTTTGGATGTGGATCTTTTCCCAGGCTAGCAATATATGGTAAAATACTCCCTCATACTGCTGAGCAGCAGCCCCTAGCCTTAACCCTGTCAGCCACAGGATCACAAGGCTCAACAAGTAATATGCCTATAACCATTCTGCACCTGCATAGCCATTGTGTTTTTCACTTTCAGTGCAATACTCAATAAATTACATAAGATACTCAACACTTTATTATAAAATAGGCTTTGTGTTAGATGATTTTGCCCAGCAGTAGGCTAATGTAAGTATTCTGAGCATGTTTAAATTTGGCTAGGCAAAAGCTATGCTGTCTAGGTGTTTTAAATGCATTTTTTACTTAGGATATTTTCACCTTACAATGAGTTTATTGAAACATAACCCATCTGTATCTGTTAAGGGACTTATATCTAGAATATTTATAGAAGTCTTATGACAACATAATAATATATATAAAATCCATTTTAATACTAGAAAGAGGATCTGAGTAGACTTTTCTCCAACGAAGATATAGAAATGACCAGTTAGTTAACACATGAAAACTGCTCAGCATCATTAGACATATGGGAAATGCAAATCAAAACTGCAATGAGAACTTTATACTCACTAGGAGGGCTATAATCAAAATGACAGATACATGTATTGATGAGGATGTGGAGAAATTCAAACCTTCATACATTGCCAGTGGAATGTAAAATCACACCACAAATTTGGAAAAAGGGTTCAGCAGTTCCTCAAAAAGTTAAAGTTATCATATAACCGAGCAAGTTTCATTCCTGGGAATCCTAAGAGAAATGAAAACATATTTTATGCAAAATCTTACATACAAATATTCATAGCAACATAATTAATAATAGCTGAAAAGTGGAAACAACTCAAATTTCCATTAACTAATGAATGGATAGTCAAAATATGGTGTTTTAATATGACGAAATATTCAGCAATAAAAAGAAACAGTGCTGATATGCATTACAATGTGGCTGAACTTTGAAAACATTATCCTAAGTGAAAGCAGCCAAACACAAAAGAATACATTAAAAATTATTTATTTATTTATTTATTTATTTATTGCTTTCAAAGTACATTTTATTTATTTTTTTTAATTGGAGTTCAATTTGCCAACATATAGCATATCACCCAGTGCTCATCCCATCAAGTGCCCCCCACAGTGTAAAAAAATTTTTTTTAATTTAAATTTTGCTTAGTTAACAGTGAAATATTGGTTTTTGGAGTAGAATTCAGTGATCTGTCACTTATATACAACACCCAGTGCTCATCACAAGTACCTTCCTTAATACCCATCACCTATCCAGCCTTTTCCCCACTCACCTCCCTCCATCAGCCCTCAGTTTGTTCTCTATCATTAAGCATCTCCTATGGTTTGTTTTGTTTCCCTCTCTCCTCCCGACTTCCCATATGTCCATCAAAGTGAAATCATATGGTATTTGTCTTTCTCTGACCAATTTATTTCACTTAGCATAATATACTCTAGTTCCAACCACATCATTGCAAATGGCAAGATCTCATTCTTTTTAATGGCTGATATATGTAACTTATTTATCCATTTATCAGTTGAATGGACATTTGGGCTCTCTCCATAGTTCAGCTATTTTGATAATTCTACTGTACGCATCAGGGTGCATGTACACCTTTAGATCTGTATTTTTGTATCCTTTGAGTAAACATCTAGTACTGCAATGGCTGGGTTGTAGGATAGTTCTGTTTTTAACTTTTTGAGGAACCTCCATACTGTTCTTCATAGCGGCTGCACCAACTTGCATTCCCATTAACAATGTGTAAGAGGGTTCCCCTTTCTCCACATCCTGCCAATACCTGTTGTTTCTTATGTTGTTAATTTGAGCCATTTTGACAGGTATGGAGTAGTATCTCATCACGGTTTTGATATGTATTTCCCTGATAATGAGTGTCATTCAGCATCTTTTCATGTGTCTATTAGTCATCTGGATGTCTTTGGGAAAATGTCTATTCATGTCTTCTGCCCATTTCTTAAAGGGGTTATATGTCTTTTGGGTGTCAAGTTTGATAAGTTCTATAGATTTTGGAGGGGGATCCCTGGGAGGCTCAGTGGTTTAGCGCCTGCTTTCAGCCCAGGGTGTGATCCTAGAGTCCTAGGATCGAGTCCCACATCAGGCTCCCTGCATGGAGCCTGCTTCTCCCTCTACCTGTGTCTCTGCCTCTCTCTCTCTCTCTCATGAATAAATAAATAAAATCTTTTAAAAAAAAGATTTTGAATATTAATCCTTTATCAGATATGTCGTTTTCAAATATCTTCTCCATTTCATAGTTTCATTGATTGTTTCATTTTAGTTTCATTGATTGTTTCCTTCACTGTACAGAAGTTTTTTATCTTGATGAAATCCCAATAGTTCATTTTTACTTTCTGTTTCCCTTGCCTCCAGCAATGTGCCTAGTAAGAAGTTGCTACAACCGAGGTCAAAGAGGTTTTTTGCCTGTGTTCTCCTTTTGGATTTTTGATGGTTTCCATCTCATATTTACATCTTTCAGTCATTTTGAATTTATTTTTGCGTAGTGTAAGAAAGCGATCCAATTTCATTCTTGGGTGCATGTTGCTGTCCAGTTTTTCCAACACCATTTGTTGAAGAGACTGTCTTTTTTCCACTGGATATTCTTTCCTGCTTTGTTGATGATCAGTTGACCATATAGTTGTGGATCTAATTCTGGGGTCTCTATTCTGTTCCATTAATCAGTGGGTCTGTTTTTGTGCCAGCACCATACTGTCTGGATGATTACCGCTTTGTAATATAGTTTGAAATACAGAATCGTGATGCCTCCAGTTTTGTTTTTCTTTTTTAGGATTGCTTTGGCTATTTGGAGTCTTTTGTGGTTCCATACAAATTTTAGGATTGTCTCTTCTAGCCCTGTGAAAAATTCTGGTGGTATTTTGATAAGGATGCATTAAATGTGCAGATTGCTTTGGGTAGTATAGACATTTTAACAATGTTTGTTTTTCCAATCCATGGGCATGGAATGCTTTTCCATTTCTTTGTGTCCTCTTCAATTTCTTTTGAGTATAGTTTTCAGAGTACAGATCTCTTTTTTTCTTAGGGAGTGGAGGAGGGGCAAAGAGAGAGAGACAGAGAATCTTAAGCAGGCTCCACACTTAGCACAGAGCCCAACACAGCTCCAACTCACAACCCTAAGATCATGACCTAAGCCAAAATCAAGACTCGGATGCTTAACTAACCTGGGTGTCCCATAGTATAGATCTTTTATCTCTTTAATTAGGTTTATTCCTAGATATCTTATTGTTTTTGGTGCAGTTGCAAATAAGATAAATTCCTTGATTCTTTTTTCTGCTGCTTCATTATCGGTCTATAGAAATGCAACAGATTGCTAGATATTGATTTTATATCCTACAACTTTACTGAATTCATATGTTAGTTCTATCAGTTTTTTGGTGGAGTCTTTTGGGTTTTCTACATGTCAAAAAGACCACATATTGTATGGCTTCATTTCAGTGAAATGCCCCCAATAGGTAAATTTATATATAGAGAGACTAGATTGGTGATTGCTTAGGGTAGAGAAATGGTGACTGCTAATGGCTATGGAGTTTGTTTTAGGAGAGAAGAAAATGTTCTAAAATCAGATTTTAGTGATGGTTGCACAACCATGTGGAAATACCAAAAACTATTGAATTATAAACTTTAAATGTTATGTGAATTATATCTTAATAAAACTATTTTTCAAAATATGGAGTGCAGGGCCTGTGTTCAAGGATGCTCTAACTAAAAAATAAATAAATAAATAAATAAAAAATTAAAAAAAAAAGGATGCTCTAACTACTGGGAAGATGAATAGATGCATTAGAAGCAATCTGTGCTTTGACTCCAGTACATTAAATAAAGTATCTGGCGTGCCAGGGATTATAAAGAAAACAGTAGTTATAGCAGTAGAGGAGATTTATGGGGAGAACACAGTGATATCTGGAAGGTGAAGTTGGAGAAGTTGATGGGGGTTGGATTGTGAAAGAATATAAAACCCACATTAAAGAATATAGATTATATCCCGCAGACAGGAGAGAGCCACTGAAGTTTTGCTAACTGAAAGGATATGAAGAAAACTGGAGGCTGAGGTGGCTCAGCGGTTTAGCGCTGCCTTCAGTCCAAGGCCTGATCCTGGGGACCCAGGATCGAGTCCCATGTGGGGCTCACTGCGTGGGGCCTGCTTCTCCCTCTGCCTGTGTCTCTGCCTCTCTCTCTCTCTTTCTCTCTGTGTCTCTCATGAATAAATAAATAAAATATTTAAAAAAAAAAAGAAAACTGGGTTTTGATAAGAAAGCCCTAGTGACATTTTAGAGAATGGATTAAAGGAGAAACTAGAGGTAGGGAGATAAATAGTAAGCAGATGGCAGAGTCCCGGTAAGACTTGTTGAGGAGCGGAACTAGGGTGGTAGTTGTAGAAAAAATGGGACAAATTCAAGGGCATTAGGAAGGGTTCATTGATCGGACACACTGGCTGTTCCAGTTGGGGGCCTCAGGAACAGGAGGCTAACAAGATGCTCCCGAAGTTCTTGAGAATGGCTAAGGGGAGATAATTGAACTATAGGTAAAGACAAATGTAGACTCGTTTTTGGCATGGGAGGGAGTAAGGGTTTGGGAGTATAATGTGGACAGAGGCATAGTCATGTCTAGATGGCTCCTTTTAGCCACGAGTCTGTCTGGTCATCACAAACACCCGTAGCTATTAGGTTAGCCCGACCTATGCTTCTTCGCTGAGCCTGCTCTTGCCTTTGTCTCATCTGCTGTTCCACTTCCTAACGTTCCTGTTTCAGTTCCACAATTCTTGTGGCTCTCACATTTGACTTGGGTGTCTTCTGCCCAGACATCCAGTCTCAGCCTTACTTCACTGCACTGATCTTCCCTGGGATCTGATTTGCACCCAGAGCTATGCTGACTTTCTCCCCAGGTCCCATAATAACCTCTAACTTGGATCTTGCTGCACCATGACCTATGTTGGCAAGCCAGGGGGTGTTGAGGGGCAGGGTGGAGCAAAGAGGCAGCTGGAAGGGGCCATGTGGTGGTCGAACCACTACCCTCTGTGGAAATGCCTTGTGGACAATAAAAGTATAAATGCAGGGCTCAGTGTGAAGAGAAAATGGTGACTTGGATAAGTAAGCTGTTTTTGTGTCACTCAGCAGTATATCTACAGAGAATAGATAATAGGGGTGAAGATAATAGAAAACAAAGATGAGGGAGCATCTACTCCAAAGATAGTCCTGATTCACAGCTAAAATGACTAAATCATTTTTCTGAAGTGGTAACTTTGTTGCCACTTTTGCTTCAAAAAGTAGTTACGGTTGCATCTTTATTCATATTTATGAAATCTGGATATTTTTATGGTCATGCCTTTGCCAAGACAGGTGCCTAGGCAACAGGAAGATGAGTGGAATGGAAAGTGTGAGGACATGATGTGTGGTTTCTTGGAAATTTTACTGAGACCTCTATCTGGGAAAGTCCATGAAACACCCAATCAAAGACTAACCAGCACAGTATCCCATTTTTCTTTTAGTGTCCATAACAAAATGAACCTAAATTATCTCTTAATATATTATGTTCTTTATATCAGGACATCACTGGACTGTTGCAATGTTCTAAAACAAGTTATTAGAGGTAAAATTGGTGCAAAATAAAGACTATAGTATGCTATCCAAAAATATTAAGACCATATTTCATTTTACGTTTCCCATTCTGGTAAGATTATAAAGCAGTGAATTCTTTAATATACTTTGGTATATTTTTATATTCCGTTATGTTCCATCATTGTCTATTTTATTCTTACAATATTATTGTTCTGCTTTAATTAATTACTGTCATTTTGGAAGTCTTTCATTCTTTTTTTTTTTTTTTTTCCTCCAAATTTCCTCTAAATTTGACCCTGGTTAAATTGAGTATGTGTGTGTATACTTTTTCCTATGGCTATTTTCTACGTAGTTTGAAATTGTCCTTTTGAAATTTTCTCCTCTGATCCATAAGTTGTTAAGAAAATACTTTTTTCTTAAGGATTTCTTTTATTTATTTAATATTTTATTAGTAGTTTCTGTTTTATTATATTTAATCAGAAAATACAGCCTGTACAAGTTCTCCTTTGGGGAATTTATTGAGATTTTCTGGTATATGACTAGTTTTCAATAAATATTATAAACTAAGCCTAATTTTTTTAAAGCAAAGTCTGATTTTTACTCAAATCTGTTCTAGTAGCTTTTTTTTCCATTAATCAGTCATAGAGAAGAAATGTGTTCCATTGTTAAGGTCATGGTTTTATAAGCCAAATCTTTAGTATTATTTCTATATAACAATGATATAGTTTTCAAAATAATTTGAATATGTAAACGGATATATTTTTGGCTGGGAAGCTTAGTAATGATTCAGTTCTGAACCTAGACAAGTAATGCTAAAATCTTAGCAGTTGTTGCTCCTGAGAAATAATGAAAATAATTAGTTTCTGATAAGAAAAACACTTCTTCGAAAGTTACTAAGCATAGTGACAATAAGTAAATAAAATATCTTTTATAAAAATAATCATAAAATTCACCAACCAGAAACAACACCAGAAGGATACATTTTCGTTTGAATTTTCTTTTCCCTAAGACTCTAGGCCAGGAAGACAAGGAAGTATTTTTTTTTTAAGATTTTATTTATTTATTCATGAGAGACACACAGAGAGGCAGAGACACAGGCAGAGGGAGAAGCAGGCTCCCTGCAAGGCGGGACTCAATCCCAGGGCCCCAGGATACCTACCTTAGCCAAAGTCAGACACCCAACCACTGAGCCACCCGGGTGCCCCAAGACAAGGAACTATTGCAGTACACGTTCCAACTCAAATTGATCCTGGCAGTGTTTTAGAGAGGAAAGTCACAATCATATGGGGTAGAGAAGAGTCTCTTTTCCCTTTTTTGTGAGCAGCTTTCACAGTGGAATTTAACGAAAAGGCAGCCTATGGAATGGAATAAATTATTTGCAAACTGTGTATCAGATAAGAAGTTAACATCAGAAATATGTAAAGAACTCATACAATTCCATATAGCAACAACAGACAAACAACCCAGTTATAAAAAAATAAGCAGAGGACTTAAATAGACATTTTTCCAAAAAAGGCATACAAATGGCCAATGGGTACTTGAACAAGTGCTTAACATCTCTGATCATCAGGGGTGCAAATCAGAACCCCAATGAGGTATCATCTCACACCTGTCAGAATGGCTGTAATCAAGAAGACAAGAGATAACAAGTGTTGGCAAAGATGTGGAGAAGAGGGAACCCCTTATACATTGTTGGGAATGTAAATTGGTTCAGGAACTGTGGAAAACAATATTGAAGTTCCTCAAAATATTAAAAGTAGAACTGTTTTATGGTTCAGCAATCTCTCTTCTGAGTATATATCCAAAGGGAATGAAGACAGGATCTCAAAAGGATACCTGCACTCTCATGCCTATTGCAGCATTATTTACAATAGCCAAGATACGGAAACAACATAAGTGTCCATCAGTAGATGAATGGATAAAGAAGATGTGTATATATACACAGTGGAATATTATTCAGTCTTCAGAAGGAAGGAAATCCTGCCATTTGTAACAACATGGATGACCTTGAGAGTGCTGTGCTAAGTGAGATAAGTCAGACAGAAAAAGACAAATATTATATTATCTCACTTACATGTAGACTCTAAAAAAACAAGCTCATAAAAACAGTAGAATGCTGGCTTCCAGGAGCTGGAGGATGGGAGAATTGGGGAGATGCTGAAGGGTATAAACTCGCAACTAGTGGATAAATGGAGGTCTAATCCACAGCATAATGATTATACTCAGCAAAGCTGTATTATAAACTTCAGAGTTGCTAAGGACTAGATCTTAATTGTTTAACCAAAAAAAGATAATCATGTGACATTATAGAAATGTTAGCTAACATGTGGTGATCATGCTGCAGTATATAAATGTATCAAATCAACACAGTGCACACCTTAAATATATATAGTTATATTTTCAACTATGTCTCAGTTTAAAAATAAAAGCTTGAAAAAGATAAGATAAAATAAAACAAAAGGGACAGGATAGATGCCTCTAGAAGATTGTCCACATGTGGCTTTCAGTTATGTTGCTCATTTCCACCTAGCAGATCTCATGTCATTGTGAATCCTTGACTTGATCACAGGTAGAATTCTAACTGCAAAGGAGTCTGGGAAACATCATTTTTAGATTTCCAGCTTCAGTGTTACAGCAGCACATCATACAGGGCACTAGGAGAGAGTGTTTCAGAAAGCCAGTTAGTAGTATCTGCCATAGAATTATGAAGAAGGAAAAGGAGGGAGGTGGAGAGGAAGGGGAGAAAGAAAAACTTTTTTTTTTCTATGACTCTTATAGTTTTGCTGTTACACTTAGATTCTTGACCCAATTTGAGTTTATTATGTGTATAGTCATGGAATAGGGATCTGATCTTATTTTTTTCCAAATGGGTAGCAATTTATCAAATTTCTTATTTCTGCTGATTATTAATTGCCAACTTATTCATATATCAAATTTAAGTTCTGTGATCTCTCTGTTCTTTTCTATTGACTTTTTTGTGTAAATTTTAAAGTACCAAATTTTTTTCTTTAAATTACATTTTTTTGTATTCCTAACCATATTAAAATAATCTTTTGTATCTTAATTAAAGTTAATAATACATTTGTCAGCTTTTATTTATTTCTTTTAATCCATCTGGAGGTTTAATTGAAATTGCAAAAAGTTTTATACTCATTTAGGAAAAATGGTATCTTTACCATATTGACTGTTCCTTTCTAGTAACATGTTCTGTCCATTTGGTCAAGTCATCTTTTATACCATATAGATTTCTCTGTCTAGAATTGGGAAATTGCTTGTTACTTATTTCTGTATTTTTCATAGTTTTTGTTGCTGTTATAAATTTGATTTTTTATCATAGCATTTTCTAACATTTATTGCTAAAAATGTCGTTTTGTATGTATTTACATCACATCCACTATCTAATTAATTGTACTTTTTGCTTATATTCCTACGTAGACAATCATGTCACCTATGTATTATACTAACTTCATCTTTTCCCTATTGCCTCTTTGACAAATCTATTTTGGGGTTTTTGTAAATAAAGTTTGAGATTAGAGATCATGGCAGAGTAGGAGGACCCTAGGCTCCTCTTGTTGCATGAACACAACTCGACAACCATCATATTATCCTAAATACCCCTAAAAACTGGCCTGAAGACTGACAGAACCAACTCCACAGCTAAAGATAGAGAAGAGGCCACATTGAAGAATAAGACAGAGACTTAGACAAAATGTGAAGTTTGTCCCAAATGAAAGTACAAGGTAAGGCCACAGCCAGAGTTCTTGGTGAAACAGATTTAAGTAACATGCCTGATGGAGAATTTAAAGCAACAATCATAAGTTGCTTTAAGATATTCACTGGCTTGAGAAAAGAGTAGAAGACATCAGTGAGACCCTTACTACAGAGATAAGAATTAAAAGAAAAAAAAGACTTAGTGATGGAGAATACCATAAACAAGATTGGCAACAGGCTTGATTAAATGAACAGCAGGGTGAAGAAACAGGAATAAATTAGTGTCCTAGAATATAAAATAATGGACAATAATTAAAATGAAGAAAAGAGGGCAGCCCCAGTGGCGCAGCGGTTTAGCGCCGCCTGCAGCCTGGGGCGTGGTCCTGGAGACCCGGGATGGAGTCCCACGTCAGGCTCTCTGTGTGGTGCCTGCTTCTCCCTCTGCCTGTGTCTCTGCCTCTCTCTCTCTCTCTCTGTGTGTCTATGAATAAATAAAATAAAATCTTTAAAAAAATAAAATGAAGAAAAGAAAGAAAGAAAACAATATGCAATATGAGAATAGACTTAGGGAATGCAGTGACTCCCATCAAGTATAATAACATTTGTACTATAGGAGACCCAGGAGAAGAAGGAGAAGAAGAGAGGAAAAAGAGGACAGAAAATTTATCTCAAGAAATAATAACTACTCTAATATGGAGAAGGAAACAGACATCCAGATCTAGGAAGCACATAGAGAACACCCATCCAAATCAACACCAAATCAACAAAAGCAGGCCAACATCAAGACATATTGTAATTAAGTTTGCAAAATACTGTGAGTAATAAAAGAAAAATCTTTTAAGGCAACAAGACGAAGGAAGTCCTTGACCTCCAAGGGAAAACCCTATGGCTAGCTGGAGATTTCTCAACAGAAACTTGACAAGCCAGAAGCATGATCTATTCAAAGTACTGAAAATCTGCAGCCAAGAATGCTGTATCCAATAAGGCTATCTCATTCAGAATAGGAGAAATAAGAGTTTCCCAGATAAAAGCTAAAGGAGTTTGTGACTACTAAACCGGCCCTACAAGAAATATTAAAGGGGACTCTTTGAGTCCAAAGGAGAGACCAATAGTGACAAAGACAAGATCAGAGAAAATCTCCAGAAACAATAACAAAATAAGTAATAAAATGGCAATAAATACATATCTATCAATAATTACTTTGAATGTAAATGGAATAAATGCTCCAATCAAAAGACATGGGGTGTCAAATTGGGTAAAAAAAACAAAAAAACAAAAAACAAAAGACCAAGACCCATCTATGCTGCCTACAAGAGACTCATTTGAGACGTAAAGACTTCTACAGATTGAAAGTGAGGGGTTAGAGAAACATCACACAAATAGATGTCAAAAGAAAGTCAAGAGTAGCAATACTTACATCAGACAAACTAGATAAACTTTGTTGTTCCTGTCTTGTTGTTATCCTTCTGGTAGCAGGGTAGTACTGGACTCATGGAATGATTTTGAATGTGTTCCCTCTATTCCATTATTTGTAAGATTTTTATAATGATTGTCATTAATTATTTTCTTAAATGTTTGATAGAATTCACCAATGAAACCATGTGGTCTTGGGCTTTTCTGTGCGGGGAGATTTTGATTCCTAATTCAACTTTCATTCTTGTTATTGGTCTAAGAAAATTTCTTCTATTTCTTGGATTCAAGATTTATGATTCAATCATAATAACTTGCATATTTTTAGGATTTATCTGGTTTTTTTTCTAAGTTATCTGACTTGTTAGTATATAATTGCTTATAGTAATCTGTTACCACACTGTATTTCTGTGGTTTTCTGTTGTATGTTTTCTCTTACATTTCTCATTTTGGTTTTTGAATATTCTCTTTTTTTTTCTTAGTTATAAACCAAGACTTAGTTTTTTCAAAAAAGTGGCCATTACTTTCAGTGTTATGTTACTGTTTATTCTGGTCTCTATTTTAATTTATTTCTGATTTTTCTTTGTTATTTCCTTCCTCTACTATGTTTGAGCTATAGTTTCTTCTTTTTCTAGTTCCTTGTGGTGTAGTGTTGTTTGTTTGAACTTTTTTCTTAATATAAGCATTTATAGTAAATTTCATTCTAACCTCTTCTTTTGCTATATCCCATAGGCTTTGGAATATTGTGTTTTTTCTTTTTCTTTTGTTTTGCGCCATATTTTGACGTACTGTTTGATTCCTTATTTGGCCCATTGCTTATATAGTAGTGTGTTGTTTAATATTTATATATTAAATATTTAATATTTTAAGTAAATAAAGTTTTATTACCACTAGCCATGGCTTGTCATCTACAGCACCTTTTTCCCTTTGACAGCAGACTTGAGTAGTTATGACAGAGACCATATGACCTGCAAAACCTCAAATATTTACTATCTGACCCTTTATAGAAAAAGTTTGCAGATCCTGCCATAAAAGATCTATAAATTTGAAACCTTTGTTCTATTGTCTCAGACTACCAGAACAAACAAGTAGTAGCAATAATGATGAGACTCTTTGACTTGTATCTGGTTTTAACAGAAGCAATTTCTGTCTTTTACAATTAGAATCATGGTTGCCAGGAGCACCTGAGTGGTTCAGTTGGTAAAGCATCTAACTCTTGATCTCAGCTCAGGTCTTGATCTCAGGCTCATGAGTGCAAGCCCCACATTGGGCTCCACACTGGCCATGGAGCCTACCTTAAAAAAAGAAAAAAGGAAAGAAGAGAAGAGAGAAAAGAGAAAAGAAAAAAGAAAAAGAAAAGAAAGATTAATGGTTGCTATTGGTTTCTGGTAGATACCCTTATTAAGTTAAGGAAAGTACCAACTATTTCAGCCTTACTAAGAGGTTTTAATTGGATTTTTATTGAACTACCTATTCACCATGCATTAAGATGATCATATGATCTATCGTTTAATATTTAAGTTAGTGAATTACTGCAGTATATTTCCTACTGGTGACCTCTTCTTGCATTCCTGGTTATTATGTATTATTCTTTTAATATATTCCTGGAATCATTTTTTAAATTTTATTTGGGATTTTTGCATCTATTTTGAAGTTATATTGATTTGTTTTCATATTTTTGGTTGCTTTTTAAATAGCAGCCTATTCTTGTTTCTATATTATCTTAAAACACTCTAAAGCCATTAGATGCATTTTTTTCTTTTAATTTCTTTTCCATTTCTCTCATCAACTCTGTCTCCTCAGGGGTCAGTGTTCTGGTCTTTAGTCTTGAGGCTCTCATGTCTTGCTTATCCTCAAATATTTTATAACCCTTAGTTATTGATTTATAATTTTAATGAAAGGGCTCGAATAATATAGGAAAATGGCATGAATTTACTTGGCAACTGTTACAACCCTCTTTTTCGGCTAGAAAGCTCCTGTAGGTTTCTTTCAAAAATGAATGTGGGGATTAATAGGCAGCCTTCCCCTTTGGTTTGTCTTATAACAATAAGACATGTAAGTTTCAGCCCTCTTTGAATGCTATTTACCAAGGCCAGCAAAGCTTTGTGCTGGAGGTGGAGGGCATGAGAGTTTTTAGTGCTTTTTACTCAATGTGAATCTTTCTCTTCCCACTCCCTTCTGATTGATTGGTTGATTGAATTGTTAGCTGGGGGATGCCTGGGTGGCTCAGTGGTTGAGCATCTGCCTTTGGCTCAGGGTGTGATCCTGGGGTCCTGGGATTGAGTCCCACATCAGGCTCCCCTGTCTCTGCCTCTCTCTGTGTGTCTCTCATGAATAAATAAATAAACCTTAAATTAAAAAAAAAAAAAAAAGAATTGTTAGCTGGTTGGGTTGGAAACTGCCTATGTGTCAGGCAACCAACTTTCAAGGCACTGCTCCAGTGGTTTTGGGAGACTTAATACTCAGCTTAGGAACCAATGAGACACTTTTCCCATCTTACTTAAGGCAAAGATGTTTGCTGATTTTAGACTGGGGCAATTGTGACAGCTCATTTTTCCCTGTGACACGGAAATTCAATGGCCTAAAGCACTCAGTCCTTTAAATAATTACTTTTCCAGTTGGGAGTCTCTGGATTCCCTCTGCTGACCCTGAGTGTGGGTGTTTTCCTTGGCTCTATCTTAAGCAGCCCTCTTCTAGCTTCATATTAAACTGCTCTTTCCTTAGCTTTTGTTGTTTAGTCCATACAGTACTTTCTCTTTAACATCTTCCAGAAATTCCTCAAAATTTTTAGTATAATGATGCTATTCTTCCTTGCTTTCCAGACTAAATGTCCTTAGAATTTTAGTAGAGTGTGTATTCACTGTCCACTATTTGGAACTAGAAGTTGTTTTTTGTTTTGTTTATTTTGTTTTATTTTATATAAACCTGAGTTTAAGGGATGGATATGATAAATATCTTTATCCCTTGTGCCCCTTTGCACTTAATCCTTTCCCTCCAACTCCTGGCTCCAATAACCTGCTTATAGACATTATAGCTATTCCTTTTCTAGAATTTAATATAAATGGAATTATACACAATACAGTATGTTTGACTTCTTTCAGCCTAGTATCTTTGAGATTCATCCATATTATTCTGTGCATTACTGTTTCTTCCTTTTTTTTTTTTTTTTTAAATTTTTATTTATTTATGATAGTCACAGAGAGAGAAAGAGAGGCAGAGACACAGGCAGAGGGAGAAGCAGGCTCCATGCACCAGGAGCCCGACGTGGGACTCGATCCCGGGTCTCCAGGATCACGCCCTGAACCAAAGGCAGGCGCCAAACCGCTGCGCCACCCAGGGATCCCTGTTTCTTCCTTTTTTTATTGATAGTAGCATTCTGTGAAGTGAGTATACCACAATTTGTTTATTCACTCATCAGTTTTTGGTTTTTATGAACATTTAAACATGTTTCTGAGTGAGCATGCATTTTCACTTTGCTTGGGCCTTAAAGTGTTATTGCTGAGTGATGAATGTGTGTTTAATTGTATATGGTACCTCTATATTGTTTTTCAAAGTGGCTATACCATTTTGCATTTCCACTAGCAATGTATGAGATTTCCTGTTGCTCTACAACCTCATCAACACATGGCATTTTTTTTTGAGATATAACTGACATACAGCTTTATATTAGTTTCAGGTGTACAGCATAATTATTCCATATTTATTTATATTGTGAAATGATCAACACAGTTCTAGTTAACATCTGTCATCATGCATAGTTTATAAAATTTTTTTCTTATGATGAGAACTTTTAATATCTATTCTCTTAGCTTTTAAGTATACAGTACTGTTAATTGTAGTTACCATGCTGGTCATTACACACCTGAAACTTATATACCTTATAACTGGATATTTCTACCTTTTGACCTCTTCACCCATTTCACTCAGCCCCCACCCCTGCCTCTGGCAACTACCAATCTGTTCTCTGTATCTATGAGCTTGGGGTTTTGTTGTGTTTTTTTAATTCTACATATAACTGAGATCATACAGTATTTGTCTTTCTCTGTCAGTGCATTTTAAATTTACCTACCTACATACAAGCACCACTGTGTGCCAGTTACTGTGCCAGGGCCTTGACTATGCTAATTTAACTCTCAAAGTAATTTGATGAATTAGGTATTTTTACTCCCATTTTACAGATGAAAAACCTGGAATTCACCAATTAAGTTGCTCAAAGTCACGCGGTAGTTAGGATTGAATTCAGGTTTGACTCACGTTCACACCTAATAAATTCTCTGATGATAGAACAGGCCCCCCAATATATGCCATTTGAATGATGATCAAGGGTAATTCCAAGTTCCATATTCACTGTTTTTTTTTTTTTTCTTGATACATGAATTAAATAGAGAACTGGCTTAGTAGTCTAACCAAAACTGACAGAGAACTCTGGAGCATTCTGTGTTTTCAAGTACATTATTTTCATTTTCCATTTGTGCTTTCTCACAACTGTAAGAGAAAACTTTAAATGCTATTGTTATAGAGTGGGTGTGATCCCATGTAGACTGTATAGAGAAAAATATAATTAAATTAAAAGGCTCTCATTTGCCATATGTAAAAATAACACCAGTAGGAAATTATATGTAAATAGCCTTCACAAATTGAAGAAACTCACATAGAGCCATTAAATATTCTCATATATCCACAACACTGGTAGGTGTCCTGCTTTGTTTCATAAATGTGCTCAGATCTTAACTAGTTTGCTATTTGTGATGCTCTGTAGTTGGGCTAATTACTATCTAGTTGGCTTATTCAGGGACACGCATTGCTGTATTTTTCATGACAAACATATCATAATTATGGCAAAATAAATTATTAATGCTGACATTGTTATGTTGTAATGATATAATAATTACTAATTGTAATTAATACTAAGTTAATGATCTTTGTACCTCACAATGACTAGGTACAATGATTAAATTCTCGAAAGAAAAAGCATTAATTTTTAAAAGCTTTTTTAACAAAATAATTGTATTATTATCAATATTTAATTTGCCATTCCCTAGTTAACATCTTTAGGTGGCTGCAGACTAGCATTTTGGTATTTCTGTGCATTGAATTTTGACATAAACTAGTTATTTACCAGATGTCTGCCCCTGCATATTTCACTTGTGAATGGGGATAATGTATTTTGCAGAGAAAAATAATATATATATTATATATGTTATATATATAAGTATATATAAATAAGTAAATAAAGTATATATTACAAAATACATATATATTTATATACATTTAGATATAAATGTATATAACTTTATATATAAAATATATATAATTTATAAACATTTATATAGATATATAAATATATAGATATAATTTATAAATATATATTTATAATAAATTTTATTTATCATAATAAATGACATACTGCATAACATACTGCTGCATAACAAACCACTGCAAACTTTGTGCTATAAAATATACAGTTTTATTATGGTTATGGACTCTGTGGGTCAGAAATTCAGACAAGTCACAGCAGGGCTAGCTTCTCAGCTCTATGAGATCTGTGACCTCAGCTGGGAAGCCCTGAACATCTGGGGGTGACTCAAACATCGGGACACTGTGCTCATCTGGAGGGTTTTTCACTCACCTGCTTAGCCTGGGATTGGTGATTAGAGTCCTTCAGTAGGCCCCTTCCAGGTGGCCCACGCTTCTCACAGTGTGGCAGTTGGACTTCTAGAAAGAATGTCTAGAGGGGGTCCTGAGAGGCCCAGGGAGGTGGCTTTTATCCTGCATTTATCAAAGCAGTCATAAGCCTGCTCAGATTGAGGAGAAGGAGACATAGATTCCACATCTCAATGGAAGATGTCTCTACATCCACACTCATCGGCTTTTCCTGGCTAATTGCTGGAGTCCTGGGCATGGCTCCTGTGAGCTCTTGGACATGACTATCCTGTGCCTGGGAATACAGTCATTTCTGCAGGGCTGTCTTTGCAGGCTACATATTCTTCCTATGATGGCTTTCCCCCTTCTTTTGACCTCTGTGCAATTAGTGTGGCCTTAGCTCTTACTCTGGGCAGTTCCAGCATACTCCACAAAACAGAGACCTGTGTTCTGAGTTCCCACTAAGGTCTCAAAAGACACAGTCTTTTCATTTTTTCAACTCTCTCCCTCTTTCAATTCATGACCTCTCCTCCCCCACCAGCTACAACCAAGAACATCCCTAGGCCAAGTGGTTTTCTCTGATGGGAAAGGATGGGACAAGAGGGAGGACCCTGGTCTGGAGACAGTTGACCCTAACAATATGCCATGCTGTTGTCCCCATCATCCTCCTCTCCAAAATCATGATCAGAGTGTCTGACCGCAGCCTGTGCCCTTGCACATCGGCCTTCCAGGCTTCTGGGAGATTCTGATTACTCAATAGCATGAGGATGTCCACTTCCTGAGCAATTCCATCCAAGCCAGGCCTATTCTATGCACTTTAGATGTATTAATTTATAGAATTCTCACTTTGACCCTGGGAGGTAGTTTTTTTCACACCTTTTTCAAAGATAAAACTAACACATTGAGATGTTAAGTAACTTGCCAAGGTTACACAGCAGTAAGTGGTTCAAGACTCTAGTCTTATTCCTGGGGAAAAGATCTTGTCTGCTCCCTGCTGTTCTGTGGACCCCCCAGACTGAGGCCCACCTAGGTGGGCCCACATATCATAGTGGGGGAGATAAATGCACACAAAACAGAAGCCCACAAACACTGCACCCTAGCTGCCTATAGAAGATGGTTTAGGAGAACAATATTAGATGGGTTTTGTTTTATTTAAGGGATGAATCACCTTAAATGTGGAGGAGTAAAGATTCAGTTCCTTTCTTTAAAATAGAGTGAAAGTGTTGTCAGTAGCATCTTTGAAGAAGAAGAAAGATATTTTACTAAGAGACCCAGGAAAAGAATGAAAACTGGGCTGTCACTGAAAAATCTCAGATGTACCTTAGATTTTTCTGATGTAAATTTTTTTCCATGGCATGTATCACCATAATAAGTTTTGCACATACCAGCAGTCACAGAAATGGCTGCAAATAGTTCCAAACAAAGAGAAATAAACAGCACAGTGGGACACACAGTGCTTGAGCTCATTAATGCAGTTTACAATACTTGACCCTCATCTTGACCAAGAGCCCCAATCTTTGGGGGTTTCTAGGAACAGGCATAGAATATTGACCAACGTACAGAAACGGAAAACTCTTCACCCCACAGAAAGTCAAGAATTGGCTGATATTTCCAGTGTTATCCTTAAGCCATGCTGCATATAATTTTTTTGCAAATGCAAACATCTGGCTCTTGGCATCATATCTTGAAAAGAAGAGCAAACCATAAATTTCCAACAATAGAGACTTGATTAGATGATGGTGCAGCACATCCACACGAAAGATGCTTGGAGCCATGAAAGTGACTTTGGAAGAATTCTGAGTAACAAAGAAAGCACATAAAATTGCTGTGGCCCCGGAAAAGTTGTCTGTGTTGTTATCTTGGTTTCCCACTCACTTCTGAAAGCCCTGTGTTGACTCCCACCCTCAATGCTCCAGAGATAATCAGTGACTTTTGTGCAGTTAAGTCAAAGGTCATTTTTCAGTTCTCATCTTGAGAACATTGTATGTTACTATCATATTTCATTGAATAATTCATTAGTATTTTCTTTTTTGGAGGTGGGAGAATGCTGCATTAAATAGAAAGATTTTAAGACCTAAGAGCACAAAGTGATTCCTAGAATTACATACCATTTCTTGTTAGTATTTACAAATAAAACAGAGTTTTCACAAATTGAGAATCTAAAGACATTCATTAAGACATGCAGAGCATGCCAGGACACCCAGCCATTCGTTGCCCAAGGCCATAAAGTCTTGTTCCTTAAAACCTCTAGAGTTCACAGTATAATTTTTAGGCTTATCAAAGAAAGTTGTGAATTTTTCTATACTTCTTACTTGTTTAAATACAAAGATATATTTTTCTTTATTCTCTTAAGTACTCTTGGAAGTTAAATAACCTCTCTTGAATTCTAATAGAAGCTTTTGATAGGCATTTGGTATCTAAAAAGCAGTCCTTCATGATGCAGAATCTGCCATTTCAATTTCTTTTCACTTTGAAAATGGCAATCTGAGAGCTTTGGCAATTAATTGTATAAATAGCTCATCCTAACAATAATATGAAAATTATTAGGATTCTAGAATGCTTTATTTGTAAGTCAAAGGTAAAAAATAATAGTGGGTGATTGTTACACATTCTTAGGATATAAAATACAAAACTTTACAGATCCTATATAACCTAGTAAGTATTGTGTTTAACCTGTAAGGTAACTGACTCACAAAGTAATCCTCATTACAGACTTCTATTTCTCTGTGTGCGTTTGGGTGTCATCTCTAGGCAGATGCCTCGTGTGACTCCGAGTGTATTTTCCACCTGTGCTTCTGTGTGATCGTGGGGCCATCACTCAAACTCTGGAGCACATGCTCCTCATCTGTGAAAATGGGAGAAATATTCATCCCCACATGGTTTTTGTGAGAGTCAGATGATAGAACATATCAGTAGGTCACAAGATAGATGTTTTTTTTTTTTTCAAAGATTTTATTTATTTATTCATGACAGAGAGAGAGAGAGGCAGAGACACAGGCAGAGGGAGAAGCAGGCCCCATGCAGGGAGCCCGACGTGGGACTCGATCCCAGGTCTCCAGGATCATGCTCTGGGCTAAGGCGGCACTAAACTGCTGCCCACCACCACCACCACCCCCACCCCCCGCCCCTGGGCTGCCCAGGATAGATGTTTTTTCTCTGACATTGTCTTTGCCTGCCTCTACTTCTTATTCTGCCCGTTCCTCTTTCTTTTTTTGTTTTATTTTGTTTTACCTTGCTTTTTTAAACTCAGGTCTGTCTGGCTCAAAAGATTGATTCTTTTTTCCCCCAGCTTTTCATTTTGAAAAGCTTCAAAACTTCAACAACAAAAGCAAAAGTAGTGCAATGGACTTTCATTTTCCCTTCATTTCATATTCACTAATTATTTACATTTTTTTCTATGTCCTCTTTTTTCACTATCTTTTAAGAACAAAAACCTCTTACATAATCATGCTATCACACTCAGGAAATTAAATTGATTTAATGCATTGTCTGGTAGATAGTCCATATTCAAATTTTCCAAATTATGCCTATAATATCTTTTTTTTTATTTGAAGAGTCCAAAACAGTTACTTTGTTGTTTTGCAGAACATGCCTCAATTTGGATTTGTCTGGTTGATTCCTCTTGACTAGACTCAGGCTAAACATTTTGGCTGCAGCATTATAATGGTGACATATGTCCTCAGTGCATCACATGAGGGACAGTGGTGTCAGGTTGTCCCATCAATGATGATCCTAAATTTGATCATTTGGTTAAAGTTGGACCTCCCCCCTCCCAGATTTCTACATTTAAAAGTATAGCCTTTGAAATAGTTAACTAACATCTGTGTTCCTTACTATCTTGCTTCTGAGTTGAGCATTTGGGGATCTTACTCAGGCATCTCACCTACCCTGGAGCTTAACTTAACAGAGTAGAGAGTTATTCTGAGTCAATATCGTTTCTCAGCCATCTTTCATCCATTGGTGTCAACATCCACCATTTATTCTTACTATTCACTAGAGAGGTTGTAGAATCATTTTCCTTTTTTTAATGTCTTTCCCTAGCTTCATTTCTCTTCATTCATTTATTTAACAAATATTTTTGAAGGTCTTCCATGACGAAGGCAAGCACTAGCACAGCTCTCCGTGGTAAGGCCTCATCTGTAACTTCCTCTGTGGTTTCTTTACTCTGGCAGTGTGTCTTGCCAGGAGAAAGACCTCAGAAAACTGAGGTATTTTTTCTCACCAGTTGTGGCATGGCAGTCCATGGCTACCAGTGGCCCCGGAAGTAGCTGGTCCCACTCAGCCAGGACCATATAAATATCAGTTTTTGCTACATCCCAACAGCTAGGCTGGTTCTGGAGACAATGTAAGGTGACCATGAAGTCTCTGCAGTCAAGGTGAGCCCATGCAAGGAGCAGAGCAGAACAATGTCTCCTTCAGATCTTCTCCTTGGAATAGAAGGTAGATTACACAGTCCATGAGATCTACTGGGGATCCAGCTCTTGCTAGAGTCCAGGTGAAGTGGAGGTAGTGCTAGCAGCCCACTGGTCCCACTCCAAGCCCTGGAACCACCACCAGGATCATCTCCCAACATAAGAACTGTGTTCCTCACTGCTGCTCGGGTGCTAGAAGAGACATGCAGTCTCAGAGAGGACTTAGAAATGAGGAGCCTAGAAGCTGAAGCTTTATAGCTTCAAGTCAGTTGGCCTCTGTCAGGAGGCAAAGCAGAAAGGAAAATTTTGATGGAGGCCAAGTTAAAAAAAGTATTTCCAATAAAGAGTGATCAATGAGTGGTGATAAATGTTGTTTGAGATGCTAAGAATTAATCATTGGATTTGGCAACATCCAAGTCATTGGCAGTATTGACAGTTTGGTAACATGGGGGAACTAGAGTCCAATTGGGGTATGTCTTGGTCTGTTTGGGCTGCTATAACAAAAGTATCAACTGGATGGCTGATACAACAACCATTTGTTTCTCACAGTTCTAGAAACTGGGAAGTCCAGGATAAAGGCATGAGCTGATCTGGAGTTTGGGGAGAGCCCTCTTTCTGGTTTGCTCATGGCCATCTTGTATCCTCACATGGCAGAGAATAGAGAGAGGAATCAGCTCTCTTGTGTCTTTTCTTATAAGGGTCGCTAATCCCACTTTCATGACCTAATTACCTCCCCAAATCCTCACCTCCAAGTATTAATTCTGGGGATTATATTTCAACATATAAATTTTGGGAGGACACAAACATTCAGCCATGTCAGGATAGGATGAGGAAAAAATAGAGATGGGTAGGTAGGAGATGGTGAATATAGACAGATATTCATAAGAGTTTTCTGAATAATTAATGTCCATAGTTTCTTTTTACAAATGAGTGAACAATATATTTTCTGTTTTTGTCTCTTAAAAAAAACCCTAAATTATGTTGTCATTTTAGTTCAATGTCACAGTGGATCCCAAACACAAAAGCAACCCCCCAATTCCTGATATGGATGCTCAAAATTAAATTTAAAAGGCAACTTGAGGAAATCTCAAGATTTAAAAATTCTCTCCTCAACCTATGCATATCCAAAGGAAAATAGTCTACAGCTTGTCTCCCCAAGGTACAGAAAGCCATCTGGACAGATGGAAGTGAGAATATTGAGTTCATGTGAGTTTGTTTCCCTGTGTCACATGCTTGTATGCTTCTTTGTCCTGTTGAACATTTCTGGGTCTTTCAGCCATCACTTTTCACCTACCCTGGGACTTGACCTAGCATAATGATGCACTCTGCCCTACTCCACCCTGCATTCATTAAAAAGCAAAGTAGTTTGGAAGTAAATACATTTACAAATCATACCTTAAAAAATATAGTAGCCCATCTCCTGTTCTGTGTGTCTTGATTCTACCCCGTGACAAATTCTAAGGCCTTTGAAAGCACTGCCATAGTGGTTTTTAAGTTATTGAAATAAACCATGTCATTTCACAATTTCTTTTTCATGTACAAATGTTTTTTCCATCTAACTCTTGCCATCACAATATTGATTACTGAAGAACCCTACTGTCTTGATGGTTCCTTTTGCATGACCATGCATATCCCAGTGTCCACACGAATTTCCTTTGTGAGTGGTTGTTGTGTTTTGTCTGTATTGTTTGTGTGATCATAGTGATTATCCTACTAATATGACAACTGTTTGCTAGCTTATTTCTTAAAATTTTCACTTACCTCAGATGTACTATATAAAGCCTGTTAAGTTGGCCCAAGAGATTTCTTCATCTTACTTCTTTGTTGAGTATTATTTGATTTATATGTAAGTTTACAGATGCTTATATTTCCTGTTTTATGTTACACAGACGCTTTAACTTACCCCCACCCCCAAACATTGCAAGAAGCTTTAACCATATGCTGTGTTGTTCTGTGAACCACTTCCTCTTGATAAGTGCTTTCATTGCATTTTGCAAAAAAAAAAAAAAATATATATATATATATATATATATCTTGAAGGAATCAAGTAAAATTTAATATTGTCAGTTATTTTCCAATCATATTGTACACTATCTACATCATAGTTTCCACCATCATTTGTGATCTTCTGGATTCTACATTTCCTATCTCATACTAAGTGTGATTCCTATAATGAACAGATTTTTTTTTTTTTAAATTTTCTCTTCTTTGGTATTTGTGGTTGTAATGTGTGGGCTGACGTTTTTTACTTGAAAAAGAAATGAACATGACCTGCTATTTTTTTTAATTTAAAAATAATAAAAATACCAAAGCAAATTCATATGAATAGAGCCTCAAATTTTTCAACCTGTTTTCTTATTATTTCTATTTATATTTAGACTCTGACAATCTAGCTGTAGACTCAAAGCTTTGATTACCTTCACTAAGAAATACATGATAGAATGAAAAGTTAAAAAGTTACAGTCTCAGTGCAAAGATGCAAACATTTTTAACTGCCTTCAAAATAAGACATACAATACAGTGTGTAAATAAAGCCTAGGTATTTAACCCTTGACACATTGATGAAATGAAATACCTGAAAGAGATTTGTTAACAGTGTCTGGGATCAATAAATATTTGTTGATTTACTTAAATTGCATAGCCTTGGGCAAGTTACTTAACCTCTAGGTGCCTTAGTTTCCTCATCTGTGAAATGGGGAAAATAAAAATGTCCATTGAAGGTGGTTATAAGGATGGACTCAGTCAGTATATGTAAAGCATGAGAATAATGCATGGCACAGAGTGAGAACATCTAACAGTGTGTTAATAGTTATTTGTATTGTTATCAGGCAGGTGCTGGAATGGGGAGATTCTTCTCTCTTTCAACCCACAGCCATGCACAGAAGTAACAAAGAGAGGGGTAACATCTTTTCTGGTGAAATTTTGAAAACCAGTTCTAACTTGTCTGAACTTAATTGACTGACTCATTTTAATGATCAGGAAGTCATTTTTTTATACATTTCTTGTTATTTTATTATTTTAATTTTACTAAAAGATATTCTTTCATTCTGTAATTGGTACCAGTACCTCAATTCATGTAAATATTGTGCATATCTAAGAACACAGCCAAAAAGATGAGCTTTGCAAACATTCAAATTAGACCATCCACAAACCTGGTACTACAAGAAAGCAGGTATTTGACAAAAGCTCCTTATAAAAATATATATTGGAAAAAAAATATTTAAAAAAAAATGTATATTGGGCAGCCGGGGTGGCTCAGCGGTTTAGCGCCGCCTTCAGCCGGGGGCATGATCCTGGAGACCCAGGATCGAGTCCCACGTCAGGCTGCCTGTATGGAGCCTGCTTCTCCCTCTGCCTGTGTCTCTGCCTCTTTCTCTCCCTCTGTGTCTCTTGTGAATAAATAAATAAAATCTTTAAAAAATAAAAAATAGTAAAATTAAAATGTATATAACACAAGGTTCTTCATGGTATGGATGTTGACTGCCACTAGTATATCATAAAAATCTTAGATTTTATGCAGAAGTTGTTAGTACTTTTTAAAAAACCTATATGAAAAGTAGTCTTTTTAATTGTTTTTTGTTTTATGAAAAGTGCTTATAAATGTATTATTATCTATTGTGTTTAACATACAAAATTGTGTGTTTAATGAATAAATATTTTAGTTTTAAATACATCAAATAACCCCTTTAATACTTTTATGCCCAAAATTCAGTTCATAGCAAAAAAGTATAACATATATGTTATGAGAGGGGTACTTGAACATGTTCATATGTGTGTTCATTTTTTTTTACAGATTAGCAAATTCAAACACATGAAAAATAAAAATGCATCATCATCAAATGCACACACACACACATACATATAATTATTCTCTATTTGAAACCCAGTGCAAGCCAGAAGCAGATAATTCTATGTAAATAGCAAAATACATAATGTTATATATTAAAGTGATACAGATAACCTGATAAATTACTATATAATTAAACTGTTACATTTTCATTCAAAATTATGGTATAAATCTATGTTTATAGGGTTAAAATTTGTTAGATATATGATGTGAATAAAGGAATAATTAAGATGGAAGACACAACTTGTTTCTATTTATTAAATAATAATTAATTAATGCACTATCTGAAACATTAACTGACTTCAAATTGAATTAGACAGAAAGAAATCTATTGATTTCTTTGTTGGTCTTTCCAAGACCCAAAGGTTGCTTAGAAATTACATATTCGCAAAAAACTGTTAATCCCACCCAATCGTGATTTGCACATTGCTTGTTTTGCAATGCATTGCTTGACTAAGGCAGCTCCACCCTTGCTCTTTTGAACTGCTAACCTGAATAGCACTCAGGGCTGGGTGTTCTCTTTCTCTCTTTGGCTCTCTTTTTCATCTTGATTTTGACATTTGGATACCACACATACAAACAGACACAACCCTATGTTTTCATGCTTGGGTGTGTGTCTATGTGTATTTGTATGCACTATATATATCCCTGTAACTCTTGTTCTGTCCATTCCAAAAATAAGGGGTTTTTTTTTGGAGGGGGGGATAAATATGCAAAATTTATAGGTTAATCTACATTTATGTTAATAAAGGCCCTCAATTCAAATGTCTTACTATTTTCGCCAAGGTTACAACTCTTTTAAACTGCAATTCATTCAGTAGCAGATTACTTATGCCTGTAGATTTACAGCACAATTCTGATGTTGACTCCTTTTAATAATTCAATACCAACGGAATGGTTAGAAAAAGGAATGAAAGGGCAGGGGGCAAGATTTTACCAGATGAACACAGGAAGAGTTTCAGCAGAGGTCATGAGAATGCTGCTGTTTTTGAGTTATTTCCATCTTCCTTAGGTGCGTGATTCACTCTGGCATGTCCTTAGCCCACTGTGTATGAGTGGTGTGTGCAAGCCGAGAAACTAAGATCTTTGCGCTCAATAGGTTTTTCTGACTTATCAGTGTCATTGCTTTTCAAGACGTTATTCTTCATCATGTTAGTGGTTTTCTAAATTTAATGATTTAAGAGAAAGGTTTAAGGGCAAGATTCTTATTATTAACATCTTCTTTGGTTTCTGTGAGTTCTTTGGGACATAGGCTGGCACTTTTGAGGTCAGCAAAAAATTTATTCTTTCCACTCTGGATGGATTATTTTTCTCCTATGAAAAATTAAAAATGTGTTAACACTAACTATTTTTTAAAAGTGAAATACAATTAATATATCATATTAGTTTCAGGTGTACAAGATAGGGATTTGACAGTTATGTATTTAATGAAATGTTCACCAGGATACACTAACACTTAACTTTCTCTGTTAATAATAATTCATCTGAAGGATTTCTTTTTTTGTCACGTTGTACTGCATAATATTCTAATAAAAATAAACTCCCATAGGTATTTCTGGAATTTTATTGTTTATCTTGCTAGTTTCCTCTTATCAAAGTGACAAATGAATCATCCATAACGAGATTTTGAATACCAGATGAAGTGTTTGAGGGGACAGCATGTGAAACCATGAGTACTTTGTTGACTTAAATACTTTCTTTTCTCCATTTTGTGGATAATTTAAAGAAGGGAGGGTATGACTCAGATGCTTTGTAAGCAACTGGGAGGGAATAAAATCACATGTGAGTGGCTTCCCTCCCCAACGAGAGGCAGGACCTACTTGCAGCAGTCTCTCCTTCTCTGACCGATCAACATCAAGCCCAAAAACCTTCACAGAATGGAATCTTCCTTCTTTATTATTCCATCTTTGCTCACTGATGCTGTGCTTGCATCATCTCTGACTCAGACTTTTACACACAGACACCTGCAGTGTCTGCCTTGTCACTTACATCCCTGAGTGCTCACCTGCTTACCTGGTGTGGTCTGTCCCTGAGCAGTCACTGAATGGCTACCTAGGATTCAAGTACCTGTCTCCGTGCCCACGTGCACATACACCTGATTCTTTCAGATGTGCCTGCTACTTAGGAACGTGCTTGTCCCATGATCTCACAGTCCTCTTTTGTTTTAACTGAAGTCCCCATGTCCACTTGGCCCTACAGAAACTAGTTTAGTCTGGGAAAGTAGAGTCCAGTTGTGGCTCTGAGACAGGTCCTAAGGTTTGGTTCAGTCTTGGGCCAAGCAAATTGGAGAGAGGGCACGCATGGAATTCTAGGCTGAACGTTTCTCTCCATAGCCTTCTCTTTTTGACTTTTTGATGGATGAGGTTCTTGAGGAAAGTAAAGAGGTAGGACAATTTTCCAGGGACTAGGCTTTTATTAGACTGTTTATATCTGGGTTGTTTCTTTTTCCTTTTTTAGATGGGTGAGTCCAACGACGACATAGACCAAATGTTCAGCAATTTGCTGGGAGAGATGGATCTTCTGACCCAGGTAAATACTCCTTCTTAACTTTCAAATTAATAAAAGACAGATTTACAGAATTTGGCTTTAATAGGATGAAAGAGCTATCTTTAAAAAAACAACAACTGGAGAATTAACAATATCATTTCTTCCTGAGGTAACTATAACAGTGGCGGGTAATAAAGCTGTTTTTCTGATTCTACCCTCTGAATTCAGTTCATGGAATACATTGGTCACACATACATTCTGTTCTGGCAGTTCCCATGCTTATCATGTTCAGATATTTAGCCAATGGAGAAATTTTCCCCAAGCAAACCCTCACAACCACCACCACTGAACAATTTCCCCTGCAGTTACTTTTATACAAAGACTAGCGAAGAAAATCACATTATTGTTAGTAAAGGTTCTTTCCCAATCTTTGAGGAAACTGCTGCATTTTAAAGGATAATGGGAGTTATTGTGGCTTCTGATTAGTCTGTAAGAACTTAGTCCTCTCAAGGATCACAAAGACCACTGAGACAGGCTTCATGTCTAGGAAAGAGCTACTGGCCCCAGAACTAGATTAACTCAGATCACCCCATTGTTGGGCTGATGGGGCCCCGGGACTGCTGACCTGAGAACCCGGACCCAGGTAACAGAGTCAAGTGAGCATTAGTGTGTCTTGTATTGTTCTCATAAATGCTTTGATTCAGAGCATAGTCAGCTCATCACTGTCTGCATAAAATATTAAAATGAGAATAATCTGGTATTCCTAAATAAGACAAAGATCTTAAAAGCTTTCTAAAAAATAATTGAAGAATACTCTATGTTTTTTAAAGTACTTGTTTCAGGAAAAATAAATCAATTTTAGTTAGCTTCTGCTTTATAGTTAATATAAAATTCAAGAATGTTTAGCCTCTGTGAAGAAAGAAACAAAATATGAGATGGTAGGCTTAGATAAAAAGGGTGCTAATTAACACTGAGTGTTAGGATGGTCACTTCATTCTTCTAGAGGAGAGGAAGTTCTTACACCACCCATAAAAGGGAAGGATTTGAATGAACAACTGTGGTCTCCATCCCTTCACTCACTTCTCCAAGTGGGAGAATGACTGCTCCTTTTTTTATTTTTTTACAGATTTATTTACTTATATGAGAGAGAAAAAGTAAGGGTAGGGGGGCAGTGGGAGAAGAAGAGAAAGGAACCCAAGCAAGGTCCAAAAAAGGACCCCTTAGGGCTGAGTCCATCTCCAGGCTCCATCCTATGACCCTGAGATCAAACCTGAGCCAAAACCAAGAGTTAGATGCTTAACCCACTGAGCCACCCAGGTGCCCCATGACTATTCTGATTAGTCACAGTCTGGGATTTTCATAGGATCGCAACAGTGTTGTTACTCTAACTCAGGAGTAGGAAGGGGGTGGGCATAGTGTCTTGGACCTTCCTCCCCTCAAGGCCCTTTTGCTATTTGCTCTTTCTTTATTGTGCTTAAGTGGATGTAGTCACAGGGGTTCCTTGGCTAATGCACCTCTCCCAACAGGTAGGCCTCAAGAGTTCATGGTAAAGAGCAGGCCCCACTTTGTCCTTGAGTTTAAAATCTAAGCTTCAATTCAACCACTATCAAGTGCCCTTTGAGATTATTGAGTATTCTCTGAGTCATTAGAAAAGCTGTATTTTGATCTTCATTTGTGAATTTTGTGCATATTCAGTTCTTTGAAGCTACAGTGTGGTTGGCTTCCTAATTTCCCAAAAGAAGCAAAATTAAAAGAAACGAAAATGTAATAATGTGATTTTAACTTTTTTATCTTGAAATAATTTCCAGCTTAGAGAAAAGTCAGAATAATAATACAAAGCACTCCCATTCACTTTTCTCCCAGATTTCTCGTCAATTAACATGTTAACTCTGTTTGCATTATCATTCCCTATTTCTGTCTCTTTGTCTCTGTCTCTCTCTCCATTATATATGTGTTTGTGTTGTGTGTGTTATATGCATGTGTATGTATATATTTCTGCACACATATATGTACATACATATATGTATGTCATGCATTTAGAAACTATGTATATGAATATACATTTCTGCATAGAGAGACATAAAGGCTAAAAACCAGTACATATATTAGCTGGATTTTTTTGTGCAAAAAGGAAACCAAGCCATTGCCACTATTTATATGAGAAATATTTAAATACACAAATATCCATGAATATATATTTTTTATTTTTTATTTTTTATTGGAGTTCAATTTGCCAACATATAGCATAACACCCAGTGCCCATCCCATCAAGTGCCCCCCCAGTGCCCATCACCCAGTCACCCCATGGCCCCACCCACCTCCCTTTCCACCACCCCTTGTTCGTTTCCCAGAGTTAGGTGTCTCTCATGTTCAGTCTCCCTCTCTGATATTTCCCCCTCATTTTCTCTCCTTTCCCCTTGAATCTCTTTCACTATTTTTTATATTCCCCATATGAATGAGATCATATAATGTTTGTCCTTCTACAGTTGACTTACTTCACTCAGCATAATACCCTCCAGTTCCATCCACGTTGAAGCAAATGGTCAGTATTTGTCGTTTCTAATGGCTGAGTAATATTCCATTGTATATATAGACCACAGCTGCTTTATCCATTCATCTTTCGATGGACATTGAGGCTCCTTCCACAGTTTGGCTGTTGTGGACATTGCTGCTATAAACATTATCCATGAAAATATGAAAAAGAAGAGGTAATACTACATTAAGACAGATTCATGAGAGAGAATTAGATCCCAAAACATGCAAGAATTTAAAACATGATAAAAATAGCATTTTAATTAAGTAGGAAAAAGGAGAATTATTTAATAAATTGTGTTGGAAAATCAAAAGCTGAATTTCTACCTCAGACCTTATACCAGAATGAGTTCCGTGAGTCAAAGATCTAAATATATGATACATATAGAGAAGAAAAAATGAGGAAAATCTTTATCCAATCTTAAGATGTGGGTAGCTTTCCTAAGCAAGACATGACACCCACAAGCCATGAAAGAAAGAAGGAAATGTATAAATATAAAAATTTTAAATATCCAAAATGGCAAAAAACAAGTAAACTATGAGTTCATTTTGATACCAAGAATAAACAAAAATAACAAAAACAAAACTATCAGTCACTGTGAGAGATTGACAGAGCATTAACTTGATACTCTAAAAATTGATAAATAAAGAGAAAGAACTGAGCATTATCTTAGTCTTTGTATGGTCCCAGTCAAACTGTATTTGAGACTAAACAAATAATTAATGAGAGAAAGTTCTTTATTTTTTTAAGATTTTATCTTTAAGTAATCTTCACACCCAACATGGGGCTTGAACTAACAACCCTGAGATCAAGAGTCACATGCCCCACAGACTGAGTCAACCAGGTGCCCCACGGAAGTTTTTCTTTATAGTAGAATTCCAATTAAACATTGAAAAGGAATGAAGAGTTAGAAAATCACCATTATGCAACTTCTGATGAAATAAATTTTCAAGCATATGATGTTAAAGGAGATTAGTGCATACAGAGCAGTGTTCTTCTCAATCTTTAGTCACATATTACCTCTATGATTTTTGCCATGTTGCAATCCATCTGTCCTACGATTTTTTGTAATATTTGTCTTTAATTGATTTTTAAAATTAAACTTTATTTAAACCTCAAGTAGGTTAGATGTTCTAACTTAATTTTTTCACAGACATCCAAAGAGACCCACAATCATTGTAAATAAACTCTTTAAAAGAAAAATTTTAAAAGTTTCAAAACTTTTTAAAAGAAAAAAAAATTTAGATTGTATATATAATATAGCTTTTTTTTTTTTTTTTAAATTTTTATTTATTTATGATAGTCACACAGAGAGAGAGAGAGAGAGGCAGAGACACAGGCAGAGGGAGAAGCAGGCTCCATGCACCGGGAGCCCGACGTGGGATTCGATCCCGGGTCTCCAGGATCGCGCCCTGGGCCAAAGGCAGGCACTAAACCACTGCGCCACCCAGGGATCCCCTATAATATAGCTTTTATATCATATAGGAAGTCATTTTTTCAATTAAAACCCATTATTTACAAAATTAATAACTTATTCCATCCTAATTTCTTTTTAACAAGAATTTTATTAGATAAGAGTAACATACTACCTAATGGCAGATTCATCCTGAAACAACTTTTATCTTCCAAGTGAACATTCCTTTTCTTTGATGTCATTACTTAATTTCTTATAGAATTGCATACAGTGTATGTGCCACAAATGCACCATTACAGGAGCTATTTTTCTGTTATTTATAAAAATTGACTGTCTCATGCTCATCATTTTCAGTTGACCTGCCTTGTTTCAAAGATGTACCTTGTAGAATAATTTTTTTTTTATTGGTGTTCAATTTACTAACATACAGAATAACACCCAGTGCCCGTCACCCATTCACTCCCACCCCCCGCCCTCCTCCCCTTCTACCACCCCTAGTTCGTTTCCCAGAGTTAGCAGTCTTTACGTTCTGTCTCCCTTTCTGATATTTCCCACACATTTCTTCTCCCTTCCCTTATTTTCCCTTTCACTATTATTTATATTCCCCAAATGAATGAGAACATATAATGTTTGTCCTTCTCCGACTGACTTACTTCACTCAGCATAATACCCTCCAGTTCCATCCACGTTGAAGCAAATGGTGGGTATTTGTCATTTCTAATAGCTGAGTAATATTCCATTGTATACATAAACCACATCTTCTTTATCCATTCATCTTTCGTTGGACACCGAGGCTCCTTCCACAGTTTGGCTATCGTGGCCATTGCTGCTAGAAACATCGGGGTGCAGGTGTCCCGGCGTTTCATTGCATTTGTATCTTTGGGGTAAATCCCCAACAGTGCAATTGCTGGGTCGTAGGGCAGGTCTATTTTTAACTCTTTGAGGAACCTCCACACAGTTTTCCAGAGTGGCTGCACCAGTTCACATTCCCACCAACAGTGTAAGAGGGTTCCCTTTTCTCCGCATCCTCTCCAACATTTGTTGTTTCCTGCCTTGTTAATTTTCCCCATTCTCACTGGTGTGAGGTGGTATCTCATTGTAGTTTTGATTTGTATTTCCCTGATGGCAAGTGATGCAGAGCATTTTCTCATATGCATGTTGGCCATGTCTATGTCTTCCTCTGTGAGATTTCTGTTCATGTCTTTTGCCCATTTCATGATTGGATTGTTTGTTTCTTTGGTGTTGAGTTTAATAAGTTCTTTATAGATCTTGGAAACTAGCCCTTTATCTGATATGTCATTTGCAAATATCTTCTCCCATTCTGTAGGTTGTCTTTGAGTTTTGTTGACTGTATCCTTTGCTGTGCAAAAGCTTCTTATCTTGATGAAGTCCCAATAGTTCATTTTTGCTTTTGTTTCTTTTGCCTTCGTGGATGTATCTTGCAAGAAGTTACTATGGCCGAGTTCAAAAAGGGTGTTGCCTGTGTTCTTCTCTAGGATTTTGATGGAATCTTGTCTCACATTTAGATCTTTCATCCATTTTGAGTTTAGCTTTGTGTATGGTGCAAGAGAGTGGTCTAGTTTCATTCTTCTGCATGTGGATGTCCAATTTTCCCAGCACCATTTATTGAAGAGACTGTCTTTCTTCCAATGGATAGTCTTTCCTCCTTTATCGAATATTAGTTGCCAATAAAGTTCAGGGTCCACTTCTGGATTCTCTATTCTGTTCCACTGATCTATGTGTCTGTTTTTGTGCCAGTACCACACTGTCTTGATGACCACAGCTTTGTAGTACACCTGAAATCTGGCATTGTGATGCCCCCAGATATGGTTTTCTTTTTTAAAATTCCCCTGGCTATTCGGGGTCTTTTCTGATTCCACACAAATCTTAAAATAATTTGTTCTAACTCTCTGAAGAAAGTCCATGGTATTTTGATAGGGATTGCATTAAACGTGTATATTGCCCTGGGTAACATTGACATTTTCACAATATTAATTCTGCCAATCCATGAGCATGGAATATTTTTCCATCTCTTTGTGTCTTCCTCAATTTCTTTCAGAAGTGTTCTATAGTTTTGAGGGTATAGATCCTTTACATCTTTGGTGAGGTTTATTCCTAGGTATCTTATGCTTTTGGGTGCAATTGTAAATGGGATTGACTCCTTAATTTCTCTTTCTTCAGTCTCATTGTTAGTGTATAGAAATGCCACTGACTTCTGGGCATTGATTTTGTATCCTGCCACGCTACCGAATTGCTGTATGAGTTCTAGCAATCTTGGGGTGGAGACTTTTGGGTTTTCTATGTAGAGTATCATGTCATCGGCGAAGAGGGAGAGTTTGACTTCTTCTTTGCCAATTTGAATGCCTTTAATGTCTTTTTGTTGTCTGATTGCTGAGGCTAGGACTTCCAGTACTATGTTGAATAGCAGTGGTGAGAGTGGACATCCCTGTCTTGTTCCTGATCTTAGGGGAAAGGCTCCCAGTGCTTCCCCATTGAGAATGATATTTGCTGTGGGCTTTTCATGATGGCTTTTAAGATGTCGAGGAATGTTCCCTCTATCCCTACACTCTGAAGAGTTTTGATCAGGAATGGATGCTGTATTTTGTCAAATGCTTTCTCTGCATCCAATGAGAGGATCATATGGTTCTTGGTTTTTCTCTTGCTGATATGATGAATCACATTGATTGTTTTACGGGTGTTGAACCAGCCTTGTGTCCCAGGGATAAATCCTACTTGGTCATGGTGAATAATTTTCTTAATGTACTGTTGGATCCTATTGGCCAGTATCTTGTTGAGAATTTTTGCATCCATGTTCATCAGGGATATTTGTCTGTAATTCTCCTTTTTGGCGGGGTCTTTGTCTGGCTTTGGAATTAAGGTGATGCTGGCTTCATAGAACGAATTTGGAAGTACTCCATCTCTTTCTATCTTTCCAAACAGCTTTAGGAGAATAGGTATGATTTCTTCTTTAAACGTTTGATAAAATTCTCCTGGGAAGCCATCTGGCCCTGGACTCTTGTGTCTTGGGAGGTTTTTGATGACTGCTTCAATTTCCTCCCTGGTTATTGGCCTGTTCAGGTTTTCTATTTCTTCCTGTTCCAGTTTTGGTAGTTTGTGGCTTTCCAGGAATGCGTCCATTTCTTCTAGATTGCCTAATTTATTGGCGTATAGCTGTTCATAATATGTTTTTAAAATCGTTTGTATTTCCTTGGTGTTGGTAGTGATCTCTCCTTTCTCATTCATGATTTTATTAATTTGAGTCTTCTCTCTCTTCTTTTGAATAAGGCTGGCTAATGGTTTATCTATCTTATTAATTCTTTCAAAGAACCAACTCCTGGTTCTGTTGATCTGTTCCACAGTTGTTCTGGTCTCGATTTCGTTGAGTTCTGCTCGAATCTTTATTAACTCCCTTCTTCTCTTGGGTGTAGGATCTATTTGCTGTTTTTTCTCTAGCTCCTTTATGTGTAAGGTTAGCTTTTGTATTTGAGTTCTTTCCAGTTTTTGAATGGATGCTTGTATTGCGATGTATTTCCCCCTTAGGACTGCTTTTGCTGCATCCCAAAGATTTTGAACGGTTGTATCTTCATTCTCATTAGTTTCCATGAATCTTTTTAATTCTTCCTTAATTTCCTGGTTGACCCTTTTATCTTTTAGCAGGATGGTCCTTAACCTCCACGTGTTTGAGGTCCTTCCAAACTTCTTGTTGTGATTTAGTTCTAATTTCAAGGCATTATGGTCTGAGAATATGCAGGGGACAATCCCAATCTTTTGGTATCGGTTCAGACCCGATTTGTGACCCAATATGTGGTCTATTCTGGAGAAAGTTCCATGTGCGCTTGAGAAGAATGTGTATTCAGTTGAGTTTGGATGTAAAGTTCTGTAGATATCTGTGAAATCCATCTGGTCCAGTGTATCATTTAAAGCTCTCGTTTCTTTGGAGATGTTTTGCTTAGAAGACCTATCGAGTATAGAAAGAGCTAGATTGAAGTCACCAAGTATAAGTGTATTATTATCTAAGTATTTCTTCACTTTGGTTAATAATTGATTTATATATTTGGCAGCTCCCACATTCGGAGCATATATATTGAGGATTGTTAAGTCCTCTTGTTGAATAGATCCTTTAAGTATGATATAGTGTCCCTCTTCATCTCTCACTACAGTCTTTGGGGTAAATTTTAGTTTATCTGATATAAGGATGGCTACCCCTGCTTTCTTTTGAGGACCATTCGAATGGTAAATGGTTCTCCAACCTTTTATTTTCAGGCTGTAGGTGTCCTTCTGTCTAAAATGAGTCTCTTGTAGACAGCAAATAGATGGGTCCTGCTTTTTTATCCAGTCTGAAACCCTGCGCCTTTTGATGGGGTCATTAAGCCCGTTCACATTCAGAGTTACTATTGAGAGATATGAGTTTAGTGTCATCATGATATCTATTCAGTCTTTGTTTTTGTGGACTGTTCCACTGAACTTCTTCTTAAAGGGGAATTTTAAGAGGCCCCCTTAAAATTTCTTGCAGAGCTGGTTTGGATGTCACATATTCTTTCAGTTGCTGCCTGTCTTGGAAGCTCTTTATCTCTCCTTCCATTTTGAATGAGAGCCTTGCTGGATAAAGTATTCTTGGTTGCATGTTCTTCTCATTTAGGACCCTGAATATATCCTGCCAGCCCTTTCTGGCCTGCCAGGTCTCTGTGGAGAGGTCTGCTGTTACCCTAATACTCCTCCCCATAAAAGTCAGGGATTTCTTGTCTCTTGCTGCTTTAAGGATCTTCTCTTTATCTTTGGAATTTGCAAGCTTCACAATTAAATGTCGAGGTGTTGAACGGTTTTTATTGATTTTAGGGGGGGATCTCTCTATTTCCTGGATCTGAATGCCTGTTTCCCTTCCCAGATTAAGTTTTCAGCTAGAATTTGTTCAAATACATATTCTGGCCCTCTGTCCCTTTCGGCGCCCTCGGGAACCCCAATTAAACGTAGGTTTTTCTTCCTCAGGCTGTCGTTTATTTCCCTTAATCTATCTTCATGGTCTTTTAATTGTTTGTCTCTTTTTTCCTCAGTTTCCCTCTTTGCTATCAACTTGTCTTCTAGGTCACTCACTCGTTCTTCCACCTCGTTAACCCTCGTCGTTAGGACTTCTAGTTTGGATTGCATCTCATTCAATTGATTTTTAATTTCTGCCTGATTAGCTCTAAATTCTGCAGTCATGAAGTCTCTTGAGTCCTTTATACTTTTTTCTAGAGCCACCAGTAGCTGTATAATAGTGCTTCTGAATTGGCTTTCTGACATTGAATTGTAATCCAGATTTTGTAACTCTGTGGGAGAGAGGACTGTTTCTGATTCTTTCTTTTGAGGTGAGGTTTTCCTTCTAGTCATTTTGCTCAGTGCAGAGTGGCCAAAAGCAAGTTGTATTGGGAAAAAGAGAAAAAGAGAGGAGAGAAAGAAGGAAAGAAAAGAGAAAGAGAAAAAAAAAGGGAAGAAAAAGAAAAAAACAAAAACGAAAAAAAAAAAAAAGAAGAAGAAAAAGAGAAAGAAAAAGAGAGGAGAAAAAAAGGGGATGGGGGAAGGAAACAAATCAAAAAGCAAAACAAAACAAAAACAAAAACAAAAACAAAAACAAACAAACAAAAAAAGAACCACCGGGGAGTATCTTCTGATTCTGTGTACTTTAAGTCCCTTGGCTTGTCCTGGAAGTTGTCCGTCTAGCTGGTGTTCTGGGGGAGGGGCCTGTTGTGCTGATTTTCAGGTGTTAGCAGTTGGGGGAGCTGCTGTGCCCCTGCCTGGTGCAGGGCTCGGTGGGGGTAGTTTACCCCGTGAGGCCGCAGGAGGAACAGCCCCAGTGGCGGGGCAGCTCTGGAGCCCTGGATTCAGCTCCGGGAACTCCGTCTGCAGGGCCTGGAGGCTCCGGGGCGGGGCCGCTGATCTGCTCAGCTGGGGCAGGAGCGTCCTTGCTGTCCTGGGCCCTCCCGGCCTCTGCCTGTCCCGGGGGAGGCGGGATCCTGGGCTGTGTCCCGGCGCCCTGTGCTCCGGAGCCTGCGCTGCTGGATTCGCGCTCCCGGGCCGCGCAGCCCCCTCCGCGGAGCCGCCGCCCGAGCCCCTCCGAGCTGCTCCTGGAACCGCGCAGCCCCCTCCGCACGGAGCCTCTTCCTCTGCCCGAGCCCCTCCGAGCTGCTCCCGGGGCCGCGCAGCCCCCTCCGCGGAGCCGCCGCCCGAGCCCCTTCAGCTGCTCCTGGTCCCGCCGGGTCCCGCCGTGCGCGCTGCAGCCCTTAGGGAGCTCGGCGCACTCTCCTGGGTGCGCAGTTGCTGTTACTGTCCCCGGGAGCCCGAGGGCATCCCCGCCCTCCTGGGTCCTGCTCCAACTCCCCGCGAGCCCCTTTCCCCCGGGAAGGTCGGTGCAGCTCCTGCGTCTCCGGGACGGGACGGGGCTCTCCTGTCCTGGGGACACTCGCCCCGGCCTCAGCCCGGCTCCTCGCGGGGCCCCTCCCCCTTGGAGGCCTTTGTTTCTTTATTTCTTTTTCCCCGTCTTCCTACCTTGATAGAAGCGCGAACTCTTCTCACTGTAGCATTCCAGGTGTTCTCTCTTTAATTCTCAGGCCGAATTCATAGATTTTCAGGATAATTTGAAGGTTTTCTAGGTAGTTTGGTGGAGACAGGTGATTTGGAGACCCTACTCTTCCGCCATCGTGCTCCTCCCCCCTGTAGAATAATTTTTAAGTTGTAATTTTCTATAGGGAAAAACAAACACAAAACATTTTCATGTAAGAACACAGTTTTTAAAGATCATATTTAGAAAGAAAATATGTAAACAATAAATTATTTTTACTAAATGATTAACATACAGTGTCCAGCATGTTCATGTGGTGAATAACTTTGGGGGAACGGGGATTTATTTTCACAGAGTTTAGGAGTGGACACTCTTCCTCCTCCTGAATCCAAACCACCGAGAGCTGAATTTAACTACAGTGTGGGTTTTAAGGACTTAAATGGTAAGTATAATAATGTATATTCTTAAGTAACTTGAGATGTAATGATGACTAAAATCTGTACAGAACAGGGAGGAGGGCGGGGGGTGGGGGTGAATGGGTGACGGGCACTGAGGGGGGCACTTGACAGGATGAGCACTGGGTGTTATTCTGTATGTTGGTAAATTGAACACCAATAAAAAATAAATTTATAAAAAAAATAAAAATAAATAAAATCTGTACAGAACTACAATTTAAAAATAAAAATGTAAGGAAACATCCAGGTTCCGAGATCATCACATTATTTTATTAACAAAAATCTCTCTTCTTATTTAGTGTGGAGACAGTAGCCCATATGCTATTCAAATTATAATGAATCTTGAAGTAATTGCTTCAAAGTTAATGAGAATTCACTGCAACTCTTAAAAAAGATTTTCCAAAGACTGGCTGGCAGTACCCACCAAAAAAATGAAAAACAAAATAATAGAGAAGCCCAGTTACAGAAATCCAAAACTTCCAGATTTTTTTTCTGTCAGTCACTGGATTTGTTTCTGTTATTTTCAATATTTTTTTTATAAACCCTTAGGTGCCAATGCCTGCCCCTGAATTGGTTACAATACATCTCTTCTGACTACTTTTCCCACTACCCTTTCTGTTTGCCATATAAATTTACTATTCATGTCAGTCATTTTCATCATACAATTGAATGATAGTAGCATTCATGATGTTTCAAAAAGCAATGCACTTGAGTAAAATGTATGATATTAATAAATAACATAGACTTGCACATATAAACAATGCCGAGTTGCCGCCTCTTGTTCACAATGGCTAAATGCTTTAATCAATTCAGTTAAAATTAAGAATTAATACTGCAATTATAATCAAGTCAACTAATGCTTTCTAAGCACTCAGTACTAGTATCCAAAAATTACTGAATATATATATATGTATATAAACATAGTAATGTTGAAGTGCAGTAACAAGAAACTCATGTCATTGAGATAAGATATATACATGTGGCACAATTTGGGTATAGGACCAAACTATTAAAAAGTATTGATATGTACTAAAAATTAGTGTGTTGGGAATCAGAAAAGGAATAAGTTTCTTACTGTCTTCACATTGCTAAAATGAGTTAAAAATATTTTGCCCAAAGTCATTCAGAGAATTAGTGACAGAGTTCTGAATAGAATCCACTTCATTCTTATTCCCCAATTTTATAAAGATACAGTTAGGATTATGATTTGCTTTGGAAGTTGTTAATATGAGAATTATTATGGGAAATTTGTCCCTAAGATTTTAATAAAAGATTAAAATCATTTGCTTAGATGGCAGCAGTCACATGTGAATGTGCCTTATTTGTTCTACATATATTTTCTCTGAAATTTTTTAAATTAATTTAATTTTATGAAGAAGTTATTTGCAAAAATGGCTTAGAAGATGATGAATCCTTCTTACGCAGATAGGAGATCCAGACCTTAGTCCAAGTGCTGTGCACTAGCACTGTTAGCAGGAGTACAATATGCTACATGGTGTTTATTGTGATGATGTTTGGCAATAAATCTTTCACAAAGCCTCATGCTTCTTGCTCATTAGGCTGCATTTCCTTGTTCCAGTACATCCTACACATAGCAGGTGAATCCTTTTCTTCGTGGATCACTTCCGTCCTGCCCATGCTGTGTTCATTACCTTTGCCATCCAGGGAATGCCTGATCACCAGAGCACTCTGCTGACACCATTCACTGACATCACTTCCCTTAGGCCTCATCTCTGTCAGCTTTCAGGATCACATGTCCAATGGCCTATCACACGTGGAAGAAATTCCAATGAGAATTGTCCTCCCCCGCCCCCACCGAAAGTCTACATCTGCCCTTTTTTTTTAAAGTCAACTCTTAGCTCACCATCTTACAAAGTCTTTACCACTTAACCCCAACTTTTAAAAATTGTATTTTGCTTCAGCCTCCTTAGTGCTTTATCATTAATTTCCCTCTTCTCTGAATGTAAGAGTTTCTGTAGTTGGATGGTATGCCTACAGAAGCTCTATCCTTACCAAAAGTCTCAAAGCATATTAAACTCCAGTTGATTGAAACCTACTTTCTCCCAAGTATATTTATCAGTGGTGCTTCTGGAAGAAACTCCCTTTCCATCTGTTTCCAGCATCTCCCCTCCCCTGCTTTTCTAAATCTCTCAGATCCTGCACCAGAATATACAAGAATTCCTACTTAGGCAGTTAATGATGTGCTTGGATCTGACTTTATAGCTAAACTGTAAGGGTACACATTTTTCTCCTTTTATTTTTTTTTGGGGGGTGAGGGATTCAACTTTGTTGAGATATAATTGACAAATAAAATTAAGACATTTAAAGTGTACAGCGTGATGACTTGATATATATATCCCAGGTGAAAGGATTTCCTCCGTCGAGTTAATTAACACATCCATCACCTCACATATTTACCCTCTTTGGTATTGTTGAGAACGTTTAAGTTCTACTCCCTGGGCAAATTTCAATTATACAATAATGTTATCAACCATAATCACCATGTTAGATAAATTAGATCCTCAGACCTTATTCATCTTTATCACTGAAAGTTTATACCCTTTCTCCAACCTCTCCCTATTTCCCCCACCCCTTCCCTAGCCCCTGACAACCACTACCCAAATATCACTCTTAAAAATGACCTTATTTTAGTTTTTCCAAGTATAAATTATTGTTTTGATCATTAACATGATTTTCCCCATCAGAGTCCTTAAATGCACTGGAAGATCAAGATTTAGATGCTCTTATGGCAGATCTGGTGGCAGACATAAGCGAAGCTGAGCAGAGGACAATCCAAGCACAGAAAGAGTCCTCTCAGAATCAGCATCATCCAGCATCCGTAGAGGTACCAGATTTCAGTGGAGCAGCTGCTCTTAGTTATGGAGCAAATGTCACTGCAATTAGTGTTAGCCAATATGAGAATGACTTACCACCTCCGCCAGCTGATCCCATGTTAAACCTTCCTCTGCCACCACCACCTCCTGAACCTCTATCTCAGGTAAGTGTGTAGGGCAAAGATGGCAGGATCTTAAAAAAACAAGGATACCGAGTACATTCATTGCAAAGCCAGATTCCTCCATAAAAAGACACATTGGTGTGTATAAAGAACATACTGGGGCCATATTCAGGAGTTATTATACCTTGGCTAAAATTTATATTTGTATGCAATGCTCCCTAATAATACTCAACCTTTTGGGGTAATGTTTTATTAACTTGACATGAACTGTGGGACCAATATATACACGTGTGTGTCCCTGGTGCTAGCCCAGTGCATAAAGTATTGAAAGCATTCTTTATGTAATTCTGAATTGAATTAAATGGAATTTTGTTGAATATGTCAACTCTGTTCAGTAGGGCAAAGATACTATGAATCATTTGTAGTATAGTAGTTGAGTGGGGCAGGAGTAGGGGTGTTCTAGAGCAAGCAGGTGATGAGTGCTCAGTATTAATGAATTTCTGAACCCTGGGAAGATACACATCTGGGAAATTCATATCACCATTATTTGGAACATTAACCTATAATGTGTCTCTTATAAAAGTAAAAGGAGCACTTTTAAGGATTTTTCTTACAGTAAGCCACTTGAAAAATATTTTAAAGTAAGAACCCAGCTCTATTTCCTGTAGCTTCCTCATTTGTTGTACTGTGTGATGATCAGTATTCATAAATATGGCCCTAGTAACCCTAAAAGTTCCTACAATGCCTTTTAAATGAATGAATATTAAATATAAATCAAGTGTTAAGTCATACTCTATCATGCTCATTGTTCTAGTGTGTATTTATTGTAGAAATATTATTTGAAAATTAGTGACCCATGTAGAGCAGAGGCTTTTATTCCCCAGCTTTATTTTATAATTGACATATAACACTATGTAAGTTTAGGGTGTTATCATGTGATGATTTGGTACAGATATATACTGCAATATGATTACCCTAATATGATTAGTCACACCTCTATCTCTTCACACTACCTTTGTGTGTATATGCATGCACACATGCACATGTATATGGTGAGAACACTTAAAATCTACTCTCTTAGCAACTTTCAAGTACACGATATAGTACTGTTAACTATAGTAACCATGCTGTACATCATTAGATTCCCAGAACCTACTTGTCTTATAACTAGAAGTTTGTACCCTTTGACCAACATCCCCCCATTTCCTCACCTACTCCCAAATTCTGGCAACCACCATTCTACTCTTTCTATTTCTATGAGTTCAACTTTTTTAGATTCCATATACAAGTGCAATCATTTGGCATCTGTCTTTCCCTGACTTATTTCACTTAGCATAAACCCTTTGGGTCCACCCATGTTGTTGCACACGGCAAGATTTCATTCTTTTTTATGGCAAAATAATATTCCATTATATATATACCACATTTTCTTTATCTATTCATCCATCAGCAACACTTAGTCTGTTTCCATGTCTTGGCTATTATGAATAATGCTGCAGTGAACATAGGAATGCCAATCTCTTCAAAATAGTGATTTCATTTTCTTTGGATATTTACCCAGAAGTGGAATTTTTAGATCATAGGCTGTTTCTATTTTTAGTTTTTTGAGGCACATTCATACTGTTTTCCATAACAACTCCACCAATTTACAGTCCTACCAACAGTGCACAGGGGTTCTCTTTTCTCTACTTCCTCCCCAACAGTCATTCTCTCTTGTCTCTGACAACAGACATTCTAAAGAGCAAAGGCTCTTAACATAATGTCCATGAAGATTTCAAGGAGGCCATGATTTCCTGAAAGTATATGCAAAGTTGAATACACATGTAAAGCTTTATGGGCTTCGTGGCTTTCGACATATTCCTAAAGGGGTTTGTGGCTCAAAAAAAAAAAAAATTAACAATTACCAGTGTGAGAGGATATATGTCTGCTTTCAGGTAATAAGCATGTAACCAGAACAGCTCATTTCCTCATCATTGTAAATTGGTATGAAGGCCTTAATAATCTTATTCTTGGAATATTTACTTACAAGTATCAAAGGACTTTTGGGCTTATAAAATATTTCACTCTCTTTTCTGCCTACTCATATGTTTGTCAGTGTTTTCTTGGTGAATTATAAGTTTGAGTCTAAGTCTTAACTTTCAGGAAGTACCCCTTTAGGACTCAAATAAAAAGCTAAGAAGAATTCCAGAAAACACTAGCTGATCCAGAAGAATGTGTATAATTTCTTAGAGTATTTAAATCCCTTGAGACCCACCAACAGATTCCTCAGGTTAGACCCCACTCAGAGATTTTTGTGGACTCCATATGTGAAGCTTGTTTAGAGTCATCGTTTTATCTTAGAAATTAGCGCTTCTAAGATACAAAAGATGCCTTCTACATCTTTGGGCTGAAGATTTTTATTACAGTCATTTAAATTCTGAAAATCAAACATGAAATTTGGTGCCTCTGAACCCAGCCTTTTGTCAACATAAAGCAACTAAGATGTTTGCCATGGCTTGGGTACTTTCTCACTGCTCTTCTCTAGTGGACTGTGTCGAATGTCTTGCTATTTTACAGGAAGAAGAAGCAGCTCAAGCCAAGGCTGATAAAATTAAGCTAGCATTGGAAAAACTGAAAGAGGCCAAGGTCAAGAAGGTAAACTGTGAATCATTTTTATGTGGGACAGTTAAATTAATAACATGGTATTATACTTAATGATAAAAAAATAAAATAAAATTTTGAGTGGTGTTTTCCAAATAGTTGTAATTTTTTTTTAATTTTAGGACAAAGATAATTACATAGTTATTCTTTCTGTGACATCAGTTAGCTTATTTCTGACTAATTAATCAGAACCTATGTTGATGTAAATGTGGAAGCTTCCAAGTTTCTGCTCCCAGGGCTCCTGGGGGCACCTTCTTGGGTTCTGCTTAGCTGCATTGTAATCACCACAAGTGGCACCACCTCCTGGACCCGCCTTAACTGGGTCAGAGCTCAGCCTCCATTGACCTTGCTAATAAGCATGTCCATGATTGCTTTTGTGCCATTTTCTTACCCCTGAGGCAGCTTTCAGCCCTGCTGCCTGCCCTAGATATCCTGGTCATCTCCAGAGATCCCAAATGTTTGGGCTAGTGCTCTGGGTTCAACGTTGCATACATTTTGAGTTACCTACCTAATCCTATTTTTCCAATAATCCTGCAATTTTACTGAGTTGTTTTCTGTAGACTATAGCTTTCCAGAACATATATTATAACAGAAACACATGTATTTAACCTTAGTAGAATAGAAGCACTTACCTTATAGCAATTAGGTGTTGATAATAGTTAATTTGGTTACTTAGGAGAAAGACGAAATAGTCTTATTTCAGTTCCTGAAGCATATGCTATGTCTGAGACCACTTAAGAACTTTTTACTTCTAGTTGGGGGAAAAACATTAGACTCTATGTTCCTACAGCACCTCCCATGATTCCTTGAATGAAGGTGTTCAATACATGTTGAATGATATTCAATAAATAGTCCTCAACTGTCCCTGGATCCAGACTTTCAAGGTTCATCTATGAGAGTCTTCCTAGATCAGTCTGATCCTGTTCATTCTAAACATGCATGAAGTTTTTTTTACCATTATCCTCCCCTGTTCTCTACATGCAAGAACATGTCCCCCACCACCTACCCCATTCTCACTATCTGATGTCACCACTGCTCTTCCAACACTCCAGGTATGCCCTGACCTCAAGACCTTTGCAGTTTATGGTACCCAGTCTCAAAAGTTCTTCCCCAGATTCCAGTGGGTTTTCTCTGTTTCTCCCCTAGGTCTGGTCACCTGCTCAATAAAGCCTTCTCTATCTGACATTATGCACACACCCACAATACCCCTCCTTCTTCCCTACTTTCTTTTTTCCCTCAGTACTCATTACCAGCCAACATAATAGCCACTCTACTGTTTATCATGTTTATGTTTATTGCCTACATCCCCTCTCTACCCCCACAGAAGTTCTTCCAGGGATTTTTGTGTTTTCATCTCTGGTGCAGCCCCAGTTCATAGAGCTGGGTTTACAGAGATAAACCAGGTCAGGTCCCTGCCTATGTAGAATTAAATTCTAGCAGGGGAGCAAGTGTTAGGAAGTAAATAAAGCAGAAAAAAGTGATGGAGAGTGCCCAGGTCACTTCTAGATGGACCTCATGATGGGGGAAGCCTCCCTGAGGAGGCAGTACCCTGAGCAGGACTGTGTGGCCATTGCTCAGAGAGCCATTGAGTAGGAGGGAGAGTAAAGAGGACTTGAGGTCAGAGAGGCAGGCCAGGCCACTCAGCCTCACAGGCCCGAGAAAGAGTCTGGAATTTGAGTTCATTGGGAAGCCACTTGAGGGTTTTTAAATCGGGTATAATATCTGGTTTTGAAAGATCATCTCAGCTGCTGTGTGGGAAATGGATTGTAGGGGGAAGGATGACAATCAGAGTGGCCCATTCTACAGCCCGCTCTGGCACAGCAGCTCACTGTCCATCATTGTGGGCTGCACTGGGTCAATGACTTTATCTGTCAGATAAAAACACAAAAAGAAATGAGTAAAAAGAAAATTCATAGGTACTTAAACTATTTTAAACCACTGTATTGTTTATAAAAAGGGGGCCACACTGGCTATATTTTCAGAGGGGAAGTGAAAAGAGAAGTTGATTGTTAAATAAAAAGGTAGGACAGCTAGCTGAGTTGATCTGCTTCAACTAGAGGTTAAGAGGTGGGTAGGAGAATGGCAGCTGTTTCCTGCAATGTATCAGAAAGCCAGAGAACTTCTCCATAACTTAGGTGGGTGAATTGTAGCAGTAAACACTAAGCAGAGCCTGTATTGACTCAACAAAGAAGATGTAAAACAGAAGACACCCTGATCAGTGGGAAAGGAGAGAAAATTAAGAAGCCATGTTGTATATTTGGTCTGATTTCAGACACTCCAAACATATCCCTTAAAACAAAAGCCTTTAAGCACAGAACATTAAGAGAATAACTAAGATGTGCTCATACATAATCTGCAACGTGGAAATCAAGTCTCTTTGAAGTACTTTGACCTCAAGTACTCTATGGGGCATTGACATCATTTTGGATTGCAAGTGATGAACACAGCTTATGTGACAAAGCTTTTGGAACTGGAAACTTGTTAATTTCATATGTTCTTTTGCTTTAAAGCTCTGTGACACAGGAGAACAATCTCAAGTGAATTTTAGCACGGAAGCAAAAAATATATATTATAAAGGATTTAGGGCTAGGGTATTTTTTATTTAACAACTTGCAAAAGAAAAAGAAGAAATTTTAAAAACCTTTACTGTAACAGATTAGAAAGGGGAGGTTTTTTCCATGCTGAAATCATTCTACCCTCTATCAAACAGTGTAAATATGAAAAGCACTCTGCTTGCTAAATCACATAACTGGGATCTAGCAGTATTATGTGTTGGTGTAGCTACTCTTCAGCTTGTAAATGTGATAGAAGCTGTGAAGAATAGTAAATATAATTTCTTCTTGCTAAAAGTCACCAGCCTTCTCTTGCTTTTTTAATTTTCTAAGTTCTATAATTGTAGACATTCATAACTACATGTGGATTAAATTTAGTTTGCAGTTTCTGCCAAAAAATAAAAGAACAACTTTTCATCACTGTCAAATTATGTGGTTTAGTTTTTTTTCCCTCTATGTAAAAACAAAACAAAAACAAAATATGTTTTATTTTCTCAGGATCCCTATGCAGAAATGAAATGTGGTCAAACATTGTTACATTTTTGCATCAGGGAGATTGTCTTCTCAATCCTAACATTGGCAGTGTTTCTTAGGACATGTAGCCTCTCTACAGCAGTAATTCTCAGCAGAGTGACTATGCCTTCCACACACAGAAAATAAATCCTAGGAAAGCATCCTATTCAAGGGATTTTCTGTTTTTCTGGCAACCCTCCATGCTTCATTTCTCAGGTCATATGAGTTTATCTTTGACATTGTGGCACATTTTAAATACATGAAAAGACAAACCTACAAAAAACAACAATCCAACAAGAGGTTTCTGGGGTATAGATTTTACAGGTTTTCAAGGAAGAAAAAAGTATTCTACAGACAAGGCTGGAATAAAGGTCTAATTTGAATGATCCTGGGGAGAAGAAATGCACTTTTACTGCCCTGATGTCTGTGTTTTGACTCTCAGCGTGCAGGTGTTGAGAAGAGAAGGCATATAGAGTGCTTCAATTTGTGGTTCCTGCAGGCCCCTCACCCAGATTTCTATCTATACCCACACCCTCAGTCTGTCTTCCATATCTCTGTGTAACAATCCACAGAAACTGCACTCTTCATTCTGTTCACTACAGAATGTTTTCTTTTTTTTTTAAACATTTTATTTATTTATTCATGAGAGACACAGAGAGAGAGAGGCACAGACACAGACAGAGGAGAAGCAGGCTCCATGCAGGGAAACTGATGTGGGACTCGGTCTCGAGACTCCAGGATCAGGCAGGCCCTGGGCCGAAGGCAGGTGCCAAACCGCTGAGCCACCCAGGTGTCCCCCAGAACATTTCACAAAAATGTGCGTTAGGTTCTGAGCCCCTAAGAAAGTGCCCCTCCTGTCCCACTTCCACATAATCTGATCTTGAAAACATTCTGATTACGTGGAAGTAGGACAGGAGGGGCACTTTCTCAGGGGCTCAGAACCTAATGCACACTTTTGGGGAGGAAGAAATATTACCAGTAGTCTGGCCTCTCCAGGCCTTTGTCCCCTTGTTTGATAATGGTAAGTCTCACGTGTGAGTAACCAGCACCAACCATGGACCAACAGGATAGGCAGAACTTGTCTTTAGCTGTTTCACACTTCTCTTTTCAAGTTAGAATAGAAATTTAAGCAAGAGTATTATCAAGTGGTTCTGGTTGGTGATGTTTCCAGGCATTCTCTGTTGGTGTGTATAGTGTGTTGAGTTAGCAGGCACCGCAGGCTGATGGTCATTGAGGGCAGTGTTGTCTGGAAAGGGAAAGGTCTTGCATTCAAAGATAGACTCTAACTTGATTGACTCTGACTAAAGCTACTTCCCACTTAATTAGGTAGGATCAGTGATCTTAGTAAAGAATAAGAGCACAGATCTTCCCAGAAAGAGTCGTAGAAAATCTTCCCTTAACATACATGTGTAGTAAATTGAGACTTAGTGGGCACATTTCCAGTGTTCCTTTTAAAGACTAAATAGATGGCCCCATTATAACCTGTAGCACTCATAAATAACAACTACTGTAATCAGAAATGCACTACAAATACACAGGTGTCAAAGAAAATCCAAACTCTGGCTGTATTATTTCATGAATTAATTCTATTGTATTACATCAGAATCATGGTCTCTCTGGGGAGGGAGGAGTCAGAAGGTCTAATAACTTTGCCAAGTTGCCCAGAAGAAAACAGTAAAGTCCTATGTCCTTACTGAATATGAGTAAATTCTGCTCCCATCGAACCCTGCAGATCTGTATTGGGATAAATTCCAATTTGATGGTAAAATCAGTGCTGGAGAATATTTTTTTAATGAAATGAAAAGTAAGCTTGATCACTGATTTGCCTGTGTGCCTTCATAATAGCTAGTTTCTCTGTCTTCATTCATTTTGCCTAATCCACCTCTAATCTCAAACATATTCTGCTGTAACACAGCCTATTTGCCCCCGTAAGCATGCTGTGTCACTTGCACTGCTGACCTTCAAGAGAATTGTAGATTAACCAGCATGGTTAATCTAAGTGTATCTTAGAACCCTTGGGTTGCATGAAATAGGACTCAACTTCAGCTAAGCAAAAGAGAAGAATGTATTATAGATACACTTTCAATCAAATGCTTCTTGGCTCCAGTATAAATCTGAATAAGTGCCAGGAAGATGTTATGAAAGTAGGAAGCCATCACTTTGATTCTGTTTGTTTTCTCTTTCACCAGAATGTGGAGTGCCTGAAGGCTGGCAAGGACTTGATTATGTGTGGTTTGTTTTGTTCTGTTTTTGTTTTTGTGAATTACTTTCTCTACCTCTGTATCCTTAGTGCCTTAGACAAGTACTGAGCATATCAGTTCATACTGAGTGACTTTGCAGGACACACTCTTACTTATTTTTTTTTAATTTTTATTTATTTATTTATGATAGTCACACAGGGAGAGAGAGAGAGAGAGAGGCAGAGACATAGGCAGAGGGAGAAGCAGGCTCCATGCACCGGGAGCCCGATGTGGGATTCGATCCTGGGTCTCCAGGATCGTGCCCTGGGCCAAAGGCAGGCGTCAAACCGCTGCGCCACCCAGGGATCCCCACACTCTTACTTAAATTCACAGAAACAATAGCAGCTTTGAAATCTTCATCTTCATGACCTTCTCCAGTTGCTGAAATTTACTGGCTGCTCTGTGGCTTTATCCTCAGCTTGTTGTCAAGGTACATATGAATGATAACAGCACTAAGTCATTAATGGTGGATGAGCGGCAATTGGCCCGAGATGTTCTAGACAACCTTTTTGAGAAAACCCATTGTGACTGCAATGTAGACTGGTGTCTTTATGAAATCTACCCAGAACTACAAATTGGTAAGTCCCATCCCCAGTGATAAACTCCTCCAAGAACCTGTGGGTTTCCTTTATGATGGGTTTGGTTTCTTATTAAGAAGAATTTGGTTCAAGGCTCTCAAGACTTCCCATAAATCACTCTCCTCTTATGTCACATTCAGTGCTTGCCTCCTCATTTCTCTGTGAAGAGGCTTGGATTGTAGCAAGTGACCACACCTTGGGGCATGTCAGCATTATTACTGCCACTTCTCTAGTGGTCCCATAAGGAAGAGAAAGTGACAGGATGATACCTCTTACTGCATGCTTAGTAAGCTGTGCAAACCGGGGCGGGGGGTGGGTGGGGTGGGGGGGCTTGGATATCTGTCAGCTAATATATCTTTAGAGTTTCCTTCTTTAAACTATAGTGTAACTCTGTCATACATCAATGTTTCCCCTTCTACCATCCCCACTCATTTTATCTAGTTGAAGAGGCTCAGTCCTAAAGAGCAAAGGATAGTTGGTAGAAATTGATGGAGAGGAAAAAAAAGGTAAAAAAGCAATTAAAGAAAGATTCTTTTTACTTCTCATTGTCAAAATCACTTGGAACAGTTTTTTTTTCTCTCAGGAGAGCTTGATGGAATCCAGAATTGCCTGCCTTAGAAGCTTTCAGTGAATTTTTTTTTTTCTGGAGGAAAAGGTCTCTATTGAAACAACCTCTTGAAGGATTTTTTTTTTAACTCCCTGAGTCAAATAGAGAAATGAAAAGCCTTCCTTTATGTTTACATTTGGCTCAGATATGCATATATTGTTTTTAGAGTCTTTGGGGTAATATTTTAGAGAACATGTCACATGTCTCACAGCTTCATTCAGAGTTGTTTAGTCAATTATTGCTTCATGGTCCTTTTTATGAATAAGATGTCTACCTCCATCTGGACTATTTAAAGTAAAAAATGCTAAGAGAAAAGTGAAGTGACTGGCTATTGTCACAATATTGTATGTTCATCTGCTGTACTTTTTTATGGAAAATAAGTTGAAGACCTGGCACTGAAGAAGAAACATAATAGGAGTGTTACAGTGTGGCATTATGTAAGAGTGAAGAATTTCTAAAAACCAATGAGAGGTAGAAAGCATTGTGTTTAACTCAATACTAGCTTATTTCTCTGTTGGAAACCCTAATGTCTTGAGTCTGAAAGAATGCTTTCTTGTTTCATCAGAAAGGATTTTTGAAGACCATGAAAATGTTATTGAAGTCCTATCAGACTGGACAAGAGACACAGAAAATAAAGTGCTGTTTTTGGAGAAAGAGGAAAAATATGCTGTATTTAAGAACCCCCAGGTAAGATAACTTGTATATAGTTAAACCACATAAAGTATGGAGGATATTTTTTTAGTCTTACCTATGTACTAACAAACATCATTCATTGTCTCACAAAATAATGCAAATTTATTCCTTTCAGAAAACACAAACCCAATTCTTATATCATATGTAAACTAATAGATCCTTGAAAGATTTAAACAGAAAAGAAACCAATTTGTTTCTTTGGATTCAGCGTCCAAAGCATATCTGTCTGTTGACTAATCCTCTTCTTCTGTCCTTATTTCCATTTGGCTACATTAATTCGGTATACTGTGTTGCATTAAGAGTCATTAATGCTTCATGTTTTAAAGACATTGCTTTTTGTTGTTGCTAATATTTGGTGCTTATTGATGCTGGAATAATTAAAGAGAGCACCTAGAAAATGTCCAGTTTATTATGATTTAATTCTACAAACAGGCCACATAATAAAAAACATTGTTCTCCATATTTGAAAAGGCTTCCTTCAAGTCATGTGTACAAGGATGTTACAGAAGTGTAGACCTTTTCCCACGGTGGCCTCTAGCCAACTGTAATTACATGAGGGTCACTAAGACTTTTTTGGAAGTCAAAGAATGTTAGACACAGATGAGATTGTTGGGGACATCCAGACACCTTTATATTTTACAGGTTAAAAAAAACAAGTCCTGGGGTGCCTGGGTGACTGTCAGTTAAGCATCCAACTGTTGATTTCAGCTCAGGTCATGATCTCAGGGTCCTGGGACCGAGCCCCCACTTTGGGTTCTGTGCTCAGCAGAGTGTCTGCTTGAGAATACTCTCTCCCTCTCTCTTGGCTGGTGCTGCTGCTCACTCTCTAAAATAAATAATTTAAAAAAAAAGACCCATATCACTAGAGGCAAAAATAGAAGGATACTCTTAGCTTTCTCATGAGAAGAATACTCTTTCCTCTACACTGTGCTTTTTTGTAGAGTCTTCTCTAGGTTTTTTGGTGGCACACTGACAAAAAAGCAATTAAATACTATTGTCTTTGACAAATATTGAACAGTAAAAGTATGGTTGGCCCTGAACACTTAGTGGGGTGGGGAGGGAATTTAGGGTGCCAACCACCCATGCAGTTGAAAATCTGTGTATGCGGGGATCCCTGGGTGGCTCAGTGGTTTAGCATCTGCCTTCAGCTCAGGGCATGATCCTGGAGTCCCGGGATCGAGTCCCACATCGGGCTCCCGGCATGGAGCCTGCTTCTCCCTCTGCCTGTGTCTCTTCCTCTCTCTCTCTCTCTCTCTCTCTCTCTCTCTCTCTGTCTTTCATGAATGAATAAATAAAATCTTTTTAAAAAAAAACAAAAAAATCTTTAAAAAAAAAGAAAATCTGTGTATAACTTCTCACTCCTCAGAAACTTAATTACTAATAGCTTACTCTTGACTGAGAAGCCTTACCAATAACATAAACAGTCAATTAACACATATTTTGTATGTTATGTATTATATAGTGTGTTCTGACAATAATAAAGGTAGAGAAAAAAACATTATTAAGAAAATCATAAGGAAGAGAAAATATATTTATAGTACTGTATTTTTTTAAATCTGTATATAAATGGACCATGCAGTTCAAACCTGAGTTGTTTAGGGATCAACTGTACAAAATTTTCAAACCATAACTACCTTCAGTGGCATGCTTTAATGCCTATATTAGTTAGGGTACCATCTCAGCTTCTGTAACAAGGAGACTTCCCACAATCAGTGGCTCGAACCACCTAGAAGATTGATTCTTCCTCACATACCAGTCCAGGCATAAGTGGATAGATAGGCTATGCCATCCTCAACAGGTGGCTTCTATCTCAGTGCCCAAGGCAGCTTTTCTGCTTGGCCATCTTCCAGTCCTTAGGGAGAGAAGAAAGAGCCAGGGAAGTATACAACCAGGCTTCTTATTGGAAAGACCTAGAAATGACACTTTTATTTCTGCCTCCATCCCATTGGTTAGAACTTAGTCACATGGTAATATTGAGCTACACAAGGAGCTGACAAATGCTATCTCTATCTGAACAACCATACACATAACTAAATTTGGTAGTTACATCCAGAGTTACCACTTTGTACGATTCCTCCACAAAGAACCTTTCACATTGAGTCTATAAAAATGGTGCCCAGGAGTTATGTCACATGTCTATAGTATTGTATTAACCAAGAGGAGGAAGAGGAGAATGAATATCAGTGAATCTGCAGCTTGCTGTGGCATCTAATGAATCAGTGCACAAAACACAACTCTATGCTATGAATTTTTACAAAGTGCACATCCCATTTAACCACCACCCATGTCGAGAAGTGGTATGCCAGCAGACTCACTTATGCCCCTGATCCCCATTACCAAGAGAATCATGATTTGGACCTCTCTGGCCTTGGTTTTTCCTGCTTTTGAACTTTATATAAAACAGAATCATACCATAATACTCTTTGGTGTTTACCTTCATTCATGTTGTTGCATACGGCAGTGCATAGTTTGTTCTTTTCCTTTGGCATTTAGTATTCCATTGTGTGATTATATCAAAATAAGTTTATCTGTTGTATTATTGATGGACATTTGTTTCTAATTCAGGGCTTTAACAAGTAATGCTATTGAAGACATTCTTGTACCTGTCTTTTGTTGAAATATGTAGACTTTTTTCTTGTATGTATGCCTACAAATACCATTGCTGGATCATAGGTGATACACATATTTAACCTTAGGAGAAAGTGCCAAGCAGTTTTCCAAAGTGATTGGATGATTTGCCTTTGTTAGTATTGTATGAGAATTTCTGTCATTCCAAATCATCGCCAGCCCTTGGTGTTGCCATTGAAAAAAAAAAAAAAAGTTATACTGTATGAATGTGTAGTGGTATTTCCTTTGGTTTTAAGTAGAATTTTTTATTGCCAATGATTTGAGTACCTTTTTAAATGTCTATTATCCATGTAAATATTTCCATTTCTGTGAGGTACCTGTTCAGATCCTCTCCCATGATTCTCAGCCTCTCACCAGGGAGAAAATATGGCTCTCAGAATGTCCCAGCACCTCTTTGTGGTTCCTTTCTCTCTTGGATTTTGGCCCTTTGAGTCCTGGTTGCCTTCATAGCTCTCCAAAGCCTTTGCACAGATGGCTTTTGTGGAGCTTTGGTCTAACTACAAGCTACTCTATCATAGGAGGAAGCAGAAATCCTCCTGCTGAATTTTTCTGAATAATAATATGTTCTTAAAAACCAAATAAGTGGATTGTTCTAATTTACAATCACATTTAAAGACCATAATGGAAGTGGAAGCATTTTTGAAGCTGCTAATTTTAGGTATTTCCATTTTCTCAGTGTTTGGTTGGATAATCTATCTTCTGATTAGTGCTCTGTGTGAATAACTACTACTACTTCAGCATGCTAACCTTAGGGCTCTCTCCTTGTTCTTGAAGTAGACTGTGACCTTTCCTATGTTGATATCATGGCTCCTAAAAAGGGAGGCCTCGTAATTTTGAAATATCTGCAGTCCCTTTGTAAGAGCTACATATTGAGACCCTTTGATAGTTTTTAACAGAAACAACTTTTTAAGTTTACACCAAAAGAATAACAAATTGTAGTAGGGAAGAGTATTTCTGGAGAAACTTTCTTCTGGAAACACAACCTGTAGATTCTTTTGCTTAATTGTCTTAGATTTTGTCCTCAAGCAGTATCTCAAGCAGTTGATTCAAAAATCCAAATACATCCTGTATTTCTCTTGGGTTGTTAGTTATTTTTCAAAAGTAATTGTCAACACTTACGTGGTGGCAAATCCCAGAACACAGTAGTACGTAATGGATACCTGCTTCCACTCACTAGTCAGAGCAACATCTGTGAGCCTACAGCATGATCATCAGGCCCAGCTGGATTAGGGTGCTGACTAGGAACTATTTCAAGAGTTAGAGTGGCACCTGGGTGGCTCAGTCAGTCAAGCATCTGCCTTCAGCTTAGGTTATGATCCTAGGGTGCTGGGATCAAGCCCTGCATCAGGCTCCCTGTTCAGCGAGCATCTGCTTCTGCCTTTCTCTCTCCCTCTGCCTCTCCCCTTGCTTGTGCTCACACACATATATTCTCTTTCTCAAATAAATGAAATCTTTAAAAAAAAGAGTTAGTTAGAAACTGTGTGTGAAGAACGATATTTAACCAGAAATTATAAAAGGAAAAGACAGACTCTGTTCTTCCCAAAAGGTTTCAGAATATTGAGTATCTTTCTCATGTTGACTTATATGATGAGCCTTTAGTAGAATTCACTCCATTTGCTTAGATTTAGCAAACGTTGTAGAGTATCTGTTTACGTGTATAACCTGTGCTATTTATGGAGGATACAAAAATGAAGATAATCTTTGCTCTTCCAGCTTTAACATGAGAGTGGCATAGGACAGAGACTGTGGCATGGTGCTGTTTTAAGATTAAGTCCTAGTGCACAAGGTGCTACTGATAGTGCAGAAGAGCTTTCGTGAAGATATATGCTGAGAGTTTTAGTTTTGAAATTACTATATTAGTTCAAATTACCCAAGGTTAGAAGAGCAATGAAACTAGGAACTGGGGAGTCCGTTAATCCCTCAGTCCCAACTCTAAGGAAAAAAATGCTCTCTGCACAGATGCAAAGAGAGTGCAGCTCAAGGCAAACCACAGATTTTTGCCTGTTGACAGATACTGACTAAAGAACAATCTTGCCCTGATTTAGGGTGAATTAAAAGGAAAAACCAACATTGTGTTTATGACAGAATACTGTAGGACCTGACAGAAAATAGCATGTGAAAGACCTTCTAGACAATAAATCAATACAATTAATAAACTTAGGATTCAGAAAAAAATTGTGGAAAATTGTTATCTTCAGTAGAAGGTGGTGATATATGGTCCAAATAAACCAGAAGAAAAGGCAACAAAATAAGTGTTAAAGAAAAGAGGATGGGAGGGCAAAGAAGGGAATCGGATCTGGAAAGCTGTGAGATGAGATGGAGCACCAGCTTCTGTGGAGCACAGGGAGGGCAGGGAAATTTACCTGGAGAAACTGATGCCCAAGCAATCACCTGGTAAACTTGTAGGAATTAGTCAGGGGAAGAGTAGAGTGGAAGCGACAACTCTAAGCAATAGGTGTGTGAAGAGTCCAGGAAGTAAAAAGGATGTGCATTTAGGTCACGAGAAATAGTTGTATGGCTGGACCATGGAGAGTGAGGGTAGAGACAGAGAGTGACGGTGCATTCAGATAAACTGGTGGGAAAGAAACTTGTCAAAATACTATATTGATTAAAATAAAAAACAAGTCAGAAATGGATGTTTCCAGTCACAGTTCATGCAGTCATAATTGTATGGGATTCATTTAAAATGCATTTTCAGGAAAGTTAGTCAGTTTTCAGCATTCGGTTATTTTTAAAAATCCAATTGCAACCACCAATGCCTACTTTTCTTTGATATTAGACTGCATTTCCTTGCCATAGTGTGATCCAACTTTGCTATCATGACTGAAGCTGTTGCATGGAGTGTGCCCTACTCTTTACAGGTGCACAAAGCTGATGTTTAAGCTTCAATCTTGCAGAAAAATGATTCGTGGAAGTAGAGATGATGAGTGAAATGCCATCTGCAGAAGGTTATGATATGACAGAAGGTTCTACAATCACTGATAATAATCATGGGTACTATTCATTATATTCAGACTCTGGAGTGTTTTATTCCTGCCATCTCAGTGCTTGACAGAGCTGGCCTGACCCCAGGGGCACCTACCATTCCTCAACTAGGTCCTTGTCTTCCTAGCTGGGAGCAGGGAAGTGGCCAAGGGCATCAAGCAACAGCTTTACATACATACACTTCACTCATCCATATTTCACCCAAACCCAGAACTTTAGGAATAGATGCCAAATAAGCAAAATTGGCTGGGAATGAAATAAAGAGAAGAAACTTGGAAAAGTCTGACAAATGGCCCCACAGTCTTAAAGATAGATAAAAACCTAAGCACTACTAAATACTGAGAGTGCATTAGAATCAGTAAGACCTTTGTTGACATCCAGGATCTTTTTTAAGATTTTATTTTATTTGGGGAGACAGAACGTAAAGACTGCTAGGGAGACAGAACGTAAAGACTGCTAACTCTGGGAAACGAACTAGGGGTGGTAGAAGGGGAGGAGGGCGGGGGGTGGGAGTGAATGGGTGACGGGCACTGGGGGTTATTCTGTATGTTAGTAAATTGAACACCAATAAAAAATAAATTAAAAAAAAATAAAAAAAAAGATTTTATTTTATTTGTTTGAGAGACTATGTGCACGAGCAGAGGTGGAGAGAGAATCATACTCCCCACTGAGCAGGGAGTGCAATGTGGGGCTGGATCCCAGAACTCTGGGATCATGACCTGAGAATGAAGGCAGATGCTTAACTGATTGAGCCACCCAGGCACCCCATATCCAGAGTTTTTCAACACTAGTTCAAGTAGATGCAAATAATGCAATAAGCAACATATTATGAATTTTGACATTTTAAAAAATATCCAATGGAGTCCAAATACAGTTTCAGGGGATGCTTGAGTTGCTCAGCGGTTTAGTGCCTGCATTTGGCTCAGGGCGTGGTCCTGGAGTCCTGGGATCAAGTCCCACATCGGGCTCCCTGCATGGAGCCTGCTTCTCCCTCTGCCTGTGTCTCTGCCTCTCTCTCTCTCATGAATAAATAAATAAAATCTTTAAAAAATATATAGTTTCAGGCAATTTGATTTCCCACCAGCATCCGTGTAAGCAGCACATGAATAGCTTTTTTTTTTTTTTAATAGACTTTATTTTCTGGAACAGTTTTCAGTTCATGGTAAAATTGAGAAAATTCTTATACACTCTCTGCACATACATTGCCTCTCCCACTATCAACATCCCCCACCACAGTGATGTATTTGTTACAGTCATTGAACCTTCATTGATACACCATTACCATCCAAGTCCATAGTTTACATTAAGGTGTGGTGTTGTACAATAAGCTTTTTTTTAACATTTGGGAAATTTTAATTGTTCCTCGTTTTTCCCCTTGAAATATTCCCATTCCATTTTCTCCACAAAGGTTTCTCCTACTGTAATGTATTTTTATGTTTATAATTCTCTAATTGATCTCTCTCATACTTCTTTTCGACAAACTGTTTATAAATTGATATGTAATCTTTTTAAAAAAGATTATATTTATTTATTCATGAGAGACACAGAGAGAGGCAGAGACATAGGCTGAGGGAGAAGCAGGCTTTCTGCCAGGAGCCCAATGTGGGACTCCATCCCAGGACCCTGGGATCACAACCCGAGCTGAAGGCAGATGCTCAACCACTGAGCCACGCATCCCGATACGTAATCTTTTATATCCTGTCATTGTAAGGCACATAAGTGTTAAAAAGTTACACAGTTGGTTAAAACAATTTCAAAACATTAAAGCTATAAATATTGATATTAAGCCTAAAAAGGAAAAATCTGGGGGGAAACATCTCTTAATGAGATAAATAGATGAAACATTTTTCCCCTCTGATTAGTCCTAGGATAAAGGGATGAATGTTCAGCATCAATTATATTGCTGTTTTTTATTTCTATAGAAGTTAAGTATTTTTTATAGATATCAGTGGTGAGAAACCTTGTTCACATAAATGAGTGGATAAGAACAGAAGAGCTTTGTGAGAGCAATCCCATCCTGTTTCTTGAATTCCTTCCAAGTTATCTGTCGCTGAAGAATCAAGGATGATTCTTTTCATAAACCACCTGACAGGATGATTGGGTGCTTTCCATCGTGTAGAAGCAGGGTTAGAAAGCATTTGACTTCCTTTTTTTTTTTAATAAATTAATTTTTTATTGGTGTTCAATTTACCAACATACAGAATAACACCCACTGCTCATCCCGTCAAGTGTCCCCCTCAGTGCCCGTCACCCATTCACCCCCCCCCTCCCCTTCCACCACCCCTAGTTCGTTTCCCAGAGTTAGGAGTCTTTATGTTCTGTCTCCCTTTCTGATATTTCCCACACATTTCTTCTCCCTTCCCTTATATTCCCCACCACCACCATTTATATTCCCCAAATGAATGAGAACATACACTGTCTGTCCTTCTCCGATTGACTTACTTCACTCAGCATAATACCCTCCAGTTCCATCCACTTCAAAGCAAATGGTGGGTATTTGTCATTTCTAATGGCTGAGGAATATTCCATTGTGTACATAGACCACATCTTCTTTATCCATTCATCTTTCGATGGACACCGAGGCTCCTTCCACAGTTTGGCTATTGTGGCCATTGCTGCTAGAAACATCGGGGTGCAGGTGTCCCGGCATTTCATTGCATCCGAATCTTTGGGGTAAATCCCCAACAGTGCAATTGCTGGGTCGTAGGGCAGGTCTATTTTTAACTCTTTGAGGAACCTCCACACAGTTTTCCAGAGTGGCTGCACCAGTTCACATTCCCACCAACAATGTAAGAGGGTTCCCCTTTCTCCACATCCTCTCCAACATTTGTGGTTTCCTGCCTTGTTAATTTTCCCCATTCTCACTGGTGTGAGGTGGTATCTCATTGTGGTTTTGATTTGTATTTCCCTGATGGCAAGTGATGCGGAGCATTTTCTCATTTTCTGCATGTTGGCCATGTCTATGTCTTCCTCTGTGAGATTTCTCTTCATGTCTTTTGCCCATTTCATGATTGGATTGTTTGTTTCTTTGGTGTTGAGTTTAATAAGTTCCAAAAAAGATTTGTTTTGAGTGGTGAGTCTTTCCCTCTCACAACACTCGTGTTTCAAGTTATCCCTTTGCTCAGAGCCTTTGAGCTTCCCACACAGGGCAGTGAGATTCTGTGTAGCTGTGAGGTGTACCTTTCTTGTGTGTGAAGTAGGGAAGGGGCCTTCCATTCACAGGCAGATCCGCTTTGGAGAAGAGTACACATTGAAGTTTAGGATGTGAAGACCGATGCCCTTAGAGTACCCTTAGAGGAGCTTCAGTACATTCCCCAAGGGGGACACAGTTTAAAGGTCCCCAGTCTTGAGTGATGGCTCAGGCTCCCCCACAGTTAACTGTCTCCCTGCTTCTGAATCTGTCACAATTCTTATAAAATAACAATCTGTGTCATTTTCATCTTCAACTATTAGGAGGCTCAAGGAGGGTGGGTACCATTGAACTTCTTGTCAACCACTTAGCTAATGATAGCCATTGAAGCATATATCATAACTGGGTGCCTCCAGCAGGAGGGTCTTCCAGTTCTTCGATCAGAGACAGCCTCCCTAAGGAAGCAATGTTTCTCATGTTCGCCAAGGGAATCAAGATGAGGGAGAGAGGCAGGAGGGGAGATTCTAAGCCATAGTGTAGGATTATTGAGGCCCAGAATCAAGCCCTGTTCAAGGAGTAGAAAGGCCCACTGAGGCTGCTGTGGAGAATGGGGACAACAGTGTGCAAGGCCAAGTTGATGGACCTGCCACACCGTGCTGAGGGTTTTCAGTTTCATGAACATGGCATTTTCTGTTCAAACTTGTCTTCTACAAAACTGCCTCTTTCTGGAAGGCAGTCTCATGGAGTGGCCAGACTGTGGATCCTAAAATCAGACAGGTGGGATTTGAATCCTGACTCCATTGCTTATTAGCTGTGGGCCCTGGAGCAAATCATCTAACTTCACCAAGTCTCTATTTTTTTTTTGTCTGAAAATGGAGATAATTTGTTTTTAGAAGTGTGTGGTGAGAATTAAAGGCTATCATCTACACAAAGTGTAATAATTATCATTATTTTAGTTTGCTTCATTGTAGAGAATAGTCTAGAGAAAAAAAAAGAAATGGAGGCAATTGGGAGGATGGTAGCAACTCTCCAGAAGGCATCTGCAGTGCTCTTGGATTAGGGTGATCACAGTGCAGCCAGGCCAGACTTGGTGTGGGACAGTGGTGCTCTATCTCAGAAGTTTGGAGCAGGGACTCAAAGAAGTGTGAATAGGAGTCTAACCTCAGGCTACCTGAAGTTGTTCAGGACAAATTAAGGGGATAAGGATTTAATCCCTAGCTTCCCCAGGATGTCAAGCATTTGCTCAAGAATGACCAGGAAATATTTCTTGAGCATCCCTGGAATAAAGCCAGGGAAGGAGACAGTAGGTGAGATGCAAGGCCAGGAGCTATCTGCTGGATGTAATAGGCAGAAGGAACAGAAGTATCTAGGAACTACTGTGAAAATAAAAGTAGTAACCAGCATTCTTCAGAAAGTGAAGTCCATGCAGAGCACAAATGAATGACATGGGGACATTCTGCTTGGCTGGGTGCCTGGGGGCATGAGGTCAGTAGTCAGTGAAGTACAGCCAGGATACTGTAGGCTGTGGAAGGGTGTTTAGCCCTGTATCCTAAGGACTGAGACAGAGTTGTCCAAGATGGGCACCTGTTCTAGCCCAGGGCCCAGGGTGTGTAGACTTTAAAGGATGTAAGCTCATGGGCAGGAAAATCCAGGATGAGGAAAAGGAGAGATTATGTTCTACTCATTAACAACTGTGGCTGCCCTATAGCTGAGAAAGTTTCCCAGAAAATTAAGCACCTTGTCAAAGAAGGTCTAAAGAAATTCTTTTATATTTCTATTTTGCATTTTAAGTAGCCCTGATGACTAGAAGAGAATAAAAGGATGGGTTGGTAATGTGGAATCCCACAGGGAGTGGAGGACAGGCATCTGTGCAAACTCCCAATATTTATTAGGGCCTGGGGCAATTGTAGATTGAAGGCTTATATACCGTATATCTGTATATTTAAAGTTCTAAATCAAATTAATAAGCAGTTAAATGTGTTCTGTCCTCCCACCTTATTGCCTTCATAATGACCTAAGAGTTTAGACTTAGTATTCTTAGATTTCTTTGAGTTCTGTGCAAGATGGTGTCTTGGAACTGCTCATGACCAACCCCTAGACTTCCCCCCTCCATCCATCCCATCCATCCTGAGCCATGGGAGCCTTGCATGCATGATGTGGATGTTCCAGCCCAGAGAGCAGGCTCCATACAACCCATCACTCCCTTGCAAAAAGCTGCCCCTCGGCCACCCTCTGGCCTAGGATGCACATGCTAGCAGTGCCATAAACCTGCAGGAGAATGAATATAGGGCAGAGTCTCCGGGCCATTTAGTCAGGGAATTCCAAGGTCCTGGGTGTGTGGAGTGTGGACTGAAATGTAGGGGGTCATTGGCTTCAGGTGGGCATATCCCATTGGCCCCATAGACTTGTCACCCTGTGAGTAGGGGAGTGTCTGGGTGAGTGTCAGAGCAGAGACCTTCTAAAGAGTGGAGTCAGGGCAGGGACCCCTCTTGCCCAAGGTGGTACTGCTTATTTTGGGTAAAGTAGTTTGGGACACCTTCTATCCTTTTTTTAAGATTTTAAAAATTTACTTATTGGTGAGAAAGCGCACGCAAGAGGGAGGAGTAGAGGGAGAGGGAGAAACACTCCATGCCAAGTGGGGAATCCAACATGGACCTCAGCCTCAGGACCCTGGGATCATGACCTGAGCCAAAGTATATCACTTCACCAACTTCACTGACTGAGCCATCCAGGAGCCTGGGGACACTTGCTATGCTAATAAAAGCAACTTTATTTAAAAAGCAGCTTAGTTTCTCAGTCTGGTTGTCATTAGAAAAGTTCCTCTTCTCAGTTGATTGGAAGCACAGGGTGGTCTGCTATTCCTAAATAAGTGCCAGCTGTTGAAATGGGAGTCAGCTCCTCAAGAGTTCTGTTTTCCCAGAGTGATGCTGAAACTTAAGTCCCACTATGCAAAGACCAGTGATGTTGCCTGAAACGAAAAGAGAGGTATAAGGACTGAGGAATATGTCTAGAGGTAGAGAAGCTCTCCAGTATTAACATTAGGCATTCTTGGGGCTCCTGGGTGGCTCAGTGGTTGAGTTTCTGCCTTCAGGTCAGGTTGTGATCCTGGGGTCCTGGTATTGAATCCCCCATCAGGCCCCTTTGGGGAGCCTGCTTCTTCCTCTGCCTATGCCTCTGCCTCTCTCTGTGTGTCTCTCATGAATACATAAGTAAAATCTTAAAAAAAAAAAATTAGCCATTCTTCTTGCTGGGAGCCTGAAAAATCTGTTTTTCAAAGAAGGTACTGGCAAATCAGTTAATATAAGGTTGCTTGCTTATTTAATTGCTTTGTATTTCTTTAATGACATACTTTATTTTGCTGACTTCAAAAATAACATTGACTTACTGTAAAGAAAAAAAAAGTTGAAAAACAGAAAAAATGAAATTTAAACTATCTGTAATCCTGCAACTCCAACAATTGCTGATATTTTAGGCAGTTTTCATCCCATCCTTTGTTGTGTTCCTTAACTGACATTTGGTAGTGGTTGTGGCTCAGTGTGGCTGTAGGAGTGAGGAACACAGAGAGAAACACAACCTCATTTTGCTTCTCAGGTGAAGAAGGGTACCAGCCGCTGAGGGAGAAAATGATCTCATGGCATCTTTCTGACATTCTTTTCCAACCTGCCTCTCCCACCAAGGTTTATCTTTGACCATCCAGGACCAGGTCTACAGGAGGAAGTCTTATAGTAATCACATTTTTGGTCTCCAATATGGCTTCCTATTTTAAAAGAAAGTCTAGCCTTGGCTTCAGTGCCCTAGATCTAATCACCAGCCAGTGTGGGCATGTGCATCTGTCAGCCTTGGATGCATTAAACCACCTCTGAATCCTCATGGCTTACAGCCACAGACATTTCCTCTCTCCTGGGTCTGCGGGTCATCATCCTTGGCCCCAGAATGTGAGTCAGACTCAGCTAGTTCACTTGTCTCTTACCATCCTCAGACCAGCAGCTCCCTGTGACACACTCTTCTCCTGGTGAACTCACAGCAAAGAATACAGGAGGATGGCATGGAAACACATGACACAACCTCTCAGGTCCTCTGCACAGTCAGTGCCCTATATCTTCCACCCATGTTCTGTTCACCAAAGCAAGTCATGTGGCTAAATCCAACATAAGTGGGGCAGGGACATGAGTCCCACCCATTGTGAGGGGAGGCATTGCTCAGTCACCTGATGACAGGCCTTGGAGTATATTTGGACAATATTTCAAACTTGGACCTCCTCTGGAAAGTCTTCCTTGACCATTCCAGCCTACAGGGATTTGTTTTCCTCTTTGAAAAGCTATAGAAATGGCTCATTTTGAGTTTATGTGCTGTCTATGTATCTTCCCATCTACAGACCCAAAGCCATCTGTTTATACATATCTTCTCGACATGACAGAAGAATATTCTCAGGAACCAGGGGTATTTTACGTGTATAAGATAATTTATTCATGGGCTGGTAACTGCTTGGTTTACTCTTTATTCCAAGAAGGTGATATTTAAAAAGTAATGTGTTTGCTTTGTTCCTTTCCTCTCCAGCTGCCCCCAAATCTTGTATTTTCAGCGGTGAGAAAAGGGAGCAAGCTGTAAGTGAAAGTTTCATTTCCCATTTTAAAGTTCTCTTATTGTTCAGCTCAGATCATCCAGTTTCCGTGGGTAACAGCTACTGAGTTAACTCTTGAGCTCTGCCTTTTGCTACAGAGCAGCCCAAATTGAGTTGGCTGACCTCACGACTGATAAAGTCATGATAAAGTTCTGACCTAAGGGCAGCCTGTGCATTCTAAGGACTACCCTCCCTGAACTCCCTGAACTCCAGCTCAGGTTTCCTTTGTGGGGGGTTTTTCCCCATTTCCCCCCACCCCATTTTCTTTAAAACAAAAACAGTATAGCACCATCACTTGGAGGGGGGGAAAAACGGATTCTGAAGCTGAAAAAGTGAGAGGGGTCTCAGAGAAAATCTCAGAAGAAGACACAGCTACAGATCCCGACCCTTTGGGAAATCCTTATAAAAAGAGGCTCTTCCTAGCCTCCAGTACTGGGCATGTGTTCTAGACAATGGAATTTAACAACTAAATGGTGTCCTTTGCTAGTGTTTTCTGTCTCATGTTTATTTCCTCATTGATTGTGCATTAGGGGAAGAAGGGAAGAAGATTTTTCATCTGCCTAAGTGACACCATAGGACTTGGTAAACCCTTAGTAGGCACTTGATTGACAGATGCCATATGCTATGGTTCCCACTTTATTTCCTATAGGTGTATAGTCTGTCTCCAGCAAGACCATGATGGTTCCCTGCAGTGGCTAGCATGGTGAAGAACATTTATTGATCTGCTCTTTTAATATTTTATTTAGAATTTTTACTTGAATAACAAAGGAAGAAAAGAAGGAAAGGAAACAAATGAGAAAATGAATGCTAAGAACAAGGAATCCTTACTTGAGGTAGGTTTATTTTTGCAGAGTAGAAGAAAAGAGAAAGCTGTTAACTGTATCTATTTTTAAATTATTTGCTTCTTGGAACAATGGGAGATTCTTAGACACACTGAAATATTACCTTGGGGTTTTAAAATCAAATTATTACTAAATTATAGCTATTTAGATAATTAAACTGGTTCTTTGAGTCAGTTTAAAATATGGCTTTAGACTGTATTTTACTCTCATGAAGTTGGATTAGTAATTCTTGACTAAAACACTTTTAAACCCACATAAAATTAATCTCTTAACATTCTATATTTTTCATTACTTAAGTAATGAAAAAGCTCCATACGAGTCAGATGTAAGGATTTCCAAACCTACTTTACAATGAATTCTAAGATGCTCTTCTGGAAGCCACGTGTGGTAGGAAGTATGAGCTTTGGAGATAGGAAACCTGACACAAGGTCTGGGTCTGCCATTGAGGTTCATAATTATTGGATAGGTCCAGGAACCTCAGTCTCCTGGATTGTACTGAATTATTACAACTATCCAGGGAGGTCATGGAAGCCCTGTGTCGATTACTGTGCACATGTTTGTGATTATCATTCTAGGGACATGTTCAGTTGATGGTTGATTATTTTTGAAACTCTTAGTGAGTTTTCACAATAGTATGCTAAAAATCAGGGCTCTGTTCCCAGCATATAATGCAGAGGAGTGCAGAGATCACAGGTCACAGGTGGCCATGCTGGTCAACAGTGTGTTGACCTTTTCTAGAGTTAGTAGATTTGAGGCTTCTTCTGAAAACTTAGAAGACCTGGGGACACCTGGGCCTACAGTCACACCTGGAGCCAGTTTGCTGACATTGAAGAGCACCCTCTCTCATTCACCAAGGTCTGGCCAGGCTCCCACACAGGTTTCTCTCCCCACCACATTCTCCCAGCCCTATACCAGAGGGAGTAGGTGCCAGAACCTCCTGCCCCTCCCAAGGTCCTGAAAAAAATCTTACAAATTCTGCTTTCTGGGACCAAGAGCACAGTGTGTATTTCCCATGGAGGCCCAACAGTGGGAATGGGGACATTCTCTGCATTTACCAGACTCCAAGTTCAGTTGAGGAAGAGAAAGTACCAGGTGTCCCCAGCAGCAAGGAGATTCAGGTTCTGAGCGAACTTAGTAGTGATAGGGACTGACAGACATGGAAAGGGAGGGTGAAGTTTCCTAATACAGCCATTTGTTTATAATCAGTGCTTATATATCAGCTGTCTACACTGCCTGTTCCTTGATTTATACAATTGCCTGAATAGTTCTTGATATAGGACTTCAGCAGGGTATTAAAAGCTGGATGTGAAAGAAAAATACAAAGCATGTTATGCTATGAAAAATTGGCATTAGCCTGCTTTCTAATTTGGACCAAAAATCTGATTGAAGGGATTATATACAAGGCAGCTAGTGCTAGCTAAATTGGAGGGAAATGTGAACAAAAATGTATCCCATATCCACTATATATATACATTTGCTTGCAGGGTACAAAATTAAAAGTTATTCTACATTTATGAGATGGAATGAAAGGAGGTTGAGAGTTATAAAAAAAAGAAGCCCAAAATAAATGAGTATTTGAACTGGGAGACAAAAATGATGTATAATTATGCTACATTGCTTTTTAAAGGAAATTTACTAAGAATTATATAATTGTATGCATGTTGTGAGATTTGAAAATCTACACCTAGAAATTTTACCTTGTCCCCTACCTTTTCTCATACCATAGTATTAATAATTGCCTTCTTTATTCTTCAGTAAGAAAACTATCCAAAGAATAAATTAACTTACACATATTTATGTATGCATAGGATTATATATTCTATTTTTTTCTATTTACTAGTAGTGAAATAGTAATTTTTTTTACTTATAGAAAAAGGAATAATGTTTCTATTTAGCAATTTATAATAGCAGAAATAACCTTTATGGAATGCTTACTTTTATAGTATACCAAGATTATACTCATAACCTTTCTTATGAAGCTAAAGCTATTGTGACTCCATTTTTACAAGTAAAGGAGCTGAGATTTAGGATTTGCCCACAGTTGCAAAGCTAAGTGGTCAAGAAGCCTTGAAGTCTAACTCAAGAGCTGAGATTTAGCCACCATAATATCCTTCCTCTCTTTTGACAAGTAGTATGTGATGTAAGTATATGCATTCAGAGTTATAGACAAATGACTTTTAGCTTAAAGGCTAGTTTGCCACAGTCTGTTTAGATATGAACAAAAATGTGGTTTTTTTTCTTTCTTGTGCTCTCTATAATCGGATTTTCAATTTTCAGGAAAGTTTCTGCGGGACATCCATCATTGTACCAGAACTTGAAGGAGCTCTTTCTTTGAAAGAAGATGGAAAGAAAACCTGGAAAAGGCGCTATTTTCTTTTACGGGCTTCTGGAATTTATTATGTACCCAAAGGAAAGACTAAGGTCAGAAAGAAAAATAAAACGCTTTGTCAAAAAATCATTTTATGAAAATTAACCTAAGGAAATCTTCAGATCACAATCTAAATGCACTTTTTTGCTCTGAAATTCATGTTACTACAATGTTTGTGCAAATACATACCCTATTCGGACAGAATTGCAGAAGTCCTTTTGAATTTTTCCAAAGCTTTCTCCTGTAGGTGAAGAATTTTATCTGTTTTAAAGTCAGATTTCAAAAATTATAGCAGAAGCACTTTTCTTTTTTTTTTTTTTTTTTTTTTTCAGAAGCACTTTTCTAGAGATAATTTGTTACTTCATATATCTTTTTCTGAGGGTTTTTTTTTCCCCTGTATTTACTCTCTTGTTCTGTGGTAATTATAATAAACTTCTTTTATCTGCAATCATAAAAGTATAAGTGTTGACAGAGCTATATTAAGATTGTAGCCCTTATACTCTGAACATTTAAGTTGTTCTCTGAAGTGTGCTGTTTGCATTACCCTGCCTATTTTAGGACAGTATCTTAGATTAAACTTCTACTTGGTGATTTAGGATTATTGCCTCTGATCTATAAGCATACCTTAAATTATTCATCTTTGAAATGAATTTTAACTCTCATTCTGACCATTAGCTTTTTTTTCTAAGAGCTTTTTTTAGAGGCTTTGGGCATTTGCATCTTGTTTACCTTTAAAAGCTTTAGAATACCTCTCTCATCATCATATTATTTGAGGTACGCTGAAGCATTTTGCCTTCACTGCTGAATCCAGGGCACCACCAAATGGCATATGTACAAATTGCAGGCTGCTTCCTTTTATTTATTTATTTTTTAAGATTTCATTTATTTATTTTTGAGAGACAGAGAGGCAGAGACATAGAGGAAGATACAGGCTCCCTGCGGAGAGCCCGATGCAGGACTCAATCTCAGGACCCCGGGATTATGACCCGAGCCGAAGGCAGACACTCAACCACTGAGCATCCCCTCAGGCTGTTTCTAATAAGGCTTGACCCACATTCCCAAGCAGGTGAAGTCCTGGGAAATATCCAGGTCTGTTCCTCTAGTGAGAAGACTCTCTTACCGATCAGAATGCAGGAGAGGCATAACCAGTACTGCGTGGTTTATGTCAGCCTACTGCTCCTACTTAGTGTGAATCACAGAAAACTGACAGAGTGTTTCGGAAAACACACACACACACACACACAAAGTCTTTGACATTTACATGTAAATGAGATGATAAACCTATCCCAACACATTTAGTGATAAAATTATAACTGTTCTAGCTTTGGACAAGAGTACTTTACTCACTGCTACAGTTAACCTTGGAAGAGAGGAACAAGCCAGGAGTCAAGAAAAAGAACAAGAAGTAGAAATTTTTAAAAGAAGAGGCAGGGATCCCTGGGTGGCACAGCGGTTTAGCGCCTGCCTTTGGCCCAGGGTGTGATCCTGGAGACTCGGGATTGAATCCCATATCAGGCTCCTGGTGCATGGAGCCTGCTTCTCCCTCTGCCTCTCTCTCTCTCTCTCTCTCTCTTGCTCTCTGATGACTATCATAAATAAATTAATTAATTTAAAAAAAAAAAAGAAGAGGCAAAACTCGCTTTATTCACACTTGATGTGATCGTCTGCCACACAATATAAGACACTCAACTGAACGACTATTAGGACCAAATAAATTGTTTTCTTTTATACAAACAATATGCAAATGAAAACATAGTGCCAAATATTTCATGCATAGTAGGGAACAAAAAATACAAAATACCTAACAATAAACAGGAAATGTTCAAGACCAATGTGGTATAAAATATAAAATGCAATAAAAGAAGTGAACTAGAACTGAATAAATAAAAATTTATCATGCTGGTGGATGAAAAAATATTAATTCTCTCCCAAACTTTCTGTATGTTAAATCCCCCCAAAAATCTCAATAGGATAGTTTTTACTTGAAATTCACAGACTGATTCTAAAATTCCTCAGAGGGGTGGTATTTAATAAATAACATTGAAATAATTGTCTATCCATTTGGAAAAAGTAGTTTCCTACCTCATACCATGTTTCAAATTATTTTTTTTAAGATTTTATTTATTTATTCATGAGAGATACAGAGACATAGACAGAGGGGAGAAGTTGGCTCCTTCCAGGGAGCCCAATGTGGAACTCAGTCCTGGTATCACAACCTGAGCTGAAGGCAGATACTCAACCACTGAGCTACCTAGGTATCCTCCCATGTGCCAAATTAAATCCTAGATTGATTAGATATATTTACAAAAAGTATGAAATCTCCTTTTATCTATATTTTTTAAAATTCTCTGAGAAAATATAGGTTAATATTTTCATAATTCAGGGGTTGAAAAACCTTCAACAAGGCTAAAAACTCAAAATTATAATGGAGAAAATTGATAAATTTGACTTCGTGAAGTGTTTTTTTTAACTCTTTAAGGCCAAAGATACCAAACAATAAGTTAAAGACTATCTCTGGCATTAGAGAGTACATTCCAGCATGTATAACCCAATACAAATATTCATAAAATATAAAGACTTCAAAAAAAAAAAAAATATAAAGACTTCAACAAGTCAATAAGAAAAAAAAACATGCTCATAGAAAAACTGCAATGCTTATTGAGAATTTAATACTAAAAAAAATATCAGTAGCCAGTGAATAATTAAAAAGTTGCCCTTTCTTACCAGTAATCAGGGAAATGTAAATTAAAAAGTGAAATATTTCTTCCTACAAGATTGATAAAATGAACAATGTTGATAATATCCAGCTTTCAGCAGGAGTAAGAAAAATGGGCAATGTCAACACAAAATGTTGGAATGTAAGCTGGTACAGCTGATTTAACAAGATCTATTAATATAAAGGGGAATGCCCTTTCAAATGGCAGCTTCCACATTTCACAATCTACCCCCACGGAAATATTTGCTCATATGTACAGTATTTTTGCAAGAGCAAAATATTGCAATAACCTCTAGTCATCTTTGGTAGGAATGGTTAAATAAATCATTACGCCCACAGAGTGGAGTGCTCTGCAGCCATTACATGACTGTCTTGTATCCATCCATATGTCTGACATAGGGAGACCAAGATACTATGTTAAGAAAATAACAAGTTTCTGGAACACTATTTATAGTAAAATCTCATTCATATTTTTAAAATGGTATGTGGGTATGTATGTATGTGGGTATGTCTACACATACATATGTATATAAATGTTCACCCGAAAACATTTGGAAGAATACTTCAAAACAATGGTACTTTCAGAGAAAAGAGTAGAATTAGAAAAAAGGAGTGTGGAAGAAGTTTTCATTTTATTATATGTGTGTGTGTGTAAGCATAATTTTATAAGCAATGTAGTATATAAATCATTAATTTTTATATATAAAATTATGGTTTATACGTTCTATTTTTTCAATTTGAAAAAAAAACCCAAGACTTTGAAAATCCAGAAGAAAATATCTTCAAAGAAAAAAACTGTGCAACCATCTACAAAGGAGGCATTGTGCACTGAGAGGTAGCGTTTGCCCTCTCTCCTTTATTCACTCACCTGCTAAAGAATTAAAGAATGTAAAGGCAAAAAAAAAAAAAAAAAAAAGAGTAATAGGGCGAATTTGTAATTGAAATGTAACCAAATATGTAGATTAGAGGTTGGAATCCTCACAAGGAGCATGAGACATGGAGGAGAGGTTCTGTCTCCATAGCAACACTGCCAGCCCTAATGGGAAAGCATGAAAGGAGTCTTTTTTTCTCAGAGAGAAGTGCATGAAGTGTGTGCTGATTTCCTGAGCATCATATTTACCTCTTATTGTTCATCCTGAGGATGACTTTTTTCTCTTCTAATGCTCAATTAGGAAATCCATCACTGACTCAGAATGGCAAAAGCCAACGTGAAATTTCTGACTAGGTGGTCAGTCCTCTTGTCCCCACTGCATCTGTAACGATGTCTCAAGGTCAGCCAGTCAGCTCTGGCCCCAGGAGTCCACGTGCAGGTGCCAGAACAGCAGTACAATATTCCACTCCATCTCTGGGTGTGTGGCACACTGTTTTGTCTTCGGTGTGCTCTTCTACCTCTAAAAATGCCAGCCTGACTTTTTAGAAAATGTATAACATGATAGATGCTTAAATGGGTTAATCTAAAATTCAATATTGTTCTGCTAATATGTTACTCTTAGTTGTGCCATCAAGGACAACCTTGAAAAATTATTAAGCTGTCAACGCAGTGAAATTTATTTTTTTCCTTCTTTTACAGACATCTCGAGATCTGGCATGTTTTATACAGTTTGAAAATGTCAACATTTACTATGGGATTCAGTGTAAAATGAAATACAAAGCACCCACTGACTACTGCTTTGTTTTAAAGGTATGTCGTAAGAAGTTCTTGATTTAGACTGGTGAGCAATTCGAGTTAATATTTCCTTTTAAGGAAAAAAAATGTTAAAATTTAATATCATTAACCACAAGTGTGTATCATAATAATTTTTTTCATTTTAAACCAAAATAGGAAAGGTGGAAGCATTTCTACCCTCAGTTCCTGTTTCTGAATTTAAAACTTTATCATGGATCTATCCAGTCTTCTTCATCACTTATAAAAAATGAAAGCTCTCCAACTTGAACAAATCTGATACAGTTTCTCAGTTCTTTATTGGACCGTTATTCTGCTAAGAAGTTTTTAAAAATTAGGAACTTGACAAGATTTCCTAGAAAAATACAGAAAATACAAAAAATAGGGGGGAAAAACCCTTTGTCTAAAAATAGCCTTACTAGATCTAGAAGTTTTTTAAGGAGTATATTATCAAAAGGCAATTATCAAGTGTTTGGTCAGGTTTACATTTGCACCACATTTTGGAAGGTTGGGTAGAAGTAACTGTCTTCTGCCAAATTAACAACTGACTCCTAGAAATGGATTCAGGGAGTTTATGTAGCTATTCCGACCATACTTTGGTTCAAACACCGTAAATTCCTTTTCCTTCTCAGTCCCTCAATCACATTTCATGCCAGAGAGTGCCGATTATCTAAATCCATAGGTATGGCCCAAGGCTATGTGCAGAACTTCTCTTTAGAGTCAGGTTCCTCATTCTCCATCTGAGATGGAAGTCTGTGGAGCAGGTAGGTGTTAATAAAATCAGGTTCCTGGGGATCCCTGGGTGGCGCAGCGGTTTGGCGCCTGCCTTTGGCCCAGGGCGCGATCCTGGAGACCTGGGATCGAATCCCACATCGGGCTCCCGGTGCATGGAGCCTGCTTCTCCCTCTGCCTGTGTCTCTGCCTCTCTCTCTCTCTCTCTCTCTCTCTCTGTGACTATCATAAATAAATAAAAATTAAAAAAATTTTTTAAAATAAATAAATAAATAAAATCAGGTTCCTGGTGAGATTGTTCGGTAGCTCAGTCACCCATTCCCCCCCGAGGAAGAACCCATCACCGCGGTTGTAGAAATGTATCCTTGCCAGACTACACGTGTGTGCTCATGTACTTCTTGGCAAAGCTGTCACCTCTCCTTCCAAAGTGGTTCAAAGTCTATACTATAGGTTTATATCACCTTCATAAGTGGAGGACAACACCTAACATCTACGTGTGTGGCAAATATAACCTTTGTCAAGGACCACATCATTAGAGATGACCATGTACCCACTCTGTCATTTCAGAGGTTTCGACATTAGTGTGGTATTGTCACTCACATTACTGCAGGAGTTGGGTGTTCCCTAGACCCAACATTCCCAAAACTCTGAGCACAGGCAGTCTGGGCATTCATTCATTCATTTATTCATTCATCATATACTCAATATCAATTGAATGCCAGCTACCTGCTACGTACTAGGTACTGTCCCAGGGGCTCAGGATACAGAGGTGACCCAAACGTACAATAATCCGTGTTCTCATAGAGTTTATATTAAGAGTGAGGAAAATGGCAATAAACAAAAAAATGTGATTATCAGGCAATGCTAAGGCTCCGGATAAATATGAAGCCGGGTAGGGGACCCTGTGTGCAAGGACCAGGGCTTCTTTAAGTGGGTTGGTCAGGGAAAGGGTCTCTGAAGGAATGACATGTAACAAAAGATGTGAGTAAAGTGAGGGAGGAAGAATTACCCAAGGAAGAGCATTCCAGAAACAGGACCAGCAAGTGCAAAGGCCCTGAGGTGGGGTCCCATTTGGGTCAGTAGGAAGAGAGATGAGAATGTCCTGCCTGCTTCAGGTTCCTGCCTTTCCTTTTCTGTTCCTGGTATAGATGGGGTTGTGAGAATAATAACAAACACATAGCATCTATAATGCAACCTCTTAAGCACTTTACATACATTAACACATTTAATCATCTTACCAACATTTTGAGGTAAGAGCCATAATTCTCCCTAAAATATAGATGTGGCACCTGAGCACAGAGACTCTTCAACCAGTAAGCGGCCGAACAAGGTTAAGACTAGGTGGTGGGGAGCCTGGGTGGTTCAGTCGGTTAAGCGTCCAACTTTTAATTTCAGCTCAAGTCATGAATTGAAGCCCCACATTGGAGATTGATCTCCACCCAGTGTGGAGCCTACTTTTTTTTAAAAAAAAAAGAGAGAGATAGAGAAACCAGGTAGTGGCTGAGAGGCCACTCTCTCAGACTGTTTGCTAGGATGCAGGATCTCTGCCCTGCCCCACCCCTGCTGCCAGCTGGCCTGAACTGTGCATTCATTGTGTTCCTGTCTGACCCCATGGCCCTTGTTTGGAATTCTGAGACCCTGAGATACTACCATACTGGAGGCCCTCATTTTCCTGTGTACATTCCAATGCCCACATCTGTTAAGCTGGGAGAAGCCTTTGAAAGAGGTTCTGAAATGCTACTCAGTAACTGGCTTACTTAAACTCATGGTAGAAATACACATTCCAAGGTCCTGGACCCACTGACTCAGAACGTTTAAGGATGGGGCCAAGGAATCTTTGCTTTCCCAGAGCATAACCAAGTTTTACACTCAGTGTTAGAATGCATCCTACCTCTAAACATCAACAGTCAGGGCTTAGCTGGTAATGGAATGCACTTTACAGTGGAAAAATTGAATGACAGGTGTCAGGAGGAAGTAGAGGCTGCCCCAATTGCAGGGCTGGGTACCAGAGGCTGGAGCACCTGGTGAGAGAAAGACAAGGCCCAGACCCAGAGGTCCCAGGATGATGTTTAGACACAGTGAGCAGGACAAGAGCTCGGTTTCTTGTGCCAACTCACAAGTTTGGAAGTAGATCCTGGAATCATGGTATCAATGATCTGACCTGGGATGCAGGTTACCCTGGGCTGCACGAAGAATGGCCATGCTGAGGCCTGGGGTATTGGACTAGGGTATCAAAAACCCACATATCCAAGGCCTAAGCCTTCACGAGAGGGTTGGGGGCCTCCCTGAAGAGTGTGTGTGTGTGTGTTGTGGAGGCGGAGGTACAGGGCTCCAAGACAGAGAAGAAAGCAGGCCTGATGGATATAGAAATGGACAGGAGTCACGAGCAATCCTCATAGAACATTTCCCTTTTTCTTAAGACATGATCAGTTTTGTTCTCGAACCAATTTTATGAGCAATCACTCTGCTTATTCTGCTCTTAAGCATGCTGAGTTCTCAGTACCTTCCCAGAATACTGGGAATTGTTATTAATTTGCTGAGTAAAAGGGTCTCTCACAGTTTGAAGAACTTAATTTGTTTATGAACATTTGGTCACTTATTTCCCTTTCTGTCCATATTGGGGGGAAGAAAACCTCTTGATATTAAAATACTTCATCAGGGCAAACAGATGTACAGAATTCAAAGAATACGCATATACATTACAAAAGGGATTCAGGATATGGAGAAGCATGTTAAGAGATTGTGTGATTCCATAGCCATGTACTGATTGAGAAATCCAGTCCAGAAGTTTCTTATTTAGTGTGAGCTTACTGATTATGACAGTCCATTGGGGGGTGCTGTCAGGAAGATGGGAGAGTTGAGTCCTGGCCTGTCCCCTGGCACATTATCAACACTCTACGCCCCATTGCCCGCTTCTACAAAGTGAGGATGATTACACCCAACCCTTCTTATGTGGATTAAATAATGTATGTTCAAAACACCCTGAGTTCCATGTCTAGAAACATAGCACTCATTAATTGGGTCATTACTACAACACTTTATCATTAAGTAATTATTTCTATTGACCAGTGGTTCTCAAATTTTTCTGTGCATGAGAATCACCGAGAGATGCTAAAACACAGATTTCTGGGGCTCCAGAGTTTCTGATTCAGTGTCTGAGGTCACACTCAAGAATTAGCTCTTCACCTGTCCTTGAGAGGTTGTGCATACTCATGGGAAAGAGATTAGAATCCGAAGGAAGGATTTAGTACTCAAGAATCATTCCTTCCCTTGCACTCTTTCTTTGATGCACACTCCCATCCTGAGCCTGTGATGAAGTCCCTCCTTTGTGAATTCTTGCTCGCTCCATTCTGAGGCTAAATGAGATGATGGGGCAGTGGAAGTAAATATCTTCCAGGAGAAATGAGGGTTTATCAAGGTCTATTCAGAAGTGGTGGAATATCTTGGAAAGAGCATTGGAATTCAGCTCCCTACCCATCTTCTCTCCACCCCTTAACTCTGCTACATTTTCTTCACAGAAGTTTTCACAATCTGAAATTATATTACTTAGTGTTTTCTGTTTTTATTGGATTTCTACCCTAGTGGAATAAAAACACCTTGAGAGCAGGGACTTTTTCTGTTGTGTTTACTATTATGTTCCAGAGCCTGAATAGGTATTAAATGCTTAACTCACATCTGTTGAATCAAAGAACAAAAATGCATGTCAAGCCCCCTGCCCCATTGTGCTCTTCAAAACCTGGTTCTGTTTGTTTGTTTGTTTGTTTGTTTTTGGTTCTGTTATTAATAGGCACATGCCCTCTCATGTTATGGGCTCTGTGTTGGGTTCTTCTCATACATTATTTCACTTAACCTTTCAACAGCCCTTTAAGGGAGGTATTATCATCTCTACATTATAAATGTGGAAGCAGAAACTCACAGAGGTTCATGAACTTAGGTGAGGTCACCTCACGCTTATGGTTAAAAATGAAATGTGTTCTCTTGAGAACAAACTCTTCTCACTCCTATCTTGAATTTCTTGGAGCTAGGATTTAGGGTCAACATTCTCTTGCTACTGTATTTCCTTTCCCTAGCCTACTTAAGAGCCATGTCATAATGTGGGGCTCACACAGTTGAGCTAAGTCACTCACTTTTGGCTCTTGAGTCTGCTTTTTGCTGACTGGGTCAGCCTCCGCACTCACAGATTTTAGCAGCTTTTCCCCTGCTTTCCACACAACTCAGTCTTCGACTTCATCCCCTGACATCATCTATACTTTCTCAGAGTATCTCACCTGCGAACCTCTCAGCACACCTTGCCTTCTACTTGGAGAAGACAGGGAAGGAAAAGCTTGAGTTGCCCTGGTCTACTTCCTCTTTACCTCTGAACTTAACTTGATACAATCATCATCCTTCCAACTTTGTGTTTCAGAAGAAAAGGCTCCCTCTTCCAAGCTCAGTGCCTCCAACATTAGCCCTTCCCTAGGACCACACCATCAAGGACTCCCTTTTGCTTCAGCATCTTCATGTCTCTCCAGAGAATTCTTCTCTTGGGCTAGAACACATTCAGGTATTCCCTGGGTGGATAGGGGAGGTTCTATAATCACTTCCCTCAGTTTGATCTGCCCCATGCCTTGGGCTTCTGCGTTCCCTTTCACCCAGACTTCCTAAGAAAGCAATATGTCCTCCTTGTCTTCAACTGTTATTCTGCAAATAAAACTCATTCGTTCCAAAATATTTCTCTCCAGCCTACTGCTATCCAGTACCGTAGGATACATGGTGAACAAAACAAAGAACTTGTCTTTGTGGAACTTGCACTCTAGCAGGCTTCTCCTCCCTCCTGTGCTGAAACTATTGTTAAAGTTTCTGGTGAACAGTCAGGAGTTTCAGTCAATCCTCGGGTGTCTGATCTTCCTGGCATCATTTGCATTGGTGATAACTGCCTCACCCTCAGCCCAGACCCCTCTATCCACCCGCTCCTCCATTTCTGTGAGTTCTTCCTCTTCCCACACACCCTAGAATGTTCTCTGGGGTTCTATATTCTGTTCTCACCAGACTTCTGCTCTTTCTGAGAAATCATCTTCACAGCCACAGCTCCAGCTTTTGTCTGTACACTAAGAATTCCCAGTCTATAGCGAATTGTTTCACTTTCTTCCATCTTACACCTGAGACAAGCACGTGTCCAAAGACACTTCAGTCATAACCTGTCAGGTAGTAATTTCAGCACTTTCTCCACCCTCATGAACTACTCCTTTCTGCAGTCCCTATCAAGATGATGGTACCACCACCCACTGTATTACTTTTGGGGGGCTACCATAAGAAAGTTCCACTAACTGGCTGACTTAAAACAACAGAAATTTATGCTCTCACAATTCCAGGAATCCAGAAGTTTAAAATCACGGTGTCAGTAGGGTTGGCTCCTTTTGGAGGGCTCTGAGGGAAAATCTGTTCCATGCCTCTCTCCTGGCTTCTGCCATTTTCCAGCAATCCTTGGCACTCCTTGGCTTACAGCTTTATAACGCCAATCCCTGCCTCTGTATTCACATGGCCCTCCACTCTCTGCATGCTTGTTTGTTCTCTTCCCACAAGGACACCAGTTATTTTGGATTAAGGCCCAACCTAATCAAGCATGACCTCATCTCATCTAGATTATATCTACAAAGATCCTATTTACAAATAAGGTCACATTCATAGGTATCAGCAGTTAGGACTGCAACATAAAGGGGAAACAGTTAAACCCATAATAACCACCTACTTTTCCAAGTTAGAAATAGAAAAATCATCCTAGAAGTCCCTTCTCTTCCCTTTCTTGTCCAATCCATCATCAAGCTCTGATTTTCCATCAGAGATGTCTCTAATCCAGCCCTCTCTGTTGGTCCTTCCTCCCCATTCCAGGCCCATCTTCCACGTAACTGCCATTGCCGTTTGTATCACTGTGCTCTCCTAAAATGTCTGATGCCTACAGGACAGTGTCCACATGCTAGTTTGACACAAGGCTCTTGACTCTGGCTTCCGCTCATTTGCTGCCTCTTTTTTCCATGGCTCCCAGGTCTTAGTCACACAGAGAATTTCTAGATGTTCCTCAGATGTGACAGAGTATTAGCATACACTTCTTCCAAAGAGCCTTCTCATTCTCTGTTTCAAGTTTTTACTATGAAATTCACCATGTCATAGGGTAATCATAAATTTGTTTACGTATGTCTCCTCCAGCAACATTCCCCAGCCACCATGTCCTAATTATGGTGTGAGTGCCTTACTCATCTTTATTAATGAGAGCTATATTTCTTAGTACTTAATATATTTCTTAGTTCAGACACTCCTTTGGCCTTAGACAAATGGCTTAACCTCTCTAGCACAGTCTTCTCATTTGTAACACATCGGTTACCTCAGTTTAGAGATCTGTTAAGATCCTTTTTAACAGTAATGTTCTATAATTGCCCTGACACTTGTGTACTGTGTTGTACATACTACAAGAGCTTCTCTTGTAGTATTTACAGCACAATTAAATTAAATCTATTGCACAAGAGTCTGGCCAGCGGTACTGAACCAGTGTTTTGTTTTGTTTTTTGTTTTTTTTTCTTAAACCCCTTTGCAAATGATTTTTCAGTAAAAGGCTCAGTTAGGGAGCAAACTCCCTGGCAAAGTCCTAAGCCATGACTGGAAAACAAACACGCTAACTTTGCTATATGACATCCTGGGAGTCAGAAAGGAGCCTCGTGCCCACTAGATAGGTCACTTTAGAACCATAACATCTGAGGATTGCAAGCAACTTTTGAGGTCATCTGATGTTAACTCTCCTGTATACATTTGTGGTGTGTGTGTGTAGTGTAAGGAAGTCAGTGAGAATGTGGGAGAGAATGAACCAAGGTCTGTACATCTACCTCACCATCATAGGAGGAGCCACTGTTAGAATTCAAGTCTCAAGAGTTCTTGCCTATGTTTTATCCTCAAAACCCATTTTATTTAATGGAATATCCACATTTTACTCTATTTGGATAAATAACATACTTAAGAATTTATTAATTGTGCTGTATAAGTGGATACCTCTACACAGAGAGCTGATGTGTGCACCTCATTGCAAGCACAATATGATATATAGTCTATTATTAGGAACCTGGCTCTCATGTGGTGTGAAAACCAAAAAACAAATGAAAAATATTTGAATAGGGGCAGCCTGGGTGGCTCAGCGGTTCAGTGCCGCCTTCGGCCCATGGTGTGGTCCTGAAGACCCAGGATCGAGTCCCACGTCGGGATCCCTGCATGGAGCCTGCTTCTCCCTCTGCCTGTGCCTGTGTGCCTCTCTCTCTCTCTCTCTCTCTCTCTCTCTATGTCTCTCATGAATAAATAAATAAAATCTTTTTAAAAAATATTTTAATATACCAAGCCAAGTTAACAGTGTTAACTTTTAAAATTTCTCAGGAAAAAAAAAATAAGAGTTGCTTTCTAAGAAAAATTACAAACATTAATTGCTCTTGCTGAAGAGACCCGTTCACCCCCTTGCATGACTGTCAACAAGAATGCTGTTGTAAGTTAGGGAGCTGGGTTTCTGGTGCTGAAAGACAAGAACTTTGGTTTGGCTTTGTGGATTTTATTACGGGAGGGCGTGCTGCAGGCATCTCTGGAACGTCACATTCCATCCAGGAAATAAGTCACTTGTCATCAGCATGACCTTCTAGTTCATTAATGTTACAAATCTATTTTTGCCGTGGGGCCACATTATCTGAGTTGATAGAGAGTTTTGATTTTAAAGGCCTCCACAGATGATGATCGTTTGCATGACAGTTAGAAAGCTAAAATCTCACATTCAGAATGAATGAGGAAACACTGAACCCCAAAAACAGGGAAATGTGCAGCGGCCATTCAGAAGTGTCTGCCACCATCTGCTGGCCAGAATGGAAAACTACAGGCCACCCTGGGGAGCCCAGGGCTATCACCCTCAGGAAAACCTAAGACCATCCTGCAAGTGATGCAGAAGCAGATTCTCAGAGCGGAGGAACCTAAACAAAGAGAATGGTCCATTTACAGACAGAAGTATGAAGGTGAACTTTCCTCAACTGGTCAAAAGGCCACAGGGAAGAATTCTTTACAATTTCTTAATTTTCTGTGGTATCCTTAAAGTTTGGAATTTTGGCCTTAAGAGCTTCATAAAAATACAGAAATTCTAGGTAGCAGGACAAGAGACCCCCCCAAAGTTCTAGTGGACCATAGCATAAAATATATAATAACTTCTCTCGGCCTTGTTTTCTCATTTGTAAAACCGAAATTTACTAACCTCTCATCAAGCTCTTGAGTCTGTAACAGGTCTTGTTCTCCTTTTTGGGCAATGACAGCAATGCCACCAAGTTGTGAGAAACAGCAGGGTGACTAGCTGAGATGCTGTTTCTCAGACTCAAACTGATGTTCAGAGGCACAATGCCCTTGACCTAGATCAATTTTGAAAATAGCCATTTCCTTGATGGTCCGTAACGAAGCCAAAAGCAAAAGCGAAGGAGAGAGATCTGTGCGATACTCTTTAAGAGAGGAGCCAGCAGCTCCACTCCTTTCCTGCCCCTGAAAATGGCTTCCCACTCTCTTGGCATTCCATTTCATGCTCAGCACCACCACCGGTTTCTCCGCATTCCAGCAGGATTAACAAGCTTCTCTGAGGGTTGGAGGCAGAAGAGGTGGTCTTATGCACACAACTTCACCCACAATGGTTATAGTTGTAACTTTTCTATATAATAAAACTTACTAAAAATGATAATGAGTCCATTTAAATGTACCCTGGTTCCTCATGAGGCTGAACCCAGTGTTGGATTCCACGCTCAGTGGGGAGCGGGGAGTCTGCTTGAGATTAGATTCTCTCCCTCTGCCCTCACCCCACTTGCGTGCTCTCCCTCTCTAAAATAAATAAATAAAATCTTTTTAAAATAGTAAGATAAAAGTACTCCTATTCCTAATCCTAAAATTACTACCAGCAGTTTTCCACTATCTCAGGAATCACATACGTTGTTTTTTTTTAATTTTTTGAAAGATGCTAATAAATAAGAAGGAGTTTATAAATGGTCTTTGAAATTACTTTTTTCTAGCATCCCCAAATTCAGAAGGAGTCCCAGTATATCAAATATCTCTGCTGTGATGATGCAAGGACCCTAAACCAGTGGGTCATGGGAATAAGGATTGCCAAGGTAAGAGACCATTTGGACACAGCCTGTCTTGGATTGCACACCCGCACCCCAACCTGAGTGCAGTCTCTGTACTACTTCAAAATGACCATCCATTAAGGATGGGTCAGCATTCCTGATGCCATTTTATTTTCTGGCCCTTGGGGCTTTTTTAATAGGAGAGAGTGATGGAAACACAGACCTTTCCAATGACCTGAGAATCAAGGGTTTATTCTCCTGTGAGACTTCGAAGGTCTTTATATTTACTCAGGGAGAGCTTTGCACATATAGTATGTAATTAAAAAGTACAACACGTAACCTGTAGTAGATTTACATGAAGACCTATGTAATCAGAACTGAGAGGCAAAAGCTCTCCTCTAACATCTAGGTAAAAGTATTAACTGACTCTGCTAATCTGGAAAATCACTTAACACATGAAAACAATCTATGAATTTTTTTAATTGAAACATACTAAAAAAAATCTCAAGAAAGAAGTAAAAAGAGTAGCTATAAGGTGCTTTTTACTCGATATGTATATTGCAATTGAGTGCTGGATTTGGGATAAACGGATTCCTTTCTTCTTTTGTGTTCTTTCCCCAGTATGGAAAGACTCTCTATGATAACTATCAACGGGCGATGGCAAGGGCCGGGCTCGCCTCTCGGTGGACAAACCAGAGCACAGTCAGCACAGCTCCACCAGCCACGTCAGCTGCGCCGTCGACAGGTACTGTGCTAAAAAGAAATTCTGACACCTGTTCAAAGCTTACCTGTTCAGAGCTCATGTTCAAACTTACCTAATGCACCTTATAAAAACAGAACTTGTTGGCACTGTGTATGTTTGTTTCCCTTCTGATGGTCAGGCCCAAGATCTCCCACACACATCTGTACCTGTTTCTTTATAAGTGATTCTTAGTAAAGCTTCGACTGCTTTTCTCATGATATGCTTGTGGATCAGATGGTGATCACAGTGGAGGGTGAGCTGAAAGAGTACTGTGTCACATCAGAGTATAAAGGTGGTATCTGTCCCAAGCTCCATGAGCACCAACAGACAGCCCACATAAATGACAAGATCATTCCCTGGCGTTTTGCCTCAGTGATCCCATAACCAGAGCCTTGAAGCTGATCCTGGACATTACATTCTACGGTAACATAACAGCTTCTTGTTTGTATTTGTAAGGAGGCCAGACACAGAGAGATGAAGTGGGTACAAAGCATTGCTTTACATACACTGTTTCTGATTCTTACACCAACCCTGCAAAGTATAGATTACTATCTGCACTCCACAGTTGAGGAAATTCTGAAGCTCAGATAATCAAGTGTCTAGCGTCTTCTCTGTGGCTCAGCTGGATTTCAAATATGTTGTCTTCATGGTAAACAACAGTTGAAAGAACTGGAACTATTATGACTAGTCTTGGTCACCCTTCAGTGTTAAAGAATGGTCATATCAAAGGCCAGTATTGGGATGTCTGTCTGGCTCAGCAGTTGAGCATATGCCTTCGGCTCAGGGCATGATCCTGGGATCCTGGATCAAGTCCCGCATCAGGCTTCTTGTGGGCAACCTGCTTCTCCCTCTGCCTATGTCTCTGCCTCTCTCTCTCTCTCTGTGTCTCTCATGAGTAAATAAATATTTTTTTTAGAAAGGCCAGTATATATATTCTTTCCTCCTCAAAGGTAAAAGCAGCTTGAAAATGGAGAAGGTGCAGTAACAGTAGATTTGACCCAACATTTAAAGATATTTTTACTAGATGAGTCCGGTCTGCCTGCCATGTGTACAGGGAGTTTCTGAAAGTGTTTGTCTTGAATAAAACTATTTTTTGCAGAGCACTTACCATGATTTGTAATAATTTTATGTGTCCATTACTGTGTTTGGTGCCTGTTTTCTCCACTGCACTCTAAGTCTTGAAAGGACAAAGGACCATTTCACCATGTTGCACACTGTGTTCCCAGAGTTTACAAGCCTGGCATATATTTAATATTTATTGAGTAAATAAATTTACTAAATTTACTAAATTTACTAAATAAAGGGTTGCTGAGGTTGGTTGGGAGTTGGGTTTCTTAATCCTCTCAGTCTTCAGCTTGGGAGGGAAACGCCACTTGGAGTTCTTGGCGGGCAAGTTTCTCCTTCCCAAGATGGGGTCACTCTTTGGGATGAGGGATCCTGAGGCCATCTCCGGCATCTCTCCCCGGAGTACCAGCCTCCTTTCCAGTAAAGGCTCTTGGGCTATTTCTAAGGCAGATCATCCTAAGGCCTCAGCTCTTACTGAGGGTGAGCCCATAAGGTTCTCCTTAGTCTTTTGATTCAAGGGAATGCTATGATGCCTTTCCTTTCCAGACAGCCAAAGAATTTTTCTTCTGAGCATTTTTCTTGAAATTGGGATCACTTGCTTTAGCAAATAGCTCTATTTCTTACCAACTAGTGGCTCTAGTTATTTTTCACAAGCATAACCATACCTCTTGTTGAGCTGACACATCAGCTGAACTGTTTTAGAACAATTGGGATACCCTGATTGGCATATCAGCCATTTCCCAGAATGGAGCAACTAGTGTATTGTACCAACAATCATCCTGTCACCCAGACAGGTTTCTTAGCCTGGATCTGGCTCAGTGAGGTATCAGTCAGGAAGTTTGGGTTTTATGGTCAGCAGCCAGGAAGAGCCATATCCAGTCAGGTGCTCAGGGGATCATCTTTGGCATCAGCTGTATTCATTCAGGTCACTCAGATCACAAACTGTCTCTGTGATTCAGTAAGAAATATATTTGGTCTTTGACATCAGCTCCTGACACAGCCTCAATAGCCCAAGGTGAGCTGAGTTATGGTGTCTTTGTTATGCTAATGAGACGCCTCATGGTGAATCCCTTTGTGGCTTTAGGATGGGGGCTGGTCACCAAAAGGACCAAGCAAGTGATTCTACCACAGAGCTTTGGACATCACTTTCAATTGGGCCCTTAATACTACCTATTGTTCTTACTACAGTTTTCTAGACTAGCAGTTCTCGGAGCCAAGGGTGACTTTGACCCCCAGGGAAGACTTGGCAATGTCTGGGAACAATTTTGGTTGTCACACCTTGAGGGAAATGCTTGTGACATCTAACGGATGGAGGCTAGGGATGCCATCTTTCCTAAAATGTATAGGACAGGGCCCCATACACCAAAAAAATTTCCAGTCCCAAATGTCAGTAGTCTTGAGAAAACCTGTTGCTGTCAATGTAATCTCCTAGTTTCTCTAATTGTTTCATATGTTCTTTACTCTCCTCAGATATCTAATGGCCAAATCCTTTACTTTCAGGAGAGAAAATAAAACCATCAAATGGGAACTCCTTTGACTTCCCACCACCAAACCCAACACCTTCCCTGTATGTGCACCTGTCCTAGACTGCATCCATTATGTTACCTCCTAATAAAGGCCAGTCCTTCCATGTAGCCTCTGGTCCCCAATTCAGATACCAGTTGATTTACTGCAGTATTGACTCTGATGCCTACCACTGGAGTTAGCTCAGACCATACAGGTCAAGGGCACCAACCCTAACAAGGCTGCCTTTCTTCGCACTTCTGCCACACTTCTGATCTAGTGGCTACAATTTTGGAGGTTCCCACTACCCCTTCAGCTTCCACAGTTCTCTAGAAGGACTCACAGAACTCAGGAGAGTACTATCCTTATTATTACAGTTTTTAAAATAAAGGATACATATCAGGACCAGCCAAATAAAGAGACACACCAGGCAAGGTCTAGGAGGGTCCTGGCTGCAGAGCTTGTCCTCTCATTGACCATGTGATGGATTTCATTGTCCTCCCCAGAGGCTGGGTTAGCACAGAGCCCCAACCCTCTAATCACTTGGTTGATGTTTCTGATAACAAGCCCACCTCCCAAGCCATCTTGTTAGCATAAACTCAGATGTGATCCTAGGGGTTCACTGAATAGCGAAGACATTCCAATCACTTTGGAAATACCAAGGGTATTAAAAGTTCTGTGCCAGGAACCCAGGACAAAGACTAGACACATGCTTTATTATACCATTCTCTTCTACTTTCTTTTCTGCTCTACTGGGTCCTTCTCCTCAACATTGCTTCCTTCTTCAAACAAACAAGTTTTAAAACCATCCTATGACTCCCCATCTCCCTCTAGCTACTGCCCCACAGGACAACCAAACTATTCTTTTTTTTTTTAAGATTTTATTTATTTATTCATGAGAGACACACAGAGAAAGGCAGAGACATAGGTAGAGGGAGAAGCAGGCTTCCTGCCAGGAGCCCAAGGTGGGACTCGATTCCAGACCCCGGGATCATGCCCTGAGCCAAAGGCAGACATTCAACTGCTGAGCCACCCATGCATCCCCAACCAAACTATTCTAAAGGGTTGACTACATGTGCTGCCTCCACTTTCCTACCCTCATTCACTCTTCCACCCATTTCAATCAAGCTGCTTCTTCTAATACCCCATGGAGGATGCTCTTGCTAAGCCCACGTGGCCTCTATGTTGCTAAATGCAACTATTATAAACCTGTCTTCGTATCTGACCTTTTAGCACCATCAACACAATTGTCCACTCCTCCCTGAAACAGTCTCCTCTATTGGCTTTCCAGATAGCACACACTCCAAATCTTCTATCCCACTCCCAACTTCTAACCTCCTCTGCTAACTCTTCTTCTACTGCACCTAATCAGCCTCGGCCCAGTCAATCCTAACTCTGTTCTCATGTTATACGATCTCTTTACGTGGTCTGAATCCACTCCTGTCACCATATATGTGCTGACCACCCACAAATATATAAATCCAACCCAGACTTCTCTGTTGATCTCCAAAACCATGTAACCAGTGATTTGCTCAATGGCTCCATTTGGATACATCAGTAAAACTGATGCATCATCTTATCCTCCAGACTTGATCTTCTGTTGTTTTTCTCAGTTTCTGTAAATCATCATCATCTGCCCAGGTGCTCATGCAGGATACAGGCAAGGAAAGATCACTCATGCCCAAATCCAGTCACATCCAAATCCTGTTGACTCTACCTTCTAAATTGGTCAAATCTGTCCAGATCTGTTCATCTCCGTTCCCGTCAAACCCAAGCTGCCATGATATTTCACTTGGCCTCCAGTGGTGGTGGTGCACCAGCTCAACTCCCTACATTTGAAGACTTCTCTCCCTCCCTAAGTCAACTTTCTAAACGAAAATGTGATTTCTTCCCTATGGGTAGTGTTTCAGAAGCTTCTCACTGCTCTTAATGTCCCAAATCCTTAGCAAGGCCAACCAAGTCTGCATAATATGAGGCTTGCCCAGCTCTGAGGCCTCTTTTCCCCACCTGTGTCTTCCCATTCTTGTCACATGGGCCACTTGTTTTTTCCTAGTTTTTAAAGCCCCAAACACCATCATCTCTTAGGGACTTTACAGATGTTGTTCCCTCTGTTTATGACATGTTTTCCTTCATGTGGCTAATTCCTTCCTATTCTCAGGTCTACAATGAATTGTCCCTTTTACTTTTTTTTTAAGATTTTATTTATTTATTCATGAGAGACAGAGAGAGAGAGGCAAAGACATAGGCAGAGGGAGAAGCAGGCTCCATGGAGGAAGCCCAACATGGGACTCGATCCCGGATCTCCAGGATCATGCCCTGGGCCAAAGGTGGTGCTAAACCACTGAACCACCTGGGCTGCCCTGAATTGTCCTTTTTAAACCAGTCATAATTAATAATCTGTTTGATTAGTTTAGAACTGTTCTCTCCTCTAGACACTGAAAGAAATCATGAGGTGTTTCTGCTATGATTTTCCAACTGAAAAAGTCTGGAGGCATTGTTCACTTATCCAAAGTGCTTTAACAAGGAATTTATTCTAGATAAATGGCAGCTTTTTTTTTTCCATGTTAGAGAACAGTCATAGAGGGTTTTTTCTTAGTACTTATTAAATCAATTTGACTTTAGTGACTATTTTTAGTCAGGACTTTTCACATGGTAGTTGACAGAAATCCAACTTGGTCTGGTTTAAGCAATAAAAAGCGAGGGGGGTAGATTTATTAATGCGCAAAACTAGGAGGTCCAGGGGTAGGCTTCCTTCATGCACAGCAAGATCCAGGGGTGATGTCATCAAGTGATGTCATCAAGATATGGCTTCTTAGGCACCGTCCCCATTAGGTGGCAAGGACTGCCACTGATTCTCTAGGCTTACATGTTTCATACAGCTGGAAATATTAGTACAAATAGAATGTCTCATCTCTGAAAAAGCTCTGGGAGTGCTTTTTCATGCCCATTCCTTTTTTAGTCTTTTTTTATATATATAAATTTTTATTTACTTATGATAGTCACACAGAGAGAGAGAGAGAGAGAGAGGCAGAGACACAGGCAGAGGGAGAAGCAGGCTCCATGCACGGGAGCCTGATGTGGGACTCGATCCCGGGTCTCCAGGATCGCGCCCTGGGCCAAAGGCAGGCGCCAAACCACTGCGCCACCCAGGGATCCCTCATGCCCATTCCTAACGAGCTTACTATGCCCAGGAGGTTGCTGCCCTCTGATTTGCCAGGTCAAGTGGGAGGATTGGCCTTTCATAAACCATGTGGGTTAAGGATGAGGGATTGGGGTTTGGCTCCCTTTTCAGAATGTACTTGAGTCCTGTAAAGCATGTGAGGCTCATACTTGTTTAATCAACTTACAACCCCTACTTCCGCCAAAGATTCCTATAGAGACAGTGGAAAAGGCTATATTGCTACCTGACAGCTGGGACTGTTAATCAGTGAACCCATACGACCTAGATCCCAAGTCAGTGGACCTACAGAATATATGGGTTATGTGGGTGCCCACAGGTTACAGGTTGTCAGGATGGGGCAGAGAGCCCGTGGAGAAGATTGGATTTCCTGGTCCATGGGAAGACAGCAGCTTGGAGCATTTGGGGTATCGTTATTATTTGTTTGTTCTCACAAACAGATTAAAGAGCAGGACATCCTAGTTCATGAAAATACATGCTGTGTTGGTCAGAAATCAGCCTGTGTATATGTTTGGGCAAAAGAAGCAAAAAGAAAATACAATTTGTGTCCTTCAAAGGAATTCCCCCCAGTGGTCTTAAGGATTCAGCTTCAGTTTCTGCTTGCTTTGTACGAAGGTGTTTATATATAAAGAAAGGACTTGAATATGTATAAGAAGGGGAAGAGAAGAAAGAAAATAGACCAGAGGAGACAAGGAGATGGAGCACTTCGGAATCTAAGAGGTTTAAATCTCCCAGGAGCGGCTGGTACCATGCACAAGGCCTTATGAAAGCCTTAAGTGTAAACATCGTAAGGCTTTGAGATGTTTAGACTTGTTACTTCCTGACCTCCAGAACAAAGCTGTGGCTAATTAGAGACGTTTAATAAGCCTTAGAGCTAGAGAAATGCACATTTATGTGACACATCATGTATGCTCCAACAGCCCTGCACGGGCGTGCTGAAGAGGGCAAGTGAAGGTCCGCTCAGAACAATGAGGTGGCTGTCCTTGCTGAATGAGGAACATGGATTTTATAATAAAAAACTGGCAGTAGAGAAAGTGGTTATAGCCTGTTCTAAGATTTCACCTGCATAAATGGACACAGATACCTTTTTTTGTTCTGAAATCAAACACACAGAAAAGTTGCAAGACTACAAAGAACCCTTTCCGCAGACCACCCGTATTGAGCATTTGTCATATATGCATTATCATTTCTATCTCCTCTCGCTTCTCTATATGTTATCCACAGTCATGTTATTTTCCAAACCATTTGAGAGTAGATTGGATACCTCATACTCCCTTCCCTTGCAGTCTTTGTGGTTCCTAAAATCATGGCTATTTTCTTACTAACCAGAGTACAGTTATCAAATGTAGGAAATTTAATATTATGTAAATCACAATCCGTATTCCAGTTTTTCCAGCTGTCTCAGCAGTGTCTTTGACAGCAGCGTGTTTTCCTGGCACAGGCTCTGCCCAGGATAGTGTATGGCATTTATTTATCATGTCCCCTTAGTTCTCTTTCATCTGGAACATTCTTCTAGCCTTTCCCTGTCAGGATGTTAACAGTTCTTTAAGAATAAAGGCCATTTAATTTATAGAACATCCCTCAATTTGGATGTGTCTGATGTCTCCATGTGATTCATTTGAGATAGTAGTGTATTTTTTGCAGGAATCCTGCATGAGGGCTGTGTGTCCTTCTCAGGGTATCACGATCAGAGGCTTACGATATCTGTTTGCGGCTCATTAGAAACATTCATTTTGACCACTTGGTCAGTGTGTTGTCCAATTTCTCTCCTATACAGATTTTTCATTGGGTACTTAATAATGTGTAGAGAGATACTTTGAGGCCCTGTAAATATCCTGTTCCCCATCAAACACTCTGTTCTTCCTAGTCTCAAGTCCCTGATAGCCTTCTTTGAGTTGTTATGTAGATGAATGGGTTTCTCAAACTATTGGAAAAATATCTGAAGAAGCAAGCAAATGGTCATTTCATAAATACTTGACAGAAGAGCTGGCACTGAGCAGAGCTAAAGCAATCTCTGAGTTCGCTCAGTGAGAAGACCTGTTGTCATAGTGGGCTGGGTGGCAGTTTAGTCGCTGGAGAGAGGGCTTTCATGTGTGGCAAGGTGGCCATCCTTCCCCAGGATGTTCTCTAAGAAGCCAGAGAGATCCACATATATCTGAGGAAATCTATCAGATTCCCTCAAAACTGAGACCTCAGTTAATCTCACTTCTGTGACAAGGGTAAATTAAAAGGTAGGAAAATAAGTGTTTATTCAGAACTCCTGGCAGAAGGTCTATTCCAGGGTACCTCAGGGGTCTCCATATTTTGCTTCGTCCTCTATGTTTGCTATTTTTGTGCCCATAGTACTTGCTGATGAGAATAATGTTCAAAAGTTATTCCTGTACACAGCACAGTATGAAACTAGAAACACACATTTCAGAAAAATCTTCAACAACAGGAGTTTTTAAAACAGTTTTTCAGAGTTTATTCTCCAGTTATCAAAAGGCTTTTGAGGTGTGCCTGGGTGGCTCAGTCAGTCAAGTGTCTGATTTTTTATTTCAGCTCAGGTCATGACCTCAGGGTTGTTGAGATTGAGCCCTGTGTAGGCACTATGCTACGTCTGGAGCCTGCTTAAGATTCTCTCTCTGTCCCTCCTCCTCTCCTCTCTAAACAAAAACAGAACAAACCCCAAAAACAAAGACTTTTGAAAACAGAACAAATGGGGCACTTGGGTAGCTCGGCCGGTTCAGCATCTGCCTTTGGCTCAGGTCCTGATCCCGGAGTCCTGGAATCGAGCCCCATATCGGGGCTCTCTACTCAGTGGGGATCCTGCTTCTCCCTCTGCCTCTGCTCCTCCCCTCTCCTGATGCTCTCTCTCTCTCAGATAAATAAATAAAATTGTTAAAAAAAAAAAAAAGAACATACTATTCTCTAAATTAATCCAGATGTTGTAATCTATATAAAGGATTCACTTTCCCAAACCTTTGCTGAATCTCACGCAGTATTGCCATAGAACCTCAGGTTTTCTGTTAAGGCCTGTGTACCTATATAAAGTACTTGATATTTTTAGATGAATTTGCAAGAATGTTGAATATCCCTTGCCCACTCTTCTTGTCTTTCTTCCCCCTCCTCAGGACTGAAAACAAGCACCCCTCAGGCCAATGGTCAGATCCCCCAGGCTGCCCATTCTGTAAGCGCTGTTCTTGAAGAAGCCCAGAGGCATGTAGAAACAACTAAGGTAAGGCTAGAGGGGAACTGACCTCATTTTCAACCTGTCTCTGGTAAGCCCATATTCTAAACCATTAGCAAGGGTCCAATAACTGCTCTTCTAAAGGGAGAAAATCTAGTTCCAACAACTGAGAAGTCACTATAATTTCATTTAGATCATTGCCCTTTTTTATAATCTTAAAGTTATACAGGCTAGAATGGAAAGTTAAAACCAGCTATTATCACATTGCTCCAGGAAAATATAAGAATTTTTTTTTAATACTGAGGCTTGGTAAATATTTTTAATTTAGCTACATTGATTTTGACTGAAGGGATTTTCTTGGTTTAGGCAAGGTTTTAGCACTCTGAGAGTGGCTCCTGAGTTTTAAGCCCTTGGGATTTTTACTTATGTTTTTCTGAATAAATTAGAGCAACCAGTTAGTCAGAAGCCCTATATTAAATGCTAAGCCCCAAAACCAGATTATAAGACTACTAATAGGGTTCTTTTAGAAAAAATGTGCATTTTAGATTTTTCTATTAATGTTCTACATACATCCTCAGGGTGATAGAGAAGAAAACACATTTTAAAATAATAGCCAAATCAATAGAACATTCTCTATAAATAATTTTTTTTCAGTAGAGTAGATTAATGAAGATTCATTTAACCTGAAAGTTGCAGCTGAAAGTTGTGATCTAGTTACTAGTCTAATTGGTAACATCTCAACTGACTATTCTGTTGACTGTTTTCCGCATATGATTCAAACAATCTTGAATAACTGTACTTTCCATAATTTTTCACTTCATTCCTCCCTTTCATTTTGTCCATCAACCAGTGGTGGGAGCAGTTAAATCTTGTATTTATTGAACTTGTTATAGCTTTTGAAAACCGTTATAAACCATTAAAATTGTGTTTCTCTAATATTCTTATGAGCTTCTCAAGTCTGACATCATGCACTGTACCTTCAGCTCTTATTATTTCTATGGTTCAGCTTAGAACCAATGTCAGCTGAAGAGAAACACTCAGAAATGCTGAAAGCAAGAAAAAGATCCCAGAATAGAAATTGCTTCCTTGTTGTGAACATCAGTTTTCAAGCTGCCTGTTCAGAAATTTTTTTAAGTATATCACTAATCAATTAGCTTATCATGCTAAGCAAATAAACTAAATAAAATAGGCACTTTGTTAGGAAAAAAAACTTCTAAATTGAATCATCTGGTAAGAGGTTGTTAAGCAAAAAATGAAAGCCTGATAAATTGTAAATTGTGATAATTATTAAAACAGAGGGATTCAGCTAAGCTGCCTGAAATTCCTGGGGAAGTTGTATGATGTAATTTACTATTATTATCTGTTCCACTGTTGGCAGAATGACTGCCTCTACGAGCACAGTCCTCTGAGAGTTTGGCCAAGTCTCCTGCTCTGGTTTCCACCAGTAGTATGTGCAACATGATTTTACTCTACAGAACCCAGCCACACATTTAGCTCCTTTGATATCAGAACTTTGAGGCACAGATAATAACAAAGCCTATGATGCATGCTCCTTTTATCCCTAGTTAGCCAGATGACTTCCCCACAGTTAAGAAAAAGTAAATGGACCTTTGGACTATGGACCAAGTGTGTGGATTCCAGATCCACCCACCACCTTCCTTGAAGCTGTTATGTATGCCGTGGGAGTGAAGCATATAATTGGCTTCTCCCTGGTAGTCCACAGTCCTGAGACAAGATATCTTTGTTCTCAGCATGCCGGCAATCACTGATGCAAGAGACGCAGAACAGTTAGAACAGTTCTTTGCTAGGAGAGTTCTTTATGTCCAGATTTGAACAAAGGTCACCGGTAGCCTAGAGAGAACTCTTTTATTTCTCCCTTCCATCTTCCTTGTGCTAATCAAAGGAGGACATCTGAGCCAGGAGATTTGGGGAAGGTTTGGGGAAGCTTCTTAATCACCTCTCTACCACTGGAGGTATGATACAGAAGCAAAACAATTTTACAGACTCCTGCTTCTGACAACTGAGCTTTACAACCGGCTCAACTCAGACCAAGAAAAATGTCATGGCTGCATATGCCTCGGACCTGGGAGGCTTGTGTTGGGAGCCAGGCCATGAGTGGGAATTCCCGGAGAGCCATTTTGCTGCCATTTTGAGTTCCTTAGCCTGAGCTTAGGGTAGGTAAAGACTGAAGTAAGCCCATAACTAGCTAAACTCTGTATCACTAAAGAGGCATGGGTAAGTCCTCTATAAGGTGGTTGGGAGGAGATACTTCTATAATCTAAATGTAATAAACACCTCGTGGAATAGTACTAAATCTTCCATTCACTGAAGAAGACATGATTAGCATTAAATAATGTTATTATTGGTAATAATGTGAAGGGCCATTTGAAGTCACTAATGCAGAGCCAAGAGGAGCTAGCTCATGAACAGCCTCATGAGCTGTAGTCCCAGGCCCGTGGAATGGAGGCTCCCCCACCCCTCAGGAGGCAGACCTCACCTTTCAATGGAAATGTCACGCTGTGGTTGCTCTGTTGAAGGACAAGAAGCCAGCCCTGGGTAACCAGGGCCCCGGAGCGCCCGAGGTCCATCAGCTCCCTAAGTCCAGCCTGCCGCCACCCCCTCCCGTGCGACGGTCCTCGGATGTCTGCAGCAGTCCGGCCACAGCCGCCAGGGCCAGGGGCCTGGGAGGGGGCTTCCCTGCCCCTCCCGAGGACTCTCTGCCGCCGCCGCCGCCCCCGCCGCCCCTGGACGAGGACGAGCTCCCTCCGCCTCCCCCTGATTTTCACGATGCGCCCCCGGACTTCGTGCCTCCTCCACCGCCGTCGTTCGCAGGGGATGTGGGCTCGGCGTTACCGCCCCCGCCCCCGCCCCCACCGGCCCCCGAGGCCGCAAGGCCACCCCGCGTTGCCCTTAAAAGACCTCCCGCTCCCCCAAAGAGGAAAGAGAGCCCGGGGCCGGCCGTCGGGGGAGGCAGCGGAGAGCAGGATTTCATGTCAGATCTCATGAAGGCTTTGCAAAAGAAAAGAGGCAACATGTCCTAAGGGGACAGATAAAGCTCTCTGTGCGATGGGCATAATCGTTTCTAACCTCAAGTGCATTTTTGCTACTTTACCTTCATGACACCTTGTTCATTTTCCATAAAATATTGACACATTCAGACTAGAAAGGATGTAAAATGTCTCATTCATAACCATTCACCTAACACAGACATTAGAGCATCTGCCTAAATGTACATTATCTTTCCTATGTGTTTCCATTTCCATAAATCTATCTTCCCTTCCGAGTTTACTGAAGTGTTTTATGTTCATTTATTTTATTATGTTCAGATGCATCAAATTAATAAAAGTTAATTTTTTCTTAAAGATGGTATTTCTAAAAATATCAGTATTTATAAATCTAGTGCGATATTAACACAGTTATAACATACTTGACCTTTTAATACCTTTCAAAGTCGGCCTTCTAAAGGTGTTGTTAATCTTCGATATATTTTCCATTTCCACCTCCGTGACTGTCAGAATTTTCTGAAAAATCAAAAGAGAAAAAGGGAAGAAACAGGAGAGGCAGAGTGAATTCAGTTTCTTTGAGACTCATGGCAGTCCTGGACATACTGGATTTTGGTTTTGGTTTTCTGATGGTCAAATACCATAGTAATGAAAAAAATAGATATGTAGAGTTTGGGGATTCTCTGTTATTACACTGCTATAAGTATCCTATAAATTAAAATTTAGAGATAAGAACAGGCAATCATTTATATTCTTTAACCTGGAATGTTTTCTCTCAGATAAATTTGATGTTCAATTTTAATAGCCAATTTATCTTGAGTTCCTGTTACCCTCTCTCTTCTCTTTCTCATTGGCTTCTAAAAGGGAGTCCTTTTAGATTTTCTTAGTTTTATTTTTCTTTTTAATTGTGAAACACATACGGGCAGCTGGGTGGCTCAGTTAGTTGAGTGTATGCCTTCTGTTGGGGTCACAACCCAGGGTCCTGGGATCCCTGCATTGGCCCTTGCTTAGTAGGGGAGTCTGCTTCTGCCTCTCCCTTTGCCCCTGTTCATGTAAGCTCTCTCTCTCTCAAATAAATAAAATTGGTTCTTAAAAAAATTGTGGAACACCTCAAAATCTTTTTTTATTGAAGTAAAATACACTGAAGTATAATACACAACATTATGTTAGTTGCAGGTGTGCAACATTGCAACAACTCTGTATGTGATGTTGTGCTCACCACAAGCTATTACAATATCATTGACTATATTCCTTATGCTGTGCCTTTTAATCTTGTGACTTATTCATCCCATAGCTGGAGGCCTGTGTCTCCCACGCCCCGTCACCCATTGTGCCCAGCCCCCCACACCCCCTCACCTCTGGCAACTATCAGTGTGTTCTCTGTCCCTGCTTTTTATTTGCTTATTTGTGGGGTTTTTTTTTTTTTTAGATTGCACATATGAGTGAAAATATGGTATTTGTATTTCTCTGACTTTTTTCACTTAGTATAATATCCTCTAGGTCTATCCATGTTGCTGCAAATGGCAAGCTCTCATTCTTTTTTATGGCTGAATAATATTCCAATGGGTATATATAGCACATCATCTTTATCGATTCATCTATCTACGGCCACTTAAGTTACTTCCATATCTTGGCTATTGTAAATAATGCTGCAATAAACATAGGGGTGCACATATCTTTTAGAATTAGTGTTTTCTTTGGATAAATAGCCATTTGAAAACTGGATCACATGGTGTTTCTGTTTTTGTTTTGTTTTGTTTTTAAGATTTTATTCATTTATTCATGAGAGACAGAGAGAGAGAGGCAGAGACACAGGCAGAGACAGAAGCAGGCTCTATTTAGGGAGCCCAATGTGGGACTCGATCCCAGGACTGCAGGATCACACCCTGTACTGAAGGCAGGCGCTAAACCGCTGAGCCACCCAGGGATCCCTGGTGTTTCTGTTTTTGTTTGAGGAACCTTTATACCATTTTCCATAGTGGCTACACCACTGTACCTTCCTATCAACAGCGTGCAAGGTTTCCTTTTCTCCACATTTCAAAATCTTAAAGTGGGTAGAAAATAAATAATAACTAATATGCTAATTTATACTTAAGGAAGATGATTAATCTTATGTTCTAATATTTTGTGGGGAAGTAAGCCCTAAATTAACATTTAAAACAAAAAAGCAAATTCCGATTTTTAAATCCAAAGTATTTAGTAATTAAAACTGACGAAATGCTCTACATTTTTCCTAATCTTGTTCCTAAAATAGGATAGAAGGTGAATGCTTTACATTAAATGTCTATTCATGAATAATTTAGAATTTAGTGCCTCTACAATAAAAATAATAATAACCCTTTGCTGAGTATAAAAACCTTTGATGGCAATTTCCCAGGCATGTCTAGAGCAGGAAGCAAAAGCATTCCCCATCCCACAGCCACAGAATCGGGAAGATGAAGGGACCCTGGAAACAACCCACTACATGAATTAGGATTCTGACCTTACATGACAAAACCCTTGGAGCAATCTTAAGCCAAAAATAGTATGGATTACACAGTTCAGAGCAGAATGCCAGTACCCGAGGCTACAGTTGTACCTGGGCTATTGGGCAGGGCCTGGAAATTCATAGTTTTCCCCTCTCCTTATCTCTGCTCCTGTCTCTACGCTTGCCTCATTGTCACTCTTTGCAAATAGTGTTATTCTCTGTGTTGTCACTCCACCTTTCAGTTCCTATGTTAAAAGACAGTCTCATACACTCCAGCTTCCCAATTTTTACAGCATATATCTAGAGGCTAGGACGGATTGGCGGTCTACCTGCTAGCCCCAACTGGGAGAATTCTCTAAAAGAGAACCTCATTGCCCTGAGTGAATAAAGGGTCATTCCTTGGCCAAATCAGGTGTGTACCTGGAACCTAACACAGAGGGACGTGGTACCCCTCGCTGTGGATCAAGAAGGCTCAGAGTTGGAGCCAGGGCACTCAAGAAGGGAAGGGGAGAACTGTGATTGTTATGGGCTTCACAGAAGACCCAGAAAGTGTCACCCCAAAGGTATTCCTAATTTAACAGAGAGAAACCAGGCCTGACAATGCACTTGCCCTAGATCCCATAGAGCTGGGTCACAGCCCGTCTCCTGACTCCCATCCACACCATACCTTTCCTTTACAGGGGAAAAACTATAAAAATTCAAATATTAAAATGTGAATTTTTACATATGATAATATGTATTTTAGGAAAGCTCCTAAAGAGAATTAACTGATTTTGTAGCCAAAATGTGAATAGTTTTAGTGAACCAAAGGGTTGAATGCACTGTGTCTCTCCATTGCTTGTTTGCCTGTGTGGTGGGCCCTTTGATCTCTGTTGTATGAGTATCCAAGAAAGAATCCAGTGTTAAGGTCAAGTCAGGAATCTTAGAAATCAGGGCTGTTTTGCCTCATCTTGGGGCAGAAGTTTGCAGACCTTCAGTAGGCCCAGGCACCACCAGCTCAGGAGCTCTGTGTGATTTTCACTCAAGTGGAACAGAATCTCTGGTGTCTTGCAGAAAGGTCTTCACCAACAATTACTTATACATGAGTCTGCTTGGGTCAGCCTTGAAAATGCCCTGAAATTTGTTCCCCTTTTTTGAACAGCTGAGCCACAAATTTGGGCATGACAGAAGTTCCAACATTGGGGTGGAGCCAGTGGGGGAAAAAAACTATGGGATCAAGACAGTAATGCTATATGACAACTTATGATAACTATAGAATTCCATGCATAATGTTGCCAACAGGACAAAGACCCAGGTAGTAGCATAACTGTAAAGCAAAATAGAACAAAACAAAACACAGGGTGTGATCAAGCTTACAACAGACAAGATTTACCACGCCGGGAGACAGTATCTCCTGCTTCCAGCAGGTCTCAGAGGGGAAGTGAACAGTTAAGCTCCTGTGTTTTACGTATTTTATTTAGCATAAAAACAATGGCTGGTATGATACTGAAATTATCAGACTCAATGATAACTGAGCCTTTGAAGTTAGAGATTTTTGTTTTTTTACGGCTTGATACGTTATCAGTTTTTATAAACGACCCATGTGTGTTTAGGTACAGCGTACTGTACATGTGCTTAGAACAACTCACTGGCTAACCATGTGGCTCAGGTCTTCCATAGCCTACTATCTAGTCTGTTTGACCTACTGATTACTCAGAAGAATGTGTTAAAATACCGTTCGAGAAAGGTGGAGTTGTTAATAACTTCTATTTGTTCTGGTAAATTTCTGCCTTAACATGTTCTGACACCTCAGTAAATATAGACAAAGTTTATTTGTATATTATCCTAGTGAATTGAATGATATACCTCCGTGTATGCTTTGTTGCTTGTTATCTCATATTCATACAGCTGTTCCATCTCTTTTCAATTATGAAAACTCTATTTTTCAGACTTAAAAATCTATTCATTTACTGTCAAACTTTTTACATCATGATGTTCTAGGTTTGCCACCTGTAGATGGCATGTAAGTGGATTTTGTTGGATTTATATCTAGTCCAGCCACCACTGTCTTTTAACTGGCAAATTTATTTTTTAAACTCTTACTGTGATGATTTTATATTTGCTGCTGCTTTTAATATTTTATTTTATACTTTCTATTTTCTGGATTTTTCTGGGGCCTTTTTCTATCTGTCTTCATGGAATTAAGGATTTTTCTCTTACTCCATTTTTAATCTTATTGGAACGTTATACATACTGTTTCTATTCTTTCAATTGCTACTTATAAGTGACAACATCATGCTTAATAAAGTCTAAAGTAAAACAACTTTAACTAGAACAATACAAGACTTGAGAATACTTTAATTTCAGTCACACACACACACACACACACACACACACGCACAATATTGTTGCCCAGTGTTTTGAGTTCTGTCTCAGGGTTTTTTTTTTCTTAGAATGTTTATATTATACATTCTTGAAAGATGGTTTCACTGTATACAAAATTCTGGGTTGCCTGTAAATAAATTTTAGTAAATACTAAGGAACAGTGAGTTCTTAAAGAAGGTTCCTATCTCCTAGCTTCCGCTGATGCTGTTGAGAAGTTGGCTGTCAAATCATTTCATTTGGCCATCTTTTTGTTCCCCCCACCCCCGGATGATTTTAAGACTTTTCTTTGTTGGGATCCAAGTGTAGATTTCTTTTTAGTTGAATGCTTGGGAATCTATTGAGGCTCCTAATTTTACAAATATGTGGATTTCAGTATTCTGGAAAATTCTCATATATTTTATTTTCAAATTTGTTTCTTTTTATCCAGTTTTGGAGCTCCAGCGAAATGTATGTCAGGCCTTCTAGTTATCCTTCATATCTCTTAATTTTGTATACTTTCCGTGTTGTACCTAGGCATTTCATTTTTTGAGGTACTAATAAAAATGGTATTTTTAATTTCAGATTTTAGTTGTTCATTGCAGATATATAAGAATGCAATTGCAATTGACTTTTGCATATAACCTTGAATTCTGTAACCTTACTATAATTGCTAATTAGTTCAATTTTTTTTGTCAACTGTTTTTGAATTTTCTACACAATCATGTTGTCTGTAAACAAAGGCAGTTTACTCTCTTCTTCCCAAATCTATATACCTTCTAGTAACTTTTCTTATTAAATTAGCTAGGATTTCCAGTATGATGCTGTAAAGCAGCGATGAGAGGGGAATATCCTTGCCTTGTTCCTGACCTTACTGGGAAATTTTACCATTTAGTGCTTAATTTTACCATTAAGTAAAATGTTAGCTGTAGTTTTTTTGTACATGTTCTTTAGCGAGTTGAGAAAATTCCCCTCTATTCCAGGTTTGTTCAGAATGTTTATCATGAATGGCTGTTGAATTTTGTCAAATGCTTTTTACTTCATCTATTGATGTGATCATATGATTTTGGCATTGTTGATACTTTCTATTGATTTCCTGTTTTGAATTTCATTGATTTCTGTATTAATTTTCATTTTGTTCCTTCTGCTTATTTTGGATTTAATTTATACTTTATTTTTTAATTTCCCAAGGAGGAAGATTAGGTTATTGATTTTAGATCATTCTTCTTTTCTACTCTGTGCATTCAGTGCTATAAATTTCTCTTTAAGCACTTCATCCCACATATTTTGGTAAGTTGTATTTTCATTTTCATAAAATACTATTTCATTCCTCTTGAGATTCCTTCTTGGACCCATATGTTACTTTAAAATGTGTTGTTTACTCTCCAAGTTTTGGGAGATTTTCTAAGTATCTTTCTGTTATTGATTTATAATTTAATTCCATCACGATCTGAGAGCAGATACTGTGTGATTTATATTATTTTAAATTTGTTCAGGTGTGTTTTATGGCTCAAAATATGGTCTGTCTTGGTGAATGTTCCATGTAAGCTTGAGAAGATTGTGTATTCTGCTGTTACAAGATAAAATAACCAATAAATGTTAATTATATCCAGTTGATTGATGGTGCTGATGAGTTCAACTGTGTCCTTACTAATTTTCTGCATGCTGGATCTGTCCATTTCTGATATAAGGGTGTTGAAGTCTCCAGCTATAATAATGGATTCATCTATTTTCCCTTGCAGTTCTATTAGTTTTTGCCTCATGTGTTTTGACACTCCCTTGTTAGGCACATACACATTAAAGACTGTTATGTCTTCCTGAAGAATAAACCCTTTTATCAATCTGTAATGCCTTTATGTATCTCTGATAGTTTTCCTCACTTGGATGTCTGCTCTGAAATTAATATAGCTATTCCAGCTTTCTTTTGTTTGTGTTAACTTAGTATATCTTTTTTCCATCCTTTTAATTTTAATCTGTATGTGTCCCTGTATTTAAGGTGGACTTCTTGTAGCCAGAATACAATTGGGTCTTGCTTTTTGACCCACTTTGATAATCTCTGTCTTTTAATTGGTGCATTTAGAACACTGATGTTTAAAACGATTATTCGTATAGTTGGATTACTCTCTACCATATTTGTTACTGTGTTCTACTAGTTGTCCTTGTTCTTTGTTTCTCTTTATGCCTTCCACTCCTTTTCTGCCTTTTGTGGTTTTAACTGAGCATTTATAGGAGTCAGTTTTCTCTCCTTTTTTAGCACATCAATTATATTCCTTTCTTTTTTTTAACATTGTTAGTGGTTGCTCTGGAGTTTGCAGTATATATTTACAAGTAATCTAAATCCACTTTCAAGTAACTGCAATGCTTTATGGGAAGTGCAACTACCTTATAACAAAATATTTTTTATTCCTCCTTCCTGTTTCTTATATATCATTACTGTTATTGATTTCACTTACACATAAGGCATAATCATCTGATACACTGTTGCTAGTGTTGCTTTTAACAAACTGTTTTCTATTACAGTAAGAATAAGAAACATAAAACTTTCAATTATTCCTTCTCTAATGCTCTTTCTTTCTTTATGTAGATTTGAGTTTCTGACGAATATCATTTTCCTTTTCTCTGAAGAATTTCTTTCAGCATTTCTTGTGGAGCAGGTTTGTTAGCAACAAATTTCTTTTCTTTTTCTTCCTTTTTTTTTTTTTTTTTGGTCTAAGAAAGTCTTTATGTGTCCTTCACTTTTGAAGGATACTTTTGCAGGATACAGAATTCTAGATTGGTGGTGGTTTTCTCTCAACACTTTAAATATTTCACTCTATTCTCTTCTTGCTTACATGGTTTCTGAGAAGTCAAATGTAATTCTTATCTTTTTTTCCTCTATTTACAAGATGTTATATTCTTCTGGAAACTTCTGGGATTTTTTCTTTATCTTTGATTTTCTAGAGTTTGAATATGATATACTTAGATACTGGTGGTGTTTTGGGGGTGTTTATCCTACTTGGTATTCTCTGAGCTCCATGGATCTGTGGTTTGGTGTCTGATATTAATTTGGGAAAATTCTCAGTCATTACTTCTTTCTTTCTAGTATTTGTATAATATACCTTCTGTAGTTGTCCCATAGTTCTTGGATATTTTTTTCTTTTCAGTCTTTCTTCTCTATGCTCTTCAATTTTAGAAGTTTACATTAACATATCCTCAAGCTGAGAGATACTTTCTTTAGCTGTGTCTGGTCTACTAATGACACCATCAAAGGCATTCTTCATGATGTTAGTCTATGACACTGGGCAATGCACTTCACAAATGCTTCTCAGTTTTTTTCCTCCTTAGGTGGGACAAGATGGTTATAGAGGGTTAGAGTTGAGTATTTCCTTTCCCCCACATGAAAGGCTAGAGAAGGCTGGAGTTGGGCATTTCCCTTTCCCCTGGTCAGTTAGGCTGTGATAAAATCTCACTAGGTTAGGCTCTGATAAAATATTTTTTTCCCAAGGGCAGGTCTTGTTAAGAAGAATAGAATTCTCTGGCATATTTCTTCCTTTCTTTTTTTTTAAGATTTTATTTATTCATTCATTCATTCATTCACTCATTCATTCATTCATGAGAGATAGAGAGAGAGAAAGAGGCAGAGATACAACAGAAGGAGAAGTAGGCTTCATGCAGGGAGTCCAATGTGAAACTCAATCTGAGGACCTTGGAGTCATGCCCTGAGCTGAAGGCAGATGCTCAACTGCTGAGCCACCCAGGGATTCCTCTCTGGCATATTTCAGAATGGCTACTTTCCCTCTTTCCATGCTGGAAACATGAGGGGATTTTTCTCATATCTTCACTTTGAGAACCTGGTATAACTCCTAAAGATAGAATTCACGAAAGTGTAGTAATGGCTCCTGAGACTGAACCTCCTTGGAGTTCCTAACTCTTAGACATGTAACACATCTCTCTCAAAAGTCCAATAATTAAAGTAGAGCAAAAATAATTAGTAATGTGTGGCACAACTGAAAGAATTTCCTCCAATAAAATACATAGTATTTATATTAACTTAGAGAATACACATTCTTATCAAATATGCACAAAACAATTATATTTTTCTATGCATTAGGACACATAGAAAAAAATCAAATTCCCCCAAACTGGTATAATGTATATCATAGTCTCTGACCACAAAGTGAAATAAGACAAATAACTACAAAAGAATAGCCAAAACAAAACAAAAAAACCCAACCCATTTGGAAAATTAAAGCAACTAACATAGAACTCTTAGGTTAAAAATAAAATCAATATGAAAAATGCAGATTACTTAGGAACAATGACAATGGGAACTGGAAAAGGGGTACTCAATAGAAATTGTGTAGTCTTAATTTCATGTATGAGAAAACAAGATTAAAAATAAATGAACTGTGTACTAAGGCAAGAAAGCCAAAAGGATAAAAAAATTAACCTAAAGAAATTAGAAATATTTCATTTATAAAGAGAAAAATAAAAATTAATGAAACAGGAGGCCAAAAAAAAAAAAAAAAGGCAAACAGATGACTTGAAAAGACTAACATAAAAGACTAAGGTTTATAAATTTAATCAAGGATAAAAGATTGAGAGCATACATTAAGAAATTTAGAAACAAGTATAGGGAGAAAATTACAGACTTGGAAGAAATTAAATATAAGACATAATAATAGCACATATAGTATAGGTCAACAAAATTAAGCATCATGATGAATTAGACTAATTTTTTAAGCAATATATGAATTACCAAATTGAATGCAAGAAGATATAGAAAACCTGTAGTCTCATAATCACAGGAAGAAATGAAAAGACACTTTCATCTCCATAGTGTCCAAGTTCCCTTTCTTCTTAATTAACAGAAGATATAGTTGGAATGGCAACATAACTGACTAAAAATAGCTTCCTGGACTCCCTTTCCAGCCAAAACAGTCATGTGCCCAGTGAAACACAAAAATAAAAATGAGATGTAAGTAAAAGACTGTTGGAGATTTCTAGGAAGGATTTTTGTTTCCCTGTTACAGGCATCGTCCCCTCTTCCCTCCCTTCCTCCTGCATCCTAACTGGACTAAGGATCAAAGCTTGGAGGTCATCAGTTATTTACTGACTGTGAGGCAACAAGCAGAGTACCAACTCAATGCCAGAAGGAGATGGGGGGAATGTAAAGGAAAGTCTGGGCACCTCAGGGCATTGCTGAGCTGCTGAATCAGCCCTAGAATGCTTGGTCATACACTTCCCTTTATGTGACTCAAACAAACCTCTGTGTGGTTAAGACAGTGTTAGTCAACTTCCAGTTATTTGCAGCTGAATAAAAATAATTTTCATTTCTCAAATGATGTGAATATCTACTTAAAAACTAAGAAGACTAAAGCAATTCACTGAAAGCTGTAAGAACAGGAGTTCAACAACATGGCTAGATCCAAAATAGAAACCAAAAATTGTCCTATGTACCAGTGATGCCTATTAGAAAATGTAAAAGTGATCTCATTCACAGTAACAACAAAAACTACAATATATCTAAGAATTGATATAAGAGGACAGCCCGAGTGGCTCAGTGGTTTAGTGCTGCCTTCGGCCCAGGGCCTAATCCTGGAGACCCAGGATCAAGTCCCACGTCGGGCTCCCTACATGGAGCCTGCTTCTCCCTCTGCCTGTGTCTCTGCCTCTCTCTCTCTCTCTCTCTCTCTCTCTGTGTCTCTCCTGAATAAGTAAAATCTTTAAAAAAATAAAATAAAATAAGATTTAAAAAAAGGAATTGATATAAGAAATCTTAAAAGCCTATATGAAGAAAACTATGAATCTTTATTATAGAACATAAAATGTTTAGGAAACAAGTACAGAAAGCCCTTGTTTTGCATAGTTCCAACATGCACAAGTTCCAAGTACCACAATTTAGTTAAATAACACTAGTTATCCCCAACATTTGCTACCATGGTATTATAAAGTACAAACTTTACTATTAGCATTACAGTCCATAAATCATTACATAAAAAAACAGATGAGTATCATGATAAGTGACCAATCACATCACTTCTCTCAAAGTCTGTGATTGATCACTGCATATTTGTTATTCAGTTTATGCATAGACAGCAAAGTGTGTCATTGCATTGGCTCCTTATCTCCAGTGGTAAACCCACATGACATAAAAGTGACCATTGAAAGAGGGGAATTGGCCATTATATATGAAACTGCAGTACATAAGTGAAAAATGGCAATACTGAAAGTGAAATTCAAATTGAAAATAAATGGAATTATAGAAAAAATAGTATCAATTCACTAAGGCATAGAAAACATCCTTGCTCTGTATTATGAGTTACGTGACAAGACAGAAGGCAAGCATTATTGAAGCCAATCTTGATAAGTTTCTTAGGAAAAAAAAAACCACTTTCTCAATGTTTCTAATATTTTTTTAAGATTTTATTTATTTATTCATTAGAGAGAGAGAGAGAGAGAGAGAGGCGGAGACACAGGCAGAGGGAAAAGCAAGTTCCATGCAGAAGCCTGATGTGGGACTCGATCCCAGGACTCCAGGATCACACCCTGGGCCAAAGGCAGGTGCTAAACCCCTGAGCCACCCAGGGATCCCCTGTTTCTAATATTTTAAATTACAATGCACTAAATACTAGTTTTACTATTTTATTTCCCTATATATCTACAGCCAACAGTAGAAGAGTTAAGGGTTTGACAAAAATTTTTGAAGATCACAAAACAATCATAATTTTTCCCACTGATTATTGAGATCACTTTGCATGGTTTTAGTTTGCATGGCCATTTTTACAGTCCTGTAGTACCACACAAAGTGAAGACTGCCTATAGTATGTTACTAGCTGGGAAGACTCAATGTTGTAAAGATGTCAATTCTTTCTAGGTGACTCTATACATTTAATATAAACCCAATCAAAATACCAACAAGATTTTTTTTTGAAAGCTGATACACGTAAAAATTCATCTAAAATAATTAAATAGTAGGGATGCCTGAGAGGCTTAGCAGTTGAGCATCTGCCTTCTGCTCAGGACGTGATCCTGGGGTCTGGGGATCAAGCCCCTCATTGGTTTCCCTGCAGTGAGCCTGCTTCTCCTTCTGCCTATGTCTCTGCCTCTCTCTCTGTGTCTTTCATGAACAAATAAAATCTTTAAAAAAAAAATTAAATAGCAAAGAAAACATTTATTTTATTTACAGAGAAAGAGAACATATGCACACGCAAGTGGTAGGGAGGGGCAGAGGGAGAGAGAAAGAGAGAATCTTAAGTGGACTCCACACCTGGTGCAGAGCCAGATCTCACCACCCTGAGATCGTGACCTGAGCAGAAATCAAGAGTCAGCCACTCAACTGACTGAGCCACCCAGGCACCCCGTAAAGAAAACATTTTAAAAGAATAACGATAGGAGTACCTTGGTGGCTCAGTCAGTTGAGCAGCTGACTCTTGATTTCTGCTCAGGTCATGATCTCAGGGTCCTGGGATGAAGTTCCACATTCAGCAAGGAGTCTGCTTCAGGATTCTCTCTCTCCCTCTGGCCCTCCCCCTGCTCACTCTCTCTAAAATAAATAATCTTAAAAAAAATTAATGATAGCAGAATAACTATTGAAATATACTATATATAGTATATAGTATATATTAGCAGTTGCTAATACTATATGATCAAAATAATTAAGAATTGCATTGCTAGAAGAGTTGAAAAATAAAGTCTAGCAGTGAGCTCAAAAATATGAGAACTTAATATATGATAAAAGTATTTCAAACGTATGAAAAGGATAAACCATGTGCAAATAGTATTGGAACATTATCTGTCAATGTGGCAAAAACAATCAACAAATTTCAAAGGGATTAAAAGCACACATTCTAAAAGATACTAGAAATATGAGGAAATACTTTTACAAAATTTAAGCAATACTAAACAAGCCATAAAATCTAAAAATACTTTTTTAAATTGCCAAATTCAAATATATGAAAATTAAAAACCTGTTTAAAAAGATACCATTAAAGAGTAAAATACTGATTTTTAGAAAAGAAACACTATTTACTACATGAAAAACAAAAATTATCTGCCACATAATTACAATTAATATTAAAATAATAAATCAGATTTTCTCATATCAGAATGGGAAAAATATATAATACAATAATTCATCTAATGCTGAAGGTATGAAGAAACTGGTATTTTGCTACATCATTGGGAATATTAACTGGTGAAGCCTTATGGGGATTCAATTTGGCAGTATATATAAACATTTTAAATGCATATACCTTTTGACCTAATTAATTCTATTTGTAGGACTCTACATACAAAGATAAACAGAAAAGGATGCTGTATTTATAATGGAAAAAATCTGGAAACAAATGAGCACTAAATTTGTAAATTTCACAAAATATGGTATATCTATACTATGGAATATTTTTAAACCATTAAAGCAAATTAAGGAGATCAGCACATATTCATATTGAACATTAATATATATAATATATATTATATATATTACATATATAATATATAGAACTAAATAAAGCAATATATCAAATATGATCCTAGTCACATAAACATGTGCACTTATATATCTATGTTGGTATATAAGTATGTACAGCAAAGTCTGGAAAGATACAAGACTCATAAAGCATATTTACCTCTGGGATACAGAATGGGTATAGTTAAAAGAGGGGAAAGTAGAGTATGAAAGACGACTCCCACATTTATTCTATATACTTTATGTAAAAGGGTGGGGGAGGCACCTGGGTGCCTCAGTGGTTGAGCATCTGCCTTTGGCTCGGGTCGTGGTCCTGGGGACCTGGGATGGAATCCTGCATCAGGTTCCCCGCAGGGACCCTGCTTCCCCCTCTGCCTATATCTCTTCTTCTCTCTCTGTGTCTCCCATGAATAAATAAAATATTTTTAAATAAATAAATAATAAATAAATTTTTACATGAGCGTATATCACTTGACATGAGCAAGTATTACTTTAATAATTAAGAAATAATAAATGATCACCTTAAAATTTTGTGAAGTTAGGACTTTAGTGTTAATGCATTTTTATGCTTTTGGGGGTTTTTTGTTCTAAATTCATGTCTTCAATTTTAGGGAAGGTTTTTAACTCAGATATTTGCTGTAATTTAACAAAACATTAAGCATCTAAACTGTGATCTCTAATATCATTTCCCTGAATGGGGCTTCCTTAGAAAAATGACTGGTTTTAGGCCTAAGGCAAGAAATATACACGATGACCCTGAAACATCTTACAACATCAGAAAACAAAGAAGCTATCAAAAACTTCTAGAATGAGGTACACAAAGAGCCATTATGAATAAAACTTTACTGGCTATACATGGGACAATTTGTACATCAGTAAGGATAATAATTGCAATAGCATAAAACATAAAATATGCTTAAATTCAAGAGTTCATAATGATTCTAAAATAATTAAACAAGCCCACGGGTTGTCTTTGGCACATGCTTGGGAACCAGTTCTTTGCCTTTCTCTCTCAGGATAACCAAATAATTAATGATAGAAAGTTTTTCCTTTATAGAAGGATTCCAGGTAACAAGTAAATGATAGGATTAGATTATCATTTTTCAACCTCATTGAATCAATGGGTCAAGGTGATGATTGTCAGGGGCTACTGATATCACAAAAGGAAACAGCCAATATGTACTTGTTGGTGGAAATGCACAACACTTGCCTTCTGATAGCAAGTATTCCCTCAAATAAATTGAAAGTTTATAGAAATACAGCTGACAGAGCAACATGTTAAACAATACCACAGAGATGTGATTAGCAAAATGCAGACTCTGGGACACACTATGGGATAAATGATCTGGTTTCTTCAACCAAAACAAAACAAAAAATTTCAAGGGGAAAAAAAGATGCAGGTGGTTGTACCCAAAGATACCAAAAGAAACTCAATTTGTCATCTAATTTGAATGTATAATCCTTACTTAGATCACAATTCAAATAAACAACTATAAAATAATAACAGAGGTGATAAAACAATAGGAAAAATCCAAAAACTAGTTATTTGATTGGATGAATTAGGGAGTTGTTCATTTGTCTTAAAGTGATAATGGTATTATATGCATTTTAAGTCATTAACATTTGGAGATGTATACAGAAATATTTGTAAATTAAATGATACAGATAAGGGAACTTACGGGGGATACAGAAATTATACCTCAATTAAAACAATAACTAAAAATGAGGGAAAGTGTAGGGATGTAGATGAAATAACGTTGATCACTCATTGATAATTAAGCTGTCTAATAAATCAGATTCATTAAACTATTCTCTTTACTTTGGTTAATGTTGAAAAACTACCATAATAGACAAAAAAGCTCTAGGAGTACAACTTAAACTATAGACTTATCTGATTGGCCCACAACACTGGGCACATAGCATGTCTTAGATGAATACTTACAAATTCATTAAAAGATTGCCATAAGATTTTTCAGTTATTGAGAAAAACTCATGCAACTTGCCAAACATATTTTATTATCCCACTAAAGTTATTCATTAGAACAAAAATGATCACAAAGTTGTTCCAAAGAATAGGTCGTTTATTTGATTAAAAATATTTGCATACATAATTTTTTTATGAAACAGGGGGCTGTCATCAAAATGTAGATGCTCATTAAGAATCTATCAAATAGATTATTCTATGTTTAATTCAATAGCAGAAGTATTCCTTAATTTATTTGCCCTAAATTAAGATGAGCAGCTAACTCTGAGGTCTTTAGCCCAAGAAGGAATAGGTGAGGAGTAGCCTGCTTTCTCAGCTGCAGAATGCCTCTGGAAAGGATGCTGAAGATCGTGCTGGAGAAGATGAACCTGCCAAACAATTGAAGAGCATAGATAAAGATTTCTTCAAGACTCTTAATTTTCTAAATTCCCAGAATGACAAGGTTAAATTTAAATTTATTTAAAAATGTTTAAACATGGGGACGCCTGGGTGGCTCAGCAATTGAGCATCTGCCTTTGGCTCAGGGTGTGATCCTGGGATCCTGGCTGGAGTACTGCATCGGGCTTCCTGTAGGGAGCCTGTTTCTCCCTCTGCCTGTGTCTCTGCCTCTCTCTGTCTCTCTGTCTCTCTCATGAATAAATAAATAAACCATTTTTTTAAGTTTAAACATTTTATGTTTTATTAAAATTTCAACAATAGGGGATCCCTGGGTGGCTCAGCGGTTTGGTGCCTGCCTTCGGCCCAGGGTGCGATCCTTGGAGACCCGGGATCGAGTCCCACGTCAGGCCCCCATGGGGCCTGCTTCTCCCTCCTCCTGTGTCTCTGTTCCTGCATCTTCCCAGTGTGGACCTCATCTCTGCACACCTGAGCTTCCACAGGGCTGCCAGCAAGGACCATTAGAAGAACTCCTGCAAACAAGGAGCCTGATATTGCCTTGCTAGTGAGCCAGGATTTTTTTTTTTTTAAGTGAGCCAGTTCTGTCCTCTTTCTGAGTTGAGTGGGGCCAAGAGCAACCTGTTAGTCTTAGGAATCTGAATGTTCACTTGAACCTAGGAAGACACCTCCCCACCAAAGGTGGGAACTGCACCTTTACTCAAATATAATTTGGAGGAAGAGAAGAATACGAGGAACAAAAAGTAAGGAAGGAAGGAGAAATAAACCAACAAAACAACTGATGAAAGAATGCTTCGTTTCTTCAGTGTAGGCAGATTTAGAGATAAATACTGAGCTCCTCTTATTTAATACCATAAAAAGATTACATTTTAAGATATTATCTAAAATGAAAAACTAGATTTGGGTCAGGCTAATGAAACTACCGTAATAAAAAGTTAATGCGAGTTCCAAATTAGAAATAGCAAAAATCGGGAGGCACCTAGGTGGCTCAGTCAGTTAATTGTCTGACTCTTCATTTCAGCTCAGGTCATGATCTCAAGGTTGTGAGATCAAGTCCCAAATGAGGCTTTAAGCTCACAGAGAGTCTGCTTGAGATTTTCTCTCTCTCTCCCTCTGCCCCTCCCCCTACTCATGTGTGCTCTCTTGCTCTCTAAAATAAGTAAATAAAACTTTTCTTTTTTTTAAGGATTTTATTTATTCATGAGAGACACAGCGAGAAAGAGAGGCGGAGACATAGGTAGAGGGAGAAGCAGGCTCCCTGCGTGGAGCCCAATGCAAGACTTGATCCCAGGACCCTGGGATCAGGACCTGAGCTGAAGGCAGATGCTCAAACACTTAGCTACCCAGCCATCCCAAATAAATAAATCTTTAAAAAAAAAAAAAAAAAAAAAAAAGACAGGGCAGCCCAGGTGACTCAGCGGTTTAGTGCCGCCTTCAGCCCAAGGCATGATCCTGGAGTCCCGGGATCAAGTCTCATGTCAGGTTCCCTGCATGGAGCCTGTTTCTCCCTCTGCCTCTGTGTGTGTGTGTGTGTGTGTGTCTGTGTGTGTCTGTGTGTCTCTCATGAATAAATAAAGTCTTTAAAAAATAATAATAATAGTAATAATAAAAGACATAGCAAAAATAGTTTCTCTCTCATACCAACTCTGATCTGTTGGTAGTGACCACATACATGCTGTGATGAGAATGGTTCTGAGGTGGGACCAGCGTCAGAGAGAGCTTCGAGCATCAATAACATGTATTCCACTGTAGGACAGTGACAAGACAACACGAGTGCCAAGGCCATTCCTCTTCTTAAAAATGTATTATGTGGGGATCCCTGGGTGGCAGAGGTTTAGTTTAGCACCTGCCTTCGGCCCAGGGAGTGATCCTGGAGACCCAGGATCAAGTCCCACATCAGGCTCCTGCATGGGGTCTGCTTCTCCCTCTGCCTGTGTCTCTGCCTCTCTCTCTCTCTCTGTCTCTCATGAATAAATAAAAATTTTTTTTAAAAAGTGTACTACGTGCATTGCATTTTAAATAATTGACTATGAAGTATGTATATTACAAGAAGGTATGCAGAATATAATGAACACCTGTGTATCCTCCACTCAGCTTCAGAAATCAAATACTTCCAATATGATTGCGGCCCAGTATGAGTCTCCTTCTCTACTCAAATTTCTTCCTTAGCTCAAAGTAACCACCATCTGAAGATGACATTTATCATCTTTATTCATTTTGTTACTTGTATTATATAGGCATGCATCCCTATGTAATGTATAATTTTGTATGTTTTACACTGCATTAAAGTGGTGCTTGCTATATTCCTTTGCCACTTGCTTGTTTTGCCTAACATTATATGTGGGATTCATCCATGCAGGTACACGTGGACTTACTTCATTCAACTTCACTGCTGTCAGGATTAATTTAAGTGGACCTACATTGCTAGTGCCATGGACACCTGATAGAAGCAAAAGCTAATTCCCTCTGGAGAGATGCACCTTAAGTCAGGCTTCATTGGATCTCAGAGATTAAAATCCAAAATTCCAAAATAAAAACAATAAGCAGCAGAACTAGACCCTCAGAAGTTTGAATAATACAGATATAGGATATAAATGAATCTTTAAAATCTTAACTCTATTAAATAATAAATTATAAAATATGAAAAAAATGATTCACCGATGAATTTTTAAAATGGGAGATTAGGCAGCAAGAATTCTGGAAAGCTGGTGCTGGCAACGGTCTAGTTTAGCATGTCTGCAAACAAAATAAGTGTGCTTAAAATATGATACACTGAAAATTAATAGAAATAAAGCCAGAAGGCTCAAACATCTTACCTCTGAAAAATCATTCCTTTCTGCTTTTCACACTGTGGACTCTGCCATCCAGTTCTTCAGCACATACCTCGGATTAACAGCTTAAGAGGGAAAAGTGTTTTGGAACAATGAATTACTAAGTCCGTTTGGGCCATATGAAATTATCCCTCAAATTAGACAGGCTTTAAGAACTTTGCTGGGAGGCACAAATGAGGAAAAAAAGATCGGCATCAATCAATTTTGATTGTTTGTAAACTGTGTACACTGTCCATTGTCTTATGGTTCAGAAAACACTTTTTAAAAGATTTTATTTATTCATGAGACACAGAGAGAAGCAGAGACATAGGCAGAGGGAAAAGCAGGCTCCCCTGTGGGGAGCCCAATGTGGGACTCGATCCCAAGAACCCTGGATCATGACCTGAGCTGAAGGGAGATGCTCAACCACTGAGTCACCCAGGTGACCCAGAAAACACTTTTTGAATGTTATGAGCAATACTATTTGCTTTTTCTCTTCAGTGTTTCATCATTACTTTGGTCTTTTCACCATGTTCGGTTCACTAAGCACTTTCTAAAGCGTGAAGAAAGTAGTGAATGCATCTGAATCAGCCTAAGTGGAGGTGGAGGGAGAGAAGTTGCTGCTTTTAACAACTTTAAGCTCAGAATAAAAGCTGGCTTACTAGGACTGCTTAATGTTAATGCTGCCAAGAGAAGAGCAACTGTGAAGGCCAAATACAGGCAAAACTCTTTATAAATTTATATTTTGATGTAACCATGTATTTTGGCACTTTAAAAGTATTATAATAGGGCATCTGGGTGACTCAGTGGTTGAGTCTGCTTTTGGCTCACATTGTTGTGATCCTAGGATCCTAGGTCCTAGGATGGAGTCCTGCATCGGGCTCCCTGCAGGGAGTCTGTTTCTCCCTCTGCCTATGTCTCTGCCTCTCTCTCTGTGTCTCTCATGAATAAATAAAAAAAAATATTTAAAAAAAGGAAAGAAAGAAACCTGGCAATGAAATACTGTTAAAACATACTGGAAATTTCAGCTACAAGCAGAAGTGCTTTGGACCAAGTTATAAATATACAAAGTACTTTGAAATCAGAAAATTACAGATCTGTTTTTAGGACTCTTTGAGGAGTTATCAAATTCTGTACATTTCTATCTAGTTGGGAGTTTTCTGTTCCTGGGTTATTTCTTTTGGCAATAAAATTTTAAGCAGTATATTAATGAGGATTATGTCCACCCACAAATCCTGCCAGAGTTCCACGTAATGTGGGAATCCCAGATCCACTAGAGTGTTGACTACTTATGGGCAGGACTCAAATTTATCTTTGTAGTTTCAGCTTTAAACAATGTGACTGCACCGAAAAAGGGCCTATAATAAAGGCTTCGTATATGTTTCTGAATAAGCAAATCTAGTTCTGGAAAGATTTAAGACTATGTTTTACTGAATACATCATAATATAAATGAAGCATGTCATTGTGATCACCCTATTGGAAAAGATTAATGTATCAGAAAGTCAGCAGACTCGATGGCCATAAAACACTGAACACTTCAAATATTAAATGCAGCTAATCTTTCATAGGCTGACCATGAAACTGGAAAATGGTAGTTCTATTTATCATTTATATAACTCAAAAATAAATCTCATTCTTATTGTTAGCTATTAAAATAAGAGAAAATTTATTTCAAATATATACATCTTCCATTGTTCCTTCTGTCTCTCTCTCTCTCTCTCTCTCTCTCTTTTTTTTTTTAATGTTCAGGAAGAAGAATGAAGAAGCAAATTTTTCTTTTACTCTATTATTTACAAAGGGTCAGGTCTGAAATATCTATTTGGGGCCACAATTTAAATTTATACTATCACCTTGATGGAGAGCACTTTCACCTTGATTCCCAAATGACCTTGCTTAATTTCTATGGAGAGTCCTCACCACACAAAGGAAATATCTCTGACTTGCAATCACACTAGCATTCTCTCTGTGTTCCTTTCCAAAGGAGATAAGTTTGTGTTGAGCCAGTCCCAGTCTGGGCCAATTCATCCTCCATGATCAATGGCATGCCATTTGCAAGGTGGTGGTAGATGGGGAGGCCTGTGAACAAGGCCCAGGGTTGTATTTTCTAATAAGGCTCAAGCCCAAGATTTGAGCTCTAAAACCCTAAGGATACACGTAAAGATTCTTCTGAGCACGTGCCACAAATTCACTACTGGGCACAAAGAAAGCAGAATTGCACTGATGCATTTTCAGAATTACAATCAAGTTTGTTCTATTGCAGATACAACTGTTTTAGGGCTTTTAAAAATATCCCCCAGCAATATAAACCCAATCGTATAAGGCTGGAACTATAGTGGCTGTCTTCAGTGCACAGTCTTGACAGTTATCAAAGGCATTTATTAAAATTTTAGCATGATCTTGGGCTGGGTGGGCACAGTGTGACATAGAAGAGAAGTGATCAATGGCCTCTGGTGGCTTAGGATCAGAGTTATTTGGAGGCTTAAAAATAATAAATTTTACAGTTTTAAAAAAATTCTCATCTTTGATGTTCCCATTGCTTGCAACCTGGAGCATTTACAAAAAAAAATTTTAAAGCATATCTTCCCCTGGAATGCCTGGCTGGTTCAGCTGGTAGAGCATGTGACTCTTGATCATAGGCTCATGACTTCAAGCCCTACATTGGGTGTGGAGCCTACTTTAAAAAAACAAAAAACAAACAAACAAACAAACAAACAAAAAGGCAGCCCCATGGCTCAGCGGTTTAGCACCACCTTCAGTCTAGGGCGTGATCCTGGAGACCCGGGATGGAGTCCCACATCTGGCTCCCTGCATGGAGCCTGCTTCTCCCTCTGCCTGTGTCTCTGGCTCTCTCTCTCTCTCTCTCTCTCTGTGTGTCTCTCATGAATAAATAAATAAAGTCTTTATAAACAAACAAAAAACTTCCCCTAATCTATGATTTTTTTAAAATGTTTTGAGACAATATGTAACAGCAATATATTTTTAGTCTTTTGGTTTCTACAAAACATAGTCATCCCAGTCTTCCCAACAAAGATATTTAATGTACACTATACTAGTATAACAGCTGATGCTTACTGAGCCCATATCATGTGCCAACTACTATCTCCCTGCATTTGTGCAATAATCCATGATGTAAATGCATTTTATAGATGAGGAAACAAAAGAGAGGTCAAATGGATAGAAATGTTTTAAAACTGGACTGTCATGATGGTAGTGTTTTTAGTTTAAAAAAAATCACTGTACACTTGAATTAATGAACTTTGTTATATAAATTACACCTCGATAAAGGTGTAATTTAAACACCGATAAACTAAAGAAATATATATACACACCAAAAAGAGAAAAAGGAAGGAATCAAACGAATGACCTGCTTAATAACATCTAGAAAATAAATATTTGAACCAGAGCCCAGGCACAGCTGGTCCAACTCCAGAGGCCATGCCGTATTGTCCTATTAAGAAAAAGAAATTCAGGTCAAGAGCATACACAGAAATGAAGACCCTGTAAGGGAAATGATGATTCAGACTTCACTAGCTCTCTATACAAGTCCTAAGTAAGTCAGGAATATTCAAGGACTTAGGGTCTTCAGTCTGAACTTCTTTGGTCTTGTTAGAATCTACACTGCAAACAAATAACTAACTTCCTTTTTTTTTCTTCTCCAAATCAATTATGAAGTCACATGGTAAGATGAAATCGATATAGAAATGATTTGTTTTTAGAACTGTCATTTACTGGATGTATGTGATGGCCCATACACTGTAACAAGATACCTTACATATATTATTGCTCATCATTACAATTGCTGCAAAATATCCCCATTTCACAACAGCTAAGGGCCTTGAAACTGAGTCACATATCTTTCAGATCATACAACTAAAAGGTGGCAAGATGAGATTCACCTGCCAGATCCCCAAAGTCACGTTCGTTCTTTCCATCATAACCCAAACTACCTTGTCTCTCCACCATCTTTTAAGACTGTATTACTTTAACATCAGTATGCAAACTTATTAAAAGCAGAACTATCATATTCTCTTAAAGATAATTTTAGAAAAGCTCATGACACTTCAACTTAAGTAAAATATACTCAAGTAGAATTATTCTCATTAAAAAAAAAAACAACCTTTAATTCCCTCAAGTAATTACTTCTGGCTTTCAAAAAAATGTTGCTTTTATGTGATAATCCTTAACATTGAAAAAATCAAAAGGTTTATTTACTCACTTGTCATTCTTTTTCTTCTTTCAGAATCTGAATCATTCATGTTACTAACAAAGAATAAAACAAAGTACAAAATTAACCACTATCTCTTTTTTTCAAAAGATTGGAAATTATTTCACAATACCAATATTGAGGGAAAATTTTCAAAAATTATATTGAATCAGTGTCTGAAAGGAAGATAGAAAATACTGATTTTGATTAAATAATATATAGAATACCACCTTTAGTCATTTTAGCTAAACCCAAACCTTTTATTTTTACCAATTATAAAAATAGTTTTGTCTAAAAAAAGAAAATCTAAATTGTCTGATACCTTTCCTTATCTTAAACATAGTTTTCTGAAAATCAACTTTTTCTTGATTAATCATGGTCATCTTTATAAACATCCCTCAGGGGCAATTCAACTGGGAAGGGCTATTTCTTCCTGTGGTTTTCCTGTCTCTCCCTTCAGAAGCCACTACCTATAAAGTCTTTACTTGCAAGTTTGTTGTAACAACTAGTAGGCATGGCTAGAAGCCTGAGGAGCTCTCCAGAGCTTCAGGGCATGAACTCTCCAGGGCACGAACTCTCCAGGGCACCTGAGGAAACAGTGTTATCAGAGTTGAAGAGAACAGGTGTGGTGTTTGTCAAGGATGCCTCAGCAGGTGCAAAGGACCCCACAGTAAAAAGCAAAATCTGGAAAATTAAGGGAAGAGAGGCTAGATGGGTTGTCTCTGCTAAAGCAATACGTTACATTTTTAAATTATTTTTTATTTTTTTAATAATAAATTTATTTTCTTATTGGTGTTCAATTTGCCAACATACAGAATAACACCCAGTGCTCATCCTGTCAAGTGCCCCGCTCAGTGCCCACCACCCAGTCACCCCCACCCCCTCCCTCCTCCCCTTCCACTACCCCTAGTTCGTTTCCCAGAGTTAGGAGTCTTCCATGTTCTGTCTCCCTTTCTGATATTTCCTACCCATTTCTTCTCCCTTTCCCTCTATTCCCTTTCACTATTATTTATATTCCCCAAATGAATGAGACCATATAATGTTGTCCTTCTCCGATTGACTTATTTCACTCAGCATAATACCCTCCAGTTCCATCCACTTCAAAGCAAATGGTGGGTATTTGTCATTTCTAATAGCTGAGTAATATTCCATTGTATACATAAACCACATCTTATTTATCCATTCATCTTTCGATGGACACTGAGGCTCTTTCCACAGTTTGGCTATTGTGGCCATTGCTGCTAGAAACAGCGGGGTGCAGGTGTCCCGGCGTTTCATTGCATCTGTATCTTTGGGGTAAATCCCCAGCAGTGCAATTGCTGGGTCGTAGGGCAGGTCTATTTTTAACTCTTTGAAGAACCTCCACACAGTTTTCCAGAGTGGCTGCACCATTTCACATTCCCACCAACAGTGTAAGACGGTTCCCCTTTCTCCCCATTCCTCTCCAACATTTGTGGTTTCCTGCCTTGTTAATTTTCCCCATTCTCACTGGTGTGAGGTGGTATCTCATTGTGGTTTTGATTTGTATTTCCCTGATGACAAGTGATGCAGAGCATTTTCTCATGTGCGTGTTGGCCATGTCTATGTCTTCCTCTGTGAGATTTCTCTTCATGTCTTTTTCCCATTTCATGATTGGATTGTTTGTTTCTTTGGTGTTGAGTTTAATAAGTTCTTTCTAGATCTTGGAAACTAGCCCTTTATCTGATAGTCATTTGCAAATATCTTCTCCCATTCTGTAGGTTGTCTTTGAGTTTTGTTGACTGTATCCTCTACTGTGCAAAAGCTTCTTATTTTGATGAAGTCCCAATAGTTCATTTTTGGTTTTGTTTCTTTTGCCTTCGTGGATGTATCTTGCAAGAAGTTACTGTGGCCGAGTTCAAAAAGGGTGTTGCCTGTGTTCTCCTCTAGGATTTTGATGGAATTACATTCTTTTTTAGAAGTGGTTAGATCACCTTACCTCTTCAGCCTCAAAAGGCACTGCGACACCCAGGCAGGAAAAAGCTTGTGGGGATCCCTGGGTGGCGCAGCGGTTTGGCATCTGCCTTTGGCCCAGGGCGCGATCCTGGAGACCTGGGATCGAATCCCATATCGGGCTCCCTGCATGGAGCCTGCTTCTCCCTCTGCCTATGTCTCTGCCTCTCTCTCTCTGTGTGTGACTATCATGAATAAATAAATAAAATCTTTAAAAAAAAAAAAAAAAAGCTTGTGCTTTGAAATCATCTTCAGTGCCCAGAATTGCTAAATTAAAATGCAGTAATAGGCTGCTTATTATATTTATATTAGTGCTATTTAACTTCGTTACTTTAAATTATATTCTTGAATAATAACTTGTAATATCCAGATTTTTTAAGGCATGCTATTTCAAGTAAAAGTAGTACCAAAAAAGAACAATACTTTTCTTTTTTTACATACATATATTAAATATATATTTTTATATCAACTCTAAAATTCTAATTCATGGAAATTCACATAATGGCATGATTTAAGATAAACAAAGTCCTTATAAGATCACACATGAATACTTAAATTATCCAAAAGCCTTCCTTTAAATAATGTACAATTTGCTTTAAAAAACTTAATTTGTAACTGCATTTTGTTTAATCATCTATTTAATTCATTCAACAAATATTTACGGAATGTCAACTTTATGATGGGAACTATGTTAGGTGGGAAGGATATAAAAATTAATAAGACATGATCCCAGCCTTAAGGAAAGTGTGTAAACAAATAATTCAATGTCATTTTAGAAGTGTTATAGAAATATACATAAAAGGCTAAGCAGTTAGCTTAGCCTGAAAGAGAGTTGAAAAGCTCTCATGTCCAAAAGACACAAAACTACTGAAATAATTAAAAGTATAATGATCTCTTCTCACTTAAATTGTCCCAAATCTTAGAAACTTAAATATTTATACCTGTTAATAACTTGAACAAGTCACTTTAACTTTATTTTTCCTCCAGTTTATTCAGCTACTGCAATGATGACACCTGGACTCAAATGACATAGGACCTTAATTCTTTATTACATAACCCATGGTGACTGGCTAGGTGGAGGGACAGAGGGAGGAAATGTTTACCCTTTGCATTCTCCCTGTACTCCCATTTGTAGTTTAGTCAAGATGAAGTGATCTATGGTGGGAGCAGGAGCTAGGTGCTTGAGAATTAGGAGGCCCAGAGAGGGCTTCCTCAGTGATCAAAGCATTCTCTAACATGAAATTCTATAAACTAAGTGCTCCATAGCATGGAAATGACTTTAGAAGGGGCCTCACCAGGCATGAGTTAGCATGGGAATTGAATCCTACTGTTTTTCTATTGACAGAAAATAAATTGAAAGCTAAGAAAAATTTACTTTTATTACTATATTGAGCTACTGATAGAGAAAGGTTTACATGAATTTGATGCAGATATTCCAGGGGTTAAGAACATGGACTCTTGAGAAAGCTGCCAGCGTTGGAATCCCACCAGACATTTACTAATTATGTCACCGGGCACTGGTTACATAACCTCTCCATGGCTCAGTTTCTTTATCAGTAAAATAGAGATAATAGTAGTACCCACTCATGTCATGGCACAGATTATACATATAAAATTCTTAGGATAGTGCCTGGAACATAATAAGCACTCAATAAATGTTAGCTATTATTTTTGTTATTATTTTTTCATATTTTGTGAAGCATTTACTATAATGCTTGTCCCAGAGTAAGCTCCCAATAATAGTGGGTTCTCAGGGCACCTGGGCTCAGTTGGTTAAGTGTCTACCTTCGGCTCAGATCCTGATCCCAAAGTCCTGGGATCAAGCCCCACATTGGGCTCCCTGCTTAGCAGGGAGCCTGCTTCTCTCACTCCCTCTACCCCCCCCCCCATTTGTGCTCTCTCTCTTAAATAAATAAATAAAATCTTTAAAAACAATAATAGCAGGTTTTCAATAAGTGCTTTTTGAAAAAATGGATTTCTGAAGCTATAAAAAGATAACGTCAACTAGGTAGAGAATGTCATGAAATATAATGAAGAGATTGAAATTTTTTTTAAAAGGCTGAATTTTATTCTCAAAAATAAACAATGATTACAATATAAAATACTTAAACCTGTTCAAAATTGAGTCACTTGTGCTAAGGCCACATCACCAAACCAAAACTTAGTATCTAACCTAATTATAGTTTCAAACTCCCCCAAGAATATAATCTTAACTGGTCAGTCAAAAATTTCCTGGTCAGCAGTAGTGAGGTAAGCCACCTGATAAACACTTTCTTACCCCCCTCCCAAAAAAGATGATGTAATCTGCTCTTTCCTTGTCCCTGTCCTCTTCTGCCTATAAAAGCCTCACACTAAAAAGAAAAAAAAAAAAAAAAAAGGCCTCCCATTTTGTGCAACATCTCAGAACTCCTCTCTATTTGCTAGATGGGATGCCCCACAATTCATGAATCACTGAATAAAGCCGACTGAATCTTCACATTTATTCAGCTGAATTTCAATTTTTGACAGACCTTAGAAATAGATTTGTCTCTAAAAATCTGTAATAAGTAAGAATCTTCTGGTAATACCCATAATATTCCATAAATGCAATGTATTCATGTTGAAATAAAAAGGCAACACATACTTTTAAAACTGAATTAAATGCCACCACTTTAGAAACAGTTTGGCAGTTTCTTTTTTTTTTATTTATTTTTATTTATTTATGATAGACATAGAGAGAGAGAGAGAGAGAGGCAGAAACACAGGCAGAGGGAGAGGATAGAAGCAGGCTCCATGCCGGGAGCCCGACGCAGGACTCGATCCCGGGACTCCAGGATCGCGCCCTGGGCCAAAGGCAGGCGCGAAACCACTGAGCCACCCAGGGGTCCCCTGTTTCTTAAAGAATCAAGCACACATTTACTAAACAATCCAGCAATTCCACTCCTAGTATCTATCCAACAGAAATGAAAACATATGTTCACCCAAAAACTTGTAGGTGAGTGTTCAGAGCAGTATTTATTCACTATAGCCAAGAAGTGGAGATGACCCAAATGTCCATCAACTGGTAAATGGATTAGCAAAAGATGGTATATCCTTACAGTGGAGTACCAATCAGTGACAAAGAGGAAAGAACCACTGAGTAATAACATGGATGAACTTCAAAACTCGGCTAATGAAGAAGCCAAGTGCAAATGACCACATATTGTATGATTCCATTTATAGGAAATGTCTAGAAAGTGAAAACCTTGAGACATAAAGTAAATTAGTAGCTGCTTGGGGCTAGGAGTGTAAACAGGGATTAACTGCAAATAGGCACAAAGGATATTTTTTTTAGGGTGATGGAATTGTTCCAGAATCAAATAGTTGTGATAAATGCACTGATCTGTAAATTATAAAAAATCATTGAATTATATGCTTAAAGCCAGTGAAATTTTATGGCATGTAAATTATGCCTCAATATATCCGTTAAAGAAAATTTAATTAAGAGAAAACCAAATGTCAAAAATTACTACCTGGGGAATGCTGAGCTCCTCTAACTGGCTTTGAGTGATCTCACTGAGCTGCCGAAATGTCATTGTAAAATCAGCTTCTGTCTTTTCCATGAGCTAAGGAAAATAATTATATTTATCAATTTCAATTCTTCAAGAATATGCTGATTAGTAATTCAAATGTTAGTCAAGAAAAAAAGATAAAATGACAAACTCACATGTAATAGAACTGCAATTAAATCATCATCATCCTTCCTTTCCCCAAGTAACCCCAGTTTGGCTTTGAACAATTCTCTAAATCTGAAAGAGAAGTGTCAGTTCAGTTCAACTCTCACTATTTTGCGAACTGTCCTCAAATCAATCAGGATCTTTCAATATCTCTATTCAAAAGGACAAACCTTGTATAATAAAGAACAGGATACCCCTCAAGAATCCGAGCAGCTCTACAGGGGAAAAAAAAAAAGGAAGGACAGTTAAATCTTGATTTCAAATTAACATTCTTGAATTACACTTTACAAGAACAAAAGTGAACCTTTTCACATATTAAATATAAATATAGTCATATTTATCAATCTCGGTTCACATATTTCATAAAAATGTAAAGATTAAAGCATTCTTAACCTTAAACTTATCTTTAAACTAAGTTTCTATTTCTTAATATTAACATATTTTAAATCATACAAAAGCTCAAATCATTCTGAAGCTCCACTCCCTTTACCTTACTAACCTCATCCCTTCTAAGTCTTCCCCTTGCTCATTCTGAGGCAGCCAGAGGATGCTTCTTGCTTTTCCTTAAATTCCCCACACACACCTGCTCACGGCCTTTGCACAGGCTGGTCCCGTGCCTGGAACACTCTTCCCCCAGGTATCTATGTGGCTTGCTCCTGTGATTTCTTCAAGCCTTTGCTTGAGTGATCATCCTTTTAAAACTGTGAACCCTTCCCTCCCTTTATTCCCTATCTTCTGCTTTATTCTTCTTCATTGTATGTATCTCCTTCTAATAAGCTATGTAACTTATTTATTCTGTTTGACTGTCTATCCCACCAGAATAAGCACCACAAGGGCACAATTATTGTGCTGTTTGATTCATTGCTATCCCCTTAGCACTTAGAGCAGTGTCTGGCACATACTGAGCACTTCAATAAACATTTGTTGAATGAATAAATGAACTCTGCAGGGCAAAAGTGATACTAAATTAATGGAGACAAGAATGACTACTTGATTAATACTGTTTTACATTGCTTTGATTTTTTAACTATGATGTATTACCAATGTATTTTAAAATTACATTAAATTAGTTAAGGAAACCATATATGGAATATAAAACTTTAATGTTTATTGTAGTAACTCTTTTTGCTACCTGGGGTTAATGAAATCACTATATGCTTTGCCTTCCACTTGTTGTTCTGGAAATGGTCAGTGGCAGTGGGGAATACAGTAGTTTCCACATCAACAAAGGGGGTGATGATGAATGAACTGCCCACATCATAAAAAGATAAGGAAAGTGGGGAGTGGGAACTGATACATAAAATAAAGGATGATGTAAGATAGGAATAAAATAAATGAATTGTTACAATAAATGTGAACAGCCTACATACTTCTATTAAGACATAAACCATCACATTGAGTTAAAACCTGGCTATAGGTACTATTTGCTCTTATAAGACACAAACCTTTTTTTTTTTTTTAAGATTTTATTTATTTATTGTTGAGAGACACAGAGACAGAGAGGCAGAGACACAGGCAGAGGGAGGGGCAGGCTCCATGCAGGGAGCCCGACATGGGACTTGATCCTGGGACTCTAGGATGACACCCTGGGCCAAAGGCGGCACTAAACTGCTGGGCCACCTGGGCTGCCCAAGAAACATGCTTTAAAACAAAGTGATTAAGTCAATCGGAGAAGGACAAACATTATATGGTCTCATTCATTCGGGGAATATAAAAACTAGTGAAAGGGATTCAAGGGGAAAAGAGAGAAAATGAGTGGGAAATATTAGTGAGGGTGACAGCACATGAGAGACTCCTAACTCTGAGAAACGAACAATGGGTAGTGGAAAGGGAGGTGGGCAGGGGGTTGGGGTGACTGGGTGACGGGCACTGAGGGGGGCACTTGATGGGATGAGCACTGGGTGTTGTACTATATGTTGGCAAATCAAACTCCAATAAAAAAATATACAAAAAATAAATTTAAAAAAACAAAGTGATAAAAATGGTAAAAAAAACTGCAATTGCTATCAAAGTACCATTGACATTTTTTCACAGAGCTAGCACAAATAATCTTAAAATTTGTATGGAACCAGAAAAGACTCTGAATAGCCAGAGGAATGTTGAAAAAGAAAGCCAAAGCTGGTGGCATCACAAGCTAGACTTCAAGCTCTGTTACAAAGCTGTGATCATCAAGACAACGTGGTACTGGCACAAATACAGACACACAGATCAATGAGACAGAATAGAGAACCCAGAAATGGATCTTCAACTCTATGGTCAACTCATCTTCAACAACCAGGAAAGAATACCCAAAGAGAAAAAGGCAGTCTCTTCAACAAATGGTGTTGGGAAAATCAGACAGCCACATGTAGAATGAAACTGGAACATTTTTTTACACCGTACACAAAAATAGACTCAAAATGGATGAAAGACCTAAATGTGAGACAGAAATCCATCAAAATCCTAGAGAACACAGGCAGCAACCTCTGTGACCTCAGCTGCAGCAACTTCTTACTAGACACATCTCCAAAGGAAGGGGAACCTCCTGGAAGTTCCTCAGGAAGTTAAAAACAGAGCTACCCTACAACCCAGCAATTGCATTACAAGGTATTTACCCCAAAGATACAAATGTAGTGATCCAAAGGGGCACCTGCACCCCAATGTTTATAGCAGAGATGTCCAAAATAGCCAAACTATAGAAAGAAATCCAGATGTCCATTGACAGATGAATGGATAAAGAAGCTGTGGTGTGTACATATATATACATACAATGGAATATGACTCAGCCATCTGAAAGGATGAAATCTTACCATTTATGTTGATGTGTTGGAACTGGAGGGTACTATGCTGAGCAAAATAAATCAATCAGAGAAAAACAATCATCATATGGTTTCACTCATATGTGGAATATAAGAAATAGCACAGAGGATCATAGGGGAAGGGAGGGAAAATGGAATGGGAAGAAATCAGAGAGGGAGACAAACCATGAGAGACTCTTAACAATGGGAAAGAAACCGAGGGTTACTGGAGGGGAGGTGGGTGGGAGGATAGGGTAACTGGGTGATGGGCATTAAGGAGGGCACATGATGTGATGAGCACTGGGTGTTATATGCAACTGACAAATTACTGAACTCTACCTCTGAAACTAAAGATGTACTATATCTTGGCTAATTGAATTTAATTTTTTTTTTTAAAGAAAGCTAAGGGACGCCTGGGTGGCTCAGCAGCTGAGTGCCTGCTTTCAGCCCAGGGCATGATCCTGGAATCCCGGATCGAGTCCCACATCGGGCTCCCTGCATGGAGCCTGTTTCTCTCTCTCTCTGCCTATGTCTCTGCCCCGCTCTCTCTCTCTCTCTGTGTCTCTCATGAATAAATAAATAAATAAAAATCTTAAAAAAAAAAAAAAGAAAGCTGAAAAACAAAGTGAGACTCAAGGCAAATCCAACCAAAAGAAAACATGAATGGCAATATTAGTATCAGATAAACTGAAATTTGGAATTAAAAGGATAAATCAAGATCTCATTATGTTAGGCTAAAAGGCACATTTTTTTTTTATTTTAGGGAAACAAGTAAAAACCTGTATGTACCAATAATACAATAGCAAAATATGTAAATTTAAAACAATTAGAAAAAATTACTTAGTAAAAATACAATTAAAGTGGGAGATTTTAATATACATCTCTTATGAATAAAATTTATCAAATAGATTAAAAAAATAGAGTCATAAACATCCTGAATAATACACTCAATACACTCAATTTGATATAGTAAAACCTCTGTCTATGGAGTATACATTCTTTTGTATTAACCATACCAAAACATGCACAAAATTCATTATCTTGGGGTCATAAAGAACCTTAACACATTTTAAATAGATTTTGCCAAACACATATAAAAATATGTGGATAAAATAAGTCTAAAAATTAGATATTGGGAAAAACAGTGATAAATAACCCTTAGATCAAAGAAGAAATAAACTAAAATTTCACAACACTTAGAAAGCAATAAATAGGGAAACACTTTATCCTGATAACTATGGGAAAAAGGCAAACTGTACTAGAGAAAAATGTACAGTTTGAAATGCCTTCATTATTAAAGACTAAACAATAAGATGGCTTTTAAAATGTTAGCTTCTGGGATCCCTGGGTGGCGCAGCGGTTTGGCGCCTGCCTTTGGCCCAGGGTGCGATCCTGGAGACCCGGGATCGAATCCCACATCAGGCTCCCGGTGCGTGGAGCCTGCTTCTCCCTCTGCCTGTGTCTCTGCCTCTCTCTCTCTCTCTGTGACTATCATAAACAAATTAAAAAAAAAAAAAAAAAAAAAGAAAGAAAGCTGCAGGGGAGTCCCTCATCCTCTTAAAAAATAAAATAAAATAAAATGTTAGCTTCTGGTTTTTTCAAAAAATGATCATTATACAAATATATTTTCACACAGATTTAAGTAGTGGATTTAGAATTTACTCACAGTTGCTTTTGCCTAGGATCCAGTAATGGGTTTAAAGCTTGCAACAACTTGTTTAAATTAAACATCCCAATATTGGCCTGATTTCCTATTTTATATCTTCTTTCATCATCAGATGTGTTTGGGACAAAATCTGTTTAAAACAAAAAATACTAGCATTTTATCATGGGGATGATTATAATAAATAGCCTCTCCCTAAGTTTATATTTAAACTTAATAAATTTATATTCATTAGATATATTTATATTTATTAAATTTTTCTGACATTAAACATTAAACTCAAAAGTCACAAAAACGCTATTTATACATATGAAATTATTTTAAAATATGAATTATTTGCCTACTAGAGGAATACAATTCCAACATGTAAGAATTTTCAGGTGATCATACATGAACTTCAAATTTCACTTCAGGTGGCACATCCTCCACAAAGCCTGGTAAGATCCCTCCTTGTAAGTATTGGGTTACTATGACCTCCATTTTGTAAGTTGGTAAGGTGAGAAGTTAAATAACTTGCCGCTGAGGCCCAGATGCCAGAAGTTACACCTGCATCTGTCTCACACATATCTCCTATCACCTTCCCTGTCATCTCTAATATGTAATTCCATAAAGGTAGAGACCACAAAAGACTCAGTTTTGTATCCCTATAGCATCTAGAACATAGAGCACCACAAAAAAAAAAAAAAACCATTTTATGAGTCAACCTAATTCTTCTACTACCACACCACTGTATTAGCTGTACAATTTATCTGAAATAACCCTGTGATAATTTCTTAGTGAAATAAAATACATGTGTGTATACACACACATATTTACACATAAAGCACACATACCTGGGTTATAGGCTTCCATAAAACCAAATGGGCCATAGTCAATTGTAATGGATAACAAACTGAAGTTATCAGTATTACAAACACCTGAAACCACAACAAAAAGATTTGAAAACCATGGTAATAAAATAATAAAGCATTTTTAAATGTATAAAATTATCCAGAATAGGAAAGGTAATTAAAATGCATTTGTTTTAGAAATGACACAAAATTAGACTATCAATTGAAAGTTTCACTGGTGATGTCAAATAGCATAATATACATTAAAACTATATCTTTTAACCAAATTTAGCCTTTTGTTTTAGACCCCACGCCCACAAAGATTTCAAATACTACAGGAACAAAAGTCCCAAGAAAGAAATTTTCCTCTTACTTATCCTCAATTTCTTGCCTTTGTTTTAAAAATAAATGTTGCTTGGAATAGAAGTGAAACTGGTAAAGGAATAAGATTAACTCATTTTCAAAGGTTGGGAAAAGGGGAAAACATGGATATGCACTCTGGTTACAGTCATCAGCTGCAGACAACTAACAGAGTGGAGAGGGAGTGTATCGTCCTTCTCCCACACCCTAGGCAAGGGCACTATGGCTGGCAACAGGAGTGTGGGGTAGGAGGAAGCCAGGGAACGGATATGCCAGCATAATACAGGATATTTGGCCACTGTGTCCAATATAGGGTTTTAACCTTTTTCAGAGCATGATGGCCCTGTGTATCTCTGTAAATGTACAGACTCTCTAACCCAGCCATTCCACTTTAGGGGTTTGTCCTCAAAAAGTCACCTTCAAGAATACAAAGATAAAGTTGCCTGGTAGTCACTTGGTATAGTTCATCATAGCAAAAACTCTAAAACACCTACCCTACTCTCCCAACCCTAACCCACCCCAAGAGAGATATGCGGAGGATGCCTGTGATAAGGGACGCAGATTTCAAAAAGTTTTACAATAACCACTTTATGAGTCAACCTAATTCTTTCTACCACCACACCACTGTATTAGCTGTACAATTTATCTGAAATAACCCTGTGATAATTTCTTAGTGAAATAAAATACATGTGTGGGATCTCCTTTTCATATTTATCTAGAGACACTGGTACATACGATTTGTTTTCCATAGGAAGGAAAAACAAATTCCTTCCTATGCAACTTCACACTCTACACGGCTTCAAACACACAAGGCAGCCCTGCTTTTTTCACAGGAGGTATATGAATATCATCCCCAAAAAAGTCCAAAAGGATTGATATGAAATGGTTAATAATGATTACCCTGGAGAATGGAATTCACACTCACTTCTGTATACTTTCAATTCTTTACCATAAGCATTCAGTGCTTTTATGATTAAAATTTTAGGGACTGCCTGGGTGGCTCAGCAGTTGAGCATCTGCCTTTGGCCCAGGGCATGATCCTGGGGCCCCAGGATTGAGTCCCACATTGGGCTCCCTGTGTGGAGCCTGCTTCTCTCTCTGCCTGTGTCTCTGTCCCTTTCCTGTGTCTCTCATGAATATATAAATAAAATCTAAAAAAAAAAAAAAAAAAAGATTTTAAAAACAGCTTTAAAGAGTTCTAAATATGTAGCCACAAGGTGGCTTTACAGGCTAGGGCACCTGGGTGGCTCAGTCGGTTAAGTGTCCAACTCTTTTTTTTTTTTTTAAACATTTATTTATTTATTCATGAGAGACACAGAGAGAGAGAGAGGCAGAGACACAGGCAGAGGGAGAAGCAGGCTCCCCACAGGGAGCCCAATGCGGGACTCTATCCTGGGTCCTGGGATCAGGCCCCAAGCCAAACGCAGATGCTCAACTGCTGAGCCACCCGCATCCCATGTGTCCAACTCTTGATTTCAGCTCAGGTCAAGATCTTTGGATCCTAAGATGGAGCCCAGCATTTGGTGGTGGTCCTCTGGCACAGCACTCAGCAGGGGAGTCTGCTTCTCCCTGCAGCTCTTCTTCTGCCCCCTCACTCATGCATTCTCTCTCTCTCAAATACATAAATAAATAAATATTTTTTTAAAGAAAACTTTACAGGTAATAACATCCTCCTCGATTTGAGGATGCTTATTCTATTTTGTGCATACTGTTCCATTCAAAACCATTTTATTTATTTATTTTTTATTTATTTTTTTTTTTAGTATTTTTTTTTTTAATTTATTTCTTCAGAGAGAGAGAGACTGAGAGGCAGAGACACAGGCAGAGGGAGAAGCGGGCTCCACGCAGGGAGCCTGATGCGGGACTCGATCCTGGGTCTCCAGGATCAGACCCCGGGCTGCAGGCGGCACTAAACCGCTGCGCCACCGGGGGTGCCCTCAAAACCATTTTAAACACGAGAACATTTTTTTCTCTGCTGCTAAAAACAAATTCATACACCATAAAAGTTTAAGAAGCTCATTAGCGGGAATATTTTGAAGTACAAGAAAGAAGTCTTCTGCTTCAACAAATTAACTCTACTTTCCCATCAGAAAAATGAAACATCAGTAGATGACTTACCATGAGCAAAACCAACAGACATCCACAAGGCAATGAGTTGTGCCGTCTCTGATACCACAACAGAGAAAAAGTCCTAAAATAAAATTCAGAAATTTTTCAGATTTTCAGGAATGTGTACTGTTTTAGGATCTTCTGATAAGTCACAAGGAGAACATGGAAAGAATTCAGAGTGCTAAAGGTTGACTAAAGGAATGGAAATTACCAGGCATAAGAAAAAAATGGAAGAATGTGGAATTAGTCATCAAGAAATACTATATAAAGTCTCAGACACAGTATTATGGCCAGGCTTTTTCCACTTCCAATAAGAACAGGAAAAGCATGAGCACTGAGTATTATACTATCTGTTTGCAAATTGAATTAAAAAAAAAAAAAAAGAACAGGAAATGCATTAGAATTCAGCACAAGGGAGTTAAGTGTAAGCAAAGTAAGTTCTTAACCTTTAAACTGAGTCACCAAGAAAAATAATAGAATTCCCTTCTCTAGCTGCTAAGAGAATGAAAAAGGGTTACAAAGACCAAATCATTTCCATGAGATTAGGAAATCACATTTTCCTGTCATATATTGTGTTTATTTTAGAACTACTTAGAAATATCGATATATCTCATTTGTGAGAAACAATACATAAGACCAAGTTACAAAACATATGTGCAAAACATAACATCTAGAGTTTGGATGTGGTAACACCTGTTCTTTTTCTCTGAATACCTCTCAAACAAAACAACTTTCTTATCTGTGTCTTGTTTATGAAGTGGTTCACCTTCTCCTCTGACAAAACGTTCAAAGTGCTCGACATCATCTTTCCTACTTTTAGTTAAGCTCTAAGTTATAACTGTTGATATTGGCAGGCAATGAGAGAAACCGAGTACTGTCCTTTCTCTTTAAAAACTTACCACGTATCTGTTAGGTACTGTGATCTTTACTGAGGGGAAATGCTCCTGTATGATGAAGTCTAATAATGTCCTGGAGAGAGAGGACAGGGCATCAGTGTTCCCCAGTATCAAATCATCCCAATCTGCCCTTGACATTCAGGAATCTGTTATATTCAAGCTTAAACTTTTTAAAATTAAACCAAGATTTTACTCTCAAAACAGCCATAGAGAAATACTTCCTCAAAACCAGTCAAAACTGGAAATGTGTTTATGGGGCACCTGAGTGGCTCAGTTGGTTAAGCATCTGCCTTCAGCTCAGATTATGATCAGGGTCCCAGGATCAAGCCCTGAGTCAGGCTCCCTGCTTAGCAGAGAGTCTGCTTCTCCCTCTGCCCCTCCCCTGCCTGTGCTCTCTTTTTCTTTCTCTAATAAATAAATAATTTTTTAAAAAACTGGAAATGTCTTTCTAAGACAGTATTAGATTCCATCATGTTATATTACAAACGCATATTAGTTCAATAAATATCCAGTGTGTACCTACTGTACATACTGTACCACCATGCCAGGTGCAGGCACAGGGGGAAAATATGCCAATACCCAGACTCAGAGGACCCACGCCTCAGGGCACACAGAGCCCATCGGGGAGAAGAGCACACGAAGAAGTAATGACATTACAGTGTGATACATGCAATAATAAAACTATATAAAAGATATAAAGATAACAGAGCAGGGAACAATTATTTACGTCTGCAGGGTTACATAAGGCTTCACAAATGGGGGTGGCAAAAAAATTGGCCAATGTTTGAAAACAGGGTATTTAAGGTGTCTGTGTATCATATTTTTTACTTCCTATTTTAACTGATTAGTCAACTAACTAGTAGTGTTTAATGCATTGGATGAGAAAGAATCCAGAAGAAAATTGGACTTTGTGGATATGACTTGGGAATTACTGAAAGACAGTCAAAAACAAAAGGAATGGATTAATGTTTGTGTATATGTATTTTTTTCTAATCATTTAATAATTTATTATGTAACTGTTTATATGTCAAGAACTGTTTCAGGCATTTGGGAAACAAACAGGAATATACATGTGGTTATGTGAGCCAACAGAGACATTTTTCAGGACGAGGTGGTCACTAATATATATCAAATGCCAGAGAGATAAGTGAACAATAATGGAAGTATTACCAGTATGATATTGATGGAAAAATGTCAGTGACACTGTGAATCCAAACAGAAGTGACCCAAAAAACAAATGAGAAGTTAGAAATAATGCCCAGTGAGTGTAGATGACTCTCTCAACAAGTGAGATGACCATGAGCTCAGTAAATACTTGCCAAAGTAAGAGACTCAGAGGCTCTGACCAGTGTGAAGACTTCTCTGCTCTGCTTATTGCCTTCCCTCATGTCTTTTCTCATGTCTATGCCTCATGGACCAGGTATCTGGATTTATTATGCTGATAACTACAATACAGGATCCACATTCCAAACGATTCTAGTTTGTCTAAGGAAATTTATATGACTTTTTAAAACTATCTTAACAAAAGGAAGCAGAATTCCTCTTAAAGGAGGAAATGTTTTTTGTCTGAAGACATATCTTGCTAAGCCTGCTTGAGAAAGTTGGAATTTCTAAGTATAGACAGGGTAGGCACCTAGACATCAGAAAATGCTGGAAGCTGTACTGCATGATGCAAGGGGAAGAATTAATCGCTTTTGCTCTTTTGAAGCAATCCTCTGTCCTCTCAACAGGAAGATCTTCAGTAAGGATGTCGGGAACCATAACACTTTCAGAAATACCACAGCTCCAATCTCAGTAAAGGCTGCTCACCTAAACATTAGGATCCAAATGTGGGATTCCCACTGTCTTCTCTGCTGTGACCTTTTCCTTGTACCTCATCCTGGAATAGGAATCAGTGAATGATTTCCATGGCATAGTCCCTGCAAGGGCCTTCTATTGGTATAACTAACTGAAAATTAACCTCAATAAATAAAGTTTTGTGTACATTTTAACTTATGCATACACTGAAGAAATAAAGTGAGTCTATGTATTTTTGTGTTAGTACTTGTACCCTCTATTGCCGCCATTAGTCATATAGTTAGTAAATAGAACTGCGTGATTCTTTTCTCCAAAGGAATGCTGTACTTAGGTGTGTTTAGGTGTCAAGATGAAGTCTATTACAGGCAACAAAGCCTCCTGCTCAGTTGGTGCTGTGCTTTGATACAATACCACACTCACTGCTACCCCTGAGCCTCTGTGCTATTCCCTGCTCCACATGCCCAGCACACTGCTTCTTTTTTTCCCACTGAAATCCTTCCTAATCTCAAAGATAAGTAACCCTGAACTCCTTTAAGCATGAATATCTTAGGGAGATTTTTTTTTAATGAAAATCTTGTCGAAACATATCAGGTGCTAAGCATAAGGAATATAACATGCACACTCAGTAAATCACTGTGAATAACAGGAAAAATCCTGCCCTGTCACACAGTGATGTGCACAGGCCCCAAAAAAACATGTGCAGCTATCAGCAGCCTTCAACAACTCTGCTTTCTAAGGTGTTGAATAAGTTTATTATTAGGGCCCCTGGCTTGCTTAGTTGGTAGAGCATGTAACTCTTGATGTCAGGGGAGTGAGTGCAAGCCCCACATTGTTGTAGAGCTTACTCTGAATAAATGAATGAATGAATATAAATAAAACATTTATTTTTTAATTTTTTAATTTTTTAATTTTTATTTTTTAAAAAACGTATACTGTTGATTTTCAAGTCTCTTCTCTCCCCAGAGATTCAGGGTCAAGTTTCTCTCATTTTTTCTCTTTGCTGCTCTACACCACACTTCTCACCCCTTCCTAATTTTTTATTTCTGGCCTACTAATGGCTGAGGAAAAAGTTAACTGAACCGATTGGAAGTAAGCATGAAGTAAGAGCAGTCAGGCTCTGAGGAAAGATCTGAGGAGTCTCTCCTCAGAAAAAAGTATATGAACTTTCGTGTCCTGGCTTTGTAACATTTTGCTGGCTGTCCATAAACATTTTTGTTCACTTCCCAGATTCCTGCTGTTTGAAACCAAAGAGCTGATGATGTGAAGAAAGGATGTTCTATGATAATATCCTAATGCTGCAATTACATCTTGAACCATGGGTCATTTTTTAATAAGACTGCAAAGAGGTGCAGGATCTGTTATTCTTTAGGAACTTAGCCTAATTTTATGTAAGTATTCTAGAAATTTTATTACCTCGTTCTTTTGTAATGTTTCCATTGTAGAACTGATCTCTCCATACCTCATCATCACTCACAATTAGACTGAAACATAAGAGAATCCAACAATTAAAGTTATATGTTAACTGCTAGCAAACTACCAAGAAGTCCCTAAAACCCTAAGAAACAATGAGAAGTCATGCTACCAGAGATTTATCTGCTCAATGTACTGACACATGCCTGCAGATAACATGATGCAGTCCTGAAAGTTAGCTTTCAGGAAAAAGGAATTACCTTGAAGCTCTGCTAGTTGGAATTCCAAGAGAGTGCATAGCCTCGCTGCATAAAAATTCTCTCACTGAGGAACGAAGTACAGCTCTGCCATCACCATTTCTAGGGCAAATAAGAGAAAAAAGCTTTTCAGGTATAGTTAAGAGACAACATCAATTTTTATTTAGATGACTCTAAAAAAAGTATCAAACTGTACCGGGAGTATGGGGTCTTTCCTGAGCCTTTTAATTGGAGCTCCCACTTTTCACCCTGCCTTCAACAACAACAAAGAAATCTAAGTATTAGAAGATTCATGTTAATATTTACCAGAAAAGCTATTATACCAGGAAACATGTGGTACCTGTTCATGTAAATTCCAATAAGGTGGGTTCTTCCGTCCCTGAGCTGATCTGCCCATATCCCAAACTAAAGGAGACAAAGGAAAATTATTCATGCTTATTAACCTTTGAAGCTTTCATAGTAATTTTATAGCCAAAGTTATTTTGTCCAAATTGAGAATGGGGTGTTGCATTTTTAGGATTATAATAATCAACATCTTGAACAAAGGTGAAAATAAAATTCAATCAATAAGACGTAAGTGAAATTGATTTTAAAAATATAAATTGGAGACACATAATTAACTTCATCATCTTACAGCTGAGCTCAAGTTTGTTAGGTGTAGAATACTTAGAACTGACCTACTGATCTATTTAAATCTGGAATACGAACTAGGAACAATTTATTCATAGAAAACTTACCGATAGTACATGTATGCAATGTAAAATCAAGAACATATTTGTACCCGAGAAAATTGCTTTTGAACTTACAGTCAACTGTTTCCAACTTTTTCTGTTTGTGGTTGCCCAACTTCCAGTTATGCCACTTACTAGATATGTAAATTTGAGTTACTTAATCCCACTGAGACTGACCTTTCATTTCTGTAAAATAGGATAACCCTTGCCAGGTTGTTGTAAGAATAAATGCTAACACATGCTTTGTACTACATCTAACATATGTAAGTGCTTGTAAGATGGTAATAATTATCATTCCTGGCAGTGATTTGCTTAGACATTACTCCATTTTCTAGATGCATGTTACTTCCACAGAAGACTTCCCAGACTTTCTGGGACTAGGAGGGTGGTTCTGTGAATTCCCAAACTCCTATCGACCCCATCACAACCCTGATGTAATCAGAATTCATTTCTTTATCTATCCTCTACCCTAGAGTATTAGCAATCTGAGCAAAGAGGACAGGTGTCTTTCACCATTTTAACTCCTGGCACATAAAAGGAGTTCTATAAACAGGTGTGGAATATTTAAACTATATTTATAGTTCTGACAGAAAAACATGAATTTGAGAAAAATCTACTCAGTATTTTAATTTTTTATTTTAACCAGAAACAGACTACCATTAATTTTAGCTATGTAATAACCCCTAAGACCACAAATCTGAGAGGTGCTCTCAGGATACTCTGGAAATTTCTAAAGTCAACAATACATTAGATATATCCCACACTGTGAAAAAGAAGAAGAAAGAATGGTGAATCCAGAGCCAGGACGGAAGTCAGGGGAAACAAGAAGGTAGTTCTCTATTAATAAAAATCGTTTAGGGATCCCTGGGTGGCGCAGCGGTTTGGCGCCTGCCTTTGGCCCAGGGCGCGATCCTGGAGACCTGGGATCGAATCCCACATCAGGCTCCCTGTGCATGGAGCCTGCTTCTCCCTCTGCCTGTGTCTCTGCCTCTCTCTATTTCTCTCTCTGTGACTATCATAAATAAATAAAAATTTAAAAAAAAATCGTTTACTAGGACATCTGGGTGGCTCAGTGCTTGAGCATCTGCCTTAGCTCAGGTTGTGATCCCGGGGTCCAGGGATCCCTGTGGGGAGCCTGCCTCTCCCTCTGCCTGTCTCTTTGGGTCTTTCATGAATAAATAAATATAATCGTTTAAAAAATAAAAAATAAAAATAATTTACTCTTCAAAATGGCAAAACCATCCTTATAAATATTTATAATTTCAAATCAGAAGCAAGAGATGAAATGTGAAATTGATAAAAATGTAATCTATACTACAAAAAGAAACTACAAAAAAAAAAAAAACACAGCTTAATAAAACTCTGCAGGCTTAAGGTCTGCATTTGTACTTTAACAGTACACGTAAGTACTGGTACAAAACACTAATCAATTTAACCTATATGGGGAATGACTTTTTGAACTATGGAATCCCTGTATTTGGGAGCTAGGAAAAAATAAAATAAAATAAAATAAGGATCATCTAGTCCCGCAGTTTCTAAATTGAAAAAACATAGTTCAGCAAAATGTTAGTAATTATTCCTTAAAAACAAAGCCCAACAAAACCCTACAGTCGAGTATGTTTGAAAAAAAGGGTGTTAAATAAAATTAAGTGGATTTCTTTGCCTCAGCACTTCTCACAACTCCTGGAATGGACTTGGTCAACCCTTGCACATTAAAGATCAAGATGCTGAGGTTCAAGGTTGTCATACAGATGACTCCTGAGGTCTTTTTCAGTTCTAATTATCTATGTCACTTCGCTTCTCAGCTTATGTTAGCTTAGCTTCTATGACGTTTTTGCTTCTTAGGGCATTGAGGAACGAAAGCAACAAAAATCTAAAAGGAATTAACTGCACCCAACAAACCAGAACCTGATATTATTATTATTATAGCTATCATGGAAGCACTTTTCACTTTTCATATTTCCCAATTTCATCCTTACTCCAACCCTATTATACTTCGCTACTTTTCCCAAAAAATTATTCCAGAGTAAACCAGCCCCCAGACAATCAGACTGTTAAATCTTATCTAGTTCAACAATTGGTCCTGTGTTCCTTCTCTTTCTCCCTTTTTTATAAAATTAGTCAGATACCACACCCTGAACTTGCTTTAAATTTTTTTTTTTTTTAAGATTTTATTTATTCAGGAGAGACACAGAGAGAGAGGCAGAGACATAGGCAGAGGAAGAAGCAGGCTCCCTGAAGGGAGCCTGATGCGGACTCGATCCCTGGACCCCAGGGTCATGACCTGAGCCAAAGGCAGATGCTCAACCACTGAGCCACCCAGGTGTGCCTTGCTTCAAAGTCTTAACTTTATTTCTAGAAGATGCTTTCCTAATTGATTCAACATATATAATATCCCCCAATTAATCCTGATTAAATTCTAGCAGTCCCTAGCAGTTCTAAAACTTTGTTCTGCAGCTATCCTAGCAAAACTATTATCTCCTAATCCTTCTGAGGCTTTTATATTGATATTTGTGCTACTTGACTTTACCTAAATCTCCTGCCAAAACTTCTCTGAATGAGTTCTCTAGCAATAATTCATTGTTACCTCGGTTTTCTTGATTCCATCAAAGGAAGTTGGGCATGAGCTTTATCACAACAAGAAATCACATCGGCTAATTATGAACATCTTATGATACATTCTTCTAGAAACATCTTGTTGAAGTCTCCAGACACTAACATTATAGGAATTAATGCAAAATAACTTCACTAATAGGACAGCATTTCCACCAACTGTTTATATTTACATGAGGCAAGTAATGCTGATGCTGCTCATACCTGGTGGCCACCATAACTGTGAGCCAATGGAATAGATCCAAATACAGTCTTCTTACCACTCACAAGCTGGATAAAATCATCTGTTTCTGAGACAGATAAGTCAAGATCCAAAATATCTTCTAGAACTGCCTGAGGCAGAAAAAAACAAGAACAAAAAAACAACAACAAAAAAAAATTACAAATTTAAGAAATCCTTTAGGGATCCCTGGGTGGCGCAGCGGTTTGGCGCCTGCCTTTGGCCCAGGGCGCGATCCTGGAGACCCGGGATCGAATCCCACGTCGGGCTCCCGGTGCATGGAGCCTGCTTCTCTCTCTGCCTGTGTCTCTGCCTCTCTCTCTCTCTGTGTGTGACTATCATAAAAAAAAAAAAAAAAAAAGAAATCCTTTAATAATTTTGGAGAAAAGAAACTTGATGGAAGAAAATTAGAAGAATGAACCTCTTCCAAAAGCATATTAATATGTTTTTATGAGGGATGTTCCATACTTTGTGTGATTATTTATGCTATTTGGAAAATCAGTTCTATTAGATAGTTTTAAAATTTTTATTTATTTCTTGTGATACATAGTAAAATAGTATTTTTCTTAGCACACATTCTTTAAAGGAACTAGAAAATATAAAATGTCCTATTTCTATCCCAATTTCAATTGTATCATGGAAGAACAATTAGGAATTTGTTATTAGAGCCCATTTCTAAGAATTAAACTCATTTGCTCCTTTTTCAAAAAGGCATATTTTCTTTGTAAAATAACTTTAGGATGAAACAGAGTACTGGGCTCCAGGAATCAGTATCAAAAAGTGATTTCTAAGAATGACATTCTCCAAGTATCTGAATTTTAAACACAAAGATAATAATTTAGTTAATAGTTACCTAATAGACTAAAAATTCAACACTAAAAACTTTTTTTAGACAAAAGTTATAATGATTTAAGTATTTGTGTTGTGAAAAAAATAAAGCCTAACCTTTGAAACTGCTACAAGACGTATTCTTGATCTGAAAGAAGTAGGGAAGGCAATTGAAAAAAGTGAAAAGTTTTTCACTTACGAACATAATTTTCTTTAACAGGATCAACTGGCAACACAGCTGATTAAAAAAAAAAACAACAGAAACTCTTCTTAATGTTCTCATTTGTTGCACAGACAGCATTAATATTCCTTATATGGACTATAGTTAAGAAAATCAATTTATATCTCTTTTTCTTCCTACTTGTTATTGAAAACCTATTTTGTCATTTTCAACCATATCTATCCAATATTCACATATATAGTAAATGGAACCACGCAACATGATGAGAGATGGAAAAAGTTTAAAACAAAACACATATCCTGTCTGTAAGGATTTTCTCTTGTGGGAGACCAACAGGATACATATGTTTATAAATAAGAATGTATAAATAAAGTGGAGGCGAGCTGCATTATAGTTTTAGAATTATAGTACTAGCCAAGTCAATGGAATCCAACCAAGAAATATCAGGCAGTTAATCTCATTCTTTCTGCCCTTCAGAAAAATCGTAGCAAAATAGATACATATAAAAATTTCTAATACCAGGCAACAGATGATGTTTTACTAAATGTACAAAACATGCACTAAAGCACATGTACCTTATTTTAAAAGCTGTACAAAAAAAGAGAGCTTTGAACATGTTTTAGCTCCTCAGAATGTATTTTCTTTTAAGTACAATTAAAAAAATCTTAATCTATTTTCCTAATCCAAACCAATTAAGACCAGAAACAAACAGAAGAGGGTAAGTATATTAATAAAATCACAAAACAAAGGGACACAAAAACTTGTTTCCAGATAGAAATTATATTGTCAAGATGTCACTGTACCCAAATTATTTAATAAACATATGGAAATCCAACCAACATCTTAGAATGATTTTTTTGAAGAAACAGATCATCTTAAAGTATAAATCTTGAAAAATAAAAACATGTTTTTTAGAAATGGGAATTTCCTCATCATATTATAAATTATAGGAACATAATAACTAAAAATAGTCATTCCAAAAATAGACGCAAGGAAAAAAAGGAACTCAACAAAAAGCACTGAAACAACCCAAAGTAATGTTAAGAATTCTCTATATACTGAAAATGTTATTTTGAATCAGTAGAGAAAGGTGGCATCAGGACAATTTATCCAACTGTTTGGATTAACTTCTATCTAGCCCACTCAAGCCTAGGTGAACCAAATGTCAGTTATAAGAGAAATAAGAGTAGTCCTCTATCTTTCCCATATGAGTATAAAAACAGGCAAGTGTGGGGATCCCTGGGTGGCGCAGCGGTTTAGCGCCTGCCTTTGGCCCAGGGCGCGATCCTGGAAACCTGGGATCGAATCCCACGTCGGGCTCCCGGTGCATGGAGCCTGCTTCTCCCTCTGCCTATGTCTCTGCCTCTCTCTCTCTCTCTCTCCCATCCTCTCTCTCTGTGTGACTATCATAAATAAATAAAAATTAAAAAAAAAAAAAACAGGCAAGTGTGGACCAGATTTAACCTATTTTCCTCTAAATACATGGTAAGTAAGACACATCAATGGGAATAATGGGTAGTTAACCAAAAACATCTGATTTCAGCATTCACCATGGAAAACAAATTCTTCTACAATTAAAAGTAGAACCAACAGTGTCTTTTCTTCTCTTTTAGGAGAGCCACTAGGTGGAAATAGACTTATAATTTATGCATTTCTCACAATGCCCTAACATTTTAGTAGAACACAGACAGTATATACTATTCATTAATACTCATGATTTTGTACCGACTGATTGACATTTTGGCAAGGCAGTTGATCAGTCAATACAGTTAAACATTGGCCATGGAGCAAAAGAGGTCAACTGCTTCAGAGGTCCCCAGCCCTCACCTTTGTTACACTTTATCCAAGTAATTAGTCAAAGACTACAATCCCAAGACAAAATTCCAAATGTATATTTAGACTTTATCTCAAAATCTCAGAGAAATCAGTAATTCCAAAATTTAATTGTTTAGAATTCAGTTTTCCCTAAGATTAGGAAATCCACAAAAACTGTTAATCTTTCAGGGCAGCTATGTTTGAACCTCTTCTGTCAATAAATGCTCTTACCACAGTTACCTTGACAATTCATTGATCATTTATCTAAAAACATCAAGAGACGTTTTCAGGCAGTACTATGAATCAAGACATGGTATACATACACACATAGTATTATGTACCTAATCTCTCCTTGGCTGTAAAACCATGATAATGTTTTAAGCAGTGTCATCACTATGGAAAGAAAATGTCTTGAAGTATAGTTAACTCCCCAACATCAAAATAACTTTGAAAATGCTTTCGATTACACACTTACACACTTTCGATTACTCCATTTTTGTTAGTCAATATTGGTTGTTTCATTCATGTAAGTACAGTCAAAAAGACCCAAGCTGTTCCTAGCCTTTGCACAAGAGGAGTCTGTTCTTTAGCAGCTATTTGCACAGCTCAATGGTTTTAACTTCCTAAGACACACATTTGGCTTAGTTGGGTCAAAAGAACTACTTGCTAGGGGCAGCCCCGGTGGCACAGCGGTTTAGTGCTGCCTGCAGCCCAGGGCGTGATCCTGGAGACCCTGGAGCCTGCTTCTACCTCTGCCTGTGTCTCTGCCTCTCATTCTCTCTGTGTTTCTATGAATAAATAAATAAGAAATTAAAAAAGAAAACTACTTGCTATTCTGCATGTTCTCAGGGTGGGTTATTGTTCATCAAAGGTTTAGCTACACTATAATAGAAACCTTCACAAATTTCATCTGCTTTCCTACTTGGCCTTGCCATACTACGTCTTTTTAAGAGCGAGCGGTTTTGTTTTAATCGGGGAAAATGATCTCTAAATGAAAATAGCCTGCTAGAATTATGTAGTGCTGCATCTGCCAACTGTGAGCTTGGCCAGAAATGTAAATCCTCGTTATCTGCTTCCCTATCTGTGAAAAGGGCAAATGATAAAATCTAAGTGGTAGGATCACTGTAAATACAAGTGTTTATTACTAGACTTTACCATGGCAAAGTCTACCTATTGAGTAATGTACAAACCTGGATCAAGCCACAGATGGGTACTAACCATCTTTATTTGCAAAGCACCTGACTTTTACATAATATTCTTCGGGATTAGAAAAAAAAATCATAAAATAGGCTTATTCTAGTAAACTTTATGCTTTTACAGTAAGAAAAAAAACACGCCTCTTTGAAGATATAAAAATAACGTGCTCAGCTACAGGAGGGGTACTTTCACTTTTTTTAAGTTCAAAAGAAGACAAAAGTTCTAATAACTGTGGTTGCCTACTTGTCGGTCTATTTCCTGGTAACGCTGCATTTTCTGAGGACTATCTTTCCGTATCCAACACCTACACTTTCACCGGCCCTGTTTGTGTACATGTTGAATTATTAAGGAGGCCAAGGATTTCTCCCCTAAATACCCTTTCTCATTACCCGGAGAAGAGTAGATCTGGCTGTAGAATCAAGGGAAGGTCTGAGCCGCATCAGGTACTAACCCTGTACCTGCCCAACGTTACCACCCGCCACCCAATCCCACGCAGCTGAGTACACCCCGGCCTGGGACTCCCGCGTAAGGACAAGGCCGCCAGGCTGTGCCGCGGTACCCCCAGGCGGTTTTCAGAGGACAGAGTCCAGAAGTCGAGAGACGGGGCTAACGGGGCGTGAGTCTCACAGGAGCCCAGCTCGCGGTTCGACCGGTACTGGAAGGACGCAAGGGTGGGCACTTCCGCGGAGGCCAGGCAGCAGCCGGCCGCGGACCGCCGCGTGGCAGGTGACGCCCAGAACACACAGCCGCGGAAGCCCGAGCCCCCGGCTCAGGGAGCAGGGCGGGCTCCTGTTTCTGCCTCCACTCGCAGAGCAAGAGCTGGCGGCGGGAGGCGCGGCGCGCGGCGCTGGCTGGCGGCCGGTCTCCCGAGGGGCCATTTCTGCTGGAAGTCCGGGGGGCGCCCGGCTCCCCGGGGCGGCGGGAGGAGCGCGGGAGACACGGCCCGCGGGGCAGAGGGCACGGCGGCGGCGCCGGCGGAGGGGTCGGGCCACCCCGCGAGCTGGGGGCGGCGGAGAGGCGCGGGGCGGCGGGGGGTGCGGCCGGAAGCGCCCAGGGTTCCGCGCGGCCGCCCAGGAGCGCGCCCGCCGCGCCGCGCCGCGCCGCGCCGCGCCGCGCCGGCCGGGGGACGAGCGGGGAGCCGCGCCCGGGGCGGGGCCGAAGCTCTTCCAGGGCCAAGTTTCCGGCTCCGGGTCCCGGGAGGCGGGCCGCCGGGCCACAGGCGGGGCCAGCGCTCCGCCGCGGCTTTCGGACTCGGACCATGGCCTCGTGCAGGTGGCCCTGGCGGCGCTGCTGCTCCTGGAGGCCAGCGGCCCGGAGCCCCGGGCCCGCCTCGCCTGGCCGCGCGGGGCCGCCCGGGCCGCCCTCCGCCGCGGACGCTGGCGCTCAGGTGAGGCCCCGAAGCGCGCGCGGGGCGGTGGGGCGCAGAGGTCACAGCGCCAATGACAGCTGCGCGGCGGAATGAATGGGAGCTGGCGGCACGTGCGTCGGGGCGGGGGGGGGGGTCGCGCTGCAGGGGAGACCTCGGACCCGCTGGGGGGGCGTGCAGCGGCGGCGCGGGGCGGCTCCCTGAAGTCGGGACGCCCGGCTGGAGCCTGCAGAGCGTGGACCCGGGGACCCGGGGGGAGGGCGCGGGGGGGGGGGGGCCGGGGGAGCTTGGGGCGGGAGAGCTGAGCAGCTCGGGGGGAGTGCGCGGCGGGGGGTCAGGTCGCCTCCTGCAGCACGGAACCCCTGAAGCCTGGAGACCCCGCTGCAGTGCTTCCCTTTCGGATTTCAGCCAGGGCTTCGGGAGATCAGGTCTTCATTGGGATTTTAGAGCAAAAGGTGCTGTGCTCGGGCTCAAGAGACCAGGTGGGCTCGGCGCAGGCGATCTTGTGCAGAATGCAAGGCTGATGCTCAGGGTGGACCGGACTTCTGCCGTACAGGCGTTGCTTCCCCGGAAGGGCGCTGGAAGGAGAAAAGGTCTGAGGATGTCAGGAGCAGAGAAACCTTGAACTTTGATTGAATGTGATGTCTTGAAGTGGAGTCAGAATCTCAGCGCTAACCGTGACTACTTGTTTCTCTCCTGGGCTGCTCTTGGGCCCAATCTCATTTTTCTCCATTTCCGGCCAGTTTATTTAGCCCCTATAAATGGACACGTTCTGGGGCTCCTATGCGTCTCTCCTGCACTGTAGTGATGGACTCTCACGTGTCATAGAGTAGGCCCATTCTGTTTAGAACAAAATCTGTAGACTCCCTGTCCTTTTTAGAGACTGTCCAACAGTCACAGAGTAATTACAATGGGAACCCGTCATCCGCAAAGTCTTCTATTACTTCCACAAAGGACTCGTCTTTTTCACTTGGCTTTGGGACACTTCGTATTCCCATGAATTCCTCAGACACCATTTACCTGTATGAAATACGTAGCATTTACAAATGTCTCCTTTGTACCAAGATGGATGCATATCACAACTTATCCAGAATAAATATTTGGAGAGAGATGACTGCCTGGGTCAGCAGGCAGTCACTAAAAAGAGAATTTGGGAAAACAGTCTTAGGGCTTTGCTGAGATGCATTTCAGTACTGTCCTAACCAGATTTCATATATTTCTAGCATCACAGATGAAGGTATTATTTGGAGAGATGCTTGCAGCCACCAGGTGATAGCACTGGATACTTCTTGCTCCTTTTTGTTTATTCATTTAAATTCCAGTATAATTAATGCACAGTTTTGTATTAGTTTCAGGTGTGCAATGTAGTGATTTGACAGTTCTGTACACTGTGTGCTTATCATAAGTGTACTCTTGATCCTTTTCACATATTTCACCCATCCCTCACTGACCTCCTCTCTGGTAACCATCAATTTGTTCTCTATGAGTAACAGCCTGTTTTTTTGTCTCTTTTTTTTTCTTTGTTCATTTGTTTCATGAATTCCACATGTGAGTGAAATCATTTGGTATTTGTCTTTCTCTGACTTATTTCAGTTAGCATTATATTCTCTGGCTCTCTCCATGTTGTTGCAAATGGCGAGATTTCATTGTTTTTAATGGTTGAGTAATATTCCGTTGTATATATATCACATTTTCATTCAATGGAGACTTGATTTCCTTCCATATTTTGGTTATTGTAAATAATGCTGCAGTAAACCTAGGGGTGCGTATATCTTCTCAAATTAGTAGTTTTTGTACTCTCTGGGTAAATACCTAGTGGTGGAATTACCAGATCATATGGTAAATCTGTTTAATTTTTTGAGGAAACTATACTATTTTCCATAGTGGCTGCATCAGTTTGCATTCCCACCAACAGTACACAAGTGTTTCTTTTTCTCCACATCCTCAACACTTGTTTCTTGGGTTTTGATTTTAGCCATTCTGACAGGTGTGACATGATACTTCATTGTGGTTTTGATTTGCATTTCCCTGATAATTATTAATGTTAAGCATCTTTTCATATGTCTTTTGGCCATTTGGATGTCTTCTTTGGAGAAATGTCTGTTCATGTCTTCTCATTTTTAATTGGATTATCTTTTTTTTTTTTGGTGTTGAGTTGTATGAGTTCTTGATATATTTTGGATACTAACCCCTCATCATATATATTATTTGTAAATTTCTTCTCCTACTCAGTAGGTTGTCTTTTTGTTTTATTGTTTGCTGTGCAGAAGCTTTTTATTTTTTTTTTTTTTAGATTTTATTTGTTTATTTGACAGAGAACACAAGCGGGGGAGCATCAGGCCGGGGGAGAAGCAGACTCCCTGCCTTGCAGGGAGCCTGACATGGGGCTTGATCCCAGGACCCCGAGATCATGACCTGAGCTGAAGGCAGATTCATAACCGACTAAGCCACCTAGGCACCCCGCTTTTTATTTTGATATAGTCCTGGCACTCCCTTTTTTTTTTATGAAGTGCCCATTGAGCAACTTTCTCAGCCACAGAAAGGATGCTTACCTGGAGAGAAAAATGCTCAGTGTTTTCCATGTCTGCTTTCATGAGCGCAGGGTGGGACTGCATTGATCATGCCAATGCCATATATTGCCGATTCATGTATCATTGGTATTTTCACTATAAATGAATACATTAGCCTTCTGGTGTCTGCCGCAGGTGTGTGTCTTTGGTTAGTTCAAGTCTTTTAGGGCCTGCTAGCCTTTAGGGACAAAAGGCAACAATAATAAATCCATATCTGCTCCTTAGTTACAGCTCTGCTTCCTGATATGTGTACACTCTCCCAACTTAACCGTTGGTAGTGTTAACAAATCCTGTAATAGGACAAAAAACAGTGTGCATTTGTTACTGCCAAATCACTTATCAGCTTATCTGTTTTTAATAATTAGCAATTCTTTTTTTTTTTTTTAAGAAAATTCATGGGAGGAAAGGTTGGCTTTCAGGAGAGAGTATGTGATGGAAAGGAACAGTATTGGAATAGGAAAATGAGTGTCTCTGCTGCCAGTAGCACCACATCAATCAGCGTGGAATGCTTCACTGCTCTTCTGAGTGCCTCTAGTCTTATTTCGGAAAACATTGCTGCATCTTAAAGCAGAAAATAACCGAGTGTAGATACTGTAGATCTGTAGATACTGTATTAAATGTATACAATGTGCTAGGCTCTGAGCTAAGAGCTTTACACACCTCTGAATTAATCACAGTTTCTCTCAAAGAGTAGGTATTACCAGGAAGATGTCACAAAGTAATATGGCCAGGAAATGTTGGGATGGAAACCAAGATCCATCTTCCAAAGACCAGGCTTTTAACAAATGTTACACTATGTAATGGTTAAGAACACTGATTACCTGTGTAATATTTTTTTAATTTAAATTCAATTTAGTTCACACATAGTGTATTAGTTTCAGAGGTAGAATTTTGTGATTCATTTGTCGCATATAACACCCAGTGCTCATTAACATCAAGCGCCCTCCTTAATGCCCTTCACCCAATTACCCTATTCCTCCAGCAACCCTCAGTTTGTTTCCTATAGTTAAAAGTCTTTGTGGTTTGCCTCCCTCTCTGTTTTTATCTTATTTTTCCTTCCCTTCCCCTTTGTTCATCTGTTTTGTTTCTTAAATTTCACATGTGAGTGAAATCATATGGCATTTGTCCTTTTCTGACTGATTTATTTCACTTAGCATAATATATTCTACTTCATCCACATTGATGCAAATGACAAGATTTCATTCTTTTTATGGCTAAGTAATAGTTTATTGTTTCTGTGTGTGTATGTATATATTTTATTTAATTTTCCATTCATCAGTCGACATCTGGGCACATTTTTACCCATTCATCTGTCGATTGACATCTGGGCTCTTCCCATGTTTTGGCTATTGTGAACATTGCTGCTGTAAACATTGGAGTACATGTGCCCCATCAGATCACTATTTTTGTATCCTTTGGTTAAATGCCTAGTAGTGTAATTGCTGGGTCATAGGGTACAACTGCCTTAGCTGTGTAATTTTCGCTCTTCATTGCAGTTTAGAGGTTAAAAGTCTTAAACTTTTAAGTATTACAATGAAATACTGAATTCATGTGAACTAATTACCCACAAAGTCTGAAAGAAGTAGGTTAAATATCATATAATGGTAAAATCAAAAGAGAGGATTATCACATTGCTTTCTTGGGACATTATTAATGTTCTTATTGATTTAGTGAATATATAATGCTATGATAGAAGGACTAGAACTCAGCCAGTCTTCCTTGGCCACTGGCCTGCCTGGCAAAGTCAGCCTTTACTGTTTTTTTAATATGTCTAAGGCAGTATGTGTTGCTTTAGAGAAAAATCAGAAAATAGAAACCAAAAAAGAAATTAAAAATTCCCACAATCCTATTTAGTAAAAAAATAATAATAACTATTTTTAATACCCTACTTGAGATGCTTTTAAACCCTATTCTCTGTGTGTTTTATTTGTGCATGGGTGTCTGTAAAAAATTTTTGTGGGATCATATATAGATGATGATGTAGATGCTTTTGTAGATGCTTTTTTCTTTTGTTTTATTTTTTTAAAAGATTTTATTTATTTTGTAGATGCTTTTTTCTTTTATTTTTTTAAAAGATTTTATTTATTTACTTAGAGAAAGAGAGAGCCCGCACTTGCACAAGCAAGAGGAGAAGAGGGAGAGGGAAAGAATCCCAAGCAGACTCTGCTTTGAGCATGGAACCCAATGCAGGGCTTTATCCCATGATCCTGACTGAGATCATGACCTGAGCCATAATCAAGAGTCCAATGCTCAACCAGCTAAGCCACCCAGGCACCCCCCTTGCTTTTTTCTTTTGATATATTGTCAGCATATCTGTATATCAGTTTCTCAGACTTGACTTTTCTGAACTGCAAGCTTGCCAGCAGTATAAAAAACAAGTAGGGTCAAATAGTGTAAAAGCACATCGTAAGACTTTATCACAAATAGAGAAGATTCATTCTATTTTTCTTGTGCTAAGTTTGTCCTTTTTGTCAAAATACTTTCTTCAGATACAGAGCCCTTACCACATTATGTTAGGAAATCAGTAAAGTTTTTTTAAGTAACCTCTATGTCCCAGGTCAGGCTTGAACTCCTAACCCCCAAGGTAAGGAGTCGCATGCTCCACTGACTGAGCCAGCCAGGCCCCCCTGTAAATTAGTAATTTTTTAAATGACTGTGTCCCTCTATCCCTTAAGATTGGTGGTCTGTATCTTTGGGTCCATGGTGCTCATCACATTTCCTGGCCCGTAGTAGTACTCAGTAATCATTGGAACCAATATCTGTTGTCACCATCTCTGAATCTTTTAGTAGACTTCTGTTCTTGATCTCTTAAGTTAATATTCTCAAACAAGTGCTACTGGGCTTGCTTGTTGTTTAATGTTACTGATCAAGAAGAAACATTTCCAAGTATGTTTGGAAACAGTAACTTAAAATAGGTAGTGTTCATGTATAAATGTAAATTCATTCTTCAACATTGAAATCTTTCTCCTTTTAACTATCTGGTCTGATGCTTGGGGGAGCTTGATTACTCTTTGTTTTCATTGGGTCTAAGAACGTGAAAGAATGTAAATAACACTAATCTTTACTATTCTCTGACCAGTCTTAGTTAAATGGAAGGAAATGGTTTTAAAACTGCCTTTTCAAGTCTGGAAAGCTGGATGGAATATGTAAACTAGTTATCTTTGGAGAAAGATTATATATGTGGATTTTTTTCCTTATGTTCTATAATGCCAAATACTGTTTTTGTAGAAGGAAATTTTTTATCATCATCTTTTAAAGTTTGCATCTATCTACAAAGGGACAGCTAGAAGATAAAGATCATATTTATTATGAATTTATCATGAGTTCATATTATATGTGAATAGTTATGAAGTCTATGAATTATGAATGTTTTTATCTGGCATTATAAACAAATTTTTCATGAATATTCTTACAAGTTTCTTAATACTTTTATTTTATAGATGTCCTATTTTAATCTTGTGAAGAGTCTAACATCTGCTTTTCCAAATAGGTATAGTATGTCACGGTAAGTTTATGATCTGTGTTACAACTGCTGAAATTATTAGCCATATTGCCAGTAAATTTCTGTCCTAAATTGTGGTAGGCTAGTCCAACAAATTGAATATTTTGGTAAACTAAGTGCCATAATATCTGCTCTGTTTTACTTCTGCCTTTTCAAAAAATGGGACTATAATAAAATTTTAACTCAGAACACAAACTAATTTAGTCTTTAATTTGGGGGGTTCTAAAGGTCTTGGCTATAAAAATGAACTATTGATCTGTTGTCTAGCAAGAGCAAAATTCTGTGTGTATTTCTAAAGTATAACCATTTTGGATGCGCGCCTAATCTCCAGCAAGTAGATGTGTATATAATTCTTACTTAAAATCCAAATTATATCACTTAAATAAACAGCACTCAGTCTTAACATTGTGTACATTTTTGCTTGTCCCAGGTTCCACCACACAACGTCAGCAGTATGCTGTTGTAGTAAAACACAGAGTGGCGAGAAATACACCGATCCTTTTAAACTTGGTTGGAGAGACTTGAACGGTCTGTATGAGGACATTAGAAAGGTGAGAGAGTTCTGATGGTGCTGTGAAGTAACGCTGATTTCTTAGAATCGTGACAGACAGTGCAGCTTTTCAGATAACATCCAATGATGTTGCAAACTTGATTCATGAGTGTCCAGTTTCTGGTGTTTCCTGAATGACAAGGAGATGGTGGATGGATGCAGGGTGGAGGATGCAGTGCACATTCCCATCCAGAATGAGGTTATTGCAGAGTTGGGGAACTGAAGAAAACGTACAGGTGGCGCATACTTGCCCTCTCCTATTCCTTCCCCTGCTCCCTGCATAGTGAGGCGCTAAAGATCAGTGCCAGGCTGCCCCAAATCAGGCTTTCTCCATTAACTGCTTTTTTTCCCCAAAACTTTTCGTGGATTCTTAGATGCTGCCCAGAAATGTTCACGTGCCCCTCGTCTACTCTCCTCCTCAAACCCCCACTCCACTCTCCTGTTCTCCCAGCAGCACCATTGCTTATTTGAACGAGCTAGGCAACACGTTGAGGAGGTTCTCCCTGGGCACTGGCTGTGTCACCATCTGTGCTCCCATCCATGCCCAGCTGCAGGCTGCTCTCCTTTCCTCCCTTCCTGGTGATATAAACAGTTCCCTCCTTTCCAGGCGTCCCTTCCCTCCAGCTCTGTCCCGTGCCCTGTGCCTCCTCGATGTCAGTGCCGTAAGAACAACTCCCACCCCTGCCTGTCCGCTCCCCTTTTTCCACAAGCTCTCCCTCCTGGCGTGTCTCCCATCCACTGTCGGTGCTCCAGTTCATTCATGTTCACCCTTTACAGGACCGTCCCTTCCCTTCCCGTGTTCTCTGCCTCTTTTTTTCACCCCTTCATGTTTCCTCCACCGTCACGCTGTGCCTTCCTCCCCAGCCTCTCCTCTGAAACTGCTTTGCCAGCCCTTGGCTTCCATAGTGTGCTCTGCTAAATCCAGTGCACACTTTTGGTTTTTATCTTGGTTGACGTTGTTGTCAAACACCGGACACTGTCGACCACTCCCCACTGCGTAGAACACTTTTCCTTGGTTTCTGTACTTTTCTCCATCTCCGAAGTCTCAGGCCATCCTTCAGGCTGCTTCCTGGTTTCCTCTCTGTCCCCTCCTCACCCTTTTTTGATCATCCTGCCATTTCTTTGGGTTCTGTTTGTTCCCACTTCTGTGTCCTCAGTTTATCTGTTCCTGTACTTAATGATTCCCAAATAATATGCCTGTTCCTCATTAAATTCTCTCTCTCAAAACCACACATCTGTCACTGGGCAGTTCCACGGAGTGTCTATGACTGTCTCAAACTTAACGGATCTGAAACTCTACGTTCCCCTCCTAATCGTTTGTTTTCTTTTCCTACTCATTCAAGGTAGCGCCCAGCAACCTGGGCAGGATTCTAGAATTGCTCCTCTCGTCCTTCCACATCCTCACCGGTCTCTAGCCTTCAGTCCCCATGGTCTAGGTCAAGCCACACCCAATTCTGTGGCCCTGTCACTGTTGCTCCCCCAGCAAGCATCCTTAGCCAGCGGCATCCCCTTCTTGCTCCCAGAGGAGCTGCACTTATCTCCAGGACAGCACCCCTCATACTGTGTATTGCAATTACTGTTTTATTTCTCCCCATCTAGACAGCTCCTCAAAGGCATTGGGGAGGAGCTGTCTTATTTTTCTTTGTAACCTCTGCATTTATTATCGTGCCTGGCTCTGAAGTTGATATTTTGGCGAATTAAAAGACAAGCCCACTGTACCATGTTCCCCTGAGCCTGGCTGAGGGTCCTCAGGTCTATTCTTAGCTCCCATTGCTTTGGGGACATAAGCTGTGATTCGTTCTAGGAAGTTCTTGAGAGGCAGGTACAACAGACATAAGTCCATCACCTCGAAGACTCTCCCTCCTCTTCATGAATCAAAATCCTACTTATTCTTTAATTACAGATCAAAGCTTTTATCCTCCATTAAATTTGGTTTTCTAGCCCACTCTGATTTCTCCCTTCTCTGAACTTTTGCTGCATCTAATTTATTACATTTCATTTAATTATGTCATTGCTCAGGTTGCCAGTCTGAATATTCTATATTAAAAAATGTATCTCCCCAGCTCAGTTCTAAGCTCACAATCAGGCAAACTTCCTCTGTGAATTTTTGACATCTGGCTGAGCCGGGCTGACTGATCCTGGCTTCTTCCAGCCGCCAGCTTATCTTCCTGTCCCTCATATACAGCTTTGCCTCCATACCCCAGACACCCCCTCAACTCCTGCTTCATTGGCTCCCACACTTCCCATCTTTGTCCTCTCCCTTCCTCCACCTTCTAAGCTGCTCCCAGCCTGTTCCTTTTTGGTCCCCAGGCCACCTTTCCTCCTCCTCCCCTGTTGGAGTCTTTGGGGACAGGCGGCACTGTTTGCGGTGGCCCTGTAGCCACTCTGGGCAGGCCAGGCATCACTTGTGGCCCAGCTGCAGCGCAGCCAGCCGGGTTTGTGGCCTTACAATGTTGGAACCTCTTCCAATTGAGTGTTGAATTTCTCAAGTGAAATGAGTACAGTGAGTACACTGAGATCAAATCAAAGTTTTGTCATAGAAATCCTGTTGCCTTTAATGTGCAATCATGATGCCACATTGACACAGAGAAACTTCATTTCAGGAGCTACTCATATCTACAACCGAACTTAAGGAAATGTCTGAATACTACTTTGATGGTAAAGGAAAAGCCTTTCGACCAATTATTGTGGTGCTAATGGCCCGGGCATGTAATATTCATCACAGTAACTCCCGGTGAGTTCTTTACTTTCACTCCTCAGTCGTTTTTATATTTGGCAAATCTTCCTACTCACGGTTGCCATTTAGTTCCCTGATGGAGAGATAGCGTTTATCTTAGAATCCACTTTGTTTCTGATTTTGAGTCACCAAAGTCACCTGGCCTGGGCATCTTCCCTTGCCACACTTTTTAATGTCCTAAAAGAACAACTTTAACTGTAAGGAACTATTTTGAAAAGAATTTTAAAAGCCAAATTGGGTTTCCTCACTCAGAAGTAAAGAATAGCAAGGTGTGTGCATACATGTAATCATCATAGACATGGGGCAGTTAGTCCAAAGGTTAATCATGATAAAGTCATGAGCTATGTGCCTATGCTGTGAGTCTGGGCACTACACGCCCTGTGGGCCTGCCTTCCTGTGACCGTCGGAAATTTGCCAAAGAAAAATCTTGGCAAAAGAATGCTAGTGGTCCTCAACTTTTATGTTTTGAATATATATAAAATGTTTAAATATTAAAGCCACCTCATTAAAGGAAATCTTAAAAGGATTGGCCCCTTACCCCAGGCAGCCGCCTCTGCTCCTCCCTCCTCCCCTCTGCACTTTTATTCATTCGGTACATGTGTGTAATCCTGTGCTTTGCTTTGTGTATTCCCCCTTTTTTCACTCTTGACCATGTCACTAGAGTGTGTCTTCATAGTTATTTTTATATCATGTGATCTGCTGAGGGAAGTCCCAGCACCCATCACATACTCATTCACTTCCCTCATGTTGAACATTTGTATTATAGTCCCTCTTCCCAGCGGAGCACACTTTAAGGAATGCCTCAGGAAGTGTCAGGGGTTGCCTCTTGGCAACTGCTGCCCTCAGCCCACTGCAGCCTTTTGTTCCCTGATGCTCCAGCACATTGCATCACCTCAGGGTGCCTCCCACTATAGCCCCCCACCCCCCAAGACTGCCCAGGTGCTCATAGTGAAGTGAGGCAGTGAAATCTCTGGCAGTGGACCACCCTCAGGACCATTTGCACTTCACCGGGAAGGCAGAGCAGCACAAATGAGCCAAATTTGAAATATATCTCACACCATCTAGAGCAGGGTTTCTCAGCCTTGACATTTGGGGCCAGATAATTCTTTGCATGGGGGCTGTGTGTTATAGATGGTAGCAGCGTCTCTGGCCTCTATCCATAAGATGCCAGTAACCCCCTCCTTGGCCAAGTTGATGACAACCAAAAATGTCTCCAGACATTGCCAAATGTTCCCAGGGGTGGGGGGGAGGGGGCAAAATCATCCCTGGTTGAAAACCACTTGTCTAGAAAGAGTACATATTTATAATTTCTCAGATTAATGTGTAATGCAGTTCATTACCCTCAGAGGTACCATGGGAAGGAAATATCCTGTATAGCTTTATATCCTCTTGTCATCCCCATGGTTGGAAGTGTTTTCAATTTGCCTTGCTGAAACTGTATAAACCGTTGGTTGCAGAAAACATGGGAGAATGTAACACAACAAAGGCAGTGCTAGGTTACAAAGTAAGTTTAGGAGCGCCTGACTGGCTTAGTAGAGCGTTAGACTCTTGATTTTGAGGTTGTGAGTTCAAGCCCCATGGTGAGGGTCGAGTTTACTTGAATAAAATAAAAAGTAAGTCGCACACTGCCCTTTCTGGGATGTTTTAGCCATGACCTCAATCCCCTGTAAGTGATGGGAGCAGGGCTCACCAGAGGCACAGTGCAGAGGCAGGGTCTGGCTACACTCTCCAAGCCCCCGCTTCTTAAGAATACTTGCTTTCTAAGAACCCTTTTGAATCAGGCTCTTAATTGGCTAAATATCTAAGCTGGCACTTCTTTCTGTGCCTCTTAATGCGAGAAGGGAGGGACATGGTGGCAGGACGGGAGACCTGGGCCATTTCCGGGTTCGATTCCTGAGAAAGACTTAGAATAGTAAGGACTAAAGGTAGCCATAGATGAGGGGTGGGACCTCACAGAGCTTCTATTTCTAGCCGGTGCCACTGGAGGCATCCTCTAGGCACAGGGGCACCAGCACCCATTCCAGAAATTCCTTTACTGGCTTGTTGGTAACGGCAGAATTGAGAGAGCCCTGCTTTATCATTTGACAAAGTTTAATGGCTTCTATGCGACTTATCAGACATCATCTTCTCATTTGTGAAATGTGTGTTATATAGGTTAATCAGAATCCTAGAGGGAATTTTGGAAAACCGAATAGAATAGACACCTAAGAAATTGCGAGGGGGAAAAACTACCTTTTATTGATTTTCCTTTTCCTTTACTAAGCTTTTCAGTGGTCCATTAAACATTCCTTGTCAGATTACTAGGACTTCTTAATCTGAAGTCCGTGAGGAGTCTCATGGGGATCTGTGAGTCCCTTAGAATTGCATGCAGAATTTTTTGTGTATTTGCATTTTTCTGGGGAAGGTTATCAGAAGTTCATAATATATCCTCAAAAGGTAACATGGCCCCAAAGAGCCTAAGACTCAATCTTTATATTTGCTGTCAATGTCCTGATAGCACAGTATCTGGGCAGGTAAAATAGGAACACACAAACAAAAAGACTCAGACTTGAAAGGTCCAGAACACAGCTGTAGTGGTTCTAAGGTGTGCCATGTAGATCTTCCTGCAATGAAGGACTCAGGGCTGGACCAGTTCTTGTTGGCAGAGAATCTTGAGTTCTCAGCCTCTTCAAGGATTGCGTCCATGCAGCAAATCCTTGCACCAGCGCCAGCCCACATCCAAGGCCTAAGAGAGGAAGGGCCATCATGGCTCCAGGACATGCCACAGATGGGCCTGCATTATAGAAACTTCTCCCTCTACCCAGTCCTGTTTCATCCTCTCCCTCCCACGGCTTTTGATCCCAGGGGCACTCCTGAGACAGATGTCTTGTACTTTAAACTTCAGAGTCTGCCTCCCAGAGAACCTAGTCTGCACTGGAGTTCAGCAAACTAACTATAGGTCAGGACTTATTTTATCAAAGAATCTGGATCAAAAATGAGCTTTAGAGTAAATAGATTTCTATAAAAGCCCTCTACTCACTGAACATAGCACAGCTGTAGTGTCTGATCTTTTTCAAACAAGCCAAGCTCCCTGCTCAGCAACCTCATTGAAGGGACCGACCTACTCTTGTCACCAATCTCAGTACCATCCATTCCTGTATGGAAGTCTTCCAGCACTAGAAGTGGATATCAGTGCCTGTGATTGGAATAACAGCACTGCTCACATTTTATTGGTCTTGATTTTGCCAACGGCCAGGTGGCACTGAATTCCACTGGTCCAGTTTACAAAGCCAGACATTGGTTAGATGGTACAGCTTATAAGGTGCCATTTTCATATTATGATATCAAAGGTCCAAGTGTGATAAAATCTTAAATGCAGAGGAGGTAACTTTTATTATTCTAATACAGACAAAGGAAATTACAAAAGCCTGCCCTGGAAAACTATAACAAAATAGTCCATACGGCAGCATCTTACTTAAATGATTCTTAAGATCAGGCCATTCACAATTTAGGAGCCATTCCTGGTTTCTGTGTGTGTTCTGAATCACTGAACCAGCCACTACGATAGTGATTAATGGGAGAGGCAAGAAAGTTGATGCCAAAAGAGAGGTTTTTGCTTTTAACCTAGGAGATGGCCCTTTTGATGTATCTGTATTCATTACTGAAATGGATCTTAAGGGCAACAGGGGGCACGCATCAGGCTTACCTTGACCAGTTGGGCTCCTTCTGTGCCCCGTGCAGCTGGAAGGAAAATGGAGCAAGAACCTGAGCCCAAGGGGCAGTCCTAACCCCTCTAACTCGGGTCCTATCACTGTCGCTATCAGGAGCCTCCTCTGGAACTAATGCATTCTAGCATCCCAGTGGCCTGGAGCCTGCAAGCAAAATGGTCCAGGTCATTGTGTTTCTGTGCCCAGTGAAGGGAACTGGGAAGTCTTGAGGGTCCCTGCTCTCCCTGCTAGGCATGCAGAAAATCCCATTTGGTGAAGAGCAGCTGTATTCACTGGTGATTAAAGCTAGATACCTGTGGTCAGCAACAGAGCACTTGTTCTACATCAAGCCAGGCAGATGTTCAGTACCAACATCTGTCTACTGATGGTCCTGTAAGTACCTCACAGATTCCAGCTTCTGAACAGACCCTAGGAGACCAAAGCCATTGCTGCTTTTAAAGTTGTTAAAGTCTGTCAGTTCACAGAAAGACACTTAGCCTATGAAAGAGGACTCCTTGGGCATCCCAGATCCAAGGTTAAGAGTTGCACTCAAGATACATGATACACACACACACACACACACACACACACAAAGATACATGATACACTATACTAATCTTCCTGAGATAGAAGCTATATTTTATCTTGGCCAGTATAACTAAATGATTACGAGATGAGAAGCAACAACATATTGTTTGTTGTTCTAGTGATCTTCCAGAGGATTTGTTTGCAGAGCCAAACGTCTCTGTGAAAGAGTACGGGAACATATATGCAGTGTTCTACACAAACGTGGTAGTGGTCAGTCAGCAGGGACCATCATATTCAGGCACATCTGTGAGTGATAATAGGCTTCATCTTGAAGATGAGTGTGATCAAAAGTACCCTGACGAGCTACAAGAAGAGAAACCTTTACCTTCAGATTTGGTATCTATACCATGTACCTCTTCTAGAAGGAGAGCAGTTAGTGAGGCAGGAGAACATTCAGATGAATGATCTGCTGAATGACAAAGCATCATCGATCTGATAGTATTTCCTGAGAGCATTTCCCTTTCCTTTGATGAAAGTCTCTATGTGTAATAAGGAAAGTACATTTTGAAAAAAGCAGTAGCAGTGAATCAATGGGGACTCTCACACCCAGATCTTGATGGCGTAAAGAGAATATTTAGGTAATCTGTTGGATCAGGATTCAGTTTCAGGTCAATTTAGTGTGGATTTTGAAGTTGAAACTCTCCATTCAGAAGATTGTAGCCTCAATGAAGATGGATAAGAACTGTCAGATGAAGATTATGAGGTACATCGCATAACTGCATCAAGCAGGGGAGAGTGATACAGATGCATTTGAAGAAGACCCTGAAATTTCCTTACTTGGCTATTTGTGTACTTCATGCAATGAAATGAGACATCCTCTTCCTTGTAACAGATGTTGGGCCCTTTTTGAGAATTGGCTTCCTGAAGATAAAGGAAAGATGAAGAGAAAATGCCTGTGAGTGTTCACTTCAGCAAATACACTAAAATTGGAATGATACAGGGAAGATTAGCATGGCCCCTGTGCAAGGATAATATTCAAATTTCTGAAGCATTCCATATTTTTAACACTGACAAAAAATAGTGAAGCTTACAAATTTTAAAGATAAAGAGAAAATCCTGAAAGCAGCTCAAGACAAGGTCCTTAATCTACAAGGGTAGAAATATTAGACTGGCATCAGACCTATCCACAGAGACCTGGCAGGCCAGAAAGGACTAGCATGATATATTCAGGGTGCTAAATGAGAGAAACATGTAGCCAAAAATACTTTATCTGGCAAGACTTTTATAGAGAATGGAGGGAGAGATAAACAGCTTCCAGGACAAAAAGAAACTAAAAGAATTTGTGATCACAAAACTAGCCCTGAAAGAAACATTAAAGGGATCCTGTAAGTGAAGAAAGAGCCTAAAAGCAACACAGACCAGAAAGGAACAAAGACAATATACAGATGACTTTACAGGTAATACAATTGCAGTACATTCATATCATTCAGTAGTTAATCTAAATGTAAATGGGCCAAATGCTCCAATCAAAAGACACAGAGTATCAGATTGGGTAAGAAAGCAACACCCATTGGGGATCCCTGGGTGGCTCAGCGGTTTAGCACCTGCCTTCATCGCAGGGTGTGATTCTGGAGTCCCAGGATCGAGTCCCACATCGGGCTCCCTGCATGGAGCCTGCTTCTTCCTCTGCCTGTGTCTCTCATGAATAAATAAATAAAATCTTTAAAAAAAAAAAAAAAAAAAAGGATAGAATTCTGAAATATCTCCCAAACTGTATACGTTAACATCTCGACTTGTCTTTAAATAGGAATCTTGAGCAAAGTAGTGAAAATAACCACTTTGATTTAAGGTCCCAGATTTTCCTCTCATGTAAGCCAATTATATGTACTCAGGTAAGAACAATAAAATTAACTGGACTGTAAGTTTACAATAGAACTGAGGAATATAATTTTACATAGCAAATTTGTGTGCCAGTTACTAAGAGTGCAGTATATTAAACTTTAAGGCAAAACCATACATACATATGACTTCTCCATATATGTATATGAAAGTAGGAAACATGGCCACAGGAATTAGCACCTTAGCCAAGGACTGGTCCTCAGAAGTGCAGGAAAGCTTTATTGAGATTTATAATTAGCTTGAACTAAGAATCTTTCTGAGGAGAGTTGATAGGAAAAATGAGATTATAAACACTGTATATTCAAGGTATATTATGCATTGACTATGCTATTGACAAAACATTCACATCTGTACATAGTTTCATTCTAGTGCCTCTGCATTACAGATGTCCTCTTGATTGTCTAAACGTTTAGTGTGTGTGTATATATATATATATAATTTATTGACTTACAAATAAAAACATTAAATGTTTGATTAAAAACTGTTTCAAGAATATGACTATTGGACCTTATAAATAATTTCGTATTACTGAGTTTTGTTTAAAAAGAAATTATATTTGAGTATCATCTGTTTGGGTAATCAGAGGCACATGTGTGAAGGTGCTTTTCTTTTTAAAATAGCCAGGCCTGCCCACTGTGGCAGAACATATATTAAAGGACAGCTTGACGCAGTTGGGAGCCTCCAAGGCATTGAATAGACTCAACTTGAGAGTATGATGTTACAGTTTAGTAGGGCCATGCAATGCTGTTCTCTCCCTGTGCGCGTGTGTTATCACAGGGCAGGTCAGCTTACGTAGTTTCTCAGCTAGTGATGGTGAATGGTCTGGAAGGGATGGAGCAGGGAGGGGACTTGGGCTAGCCACCTTGCTACTTGTCAGCGTGAAAACCCAATTGTTATTGCTTGTAATTTCTCTGTATCATCTAGGAAACTGAATTCCATGAGGCCAAGAACCTCTTCTTTTAAAAAAAAAAAAAAAAGATTTTATTTATTCATGAGAGACACAGAGAGTCAGAGACATAGGCAGAGGGAGAAGCAGGCTCCCTGCGGGGACCCGGATGCAAGACTTGTTCCCGGGATCATGCCCTGAGCCAAAGGCAGGCACTCAACCACTGAGCCACCGAGGCATTCCCCAAGAACCTCTTCTTGATTATGACACACATGTATGGGGGCTCGATAAGAACTGATTGAGCGAATCAAAGCATTGGGACCGGAGTCTTATAGCTGGCTTTAAAGCAGGAGCCTGCCTACATAGACCAGGGTTAGCTGTTGGCATCGTTTAGTTCCCTTTCATTTTTAATAAGGGTTTTTAAGTTACTAATTAGTGTGTAGGCGTCTGTTGGCTTGTGAAGGTAACTATAAGTTGTGCCGTTTTATCTTGAAGAGTTTGTAGTCGGACTTGCTGGTGTTAGGATTCTGAATGGGGCTTTGATCTAGGCTTTACAAAAAAGTGTTTCTTCAGTTTAGAAAAAATACCAACTGTTTAAAAGTTTGTGGCTGTTTTTCCCATCCTAAAGTCAGCTTTCAATTATATATGGCAGGGAATTTTTTTTTTTTACATTTTCAAATACTCCTTTAAAAAGACAAATATATGAAAGCAGCAGTGTATAAGGTGCTCAGAAGCGTTGAATATGTTGTTATAAAACGGACTATTAACAAGAATTAATAAAAAGCAGAAAAAAATTTTTAAAAGGGATCTTGAAGTAGAGTCTATAACAAAGAACACCAACTGAGGTGGAGGAGATTTTGATAACCAGATGGCCATTGATTTATTGGTGAGGTCAAGCTCAAGCATAAGGACATCAGTGAGAACAAGAGGCCTGCAAGACTTAATAAACATACCCCGTGCACCCTCTTCCAGCACCCAGCACACCAAGATGGTGTCATCACGGAAGGAATCAAGCACACTTCCATTCACTGTGCCCAATTTGAAGAAAAAACTAATGCTTTGCTGATTGTATAGTACCAGCTCTGTGGAAAAAGCTGTGTGCAAAGCCAGCCTGGCTGAGTTGTAGGTCTAGACTTCACGATGGCAGATTGCTCTCCACAATACCCATAGATCCGTAACTTCTGCAGTGAGTCTTCAGTGGCAAGAACAGTAACATGAACCCTTGCACCATCTGTGATGCAGCTTTGTAGGCGTCCAGTCTGTCTGGAGATATATCTAAAATATCAGGAGCTGCTGTGCTTGGATATCAATTCTTTTCTTTTGGTGTTAGAAATGCTCCTGAATTCCTGACTTTGGTGGAGAATGAGTATTTGTACTTTTATCAGCTAACAACTAGGAAATGCAGTTTATATCCTGAAGCATTGGATGGAGAAGGAGAAGGACTTTATTTGCATTTTAAGTAGTGAATTTCTTCAGGACCAAAGCGATAAAGTACTCTGTCTTAGCCTTGAAAACTCCTAAAGGCGCAGAGTGTAAGAGGGCAGAGAGTCATTCTCCAAGATCGTGCAGGTGAGCAAGTGAGCCGCTCTGCTCCTGGGCTGTGAAGAGACTTGGGGAGTCAGTAGCATAAGACCTCGAACTCGAACTAACCCCTCTAGGTTTCAGGGCATGTTTATTTTTTTAGGATTTTATTTATTTATTCATGAGAGACACACACAGAGAGAAGCAGAGACACAGAGAGAAGGAGAAACGGGCTCCATGCAGGGAGCCTGATATGGGACTCCATCCCAGGATCCTGGGATGACAACCTGAGCCAAAGGCAGACGCTCAACCACTGAGCCACCCAGGTATCCCTCAGGGCATGTTTAGAATAGGAGAGTGCCCTCCTGTTTCATTTGCCCATGATTTAGAGACAGTACAACCATTAATCAGAAAGTCTGAGTTGGTACCAAAACCTGTCTCTAGGAAAGCTTCCATTTGTGGCTCATGGTGAATCAAATGAAGACCACTGCCTGAAAGAACAGCATTTCCCAAACTTTGTGCTTCAGAATCACCTGCCGTGCTTTTCTCCAGTGCAGATTCCTAAGCCTCATCATCAGATTCTGACAAGGTAGACAAGGGATATATGTTTAAAAAACACGAAGTTTGTCAAAGTCCTAGCAAGCAAAGTGAAACACTTATTTTTAGAATTGTTAGACAAAAAGAATGATTTGGAAATAAAAGCTCCTGTGTCTCTTATCCTAAAGGGAAGCCACATTTTCTATTTAAATTTGCTTCTCACGTTTGTTCTGAACCAAAGTAATCAATGAACAAAGTTTGAATTTCTGTTTGGAGACAATTTTCCCACCCTGGGGGTTTTACTTGGAATTTGTTAAAAGACTTCACATTATGCTCAGTCAGTTAAGCATCCGACTCTTGATTTCGACTCAGGTCATGGTCTCAGGGTTAAGCATCCGACTCTTGATTTCGACTCAGGTCATAATCTCAGGGTTGTGGGGTCAAGCCCCACATTGTCGTTAGGCTCCCCACTCAGTAGGGTGTCTACTTCTCTCCCCTTCCTCTCCCTCTTCCCCCATCCCTGTGCTCTCTCTCTCTCTCTCTCTCTGTCTCTAAAATAAAAAAAACAAAACAAAAAAGACTTAACAGTGCATGTGAGTGTGAATAAGGAAAAAAAGCATTTTGCTTCAATGACATGTAAGCTGGGTAGAGAGTATGTGGGGGTGGGGCGTGTCATATTGTTCCACCTATTCTTTCTGTGCTTCAAATACTGTATTATAAAAATTTTGTTGTAAGTCTAAAGAAGAGGAAAAAACAAACATCCCAGGGCTGCTGAATCATCACATACTCGTGCGTGTGTGAAGTCCAGGGGACAGAGCCAACTTGCAAGCCAAGGGCCTCCTTTTTCTCATGCTGTCTTGCCAGTCTGACTTTTCTTAGCACCTCTCCTAGAAGCTGAGAAAGTGTGTCAGCTATTTTCCAGTAGGAAGTGGAAATGGTGCCCAGCTTTTTGAAGGCATGACTCAGTTTGGCTCTTTGGAGATTTCATCTTAAAGACAGTGTGAGAGTTTTCTGTAATAAGTAAATTTTAGTTCTAGCCTTTACACTGTGCTGTGGAAGAGTGTGGCAGTGTTTTCCAGACATTAGCCAACACACATTAAAGCTTAGTTTTGTACGAAGAAGGACATCAGATACCATTAGAAAACATCTAAAATACGTTTCTCATATGTAGGGGGGTGTCGCAATGCCAAATAACATTCTAAGCAAGAATCCTAATTGCATCAGTCAGTAATTTAGCCATGTAAAATGGCCTTTCTGTGTACATCCAGTCTATAAGATTTCAAAATATTTTAAGAAATCTTTGTTCTAATATCCTCAAATCACAAAAACTCCAGTGTCTCAATAAGCACTGCCATTTCTCTGCAACTTCCCGGCAGGAACCCCTGTGCGCTGACATAGTTCGTGCTAGTGGAGGTCAGACCCTGCTTACGAGAGCTTGAGAAAGACTAGGGACCCTCACAGTGGTATTTAAAGATAAGTTCTGCTACTCACCATCAGAAAGTGTAAATTAGACCAAAACACTGTGGAGAAAAATATCCTAAAAGATAGCCTTTATTACGAAACACCCATAAATGGCTACATTTTTCTGTGCATTTGAACTCAAGTAAGATAAGGTCCAATACATTTACCTGTAAAATATTTGAGGTCAAAGCCTCCTGCTGTGAGGTCTGTGAGGGTCTCACTGAGGGCTTCAAAAGAAGCTCCTAGAAGCCTTCAGGGCATTTATCGCGATTATGGTCAGGACATCAGAATTCATCCTTACCTTCTGTTGCTTTACTTCTCCCACCTCTGAAGAACGTGGTGTGATCTGGAAGGATTTAGGACTCTTAAGATTATGACAGTTTAATAAATAATAGCACTTTACAAGTGATTCTGGGCTAAAAGTAGTTGGAAGGATCTGAGGTTTCATTCTGAAATGTTAGCTAAGAGTTGCCAGCAAAGCACCATATTTTAAAGTTATATTTAAGGCAAGATCAGATGACATTCTCCAGATTGATTTAGTGTCTGTAGTTAAATACCAGTATCTAGAATGCACTTGTACTTCATTTTCCATTGCTTTCTACTAGATGTGACGAATTAAGATGGGCACTATTTTTTGCAGATGTTCTGACTAGATTTTTTTTTTTTTTTTTTTTTAAAGAAAAAATCCCCTTTGAACATCCCTCTCACTCTTCTCTCTCAGAGATAGCGTGATGATGTTTGGAAAGTCAGCCATTGGAATGAGTTAAACATTTGGTTAGCACGTGTTTAAGTCGGGCCCGTATTTTTAGTTCAGAAAACTCCCTTGGTTATTTCCCCAATTTGATTTTCTCCAAATTCAATTTTTAAAAATACCCATAGGTAATGATAGTGATAATGATGATTAAAAAGGAAGGGCACATTCCCTTTTAATTGTAAAACTCACACCCATGTATCCTCTTGAGAGTGCCTCTCGCATATATTGTCTTATAGCCAGGGAAGAGAAGTTTCAGTTTGTAATGCAAAGGTTAAACATGGATTGGAACGCAGTTTTGACCAAAATTCTATCTTGGTTCTTGAGGTCTTCTTCCTAAAATATTTCATTTAACACAGTATTAAAAGCTTTAGGGGCACCTGGGTGGCTCAGTGGGTTAAGCATCTGCCTTCAACTCAGGTCATGATCCCACGTCCCTGGGATCAAGTCCCACATCAGGCTTCCTGCCCAGTGGGAGTCTGCTTCTCCCTCTCCCTCTGCCTGCTGCTCTCCTGCTTGTGCTTGCTCTCATTCTGTCAAATAAATCTTAAAAAAAAAACAAAAAAAAAACTTTAAACATAGTGACATGGGTTCTAAAGTACGCTTTTCCACAACGCTTCTTAACCTGCCTCCCTCATGCACCCCTGAGATCTACTCGTAACCTAATCATTAACTTGTACCAACTGCCCAAGATGCCCAAGACCATGATTATGGGGCATAAAGGTGATTCTTCAGCCTGATGGCCAGCCTTCTGAGCTGTTTAAGCTTTTTTGGTTGTAAATCATATGAATCCTCCTTCTAAATGTGCTGTCCATAAAACAGAATTTTGGCCGGGTATCTTAGGCGTTTTAAGAATGTTCTCCAAAGGAGCAGCTTGGGTGGTTCAGTGGTTTACTGCTGCCTTCAGCCCAGGGCCTGATCCTGGAGACCCAGGATCGAGTCCCACGTCCGGCTCCCTGCATGGACCCTGCTTCTCCCTCTGCCTGTGTCTCTGCCTCTCTCTCTCTCTCTCTCTCTCTCTCTGTCTTTCATAAATGAATGAATGAATGAATGAATGAATGAATGAATAAAATCTTTTTAAAAAAAGAATGTTCTCCAAATATTAGAAATGGCTCTGTAGGGAAGCCAAAGTGTTTATACAGTTTCTCTTAGAGAAATAAAATTCTTTATCCTAGATCGGATGTCCAGTTTTCACAAGATGATTGCTGAGAAGGTTATAGGCGGCGTCTCTTTAAAAAGCATTGCTTTCTGTTAACTAGAGATGTGCAAGCAAGCCAGCGCTCCATAGCCTTAATTGCAGAAATGATCCACACTGCTAGTCTGGTACACGACGATGTCATTGACGATGCAAGTTCTCGGAGAGGAAAACACACGGTTAATAAGATCTGGGGTGAAAAGAAGGTATGATGTTTTGTTTCCTTTTCATCTTCTTACCCATTCACATGCTCTTTGGATTGCATTTATTTTTCAGATTTGTCTCATTAAGTAAAATATGTCTCCTCAAATGCGGCCTTCCAATTTTCAGAATAGTCTTCATGTCTTGTCTGTGTACATATATTTGATAATAGAGAAAACCATAAAAAAATAAGCTTCATATTTCTGGTTATTCACAGTTTTATTTAGAATTCCTTTTGATCATAGAGAAAGGGATTTTTTTTGTGATCCAAAAAGCATATTTCATGAGGAACCATAAATTTTACTTTTGGGCTTAGATTACTCAGATTCAATTTAATTCTTTAACCTTTTAATGACTGCCATGTGCAAGAATGTCATGGCAAGTGAATAAAATTGAAATATATATGTATGCTACATACATGTTTTTAAAATATAAATATGTAAAAAGTTATATATACACACATAACTGCAAAAATTTAACATTTTTAAATAGAGGCTCTATATTGAGTTTGGTTCATACATGTATATTTTAGAGCATATTTCCATAGTAATTTATTAGCACCTCTTGAGGGGGGTATGTATAAAGGGGAGTTTTGCCTAAAGATACTTAAATCACTGGTTGAAGATGGGAAGGAGCTGAACCAATGAACACTAGGAGGGACAGGGCCTTTGGAGGCGGCGTCCCCCCACACGTGCCCCCATTGGCCGCTCTGCCCATTTGAAGCAGAGACACAGCAGAGTGAACAAGTTTCCCTCCGCTTACCTTCCCTCACGTGTGTGTATATATAGCACCAGCTTCACTCCTGTTTCCTAATTGGCCTTATGAAAAAGAAGAAATGCATATTAATTGTCAGCCTCACAGGCTGGTTTTGCTTTTGTGTACATGACTTGGCTGTGTAATCAAGTCATGTGATCTCCTCTATAAATCTTTTATTTCAAATTTTAAATTAAAGGTTTTGTATCCTGCTGACAGAATTCCATACATCAGAATGTGGTTTTTAAAAAAAGTGGTGGGGGCATTACCCAGTTTCATTTTGGAGGGGTCACAGGTACTTGATGACATGTCCCTGTAGTGAGCCGAATGGTTTCAGGCTGTCCTACAGCCTTAAAGAGAACAAATTCACAGTCTCTCTCCTGCAACGGTGATCACCACTGTTGGGGCCTCTTGCAGCCTGGGACTGGTCTGCCTTGCGTGGCCCACCTGCCAGCTCCCTCCCCTTTTCTGCCTCTTAGTGGAAAGTACTTGTGTTTCCAGTGAAAATCTGGCCACACAGCGCCTCCTCCAGGAGCCTCAGTGGTTGCCTGGGGCCCAGCATTTCCTTCCTTCAGCCTCTCTTACCTGGCAATCCCCAAAGCCCCGTCTGGTGGCTTCACTATGCAGAGGCCAGCAAGAGGAGAGACCTAAAAGCCCAGAGATCCAGAGTCCTGATGATGTGAGGATGCCAGTGACGTCAGGGTGGATGAGGGATGTATCTGTGGAGATATATATATATAATATATATATATATATATATATATATAATATATATATTATATATCATAATGGGGACAGTGACTCTAAATGTGTTTTTATGTTTATGTTGAGATAATTTGTATAACATGCTGTGTACAGTGATTAATAGGTAAACATACTGAACATCACTTATTTTAGATACTAGAGCTAAGACAATAAAAACTTAAAATAAGGTATTGAAAATTCTATGAATTAAGATTTCTCAGAAATCTAGCATTTATGATTTATGACTAATGACAACACAAAACTCAGGCATAGCTTTATTATTTTATTTTTATTTTTTTAAAGATTTTATTTATTCATGAGAAACACAGAGAGAGAGAGGGAGGGAGGGAGAGAGGCAGAGAGAGAAGCAGGCTCCACACAGGGAGCCTGATGTGGGACTCGATCCTGGGACTCCAGGATCATGCCCTGGGCTGAAGGCAGGCACTAAACCACTGAGCCACCCAGGGATCCCCTCATGCATAGCTTTAAATATGCAGATGAGTATATCTGATTACAGAGTACAATTCAATTATGTATAATTTATAACAAGCTGTAACTGCAGTAGGGGCATTGACTCCCAATCTAAAGAAGATCGTGTAGCACAAAGAACATTGAACTTGGAGCCAGGATTCCTTCGGTTTGCTTTTCAGTGAGACAAGGGTGTGTTGTGCTGAGTGCCCTGGAGGAGTTTGGTCCATAGGGAATCAGGCAGGGAGATAGCGGTTTGAAGGGGTGCCGCGCTCACACAGGAGACTGGTGTCTTCACATGGAGGAATCCGGGTGGGTTTCCTGGAAGTGTTACCCGAGCTAACTGCAGACGAGGCTGCTCTTCTAGGTAGAAGAGATGTAAGCACAGAGGCACAATAGCCCAATTTGAGTGGGGAGCCCTGTTTCAGCTGAGGGCCACCATACTCTGGTGGGGCCGGGGGTGGTGGCAGCCCCAGGTATATATATACTTGCTCAGTTCCACCGATGTCCCCAGTCTGTTACTGATTGTGACCCACAGTCTTGCTGAGGAGGAGGGAGGGGAAGACCACAGCCAAGATGGACCGCCCCACCCCCACCCCACTCTGAGGAGCCAGCTCCATTGATATTTTTGGATATCAATGATATTGATATTTTTCTACTCTGATATTTTTCTCAGAATGGGTTTTCTTCTTTTCTAGGCTGTTCTTGCTGGCGATTTAATTCTTTCTGCAGCATCCATGGCTCTGGCACGAATTGGAAATACCACTGTTATATCTATTTTAACACAAGTTATTGAAGATTTGGTGCGTGGTAGGTTAATTCTGATTTTCTTCTATCTTATTTGGAATCTCCGTATAATTAGCCAGGCAAATCAAGCCGTCTTGCAAATGACCGCTTTCTTTCTTTATAGGTGAATTTCTTCAGCTAGGGTCAAAAGAAAATGAGAATGAAAGATTTGCACACTACCTTGAAAAGACCTTCAAGAAGACTGCCAGCCTGATAGCCAACAGTTGTAAAGCAGTATGTACGTTCTGTCTTTGTTCAAGTTAAAAAAAAAAAAAGAAAAGCCTCATGGCACTTTTTGGGGGAGCTAATTTTCCTGGGGAACATTTCATTGGAGAACCTAAAAATAGTAACCCAAATCCCAAGAGGTCATTGAGAAAAGAATTACATCCCCAAACAGCGGAGAACTTCTGCTGTGGGTTTTGTTTCTGCTGTCTTCTGTTGCTGTGCGGACATCTTTGCCTTTCATCTTTCCTCCCAAGAGCAGAAGCAAAATAAGCCCTCTTCACCCCATCTCATCTCTAAACTGTGTGACGCTTTGAACAACTTCTCATAAATGATGTCTTTCACAATTGCTGTCCCATATATCATTTCTGACATTTTACCCCTAAAAAGTTATGAAGTGCCGTGTTCTTAAATATATTCTTTGCCCAGGAGAAAACACCTCTTAGGTTGCATTACTGTTCTTTGTCCTGTGCTATGAGTCTTTTTCCATGAAATATAAACAAGCCATTTTTCAGGGCAGCAGGGTGGCTCAGTTAGTTAAGTGTCTCACTCTTTTTTTTTTTTTTTTTTTTAATTTTATTTATTCATGAGAGACAGAGAGAGAGGCAGAGACACAGGCAGAGGGAGAAGCAGGCTCCATGTAGGGAGCCTGACGTGGGACTCGATCCTGGGTCTTCAGGATCACGCCCTGGGCTGAACGCAGCGCTAAACTGCTAAGCCACCCGGGCTGCCTGTCTCACTCTTGGTTTTAGCTCAGGCCTTGATCTCAGGGTCATGAGTTCAAACCCTGCATGGAGCCTACTTAAAAAAAAAAAAAAACAAAAAAAAAAAACAAGACGTTTTGCTTTGGATATAAATCCAATGTAAACCATAACTTTTTCTCTCCCTGGCCTTCCTTCCACTCTTTTTTTAAAAAGTCAGTATTCTCCTTAATCTGTCAACTAGAACATGTGGGATTCAGGACTCGCCCCTAAATGAGAGCCAGTTCTCTCCATAGAATTGCTCATCTAACGTATCTCAGCCTAACCAATGTGGCAGAGACACATCCTGGGCAAGCACTGGCCCCTTGCAATCAAAGCAGCAACAGAGGGAGCATTCCAAGGGGCAGGTGCACATTGCTGCCATCACGCCCTCTTAATATTACTGCAGTTGAGGAGCTTTTCCTCAGCCTCTCCGGTGAAAAAGGTCCCTTGCCAATAGTGTCTCGCTTTTGAAAAGTTCAGGAAGTGGATAATTGCAAGTCATAAAAGAATTAAGACATTTTCTTCCTGAAAAGACTAATTGAAACTCTAAGAAATGTGAGTTACATAGAACATGCTGGCCACCATTTCAGCCATTTTTGTCTTTATTGAAAGGGCTGATATTTTATTTCCAAGGAATTGCAAGTGTAGTTTTTAAAATACATGGTTGAAAATATGATAGACGTTAGAATGCTGAATTAGAGAATGACTGATTTGAAAAGAGGTGCCATAAAGCTGTTACATTAACCCTTCGTTGAACATCATATGTTTGATGGTCAAAGTCTCCACGAAGATAGACCGCCAATCTCATAAGGCACACTAGGGCGCTAGGTGAAGCTCACAGATGATCTCATGAGCTGGAGCCTGCAGGAGGAAGCGTTGGTGGGCAGTGGGACTGTTGGAACTAGACGTTCTGAGATCGTCATTCACACAGTGTCCCACAGAACCAGGTACTAATACCCTCAGTGATCAAACCCTATAAAGGGCCAAGGAGATGGACCTGAGGCACCAAGGAAAGCAGTGATCGCAGTGATCGTATCCTCTCTGTTTGGGAAGCCAGAGGCATGATAGCACACATACTCATGTATAAACTGTACCTGGTTCTTCCCAGCCTAGCAAGGCAACAGTAGATGTGCAGAGTACCATGGCTCAGCCCTTTCTAAAAATGAAATGCTTGATGTTATCCACTAGGAGGCATGCTGGCATCATCCCACAACTACCCACTTTCTATGTGACTTATTCCTAAACTCCAGAACTGTTAGAATAATAAAGCAAAATCATTGTGTGAGCACTTTAAATAAAAGATTCTATATTTAAGTGCCTACGGGTAGAAATATTCCAGAGGTGTTACATATTCAAAGTGGCTATTTTTATATACCTGGTATTCAAAATGCAAAGACCTGTGGGCTCTAAAAGTTCATGCAAAGCAAGCTAAAAGTGCCAAAAAGAGGGAGTACAGAGAATTTAAACATTAGAATTATTACGGAATAACTAATCACAATCTAAGATGGTATGGGAATTAAGGAAATCTAGCAGCTTGCAATTTATTCTGCTGAAGACACCATTTCCTGGGCGCCTGGGTGGCTCAGTTGGTTAAGCATCTGCCTTCAGCTCAGGTCATGATCCCAGGGTCCTGGGCTGGAATCCAGCATCGGGCTTCCTGCTCTGCAGGAAGCCTGCTTCTCCTTCTCGCTCGGCTGGACACTCTCCAGCATGTGAGCTTGCTTGCTCTCTCTCTTTCTCTTTGTGAAATAAATAAATAAAATCTTAAAAAAAGATAAAATAAAAAATAAAGACCATTCCCCTCCATCCTTAACCACTCCTTGCATTTTTCATAGAAATAGTATAAAATCTAAGAGAGGGCTATCTAGGATTATAACAGTGATTGATAGGAACATAGAAGTAATGTATTTAAATGAGTGGTTACATATTTGTGTACATAGTCATACAGAATACATCGGAGCTTGGAGCTTACCAATGAAGTCTATGATTTGTTCCCCAGAAAATCTGATGGGAATGAGATCTGAGAGGTCCAGTGGCCCATCCAGTGTTACTCAGGCAAACAGTGGCTGAGCTGGGATTCAAACCCAGAACTGGGTATGGTAATCCTGCATTCATTCCTTTTTCTTTTTCTTTTTTCTTTTTTCTTTTTTTTTATTTCTGCTCTCTCCAGTGCTGCATAGAGCCTGGAATCAATGGGATCTCTCTTCCTGGTACTTGATTTTCAAAGCCACAGTGTGCCACTACAGGATCTTGTTTTGTGGCTCGTATTTGCAGAACACGGACTTTGGGTACAGTACTCTTCTCTAATCTGCAGATTGACTTTATTCCTGTTTTGCCAACTGTCATAATAATGTAACAAAGGGGGAAAATGTTTCTGGTTCAGGAACTGATCAAGGTTCTCGTATTGCATTAACTGTCGTGACATTTTAGTCTCAGTGGGGAGCAGTTCCCTGGCCGGTCTTTGTTCTTGCGTTACCTTGGAATTTTGAAAGGTGCAGGCTGGTTGTGTCGTTGAGCCTCTCAAGTTGGGATTTGTCTGCCACTTCGCACAGTTAGCTCCAGGTCACAGAGTGGGGGAAGACAGCAAGCAGAAGGGACGCCACCTTCTCTGGTCGTACTGTCGGGGGGGCACATGATGTCCCTTTGTCCTATTACTGGTGATGTTCAGCTTGATTGGGGTGGTGGCTACCAGGTTTCTTCACTTTAAAGTTACTATTTTTTCCCTACTTAGGGAGGTATTTTGAGATTATGTAAATCTGCTTCTTATCCAACTCTGGTTTTTGCATCTATTAATGATTCTTTCCTAAGTCATTTATTGCTTCGATGTTTCTTCTGAATGACAGTTTTGTGGATTCCATCGTTCCTTTCATATTACGCTTCCACGATAGAGTGGCATTCTGTTTTAAGGAAGATCTTATCTATATGGACTCTTGGATTCTCATTCTGTGGATTATAACCCTTCATTGTTACTTATTTAAGTGCCAAATTATCCCAAGTTTGGCCAATAGGAAAGGCCCTTGAAACTGGCTCCTGTGTCCTGTTAATCTACCCTCTTTGTTCTTTTAGCACATCCTGAATTTCTGGCAGATGTTCTAGGCTCATCTTATCCTTCCCATCACTGAGACTCATTATTTCTCCAAGGAGCTCTTTTCTTTTTGGTGAATGGTATTTAGAAACCAAGATCTTGTCTTAGGTATAATTGGACCTGCCCACTGGAGAAAGCCAGGAAATTTTAATATATGTAGGTGGATATGCGTATATCTTGGTCTTTTTATATCCCATCTGTGTGTATTCAAAACCATGAGGTCACCACAGGATTCCTGATTTCTTCTAGCATTCCCTTCTTTCCCGACGGACAGTTGACCTTTGGACAACAAGGGTTTGAACTACACAGGTCCTTCAATGTGGGTTGTCTTTAAAAAAATTTTTTTAGTAAATACAGTACAGCAGTGTGACAGTCCTTTCTCTTCCTTGTGATTTTTCTAATAACATTTTCTTTTCTCTAGCTTTATTGTAAGAATAGGATATAATACATATAACTTCCAAAATATGTGTTAATCAGATGTGTTCATAACTGAGACTTTTGGTCAACAGTAGGCTGTTACGTTTTGGGGGGAGTCAAAAGTTATGCATAGATTTTCAACTGCAGAGGAGGTGGGGGTGGTGTCAGCACCTCTGATCCCCAAGAATAAGAAGCTTAGCTCCCCATTCTCCACAAAATATGTATCTTCTCAATCCCTTAGACATATACGATAGGGGCTTAAAAATTGGTACCTCCTGGGATCCCTGGGTGGCGCAGCGGTTTGGCGCCTGCCTTTGGCCCAGGGCGCGATCCTGGAGACCCGGGATCGAATCCCACGTCGGGCTCCCGGTGCATGGAGCCTGCTTCTCCCTCTGCCTGTGTCTCTGCCTCTCTCTCTCTATGACTATCATAAATAAATTAAAAAAATTAAAAAAAAAATTGGTACCTCCTATCTCTGTAAAACAAAACAAAATAAAACAATCAAAACAACAAAAAACCTTCATTATTTATTGTTCTTTTTATCTTTAGCCTGAGGATAATATAATAAAAAATCTGTGTTCAAAAGTTACCCTTGGCCCCTTTTCAATGTGGCTATATGTCATTATTTGAAATACAGGTTAAATTCCTTTTAACTCCATTTTAGGAGTTCCCTCCCATTCTTAGGGGTTTTGTGTTTTCGGTTGGAGGCTGTTGTTGTTTCGAGTGTATGAAACGTTAACATAACTCTGAGTCCGGACTGTACAGACAGGTGACTGCCCGCCAGCCCCTCGGCGGGTCCCTCCCCGCACCCCGTCCACATCCTTCCACCCGTCCCGCGCAGACCTGGTCTCTTAGCTTCTGCTTCCACCTGTTTACACAGATGAATGGACACACGGGCCTGTGACCTCCCCTTTCTTTTTCTTTTTTTTTTTTTTTTTTTTTTTAAGATTTTATTTATTTATTCATGAGAGACACAGAGAGAGAGGCAGAGACACGGGCAGAGGGAGAAGCAGGCTCCACGCAGGGAGCCCGACGCGGGGCTCCATCCCGGGTCTCCAGGGTCACGCCCCGGGCCGCAGGCGGCGCTAAACCGCTGAGCCACCCGGGCTGCCCTGCCCCCTCCTTTCTTACAAGGAAAAGCCGTGCCCTGTGCTCGGTGTGCGCCTTGTCTGACCTTTGCACCTTGCCGTCTTCGGTTCAGGACACCTGAGGGAAACGCCCCACGCTGCTCTGTAATGGTCCTCGGCTGCTAGAGCGCCGCAGCGCGCCGGCGTGTGCCTGCAGGCGGGCGTCTGGGCTGCTGGCGCCTTCCCGGGCCGGCCCGAGCCCCGCGGGGGCTTCCGCTTTGTTAGCGCGGCCCCGGGTGCCTTTCAGGGTAGCTGTGCGCGGTTCCGATGCCCGCCTGCAGCCGTCCTCGCCGCCTCTGCCGGCCCCGACGGAGGGGAGGTGGGATGGCGGCGGGGTTCTGGACCTGAACATCTCTCCAGGTGCTTACACGCCATTTTCAGACCTTGAATGTTTGAGACTTGCCCCTCCGCGTCTTCTGCCCCCCCCCCCCACTTCTAGCGGGTTTGGTCCTCCCCTCCCCCCTGCAATTTTAAAGAGCTCTTTCTATATTAAGAATATGAGCTCTTTATCTGTGATTTTACGCTGCCTGTGTTCTCTAGTATTTCCGGTTGGTTTCTGACAACGGCCTGTTTGGGGTCTGTCGTGTAAGAACGAAGCTCCGAGAATCTCCCGCCGCCCGGCGGTGGCGGTCCGGTGCAGTGGAAGCCACGCCTGGAAGCGGCGAGGCGCGCGCGGGCCCGGGCCCGGGCCTTCTGGGACAGGGCTCGTGAGCCTTCCAGAGCGTGACCCCCAGCAGAGGCACAAGAGCACGCCGGCCGCGGTCCGCTTCCCACGGAAGGCTCAGCCAAGCTCCACTTCCCTGCCTCTGTCATTCCTGGAACGCCGGGAGCGGAGTCCCGCACCCCCTTTGCGCTGTGGTGCTGCGCGGCCTGGGGCCCTCCCGGCTGGAAGGGCAGAGCCAGGCAGCCCCTCCCGGGCCTGGGGGGCCGCTGAGACCCGGCCGGACGGTGCCCCCCCTCGGCGCCTGTGAAGCACGAGGCGCCCCCTGAGCACAGCCCGTCCCGCGGGCGCACACCGCAGGCGGCGCAGCCTCGCGCCTCCCGGGCTCACGGTTTGCCCTCTCGGCTTCCACTGGGTGCCCGTTAGAAGCAGCCTGGTACGGTGAGCGACAGCCGCCTCGGAGTCCGACCTCTCGGGTTCCAGCCCCGATTCCACGGCGTCCCAGCCCTGCAGCACCTGGCGCCGCCCTGTGTGGCTCCGGCCGCTGGTAAGCGAGTGCACCTGCGACAACTCTCAGGCTGGCCCCCGGCGCGTGCTGGTGCTCGGGGAGTGTGCACTCCTGCCACCCGCGAACCACAGAGCAGACGCTTATGAAACGTCGTGAGGTTTAACTGAGATAACGTGATGTGCTCTCCTAGGCACTCCCTAAATTTTAATCCAGTGAGTTTAGAAATAGAATGGAGGTTTTGTTTTGTTTCGTCTTAGTGTCTCTTACTTTTCAGGAAGAAAGCTGGCACTTCTGTGCAGTTTTGTGTTCACAGCGTGAACGGGAGTGCTCTGTGAGTCATTTCCGCCGAGAAAGGGCATCTTGCTCTGAGCGCAGCACATCCCAGGCTGCCTAGGCTCCTCTGCTCATTCGGCCAGCTTGAGGGCTATCCTGACTCTTGTCACGGTTTCTGAATTGTGTCCCACGTGGCCTCGTGGATTCTTCAGTTTGGTTGGAAAGAGGAGTCTGTCCCTGTAGCAGTTATAAGTTTATTATACACTGGAGGAAGTGACCTTCGACAACACGCATGTTGTCATCTGAGCACGAGCCGCCAAAGATGACAATCACAGGCTACCTGACGTCATCAGAAGCATCGTCAGGGCTGAGCAAGTTGTGTGATCCGCCTTTCGTTAGCCACGGTGCATGGACACTGCCCAGCTCCTGTTTCCGCATCCAGGGGATGAGTGGGGGGAGGATTATTAATAATCACAAAGCCCTAGAGTTATCAGATGCCAGGCACTGTGCTGAGGTTTAAAAGTAGCATCACATGCATTCCTATGGCAACGCTAGGAGCTGAGTGCTTCGTCCAGCACGTTACAGAAGAGGAAACCGAAGCACAAAAATGTCAAGCAATACACCGAGATGACGCGCGTCATGAGGGGGGTCGCCGCGCCTCGGAGAAGCCTGACTGCAGAGCCCGGCCCCAGCGCAAGGAGGTTGAGCCCCGACCAGTGGGGTGGGGGATGGGGACTGAAGGTCTTTCACCATCAGGGACCCACTCCCGAAAGGACCCTGGTGCCACCTGGTTTTCTCACGCACTCGGTGTAGACGTTTCCTCTCCAAGGGACTTGATGCCCCTCCTGTTCCCCTTGTCTGGTTTCTACCCAGTCTTTGTTTCCTAGAATGTGACCAGGCCTGCCTGCTTAGCATGCTTATTAGAGCAATGGGAAATGCACTCAAGTGGCCAGTGCCAGCTAGGTTTTCTTGAGTTTTTGTTTGTTTTTTGGTTTTCTTGAGTTTTAAAAAGACTTTGAAGTCCTATTTCTCCTCCCCTGAAAAAGAGAGGGGGGAGCTTTTATGTAGTTAATTGCTTCTTGCTGGAGAAATATAGAAACAGTAGGACCAGGGAAGACCCTTTGATAATGAGAAAACAGTATCTGTCGAAAGTGTGAGGCTTAAGGCTGTTACAGACATGTCAGGAAATAAGGGAAATCACCAAAAATTATTAAAAGAAAGGAAATACAAATGAGGAAATCTACATATGGCAACATCAAGTGTGATGAGAGCAGATTAGGAGATCTATTCCTAAAATAAGAGCTAAATCAATAGAAAAATAAAAATAAAAACAACATTTAGGCCAGACTTGCTGAGTGCTAGAAACAGCAAGAAGGATGGCTAATCCTGGGAGCAGAGGGGTGGAAAGTAGCTTCCCAAGAATTTAAGAGCACGATCTGAGATTGAAACTGAAGCCCTTTCATTAAAAACACAGGTATTCTGTGCATGTCTGGTGTCCTTCTGAGGGCAGGATCTCCTGACTGCATAATACAGCCTCATCACCTCTTAACGGGGTGTGTGCAAGGCTTGGCTGCTTGCTTGTTGCCAGCGACTCATTCCAGATTTCTCTCTCGGCTTCAGGTCTCTGTCCTAGGATGCCCGGACCCGGTGGTGCATGAGATTGCCTATCAATACGGAAAAAATGTGGGCATAGCCTTTCAGGTGGGTCTGCTGCCTTTTAAGAATGTGACCTGTTGGCACAGTGGGAAGGGCCTCGGTGACACCAGTATGGCAGTGCTTTTGACATATTTTTTTCTGTTTGCTAGCTGATAGATGATGTGTTGGACTTCACCTCATGTTCTGACCAGATGGGCAAACCAACGTCAGCGGATCTGAAGCTTGGCTTAGCCACGGGCCCAGTCTTATTTGCTTGCCAACAGGTATGTTTTCCAAACTCCCTTTGACACAGCGCTTTGAATCTTCCAGGCACGGCTGATGGGAAGGTTCAGATAAGGAAGGTGTGGGGAAGCGTTTTACATAAAGACCTTAGATCTAGATGTGACCTTGGCTCTGTGCCAGAGATATTGGGACTAGTTACTTTACTCTAAAGCTTTATCTGTGTCCTCATTTGTGACACTGAGGAGATGACCACCGTCATCCCAGGGCTGTTGTGAGGATTAACTGAGATAACATTCCTGGAGGTACTTGACAAAAGCCGCGTGCATCCAAGGTAGCATTACGATTATTTCCATATGTTTTAGGGACTGACAAGGTGAATGGTTTCTGCATCTTGATTATAGAACTGGACTTGGGGTGTGCCTCAGAGCCCCTTAAAAAGGCACAGGAAGGGCCTCCAAGCATGAGAAATTCTGCAGTTTTAGAAGTTTAATGGGACTGTTTGCTGCTCTCAGAGAGCCTTAGCCACTGCCTCAAAAATGTCAAGAAGTCAGTGGAATGCACTACTAGAGCCACATAGTTCCTCCTTTCTCCAGATTGAGGGGCTGCCCATTAAGGAAGTAAGTAAAGCTGCCTTCATATTCTCCTTAATGCGGATAAGAGTTTAGGACCTTCAGATGTTGCAGGGACTGTGAGGCAGACATTTCCAGAGCCTGCTCTGGAGCCTGGCCACATTGCTCGGGGCTGGGCCAAATGTGGCTTGAAGTAAGTGGGACATTGGCTGGCATTTGGACATCTTTTTAATAAATTTTCATCTTTGTAGTATATTTAATCCTGTATGTAGCAAAGTGATAACATGTTCATCACCATGCCATGCAATTAAAAATTAGCTCTTTGGTCTAAAACTTTAGTAACTTTTAGCCTCTCCAAGAGTTTTGCCTCTGTTCTTTCTCAAAATTTGCAGAGATAAACCAACCATGTCTTCCGTAGAATTCAGTGATTCCATTTTGACATTACTGAAGCCAGTGCTCTTGCTTTGATCAGTTTCTGATCCAAGAAAGGCAAGATCACCTTTTATCCACTGCCCAGCAGAGCCGTCACCAGGATAATTCTCCTCGGAGGAGGCCGGTGGCTTGGGGGGCCTGGGCCAGGACGACACAACACACTAGAGGACAGCCGTCAGCTGAGGAACAAGGGCTCCAGATATCCAGATATTTGTGGAAATATCTGTCCTCACTGCCAGGCTCTGTCCTCGCAGAACTTTGAGGCTGAGGTGAGAAGTCAAAGGTGTGCTACAAATGGTCCTCTCTCCTGTGGAGACTAACTTGCCAGCCCACACTCAAGGAGAATACTAAAACATGTGCTAAGCTCTGACAAAAATTTATAAAATCCCCCTGAATACATGAAAGCACGAGCAAGGAATATTTTTTTTTTCCCCATTAACCCACAAAAAAGAGGATTCATGAGCCAAGCAAACGTAAAGGCATGCCGGAGCCTAGAAAGATCACTGCCTTCCATCTATCGGACTACAAACATTAGTCTACTCCCGAGGCCCTGATTAGCCAATGTGAGTAAAGAACAGGAGGAGCGGAGGACACAGGGACTGGGCCAGCTCAGGAAAGATTTCTGTAGTGAGGCCCTGAGTTATCAAGATGAGTAGGGAGCAGGCCTTTTCCAAAAGAAACTTGCACCCTACCAAAAAGCTCCGGCGTCGGACTTTTAGAAATCTTAGCAGTTAAATAACTGTTGTGAGCCCTGTGACACTAACAGTTGAGTCCCCCTAAACTGCAAGGTGACGGACTGAGAATGGATGCCTCTTCTGATTGTTTCACTAGGAACATATTTCAGAAGAAACAGATTTGCTTTCCTCCACACAAATGAGTAATAAATAATTCTCCCTTCAGATGTAGTGGGGCAAAGGCGGGGGGAAGGGGATCCTGCCTATGTGTTAACTAGTGAGTACTGATACATCAGAGATTAAAAATGCTGGTTTGGAAAGGCAAAGGGCAAGGAAAAGGCACACACAGAAGCTTACGGCGTCCCAAACCACAGTGCTACAGGTCTCCCTGGGAATGCAGCATCACCAGGCACCCACCCACCCTTCCCAGACAACACTGTTCCCATCTGCCTGGAAGGTGGCAGGAAAAGGAGTGAACAAGGCGCACGCCAGCCTTAGAAAAGGGAACAGAGGGGCGCCGAGCAAGCAGTGACCCTGGGCCGAACCTGCTTCCTAAGTAGACTGGCTGCTGTGTCCCGCACAGGTGCACAGGCAAGAGTTACGCAAAACAGCTTAAGTTGTTTTCAAGGAAAACATCAAGTTTAGGCTCTACCTTGGACTACACTGTCAAGAAAGGGATTCTTGGCCAGAAATGTGGTGAAAAGATTGACCTCGCCAGAAGTGGTTTTGGGTAAAACAGGTTCCAAAATGACATGAGACTGTGCAGTATCTCCATTTAATGAAAATGCATTGTTTTCATGGTTTGCAAAGGATTCTTTCATACGTTCTCTTTCACCTCACAACGCCTCTTTGTGGTAGGCATTATGCCCATTCTACACGTAAGAGAATGACATGCAGACCTGGCCAAATTAACCGTCTGGTGGATGGCACAGCAGATTACTGAACACCAGCTCCTCTAAGACCACTATTTCTTTCACTCCACAATGTAATATAATTGCCAGTGCTGACGCTGATGAAAGCTTGTCTAATGCCTGGTGGGGCTTCCCCTCAGAGCAGGTAACTCGTGTGCTCTGGCCCTGGTGACACTGAGAAGAGCCTCTGTCAGCCCTTCATGATCTGTCATTAACCGGCCCACTTAGCAGAGTCCTCCTAAAATGTTTGTAATCCTTTTCCATAGGTGGGTGACTTTTATTTGCCAGTTACTTAAATTAGTCTTTGAATTTTTCCACTTGTGAACGCTGAGTCTCGACCAGAAGCAACTTTGGGAAACCATTTTTCCTTTTTAACACTAGGTTGTCTTGAAATAGGAATTTCCTGATCCCAACAACTTAATGAAACTCCCTCTCCTTGGAATTCACTATTTTTGATATTTTTCTAAAGAAGTTTCTGGATAACAGTACAGGGGATTTAAGAGAAGTTTTGGGATTTCTGGAGAGGTCCCATTAATGACAGTGTCCTTCCATCATGCGTATATACATATTTTCTGTAAGAACAGAAATGTCATGTTAAGTCTTTAAAAAAGAGTATGTAAGTTGGATTTTGAGAACTTGAGAAACAAAATGGAAGTGATTTTTAGGTTCTTTTTTTCTTTTTTTTTTTTCTTCCATGAGATTGTGTTAGTTCACAGATATCCTTTAAAAGATCTTTTCCCTGGGTGGCGCAGCGGTTTGGCGCCTGCCTTTGGCCCAGGGCGCGATCCTGGAGACCCGGGATCGAATCCCACATCAGGCTCCTGGTGCATGGAGCCTGCTTCTCCCTCTGCCTATGTCTCTGCCTCTCTCTTTCTCTCTCTGTGACTATCATAAATAAATAAAAATTAAAAAAATAAAAAAAAAATAAAAGATCTTTTCCTTTCTTCTGCTTCTCTTATTTGATAGAAGTCACCAGACCTAAATGTCAGCCAGCTGCCGCCACCAGCCCCAGCCCCTGCACCAGCTGTACAGGCTTCTGCTGTGACTGGCTGGTCCCCTAGAGTTACCCAGGTTTTGTTTGAGTAAGCTTGCTACATTTATTGAATCGTCTTTGTAGTTTAGTTTATGGATACATTTCACAGTTAGAATATGATTCGTCCTTCTCTTTTTTTTTTTTCCCTGCAGATTTACTTATTTTAGAGAGAGTGAGAAAGAGAGAGCAGGGGAGAGGGGAGAGAATCTTTACGCAAACTCTTCACTGAGCTTGGAGCCCAACGTGGCCGACTATCCTGGCCTGAGCTGAAACCAAGAGTCACTCAGCACCTAGGTGCCCCTAGTTCATCCTACTCTTAAAAGGTTTCCTTATCTCAAATTAAAACAGCCTGGACAAACAAATTTCCTTATTTCTCACTAAGTCCGCAAACAGGCAATTGTTCCTGTTAACGCCTCTCACTTCTTGGCTTAGGCGCCTCTCACTTCTTGGTTTAGGCGATGAGGGGACAGGGGAATGCCTGGGGGAAGAGCGTGGTCATTTGCATATGAAAATTGCACACTCTAGTATTTAAAGGAAGGATGTCCTCACACTCAATGCAAATATTTTCTTCAAGCTTTGCTTTCTCGAAGCATTTTATACTAAAAGGAGAGAAACCACACAGCACAGTTTACCACCCTTGTTGGTCCTACAGAAAAAGCTCATGCATCATAAACAAGGTAACTTTACCAGATGCCCAGGATAGTATCCTGTCAGCCCGAAGGGTATGGCCCTCCTGAAAGCCAGTTTTGGAACGTGCTATTAAGACAGATGCCGACCTGATTTGGCTTTTTACCACTAAAATGGTAAATCCACTAAATGGATTGATTTGAGCTTCCTGATGTGTTCCCTGTAAAACATAAATTATTCTATTCTTAAAAGGTCAGTAACTAAAACAAATCACTGGTGTTCATTTACGAACTAACCATTTGCTGGCCTTTACACTTTATAAGCATGTGAAGAGCCTCGACAAGTTTAGAACTGTGTTCTGACACATCCTTTGCTCTGCAAGGAACATTCTCTTAATTCTTCATCTGTCACCATCCGGTTGAGGTTTTTCTATGTGTGCCCTATTTTTTCTTCTAGGATTACTAATACCGTGGTGGTGGTTACAGGACAACAACTTCAGACTCCCTGCCAGGGAAAAACTGGCAACTGCTGTAAGCGCTGATGTGTCCAAAACCAAACATATCCTACCTCTTATTTCATGGAACCAGAAGCTGTTAGAGCTGATGGGGAGGCTAGGACCTCAGGTTATGGATCTCACTCAACTGTGGAGGCACCAGGACTGGAGTTCCCATGTAGAAAATGAAGGGATCTGGTGTCCTGACTTACTGATTTTGTTCACGGTGACAATTCTCCTGAATTGTTGCTTAGTATAGCGGAATACAGAATTAACTACAGTAATGTGACTGGCCTGTCTACCTCTGTCTGCTAATTCAGTGGTTCTCAAACTTGGCTGCACATTAAAAACCCCTGGAGTGCTTCTAAAATCATTATGCACAAGCCGGACCACCCCACACCTCCCACTCCACCCTCTGCCCCAGCTAATAGAAGCAGAATCTTTGGGAGTAGATCCAGGCCACCATGAATTTCCCAAGTGACTCCAGTGTGCAGTCAGCATTGAGTACCCCTGCTCTGATCCGCTTGACAAGCTGCTGAGGTAGAGCTCTGCTCAGAACACCCTCTGCCTGGATACCTCAGTAGCTTTCAGGTGTCACCCGGTTTAGCACTACAAGTAGAATGCCTAGAATTCCCAGCCTGCTCCTAGGCCACTGCTTCTCAAACTGTCAGCAGGGTCAACAGAGTCCGTATCATCAGAACCTGTTAGAAATGCATGCTCAGGCCCAACCTACTCATCAAGAAACTTGGAGGGAGTGGCCCAATAGGCCTCTGGTGATTCTGGTGCAATCTAAAGTTTGAGAACTACAAGAGAAGCCACTAAGGAGATTTTAGGGACGTACTTTGTTCCTTTGCTCTTTTTTTACTCCGTGTTGGACCGAGGATAGAATAGAACACCAGAAAGAATGAGGACCAACAGTTACCTCTCCTGAGCAGCAGCTCAGTCCCTGGGCATGGAAAATGGAGGTGTCTCTTAGCTCTGCTTCTTTAATTGCTACAATTTACTGCCCACCCCCCACCATCTAAACATTTAATCCTTTTTGGGTTTTTCTCCTGTTGTTGCAAACTTAGTGTTAGAACATTTGATTCTCACAAGAGCAATAAATAGATTTCTTTCTTTATGGTTAGTTCCCAGAAATGAACGCTATGATAATGAGACGGTTCAGTTTGCCTGGAGATGTGGACAGAGCTCGACAATATGTATTGCAGGTAAGATTATCTTATAAAAAAAAAAAAAAGATCATCTTACAAAGAAGGCAGGAGCAAGAACAATGTGGCAGAGTTCTTGAATCAAATAATGTAACAAGTTTTAGATGCAAAACCAAGTGTGGTCAATCTTTGACAAAAACCGAGGAGGAACTTGTATAATTCCTTTTTCTTCTAGAATTCTTTCTAAAGACTGCAATTTAATTGGCCTTGGGTAAGGCGTGGACATTAGGATATTTTTTAAAAGCTACGCAAGTGAGTCTAATGTGCAGAGCCCCACTAGTCAGAAATCAGTCTTCCCCAAATCCACGGGTAGCATGCTGCTCCCAGCCACACAGATGCGCCCCACCCGGGGCAGGCTCTCACCTTTGCCACCACCGTGATTATCATCATCTCAGCATTGGTCCTCCCTAGTCCCTCCCAGAACTGCCATCAGTGGTCACTTGAGAACCAAGGGCTGTAAGCTTACTTCAGATGTATTGCCACATATCCTTGGAACTTTTCTGTAGAAGCCACATCTTTTTACATGTTTTCCCTCTCAATAACTATCTTTTGAGAATGAGATAGGGTGAACAGTTTTTAGTAAGCTCACGAGTGGTCTGGGATCTATGGTTAGTGCAGTACTTAAAAGAATACCAGGTATAGTTACCTTTCAGATTTCCAAAAAGCAAGACCCCCTCCAAAGGATATATTTCTCTTAACTCTCTGTACTTTAAGCATCACGATTTGCCACCACCTCTTTGGAGGGTAGTTCAGCAGTATTAACAACTCCGTACAAGGGGCTGTAGTTGAGGTCGATGTACCTGGGAGAGGTTCTGGTGTCAGAAATAATAGTATTACTGAAGGCTGAAGTGAGAAGTCAGACTGAAAAGAGGCAAATTTAACCTTTGATCTTAGCAAAACAGTGAAGTTGCAGCAACCTTAGGCAGAAATGCATTTAGAAAGGCACAATGTTCTCTTAAATTCCCCAAAGACCTCTAAATTCTAGCTCCCTTCACCCAGAGCGCCTTCCTAATCCCTTATTCCTTCATTAAATATGAATGGACAGCTAGGATTACTAAATAGTTGATTAGAGCTTGCTGATTGAGACCAGGGTAAAGGGAAATACTCAGGGAAAAATGTAAATGGGAGGGGGCGGGAAAATACTGTATCCATAGAACAAGAACAGAATATGTTTTGAAAAACACAGAACGAGCTCTAAGAAAATCTAAATGATTGTAAAAAACTAGCTCCAAAGGAGGATTCTAACATGAAATGAGCAAATCTTCGAAAAAGTAAACAGCAAGGGAAGAAAATGAGAAAAGCTTTGAGAGGATCAGTACGACATGAGGCAACAGGTATTTCAGGAAGAGAATCCAAAAACAGAAAAGAGTGGTCTGGAGAAGAGCTCAAAACTGGCTTGGGATATAGCAAGAACCCTGGTTGCCAGGGGGCAGCAGGCAAGGCCTTCCAAATGACGAGGAGACATTCAAACCTAGAATTCGGGGATCCCTGAGTGGCTCAGCGGTTTAGCGCCTGCCTTTGGCCGGGGGCGTGGTCCTGGAGTCCCAGGATCGAGTCCTGCGTCGGGCTCCCAGCATGAAGCCTGCTTCTCCCTCCTCCTGTGTCTCTGCCTCTCTCTCTCTCTCTCTCTCTCTGTCGATCATAAATGAATAAATAAATAAATCTTTAAAAAAATAAAATAAACCTAGAATTCTATATCCGTTCATTAAAATATGAAGGCAGAAGTCATCCTTACACTTAAATACTGTAAAGCTGATTTCCATTTTCTGAGTGAGTTATCTCTGGATATATTTCAGTAACAACGTGGGAACACCAAGAACAAGAAAGCTGTGGGCACTCAAATCAGTGGACTAAAAAAACCTACCTGGGATGGCAGCTGTTAGAGCTGGAAGGCAGTCAGCCTAAGCAACAAACAGAATGATGAAGGCAAAAAAAAAAAAAAGAATGATGAAGGCAGTGGAGAGATTAGGGATCAGGAGCTGCTTTCCCAAAGAGGAAGAAAAGGAGGCAGTTATATTCAGAAGTGGGCTTCTGTACAATACGGCACAGCAAACTAAAATACATCCTATTTTGTGTCAATTGGTAAACTACAGAATGATGCTAAGAATATTCTATTCTGAATGACAGTGGGCTCATGAGCTTGGAACCACGGAGAAGGAAATAAAATGATAGTTACAGGACTTGATTCTGCAGCAAATGTATTTTTACTTCATGGAAACAGTGTTTTATTAGCGTTCAGCTTTTAGAACCAACATAAAAACATGGTTCCAGAAGAGAATGCAAATCTCTATAGCGTAAAGGTATAAAGAATAGGAACACTGGTATCCTTGAGATAAAGTGAGAAATTGGTGCTACATGAACTTAACAGAAGGTGGCAATAGAATTAACAAACCAGAAGGCGTAGGGTGGATGGGCTGCATCCTCACCTTTCTTAGCAGAAAGGTAATAAAGTTGCTAATTAAGACATTAAAACCAGCAGATAAGGCTGTTGTCTTTAGAAGAACAGAACTGTTGATTTCCATCATACGTGCTCTTTTATTATGTATATGTTTCTTTTCTATAGTTTTCACTTAAAAATTTATACATATTGCAAAAAAAAAATTATACATATTGCATATGTGTACAACTTTTAAAAACTCAATACTTAAAGGGAAAGTAGATGGCTATTTGATTATTAATGAGTTAGTTGAAAGAGCTGATCCCAGTGAGTGATGCGTCTCTCCTCTTTTGTTGTACTCCCCAGAGTGATGGTGTGCAGCAAACAACCTACCTCGCGCAGCGGTACTGCCATGAAGCAATCAGAGAAATCAGTAAACTTCGACCATCCGCTGAAAGAGATGCCCTCATACAGCTTTCAGAAATTGTACTCACAAGAGATAAATGACAACTCTTTCTGTTATTTCTGGCAGCTATTTTACCAGACTGTGCCTAAAGAATTTTGTGAAATACACTTTGCTTCATGTGCAATAACCAAAAATCATTTCAAAAAACCATTTCAACCTTATTGATGGGCAATTTTTTTTTTATTGGCAAAGTTTTTCAGAAAACTTTTTAAATGTAATTAAACCACCCGAATTTGTCACTCTAGTCCTGTAAATTCTCATCGAGGTATCTTGATGGTTATATGTGGTATTGTTTACACTGTTAAGATCCACATGTAAAGCCATTACACAAATAAATAATCAATGTTAAAATTCAAATGGTTTATCATGTTTCACCATAGGAGTAAAGGTCACAAAGACTGTGAAGTCTACATTTCAATCCACATTAGATTTTAACAGTATCCAAAATTTCATATAGGAGAATGGTTTATTATAAAAGACTGTACATAAAATTTAGACAACAGGTTATATACAAAATTAAGAGAACATTCCACTTGAAAAAATGAAAAAGGTAGCTAGCTGATCACTAGTGATACTGAAATCATGTTTAAAATTAACAAAGGCAAAATGCATATACAACAGTCACATTGATTTGGTAGTAATAATGGCCTTTAATTTTCAGAAATAAATGTTTTGCACTAGTTTTAACCATTTACTATGCTGTTATAAGTCTGTAACACCCAGTACATAATAATTGTAATTTAAAATCCAAACAGATCCTCCATACACAGAAACCCACACTTGAGTGCTCTACTTTAATATCCTAGGCAATAGAGAATTACACACAAGATGAGAAAAAAAAACATCCCTCCAACCCTCCCTTAAGAGGAGACACACAAAGTGCATGTGTTGCATTTCAATCTGTTGGCCAGGTATATCCCTGTTCACTGATTAATACATGATCCACCTTTTTTTGAATTATCTTTTTAAATCCTTTTTATGTTGCCAGTGACAGGTAATGGATTTAAACAGTGCCTATTCAAAAGTCAATTGCACCCAGTTCTACAAAAACAACATGTAAAAGATACTTATAATTTCCTTTCATTGAGCCCAGTATACAACAATCCACTGGAAAACCAAAGGACTGATAGAGCAGTCCCTAAGACTTTTACTTACAGAATGTGCACACACTTGAACACATTTTCTTAGCTTTGCAAAAGTTACTTTAGAAAAGGAGTTCAGTAGATTGACTTGTAAATACCCATCTCAGATTTTAAATCTGCAAAAATCAGTCACTGCCATTGGGACAGGGTGAGATAAGGCTAAAATTTTTTTCCAAGTTAATATATTGAGAAAATAGAACCATAATTCTGCAATAAATCAGTATCTTTTATTATTTATTTAATTATTTATTCATTTATTTATTTATTTATTTATTTTAAAAGCAAACCAGTGAAGGAAAGGACAAAAACCTTTGGTTCACTTATGTATTTATGAATGGAAAAAATTTATAATGCAAATTCACTCATTAAAAAACTTAAGTACAAATTACATTACAGATAACCCTTTGTTTTGTTTCACATGGAGACCTTAGAGACTCAATTCATTTCAAGAGACCTAAGTACGAGTACTCCAAGTAAATATTACACAAATTGGAAGCATCTTGGATTTTTTTAAGTATATTTCAATACATAAATTTGTATGCATGCTTTAAACAAATAATATATTTCAAGAATGAGAAAGTCTAAACAAAAAGTATGACCAGCACCAGGATTGAAATTTTCTGATTTTAGTATTAGTCTGACATAGCGTTAGTAACCATGCTGCACTGAAACGTAATGGTACAATCTGAATCATGATTTGTTAAATATCATACCCCACACCCCCAGAATACTTAGGCTGGTCATAGTTAACTGTGTAAGTAAGCATATAAGCATAATCAGTTACAGACAGCCTCTTGTATAAATTGCCATTTAGCAATACACAAACTGCCTCTAAGATTTATGCTTACAGGTAGACATTCAATTATACCAATAAAACAGCATGTCCTGAAAATATGGGCACATTTTAAAACATTTTAAGACAAGTCTGTTAACCATAATAGTCCCACAGTATGACTGAGTAATAAGAACCTACTTTAAAAGCAAAACCTTTAATCAGTATAGTGCATGATTGATTCAACATAGTTCCCAGGGAACAGACCAGTCACTCGATTGCAGACTCCTTCATACCAGCCGTCATCATTCTTCTTTATTACGTAAATGATTGCACCCTCCATGAAGGATAGCTCATCATCCTTGTCTTTCGTATAATCATATATTGCCACAACTATGGAAAAGACAGTTGAAATACCATGTTTAAGTGCACTATTTCCAACATTTAACTGAATTTTATTTTATTCTTTAATACATTTATTTTTTATTGGTGTTCAATTTGCCAACATACAGAAGAACACCCAGTGCTCATCCCATCAAGTGCCCCCGTCAGTGCCCGTCACCCATTCACCCCCAACCCCCACTCTCCTCCCCTTCCACCACCCCTAGTTCGTTTCCCAGTTAGGAGTCTTCATGTTCTGTCTCCCTTTCTGATATTTCCTACCCATTTCTTCTCCCTTCCCTTCCATTCCCTTTCACTATTATTTATATTCCCCAAATGAATGAGAACATATAATGTTTGTCCTTCTCCGATTGACTTATTTCACTCAGCATAATACCCTCCAGTTCCATCCACGTTGAAGCAAATGGTGGGTATTTGTCATTTCTAATGGCTGAGTAATATTCCATTGTATACATAAACCACATCTTTATCCATTCAAATTGTAAAATTTAGTACCAATTAAATCTATAGTATAGCAAAACAAAGTATTTGTGCAAATCCTGTTAATTCTTACATCAGTAAAAACAGGCAAGTCAGTGGCCAACCAGGTGCCTAAATCACTGCCTTGACTGTAGGATCACACACTGACAGTTTTCATATTTATTAGATGTTTCATTTGTTCAAATATCAACAAAGTGCCAACCACCGCAAAACACCATTTTCCAAAATATGTACTGGGCAAAGCTACAGAGCCAAAGCTACAAACAACCCACACTAATTTGAAAATACATATATCCTGGAAGGTCAATCTCATCCTACTCATCCACAGAAAATAGCATGTAATTTATGGGGCCATCCCTAGATTTTTTTTTTTTTTAAAGAGTATTTACATAAAGGTCAGAGTTTTTTAAGGGGGAAATAGGTGAGCAAAGACCCATTAATTAAGACTTAGAGAACTGTTTGTAGTTCTGTGGTATTCAATTATTTGGAGTTCAAAATGTTCACTTGCTTTTTTTTTTAAGATTTATTCATTTGATAGCACAAGCAGGGGCAGTGGCAGATGGAGGGAGGGGGAGAAGCAGACTCTCTGCTGAGCAAGGAGCGTGATGGGCCCTGGGATCATAACCTGAGCCAAAGGCAGACACTTAACCAACTGAGCCACCCAGATGCCCCCTATTCATTTCCTTTGTAAACACTGCTGTGGAAAGGACAGTCATCAAAAAATTACTAGTTTTCCAAATGGTTTATGAATTTAATTGTTCCTTCATTCTGCCTTTGTAGCTTGATAGTTCTCAAGCTATATGTAATTTTCTAATATATGTGAGATGGTAGGTGACAGAGATTTCCATTGATTACCTCGTTTTTCTTAAAACAGTTCTTAGGACATTAAAGATATTCTGGCACTCGCTTTTCCCCTGAGAAAGACAACTTCTCCTAATTATTTTGAATTAGTGAATTATAAATAAGGACGAGACCTGAAGTACTGATCCATAGCACCATTTGCTAAATTAAAATAGCCAACATTCTCTTCCCCCTTACAAAACTAATGTAGTTAGTTAATATAAGTTACAGTTAATATAACTTCCCCTTTACAAAACTAATATAGTTAATATAAGTTATAGTTAATATAACTAATATAGTTAATATAACTAATATAGTTACTTAATAAGTAAACTCAACAAGTCCATTCTCCTCCATTTTAATCCTGCAGTAGAATCATAGTTATAAGCTCATTGACCCAAAAACATACAGAATAAATAGTACTAAATTATTATCCTGGTATAATTTTGGCTAAATAACCACTCAAGAAATTATTATCCTGATATATTCTGACTAAATAACCACTCAAGAAAATTGAGTGATTACTAGAAAAGCATTAGTAAGGAAAACATGGTAATAATTTAAATAGGCAACTAACATTATTTATTGTCAATTATTATTTGCTTATTAGCATTGGTAACATTAATTTCTTTGTATTCAGAGTCACAAAAGGTTAGAGTTTGTGTAGAGGACTTTTAGACTGATTGTGACAAAAGCCCGATGTCTTCAAAGTTAGTCAGCAGAATGAAAACTGTCTTTTCTTTGTGCTTTTAGTTCCACTTAGACCACTTAGAGCTGGTAAGAGTACTGAACCAATTTGTTTCCATTTTCCAAGTCCTTTTAGTAAATGAATCCCAGTCATACCCAACTTCTCCTCCCCCAATGCATATATTCTCTCCTATAATATAATGCTTACAGCTGAGTACTTAGTCATTAACAATTCAGTGTCCATCCTACTTTCCAGAACCCTAATTCATATAAAGAGTTAAGCTCCAGGGACGCCTGGGTGGCTCAGCGGTTGGGGTACCTGCCTTCAGCTCAGGTCGTGATCCCAGGATCTGGGATCAAGTTCTGCAGTGGGCTCCCTGTGAGGAGTCTGCTTCTCCCTCTACCTATGTCTCTGCCTCTCTCTCTCTCTCTCTCTCGAATAAATAAATAAATCTTTAGAAAAAAAAAAAAAAGCTAAGCTCCCCCCCATTCTGTATGGATTGTAGAGTCTTTTGGAACTCAAAGTCTACCACTCTAATCCTACTTCTACATGATAAAAATTTGAAGACAGTGATCTAGTTCCTCTGCAATCTTCTCAACTTGGAAACAATGCATTCAACTGTTTCACGTTATAGGTGCACTTCCTAGATATCTTGCCTCCTGAACATTCTCCTCTCAAAGGCATTCCTGTTTGCAGGATCTTAAACTGTGGTACTCAGAACTACACATAATACTAGTGTAGTATAAATGGATATGATCAGATTGGTATATATTAGGTTACAGTTCAGGTAAGGTACCCTAATAATCTGGCTTCTGGAAGTCCTGACATACCATTGATTAATATATTCAAAAATTCCTTTTAAACCAGGTTTTATTCATCTTGATTATAAAGGTAATTATTTAAAAAGGTAATTATTTAAAAATTTAAAAAATTATTTAAATATAATCGTATTAAATCTCAGCTCTCTGATTTCGACTACAGATTAGCAAACAATGGCCCATGGCTGAATCCAAGCCACTGCCTTTTTTGTAAAAAAAAAAAAAATTGTTGAAACATGGACACATCCATTCACTTATGTACTGTCTATGGCTGCTTTTCTGCTACAACAGCAGGGCTGAGTAGTTGTGACAAAAGGGACTATATGGTTGGCAAACTTCATTTATACTTCATTTTGTAATACAAACATCAAATTATTATGTTGTTCACCTGAAACTAATAGAATGCTGTTGTGATAATTAAACTTCATTTTTTTTAAAGTTAAAAATATTTATTATCTGGTCTTTTACAAAATATGTGTGATGACCACTAACTTAAGACTATTATTTCAACTTATAAAGACATTTTGTAATTCTGCTCTATTGCCAAATGTATTAACCATTATATCATTCACGTTTATCAACTTTTTATTAGTTCCATATTAGTCCCAATTTAAAGTTAAATTTGCATTTCCAAACCAGGAAATACAGGAACACAACTCAAGACTATTTAGCTTTATCAACCTCATAATGACCACAACATATCTCTATTTGAAGGTAGAGGAGAATCTAAACATAAAGTAGACTATTCAAGATTCCCTGAACATTATGTAGAATATTTACTATTTAAAAATATTTTAGGGGGATCCCTGGGTGGCACAGCGGTTTGGCGCCTGCCATTGGCCCAGGGCGCGATCCTGGAGACCCGGGATCGAATCCCACATCGGGCTCCCGGTGCATGGAGCCTGCTTCTCCCTCTGCCTGTCTGTCTCTCTTTCTCTCCCTCTCTCTGTGACTATCATAAATAAATAAAAAAAAAAAAAATTAAAAAATTTTAGGGCACCTGGGCGGCTCAGTGGTTGAGTGAGCGTCTGCCTTTGGCTCAGATTGTGATCCTGGGGTCCTGGGATTAGGTCCCTCATCCAGCTCCCCACAGGGGAGCTCCCTCTGTTTCTCCCTCTGCCTCTGTCTCTGCCTCTGTCTCTGCCTCTATGTCTCTCAAGAATAAATAAATAAAATCTTTTTTGAAAATAAATATAAATATTTTAAAAGGTACAGCATAGGGAATATAGTTAATAGCACTGTAATAGCTTGTATAGTGACAGATGGTAGCTACACTTGTAGTGAGCCTAGCATAACCTACAGAGATGATGAATTTTATATTGTAAACCTGAACTAATAACAATGTATGTCAACTATAGTCAAAAAATTTAAACACACATACATACACAAAAGGAAAACCACCAATTCCCTTTTAGCCATGTATTCAAAACTTTGGCACAAAAAATGGTGCAGGTCTCAAGAGCTACAGCCACTTGCTTAATGTTAATTAAAGAGAGTAAAGGCCAATGGAAGGGAATGTATTTCAAAAGGCAACCAAATGTGCTTAACTACATTACAAGCATTTTTCAGAACTCGACAAATACAGATTTTAAAATAGCACAGAGCTGGATGAAGAAAAGCAATTAACTCTAAAAACAGAATTTCTTTCTTTCCTACCACTATTTCTTAATACATAATTATAGTGAATGTCAAGTAATTTTGATAAATTTGGATGTTAGGGTTATACATAATTTCATGAAAAAAATCTAGTGATTATCTTCTCTTTTACAAGATCAACTAACTGAAAACTTTAATTGAGGCTTTTTCTCATGATAGTCTCAATATATTTTTAAATATTTAGATATAAAAGGTTTCTCTTTATTCTAAGAGCTTTGAAATTCTGTTTTAAATCTTTACTAATTACATAACTTTAGTAAGTATTTTAACTCCTATTTTGTACCTTGTTTCATCTATAAAAAGGAAATAGGCAAGTTCATCTCCAGCTGGAAACCTATGTCTTTTGAAAAACCACATCTAGCATTACAACATACTTTTAATTTAAAAAATAAAGATAATTCCTTTATACTGGAAATGTCTAGGAAATAAGGTTTAATTAAATTTTCTTGGTTGACAAAGCTATTCAAAGGGTTGAATAGTCCAGTGTCACTGGACTAGACACTGGACTATTTTTTATAAAGCTATTTATAGCTCTAAAATTCTGTAATTAGGTTAAGCTTCCTTTACCCCAATTCAATGATGACTGTACCTTACCTTTCTCAATATAATTTTTGGGGGCCCAAGCAGGATCCCCATCTGCATATGGATCATTATACTGAACTACTGCAGCCTCCTCATCCTCATAATCCACTGGAGGTGGTGGTGGCGGAGGTGGAGAGTCATCAAACATGGGAATGTCATCTGGGGGAGGTGGTGGTGGTGGAGTTGGACTGTCAGCAACTAGAAGAATTCAGATAATTAATTTGAATCAGAAATTAGAGTAAATGAAAATTCTTAAAAGAATTTAAGAAAGCTCTAGTTTGTATATAGCATGCACTATAATAAAACATGCAAAGATTAGAAATAAAAGCTTGGTGTGTTAGAGCTTCTATTATTCTTAAGAATAATTTTCCAATAATCCAATGAGCTAAAAATGAGAGTATCAGGAAGTGCTACAAAGTAATGAATGCAGCATCCTTTTATATGGATTACAGGAGTAAAAAAGTTTCCTTACTCCAAGGCTTGGATCAGAACAAATGTCACCCATTTGTTAGCCTACCTCTTTAAATAAGCCTGTGTCACATTTCTCATTTGGACTACTGTAAATGTTATGAATACCATTATATTAAGGTTTGATAACCATTCACTGCACACATTCAGGTCTCTGATTCTGGCTTTTAGTTCCCCAGAAATAAATCTCCAGTGAGTGGATTTTTATTTTTGTCTGTTTTAGTTGAGAAAAAAGTTGGCAGTTATCAGGTTGGCTTCTATGTGTATGTTTTCTATTCTTTTTTTAAAATTTTAACAGAAATTAAATGAGAAATTAAATAATTCCAAGTTAATACAAAATGTCATTGAGTATTTTTCAAAAGTATTTGTATTCACAATCAACTTTTTAAATGTAGAAAGGAAGCTAAGATTTTTTGCATTATTGCTAGTAAAACTTAAACATAGGATGGGGGAAAGACTTGATCCTAAAGACCCAATTTTTTAAGAAAATATCCACGATAAAGGTTTTTAAAATAAAGTGTTGCAAGAAGACGTAATTAAAAACGAACAGGAACTTATATCGTGCAAAACAATAATGACTCATACCTCAAGTTGTAGATGGGTATGGTACATGTATGTGTGTGATTTAAATAACAGTGAAATGAGAAAAGGTCAGGCTAGAACTATGGACACTAAGCTATTTGATACTAGGTAATAAGTGCTCCCAATATTAAAGAATTTAAAGCCAGAACACACAACTAATTCTTAATACGAATTTCTGATCCACAGATTTCTTTATTATTATTATTATTATTATTATTATTATTTAGATTTCTTTAAAAGTTAAAGACAGGAAAATGCTTTGACAGAAACTGATACAAAGAATTATATAATATCTGCAACGGAGAAACTCAGAATACCAACATACTAATTCAAATGCCAATTTCTGGGGCTATTTATGTTATCAAAGCAAGCAGTCATAATCTATTTGTAATATAGGTTTTAAAGTTCACTCCACCCTATTTTGGAATAATGGAGACTATAACCAAGAGATCCAGATTTAGAACATCTGTGGTAATAGCCCTACTTCCATAACCACTTCAATTCTGTGATTTTTATTTGATCCCATCAGGGAATGAGAAAGACTAAGAAAACAAATCCTGTGTTAGTGATGCTCATTCTGATAGCTACACCAAGCACAAATATAATTTATTTTTCCATCAACTACTTGGAGTCATTTTATTTTTGCCTTTATCTTCGCCACAAAGCTTTCCGCTATTATTGACAGGAGAAGAAAATGGGTATGATCCATCTAACATCAAAGAGCCATAGCTCATATCCTTAATTTGGCTTAATGTGTAAATTATACGTTTGCCTGAATCCCTAAATTGCATTTACTCTTTACTTATACATAACTTGCTAGTTTCATGTTTTCACTCAATCGTCTTCACGCCCATGTGAATCTACACTGGCTTATCTCCAAATTATATATACAAAGAGGCGGAAGACAGGGTCAATCTAATACTCTATGCATAATACTTTATCTAGCACCACACATAATTAGTTCAAAAATGCTTTCTGATGCTAATCATACACAAAGTAAACACATGGACTTTTTTAAGGGCTCGTGCCTTAAATTGAAGCACACTTAATAGGTTAACTGCCACAGGCATTCATTATCACTAATTCTGAGTGCCACAGAAAACTGCGTATTTAAGAGGAAAACAAAATTTGTACTCCATAAAACATGTAAGATACTGATACAGTTTATAATCAATCTTCCTAACATGCTTTCAAAGAAAATAGATCCTAAATAAAGTTGTACATTCTGCAGAGCAAGGATAACTGATTCCAGTTCCTAAGTCCAGGGAAAAGAACTAAAATAAAATAGTAAGTACCACGGTCCTCAGCAAAAAAACATGCAAACCTAAAATTATATACATTAATACTGAATTTCTATTTAAAAAAAATAAAAGAGTTACCAAAATGCTAGTCAATATACTTTGGCCCCACTAAATGGATGGCTATTTTCAAATATTTCCTCTCAACTTAACTGTAAGGCAGCTCAAGTTTTTGAATTCTTATAACATCAAGAATTTTTCCTTACTCACTTTTTAAAAAATAAGATTCACTTTTTTTTTATAAGTTTAAACATATTGGAGTTTTCAAACAAATGTTAACAATGAGGATGGTTTACACTCAGAAATTTGAACATTTTGGAACTACAACATTTTATAAAAAGCTTATTCAATCATACATGTTTCTTAAAGATAGTGGGATCTTTGTCTTAGACTATTTGTACTCTTCCCAAAGCCTAGCACATAACACCAAATAAACAATTATTTGACTGGAGGAAGGGAAGAAATGTGGAGAATTACACAACAGTGATCAATCAGCAAGAGCTGAACAATGGAATTTGCCACAATGCATTCTCCCGGAAGATGAGGCAGTCATGTGGGTTACACATTTGTTCAAACCCTTCTAAAATTTATTTGCATGGTGATGATCCCAAATGAAGTAAATCACTACTAGACACCATCCGTCTTAAGCTCAACAGCTATTTTGGCATAGTTATAACTCAGTAATGGTGGTATTTTTTATTTTATCAAGTAACATTCACTCTGATCATGTAAGTTAGGATTATACAATTACCCCAACATAATCAGGTAGCAATATAAACTACTCTATCCTAATCAAATCCACGTATTCAAAAGAATTTCCACAAATCACTAACCTGACCTGCTTGAAATAGAAGACCTAAAAGCTGACATATGTGCATGTTCAGAAATACTCCTCATGGGCCTACATGTAGCCGAAACACAAAGAGGCTTGCCATTATCACTCTTATATGGATAACCTGGATGTAAATTACTCATTCTGAAGATTCATTCTTATCCTAACAACAAATCTTTACATAGGTTCAAAATTCACTAAAATTTTTATGTAACTAAAGGGAAAAAAAAAAAAACCTGCCCCCAATGCATAATAAATTTAATCTCATACTGTATCTATATGCTGATGAATTTATTGGCAGCAGAATATAAAATATTTTCTAATCCCCCTAATAACTGTTGGAAGCTGGTAGTTTCCATACAATTCGAATTTTTACGTTTGATTATGCTTTCCTTAAGAATCAGCAAAGATCAGATTTGATGTTTTAGATCATGTAAATAACATAAGAAAGCTGCAGTTTTGAAATTTATATGGGTCAGTAATCATGCAAACAAGAGAAAAAAACTGAAGACCGTGCTCTTCAGTTTCAAATACGTATCTGCACCTATTTTCAAGATAAGATTAGCTTCTCAATAAAAGTAAGAAAATGATGACTCATCAGCCATGCATGCTATAAGGAGACAGCCTCTACTCTTTGACAGCTCAGTTTTTCCAAACTTACTGTTTTCCTGCACCCTGGCCACGAAGCCTGTGAGAGGTATCTGTGGAGTCAACTGAGGCATAGGGGGAGGGGGTGGAGCAATAGAAACTGGTAGCAACAACACAGTATGGGGGAAGTAAAACAGATAAAGGAAAGAAAAGGAAACAAACAAAAAGCAGAAGTCAGTTACAAGGACCACAAACATAAGTATGCAAAGAACAGTTTGCAAATGAAACAAAACAAAACAAAAAACAAAACAAAAACCTGCAGAACCTTCTTCAAGTTCATTTCCCACCAGCAAACCTAAATGGAGTTGTTGCTTAGCCAACCGGTTAATTTTTTAAAAATACATTTAATGTAATCCTAACGTTATACTGTTTGAGTAAGATTTAAGTTTACCATTACACTCATTTTCATGTAAAGAATTTTCAAATTCTAAGGAAAGACTTTAAAAAAAATGAGTAACACGAAATATAGATAAAGGTTTCCAGGACATCATGTCTTTGTCATATAACCTAACAGGTATGTTTAGCTTTAAGGTAATGTTGTAAATTAGAACCCAAATAAAGAAATATGTTATGGAATAAGTGTTTATTTCATATATAAATACATACATTAATCACAGGTTTCCTTTAAAAACAGTTCTTATTATATACCTAAATTTACACACAGCTCTCCAGGAAAAATCCTTGTTATGGTAAAACAAGGTCATTATTATTTTCTAAAGTGATGGTTTTATTTTTTTATTTTTTATTTTTTTTTAAAGTGATGGTTTTATTTTTAAAGATAGCACTCCTAAATTTACTAGGGAATAAGAGTGCTCCACATACCATGTTAATTGTTCACTGAGTTTCATAGGATAAGTATTTCAAAAAGGACCTTCTTCATTTTATCACTATTCTGAAAATAGGAAACCTGATCTCACAACAGGTTAAAATATGCAATTACTTTCATTAAAGTAATTTCTAATGAATCACTGAGTAGCTGTAAACATTCCAACTTCTTTCTGGAGGGGACAATTTATAGGAAACTGATATCAAATGCTCATGTGGGCAGCAAATGTTATTAAAAACTATAGCAAACTATACATAAACATTAATAAGTTTACCATTTTGTCTCATTTTAACAAGACAGTAACTGCCAAAGATTGCTTAGAAAAAGTCAACAGGGATTGAGTCGCAAAATTGAGTTTACTGGCAGTCACCAAAACATGACATAAATTGTCAGAGAAAAATAATTTATCGGTTTCCAAGGATCATTTAACCAAAAGGTCATTTCAATTAACCCAATGTATTATTGGTAAGCATAAAAATTTTAAAGAGGTTCAGTATTCAAAGCAGCAATAACTTACCAAAGCCATGTATTGCATTAATATTCATTTTATGGCTAAAAGTAACATTCAACTCACTATCAAATTGATCTTCATTGATTCTGATACTTTGGATATAGAAGGCTCTTAAATAAAATGTTACAGTGTTGATTTAAAACAACAACAAACCTCCCACAAGCCTAAAAAGTTTGTTTAGAAACAACCCTTAGTATCTAGATATGCTGGTTAGTACAGAGAGAAAAAGAAAAGCTATGCTATGAAGATACTAGTCATTACCATCACATCTGGACAGAAGGGGAAATATGCACATCAAAACACTAAAAACATTTACATACTACTACTACTACTACTACAACCACCACTACTACTACCACTATTACTACAACACCAACAGTAAGTCAGATTGTGGAATAATTATTTTGACGCATATTTTCAAAATTTGAGTCCAAATTTCCTTTGTAATATCCAAAAGATATAGCCATTCAGTAATGAAAAGGTCTTATTTGAGAATAAGTAATCCTCCCCAACACTGTTAAAATAAAACTACACAAACATGTATTAGGTGAAGTGTCACCAAAAACCCTACTTGCAGAGTAAACTAAATATCTAAGTGAGGCAAAGAAAAATAAAAAACATAAAGATGAGATCTAAAAACACAACATATTATGAAAAAAAATTAAAAGATCATAAAACTACTAGGCTAATAAACAGATAATCCATGGAATATTCAGACTAGCTACCTTTCATTACCAAAAGGAAATCAGGGAAAATGTGAGATAAAATTCTAACTGGTAAAGTTTCTCGGTAGGTAGCCTGGATGAAAATTTTGGTCTGGAAAAGGACTGTATTAATTTGGGGATTATCTGTGAATTCTGACATTTTTGCTAAAGTGTTACTCAATTCTTAGGAGTTTTCTTACTAGAATACAATCTTTAACTCTAAAATTTACATTGGAAACAAATAAGAGAACTTTCCTTTAGCTCTGCTTTAAAATACATGTTCAGAACATGCATTATAAACTTTAACTTCTTAGGAAATCAGAGTATTCAGTACTTTTTACCAATATAACATGTGGCTCTAGAAAGTAGTTACAAATGCCACATGGGAAGGTGTGTTCGAGTCTATGCCAGTGTTCGCCTCTTCAAACCAGTAATAAATACTGGACAGCAGGCTCATTTCAGAATTTCTTTCCTTTCTGAATTCTGCATCTTAGCATGGAAAGTGGTATTAATGATTACTCTAAGCAATTCATACTTCCTGCCATTATATGCTGAAACTATTTTCTAATCTTTAATATCTTTAAGCCTTTAAAAACACCAACTGCAGTTAGTGTTGAGATGTGCAATTTGACATGAAGAGAAAGAAATCAGAAGAAAATTATCCCCACTGTTACAGTGATTAGAGACAGAATAAGCAGGCATCACAAATGTTTTTAATGGTTTTGAGCTTATTTCAGTACAGGTTAACAAGCTTAAAAGTGATAGCCAGCAATTTCATTATACTATTTAAAGAAAATTGTTCGCAATGTTCTTATTGCTACTGAAGTGTCTCAAATGTGGCATTAAAATTAAGTCAGCTTAATTTCAGTATTTTTCTTCTCTAGTTCTATTTATAGTAATTAAAATGTTAAACCATTAGTTACATTTTAATATGTAAGTATATTCAGTAAGTCTGAATTTTTTTCAAAGTGATAAGCAATTATTTTTGTGATAAGCGGTAATTCTTAAAATGTCAGGATTCAAGTACTGACTTCCTAAAGCCAAGAATGAACACGAAATAGCATGGTTTCAATTGTTGTCTATCACTGGCAAGAACAACAGCTTCAAATAATTTCCTTCAAAAGGAACTCCACTGTTGCTGTACGCCTGCAAAGCACAAGCTTACTTGAATTCTGAGAATAAAGTGGACCTCCATTAACATGAGGTTGAGCAGAAAATTGAGCAGTCACAGAGGGAGTTCGTCTGTATCCACCAGAAGATGTCGAGGAAGTGGTAGAGTTGTGTCGAGAAATCTGCCTGGTCATTGTGCCATACTGGGAACCAGGAGCTGAGCCCGGGGCTGCGGAAAAGCATTAGTCAAAAGCAACCAACAAAGAATGTGAGCACAACATGTCACCTCCGATGGCAGAACAAAGAGAGGGGGACTCTCAGTAAGAAATATTTATTACTTTTTAAAGCCCACAGCACAAAATAAAGAGAAATGTGAAGATAAAACACAAATAGCTAGCTCTCTGAAGTTACAGAAGGAAAAACAGATACTGTGTGGACAGCTGCAAAAGTAAAATAACATTCTTAAACCTTTTAATTTAGCAGACTCTCAAATGCTATTTTGCTAATATCATATATAATTTTTTTCTGTATCATTTAAGAATATATAGGTTTTACATAAGAACTACATCTTTCCAACAAAATCAGTACCAAAAGGTAATCTGAGATGGAACACATCAGTTTTCAGATGTGACTGTATTAACAATGTATTTACAAACTTCCTTTTCCATCACCAGATCTTCAGGAGCACAAAGGTTAAATTATAAAATGTAAAGAGGCTAGCATATTTTCCACATATACTGCTGTATTTATGTGAATGTTTATTGTGTTAGTAGTTATAATCAAATACATATGACAGCAGAATCATTTTTATGAGAAGCACAATTTCTAGTTTCAAAGCACTTATAGATAGTATCAGATATTTGTCATCTATTTCCAAACTTTTAAGACTAACACACTTTCCTTTTCTTTTTTTTGTTTTGTTTTTACACTTTCCTTTTCACTTACACTTTTGTAACTGACAAAACTGTAAGTAATTTTAGACTTTGTAAAGTAATTTTACAATTTTAAAGCAGCTTTATGTAGAAAATCCATTACCTTTCTCCATACTTGGAGGGTTTGTTCCATCCTATACCCAAAACGATCTTTTTTTTTTATTTATCATGCATATCTAGAATTACTAAAGTACTAACAGTACTTAAAATTTCATTCAATATCATCTCTACCAACATTTCAAAAGTTTAATATTTCAAAGGTTAATAAAGTTCAAAGCCTCTAAAGTTAACCATACTTTCCAAAGGTAACTTCAGGACTAATGTTAGCCTCTTTGCCACAGCCAAACATCTAACCACCACTAAGTAAGTAAAACTAGTTTATTTTCAATCAGTTGTGTAATTTAACCTCTCCTAAAGGTCATACAAATTATTACATAAAGCCATACAGCAGAGGTTGTTCATTTTAAAAAGGGCTAATAAATTTAACATTTTGGAGCTCCCAAGCCATAGGCAGTCACTAATTATCTGAATCATCCCCAGGCTCATTTTCTAAATAGAAACATATTTTTAAAATAATACTCTATTCAAGAGCCTTCATGAATAAGTAATTTTGGATAGCTAGGGTTTCCACAGAGCTAAGAGGTAAACCTTTAATTGTTTTTAAGAGATCTCTGTAAAATGATTTTTATATTTCTGACTTAAATAAAAAGTGTATGAAATCGAAGTCATTTTTCTTGGTGATCTAAAATTGAAAACCAATCATTCAGCAGTTCCCAAACTGAGCCTATTTCAGAATTTACTTTAATGTTTTATTATGAAATATATCATGATGCCAAAGGGTATATGCTTTAGATTCAAAATTGTTATATACAGTAATACTACATATACATATAGTTATATATACTAATATGTATAATATGTAGTGGTAATATATAACTTATTTACATAAATATACATTTATATATAATTTACTTTTTTCATTTATATATAATTTAAAGAAAAATAAGATAAATACCCAACTCCATTAAACAGTATATTACCAGTATCACCAAAGCTTCCTGTTTGCATCTTCTAGATCCCAAAACTCAAAAGGTGTTAAACATTCTTTCTTTACAGTTTAAATCACAGCTATATATAAACTTAAACAATACGCAATACACAGAAAAATTATAATTTATAAGCTTTTATAATGGAGTAATTATGCATATTGTTGGCTTGCTCCTTTTTTAAGATTCATCCCTGTTGGCAAGCATATCAATGTTGTATCATCCATTTCTGTTGCTTTATTTGCATGTGAGCATGCCACAACTTATTTATCCATTCTATTGTGATTAAATAATTGGGTTGCATCTGGATTTCTGCTAATATTAATGCTACTACTATGAACATTCCTAAATGTGGGGTTCCTAAGTTTCTCTACAACACTTGTTCTCAAACTTCAGCATTAGTCAGAATTTCACCGTGAGGGCTTGTTATAATACAGACTGCTGGGCTCCAGTCCTCAAAGTTTCTGAGTGAGTCGTAGGTCTAGAATGGGATCTGAGAATATACATTTCTAACTAGTTCCCCTGTGGTGATGATGATGATGCAGTTGGTCTGGTGATCACACTCTGAAAGCCAATGCTCTAGAACACAATGGTCTAGTTTTACTCTTTAAAATTAGAGAACCTCATAAAGCTTTTGCAGAGGTGGGTTATAGCAACAGGTAATTACTATAATAGAAATTAAAATTGACAGACACATCTGTAAAACACATGACTATATAAACATTCTATTAGCTGTCACAGCAATGATTCTGTCGTAAGTCATACAAGCCTCTGGAAACTTCCACCGTATACTTGTACCAGAATGAGAATAAAAAAGGCAAATAGGTCTTCGTATTATAACTAATATAGTTCTGACCTCAAAAACTCCATAACAGGATCTTAGCATCCCCCAGGGGTCTTATAGCCATATTCTGAGAACCAGTACTCTACGGCAAATATCTAGAAATGAAATTATTAAATCTAAGGTAAAAACCTGTTCAACCTGACTAGGTAACAATTACTTTCCAAAGTGAATGTATCAACTAATAAACTCCCACCAGCAGTGTACTAGTTACTATACATCCTTATCAACATTGGGTACTAGTAAGCTTCTACATTTCTACTTATGAGGTGGATATAAAATAGTATCTCACTGTGATTTTAACTTTCATTCTCCTAATTATTAACTAGGTTGGGGACTTTTTTTTCACATGGATTTTCTGACAGTAATTTTTATTATTAGGATCTTTTTATTACCTCCTTTTGCCCTTTTACAATGTTTTGAGAAGATGCAGCTGAAACTCAGCTGTCATTTGAAACATTTCTATCCATGTCTACCCAGATTATTGCTCTGATATATTTCTAGGCTGAATGCTTCATACTGAGTCTGTATTCTGAATTCCTTATATGCTCAATCTAGTTACCTCCAATTTAGGAACAATTTAAATGTATCAGATTAAAAAAAAAATTTCTTGGCATCCTAGATTCCAAAGCACTAAGCTATATCAAAGTTTTCACATGGTGATCCACAGGAAAGCCTCAGGAGCACCCCACAACCACACATCATTTCTTTTCCATTTTAATTCCTCCTGTCCCCCATCTTCACCCCAATCCTTTGACTGTTGTATACACCAGGGAGTTCCAAATGAAGTTTCATGTAAAAAAATATATATATTACATTACTAATTTAAAAATATCTTTTTGAACAATCACTGCTATAATTTTCCTAAAAAATATCAAAACAAATACGAACCACATTTAAATCAGTTACAAATTAAGCATAAAAGCATTTCACATTTCAAAGAATGTGATTTTATATTTAACTATATAACTTCAGAGGCCTTTCACCTGAAGAAATTAGTGTAAATTAGATTAAAACTTTAACCTTTGTATTACCACCAACAACCTAATAACTATAAAAGCTAGCAGTCTAACAGAGGAGTTTATTATGAATTACACAAAGTAAGTTAAATCACTCCAGTGGTTATGCAATCTCACCTATCACAGTGTTCACTGGGAGAAGTGGTGGAAGAGGTGGTGCTGGTGGAGCTCCAGAAGGAGGAGGGACAGAAATGTTTTCTAATAAAATAGTTTATAATTCAGGTCAGAGTGCAAGAAAGAGAACTAAACATTCTGAAACAGTAAGAAAGTACAAAGTTTCGGAAAGGAAAAAAAAAAAAAGAGAGACACCGATAATGTAAAGCATGTCCAAATGAATATGAATTCATTTTACTAGGTAAAAAAAGGACATTGAGTTCATACCTGCATTAACTATAAAATATGCCTGTTTTTATAAGCAGCTTTTTCTTTTTCAACAATCTCTTTGAGAAGCTAAGAATTTTTCCTAACAGTTTTGATTATGAAATATGTATTTTTAACATTATAAAGTATTTATATCATTTACTAAAAAAAAAAATCAAGGAACTGATTTAATGCTCTGCAACAATTTCTTAAATTTTTCTAAAATCTAAAGAGTAAAAAAAACTTTTCCTATTTTAATCTCATGTTATATTATTATTTTACTAGAATATGTATGGAGTATTATACCTAAATGTAGAAAAGTCACAGAACAAGCTAACACCAGAGTTGAGACACTAGCCTATAAAGCAATGCCAGAACTCACTGGTATTAAAAAACAGTAACAACAACAAAACTCACCAGTATAAAATATACATTAAAGACACTCATCCTTTGAAGTATCACCAATATTGGTTTGCTCCTGAAATAGTATCATTCTTGACTAGTGCCCAAGGCAAGTTATTTCTAAAGCAAAATGGCCCAAAAGATATTTAATGATGTTATGTAATATGTTTTATGTGTAAGAAAAAATAACTAGTAAATTGCTAAAGTCTCTGTGAAAGTCTCCCTAAAAATGTTCTTTTTTTTTTTTTTTTTTTTTTTTTTTTATAATTAGTACATTTAGAGCTGATGATTTTTTATTTTATTTATTTATGATAGTCACACAGAGAGAGAGGGAGGCAGAGACATAGGCAGAGGGAGAAGCAGGCTCCATGCACCAGGAGCCCGACGTGGGATTCGATCCCGGGTCTCCAGGATCGCGCCCTGGGCCAAAGGCAGGCGCCAAACCGCTGCGCCACCCAGGGATCCCCCCTAAAAATGTTCTTAAATTTGTTAGCATTTCTTCTAGCAACAATCACGTAAATTTTATCTAATATAACTATTTCAGATTTCATAATAAAGCTCAAATTCTAGCACATATTAAAACAGATTAATACACCAACATACCTGGTCCAACAGTGGGCGGTGAAGGTGTAGGCACGGCAATGGGAATGCCAATACTGCTGCTTCCACTGTTCTCTCGACTTCCACTCCCTCCACTGCTTCCACTGCAAAGAAATAAATTTGAAAACAGCCATTCTAGAGATTTATCCAAAGACAAATTCAAAGCCAAAATACTCTTTTTATGGTGTGTGTGTGTATGTTAAATATAAAAAAATAAAAGTTTTAAAAACTATTCAATACAATTTTAACCCTAATACCTAAAGTAGTTCTCGTGTTTTACTCTACTTCTCAAACTACTGGAATTCAATATAGTCCTAACATAGTACATAGAACTATCAGAAGAGATCTATTGAGAAATGAATGACCAATAAAATCTTATGGTACAACAATCCAACAAGACTAATTAAGTAACCAAAGCAGATATGAACCATGTTTCCACTGAGCTCACAGTTGAGAATGGGAAAACAGATGTTAAAAAACAGCATTAGAAAAAAACAAAAACAACAAAAAAACAACAACAAAAAAAAAACAGCATTAGAGATGCCACAAGAGAAAATATACAATATGTGATAGAAGTTAATAAAAACTGTAACCAGTTTTAGTCTGGAATTGGTACAAAAATCTCAATCCCATCTTCAAAGAATGGTGATAAAACAGGGAAATTTCTGGAAAATGAGTAAACCGACCAAAAAAAAAAAAAAAAAAGTAAAGCTTCAACATGGAGCATTCTAGAAGAGTTGATAATGTTAAACTCTAACCAATTCCTTACTATTCTAATTCCTATGGATTTACTGTACATTTAGGCATATGATCTCATACTATGCAGTTTTTAGTAACGTGTGCATGTATATGTATTTATGTACATGTGTAACCTTTGGCTTCATACTGTCTTAAAAATCAACATCAATGGCTCAACAGGTCCAGAAACTCAAGAGAGCAAAGACTTGTACAGCTTAAACAAAATTTTGTTCTCTGATATGATTATTCTATAATTACATTATCATATGTTAATAGAAGAAGAAGAAAAACAGAGAAAGCTGTTTATATACCATAAAGTGCTTGAAGGTGAAGGCCTCTCTACTGCCTGAAGCCAGGTGATCTACTAATACTCTGCTTTGTGCTGGCACTGCATCATAGACATATGAAGTTTTTGTATTTATTATACTCTTCTACAATTACTGGCTTATAGGCCTTTTTTCTCACATAGGGGTTGGAAAATTATAGCCCATGGGCTGAATCTGACTCCTGGTCCAATTTTTTCAACCTGTGAGCTGAGAACATTCTTTTCATTTTTAAATGGTCAAAAAAAATTTAGAGGAATTTTATGACACATTAAAATTTTATGAAATCCAAATTTCAGTTCCATGTACAAAGTTTTATTGGAATGCAGCCATGCTCATTCATTTATGTGTTGTCCATGGCTGCTTCCATTCTGCAATGACAGGGCTGAGTAAATGCAAGAGACCATATGGCCCACAAATCTTAAAATATTAACAATCTGGCCTTTTATTAACAAGTTTGTCAATCCCTGTTCCAACAGAATGAGCTTCTGGAAAATTAAACTATATCTCATGGGCATATCCCTAGTACCTAATAAGTAACTCTTAGTAACTAGTGGCTGAATATGATTAAACGCTTAATCCTTCCACTATAGAGAAAAACCATCCTTTGAATTATTATTCAAAAACAAAGGGGGGGAGGAGCAAGATGGCGGAGGAGTAGGGTCTCCAAATCACCTGTCTCCACCAAATTACCTAGAAAACCTTCCAATCATCCTGAAAATCTATGAATTCGGCCTGAGAATTAAAGAGAGACCAGCTGGAATGCAACAGTGAGAAGAGTTCGCGCTTCTATCAAGGTAGGAAGACGGGGAAAAAGAAGTAAAGAAACAAAGGCCTCCAAGGGGGAGGGGCCCGCGAGGAGCCGGGCTGAGGCCGGGGCGAGTGTCCCCAGGACAGGAGAGCCCCGTCCCGGAGGAGCAGGAGCTGCACCGACCTTCCCGGGGGAAAGGGGCTCGCGGGGAGTGGGAGCAGGACCCAGGAGGGCGAGGATGCCCTCGGGTTCCCCGGGACACTAACAGAGCAACTGCGCGCCCAGGAGAGTGCGCCGAGCTCCCTAAGGGCTGCAGCGCGCACGGCGGGACCCGGCGGGACCCGAGCAGCTCGGAGGAGCTCGGGCGGCGGCTCCGCGGAGGGGGCTGCGCGGCCCCGGGAGCGCGAATCCACCAGCGCAGGCTCCGGAGCACAGGGCGCCGGGACACAGCCCAGGATCCGGCCTCCCCCGGGACAGGCAGAGGCCGGGAGGGCCCAGGACAGCAAGGACGCTCCTGCCCCGAGCTGAGCAGTTCAGCGGCCCCGCCCCGGAGCCTCCAGGCCCTGCAGACGGAGTTCCTGGAGCTGAATCCAGGTTTCCAGAGCTGGCCCGCCACTGGGGCTGTTCCTCCTGCGGCCTCACGGGGTAAACAACCCCCACTGAGCCCTGCACCAGGCAGGGGGCTGAGCAGCTCCCCAAGTGCTAACACCTGAAAATCAGCACAGCAGGCCCCTCCCCCAGAAGACCAGCTGACTGACTGACAACTTCCAGGAGAAGCCAAGGGACTTAAAGTACACAAAATCAGAAGATACTCCCCGGTGGTTCTTCTTTTTTTCTTTGTTTTGTTTTTTGTTTTGTTTTGTTTTGCTTTCTGATTTGTTTCCTTCCCCCACCCCCTTTTTTTTCTCCTTTCTTTTTCTTTCTCTTTTTCTTCTCTTTTTTTTTTCTTTTCGTTTTTTTTTTCTTCCCCTTTTTTTTCCTCTTTCTCTTTTCTTTCCTTCTTTCTCTCCTCTCTTTTTCTCTTTTTCCCAATACAACTTGCTTTTGGCCACTCTGCACTGAGCAAAATGACTAGAAGGAAAACCTCACCTCAAAAGAAAGAATCAGAAACAGTCCTCTCTCCCACAGAGTTACAAAATCTGGATTACAATTCAATGTCAGAAAGCCAATTCAGAAGCACTATTATACAGCTACTGGTGGCTCTAGAAAAAAGTATAAAGGACTCAAGAGACTTCATGACTGCAGAATTTAGAGCTAATCAGGCAGAAATTAAAAATCAATTGAATGAGATGCAATCCAAACTAGAAGTCCTAACGACGAGGGTTAACGAGGTGGAAGAACGAGTGAGTGACATAGAAGACAAGTTGATAGCAAAGAGGGAAACTGAGGAAAAAAGAGACAAACAATTAAAAGACCATGAAGATAGATTAAGGGAAATAAACGACAGCCTGAGGAAGAAAAACCTACGTTTCATTGGGGTTCCCGAGGGCGCCGAAAGGGACAGAGGGCCAGAATATGTATTTGAACAAATTCTAGCTGAAAACTTTCCTAATCTGGGAAGGGAAACAGGCATTCAGATCCAGGAAACAGAGAGATCCCCCCCTAAAATCAATAAAAACCGTTCCACACCTCGACATTTAATTGTGAAGCTTGCAAATTCCAAAGATAAGGAGAAGATCCTTAAAACAGCAAGAGACAAGAAATCCCTGACTTTTATGGGGAGGAGTATTAGGGTAACAGCAGACCTCTCCACAGAGACCTGGCAGGCCAGAAAGGGCTGGCAGGATATATTCAGGGTCCTAAATGAGAAGAACATGCAACCAAGAATACTTTATCCAGCAAGGCTCTCATTCAAAATGGAAGGAGAGATAAAGAGCTTCCAAGACAGGCAGCAACTAAAAGAATATGTGACCTCCAAACCAGCTCTGCAAGAAATTTTAAGGGAGACTCTTAAAATTCCCCTTTAAGAAGAAGTTCAGTGGAACAGTCCACAAAAACAAAGACTGAATAGATATCATGATGACACTAAACTCATATCTCTCAATAGTAACTCTGAATGTGAACGGGCTTAATGACCCCATCAAAAGGCACAGGGTTTCAGACTGGATAAAAAAGCAGGACCCATCTATTTGCTGTCTACAAGAGACTCATTTTAGACAGAAGGACACCTACAGCCTGAAAATAAAAGGTTGGAGAACCATTTACCATTCGAATGGTCCTCAAAAGAAAGCAGGGGTAGCCATCCTTATATCAGATAAACTAAAATTTACCCCAAAGACTGTAGTGAGAGATGAAGAGGGACACTATATCATACTTAAAGGATCTATTCAACAAGAGGACTTAACAATCCTCAATATATATGCTCCGAATGTGGGAGCTGCCAAATATATCAATCAATTATTAACCAAAGTGAAGAAATACTTAGATAATAATACACTTATACTTGGTGACTTCAATCTAGCTCTTTCTATACTCGATAGGTCTTCTAAGCACAACATCTCCAAAGAAACGAGAGCTTTAAATGATACACTGGACCAGATGGATTTCACAGATATCTACAGAACTTTACATCCAAACTCAACTGAATACACATTCTTCTCAAGCGCACATGGAACTTTCTCCAGAATAGACCACATATTGGGTCACAAATCGGGTCTGAACCGATACCAAAAGATTGGGATTGTCCCCTGCATATTCTCAGACCATAATGCCTTGAAATTAGAACTAAATCACAACAAGAAGTTTGGAAGGACCTCAAACACGTGGAGGTTAAGGACCATCCTGCTAAAAGATAAAAGGGTCAACCAGGAAATTAAGGAAGAATTAAAAAGATTCATGGAAACTAATGAGAATGAAGATACAACCGTTCAAAATCTTTGGGATGCAGCAAAAGCAGTCCTAAGGGGGAAATATATCGCAATACAAGCATCCATTCAAAAACTGGAAAGAACTCAAATACAAAAGCTAACCTTACACATAAAGGAGCTAGAGAAAAAACAGCAAATAGATCCTACACCCAAGAGAAGAAGGGAGTTAATAAAGATTCGAGCAGAACTCAACGAAATCGAGACCAGAAGAACTGTGGAACAGATCAACAAAACCAGGAGTTGGTTCTTTGAAAGAATTAACAAGATAGATAAACCATTAGCCAGCCTTATTAAAAAGAAGAGAGAGAAGACCCAAATTAATAAAATCATGAATGAGAAAGGAGAGATCACTACCAACACCAAGGAAATACAAACGATTTTAAAAACATATTATGAACAGCTATACGCCAATAAATTAGGCAATCTAGAAGAAATGGACGCATTCCTGGAAAGCCACAAACTACCAAAACTGGAACAGGAAGAAACAGAAAACCTGAACAGGCCAATAACCAGGGAGGAAATTGAAGCAGTCATCAAAAACCTCCCAAGACACAAGAGTCCAGGGCCAGATGGCTTCCCAGGGGAATTCTATCAAACGTTTAAAGAAGAAATCATACCTATTCTCCTAAAGCTGTTTGGAAAGATAGAAAGAGATGGAGTACTTCCAAATTCGTTCTATGAGGCCAGCATCACCTTAATTCCAAAACCAGACAAAGACCCCACCAAAAAGGAGAATTACAGACCAATATCCCTGATGAACATGGATGCAAAAATTCTCAACAAGATACTGGCCAATAGGATCCAACAGTACATTAAAAAAATTATTCACCATGACCAAGTAGGATTTATCCCTGGGACACAAGGCTGGTTCAACACCCGTAAAACAATCAATGTGATTCATCATATCAGCAAGAGAAAAACCAAGAACCATATGATCCTCTCATTGGATGCAGAGAAAGCATTTGACAAAATACAGCATCCATTCCTGATCAAAACTCTTCAGAGTGTAGGGATAGAGGGAACATTCCTCGACATCTTAAAAGCCATCTATGAAAAGCCCACAGCAAATATCATTCTCAATGGGGAAGCACTGGGAGCCTTTCCCCTAAGATCAGGAACAAGACAGGGATGTCCACTCTCACCACTGCTGTTCAACATAGTACTGGAAGTCCTAGCCTCAGCAATCAGACAACAAAAAGACATTAAAGGCATTCAAATAGGCAAAGAAGAAGTCAAACTCTCCCTCTTCGCCGATGACATGATACTCTACATAGAAAACCCAAAAGTCTCCACCCCAAGATTGCTAGAACTCATACAGCAATTCGGTAGCGTGGCAGGATACAAAATCAATGCCCAGAAGTCAGTGGCATTTCTATACACTAACAATGAGACTGAAGAAAGAGAAATTAAGGAGTCAATCCCATTTACAATTGTACCCAAAAGCATAAGATACCTAGGAATAAACCTAACCAAAGATGTAAAGGATCTATACCCTCAAAACTATAGAACACTTCTGAAAGAAATTGAGGAAGACACAAAGAGATGGAAAAATATTCCATGCTCATGAATTGGCAGAATTAATATTGTGAAAATGTCAATGTTACCCAGGGCAATATACACGTTTAATGCAATCCCTATCAAAATACCAGGGACTTTCTTTAGAGAGTTAGAACAAATTATTTTAAGATTTGTGTGGAATCAGAAAAGACCCCGAAAAGCCAGGGGAATTTTAAAAAAGAAAACCATAGCTTGGGGCATCACAATGCCAGATTTCAGGTTGTACTACAAAGCTGTGGTCATCAAGACAGTGTGGTACTGGCACAAAAACAGACACATAGATCAGTGGAACAGAATAGAGAATCCAGAAGTGGACCCTGAACTTTATGGGCAACTAATATTCGATAAAGGAGGAAAGACTATCCACTGGAAGAAAGACAGTCTCTTCAATAAATGGTGCTGGGAAAATTGGACATCCACATGCAGAAGAATGAAACTAGACCACTCTCTTTCACCATACACAAAGATAAACTCAAAATGGATGAAAGATCTAAATGTGAGACAAGATTCCATCAAAATCCTAGAGAAGAACACAGGCAACACCCTTTTTGAACTCGGCCATAGTAACTTCTTGCAAGATACATCCACGAAGGCAAAAGAAACAAAAGCAAAAATGAACTATTGGGACTTCATCAAGATAAGAAGCTTTTGCACAGCAAAGGATACAGTCAACAAAACTCAAAGACAACCTACAGAATGGGAGAAGATATTTGCAAATGACATATCAGATAAAGGGCTAGTTTCCAAGATCTATAAAGAACTTCTTAAACTCAACACCAAAGAAACAAACAATCCAATCATGAAATGGGCAAAAGACATGAAGAGAAATCTCACAGAGGAAGACATAGACATGGCCAACATGCACATGAGAAAATGCTCTGCATCACCTGCCATCAGGGAAATACAAACCAAAACCACAATGAGATACCACCTCACACCAGTGAGAATGGGGAAAATTAACAAGGCAGGAAACAACAAATGTTCGAGAGGATGTGGAGAAAAGGGAACCCTCATACACTGTTGGTGGGAATGTGAACTGGTGCAGCCACTCTGGAAAACTGTGTGGAGGTTCCTCAAAGAGTTAAAAATAGACCTGCCCTACGACCCAGCAATTGCACTGCTGGGGATTTACCCCAAAGATACAGATGCAGTGAAACGCCGGGACACCTGCACCCCGATGTTTCTAGCAGCAATGGCCACGATAGCCAAACTGTGGAAGGAGCCTCGGTGTCCATCGAAAGATGAATGGATAAAGAAGATGTGGTTTATGTATACAATGGAATATTACTCAGCTATTAGAAATGACAAATACCCACCATTTGCTTCAACGTGGATGGAACTGGAGGGTATTATGCTGAGTGAAGTAAGCCAGTCGGAGAAGGACAAACATTATATGTTCTCATTCATTTGGGGAATATAAATAATAGTGAAAGGGAATATAAGGGAAGGGGGAAGAAATGTGTGGGAAATATCAGAAAGGGAGACAGAACGTAAAGACTGCTAACTCTGGGAAACGAACTAGGGGTGTTGGAAGGGGAGGAGGGCGGGGGGTGGGAGTGAATGGGTGACGGGCACTGGGGGTTATTCTGTATGTTAGTAAATTGAACACCAATAAAAAAAAAAAAAAACACAGAAATTTGGTTCTCACTTAACTTGACCTGATACAGTAAATGAAAATTTCGATATAATAATTTATTTACTAACAGTAACAATTACATAGCACTTAAGAGGCTTGACACAGCCTATTTAATTGAATCCCCCAAAATGATTTTGCTAAGTTTCTCTAATATATCAACCTAAAAGTCAAGGTAAAGAGAGGTTCCTTGCCCAAGTTAAATAATAGATTAAAATGAAGAAAAAAATAAATTAAGCTGTACAACAAATTTGTCTGACTTTTACAAAAGTACCCAAACATGGAGTGGCTATTCTGGGAGAAAGAAAGTAGAGGCTATAATTGGGAAAGGGCCTAAAGGGGACTTCCAGGCTGCTGGGAACACTCCACTTTCTGATCTGGGGATGATTATGTGGGTGTATTCAATTTGTATTAAACCATCAAGTTGTATACTTAATACACTGTAGGCTTTATACTGAATGGATGTCATGCTCCATAAACAAGTTTTTAAAAAATCCACTGGGAGGGGATTTCTAGAACTTTTTTTTAAAACAACTTAAATATCCTCTAGTATATCAACTCTCTTAACAAATCCTTCCTCTTAACAAATTCTTCTTAACAAATTCTCCTTAACAAATTCACCTCCACCTCCCTTGAAGGTGTCTTTCTTCGTCCAACCTCATAAAGTTTAAATCACATTGCATAATTTCCGATATTTCAGTCTTTATCCAAAAATAATTAAGAGTGGTTGCCTCAATCTTTTTTAAATAACTGTTTTAAAACATTCTTTAGGCCTTGATCCAAATATATATTTATACTTCCATCAAAAAGAAAACATAGTAGCAAATCTGTAATTAGTTTAAACCTGCTTAACACCTAAAAAACAGAGGAATTATGGCACAAATTTATTTAAAGAAACATATACAATATGATTACCCTCATCTTTTATATTCTATATTAGCATTAGAGCAATACTTTACTCAGCAACTTTTCAGGAGTTTGTCACCAGTCAATAACCCCCATTTGCCGATATTCAAAGACTCAACCTGAAGGTTTACCTGTGTGTCCTTGGTCTCTGGTTTAAAGAAGCTGTCCTGCCTGGACTATGTTGACTTCCGAGCCTAGCAGGACTTGTCATGTAGTCATTAGGAACTGTTGGGGGTTTAACAGGTTCCAGAGTTTTATAAGGAGTATTTCGTCTAAAGAAGCAAAACAGAGAAAAAGAATAATGAGTAAGAAAGATTAAATGGTATTGTCACCATATTTGTGATTGTCTCTTTGTAACCAAGTATAACACAATTTTTCTTTATCTGTAATAATAAAGTTTTGTTTGAAAAAATTCTTGGGGAGGATCCCTGGGTGGCTCAGCGGTTTGGCGCCTGCCTTTGGCCCAGGGCATGATCCTGGGGTCCCGGGATCGAGTCCCACGTCGGGCTCCCAGCATGGAGCCTGCTTCTCCCTCCTCCTGTGTCTCTGCCTCCCTCTCTCTCTGCCTATCATAAATAAATAAAATAAAATAAATAGATAGATAAATAAATAATCTTTTTTAAAAAAATTCTTGGGGGGATCCCTGGGTGGCTTGGTGGTTTCGCGCCTGCCTTTGGCCCAGGGCATGAGCGATCCTGGAGTCCTGGGATCGAGTCTCACAATGGGCTCCCAGCATGGAGCCTGCTTCTCCCTCTGCCTGTGTCTCTGCCATTTTCTCTATCATAAATAAATAAAAATAAATCTTAAAAAAAATAATACACACATTAATTAATTAATTGATTGATTGATTAATTCTTTAGGATGTCTGGGTGGCTCAGCAGTTGAGTATCTGCCTTGGCTCAGGGCATGATCCCGGGGTCCATGGGATCCCTGGATGGCTCAGCGGTTTAGCGCCTGCCTTTGGCCCAGGGCGCAATCCTGGAGTACCGGGATCGAGTCCCATGTCAGGCTCCCGGCATGGAGCCTGCTTCTCCCTCTTCCTGTCTCTCTGCCTCTCTCTCTCTCTCTCTCTATGTCTATCATAAGTAAATAAATCTTTAAAAAATTAATTAATTAATTATATATTATTCCCAGCCCAGTGACCCACAAGCCACTATCCTTGTACATTATGAAAACAATGTACCTCCCCTGCAATTTACTCCTACTTCAGTACAGAAATATATGAACAAGTATATTCTGATACCATTCTGATATATTCTGATACCAAAAATGCCATGTATTTCTCAATAAATGATTTTAACTTTTCTATTTAATAGCTTCCTATGTTTTTTTCAGGGGCTAAGGGTTTACAGAATGAAAATGGAAACTAAGATTCTGTCAAAATGTTGACTATCAATCTCTGTTACTATAAAATAATGATTCCTCACCCCTCTACCAAAAACAAGAAATCTACTATATTGCTTCCTACGTTAAGATCAATAATCCTTCAAAGATGTCTTACCAATCAGTCTATATTTTTGCTGCACTTAGAAGGAAGAAACCACCAACTATTATCTTTTCTATTTCTCCAATTGGCCTACATGCAAAACTTAAGTATAAAGGGCCCTCAGATTATCAGTAGAAACACAGTTCAGAGTTCTCCAGGTAAAGAGTCCCCCTGCAGGCTATGAAGCCAAACCACATAAAACACATCGCTAATTCAAACTCCTGCAATAGGAATATTGTAAACACATATGAAAGCACCATATGGAATCATCCTGCAATTTCATTAGAAATAAACTTGGGCTAGACTCCCCCCGCCAAAAAAAAAATTAGAAGGTAAAAACTAGGGATGCCTGAGTGGCTCAGCAGTTGAGCATCTGCCTTTGGCTCAGGGCATGACCCCGGTCTGGGATTGAGTCCTGCATCAGGCTCCCTGCAAGGAGCCTGCTTCTCCCTCTGCCTGAGTTTCTGCCTCTCTCTGTGTCTCTCTCATGAATAAATAAAATCTTAAAAAAAAAAAAAAGATAAAAACTAAATAATGCTTATTTGCACATATACAAAAGATTCTTTCTAGTACAGACTTCTATAGAGAAAATTATAAAACAAGCAGATTCTGTTCAAGGAAAGAAGAAACAAAATGAATTTGTAAGAGGTAGTTCACATTGAGAGCATCCCACAGCAAAGACCCATACACTTACTTAAGTCACAGAAATATCTTTCTCTTTAGCATATGCCTTTTCTTGTAAAATGTAGTTGCATTCTTACCCCAGCGTTCCCCGGCCTGACATGGGAGGGCTCGGTGGTTTCTGAGTAGGAGGATTTGTTCTCGACAGTGTGCCAGTTCTTGCAGGCTGGTTATTTCCATGCTAAAATGTGGAAAGAAAAGCTTTTTATTTTTATATCAAATTGTTCTGTTGGTGTTTTGACACCATGTATTATTTTTTTTTAATATCAGAATGTGAAGTAAGGATTCCCAGACAGTTTTAATAACTGACTTTGGTACTACATTTTAAAAAGTCAAGAAATTTCCACTTGCACAAAGCTTTTTCTCCTATTATCTGTGCTATCCAGACCAATTTATGGCAAATACAGATGTGATTATTGGATTTTATACATTATTTTACTGTTAAACATGTTCACTGAGATCAAACTTAGCTGCATTCAAGTACTGGATTTCCAAAATTTTTTACATGTGTACATGAATAAAAACTATAGATCTCAGTGTCAACTTGCTAAAACATTAATCTGAAAAATCATCTTTATCTTAACAATTCAGTAACAAAGTCATATGTGTCTGGAAAACCTCCTAATTGTTAAGTCAATAAAAGCAAGGCAACTATCCAAAAAAATGAGCAAAGCAATAAATGTTAGCAAAATTAATGTTCCTATATAAATGCAGATGTCAATATATCATTGATATATTAACACATCCAAGCTAAATGTTGCTGATTTGAACTGAGTTTATTTAATCTACATAAATCCTATGGGAAAAAAGCAGACAGACATAGGAAGAGTTTTCAAATTTTAGTGGCTCTGCAGCCTTTATCAAAATAGAGGGAATACTGTGGATCAAATGATAAGTAGTATCTCTTACCTTGGCTTTTAGCCACTTTACGTTGGCAAAAAAGGGGGGGAAAAAGTAGAAATTAATTCTAAATAAATTGTATCTAATAGGACACGTTTACATTTATAGTCATTCAATTCATGTTAATAAGCTTTTACCCAGCCATATTTCAAATATTTTATAAAGAAAAAATCCATAAGCAATAGGGAAATATTCACATGTATTAAATATTTTCCAAAAAAATATATTCATAAGGAAAACATCACTAAATTATGCCGATCTCATGAAGGCCCAATAATGTCTTATATCAGTATTTATCCCATGAAACTAAACTAACTGAATTACAGATGATAAACACTGATTTAAACACAAACATCTAACACATTCGATGTAAGGCTACTTTAACACATCAGTGTACCAGACATAAGGCTTTACCAAACAATCAATGCTCAAGTATTCATCAGATGAATGGTAATATAGTATTCTAAAACTGATATTCTAAAACTGATAAGCTGTAAATGCTAAAATTCAAAATCACATGGTGCTTCCAAATTCAGAAAAAGACCTAGTACCTGAGTATTAAAAAAAAAAATCCCTATGCACAATAGCAGCTTAGCCGGATTCTAACTAAGGCATACAAACAAGGTCTAGGGGATCCATGGGTGGCTCAGCGGTTTAAAGCCTGCCTTCGGCCCAGGGTGTGATCCTGGAGTCCCGGGATCGAGTCCCACATCGGTCTCCCTGCATGGAGCCTGCTTCTCCCTCTGCCTGTGTCTCTGCCTCTCTCTGTGTGTCTCTCATGAGTAAATAAATAAAATCTTTAAAACAAACAAACAAGGTCTAGAAGCCCTCTCATTTGTAATTTATGAATCTAAATCTGAGCAGGCCAAAAGCAGAAGGTTATAGGTTGCTTTTGTTCTAAGTTTTCTTCTGAACCAGTTTAGACAAAATTCAAAACTGAAGAACGATTGCTTTGATCCTAAAGGCTACTCCTATGAAAGATGACTAGCCTATATATGAAATAACATGTACTACAAATAATATGAAATACTGTGTATAGTCCTAAAGCATCACTACTTGTACCATGCCACTTAAGAAATACCTTTAGGTTGTAGAGTCTAACTTTGTATATATTGGGGTCTTAAGTTCTTTGACATTTGTCTTTCTAAATATGAATCTATCATTTTTCAGGTGACATAAAGGCAACCATTAGGAAAGTCAACCAAAGAAGGAATGTACTTTGTCTTGGATATATTCTTATTTCTAGGAATTAGGCCAGAATTTTAGTATTCTTTAAATGTTTGTTTAGAATGATATTGCTCATTTTCATCAATGTCTAGAATCCTACCTAGCTGCTACATATCACATCTGGATTTAGAAAGTGTAAACCTGAGTAACATTATTATCCTTGGAAATAAGATATACTAATGTGATAGCATCTCAATACACTAAATATTTTTAAAATAATTTAGAAATATTCCAGATATGACCACCTATCTTGTTTCTACTGAACAAGAAAAAAAAATAACATTCAAGTATAAACTGATTCCAAGTGAAAGAATGAATGGAGAATCGGGGAATAAAAACTCTAGCAGAACTTTGCTACTGTGTAATGATGCAACCTTTAACCTTATATGAAGTTCTGCCTTTTCTATCTAGTGTGTATTTATATAGAAGTGTCTGAGTTTGAGAGTATTACAAGGAAATCATCTCTGTATCTTACAGCTTAAAATACTGTAATTGTTAGCAACCAACAAGATTTATCCATTTAAAAAATCTCCAAAACACATCCAAACTAGACTTTTATTTCCTTAAGATCTCACTTCATTTCTTTAATATTTACATTAACAGGCCACTTTACCATGTCCTTGGAATCTCAGGTTGAAAACAACAGGATTCTCTTTGATTCCTCCCTATCTTCTGACCCTAAGGAAATTATAAGCCTTGTATACCACAGGTGCTGTCCATAAAAAAGGCCAATCCTTTCTTTACTATGACTCATTAGTTTACTCTTTTAATACAAATGAAACCTTCAAAAAATATCATTCCTATGTATATATTATAAATACTTAGTGTCTCTACTAATAAAATGTAACAACTCCTAGATTACATGGTCTTTTGAGACTTAAAAACACATACAGTGAAAGTCCTTTGTAAATTATAAACCAGGCTATAAAGCTGTTAATTAAAAATAAATTTAGGGACACTTGGGTGGTTCAATCAGTTAAGCAGCTGCCTTTGGCTTGGGTCAAGATCCCAGGATCCTGGGATTGAGCCCTGCGTTACCGGCGGGCTTCCTGCTCAGTGGGGAGCCTGCCTCTCCCTCTCCCTCTGCCTCTGCCTCTCCCCACACTTCCCCCTTGCTCACGCACTCGCATACATACATAAATTCCTTAAAAAAATTTTAAATGTCTTTACTAAGTATTCAGGTCTTCTTTAGCTTACTCTGAAAAGCTGTACTCTTATAAGGTTCATCTTCTTTACATTCTCCTTTATGTATATATTCTGGTGGTTTCCTTATGCTAGGATTCTCTTATCCATATCTTACACTGCTTCCAAAAGTCAAACCAGACATAAGATATTTCTTCCATATTTTGAATTCCTACCAAACTTATGTGTAACCATCTATCTCACAGCATAAAATGCTTCACCATATAGTATTATTTAAATAATACAAGTATCAAAACCCTGAAATTTAAATCACAAAAGAAAATATGATGGAACATTAATTTCAGAGTCTGGAAACTTTAACATGAAACTTGGTAGACATAAGAAGAAATACTAATATATTTGGATATAATTTTTTTAATCTATGTGTATTTTTTAGAATACCCAAACATTAAAAAAGTCAAGAGCCAAATAGCAGTATGAAGAAATTTAGGAATATATAAGGAACTCATTTCCTTGACAGAAAAAAGAGTTCTTACCAATCAGTAGGAAAACAGACTTCTAAATAGAAAAGTGGTGGACAAAGGTTAAGAAAATAATTCTAAAACTATAAGAATAGCTTCTCTCTTTTCCTTCTAATAATTTTGGCCCTAGTATTTGTTCATTAACTACTATCCAAATTTCTGGGATACCTGGGTGGCTCAGTGGTTGAGCATCTGCCTTTGGCTCAGATCATGATCCCAGGATACTGGGATAGAGTCCTCCATCAGGCTCCCCACAGCCTGCTTCTCCCTCTGTCTGTATATCTAACTCTTTCTGTCCCTCTCATGAATAAATAAACAAAATCTTAAAAAAAAAACCCACCTACTATTCAAATTTCTAACCGTCACTCTACTATGCTCTAGAAATATTTAATTAAGCCAGCAATGAATGATCTGTCAGAGAAATCAGAAAACAAGAGAAACAGAGTGGCAATGAGACAACTGGGGAAAAAAATAACTGTGTATATATTTGTATATCACAGAAACAAAATATGGACAAATATGCCACATATCAGACTCTAAGAAATGTTATTCTCACAGACCATCCACTCTCTCACCCTAATCAAAAATATATTTTAAAATAACCTGTGTATAACATGTGAAATAAACTCAGTATTTTAATAAAGTAAAAAAAAAATTTAAAAAATTACCTGTACAATACAAATGTAGTCACAGAACTATACGTTTAAAATGTTAAATAATAAATTTTATGTATATTCTGCCATGATAAAAAGAAAAATCATGTGTCAGTAACCATATTACAGAAAGCAGACTGCCAAAATTCATATCTGCATACTTTCAATATATATTATGTGGCATTTATACTTCCCATTTATACATATATGATGAAATAATTTCATATTCTCACCCAAAATTTCCTTATGAAATTTGCTTTCATCTTCTATTCTGCTAAGTACTATGTATTAAACTATTAAATATAGTTATTAATGGAGGAATAATATAGGATATTCACTTCTAAGATGATGACATTTTTTTTATGCACGTATTTTGTTTTGAAAGAAAGCAAGCTCAAGATTAGTTAGGTCAAAGGGAGGCAGCCCAGGTGGCCCAGCGGTTTAGTGCCATCTTCAGCCCAGGGTGTGATCCTGGAGACCCGGGGTTGAGTCCCACACACATCAGGCTCCATGCATGGCGCCTGCTTCTCCCTCCCTCTGCCTGTGTCTCTGCCTCTCTCTCTCTCTCTCTGTCTCATGAATAAATAAAATCTTTAAAAAAAAAAAAAAAAAAGAAAAATTAGGCCAAAGGGGAAGAAGTGAGCACGAGTGTGTGTACACACATGCATACGCGTGTGTGTGTGTATATATAAATTTTAATCTCATGGCAATTAATACAAAAAAGATTTCTTCCAGACTCTCAATATTCAAATCCTATAGCTCAATCTAGTCTAAAATAACTTAAATTCCAACTGAATTTAAGCTTTTTTTTTTAAAGGATTTTATTTATTTATTCACAAGAGACACGGGAGCGGGGGTAGAGGAGGGAGAGAGAGAGAGAGAAAGAGAAAAAGAGAGAGAGAGAGAGAAAGAGACACAGGCAGAGGGAAAAGCAGGCTCCACGCAGGGAGCCTGACATGGGACTCGATCCTGGGTCTCCAGGATCAGGCCCTGGGCTAAAGGTGGCACTAAACCACTGAGCCACCAGGGCTGCCCTGAATTTAAGCTCTTTTACAACTCTAGCCACATACCCTGGGTAAAAATATAAGAAACAAACAAGTAGCCTCTTCTACATTTGTAGTGTTCCAATTTTATATCTAACTTCAAAGCATGACAGAAAGGGGGAGATTCCAATAATGACAGCGCAGAGTAGAATAAAAGTGAGTATTGTCAGTCAGCTACACTCTTCTCTTGATCAGGAACCCCAAATAATTTAGAATGCAACAGAAATCCAGCAATAACCCTGGTCAGATCAGCCAGCTAGGGAAAGCTTCAAGATTCTAGCCAACTCCTAAAAATTTATTATAAAAATTCTGAAAATCAGATACAAAATCAAATAATGGTCCTCTAGGAAAGGGACTATCAAATTTCATAGGAATCGTTTATCCTGAGCAAAAATGGCTATAGAATTCAGGTCATTCAGTATGTTTGCAGAATAACCCATAAACATCTAAGAAGTTGACAGACTACAGGTATCTTTCAATAGCAGCTAATTCTGCCACGCTAAGATATGAACATGGGCAACAAATAATCTCTTTCCTAAAACCCTATTGGGGCAGGGGAAGGCAAGGAGGGTATGGTATGCAAAACTACATACAATTTTTTGTTTTTCATAAGTTGCTGGAATTATAGCCACATCTACATAAATGCACTTACATATATTTTTTGAAATAAAAGGTTCAAAGTTTTTATAAATTATTTTGTAAAACAACTCTGCAAAGCATATAAATTTTTTATTTTTAAATATTCATTCAGTAGTAAAAGCAAGACATGGCATTCACAATATCTGTAATATTAGTCTAGGATTCAAATGGCTCTACTGACAAAAAGCCATGGTAAGTTTTACTATCTTCTGAATACAGCCTATTTCACAGATAAAATTCTGACTCAAACTTAGTATAATACATAGCTAATATTAAATATTCTTTGAAAACTATAATGCTAGTTACTAGCTAAGAGAATCTATTAATTAAGAAAATGATTTTTACTGCTCTATTTCCTATCCAAAATATTTATTGGATAAATTATTTCAAGTTAATATAAAAATGCTTACCTTGACACCATGGCCCACATCATCCAGAACTGTATAGTCAATAGGTTTCCGAATATACCTTACAGGACGCTCCATGTTTGCAGGTGCTATTATTTTGTGAGTTCTTGATGTATTCTTATTTGTTGTCAAAATACCAATCTCTCTCCGAGCCACTTTTTCTTTGTGAATGTCCACGGTCTAGATTTTAAATTTGAACAAAGAAAATATTATTAGGCATAGTAAATTAAATAACAGCCATATATATTGACCATATACAAGGTTGGACTACAGGACAGTATCACATGTCTACTTTCCAGGGAATACTGTATCTTTCCCTTCAAAATTAAGGAAATTAATATCCTTGAGGCTCAAAACAAGGAATATCTAAAAGTGATTAAAACCAACAACTGAGGGACGCCTGGGTGGCTCAGTGGTTGAGCGTCTGCCTTTGGCCCAGGGCATGATCCTAGGGTCCTAGGATGGAGTCCCACATCGGGCTCCCTGCAGGGATCCTGCTTCTCCTCTCTCTGCCTGTGTCTCTGCCTTTCTCTCTGTGTCTCTCATGAATAAATAAATAAAATATTAAAAAAAAAAAAACCAACAACTGATTTAATGGAGTTGGTTCCAAAACAATTTCCAGGGAAGCAATTTTCATTCCTAAAAACTCTGTGTGTATGGAACAGGACAGGTATCTTGCTCGGAGAAGCTTTTACTTTATTTATTGAGGATGCAGACAAGGAAGAAAATCAATAATTATAACACAATAAGGTTAAGTGCTGTAGTGACCTACACACAGGGCATCTGAAACCTCTCCAACAGTGTTCAGAGACAAGATACCTAACTAGGTTGAGAAGGGTTCACTTAAAGACTTTATAAAGTAAAGAAGAAAAAAAAAGACTTTATAAAGTATGTAGGTTTTTAAGAATGAATAGAAGAGGTAAACATGGAAATTATTCAAGGCAATCAATCATGTTGCAGATAAAAGGTATAAGAGAAAAGATGGTAAGTTAGAGCAGAGGTTACAAACTGGCATCATGCAGCTTACCTAATACTGGCCTTTATGGCTTAAAAATTTTGTTGTTGTTGTTTAATTGCTAACATTTAAACCTAGATAGTAGTCAGCACATAAGAAATAATTACACAACTACTCAATAATTTAAACTTTGTCCTAATGGTAGTGAGGAACTGGTAACAAATTTTAATTGGGTGACATCATCAAACCTGCATTCTAAAAGATCCCTGGAGTTAGAGCATCTATCTGGGTGGCTCAGTTGGTTAAGCATCTGCCCTCGGTTAAGCCATGATCCCAGATCCCAGGGTCCTAGGATTGAGCCTTCTTGCTCCCTCTCCCTCCTGCTTATGTGCTAATAAATAAAATCTTAAGGAAACAAACAAACAAACAAACAAACAGATCCCTCTAGTAGAGGTGGTGAGGATAGACAGAACAAGAGCACTGGCCATGAGACCAGGCAGGAAGCAGTGACAATAGTCTAGGTGGAGAAGCAGCAAAGATGGAAACTGAAGATGGTCAAGGGGTATTGTCAGAAAAAAACCAAGATTCTATTAATGTTTAAAAATAACCTGTGTTAATGTTTAAGATTCTATTTCCAGAATTTAAAAAATTGAATGAGAGAGGATCTGCAATCAAAATATTCTCCCAACTCCAAAACAAGGTAAAGAAAATTCTCCTTCAGTGTCTAGAGTTTTTGCACATCTTACAAGAAAAGGCACTGCTCCCCCTGTCTGGGATATTTATAAACAGCCTTAGAAGAGATGGTGTTTTCCAGGAGAGCAAAAGGTAGGCTTGCTTTCTGTCCAGTGTAATAAAAATGTCAGCTCTGGGGCAAAGGTCAGGAAGGCTTATTGCCCATTATAAAAGATCTGGTCCCCTAAGCTGGGAGTTCTTTTCCTGCAATGGCCCCATCTCTGTGTGCAAACATCACTTGGCTCTCTTTTCAGTATCCTACAGAAATTGGGGCTAGTTACCTAGCACAAATGCTGACACTGGCTACTGCTATTGCCATGACCAATGACATCCTGCATCTGGCCCAAGAGTCTCATGTCTTTAATACTGTCTATGAAATTGTGGCAGGCTAACTTCTTAGCTTGCACAAAGGGTAAAAAAAAATCTTAAACCTTTCACAATTTTTGACAGTTTTGGAAATGAGGCAGAATTTCTTCTAGAAATGGAATGAAAGACCAGTTAACAGGAACCAGCTAAGTCCATGGGAATCATGAGTGAACATGCTGACCAAATGGGATGGTCAACCAAGCAATAAATGGTTTACTTAACCAGCTATTAATAAAGGCTAATTTGAGGATGTAGTTTCAAGGTGAATACCATTTTGTAGGTTCAAAGATAGCAGTCTGAATAATGCCCTAGTAACTGACCATCAACTTTCCATCAACCTGACAGTTGGCCTCAGCAGGTCTGCCCTATGAACAACTGGTACTAAGATTTATCTGGCAGAGGGAGTGGGGAACACAAAGGACTGTTCCTCTTAGACAATGTTACACCCCATGTTACACTGGGTGCCAAAGGAGAAAAACTACAACCACTGTGGTCAGAACCAGAAGAATCTTTAGAACTTCAGCTAGTTTGTTACATGCAGGGAAGGGGCACATAATGCTTATTAAAAGATGGCAACAGCTTACTATCTTCTTGCTCAGTCCCTCTTGCAGCCTATTTGGTCAACATTCAATTCATTCAAGATGAGTAAAAGTGGGGCATCTGCATGGCTGTCAGCTGAGCATCCGATTCTTGATTTCAGCTCAGGTTATGATCTCAGGGTTGTGAAATTTAGCCCTACATTGGGCTCCACACTCAACAGGTTTCTTCTTGGAATCCTCTTTTCCTCTTGCTCTACCCCTCCCTGCTGCATTCCCTCTCTAATAAATAAATCTTCAAAAAAATATATTAGTAAAAAAACCTCAGCATTTTTTGGCAGTGGGTCTGCTACAAAAGAGCTCTGCCTATACCACCCCGCCACCCACCCCACCCCAAAAATTTCACTAAGAGAAACTACTGTGGGCACTGACTAGTCTTCACGTTCTTTCTGTACTAAACTGGGTTTAAAATGATGAAAAAGGTGATTCACTAAAGAATGAGAAACTTGTCCAAAGAAATCTAGATGAAGTCTTGCTGTTGGACCTTATGGCCTTGGAAAACTCCTCTAATTCTTATGCTGAAATAAGCAAGAATTTAAGAGATATTATCTCGATAATGGAACAGCAAATAGCCTACATTATGTAGACTACTATAAACAATGCTGAAAAAATAAATAAAATAAAATAAAATAAAATAAAATAAAATAAAATAAAATAAATAAAAAAATAAAAACAATGCTGTCACTGTGCAGATCTTAGCCCAAGTCATCCAAAGGGCATGCGGTCATTTCTCTACCAGAAAGCAATGTGGCTGTAGCTCTGAGTGTCGTATTGATCAGCATATAGCTAGAGTATTGCTCAAAACTGAAAGGAAATACACCTTGTTTAGAGGTGCAGAGCTGCTCTCTCCCAATCTTCCCGATGGCCCAGCTTCGGCTGCTTTGCAAAGATAAATGGTGGTGGAGATGAGTTTTCCTAGTTCCCCAAGGGAACTGAAGATCAAACATACTCAGGTATGCTAGAACACTAGGGAGAGGTGGGATTCAAATTTTTATGGCTCTGTTACATACAGGAGCCCACATCCCCTTCATAACCATCATGTAGAGGAAGAGGGTACTTGTTTTCAGCTACCAACATTTGGGTAGGATTAACAGTGGGGAAACAGCAACTAACTCATACTTTTCAGTGCTATCTTTGGATCAATTCAGTGTATTACTACTGTTGTGCCTTCTACCACTGAGTATATAATTTACTGATATTTTGCATGCCTGTACTGTGAACGCTCCTAAGTGCCAGAGCAGATTATGACAAATGGGAAGAGCCCATGTAGAAAACACTGGTAGCTTTAGCACCCCACAATCCTTATCACCCCTTTGTGTACACATCTCCACACATAAGATGATTTTACTCACTGGGGCCTCTGGCAAGAGGAGCAGTTCCCACCAAAGGTATCCCTTTGGTTTTTGGATTCAATGCCTCCCTAAAAGAGCTACCAAGTGCACACTCCTTTTGAAGTTTCCCATTTGAGGATGGGTCAACTCAAACTCAATGACTACAAAGGTGGTTAGAGACTAACAAGCTTCTCTTATCACATTCAAGTGGTAAATTCAAGAATGCAGCCAGGCTGGCCCCTATGGTATTTTAGCTTTACACGAAAAAGTGACAGTTATCCCTTGGGGGAAGTTTTAACCTCCATTCTGCATAAATCAAAGCCACTGGCTCATTGAGGCCCTTGATTCATGGAGGATCTCATAAATGCCTGCACCTGGTTCACTAATGAATGATTCAATTACAATGAAACTATGGTGTTCAGAGTGCTGGTATGCTGTTCAATTTCAGGGCCAGCCACACAGAGCTGAAAATGGGTGTGGATGCTTTGCTCCATGGGCAGAACTCAAGTATGTTCTCATAGATCTGACCAATATTCCTCTTCATAAACCTTGTTATATTTTTACTGACTCTGGGTCTGTTACTAATGACCTAGCTATTTGGTCTACTACTTGGAAAACTACAAGCTGACATAATAAAAACTAGCCATAAACTGTTGGGGACAAATTGCAGTTGCTGATCAGATCATCTAGGTCACAAATATAGATGCCCATGGTAAGGGCCCATCATCTGATGAGATCATATGGAATGAAGCCTATAACCAGGCCTATATCGCCCAGACTGCCATCACTGCTGCAGGATCTATTACCACATGTACCATCATAGAACAGATATAGAGTAAAAGACTCTCTGTTCCTGATGCAGAGGCAATCAATGCATTCCACACTTGTAATTCCCAGAAGATCCACTTGTCTGATCTATTCTACTGACAGATTGGCTACATCAGATCTCTGACCTCCTTCTTCAGGCTATTAGTAGTATCTTACCATTGGTGACATTTTTTTTAGGCATGACACTGCTATTCCAATCCGATCAGCTGACTCCAGCACACCAATGTTAACCTTGATGCTAACCTGTGCCTCATTTTTCACTTTCCAAACCATTTGCAGTCTGTTTTTATTCTAAAAGTCACAACAATGGGCAGTTAGTCAAGGTGTTTGATGGCCTTCCATACTCCCTATCACCCACAGGCATCATGTATTGCTGAGTGCTGGAAGAACCTGCTCAAAAATCAACTCAAAAAATTCAGAAACAACTAGATTAAAAAATGGACAAAGGAGGGCACCTGGGTGGCTCAGTTGGTTAATGCCTTCGGCACAGGTCACGATCCCAGGGTCCTGCGATAGAGTTCTGCATCATGCTCCCCACTTAGCAGGAGTCTGCCTGTCCCTCTCCTTCTGCCTCTCCCCCACCCCACCTCACCCTGCCCCGGGCTCTTTCTCTCTCAAAAAAAAAAAAAAAAAGAAAAGAAAAGAAACAGACAAAGGATTTGGTTAGACATTTCTCCAAAGAAAATATACAAACCTATACAAACCTAGAGGTTCCTCTCCTATTATAGACTGTAATGCAATACAGGAGAGGCATCATCACAGGTATCACTCAGCCCTCTTCACATTTCTCTATGGAGCTTAGGCTTGGAAAAACTGGCACAAATACCAACACTGGCTCTTGCTATTGTCATGAATAATAAAGTCCTATGTCTATGACCCAGAAGTCTTGTATCTTCTAACAACATCTAGGAAACTATGGCAAGCTAACTTCCTAGCTTGCATAGATGGCAAAATCTCAGACCCTTCACAGTTCTTAAAATAAGCTTTCTTTTTTTTTTTTTAAAGATTTTATTTATTTATTTATGAGAGACACAGAAAGAGGCAGGCAGAGACATAGGCAGAGGGAGAAGCAGGCTCCATGCAGGGAGCCTGATGTGGGATTCGATCCTGGGTCTCCAGGATCACGCCCTGGGCTGAAGGCAGATGCTCAACCACTGAGCCACCCAGGCATCCCAAAATAAGCTTTCTTTTTATAGTGAAACAATTCATACTCGGGCCAGTCCCCTCCTCTTCGGTAATTTGGAAGATTATCTGATATAGTCACTCATGTTATAAATTATAGTTAAGAAGCTACATTTTTTAATGCCTTCACTTATCTTTTAAATTCTTTCCTTTTCTGGGGCACTTGTGTGCCACAGTGGGTTAAGAATCTGACTCTGGGGGCACCTGGATGGCTCAGCAGTTGAGCATCTGGCTTCGGCTTAGGTCGTGATCCTGGGATCTGGGATCAAGTCCCACATCCAGTTCCCTGCGAGGAGCCTGCTTCTCCCTCTGCCTATGTCTCTGCCCCTCTCTCTCTCTCTCTCTCTCTCTCTCTCAGTCTGTGTTCTCTCATGAATAAATAAATAAATTTAAAAAAAAAGAGTCTGACTCTTGGTTGCAGCTCACGTCATGATCTTATGGGTGGTGAGACTGAGCCCCACATGGGGCTTGGTACTCAGTGGAGAGTTGGCTTGAAGATTCTATCCCTCTGCCCCTCCCCCTACAGGCACATGTATATGTGCATGTGTGCACGTGCGCTCTCTCTTTCTCTAAAATAAATATATAAATCTCTTTTAAAAGATAAACTCCTTCTCTAACATAAGTTTAATTTGGTCAAGCTAAATTCTGATTGACATGGAATTAAGTTTGGAGATTCATAATTCCATAGAAAATACTGAGATTTCATTGGAGGGTAAAAAACATGGACCAACACTCACCTTGGTTTGCTCTTAACTCCCCGAACACTCATCTCTGTGTCCTTTGCAAGGTCACTTTACAGATGTAATGCCTCTGTACTGAATCTAAGTTCTCTATGCTTTATAACCTCTCCTTGGCAAACTCATCCACATTCAAGTTTAAATTGCCATTTATATACACATAAACTTTATTCTAGACCTCCTCTGATGTGCAGAATTGTACGAAAGAGGGATCCTTGGGTGGCGCAGCGGTTTAGCGCCTGCCTTTGGCCCAGGGCGTGATCCTGGAGACCCAGGATCGAATCCCACGTCGGGCTCCCAGTGCATGGAGCCTGCTTCTCCCTCTGCCTGTGTCTCTGCCTCTCTCTCTCTCTCTGTGACTATCATAAATAAATAAAAATTAAAAAAAAAAAAAAAGATTTGTATGAAAGGTGTGACAGGGGCACCTGGGTGGCTCAGCTGGTTCACCGTCTGATACTTGGTTTCCTCTCAGATCATGATCTTGGGGTCATGAGATCAAGCCCTGCATCAGGCTCCACACTCAGCATGGAGTCTGCTGGAGATTCTTGTTCTCTCTCTCTCTCTCTCTGGCCCTCCCCCTACTTGCATGTTTTCTCTCTCTAAAATAAATAAATAGGGACACCTGGGTGGCTCAGAGGCTAAGCGTCTGCCTTCAGCTCAGGGCATGATCCTGGAGTCCCAGGATCAAGTCCCACATGCGGCTCCCTGCATGGAGCCTGCTTCTCACTCTGCCTGATTCTCTGTGTGTGTGTGTGTCTCTCATGAAAAACTAAATAAAATAAATAAATCTTTTTAGAAAGTGCAACATTCTCCTCAGATATGCCAATGGTACCTCAAAATGAAAATGCCCCAAATCAAACACATAGTCTACTCAACTCTATGGTTGAATAGGAAACTCAATGTTCCTGTAACAGTTTTCTATCAAGTTAATTAAGTCAGATATCTAGCACCTACTTCATATCCAATATCACTAAATCTTGTCATATTTACCTTTGGTGAGGATGTGGAGAAAAAGGTTAGAACCCTTGTGCACACTGTTAATGGGAATGCAAATGAGCACAGCCTCTATGTAAAACAATATGGAGGTTCCTCAAGCAATCAAAAATAGAACTACTGTATGATCCAGCAATTCCACCTGAGTACTTATCGAAGAAAATAAAAAACTACTTCAAAATATATATGCACTCCCATGTTCACCACGGCATTGTTTATAATACCCAAGATATGGGGGGAAAACATCGAAGTGTCCATCAATGGATGAATGGATAAAGAAGCTGTGGTAAATATATACACCACCACAATGGTATACTATACTATGGAGTACTTTTCAGCCATTAAAAAGTATAAAATATTGCCATTCGCAACAACATAAATGGACCTTGAAAGTATTATGCTAAGTGAAATAAGACAGAGAAAGATAAATACCATACAATTTCACTTATATGTGGAATCTAAAAAAACCAACAAATGAAAAAATAAGCCCACTGATACAAAGAACACATCAGTGGTTGCCAGAGGCAGGGACTGGACAAAATGGGTTAAAGGAGTCAAAATAAGTAAGTCATAGGGATGTAATATGCAATATGGTGACTATCGTTAATAACACTGTACAGTATATTTGGAAGTTGCTAAGAATAAATCTTAAAAGTCTTCATCCTGGGGATCCCTGGGTGGCTCAGCGGTTTGGTGCCTGCCTTCGGCCCGGGGCATGATCCTGGAGTCCAGGGTTTGAGTCCTGCATCGGGCTCCCTGCATGGAGCCTGCTTCTCCCTCTGCCTGTGTCTCGGCCTCTTTCTCTCTCTGTATCTCTCATGAATAAATGAATAAAATCTTTAAAAAAAAAAAAAAGTCTTCATCACAAGAAAATAATTTTTGTTAACTATGTTTGGGGACACATGTTAACTAGACTTACTGTGGTGATCACCTTGCAATATATACAAACATTGAATCACTCTGTGGTATAGCTGAAATTAATGTCAATTATACCTTTATTTAAAAACATACATATATGCAAACCATATAGACACCATTAAGGTGTCTCCAACACCTTAATCCTAATCAATCTACTGTGTCATCTCTCACTTTGGTTATTGCAAAAGCCTTCTAACTGGTCCACTTGTATCCAGTCTATCCCCTTTCTAATCTGTTCTTTACAGTGTAACCATAGTCATCTTTACAAAATCAGTAAACTTGAGAAAACAAAATGAAAAACTCTGAAGACAGCTCACCTGCTTAAATCCTATTAAAAGAATATCCTACATGGCTCCCAGTCTTCATGGGAAAAACAAATTCAAAACGGCTCAAGTTCTTTCCCTATTTCTTTCAAATATCATGGTATCCACAATTCTCCTTAAAATCATCTTTGTCACCCTTCCTATCTGCCCTACACACTGCAGACATATTCAGGACACTATTTCAAGTTACCTGAAGTTTTTTTTTTCTGAGTCCACTTCCTCCCCAGTTTCCCAAGTACAAATCACAAAAGTCCTAATCATAACCCTTCCTGCAATGTACAACCCTCCATATGGGAGGGTGAGTGAATACAGCAGGTAGGAGGAGGGGAACAGACTTGGAACATTTGTATAACAACAGCATGCATATGCTCACCAAGCCAAAGTTAGCTTTTTCAGGGAGATTAATTCCTTCTTACACTTGCATTTCCTTACTTTCACATTTTTTTCATCTTTAGATAGCAAAATAAGCAGTTTGATACCAAGAAAATTGGTTTTCAATTATAATATACTGGAGATAACATTTAAGAGTTATCCTAGTTACCCATCTGATCACTATGCAGCAATCCCTAGACCTATGAAGCATAGCTGAAAACCACTGATTTAAAGAAAATACACATATATACACAAATGTGAAATCAGAAAACCTAGGTTTGAACACTGGCTTTTTCACATACTAGTTGTGATATTTTATACAGCTTTTAAGCTCACTAAAATTCCATTTTGCTTATATAAAATGGGGATGGGATAACAAAAGAATATTGCTTGATATAAAAGTACTAAAAAAAATTAGCCAAGTCTGAATCTTACTTATCAATCTATCCAATCTACAATCCTGCAGTTAAGGGAAAGTATTTCTAAAATGTGAAAACATGGACATACCACATTGTGTATTAGAAATAATGAATGTTGAATCTGGAATGCACTAAGCCAAATGCAGAAAGAAAAAAACTGCATTATCACTTAACTGTAAAATCTAAAAAAAGTCACACACACAGAAGGAGATGGGGTGGAGAGGTGCAGGAAATGAAGAATCTAAAAAGCTGAACGCCAAAAAGCAAAGCAGAAGATGGTTACCAGACTCTGGGAGTGGGTATTGGGGAGATATTAGTCAAAGGCTACAAAGTTGCAGTTAATAGAATGAATAAGCCTAGAGATCTAATGTGCAGCATTATGACTACAGTTAATAACACAGTACTGAATACTGGAAATTTACAAAGAGTAAATTTCAGGTGCTCTCATCACATACACAAAAGGTAACTCTGTGAGAAGAAGGTACCTTAAGTTAATTAGCTTTACTACAATAATCATTTCACTATGTATATGTACATCAAATCATGTTGTAAACCTTATTAATTATGCATAATTTTTATTTTAAAAGATAAAAAAGGACGATTAACATGATTTATGTTCCAATCTCCAGTTTTGCCACTAGCAATAGTAGGATTTTAGAAGACTCCTCAAAGTCAGTCTAATGAGCATTAAGATTCTGGAAGCTTGAAACTCAATGATTCCAAGATAAACAAGTCCTACAGACTAAAATTCATTTAAAAGAAAAACAAATATTACATATGTGCCTATCAGCAGGACAAACTAAAGAAAAGCTAGAAACACAAAAATTCTGATAAATGATTAGATCATGTTTGATGATTTAGGACTTTATAAAAGAAGAGATCAGGTCAAAATAGAATGCACATGGAGATAAATTTCGAAGTAAAAGATAGAATGAACATGTTCAAAGGATCTTTTAAGATAAGAGTACATTCCTAAAGACTTTATATGTAATTCAAAGCTCAAAAAAATCAAACAACTAAGTTTAACACAGGATAGTGTTTGTTTTCTGCCTAAGTGTCAAATGACAATAAAATAATTTAACAATTTTCCTTGTCCAGTTTTGGAATTACGCAATGGTTTGTAGAATTTTTTAATCTGAAGAAAGTCTTCACATTTTTAAAATAATTTTTCAGGGGATCCCTGGGTGGCTCAGCGGTTTGGCACTTGCCTTTGGCCCAGGGCACGATCCTGGAGTCCCAGGATCGAGTCCTGAATCAGGCTCCCGGCATGGAGCCTGCTTCTTCCTCCTCCTGTGTCTCTGCCTCTCTCTCTCTGTGTGTCTATCATAAATAATAAATAAATAAATAAATAAATAAATAAATAAATAAATCTTTAAAAAATAAAATAATTTTTCAATTTTATTATTTTTTTAAAAGATTTTATTCATTTATTCATGAGAGAGAGAGAGGCAGAGACACAGCAGAGGGAGAAGCAGGCTCCATGCAAGGAGCCCGACATGGAACTTGATCCCGGGACTCCAGGATCAGTCCCTGGGCCGAAGGCAGGTGCCAAACTGCTGAGCCACCCAGGGATCCCAATTTTTCAATTTTATATCTCATGTTGCATTTTCAGCACACAAAATGAAATTGTACTACAATGGGCTGGTAACAATGACATAGTTGCAACAGTCTAATAAAAAGCAAAGGAGGTCTCTGATTCGGGTAATGTAAGAGGCATCATCTAGAGCTAGATAACAGTAAATTCTTTTGACAGACTCAGTATGACAAGTACAAATAATATCCAGAGTTGTGAGAAAGAAACATGACAATGGGGAATATAAGATAAATCAACAGAAGTGATCAGAACATTCTGGATAAAGCCATAACAAAGTCTCTCCCCATCTAGTTATAAATAAGGTTAAAAAAAAGACGGGGGGATCCCTGGGTGGCTCAGCGGTTTAGCGCCTGCCTTTGGCCCAGGGCGCGATCCTGGAGTCCCGGAATCGAGTCCCACGTCAGGCTCCCTGCATGGAGCCTGCTTCTCCCTCTGCCTGTGTCTCTGCCTTTCTCTATCATGAACAAATAAATAAATCTTTAAAAAAAAAAAAAAAGAGGGGGGTGGGGAACAGTGAAATTGGAGTTTGAAAAATTAACCTGAAGAAAAAAAAAAAAAAAACTATGTAACCTTGAAAGTATAAGATACACCCACTTACCAACCAGACATCTCTCTCATTCCCCCACTCTCATCCAATGGAGTATTGATGCCAAATCTTCCAAACTGATCTATAACTTCAATGCCTCCCAATAAAAATCCCAACAGATCTTTTATGGTTTCAAAATATATACTGAATAGCAAGCAAAGGAGAAAGAATCACCAAGATAAGGTTAAAAAAAATTACAAAGAAGAAGGGACTTGCTCGTTGAGATTTATTATAAAGCCATATTAAATAAGACAAACTCAATAAAAGAGAACTCAGAAACAAGTTCACACAAGGAAACTTGGTATCTTACACTGATGACACAACAGTAGGAAGGAATACATTATTCAAATGGGCAACCAGTTTCCATGTAGAAAGAAACACTAAAAATGGATCCCTACCTCACACTCTAGGGAAAAAAATCAATTCCAGATCCATTAAATGCAAATGCAAATAAGCAGCATATTTATATTTGAAATATTATACATGAATATGAACCACTATGAATGAACTATATACATGAAGTACAGATAAATCTTAGAAACATAATGCTTAATTTTTAAAAAGTAAAGCTAGACTACAAATAATATGAATCTATTTTTACTAAACCCAAATGTAAACAAAATTAACAATTGTTTAGGAATACATATTTATGTGATAAACTTTTTTGAAGGACAAGGAAATAAGCATTCTGTTGGGAGTAAGGATTGAAGCACATAGGTATAAGAAACATAACTGATCATCTTCTAGTTAACTTTAGTGGTGGATTCACAAATGTTTTATTATTACAAATACTGTTACATGCATTACATGTAATGCATTTATTCTTCTGAATGTATTAAGTATAATTTATTATTATATTATATATATATAATATATATATTATTATGCAATGTAATGCATACATTCTTCTGAATGTATTAAGTATAATTTTTCAAAAGTCTTTAATCACAAACAAAATACTAAATAGAGCATGAGAAAAAGAAATGTTAGTATTCATCAAGCAGCATCAAGGAACTCCATAAAGAAGCTTCATTTTAGCCATCCATATTTGGCAGACCAAAAAGGAGGAAGATGGGGTACAAAGGAAAATTACAAGAAGAGGAAAGAGCATAAGCAAAGGCAAAAAGACATGAAAATACAACACCTGCTTAAGATGTACGAGAAAATTTTTAACAGCATGAATACAAATAAGTTAAACTCTGCTCTCATTAAAAGTTATTAAAGGAGGGGCTCCTGGGTGGCTCAGTTGGTTAAGAGTCTGCCTTTGCCTCAGATCATGATCCCAGGGTCCTGGGATGGGTGCCCTGCATTGGGCTCCCTGCTCAGCAGGGAGTCTGCCTCTCCCTCTGCCTGCCATTCCATCCTGCTTATGTGTTCGCGTTGTCAAGCAAATACAAAATCTTAAAAAAAAAAAAAAAGTTATTAAAGGAATACTAAGGAATTTAGAAAATAAAATTTGGCAATTTCTTTTTAAAGGGTCAAACAGGTTCTTTATAATATAAGCAGATCAGGAATTGAATAGGTAAAATATTTTGTAGAAAACTAAGGTTCTAATTAAATTAAAGTATTCTAATACTTTATTCTAATTTAATTCTAATTAAAGTGATTCTATTTAGAAATGAAAACATTATTTTCCAAAACAAATATTGAAATACGACAAATTTTGTAAGTAGACAAGATTTTTAAATTATATTTTAAGATACAATTATTTTAAACTATTATATTGAAATATGGTGTTTTAATTATGTTCTCTTTCCTTTCCTTTACCAATTGGGGGCGGGAGGCAGAAAAACATGCTTTTTATAGATCCTCCAAAAAAAATTCCTTTCTAATTATCAAAAGACAGAAACCAGAGCAAAAAAGAAGTACAACATAACAAAACTACTCAGTATTTCACATATTTTCTATCATGTTGGAAGGCCTACTATCCTCACAACCACCACTTCCAATACAGGGAGGGCATTATAGGTTTCAAGCAAAGAATCGTGTGTGTGTGTGTGTGTGTGTGTGTGTGTGTGTGTGTGTGTGTGGTGTATGTATGTAAAAGCACAATAAATGTTTGCTGAAAGAATAACTACAGAATGAAAAATCGAAACAGTTTTGCCCTGAATAGAAAACGGAGAGGAGTATAAAAAGGATAGAAAAAGTGTAAAAAGAGTCCTGAGACAAGCCACACAGAGAAAGCCTTCAGCCAAGAAAGAAACAATCTTTGTTTGTTACTGCTTATTTGGACCAGACTCTGGAAATGGCTCTATGCCCAAAATTCTGTGTTACAGAGCTTTGTTCAATAAGCTTGAAACAAGGTCCCAATCAACTGCAAAGTTAACTTGATTCAGAATGACCTATATATACACACTATAAAATAGATCTATTTAGAAAAGAGCTGCAGAATAAGACTGGTGGAAAAACATAATCTAAAACACTTGAATCAGAATTATTCCAAAATACTTTATCCTGGGAAAAACTGGATTTGTTACTAACACTTTGGCCCATATCCAATTTTTAGTACTACCCAATGACATTTTTGTCACCCAATGACATTTTTGTCACCCAATGACATTTTTGTCTCCTCTTCTGCTTAAGAATACACAATGTTGAACACTACACATGGTGATTATACATCTACCTCAAAAAAGAATTTTTTTGCGCTTAATTTTGTGATAACCATTTTGATCCAAACTAGGATCTAAGGTAAAAATGAACTTTCAAGAGAATATTAGATCACAGTTTATCTTCCAAATACCAGGTCATAAATTTGTACTTAGTACTAAGAATTAACTTTCTAAAAAATATTTTGTGAGTGCTCCTCCCTTCTTAAAAAGATAATATTATGTACCTAAAATTCTGTTGAGGAGGCGCCTGGGTGGCTCAGTCAGTTAAACATCTGCCTTCAGCTCAGGTCACGATCCCAAGGTCCCTGGATCAAGCCCCACATCAGGCTCCCTGCTTTGTGGGGAGTCTGCTTCTCCCTCTGCCCCCTCATCCTGCTTGTGAGCACTCTCCCCTTCTCTTAAATAAATAAAATCTTTTAGAAATAAAAAAAAATAAAATTCTGTATAGAAATATCACCTATTATAGTCTAATGACTAAGAGCACAAGCTCAAGAACTAGACTGCATTGATTTAAAAGTAGACTCTTGGGACACCTGGGTGGCTCAGTGGTTGGGCGCCTACCTTTGGCTTAGGTAGTGATCTCGGGATCTGAGACTGAATACCACATCAGGGTCCCTGCAAGGAGCCTGCTTCTCCCTCTGCCTATGTCTCTGCCACTCTCTCCCTCTCTCTGTGCTTCTCATGAATAAATAAATCTTTATAAATAAATAAATAAATCTGAATGAATGAATGAATGAATGAAGTACTCTACACTTACTAGCTGTGTGATCTTGGGTAAGTGACTTAACCTCTCCATGCCCTCAGTTTCTTATTGTACAGATGAGATATTAAAAAACAACAACAACAAAAAACCACACCATGACTGTGAGGATTCAACAAGTTAATTTACATAAAGGATTTTCAGCATGGTCTTACATGGAGAAAGAACTAAATAAATGTTAGCTTTTACTATTATCCTGTTCTCTAATCCATATCCAAGCATTTCACTGAGTTTACTAGATGTTAAACCAGTTAAAGCTTAAAGCTAATAATACAACTCTTACAATCAATCTTAGAAATTAAAAACTGTTACTTAGTTCATTTAAGAAGAGCAGCCACATTAAACATATAAGGAGGATAAACCAGTATTCCCAGAAAAAAAAAGAAGCAAATCCAACACTTTGAAAAGATTTTAATTATACTCAATAGTAACCATTTCTGCGCCTACTCTTTTCTTTCATATTATCATAAAAGTACTTTTGGTACTGGGGCGCCCAGGTGGCTCAGTGGTTAACTGTCTGCCTTTGGCTCAGGTCATGAAGTCCTGGGATGCCCTCTGTTTGGGCTCTCTGCTCAGCAGGGAGCTGCTTCTCCATCTTCCTGACACTTCCCCTGTATATGCCCCCCACCCTGCCTCTCTGTGTCAAATAAATAAAATCTTTTTTTAAAAAAAGTATTTTTGGTCCTATAATTCCTACAAGTAAAAACCACATTTGGAGATATTCCCAGAGAGGATATTTAAAGGTACAAACTGGTGCTTTAGATTAAATTCAGAGGACTGATGATACATTAATGGCTCTCCCTTCTTAGAATTCCACCAAAATGAATGCCAAAAAATTAATATATAATAATAAATATTTTACATAAGTAATTCATAAAATATATATATTTAAATACATTTTTTAAATATAAGGACAAGGAGAAATAAAAGAAGAAAAATCAGTGGACAAGAACTTCCAATAAATGTTTGGGTATCAGAAAGCAAACAGAATCAAGGTAACTGATTAAGACAGAAGAGGCACCTAGGTGGCTCAGTCATTTGGGTGACTGAATCTTGATTTTTGCCTCAGGGTCATGGGATCAAGCCCTGCAACAGGCTCTGCACTGGACATGGAGGTTGCTTAATATTCTCTTTGCCCCTCCCCACTCACATGCACTCTCTCTCTTTAAAAAAAAAGGGGGGGGGGGCGAGGGACAGAAGCAGCTAGAACCCAAAATGCCTAGAGAAAGCAAGACAATTTATCCTAAAAATAATAATAACAACAACCCTTGAGAGGCTCAGAATTTGGAAGTGACTGGTTCTACAGACTACAAAAGTGAGAAATAGAATCAAAATGATGAGATACTGACACTCACTAGGACAGCTACAAGAAAAATATAAACAGATAAAAGAGGATTTGTGGGGATGTAGAGATATTGACCCTCTCACACATTGCTGGTAAAATGTAAAATGCACAATCACTTTGAAAAACAACTGGCAATTTTTTGAATGGTTAAACACGGAATTACCATGATGCCACAAGTCCACTCCTAGGTATATAACCTAGGAGTTATATATGAAAATCTATGTCCACAAAGAAACTTGTATGTAAATATTGAGGTTCCAGCATAATCATAACAGCTACAGAGTAGAAACAATCCAAATGTCCATTAACTGATAATTAAATAAAATGATATATTCACAGAATAGACATTTGGCAATAACATGGAATAAGTACTGATACATACTACAACAGAATAAACCTTAAAAACACCCTAAGTGAAAGAGGCCATCACAAAGAACCACACATTATTACGAGTCCATTTATACAAAATATCCAGAATAAGCATATATATAGAGATTAAAAAGTAGACTACTAGTTGCTTATGGCTGGGTATAGAGAGGATACAGGAATTGGGAAGCGCTAGCAAAGGAGTACAAGGGTTTCTTTTTGGAGTAATGACAGTGTTCCAAAATAGCTTGTGCTGATAGATGCATACTTCTATGAATATTATCAAAAGTCACACAACTGTACATTTTAAGTGGATGAACCACACAGTATGTGAATTATATCTCAATAAAACTGTTTTTAAAAGTGAGGAACAGAGAGCTCGGGTGGCTCAGTCAGTTGAGTATCAGACTTCAGCTGGGGTCACATGACCTCAAGGTCCTAGGATCAAGTCCCATGGTTGGCTCCCTGCTCAGCCAGGAATCTGCTTGTCCCTCTCCCTCTGCCACTCCACCGGCTCAATGCTGGTGTGCACAGTGCACACTGTCCTCTCTCCCAAGAAAATAAATAAAATTTAAAATAAATAAAAGAGAGGAAACAAAGCTAAAAGTTGGATAACCTGAGTGTCTATATAGTAATAGTGGACTTCCCTATCAGTCCTTCCACTCACCATGTTCTCAGAATGCCAGAATTCCTCCATGAATGCAACTCTCATGAAAAAAATTAGAAAATTCTCCAAAGCAGAAATTTAACAGCTTAAGAATAGACTTCTATATATTGAAAATCTGGTGTGCCCCTGCTTAAAAAGCCCAATCACTCATCAAGTGACAATCTGTCACATAGTTTCTACTTAAGCATCTAAGTTCCTCATTCTTAAATAGAAACAGACAACCAAGGATGACTAGACTATTTAAGGCGGTATTTCATAAAGGGAGGGAAAAAAACGCTATTAAATTTTTTTTCAGAGACCAGAGAAATACTTAAAAACTAGGACTTACATGCAGAAGAATTAAACATTATCTATTAATAAGAAAGAATTTAACTTATGAAAAAGAACAAGAAAACTAAAAAATTAGCAAGTAGCCTCAAAACAGCATAAATATGGGCCATCTCATAGACTCCCAGCCTGGTACTTCTCCAATGTCTCCTCTTAAAGTTGCACCTGATTCTATTACCAGTTTTCATCCAAATCTACTGGGGAATAGGATAATTCTGTTTTTATTTCTTAGCCAAGAATCACTGGATCCTAAAAGTTTTGTGAGGAGACATGGCAAGGAACAGTCAATCATACACATAAAATGGTGGAGCAAAGCCAAAAATGTATTTAATACCCCTAACCTAATGAACATCATAGCATCACCTACCCAACTTAAACATACTCAGAACACTTACATTAGCCTACATTTGACACAAAGCCTTTTCTAACAAAGTGTTCAATATCTCATGTAATTTATTGAATATCGTACTAAAAGTAAAAAACAGAATGGCTGTGTGGGTACAGAATGGTGTTACGTGTATCAGCTGTTTCACCCTCGTGATCATGTGGCTGACAGCTGAGATGCTGCTGCCCAGCATCACAAAAGAATATCGTACAATGTATTGCTAGCCAGGAAATTATCAAAATTCAAAGTACAGATTCTACTGAATGCAGTATCATTCTTACACTGTCATAAAGTCAAAGAAATCTTAAGTCAAACCATTATAAATAGGACACCATCTGTACTTTTAAAAGGCCACAAAAAAAAAAAAAAAAGACCAAGAAGATGGCACCGAAGGTGAGGAAGGAAGCCCCTGCCCCTCCCAAAGCCAAAGCCAAGACCAAAGCAAAGGCTTTGAAAGCTAAGAAAGCGGTGCTGAAAGGCGTGCACAGTCACAAAAAAAAGATCCATACGTCACCTACATTCCAACCACCCAAGACCCTGCGTCTCCGAAGGCAGCCCAAATATTCTCGAAAGAGCGTCCCAAGGAGAAACAAGCTTGATCACTATGCCATCATCAAGTTCCCCCTGACTACTGAGTCAGCCATGAAGAAAATAGAAGACAACAACACACTTGTGTTCATTGTGGATGTCAAGGCCAATAAGCACCAGATCAAACAGGCTGTGAAGAAGCTCTATGACACTGATGTGACCAAGGTCAACACCTTGATCAGGTCTGATGGAGAGACAAAAGCATATGTTCAACTGTCTCCTGACTATGATGCTTTGGATGCTGCCACAAAATTGGGATCATCTAAACTGAGTCCAGCCGGCTATAAATCTAAATATAAATTTTTTTTCTCAATCAATCAATTAATAAACAAAATATAAAATAAAAAATTAAATAATAAAATAAAATAATATAATAAAAAAGAAAGAAAAAAGAAAAAGGAAAGGAAAAGGAAAAGGAAGAAAAGAAAGAAAAGAAAAGAAAAGAAAAGAAAAGAAAAGAAAAGAAGAGAAGAGAAGAGAAGAGAAGAGAAGAGAAGAGAAGAGAAAAAAGAAAAAAGAAAAAAGAAAAAAGAAAAAGAAAAAAAAAAAAAAAGAAAAAGACAAGACCAGTATGGGGGCAGCAGCCCAGGTGGCTCAGCAGTTTAGCACTGCCTTCGGCCCAGGGTGTAGTCCTGGAGACCCGGGATCAAGTCCCTGCATGGAGCCTGCTTCTCCCTCTGCCTGTGTCTCTACCTCTACCCCTCTATCTCTCTCTCTCTCTCTCTCTGTGTTTCTCATGAATAGACAAAATCTTAAAAAAAAAAAAAAAAGAAGACCAGTATTGAGTTATATCCCATGAAATTTCAAAACACCACAGCTAAAGATAATAAATATTCCAAAGGTTTTCAGAGAGAAAAAGACAAGTTACACATAAAAGATCTAAAATCAGAGACACAGGACACCTGGGTGGCTTAGATTGTTATGTCTGACTCTTGGTTTTAGCTCAGGTCATGATCTCATGGGTCATGGGATGAAGCCCTGCATCTGGCTCCACACTGAACCAGAGGGAAAATAATTTTCAGTCTAGAACTGAGAGCAGTAGAACATAGTGATAACCAGATTCTTTTCTTTTTCTTAAGATTTTGTTTTTTTAAATAATCGATACATCCAGAGAACCCACCACCCCAAGATTAAGTCACATACTCCACCAAATGAGCCAGCCAGGCACCCCAATGATAAGCAGATTCTAAAACCAGACCACATGGTCCAAATGCCATTTAATAGCTATATGATCCTAAATTAGTCACATAACTGTGTATCTATTTATCTTTAAGATGGGACCGTTCTGAGGATGAATTAATTTGTAGGTGTTCACATATATAAAAAGCCTGATACACAGTACTCACTATGTGAATGCTCTAGAAGCAAGAGTGCGTATAAAAAGGGGTAATACAGAACCTGACTTATCATTATAATCCTTTAGGTATATCTGAATGGCTTTTAACCACATTCACATATCACTAAAGAGAGGTAGGAAACTGTGAAATGAATTTCAATGGTAATAGCTGGGTACAGAAGAATATCTATATGCCTTTAGCTCAGATGAGACAGACAAAAAATAACATTTTATTGAAAGAGGACCACTGGACCAGACAGTCAAGAGGGGAGGCAGAATGTGGTGACAGAGATTCTTGGTTGGGGTAAGTAGCAGAGTAAACCAGGATAGAGTGGGGTCAGATTAAAGTTTAAAAAGATAAGTGTGTCGATAAGAGTAAAATTCAGTGTTCAAATTGATAAACTGTTTTTAATCAGACTTAATGGACCAGCTTCTTCAATGATGAGACCCACTGAGGTTTTTCAGGGTTTTTTTAGTGAGGCTTAATTAAAAGCATTTTAAGTTCAAAAATAATACGAAAATAAAAGTGAAAGACTTTACATTTTTAAATTTATTTTTTAAAGATTTTATTTATTTATTCATGAGAGAGACAGAGAGAGAGAGAGGCAGAGACACAGGCAGAGGGAGAAGAAGCTCCATGCAGAAGCCTGACATGGGACTCGATCCCAAGACTCCAGGATCACACCCTGGGCCAAAGGCAGGAGCTAAACCACTGAGCCACCCAGGGAGCCCCCAGACTTTACATTTTATTAAAACTCATTAGTACCTTGCTAATATAAGGAATGGCAAAAAAATAAAAAATAAATAAGGAATGGCAACTGGGGCAATATGGCAGATTAGATAACCTGAAAACTACCTAAACATTCTTAACAGACTGTGACATCTTTTTTTTTTTTTTTTAAGATTTTATTATTTATTCATGAAAGACACAGAGATAGAAAAGCAGAGACATAGGCAGAGGGAGAAGCAGGCTCCAGGCAGGGAGCCTGACGTGGGACTTGATCCTAAAACCACGGATCACACCCTAAGCCAGGGGCAGGTGCTCAACCTCTGAGCCACTCACGCATTCCAACTGTGACATCTTTTAAAAATTCATAGCCCAATGCTAAAGAGCGTAAAGAAAATCCTTAAGGGGAAGAAGGTAGGGCTAAAACCCAGAGCAGAAATATGGAAGAAGCTATTCTACAGAGACTTGCTAGCCACTAAGAAAGGGGCTACGGCTTTTATGTCAAATGGCAACAAAACATAAGGTCTCAGTTTGTTAAAGGTGGGAAAGCAGAACTCACGGGGCAAAAGGGACTTTTTAGATGTGATTAGGAGTCTTGAGACAAAGATTATCTGAAATTTCTGAGGCGGGCTCCTGTAATCAGAAGGGTTTTATAAGAAAAAGTGGGAGGCAGGAGAGTTAATGCTGATCAGAGTGACTGCCATGTGAAATGACTCAACTGGCCATTTCTGACTCAAAGACAAAGGAAGAGGCCACCAGCCAAAAAATGCATGAAGTCTCTGAAAGCTAAAAAAAAAAAGGCAAGAGAACAGATCCTGCCATCGAATGTGTCCAGAAGGAACACAGCCTGGCCCACATGTCAATCTTGGCCCAGTGAAACCCATTTCATATTTCTGACCTTTGTAACTATAAGATAGTAAAGTTGTGTGGTTTTAAGCCACTAAATTTGTGGTAATTTGTCACAGCTGCTTCAGAAAACACACACATGGGTGGGGTGGGGGTGAGAGGCAGCAGTTGTCCTAGAAAGTATAACATGTTTCTATGATGTCTTTAGGTTCAAAACTTTAAATAGTGCTGGACTGATGGTATCCCTAACAAAATCAGGAAAATATATATCTTCAGTTTATCTTGTCAGTTTAGTCCTCTCAGAGTAGACAGATATCAAAGACAAGATCTTTAGATGGGCTCATAATCAAAATTCATAAAACACATAAGGAAGTTAATTCACCATAACCAAGAAACAAAATACATCCACATACACACACACACACACACACACACACACACAAAAGGGGCTCTGAAAAATGTTAATCCAAAGAGAATGCTAGTCCAGAAAAAGAAAAAAAAAGAACAGATAAGACGAATAAATAGTACAAATTAATGGTGATTCATTTGACTCCAACTAGATCACTAATGACATTAGGTGTAAATGCAATAAATCCCCAGTTAAAAGAAATATCACATTTCTTAAAATCCAGTTATGCTTAGATAAGACAAAGCTTAAAAAAAAAAAAAACAGGAAGAAGACAGCAAATAGGAAAGATACAGTCTATATATATTAATATGTACAATATTAAGACAAAATAAACTATAATCAAAAAGGATTCCTAGAACAGTCCCTTCTTCTGTAATGATATATTTTATCAAAAATATTTTTAATGAATTAAAATACTCAATGAAGTTTTATAATTTATACTTTCCTCTTCAAAAAGAACAAACCAAAAGCATTAGAGGTTGCTTACATGTCAAGCTTGGTGAGAGGACAGTTTTAGAAAACATGAACACGTGCGACTGCACATAAAACTGCAGGTGGTGGGACACCTGAGTGGCTCAGTGATTGAGCCTCTGCCTTTGGCTCAGGTCATGATCCCGGGGTCCGGAGATCGAGTCCCGCAGATCAGCCTCCCCTGAGTGAACCTGCTTCCTCGGCCTGTGTCTCTGCCTCTCTCTGTGTCTCTCATGAATAAATAAATAAAATCTTAAAAAAAAAAAAAAAAAAAAAAAAACTACAGGTGGCTAGAAAGGAAACCAGCTAAAAAGAAAAAAAATCTAATAGGCTTAAGAACTGTGATTCTGACTGCCTTCCTTGGATTCTCAAATTATTTCAGAGCTAAAACTGAGAGCTAAAATGTGTACAATGTTTTTAACCAAGAGGATTATTTTAAAAATAATAAATTCTGCCATAATTAAATACACTTACTTATGTCTTAGAAGTTCTCAAGTACCACTAGCAATTCAGAAGCCAAAGAATTTTTTTTGCCAAAGAATTTTTAAATACAATGTGATCTTAATGATAAAATATACCAAAAGAATTATTCCTGATTAGCTGAAATACAAATTTCCATGACAATGAATTTTGTTTGTCTCTTACAAAATAGTTTTAGGGATGTTATATGTGATGTACATGCCAGGTTCTTTATAGGTTGCCTCTGATTTTGAAGATTACTATGGATTTACAAGTCCCAAAACTTAAAAAATTTAGAAAAAGACTTAAAATGTAAACAAAAAAAGTTTCTTGAAAAAGTTAATAGGAGTAGATTTTTAAATAGGAAGCTATTGCATCCAAAAGGTCATCTCTAATTTATCTCCTGAATCCAATCACGAGGAAATATAAACATCCCCAATAATTGATACATTCTACAAAACTAGCTGTCCTATAATTTTCAAAAGCATCAACGCCAGGGAAAGCAAGGGAAGACTGAGTAACTACTCCAGACTGAAGAAGGCTAAGGAGACATGATAACAGGATAACAAAAATGCTTCTGAATTGGATCCTATTCTTACAGAGCTACTAGAACAATTGGAAAAAAAAAATTTTTTTTTAATTTCTACCCAAGGATTTTTTTTTTAAGATTTTATTTATGAGAGAGAGAGAGAGAGAGAGACGCAGAGACAGGCAGATGGAGAAGCAGGCTCCACGCAGAGAGCCTGATGTGGGACTTAATCCTGGTACTCCAGGATAACGCCCTGGGCCGAAGGCAGGCACTAAACCGCTGAGCCACCCAGGGATCCAGAAAATTTATTTTTATTTTATTTTTTTAAGATTTATTTATTTATTTATTTATGAGAGAGAGAGAGAGAGAGAGAGAGACAGGCAGAGACACAGGCAGAGGGAGAAGCAGGCTCCATGCCGGGAGCCTGACATGGGACTCGATCCCGGGACTCCAGGATCGCGCCCTGGGCCAAAGGCAGGCGCCAAACCGCTGAGCCACCCAGGGATCCCCAAGGGATCCAGAAAATTTAAATGTAACTCGAGGATTAGATGGCAGCATGTGACAATGTTAATTACCTGATTTTGATTATTGTATTGTGGTTATGCAGTAGAATATTATACCTGTGTCTAGAAAATACACACCAAAGTATGCAGGGGTGATAGGCCAGCATACAGCAAGTTATTCTCAAACTGTTCAAAACAAAAAGTTCTTTGTCCTGTACTTGCAACTTTTCCATAAGTTCCTCCCCCCCAGAATGTCTGTTTTTTAATTTTTTTAAGTAAACTCTACCCACCAATGTGAGACTCAAACTCCTGACCCTGAGATCAAGAGTTACATGCTCTAACAACTGAGCCAGCCAGGCGGCACCAGTCCCCCTCCCCCACAAATGTTTTAAGTAATCTTTATTGCTGTTATAAAAAAAAATAGGATTTTTTTTAAGGTCACTGATTCAAAGGTATTTATTGATTTGTGGTCCCTCAATCTATGAAGGAACAGAGCCAAGTAAGATTTCTCTAAAAAAGAGGATATACTGATTTTTTTTCATCAACGAAACTTAAAAAGGGGATGACGCTGTTCCAAATTGGCAAATTCCAATGGCCCCAAATTCTCTTCATCACATGGTTCAGACACCCAACCGCTGAGCCACCCAGGCGTCCCAACCCAGGCCTTTAAAGACCTTTAAATGTCATTACAAAGATTTTAATAATTTTTTCCCTGCAGTCACAGATTTTTCAACCCTAATTTTTATTGTTCGATCCTAACTTCAAGTCACCTCATACACAGAAGCTCAATATGCAATACGAACAAAAGTAGCAAGGTCTTGTCTAAAGAGGAAATAGGGTACTTTAGTAGGACAACACAGGCTGAGACTATTTACCCAAAGTAAGGGCAAAGGCAGAAACAAGGCCAACTATTGAAAAGAAAACATTATCCAAATAATATATGCTGTGTTATACTGGACAGACTTTCAATCAGAATCTGACTAAATAATCCAACTAGAATAATTCAAGAAGCATTTACATACAAAGGAACTAAACACAAGGAATCCTAAGGACAGGGGAACGGAACAGAAGGTACAGGAACTACTAGCAGCAGGAGCAGCAGCACCCCTAAATCCAGAAAGGTAAGGGGCAGGAGAGCTTACCAGAATTTGGAAGAGAAAGTCACATAGAGAAAGCCACCTTGAGGGGAGTAATGATTTCCTCTGGGACACAGCCAACCCACAGGGAAGAAACCAGGGAAGTAAACATTCTGACCTTACCTTCCTTCCTGCTTCCTATGTTCTTGTGTTCCACACTGGCTGCACCCACTCTGAAGCCCGAAGTCACAGATGCCCATTGACATAATCCATACAGGTAAGCCTCCCAGAGCAAAGACCAGGGCAGAAGAGAGTAGGTTAGGAAAATCACACAGAAGTGATCAAGAAGATCAAACAGAAGTTATCTGTCATATACAACTATGCACGGAAGTATGAGGGAAGATCAAACCTAGCCTTCTGGAACCAGGGGGGAAAAAAGGGTTCCCCATGCAGGAACAATTAAGCAGAAGCTTAATGACTGAGCAGGGGTCAGCAGACAGAGGAAACAGGGCAGACACTCCAAGCAAAGGCACGAGCCACTATAAAGGGATACTGCTACAAGAGCTAATCAATTAGGATGTCTGAAGCCCAAAGTAAGAGGGAAGAAAGGGAAAGGAATGAAGCTGGAGACAAGGAAAGACAAGATCATGCTTGCATGGATACCATGCTAACAAACTAGCCTTTATCCTGAAGGCAGGGTTTAAGGACTGACATAGTATCTGACAGAGGTGGATGTGGGTTTTCACGAAAGCAACAGACACAGATTTTTATTTTTTATTTTTATTTTTTTTAATTTCTCAGTTGAATAGCTCTTGCCTGGTCACCTCACAAGAACCTGCAAGGCAGAGCAGGACTGTGGAGAATACAAACACTAGGGGTACCTAGTTACTTCAGCCTTTTGTAATTCTCCACACTGACTTTTTCAGGGAACAGGAAGACCAAAACATTGTTAGTGATCACATTAAATAATTTATTTAAGGGGCATCTGGATGGCTTAGTCAATTAAGCATCCAATTCTTGATTTTGGCTCAAGTCATGATCTCAGGGTTGTAAGACAGCCCCATGCCAGGCTTCATAGCACACAGTCTGCTTGAGATGTTCCTGCTCTCCTTCTGCTCCTCTCCCTGCTTGTGCTCTGTCTATGCATACATATAAATAAATAAATAAAATGTTTTAATTTTTTAATTTCTTTTTATTTTATTTATTTATTCATAGAGACACAGAGAGAGAATGAGAGGCAGAGACACAGGCAGAGGAAGAAGCAGGCTCCATGCAGAGAGCCCGACGTGGGGGACTTGATCCAGAGTCTCGAGGATCACACCCTGAGCTGCAGGCGGCGCTAAACCGCTGCGCCACTGGGGCTCCCCTGTTTTAGTAATTATTTAAGATTCTGAACCAAAGCACTGATAATTCAAAATTCACACTAGGGTATATCCTGTGCTTGCTTCAGCAGCATATATACGCTAGGGTATATTCATGTTGTTTTAAAATGGAGATTTTCTTTTTAAGATTTTATTTTTAAGCAGTCTCTACACCTAACACAGGGCTTGAACTTACAACCCCACAATCAAAAGTCACATGCTCTACCAACTGGGCCAGCCAGACACCCCAAAATGGGAGAACTTTCTAAAAACAACACTGATACCTCCACCCTTTTTGCAAAGGACTATACATTTTCTGAAGTACCACACTGATAATTCAAAGACTTGAGGATCCACTCCTTGCCAGCCCTATGAAGACACTTGGGATACAATGATACACAAAACAGATAAGGTTCCTGTCATCATTTAACTTACCTGTAACAAAAGGAGCATTCAGTAAATAAGTATACAAATAAACATACAACAAATTTGTTATGTGCTATAACTAAAAGTAACAGGATGAGTTTTAACTTAGATTTAGAACAAAGATATTATTGGGGCTCTTTCCAAAAGCAACATCCACGGAGTAGACAGAGACAAAATAAAATCACAGTGGATTGAGACACATACATGTTTGGAGGAAAAAGATGCCACAAGGTGACAGATTCAAGTTCTTGTCCTGGCAACTGTCAAGAGAAAAGATAGTACCTTGAGGGTATGGTAAGGAAAGCTTTTTAATTTTTTAATTTATTATTTTTTTTAGGAAAGCTTTTTTATGATGGGTAAAAACAAACATGCTTGCAGGTTGATTGGAAGGGAGAGTACAAGAGTAGCTGCATGTAAGAGCTATAGATAACAGATATGATGTCTAATATCAACATTTTATATACAAGTGTTAGGCTAAATGCTTTATGTACAATTCTTTATATAATCTCTAAGGCCACCACAACTGTCCAAATATAAATAATGAGAAAACTAAACTCAAAGAAGTTAGGTAATTTGAACACATTATTTTTTTTTTAATTTTTATTTATTTATGATAGTTACAGAGAGAGAGAGAGGCAGAGACACAGGCAGAGGGAGAAGCAGGCTCCATGCACCGGGAGCCCGACGTGGGATTCGATCCTGGGTCTCCAGGATCACGCCCTGGGCCAAAGGCAGGCGCCAAACCGCTGTGCCACCCAGGGATCCCTTGAACACATTATACAGTGGCAGAATTAAGATTCAAACCCAAGTCTTTATGACTCCAAAGCATACCATACACCACATGGCCTTATCCATTCAACAAAGACTTTTCAAATCACTTTTTTTTTTCTCAAATCACTTCTTTTTTCTTTTTTTTTTTTTTTTATTTTTTAGTAATCACTACACCCAATGTGGGGCTCAAACTCACAACCCCGATATCAAAAGTCATATGCTCTACTGATTGAACCAGTCAAGCGCTCCTCAAACCACTTTTTTTTTTAAAGATTTTATTTATTTATTCATGAGAGACACAGATAGAAGCAGAGACACAGACAGAGGAGAAGCAGACTCCATGCAGGGAGCCTGATGTGGGACTTAATCCTGGGACTCCAGAATCATGCCCTGGCTGAAGGCAGGCGCCAAACCGCTAAGCCACGCAGGGATCCCCCTCAAACCACTTCTTAAGTGCCAGTTACTATGCACTGAGCAACAGAGATGAATTAAACACGCTCTTTAGAGAGTGATGGAGGGAAGACATGAATACCTCAAGTCACTGACAAAAGGAGGAACAAGTTAGATGGCATAGCACAAAGAAGCAGTTACTCTACCCTGAGCTAGTCAGTGAAGACTTCAGGTGGTACATGTTAAGCAAAAGAGACATGACAAAGTTAATGTTATGTCTTAGTCATAACAGATTATGGAAAGGCAAAGAGGCACAAATTTACATGCTGCATCTGAAACACTTCAAGAAACTGAACATGGCAGGAATGTGTTGAAAGGTGGAAGAGACCAGATTGAAGAGCCTTTTAATGCCATGCTGTGGAATCTAAAGTTGAAATTACAGGAAGTGAAAAACATTTCCAGGCTTCAAAACAAGATCAGACTACTATGAAGACTCAAACTGATTAGAAGATTCAAGTCACAGCCTGGTGAAGAGCTTACAACCAACCAAAAGGATAGAAGATCTAGAAGGAGACCCCCAAACTACCCATATATAATCAAGCTAGAAGAAAGAAGGGGTTCCAATTCTCTTTTTGAAAAAGGTAGTCCTTACTCTAAGTAAGATGAGAACAGTCCCTTGTTATATCATTAATTAGGATAGAACGAAAAAGTCAGCAAGCCCAAAGTGTATGATCAACAGGGAGGAAACTGGAGGTTGCTTCCTCAGCATCACAAACAGAATACTTGAGGCAGAAGATGGACTTAGATGATTCCCTTCTCTAAAGGCATACTGAATAGAGGCAGGATAAGCCTGCTGCTTACTATGAAAGCAGAGGGCCTCCAATTTCCAAAAAACACGGTCTCCCTTTTGCTTCAGGGGCTTAATCACACCCGTCAGCCATCTGACAATGGTTCAGGAACAGTAATAACTTTTTCTGCTAAGCATGTTGCTCAATCCAGGAGCTGTACAATTCCAGTACTAAGCAGATATGAGAAACAAAAAAGAAGCGAAAGGATACTATCTATTCTCCTAACACAACAAAAGCCATTATTCAGCCTCTTCAATGAAACTAAATCAAAGGGAAACGAAGTATAATTTAGAACTTCAGATTTATTTTTCCAAGTTGACCTCCAGGTACATGCCCCATTCCAAACATTCCATCACACATCCCAGTCACCCCTAAATAAGACATCCATGTCTGTGTTTGATGTCATTACCTCAGACTGGAATGCATTTGTACTCCATGTCACACAATAAATGTAAAGACTATCTTCAAAACCCAACTTAAATGTCACTCCCTAGATGCCACTCAAACTATATGCCCACAAGACTTTTTACTCTTTTAAAATGTTTATTAAGTATTTCCATCCACTATATTTAATAGTATACATATACAACTCCTCCCAAGTGAAATTTTTTAAACAAAGCCTTAGTCAATGACAGGTTTAGTTTAAAATTCTTGGTTCTAGAATTTTAAAAACTGAGTATTTAAAACTGAATAATATAATCTGTTATCTTTCAAAAGCCCCAACTACAATGAAAACATAATGCCAACAGTAAATGCAGCAATTGGTATGTGTCTCAAGTGCTAGTGGGGTGCAGTGCAGATAACATTGATACATGCTATAAGACTAGCTCACTTGGGGCACCTGGGGGGCTCAGTGGTTGAGCAGCTTGCCTTTGGCTCAGGTCATGACCCCAGGGTCCTGGGATTGAGTTCTGCATGGGGTTCCCTGATGGGAGCCTGCTCTTCCTTCCGTGTCTCTCATGAATAAATAATACAATTAAAATAGGAAATTTCAGTTATCTAAAAAGCTAAATACTCTTCTATAGAATTACCAATTTGAGAAATATACTTCTATAAATATACTACACTTTAATTATCAGTACCTGAAAAACAGTTTTAAGAAACATTGTATAAATTATATCTTTTGATCTTGTGTTCTATGGCAGCAAAAATGGTTTATAAAACAAACTGAAAAAGCAATCCTCAAACTTGAGTTTTATATAAGCTTCAGTATGAACAGAACTAAATCACAGGTTCAATCATGAAACAAATACATTATTTTTTTTTTAAGATTTTATTTATTTGGGCAGCCCGGGTGGCTCAGCGGTTTGGCACCTGCCTTCGGCCCAGGGTGTGATCCTGGAAACCCAGGGTCGGGTCCCACATCGGGCTCCCTGCGTGGAGCCTGCTTCTCCCTCTGCCTGTGTCTGTGCCTCTCTCTCTCCCTCTGTGTCTCTCTCACGAATAAATAAAGAAAATCTTTAAAATAATAATAATTTAAAAAAAAAAGATTTTATTTATTTATTCAGGAGAGACACACACAGAGAGAGGCAGAGACACAGGCAGAGGGAGAAGCAGGCTCCACGCAAGGAGCTTATTGTGGGACTCGATCCCAGGTCTCCAGGATCACACCCTGGGCTGCAGGAGGCGCCAAACCGCTGCGCCACCGGGGCTGCCCACAAATACATTATTAACTGTTGGTTCTTACTAATTTATTTCAGGCCATAAACCCTCAAATTTGATATCTATTGTATAATAAAGAATTTGACTGGCCTTTGTCCTTGTTCCTGGGAGGAAGCTTACAATTCTTTGAATTTCCCCAAGGATAGGGGTATCTTTGTTTATACTAACAAGATAGCTCAGGATGGGGGCTGGTCACGAGAAAGAACCAACTATGTGACTAGTATTGAGGCTTTGAGTCAGCCCAGTTTTTGAGTAGGGAAGGAGGGCTGGCCATGGGAATTTAGTCATATGGCCGATGGTTCAATCAATCATGTCTACATGTGAAACAAACTCTGGACACCAATGCTCAGTAGAGCTTCTTGGTTGATGAACAACACACTAATGTACAGGGTAGGTGATATGCCCTGATTCCACAGGAAGAGGACCGTCAAAGCTCTAAAGCTCTGTGTTCAGAACCATCCCAAACTTGGTCCTGTCTCTTCATTTGGCTGGTCTTAATCTGTTTGTTTTAAAATAAAACTATAACCATAAGGATAGCATCTTCCTGAATTCTGAGTCATTCTAATAAATCATCACACCCCAGGCAGAGTTGTGAGACACTCCCCCTGGCAAAGATCTGTGACCACTTGGTCAAAAGTGTGGGTAGAATGGGAATCCAATTTGCCACTGGCATCTGAAATGGGAGCAGTCTTGACTCTAGGTTAATGTCAGAATAGCATTGCAATAAACCAAGCTATGCCATAATACCAAACCTCTAATGGAGCTTGTTCCATCATTTCTTACACAAACTAACTTCTATATGCTGAGATATAGAAAGAATAAAGCCATAAACTTGTATAATTTGTATCATCATGCAATTTGCATCATGCAAGCCCCATTCCTTACAATTTCTGGTTCAGCAAATCAACCTCCAGAAAAACTAGTTAAAAAAAAAAAGTTATTAAAAAGTAGCTGGAGAAAGTGATATCAAATCACATGAAACTTTAAAAAAAAATTGAAACAGAAGTTTGTATAACACAACATGAAGGGTCAGCAGAGTTTTTCTGAACAGAGTATAAATATTTTAGGCTTCACAGGCCATATGGTGTCTCTCATTAACTACTGAACTATGTTATTGCAGAAGTGAAAACAGCCATAGCAATATGTAAACAAAAAAAATGCTACTGTGTTCTAATAAAACTATTTTACAAAAATAAGAAGAGGACTGAATTTAGCCCACATAGATAATCATTTACTGATCCTTGCACTAAATTATTTATTCAAATAAACATTCAAATTCATGGAAGTTCTATCTGATGGCATGAAGCGCTAGTGTCACACCAAAAATTAACAGTCTGAGAGACAAGTTAATACATTTTCTTAGAAGAAAAAAACCAACCTGAATTTGTAAAGGACAAAAGCTATACCAGAAATATTTGTTACAGAGTATTTTTCTTTAACCTCAAATTTTTCAGATAATGTCTAAACATAATAAAATTCAAAAACTCCTTCAACTCACATGGAAGCATGTATTATCAGGCACTGTGCTAAGTGCTATAAGAGTCCCTGGCAGAATAACCAATTTTGAAACAAATGTTTATCCATACAGCAATTAAAAGAATTTTATTTTAGGTAACAGAAAGATAAAGTCTAGTGCCAAGGCAAGGTGTAGTCCTTCAACTGCTACAAATAAACATTTATATGTTCTGCACCATGTACTTATGTTAAGAGAAAAATCTGTATTACTACACCTTTACTATAGCTTGTTCCTCTATAAATCTATATTGTTAATAACTATTATTAAAGCAAGAATGCCAGGGATCCCTGGGTGGCTCAGCAGTTTAGCACCTGCCTTTGGCCTGGGGCGCGGTTCTGGAGTCCCGGGATCGAGTCCCACGTCCGGCTCCCGGCATGGAGCCTGCTTCTCCCTCCTCTTGTGTCTCTGCCTCTCTCTCTCTCTCTCTCTCTCTCTCTATCATAAATAAATAGATAGATAGATAGATAGATAGATAGATAGATAGATAGATAGATAGATAAATCTTTTTTAAAAATAAATAAAGCAAGAATGCCTTATTAATCTCAACTAATAAAAAATGTCCTCCCTCCAAAAAGGAGGTGAAGAATTCTCCCTAAAACATGATTGTTGAATCTTAATATGTACAAGAAAAATGGAGGAAAGTTAGCAATTGATTAAGTTGTATGTCAGTCTTAAAATAACAAAGGTAAAGATAAAAAATACTATTTCATAATAGAACTTGGCAGGAAACTAGAGGAATTTTTCATGTTTTCTTCATGGTTTTAAGATATTCACACAATTTTATAATACTCTTTAAGAAATGCAATTTTATTTTTTTTTAATTTTATTTATTCATGAGAGACACACACAGAGATAGAGAGAGAGAGAGAGACAGAGACAGAGACACAGGCAGAGGGAGAAACAGACTCCATGCAGGGAGCCTAACATGGGACTCCATCTGTGGTCTCGAGGATCAGGCCCTGGGCTGAAGGCAGCGCTAAACCGCTGAGCCACCCGGGCTGCCCAAGAAATGCAATTTTAATCCAAATCATGAAAACGTCCTGAAATTGTGACCCAGGCTGAAATCAAGAATCAGAAGCCCAACAAACTGAGTCATGCAGGTACCCCCTCCCACCCTCGTATAAGGACATTTGCGATGACATTTATAGCATACCTGGATAATCCAGGATAATCTCTCCAGCTCAAGATCTTTAACTTACATCCTTAAAGTCTTCTCTGTCATATAAAGTAATACATTTCCAGGGATTTAGACCTGGATATCTTTAGGGACCATTACTCAGCCTACTACCATAGTTCATCTTAGAAATATTAGATGTATATATATAAATCCATTAGAGGGGATCTCTGGGTGGCTCAGTGGTTTGGCTCCTGCCTTTGGCCCAGGGTGTGATCCTGGAGTCCCGGGATCAAGTCCCGCATCGGGCTCCCAGCGTGGAGCCTGCTTCTCCCTCTATCTGTGTCTCTGAGCCTCCCTCTCTCTCTCTCTCTCTCTCTCTCCTGCGTCGGGTTCCCAATGTGGAGCCTGCTTCTCCCTCTGTGTCTCTACGCCTCTCTCTCTCTATCATGAATAAATAAATAAAATCTTATAAATAAATAAATACATACATACATACATACATAGGAATACTGAATAGGACAATTAATATAATTTTATCATGGTAAATGAGCCAATCAAATGATTGTCACTGAAGCTCCCGGCCATTGAGTGCCAACTCAACGTATCATACTTTCTCATTTACTTATTTTTTATTTTTATTTGCATGCTTTCCCATTTTTTTTAAGATCTTTAAAAAAAAAAAACTCATGAAATATCTTTAAGAAACTGGTTGAGGAAACCTAAAATAAATACCAACAGGCCATTAGGGATCAGCAGAAGTCCTATCATATTATGGATAAGTTCAACAACAACAACAAAAAAAACTCATAAAAGTCAGTAAGGATGGACCAAGAATTGTACAACAAAGAACCAGAAAAAAACTATAGGTGGAGTTAGATTACAAATTTGGAAGATTTTTTTTAAATGGAAGCATGATGGCCAGTATATGATACCAAAAATACATATCATAGACTAAACAGTAATAACCCCATAATGCAATGGTTTTCCAACTATCGTCCAAGAATTCCCAGGGTCCCCAACATCCAGCCTTTTCAAACTATATATCTGTAAAAGCTAGACTTTCTTCATATATTTCAAACAAAAAAACAAATGACATTAAACTCAAAAACAAGTATGAGAATTATCTTTTATTAAATAAAACATTAAAAAGATGTGCAGAAATGTAAAAATACCACTCTTCTCACAAATTTTTTTGTTTTGGTAAGAGTTATTTTTCATTAAAATGTTATTTGTATTAACATGTAATGGGTGTATTTATTGTTAAATGAGTTAATTAGCACTTTAAAATTTATCAGTTTTAATTTCTGATATGATAAATACTGGATGATCTACCCATATAAACCAAAACCCTTGCATTCTCAATAATTTAGGATTCTAAGTGCACCTACGAACAAAAAGTGGGAGAACTATAAGAACACTGATCCAGTTAATACCTCTACTGCAGGAACTCACTCCATCTCCCCAGTGCCTGGCCAAACTACATCTGCCTAGATAGTCAAACCTAGGTTTACCAATGATAAAGAAAACTCTTTTCATAATAATAAATTCATCAATAGTACATTACGAACCTAAGCATTTACATTATGTTAATAACATAGCTCCAAAGTAATTTTTTAAAAAGATTAAAATTTAAAAAAAATCACAAACTAGAGTCCAAGAATACAACTTACCTTCCTCAACAATTAATAAAACAAGTAATCAGAAAATCAGGAAGGATATAAAAGAATTGAACAATATTATCAACCAACTTGATCGATGATTTTTACAGAATATTCCACCAAAATGCAGTAAAATATACATTCTCCTCAAGGGCACACAAAACATTTACCAAGAGAGACTATATCTGGGTTATGAAACAATTCTTAATAAATTTGAAAGGATTCAAATTATATATTTTCATACTACTGCTGAATTAAATTAGAACTCAACAGCAGAGAGATCTTTTGAGAATCTTGAAATTTTTCTGAATAGCCCCTGGGCCAGAGAAGAAACCAAAACCAAAGTTAGAAATTATTTTGAGCTGAATGAAAATGAAGGTACAACATATCTAAATTTATGAAATACAGATAACACACTATTTCAAGGGAAATTAGGTGCTCAAAGACATCAGCTTTTACTTTAATAAAGCATAAAATAAGAGTAAATTAATTCCAAAGAAAGGAAAAGGAGAAGAAATAATCAAGTAAAATAAAAATCAACACAATAGAAAACAGAAAAAAAGTTCAGAAGATTAATGAAACTAGAAGCTGAGGACTTTTTTAGAATATCAATAAAATTGATAAACTAGCCATACTAACCAGCTTAAAAAGAGAAAAGACAACAATTAAGAATATCAAGAATGACATGTGATATCACTATAGATTCTACAAATATAAAAAGGATAAGGGCATGTTATTAACACTTTTATGCAAATAAATACAACAACATAGGTGAAAGGCCAAATTCCTGGAAAAATACAAAGCTTACTCAAGAAGAAACAGATGAAGAGAACTGTCGTATATCTACTGAAGACATTAAATATATAGTTAAAACTTCCCTGTCAAGAAAAACTATGTCCAGATAGCTTTACTGGTAAATCCCACCAAACATTTAGAAGGTAGCAAGTATCAATTCTAAAGACACTTTTCCATAGAGGTGAAGAGGAGGGAATATTGTCCAATATATTTGTAATGCCAGCATATATATATATATATATATATATATATATATATATATATATAAAAGAGAGTATGTATATACATGCATACGTGTGTGTGTATATATATATACATACTCCACGTGTGTGTGTGTATATACACATGTGTGTGTATATATATATATGTGTGTGTATATATATATGTGTATATACATATATATACACACACACACACACACACACACTCCACAGTGACAGAAATGTCTGAGGACAGGGGATAGAAAGATGAATAACAAAGAAGTATGAAAAAATTGGGAGGGTGGGGAGTGTTATCTTGAATGTGATGATAGTCTCCTGGGTAATATGTGTATCAAAATTTATAAAATTGTATGCTTTAATTATATACAATTTATTTTACCTCAAAAAAAAAAAAAAAGTCTTTCACAGTAGGATAACCAGTAACGGTTCTACAACAATGCGAATATACTTAATGCCAATGAATTATAACTAAAAAATGGTTAAAATGGTAAATTTTACATTATGTATATTTTACAAACAAAAAAAAAAAAGAAGAAGAAGAAGAAGAGTATGTAAACTGGATTCAAACCTGAACCTAAAATAACTACAGTCATTAAGATGAGTAAGGAATCCATATTTCCAGGCTATCTACCTCTTTGATTATGCAGCTTCTATTCTTCCAGCTGATTAAATGTGAATGTACAGCTTTTTACAAGCTGTTACCTGTGAGATATGATTGATGGAAGACTCCATTCTCCGAAGCTGAGAGGCTTGGATATCCAGCAACTGGAGTACATTGTTGGCCAATGCATTTATTTGATAAGCAACACTAGCTAGGGATTGAGTTGTGTAGGCTTTGGTCTCTTCTAAAGCTTTCCTCTTGTCTGCAGCCTGAAAATAAGAACAAAAACAATCAGTACTTACTTAGGTTAATATTCATTAAACATGCATTCTATAGAAAGGCAAAGTTATATTTTTTAATGGAAAGATCCAATTGAATCAAAAAGCTTATAGGACCACTCTGATGATAGTCTCAGGACACTGGGGGGCCCATAGCAGAAATCCCTATCTGCCAGGTGGGATCCACTGCCTCGAGTGGCCAATCCACTGAGGTCCACTAAGGCAGCCATCAAGTGACCATCATCAGAGGTACACAGTACAATTGGTTCTGAGTGGCCTAAAGCCCCTCAAACCACCAACTTCTCACATTATATCTTTAGGATCTTCTGTCAGCCCCAAACTCCCAACCCACTGTTGAGAATATACCTAAACTACTCTGTAATACTGCTGCCTCAGCATCCACTTTATGTGGCTAAGTGCCTAGAGGGGCCTTGAATTGACACTACCTCCTCCCACAAGTACATGCCCTAGATAATAGCCCTCAGGGTGACAAGTAAATATACGTTCCAGATAGGATTCCCCCAAATCCCCGTGATAAACAATCTCTCCTGTCTTCCAGCTCCTTCTTCTTCTGTCTCCCTTATAAGACCACCTTGAAGCTTATTAAAACCCTACAGTTTTTGGTTTGAACTGACCAATCCAGAATTAGCCCAGAAATCCCAGAGCACTGGACCTGAGGACCCTAATAAAGCCATGTACCCCAAGTCCTGCAGCTCATTGCCTGCCCACACCCTGCACTGAACTCCCCCTGGGTCCCCTGGAGACATCATGTTGTGTACCTCCAGGACCTGTGAGTAATAAACTTCTATATTCTACTTTCCCTTTTTCCCGTCTTTTATTGAACTGTGGCTCACCATCTATGGGCTTTACTTTACAAATGTTAACAAAAAATCTCAACACCTACCAACAATGATATAGATTAAATTCATTCCATCTTATATTTCTGTTTACATTAATCAACATCAGAATCCCAACCTCCCTGTTATCCGTTATAACTACATCTCTCATCTCCACAAAAACTACTCTGAATGTTATAAACCAAACCTTTACCACCTGTTCTTCCCAAAGTCCTACACATAACTCAGTCTTTTGTTAGATATGTTTTACAAATATTTCTCCTAGTCAGTAGCTTACCTTTTCATTATTTTAACAGTCTTTTGTTGTTGTTGTTGTTTTAAGATTTTATTTATTTATTCATGAGAGACACAGAGAGAGAGATAGAGAGCCAGAGACACAGGCAGAGGGAGAAGCAGGCTCCAGGCAGGGAGCCTGACATGGGACTTGATCCCAGGTCCCCAGGATCACGCCGCGGGCTGAAGGCGGTGCTAAACCGCGGGGTCACCAGGGCTGCCCCTTTAACACTCTTTTGAAGGGAAACTTTTTCTTTCAATGAAGTCCAATTTATAATTCTTTCTTTTATATTTCATGATTTTTGCATCCCATTTTTAAAAATCTTTGCCAAACCTAAGGTCACTAAGATTTTCCCGCATGTTTTCCTTCAAAAGTTTTGAAGGAAATAACCTATAGGCTAACATTAAAAGTATCATTCTAGGCTAGAACCCTACATTATTAAAAGATGTCCTATATGGAAAACAGAGCATATATTCAGAACATATGCTACAGCATTAGCCTGTATAATATCATTTCAAAGAAAAATATGACTTAAATTAAAAGTTCTTTCTCACTTTGAACCCTTCCTTAAAGTCTGCCAAGAGACTTGAAAATAATTTGCTCTCTTCGAAAAACATCAATTTCTTCCTGCCATAAATGCAAGAAGTTTAATGACCCTACTCAGGTAACAAATGGGGGGTCAGTCTCATATGTACTTAAAAAAAAAGTTTTTCTGCCATTTTGCTTTTGTATCTTTCCCTTTCCTCCCCCTTTCTAGGAATGTCACATCGTGTCTTTTAATAACTTCTTTCTTTTAATAACTTTTAACTTACCTCTAATCTAAACCTCCCAGAAACTTTTCCAAAGTCGGAATTTTTCCCATCGAATATTTTACATGTTTTTCCAATTATTTAATGGAAGTAATTTCATGAAAATCCATTAAAAAAAACCCTAAATCTACAAAAATTACTCTATTTCAATGACTCCACAAACCAGCTACTGTGAGATGCACCATTTTTATGTATTACTAGGAAAAACCTGTCAATTGAATTGTGTCCGAATGCTTTCTTATAAAAAATTACTTTATACTTATAGGAAATACTTTCTCAGATTTACCTGGATGGTCACTTTATGTCAGTGTTAATCATAAAGAAATAAAATTAGTTAGAAAATTCATACTCAATGTTATCCAAATTCCAGAAAAAAAAAAAATCCCTTTTTTAAGGGGGTGGAGGGGCAGAGGGAGAGAATCTTTTTTTTTTTTTTTTTTTTAAAGATTTTACTTACTTATTTGAGATAGAGAAAGAGAAAGAGTGCGTGCAAGCACACACACATGCAGGGGAAAGGGGCAACAGGAGAGGGAAAAGCAGAGTCCCATCTGAGCACAGACCCCCAGATCATGATGTGAGTCAAAATCAAGTCAATACTTAACCAATTGAGCCATCCAGCCATTCCCAAAAAAAACTCTTTATCTTTTGTACAATGCAAGATCTAACCAAAGATTTTCCAAAGCTATAGTCATGTCTATCTAGTTTCCTTAAAACTTAAAAAACCTTTACCCTTCAACCCTGACCTTTTTGATGTTCAAAACAGATGTTATTTTAAAAATCCAAACCAGATGGGGCACCTGGGTAGCTCAGTTAAGTGACTGACTCTTGGTTTTGACTCAGGTCATGGTCACAGGGTTGTGAGACTGACACCCCGTTAGGCTCCACACTGGACATCTGTCTGAGATTCCCCCCACCCCGCCCATGCCCCGTTCCTCCCCCTGCTTGAGCTTGCACACGCACACTTTTTCTCAAATAAGTAAATCGTTCTTATAAATAAGTAAATAAAAAAATAAAATCAAACCATTTTTTTATAGAAACTCCTATAAACTAGATTATTTCCTTATGACTAGATTCTGATTAAACAAGGTGGCAAGAATACTATACAGGTGATGCTGTGAACTTCCCACTGCAGGTGACACAATATCTTTTAAGATAAGGCTCTATCATTATTTCCAGAATTTTCTTACAAGTTGCTAACATATCAATTTTGCAAATTCTGATGCTACTGCTAACTTAATCTTACCAGAAGGTGTCAACCCCCAAAACTGCCTGAAGGTAAAACCCAGGACTCTAGCCTTTCCTCAAATGGTCCTTATATATCTGTTAACAGGCCACAATAATCCAGTTAAACCACCAGCAAAAACAACCAAGTTCCCACAAGTACAGACAATGAATACTACTCTGGCAGACAGCTTTTAAATTGTAAAATGCATCCCAATTTCAGAAATGTTAAAATGTGGGGGTGAGGAGGAAGTTTCTTAGACTTGATTAAATACAGAATATAAGGAACACTTATTGGTCTAAGGGCCCTTTAAAAAAAAAAAGGTATATTAATGTTAATAGGAAGAATTTAAAATGTCAAGTTTTTTGTTGTTGTTGTTTTGTTTTGTTTTTTTAAGATTTATTCACTGATGAGAAACACAGAGAGAGAAGCAGGCTCTATGCAGGGAGCCCGATGTGGGACTTGATTCTGGATCCCGGAATCATGCCTTGAGCCGAAGGCAGATGCTCAACCACTGAGCCACCCAGGCATCCCTAAAATGTCAGGTTTTAATACCTATAAAAGGAAAAGTTTTATATACCATAGGGTACACAAAACATCTACTTTGCTGAAGGCCAATCTAAAGTTTGGTTTGAGGGATCCCTGGGTGGCACAGCGGTTTGGCGCCTGCCTTTGGCCCAGGGCGCGATCCTGGAGATCCGGGATCGAATCCCACGTCAGGCTCCCAGTACATGGAGCCTGCTTCTCCCTCTGCCTGTGTCTCTGCCTCTCTCTCTCTCTCTCTCTCTCTCTCTCTCTGTGACTATCATAAATAAATAAAAATGTAAAAAAAATTAAAAAAAATAAATAAAGTTTGGTTTGAGACCTAAGAAACTTTCCAGGAGAAATCCATAATCATTTTGTGGAGAGGAATGAAAGGATGAGAGGGAGAAAAGAGCACATAGGCCAAATGTTGGTTCACTATTAACAAATAAACCCATTAAGCATGGAGTCATGCAATACCCAGCTACCACTGAAAGGATATAATTTTCTCCAACACAATTCCCATTTCAAGAGAAGTGAAAAGTAATTAAAAAGAAATCCTACTAGGTTATGGCAAATATCGAGCAAAAAGAACAAACTGCTTGCATGGCAATTCAGATTGAAATATAGTTACCATAAGCTTTAGCACAGCTCCTCGTTTTACCACCTGCCATTTAAGCAACTGCTAACTGGCCTACCAGCTTCTAGCAAAAAATCTAGAAGTCTCTGCTGCCTCTTACATCACAGTTTTGATAGTCAAGGAAGGAGAGTTGTGGCACACTCTTCTTTAATTGAAGAACAACAATCAACAGCTAGCATACTCATTATATAAAATTCAAAATTCAACCCTAATATAGAATATGTTTTTAAACCATCGCAATTTATACCCCCCAGGGTATTTCCAATAACTAGATCATCAGATTCTAAAATTTTTAATTTTGCCATAATTACAGCCTAAGTCAATGACACCCCAAACTAACTCCTTTACCAGTCAGTACTATACTACAGGACTTTTATTTTAAAGAAACAGGCTGGGATCCCTGGGTGGCGCAGCGGTTTGGCGCCTGCCTTTGGCCCAGGGCGCGATCCTGGTAGACCCGGGATCGAATCCCACATCGGGCTCCCGGTGCATGGAGCCTGCTTCTCCCTCTGCCTGTGTCTCTGCGCCTCTCTCTCTCTCTGTGACTATCATAAATAAATAAAAATTAAAAAAAAAAAATTTAAAGAAACAGGCTTAATGGAAAACCTGTAAGAACCCAGTTTTCAAAAGACCAACTACATTTTTTTTTAAGATTTCATTTATTTTTTTTTTTAAAGATTCTATTTTATTTACCCATGAGAGATACAGAGCGAGAGAGAGAGGGAGAGACAGGCAGAGGGAGAAGCAGGCTCCACGAAGGGAGCCTGACGTGGGACTCGATCCCAGGTCTCCAGGATCACACTGTGGGCTGCAGGCAGGGCTAAACCACTGCGCCACCGGGGCTGCCCAAGACTTTTATTTATTTGAGAGACAGCACACAAGAGAGTACATGGGAGAGCATGAGTAGGGAAGAGAGAAGAGCAGGCTCCCCACGGACCATGGAACCCGACATGGGGCTCGATCCCAGGATTCTGGGATCATGGCCCAAGTTGAAGGCAGCCACTTAAATGACTGAGCCACTCAGGCACCCCAGAGCAACTACATTTTTTTTTCTAAAATTTATTTATTCATGAGAGACACAGATTGAGACAGAGGTAGACACACAGGCAGAGGGAGAAGCAGGCTCCCGGCAGGAAGCCTGATACGGGACTCGATCCTGGATTCTAGGATCACGACCTGAGCCGAAGGCAGGCACCCAACCGCTGAGCCACCCAGGCATCCCGAACAACTACATTTAAACACAAAATTAGTTACATGTTTAAATATTATTGGCAGAATATATCTCATACTTAGTCCAAGATACTAGCTTCCTTCCATTAATTCCATGTTAACTAATTATATTCTCAGATATCTTTCTTCTTTAAAGAATTACAATGAAAGGGGTGGGTGGTGGGTAGGGGGATAAGGATTAAGAAGTATACTTGTTTTTTAGGCTTTAAGATTGCATTTATTGATTTTATAGAGAGTGCATGCATGTTGGAGCAAAGAGAGGTGTAGAGGGGGAGGGAAAGGGAGGAAATCTCAAGCAGATTCTACACTGAGCGTGGAACCTGATGTGGGGCTCGATCCCACTACCCTGAGATCATGACCTGGGCCAAAACCAAGAAGGGAATGCTCAGCTGACTAAACCACCAGGTGCCCTAGGAAGTGCACCTGTGATGAGTACCAGGTATTATATTATTCAATTACTATATTGTATGCCTGAAACTAATATTATACTGTATGTTAAGTAACTAGAATTTAAATAAAAAAGAATTAAATTGAAAGAGCCACCATGATCAAGAGTGTAGGCTGGGCAATCAGTTTCACATACTGCTGGAGGGTACAATTAGACAACATGTATAACAGTTCTTTAAAAGGTATATATTCTTCACTTTTAGGAGCTTACCCAAAAGAAATAAAGGTCAAGTGCAAAACAAATAATAATACTGTATGTTTAAGGATGTCCAACCGCCTCTGTTTATAATCACACACACACGAAATAATCTAAATGGCCAATGAAAGGTGACTAGAAAAAAAATTCATATACTAGAATGCCATGTAGTCAATAAAAGTGATACTTACCAACAAGTAAAATGTATTAAATCAGGATTCAAACTAGGAAGCAGAGCCACTTAATAAGAAATTATAGAATTTTACTTCACACATTATAAAAATAGCTGGGAAAATTTAAGATAGTCCACAGGAGAAGTGTGAGGATCAGAAAGTCATCAATTTGAGAAGCCAAACACACCAGCTAGAGAAATGAGACTGCAAAGGAAATGCTCCTGTAGAGATCTGGGAAGCTATGCTTTTGCAATTTTCGTATCAGTTGAGGGGCCTGATGCCACTGTTGACCAAACTGTCAGCAACTAGGAAAAAGAACTAGAGTAAAGGGAGACCAAGGTCAAGCTGGAACCCACCAACACCTCTGTGCCTCTTATTACACTTAACCACAAAAACCTGTAGAGGTTAATGAATGTCGCTTACATAAATTCTTTTAGCCAATTCTAACCCACAACCTTAAAGGAAGGAAGTCTACTACAGAACTATGAGATACATAGTTTCAACTTAAGGAAACTGAAATAGTACAAACCACTACAGTACCCTCAGTCAATAATGTTTATGTAGGAACTTCTTTCATTATATTTAACTCCTGAATAAAGACAATAGCAAAAACATGCTTCAGTCCAACATGATCCAGTCATCCTCATACAACCAAAATGATGCTATCTCCCCAAAAGAGAATACAAAGTCTACTTTGTGAGTAATGTTCATTCCTTTTCTAACTGGCTGAGTTATACTTCCCCTTGGATATCCTGTAAGTTAAATATCGAAATACTAGGTTAACTACTATTAACACATCTAAAGTTAAATATAAAAGAACTGCAGAGAGAGGAAAAAAAAAACTGGTTAATATACACACAAATATTAAGGTACAGAGCAAATATTCATAAATACTAGAGTTTTCATTCTGTAACCGGTCATGAGGTCGTAGGTGGTATTTATAATGTTCTACTATCTATCACATATTCCACTTGCCCTCAGCAATCATCTCATCTGGTTGTTATTCCCTGCCTGGTTTGCTGACTCAAACCACTGCCATGAGCAGCCCTGCCTGCAGTAGACTGTTTTATTACTGCATTAGCTTTTATCACAGGACACGGAAGCACTAAGAGGCACTCCAGATAATCTCCTGCATTCCAGACATATTCCTCTTTACCCCTACTATGTAGCAGCAACTCAAATTCCACTTTGAAGTCAGATTCAATCATCCTGACCAACACAGTAATCTTTTGCTTTGCCTATTAATTCACTGGCAAGAGGAAGTCAAAGTGCTCAGGTGCTTAACTTCCAGTTCAATAGAACCAATACTATGTTCCCAGCAGAAGTATTCCTCTCTAAACTAGCAGACCCCAGAGCAGTGAGGAAAGAAGCAAAGATTTTCTTAGTAGACCATCAGGTGTATAGTGACAGGAGTTCACTCCATGTCAACCAGCTGACGGAGTTTTCAAAAGAACATTCCACTGTTTTATCAATTCAGCTGCTTCAGGGTAATGGGGAACATGGTAAGATCACGAATTCTATGAACATGAGTCAACAGCCTGGTCAAAAGCAATGTGATATGGGGGTGCCTGGGTGGCTCAGCTGGTTACGCATCTGAGAGACTCGTTTTAGGCACACTGGGCTCCCTACTCAGTGACGAGTCAGCTTCAGATTCTCCCTCTCCCTCTCCCCGTCCCTGCTCACATACTCTCTCTCCCTCCCTCTCTCCCTCTCTATAAGTAAATAAAACCTTTAAAAAAAAAAAAGAAAAGGCAATGTGATATGAAATACCAGAGGAATGGTGCTATCTCTGGGATTCAGTGTCAGTACTCTGTTAATATTAGCAAGGTAGTCATTCACCAACAGTGGTAGCCAGATTGGTCTTGGTGAATGAAGTCCATATTGCTGAGCATAACATGCACAACTTCCATGCCTGCCATCCTGGCATCTTTTTCATGAGCCCACTAAGCAAGGATAGAGGTGGATAGCGAAAGAGGCTGGAATCCAGAGGTTACACCTTATCTACTTTATTAAGATCCTTCTCTGCTGAGAATGCTCTATGATGGGCATCATATCACAATAAACACAAACATTAGCTGATGTCCATTCAGGAGCATATCTACATACCTATCCCCCATACTTCCAATTACATTCTTTCCAGATCCATAATGATTAAGTCCAACAACTGCTACTGTCATGAGTCAGAATGGATCTACATCTCTAACCATCTGTGTTTCTCAACAAAATAAATAAGTAGGTGCACTGTTCAAAGTTCTACTCATCAGAAGAATTCCCCTTAACCACTGCCCTCTGGGTCGCCCCCTGATTATGGCTACAGTGCTATACATATCCAACTTCAGGTGGTACCAGCATATGATGCAAAACCATCTGTAAAAAAAAAAAAAACCATCTGTAAACTGTACCTAAGTATTTTTTTTTCTCAGTCAACTGAAACTCATGAGACCACAGGTATCGGTTGACAGTGAAGAAGCAAAGATGTTGAGGTACTTATTTTAGAGAGAGTGTGAGCAGAGGGAGGGACAAAGAGAAAGGGAAACACAGAATCTCAAGCAGACTCCATACTGAGTGCAGAACCTAATGCAGGGCTCAATTCCCTGAACTTGAGACCATGACCTGAGCTGAGACTGAGTGGGACACTTAACCAACTGAGCCACATAGGCACCCCAAGTACCTGGTTTTTAAAAGAAAAGTCTGTATAGGACCACCCGGGTGGCTCAGTCAGTTAGTTGAGCAGCCAACTCTTGGTTTTGGCTCAAGTCATGATCAAGGTCGTGAGATCCAGCCCCTAGATAGACTCTGCACTCAGCATAGAGTCTGCATGAGATTCTCTCCCTCTCCTTCTGCCCCTCACCACCTTGCATTCATGCTTGCCCTAAAATAAAATAAATAGAATCTTTAAAATATATTTTATATTTATTTTTATAAATATCTAATACTTTCATATTTTATATTTATATAAATGTTTATATAAAAATTATATATGAAACATATATTTATATAGATTAACAAATATCCCTGGATAATGAGCCATGGGTGATTTTTAATATTCTTTATATTTTTTCTGTATCCAATTTTTCAACAATAATCACACTTCAATAATCAGAAAGAAATTATTTTTTATTACAAAAATTCTCTTTATATAATCTTAATGGGAAAATACACAATACATATCTATGTATATAGTGCAACCTAATTTTGTTTGGTATAATTAAATACCTATACAAACTAACTCACCAGGTACTGAGAGGAGATATATCAGCATTAATTACGATTACATTGGGATTATAAACAATTTGTGTTTTCATCTTCATCCTTTTGTGGAATTTCCAAATGTTCTATAACTAGGTAACATTTTTACTGCAACCAGCTTGCAGACACCAAAAAAACTAAAACTAAGGCTAATAATACCTCACTACCATCCCATCAAAACAGAAAGAACTTGAATCCTTGATAATACAAAGCTAGAGAATTAACCAATCCTGGGACAACCAACTTGGAATTTCTTGTGATATAAAATAATAAATGTTCCTTATTGTTTAAGCCTAAGTTCTTTTCGGGGCACCTGGGTGGCTCAGTGGTTGAGCGCCTGCCTTTGGCTCAGGGCGTGATCCCATGGTCCTGGGATCAAGTCCTGGATCAGGCAGCCTGCTTCTCGCTCTGTGTCTCTCATTAATAAATTTAGAAAATCTTTAAAAAAAAAAAAAAAAAGCCTAAGTTCTTTTTCTATTAACTACAGCAAAATGCATCCTCAATAATTTTTATATGCGAGAGAGGCAGAGTAAGTTCCAAAAAAGCATCTTGGTTAAACTGAAAAGTAACAACTAATTCTCCTAGTCATATAGAAAAAAAAATCTATTAAAGTAATTCCCAAATTACCAAGGTCATTCTCTAAACTAGTCCGCTAATTTACATCTGATTGTGTTACTCATTAAAATGTTATCTGACGGGCATTTCGGTAGCATAGTCAGTTGAGCATCTGACTCTTGGTTTTCGTTGTGGTCATGATCTCAGGGTCATGAGACCCTGGGCACTGGCACGTAGTCTGCTGAAGATTCTCATTGTGTCTCTCTCTGCCGGCTCCCCTTTCTCTCTCTCAATCTCTCTCAAATCTTTTTTAAAAACTGTTATCTGAGAAATCAATCTAATTTGCCCTTCCCACAAAGGCAATTGTATTTTAATCTGTATTAGTCTGCTCAGGCTGTCATGACAAAATGTTGAATGGCTTCAGCAACAGAAATTTATTTTCTCACAATTCTACATGCTTAAAAATCCAAGGTAAACATTGTTTCTGGTGAAAGCTCTCTTCCTGGCTTGCAGAGGTCCACCTTTTCAATATGTTCTCATATGGTGAAGAGAGATTGATTTCTAGTGTCCCTGCCTCTTATATAAGGAGTCCAAGTTCTGGGATCCCTGGGTGGCGCAGCGGTTTGGCGCCTGCCTTTGGCCCAGGGCGCGATCCTGGAGACCCAGGATCGAATCCCACATGGGGCTCCCAGTGCATGGAGCCTGCTTCTCCCTCTGCCTGTGTCTCTCTGCCTCTCTCTCTCTCTGTGACTATCATGAATAAATAAATAAAATCTTTAAAAAAAAAAAAAAAAAAAGAGTCCAAGTTCTGTCAGAGTTACACCCTATGACCTCATTTGACCTTAATCACCTCCTTAAAGGCCCCGTCTCCAACGCAGTCACAAGGTAGGACTGGGGCTTCAACATAGAAATTTGGGGCAGGGGGACATAATCCAATTCCTCAAACATTAGGAAATATAGCCATCTTACTAATATCCAAAATAAATACTCTTGATAGTAAAACTTTTAACAGCTACATATTTAGTTTCCAAAGCACTTCCACACAGCAAACTAAGCAGACATCCCGGTTTCAGACATGAGCATGGGCACTATATAAAGCTCAGAGATACTACTCTGTCCAAGTACTCTCTAACTAGTAAACAGAGGAGCTAGGACTAGATCCCGGATCAGCATCTTAATCCAAAGGTCTTGACACAGTTCTTACTCTTGTCATATGTAATTAGGGACTGAAATTTTATTTCATCTAACATTCTGAACACTAGAAGTAGCTTCGGGATCAGAAAGGAGAAGAGCAAAAGCTAAAGCTCAAAGCAGAATGTAATGAACAAGAGCATTAGCTTAGAGGTGAGCAAGCTTCAATATTCAAAAAGTCCAATGGAGAAATATACAAGGCTAGAAAAATCCTATAGGCCCTTGAAGAATTTGGACTTCATCCTGAGGCTACAAGGGAGACACAGAAGGATTTTCAGGAAAAAAACGGATAAACAAGTTTTTGGCTTCAGAAAGACCACATCAGGTGCAGTTTTATAAGGTAAACTGGGAAAACACAGAGAAGTCAAAAATGGAGACAAAGAATTCTGTTGTAATATGTACCTTTATGTTAAACATCCCATTTAAAATAGCTTACAATGAGGAAAAAGAAATTTGGTGAGGTTAAGTAATTTGTTCAAAGTACCACTGCTAGAAAAGAACAGACCTATTATATCTCCAAAGGCCATGGTCTTCCAATATACCACACTGCCTCCCAGCCTATAACTTTAAAATAGAACAAAATAAAATTCTAATGTGTCAAAGTGAAACTATTAAAGTAGTTCTCTAAGATGAACCACTCTAAGTCATCATTAACTAATTTGTATGCCAAATGAATTCTAATTAACTGAAAGAAGAGAATAGAGTGAGAAAGCAGACTTTCTTAGCATAGCCGAGAATGTTTTTGATCTACAAAACAATTGATGCTCTGTATAGTAGTTCTACAAACAAGCGAAACAAAAATTAAACTTTAACACTTTTCTAAGTTATTCACTAAAGTAACAAAATCACATCTTCAATTCATTCTCAAATAAATGGGACTCTGTTAGGTAATCACTTAAGGACCATAATGCATCATTTTGTAAACTATTAGGTAAGGTGGTAGTTAATACTGTCACAATCCGTACCACCCTTAATTAACTGACTTGAACAACAAAGTACTTCTGCTTTAAAAAAAAAAAAATTCTATAAATACCAACAAAAGTACCTTGTCCTGACTATTTCCTCACTTATACCAGCTTACAATAGTCTCACAGAATCAGTCTTGACCATCTCCATCCTAGTGATTCATTAACCACATTTTCCAAACCAAAAATCAAGACCAGTATGACACTATCTGACAAATTATATTTACCCCGATTTCTTTTTTTTACCCCGATTTCTTAATCTGCTATATAAAAGTATGAGAATTATAAAAGTATAAGAGTCAATTAATAAACCTTTACTGAGGGGATCCCTGGGTGGCTCAGCGGTTTGGCACCTGCCTTTGGCCCAGGGCACGATCCTGGAGTCCCGGGATCGAGTCCCGCGTCGGGCTCCTGGCATGGAGCCTGCTTCTCCCTCTGCCTGTGTCTCTGCCTCTCTCTCTCTCTCTATGTCTATCATAAATAAATAAATAAATAAATAAATAAATAAATAAATAAATAAATATTTAAAAAAATAAAAATAAAAAATAAATCTTTACTGAAATCAACTCAGTTTTGTAAGTTATAGCCATGCCAAAAAGACAAATGCAGAATCATTCATGTAGCTATTCCAAAAACTCTGAGATATGTACAAAGAGATGTTCTGTTCACAAACATTAGTTATAAAATAGACACAAAAGAGGAAGAAATATTAATAAATTACCAGATACTGAATCCAAACCAAATAATTTAATCAGTTAGAAATCTAAATGCCAGGGGTGCCTGGGTAAGCTCAGTCAAGTAAGCATCTGCCTTGAGCTCAGGGCATGATCCTTGAGCTGCATGACTAGGTCCTGGGATGGAGACCTGCATCTGGCTACCTACATAATGGAAAACCTGCTTCTCCCTCTCCCTCCACACCCTCCCCCTCAACTCCTGCTTTATCTCTCCCTCAAATAACCTTTTAAAAGTTTTAAGAAAAAAAAAAAGAAAGAAATCGAAATGCCAGTTAGGGGATACAATAGAATTAAAAAGAAAGCTACCAAGGTGCCTGGGAGGTTCAGTTGGTTAAGCTTCTGACTTCGGCTTCGGTCATGATCTCAAGGGTCCTGGGACCAAGTCCCATGTCAGGCTCTCTGCTCAGCAGGGAGTCTGCTTGTCTCTCTTCCCTCTGCTTATTCCCCCACTTGTGCTGTTTCTCAAATACATAAATAAAATCTTTTACAAAAAAAATGAAAGAAAGTAAGCTACCTAACAAAATATGTAAATGATCTATATAAGGAAAACCATAAAACTCCGATTTAAGAAATCAGAGAACTACATAAATGGAGAGATATTTCATGATCATGAAAAGGAAGACTCAATACTGTCAAAATATCACTTATTCCCAACTTGATCTATTCACTGAGATCCCAATCAAAATCTTAGCAAGTTATTTTGTGAACACTGACAGATTCTAAAGTTTACCTGGAAAGGTGATATTAGCAAGATAGCCAAAAAAGATATACCCCATCATAACCACCTTCAGCCACAACTATCTGGTACCCATCTACAGACAAAAGTGCCTTTGTAAGAGCTATGAGATCCAGAGAAGAGACTGTGAAACTGTAGTGCAGTCAGTCCAAGTTGAGAAGAGCTGTTCTAAGAAGATAGGCCAGCACCCAGGCAACTGACTTGACTTTGGTCTTGGCTACAGACTCAGAATCAGCTCCATAACAGAGGTCTGACTTGGCTCCAGCCCCAATTACCTTTGGTTCAGACACTAGTACCATATGCCAAAGGATCTAGAAGAACTCTCACCCACTCATGCATCAACTAACAGACATACAGACATCCTACAAAATGTGGATGCTGAAGTGGACCATGAACTAGCTCCCCTCAAAACTGCAGTCCAGGAGCCCCTAGACAATCACCATGCATGAGAGAACCTTTGTAAGGAGTCCAGTGGAAAAGTTTTTGCACATAATTGGAAAAAAAGAAATGAGATAAGATGCTTTGGAAAGGATAAGAGGAAAAGTTTTACTTTACCCACATTATCCCTCCTTCAAGAAAGCTCTAAAACAGTTCAGTCCCAAGAGAGCCCTACTTTGCCAATGATTTCTCCTCAGAGGTAAACAGAGTGTGTGAGGGAGTGCCTGACTCCCCCGGATGTGTGACACACTGCCAAAGAAGCCCATTTCTTTCTTGCCCCACCTAGAATACTAAGCCATGAGCTGCATGACTAGGGGGCAATGAGCAACTGGGAGACCAGCAGCCAGATGTCAGAACAGAGGGCCCAACCATAAGCTGCTGGGAACACCCTGCCTGTGGATTTTCCCCAGACTGGCCCATCGGCACCACTGTGCCCCAAATGCCTCATATCTGACTTCTGTGAACACACCTAACAATGGTGAAAGTGAGCTTTTGCAAAAGACTGATAAATACACACAGAAAGCCAGCCTAAATCTTTAGGCCTGGGAGACATCAGTAACTTTAGTATGTAAGCACCACCCATGCTTTCAGCACCTGGCCTGGCACTTTGTAGAAATCAAAAAAGAACATGGAAGCTTAAGAATTCTACCACAAAGAGAAGCAAAAAATTTGGAACAGGCATAGCCATGGAAGATCTGTAAAGGCCTAAGAATCCTTAGGAGAGCAGACAAAATATAGTGCTCTCCTGAGTCAATCAATAAAGACTGGAGGAAGTGACTGTTACTTGAAAGGTGAAGACAGCAACACAAGAATTCAAGGAACGTGGAAATTCAAGGAAAAATGACACTATCAAAGGCTCGCAATAATTTTCTAGTAAACAATCCCAAAGACATGAAGTTCCGCGATTTACTTGATGAAGAATTCAAAATAGTTCTTTCAGGAAGCTCAGTGAGCTACGAGAAAACAGAAAGATCATTTAAAAAAAATCAATAAAAACAAAACACAAAATAAATTTAACAGACAAATCCTAATGAAACAAAAAGAAACTCTACAGCTAAATAATACAATGAATGAAATAGAAAATACAATAGAGACCATCAACAGCAGCATGGATCAATCAGAAGAAAGAATCTGTAAAGTAGAAGACAGGAACTTTGAAATTATTTAGTCAGTGGAATGGCTCAGCAGCCTGGGTGGCTCTGCAGTTTTAGTGCCGCCTTCATCCCAAGGCATGATCCTGGAGACCTGGGATCGAGTCCCACGTCGGGCTCCCTGCATGGAGCCTGCTTCTCCCTCTGCCTCTCTCTCTCTCTGTGTCTCTCATGAAGACATGAATACAATCTTAAAAAAAAAAAAAAAAAAAAGAAAAAGAATGAATATGAAGTGAAAAAAAGTCTATGTGACTTTGGGACAGCATAAAAAGAAACAATATGTGAACTACCGGAGTACTACAGAAAAGAAATAGCCTAAGTAGGAGGTCAGGACAGAGCAGGATGATATATATTCAAAGTGCTGAAAGAAAAAAACTGCCAATGGAGAATACTTTATTATCAAGCAAAATTATCCTTCAGAAATGAAAGAGACAGGGCAGCCCAGGTGGCTCAGTGGTTTAGCGTTGCCTTCAGCCCAGGTGTGATCCTGGGGACCCGGGATCGAGTCCCACGTCGGGCTCCCTGCATGGAGCCTGCTTCTTCCTCTGCCTGTGTCTCTGCCTCTCTGTGTCTCTCATGAATAAATAAATAAAATCTTAAAAAAAAAAATGAAAGAGACACAAAAACATAAAAGCTTAAGAAGGAGTTCAGCACCACTAAACCTGACTTACAAGAAATACTGAAAGGGGTATCTGAGTGGCTCAGTCAGTTAAGTCAGGCATCGGACTCTGCTCAACAGGGAGTCTGCTTTTCCTTCTTCCTCTATGCCTCCTACCTGCTCATACATGCTCTCTTTCAAATACATAAATTAAAAAAATTTTTAAATGCCGAAAGAAGTTCTTCAAGCTAAAATAAAAGGATGCTAATTAAAAACATGAAATTAATACAATATATTGATAAAAGTAAGTATATTCTATCCAACAGCAGAATACACATTCCTTTCATGCATACACAGATCATTCTCCACAGATCCTATGTTACATAGATCATTCTCCACAGATCCTATGTTAGGTAACAAAACAAGGCCTAGCAAATTTATGAAGACTGAAATCATACCAAGTATGTTTTCTGACCACAACAGTTTGAAACTAGACATCAATAACAGGAGGAGAACTGGAAAATACATAAAAATTAAACACACACCTGAACAACCAGTGGGTCAAAGAAATCAAAAGGGAAATCAAAAAAATATCTTGAAACAAGTGAAAATGAAAACACAACTTACTGAAACTTACAGAATTCAACAAAAGCAGTTCTAAGAGGTAAGTTTATAGTAATAAAAGTCTACATTAAGAAAAAGACCTCAGATACACCTAACTTTACACCTCAAAGAACTAGAAAAATGAGAATAAACTAAGCCTAAAGTTAGCAGAAGGAAGGAAACAATAAAGATCAAAGTGGAAATAAATGAAATAGAAAACAGAAAAATAACAGAAAAGATCAATGAATCTAAGACCGGGTTTTTCTTTTATTTGTTTTTATTTCTGCCCTGCAAAGGTACGGTCTTGAAAATGAAAAGACACGACACAGAATGGGAGAAAATATTTGCAAAACATATCCAAAAAATATAAAGAACTCTTAAAACTCAACAATAAGAAAACAAACAATCCAATTAAAAATGGGCCAAAGACCTTAGAGACACCTCATCAAAGAAAATATACAGAAAATAAGCATATATGAAAACATGCTCCATATCATATGTCATCAGGGAATGCAAGTTAAAACAAGTTATCACTATATATCTATTAAAATGGCCCAACTCCAGAACAATGGCAACACCAAACACTGATAAGGATATGAATGAAGCAACTAGAACTCTCATTCATCCATGGTGGGAATGCTAAATGGTACAGTCACTTTGGAAACGGAAACTATACACATAAAAACTTGCACAAAAATGTTTTTAGCATCTTTTACTCATAATTGCCAAAACTTGGAAGCAACCAAGACGTCTTTCAGTGAGTTGAACTGATACATAAATTGTAGTACACATCCAGACAATGCAATATTATTCAGAGCTAAAAACAAATGAACTTTCAAGATAGGAAAGGACATAGAGAAACTTTAAATGCAGATTACTTTGTGAAAGAAGCTAATCTGAAAAGGGTATTTACTGTAGGATTCCAACTACTATAGGAATTCTTGATAAAGCAGACCTATAGAGACAGTAAAAAGATCACTGACTGCCTGGGGTTAGAAGGGAGGGATGAATAGTTTGATGTACAAAGGATTTTTAGGGCAGAGAACCACTGTGTATAATACTACAGTGGTATACAGCTGTCAAAGACATATGTAAAAACCCAAAGAGGGGATCCCTGGGTGGCGCAGCGATTTGGCGCCTGCCTTTGGCCCAGGGCACGATCCTGGAGACCTAGGATCGAATCCCACATCGGGCTCCCGGTGCATGGAGCCTGCTTCTCCCTCTGCCTGCGTCTCTGCCTCTCTCTCTCTCTCTCTATCATAAATAATAATAATAATAATAATAATAATAATAATAAAAAAACAAAAACCCAGAGAAAATACAACGCCAAAAGTTAACCCCAAACTATGTAAACGAATAAACTACAGACTCTGAGTGATTATCAATCGTTCACCGTTCATCAACAGTAACAAACCATCCTGGAGGTAGATATTGTTAATGTGGGAGGTTATGCATGTGTAGGGATGGAGAGTATATGGCAAATCTCTGTACCTTCCACTCAGTTTTGCTGTGAACTTAAAACTATTCTTAAAAAGTCTATTTTTTTGAAGTCTCTTTTAAAAAAAAAAGAAGGCAGCACTTGGGTGGCTCAGTCGGTTAAACATCTGCCTTTGGCTCAGGTCCTGATCCCAGCATCCTGGGATCCTGAGATAGAGCCCTGTATCAGGCTCCCTGCTCAGTGAAGAGTCTGCTTCTCCCACTTCCTCTGCCTCTTTCCCCCTGCTTATGCTCTCCCTCATGCATGCATGCACACATTCTCTCTCATAAATAACTAAAATCTTTAAAAGAATAAAAATTAAAAAAGAAATCCATTAGCCTCTATATGTTAGTTCAAACACAGTTTTGGTCCATCAGCAGTATAGCATAGTCACTGAAGTTCACGCTATAGAACAGGGCTCTACAAACTATGATCTATGATCCTTGGGGTAAATATATGCTCCTGTTTCTGCAAACAAAGTTTTATTAGAACACATTTACATATCATCTATGGCATTCTTACTACAAACAGAGTTTAATATTTATGACAGATCATATGGCCTATAAAGCCTAAAATTACTATCCAGCCCTTTGCTGCAAACATCCTGCTCTAGAATAAGTGATTCTCAATCCTAGGAGAGAATCAACACCCCCTAGTGAGCTTTTAAAAAAAAATCCAGAGGCCTGGACTTGATCTAATCTTCATTTCCCTCTAAAAAGATTTTAATTTCACTGGTCTGGAATAAGGCCATTAGCTATTACTATATCAGTACATAAAAACATGTGTACCTAACAGCAAAATATACAAAAGTCAGGATATCCAATAATATAAAGGCAAGACATTAATCCACAGACCAAGAGACCGCACAGTCCTAGTTAATAAGTTGGAACCATAAGTTTGGCTCTGATCTCCATGAATCCACAAAGATAAAGAAACAAGATCATTACATGATTTATAGTATTCATGAAGTCAAAACATCTTGGTGAAAGCAAATTTTCTAGGACTTCTGATTGTAAAAAGAATGTTTTTATTACAATTCTTCTCAGTGATGTTATTATTTACACTCTCATCTTAAACCATCTCACCTCTTCACTCAAAACCTAAGTAAAACAAAACAAAAAATCAGACAGTAGAAGGATTTTCATATAGATAGCAACGTGCTGCCTTTCTTCCTTTCTTTGTGTGTATGTGTGTGTTTTGGGTGGGGGGAAGTAAGGAGTAAGGATGAGTGGAAGAAATGCACAACTGAATTGGAAATAAGTGACTTCATATTCCACAAGATACTAATAAACACTAATAATAAATCCACTAATGCCGGCAGTCCTGAGTCATGACACTTAGTTCATACAAGAACGATTTATTTAGATCTATAATTCAATTTTCCTGCATTTACCCATTTATTCATTGGTTTCTGTTGATTACATCAAATGTCTAGACAAATAATACATATGAGGACACAGCAAAAGCACAATTTCATCTTATCGATGTTAAATTTAAAACATTGTTTCTCTGTTGTCAAATGTAGGAAACAATGAATTGATCAACTACAGTTTAATGACAAGTTTTGGGTTTGAAGTCTGCCTGTTTTTCCACTGAGCTCTCATCTCCTCCCCTACTTCTCTCCCCTACATCTGACACTATCAAAAGCAAACTACTCATACCTCTCTCAAACATGTTATCGGTATACATGCTGTTCCTGCTACCCACCTCCTTTGCCTCCCAACTTCCCTTGCCCCTTAACTCTTTAAACTCATGACTCCGCTAAACTCCGTCTTTATGAAAAGTCTTCCCAGAAACCCCTAAACGCTGCACTGTTCTTAAAGTCTCTAAAAGTTTCTTTTTTAAAGGAATAATTATCAATCCACATATAAGTCACACATGTCTTGGAAGCATTTATAAAAAGATTCTAAGGGTCTAAAAATGTCAACATCTGTAATACAGAACATTATGACAGAACATCAAAATTAACATTAGAAGGAGAAACTTGCACCTCAACCTCATGTCATCATACTACATAGCCAGAGACCCTTGGGAGTCTCTTTCCTCTCTTTCCTCCCTCTCCCAACTTCTGCCCACACAGCCAGCTAACAGTCAAGCCTTATTCCTATTTTCCAACCCACTGCTCTGCCTATCAATTCAACTGTGGAGGAGTAAAACCTGGGAAGTGTTGGAATCAACTGTGTACTAACGGCTGAAAAGAAAGGGTCTATAGATTCACTTCTGTGACTGCAAATTACCTTCTGTAGGCGTATTAGCTTTATGCTGGAAGAGAATGGCTACAGGTAAAAATAAGTCATCTCTGAGTTCTCCCTCTCCATATCTACCCATATCTCCTTCACCAAGGTTTCCTGATGCTTACATTTATTCCTTCCTTTTCTTTTTTTTTTTTTTTTTATTTTATTTATGATAGTCACAGAGAGAGAGAGAGGCAGAGACATAGGCAGAGGGAGAAGCAGGCTCCATGCACCGGGAGCCCGACGTGGGATTCGATCCCGAGTCTCCAGGATCGCGCCCTGGGCCAAAGGCAGGCGCCAGACTGCTGCGCCACCCAGGGATCCCTATTCCTTCCTTTTCAATCATAACTGCAGCTCTCTCAATTCAAGAAATATTCTTTGCATTTGTACAAATACAAGTCCTCTAATTAGTCATTAGGCATCCAGTCTGTCTCTTCACTAATCCACCCTGCACCAATGCCAGATCAATCTTCCCAAACCACCTCACCCTTTGAGTAAAAAGTAGGATACAAAACAAACTTGACAACAATTTGGGGTAGGGAATGAGCAGGAATGTGGGGAGGACAAAAAGAAAGGGGAATTTTAGATTTTGCCTTTAATTCAATACTATTATTTGAATCTTTTGTAGGAATGTATCCAGATGCTCTTACAAAAAAACTGCTTCACATTTTTTTCTTTCCATAAGCAAAATTCTATTGACTGCCAAAACTAAAATTGAAAACTTTTCAAAAATAACAATTATTTTCTTCCATACAGAATATTTTTTCATTTAAGTATCAGTACTATAAATCAATTTTCTCTTTCTTAAATTTAAGGCTTTATAATCTGCTTTTAGTCAATGATTTTTACATAACTATATCCCATATAGTAGACATCACAACATGACATTACAGTACTTAGCAGTCTTTCAGACAATAAATATTTGTCAAATATCAAATTAACTATTTTTTGAAGTACCTCTAACACATCCCTATAACCTCAGTTTTTCTAGAAAAGTAGCCACAGCCTATCACACTGATTCCAAGCACTAAAGATTTTAAATCATTCACCACCACTTGCTACCATCAACTCTAAACTAGCCTCCCCCCAATCTCTTCTTGAGCTCCTTCCAATCCATACACAAGCCTTCCAATCTGTTCTTCACTCTTAACATGAGTAATTTTTTAAAAGAGTAAAAATAATATCATCCCATTGCTTAAAAGACATTGAAAAATGTCTTCTCATCAGCCTCATAAAAAAAGACCAACATTCTTAACATAGCCTATAAAGCTTTACTGATCTCATCCTTGAGAGGTGGGGCAAGATGGCAGAAGAGTAGGGTCCCCAAGTCACCTGTCTCCACCAACTTACCTAGATAACTTTCAAATCATCCTGAAAACCTACGAATTCGGCCTGAGATTTAAAGAGAGAACAGCTGGAACGCTACATGAGAAGAGTTTGTGCTTCTATCAAGTACAACTTGTTTTGGGCCACTCTGCACTGAGCAAAATGACTAGAAGGAAAAACTCACCACAAAAGAAAGAATCAGAAACAGTCCTCTCTCCCACAGAGTTACAAAATTTGGATTACAAGTCAGTGTCAGAAAGCCAATTCAGAAGCACAATTACATAGCTACTGGTGGCTCTAGAAAAAAGCATAAAGGATTCAAGAGACTTCATGACTGCAGAATTTAGATCTCATCAGGCCGAAATTAAAAAGGTCTCATCCTTACCTAATTCCTCAAAGGTTACTTTCCTTTATTTACTCACTATACTCTAAAGCACACACAGGTCTTTATCTTGTTGAAAATCACTCTGCTCTCATTCTGCTCTCACTCAGTTATGTTTCTGTTCCCTCTGGGTAAATACATTGTTTCTCCTTCCCTCAAAACTTCTTGGTTAACATATACTAATTCTTTATATCCCAACTCCAATATTACTTCTTTGATACACAGGCTAGGTGGAGGCATCTTATATATGCTCTCAAGTCAACATGTACTTCCCTAGATAAAACTTATTAAAATATGTGATTTGATTTGTGAGGAAGGCAGAGATTATCTTAAAGAGATTATACCTAATTCACATAACACACTCTAGAACATAGTAATCAGTGAAAACCTGAATAACTAAACAGGTGACAAATTATTATATTCTGTCATGTGAACTATGTTATATATTAATTAGACATCTTTCATTTTACTGAAAATTTCTCTTAGAACTTGGGATCCTATAAAATTTTGCCAGTTTTCTTTAGGTTCTTTCCGGTATTTTCTGAATATTGTGAAAGAAAGGGCATAGCATCAAGTTGTCTTCCCACTATTCAAAGTAAAATCTGAATAGTATTATCAATTGAATACTAATTTTAATGGAATATGGAGCTAAAAAAGAAAATAGGTTTCTCAACCTTTTTGAAAGAAAAAGGTTTAGGGGCACCTGGGTGACTCAGTAGTTGAGCATCTGCCTTTAGCTCAGGTTGTGATCCTGGAGTCTGGGGATCGAGTCCCACATCAGGCTCCCTGAATGGAGCCTGCTTCTGCCTCTGCCGGTGTCTCTGTCTCTCTCTCTCTCTTTCTCTGTCTCTCATGAATAAATAAAGTCTTTAAAAAAAAAAGACATAAATATATCAATATAGGAAAGGAAGATATATAACGTGGATAATATCAAGAACAGATTTCTTCAAACCTAATCTGGACTATACTCAAATTAGAAATAAATAATTATTGTATCACTTTAAAATTAGTATTTCATACTGCTTCTTTACAATCATGTAATTTGAACTTTGTATTAATGAAATAAATTTATTCCAAAACATTACAAAATGTTTAGTATTGTTGAAATTTGGAGAAAACATATATGAAATTTTTTAAACTTTCAAAATTAGTGCTACTGAGAGATAAAATAAACAGAGCAATAACACGACCCAGAATATAAAAACGATCCAAATAATTAACACAATATACACAATGCTAAGAGAATTCCTACATAAGGAACTTTATATTTTTATGAGGAATTACTCAAGCTACTTTAGTCAGAAATGTCCAAAATACATAGTGCTATATAGTCATATTTAAAATTCAGATTCCTATTACTACCACAAAAGGAAGACATTAAGTCTACTAAACCAATCATCTATACAAAACTTCTCAAAGTGTGTGGTCTGCAGACCTCAAAAGATGCCTAAGACTCTTTCAGGGGATTCACAAGGTCAAAACTATTTTCACAATAATACTAACACTATTTGCCTTCTTTTCTGTGTTTACATTTGCAACAATGGTGAAGAAGCAAAGGTGACAAACCATCAGCCTCCTAACATGAATCAAGTCCCTGTCACCAACTGTACTAATAATTATTGTGCTCTATATCACTAACCACTCACGGGGCTGTGACAGACAGGGAGGAACACATGACACAATAGCTTCATTTAAAAATGTTCTTGGGCAGCCCGGGTGGCGCAGCGGTTTAGTGCCGCCTGCAGCCCGGGGTGTGATCCTGGAGACTGGGGATTGAGTCCCACATCGGGCTTCCTGCATGGAGCCTGCTTCTCCCTCTGCCTGTGTCCCTGCCTCTCTCTCTCTGTCATGAATAAATAAAATCTTTAATAATAATAATAATAATAATAATAATAATAATAATAAAATAAAAATGTTCTTTAAGAAAGAGAAAAAATATAATTGTATTAAATTTTACCCCTTAAGATGTGACAAAAATACTTCTGCATTCTAGGTATGATGGTTGCCTTTAAGAAAAAGCACTTGTGCAATTTATCTAAAAGCTGAAAAAAACACTTTTCCATGGAACTTCAAAAAAAAGACTTCAAAAATGAGTTCATTGTTACTTCAAAAAACAACGGACAAACTATGGCTAACAAGATGAGCCTATCACTTCAAAGAAAAGAATTGGTAATACTTGTTGCCAATGTAAAATTCAAGCTTTCAAGCAAAAATTAGAATTTTTGAAAACCTCTATCTATCAACATGAACTTAAAAGGTTTTCGCTACTTTTCCAAATGACCTATGCAACAATTTCTAATGTAATGGAGTATACAATGTTTATTGATATGGCTTCAGAGTCCACACTGCAACCAACTTTTAGGAAACTATTATGTACCAAGTTTTGATGAAGTATCAAAAAAATTTTCCACAACTATATGCACAATCAAAACACTCCTCCCAAATCCAACTCCTCCTTCCAACTACACAACTGTATGAAGCATTTTCTAATATACTTCAACCAAAATAAAATAGGTTGAATACAAAAGTAGATGAGAATTTAGCTATTAGCTAGTCACTAAAGAGATGTGCAATAATATAAAACAGTGCCACTCTTCCTATTAAGCATAATTTTTTTGTTTTGGAAAACTATGGTTATTTTTCAAAATATATATATATATATATATATTTTAAAGAATTATTTATTTATTAATGAGAGACACAGAGAGAGAGAGAGAGAGGCAGAGACATAGAGGGAGAAGCAGGCTCCTCTCAGGGAACCCGATGTGGGACTCAATCCCGGGATGGGGATCACACCCTGAGCCAAACACTCAACTGCTGAGCCACCCAGGTGTCCCCAAAAATATATTATTTACATTAAAAATAAACCCATTACATGTTATTTAACTGAATTAATGTTTTAAACTTTGTCTTAATTTCTGATACAGTAAATATTGATATAGCCCACCTAAAGAAAAATTCTCTGAGGACCTCAATACTTCAAGAGTATATATAAAGGAGTCCTAAGACCATAAGTTTCAATATCATTGATCTATACTGTAGACAACTAATCAAGAGATAAAGAAAAAGATATTCTAACACATTCTCACCTACATTTTCTCTCTTCAGTAGGACTTGAAAAAATTGATTTTAACAAAAAGGTTAGGTTTTAAGAATGTTTAAGAGGAATCACAGTTGATAACTGGAATTAATTCATTTCCTGAACAATCTGTTTATTCAGTCTCTTGATATCTTAGTTATAACAAAGTAAACATTTAAATATAACATCTGCTAACAACACAATGGAAGGAATAGGTGTAAGTAGATCAAGAGGCTTTTTTTTTTTTTCCTGAGAAAACTGAAGAACTCAGAAACAAACTAATGAAAAACATAATAGGCTGAAAATCATACACACAGGAACAAACTTTAACTACAGACCATCAGAATTGTCAATCTAAGGATTAAGGAGTGTACTTGTCATGATGAGCACTGATGATTCATGGAATTGTTGAATCACTGTACTGTACACCTGGAGCTAATATATTAAATAACTAGAATTAATAACAAAATTTTTTTCAAATAAAAATGTTTTTATTTTTTAAAATAAGAATAAAGAGTTGTCACTCTGGACACAGTCTAGTTCAAATCTGCCATTTTACAGAAGGTAGAGTTAAAGGGTGGTTACAGCCTGGAATGAGGACTAGAACTAAGCTTCTAGACTCCTTCATACTTTATATAAACTTCTGAAAACTTATGTGCCTGTTATCGAGCAGAAACTGGAGATATGGTAATAATTAAAACGAACCTGGTCCTGCTTTCTTGGAGATTAGCATCAAGTGTCAAATAGATACAATGAGTGCCACAGAGGAAATATATAGGATACAAGGAGAGCATTTAACAGAGTATAAACTGACCTGGTGGGACAGGGAAGAGGTCTCTATGGAAGTAAGCTCCTTGTGTCATCTACCAACAACCATCACACTGGAGGGTCTAACATCTAGCTCACTAAATCACCAATATTTCTATCATTATTCTTAGTGATGTCAACATACACTCAGATAATCCACCAAAAAATCCTGCCTCTCACTTGACCTCCTGAACTGAAACAATTTTTTCTTCCATTTTTTCTTCACCACAGTCAAAAACTCCCATGTTCTTGTACAATGAGATATTAAACTTGGGAGAAACCAGTTTATTGGTTCTGAAACTTTTCTCTAAGTCCCAAATTACTTCAAAACTAAAAGTTAAAAAAAATCTCCCATGTCCATCACGAGTCATTATACCAATTTCAAAAATCCCACATTCTAGGGCAGCCCCGGTGGCGGTTTAGCGCCGCCTGCAGGCTGGGGTGTGATCTTGGAGACCCGGGATTGAGTCCCACATCGGGCTCCCTGCAGGGCGCCTGCTTCTCCCTCTGCTTGTGTCTCTGCCTCTCTGCCTGCCTCTCTCTCTCTCTGCCTCTAATTTAAAAAAAAAAAAAAAAAAGGCAAAATTAAAAAAAAAATCCCACATTCTAAACACATAACTTGTATCTCTGCAGTTTATTTACTCTAGTACCTCAATTCCAACTATGCTTTCACATCATAGGACTTCAACCCATTAATCCCCACCCCCATTTTTCACTATCCATGTCCCAACTAAGACGTGCTGTTAAGTATCAAATTCATAAGATTCCAGATACTTAGTACAAAAAAAAAATAATAAAAAGAAGAAAAATGTAAAATATCCCTTTAATTAACTATACTGATTGCTTACTGAAGTAATTACATTTTGGATGCACTGGGTTATTAAAATTAATTTCAACCTGTTTCTTCATACTTTTTCTAATGTAGCATTAGAAAATGTTTAAATAACATATGTGCCTCACATTATATTTCTATGAGACAGTGCTAATCTATTCTATAATGATTCATAAAAGTGGATCTCTAACTCTCTTTCCTAAGCTCCAGAATGACCATCTGGTCTATTTGGTTGTCTAACTGGCATCTCATACTTAACAATCAGTACTCTTAACATCCTCCCACAGATGCACTACCATCCACTAGCATACTTAGAAAAAAATTTAAACTAAGAGTCATCCTTTGAGTCCTCTTTTCCTCATACTCCACATCCAATCTGCTGAAAGTTCTGTCCAGCTCTGCCTTAAAAATATCCAAGCTCTCCCCTCAAATCCCCACCCCACCACTAAAGTACAAACAATTCTCATTTCCTACCTGGACTACCACCATACCCTCCCTGCTGATTGATTCTGCTCTTGCCTTCCCTTCAGTACGCTTTCCACTCAGTAGCGTGAATGATTCTTTTAAAGAGTAAATCAAGTACTCTAAAGATAACCCCATCACACTTTGAATAAAATCAAACCTCTTTTCAAGGCCTTCAAAGCTCCTCATAATCTGGCTTCCAACAATCTCTCTGCCCTCTCTCCTAGCAGTTTCCCCTCTCACAAACTCTCCTCTAGCCACATTACTCTTAGATTTTTCCCATCTTTCCTTTTCCTCAGATCTTCCAATGGAAGATGCCATATCTACCCTCCAGCTCGAATGCCATCTCCACAGAGCCACTACCTAACTTCCCTAATTAAAGAAGTCCTCCTTCCAATTCAAATTTTCTGTATCATCACTCCATTTCCTTTTTTATTTTGTATATTTTTTATTTGGGGTTCGATTTGCCAACATATAGCATAACACCCAGCGGTCATCCCATCAAGTGCCCCCCTCAGTGCCCGTCACCCAGTCACCCCAACCACCCACCCACCATCCTCCCGCCCACCTCCCCTTCCACTACCCTTTCTTCGTTTCCCAGAGTTGAGTCTCTGATGTTCTGTCACCCTCACTGATATTTCCCACTCATTTTCTCTCCTTTCCCTTTTATGCCCTTTCACTATTTTTTATATTCCCCAAATGAATGACATCATATAATGTTTGTCCTTCGCCAATTGACTTACTTCGCTCGGCATAATACCCTTCAGTTCCATCCACGTTGAAGCAAATGGTGGGTATTTGTCGTTTCTAATGGCTGAGTAATATTCCATTGTATACATAAACCACATCTTCTTTATCCAGTCATCTTTTGATGGACACCAGGGCTCCTTCCACAGTTTGGCTATTGTGACATTGCTGCTGTACACGTTGGAGTGCAGGTGTTCCGGCATTTCACTGCATCTGTATCTTTGGGGTAAATCCCCAGCAGTAAAATCGCTGGGTTGTAGGGCAGATCTATTTTTAACTCTTTGAGGAATCTCCACACAGTTTTCCAGAGTGGCTGCACCAGTTCACATTCCGACCAACAGTGCAAAAGGGGTTCCCCTTTCTCCACATCCTCTCCAAGATGTGTTGTTTCCTGTCTTGTTAATTTTCCCCATTCTCACTGGTGTGAGGTGGTATCTCATTGTGGTTTTGAGTTGTATTTCCCTGATGGCAAGTGATGTAGAGCATTTTCTCATGTGCTTGTTGGCCATGTGTATGTTTTCTTTGGTGAAATTTCTGTTCATGTCTTTTGCCCATTTCATGATTGGATTATTTGTTTCTTGGGTGTTGAGTTTACTAAGTTCTTTACAGATCTTGGATACTAGCCCTTATTCTGATAGGTCATTTACAAATATCTTTTCCCATTCTGTAGGTTGTCCTTTAGTTTTGTTGACGGTTTTTTGGCTGTGCAGAAGCTTTTTATCTTAACTCCCAATAATTCATTTTTGCATTTGTTTCCCTTGCCTTCATAGATGTATCTTGCAAGAAGTTGCAGTGGCCAAGTTCAAAAATGGTGTTGCCTGTGTTCTCCTCCAGGATTTTGATGGATTCTTGTCTCACATTTAGATCTTTCATCCATTTTGGGTTTTTCTTTGTGTAAGAGAATGGTCTAGTTTCATTCTTCTGCATGTGGCTGTCCAATATTCCCAGCAACATTTATTGAAGAGACTGTCTTTTTTCCAGTGGATAGTCTTTCCTGATTTGTCAAATATTAGTTGACCACAGAGTTGGTCAACTAATAGAGCCCATTTCTGGGTTCTCTATTCTGTCCCATTGATCTGTGTCTGATTTTGTGCCAATACCACACTGTCTTGATGACCACAGCTTTGTAGTACAACTTGAAATCTGGCATTGTATGCCCCCACCTCTGGTTTTCTTTTTCAATATTCCCCTGGCTATTCAGGGTCTTTTCTGATTCCACACAAATCTTAAGATGATTTGTTCCAACTCTCTGAAGAAAGTCCATGGTATTTTGATAGGGATGGCATTAAATGTGTAAATTGCCATGAGCAGCACTGACATTTTCCCAATATTCATTCTTCCAATCCATGAGCATGGAATATCTTTCCATCTCTTTGTGTCTTCCTCAATTTCTTTCAGAAGTGTTCTGCAGTTTTGAGGGTATAGATCCTTTACGTCTTTGGTTAGGTTTATTCCTAGGTATCTTACGCTTTGGGGCGCAACTGTAAATGGGATTGACTCCTTAATTTCTCTCTCTTCAGTCTCATTGCTAGTGTACAGAAATGCCACTGATTTCTGGGCACTCATTTTGTATCTTGCCACAGTGCTGAATTGCTGTATGAGTTCTAGCAATCTTGGAGTGGAGTCTTTTGGGTTTTCTGCGTCCAGTATCATGTTATCAGCGAAGAGGGAGAGTTTGACTTCTTCTTTGCCAATATAAATGCCTCTTATTTCTTTTTGTTGCCTGATTGCCGAGGTTAGGACTTTTGGTACTATGTTGAATCGCAGTGGTGAGAGTGGACATCCCTGTCTTGTTCCTGTTCTTAGGGAAAAGGCTGCCAGTGTTTCCCCATTGAGAATGATATGTGCTGTGGGCTTTTTGTAGATGGCTTTTAAGATGCTGAGGAATGTTCCCTCTATTCCTACACCCTCAAGAGTTTTGATCAGGAATGGATGCTGTGTTTTGTCAAATGCTTTCTCTGCATCTAATGAGAGGATCATATTGTTCTTGATTTTTCTCTTCTTGATGTGATCACATTGATTGCTTTACGAGTGTTGAAGCAGCCTTGCATCCCGGGGATAAATCCCACTTGATCATGGTAAATAACCTTCTTAATGTCCTGTTGGATCCTATTGGCTAGTATCTTGTTGAGAACTTTTGGATCCACGTTCATCAGGGATATTGGTCTATAATTCTCCTTTTTGGTGGGGTCTTTGTCTGGTTTTGCAATTAATGTGATGCTGGCCTCACAGAACAAGTTTGGAAGTATTCCATCTCTTTCTATCTTTTGGAACAGCTTTGTAGAATAGGTATTGTTTCTTCTTTAAATGTTTGATAGAATTCCCCTGGGAAGCCATCTGACCCTGGACTTTTGTGTCTTGGGAGGTTTTTGATGACTGCTTCAATTTCCTCCCTGGTTATTGGCCTGTTCAGGTTTTCTATTTCTTCCTGTTCCAGTTTTGGTAGTTTGTGGTTTTCCAGAAATGCGTCCATTTCTTCTAGATTGCCTAATTTATTGGCGTAAAGCTGCTCATATGTTTTTAAAATTGTTTGTAGGGATCCCTGGGTGGCGCAGCGGTTTGGCGCCTGCCTTTGGCCCAAGGCGCGATCCTGGAGACCCGGGATCGAATCCCACGTCGGGCTCCCGGTGCATGGAACCTGCTTCTCCCTCTGCCTGTGTCTCTGCCTCTGTCTCTGTGTGTGACTATCATAAATAAATAAATAAATTTTTAAAAATAAATTTAAAAAATCGTTTGTATTTCCTTGGTATTGGTTGTGATCTCTCCTTTTTCGTGATTTTATTAATTAGAACCTTTTCTCTTTTGAAATGACTGGCTGGCTGATGGTTTATCTATCTTAATAATTCTTTCAAAGAACCAACTCCTGGTTTTGTTCCCTTAACCTTTCCTCATGGTCTTTGTTTTTCTCTTTTTTCCTCAGCTTTCTTCCTTACCATCAACTTGTCTTCTATGTCACTCTCTTCTACCTCATTAATCCTTGTCGTTAGGACCTCCAGTTTGGATTACGTTTCATTTAATTGATTTTTAATTTTGGCTTGATTAAAGTCTACAGTCATAAAGTCTCTTGAATCCTTTATCCTTTTTTCCAGAGCCACCACTAGCTTTATAATTGTGCTTCTGAATTGGCTTTCTGACATTGAATTGTAATCCAAATTCTGTAACTCTGTGGCAGAGAATACTGTTTCTGATTCTTTCTTTTGTGGTGAGTTCTTCTTTCTAGTCCTTTTGCTCAGTGCAGAGTGGCTAAAAACGAGTTGTACTTGTTAGAAGTGCAAATTCTTCTCTCTGTAGTATTCCTTCTGTTCTCTCTTTAAATCTCAGGTCGAATTTGTAGGTGTTCAGGATGATTTGAAAATTACCTAGGTAAGTTGGTGGAGACAGGTGACTTGGGGACCCTACTCCTCTGCCATCTTGCAGGATCTCCTAATTATCTTTTTTTTTTTTTAAACCAGTTCAGAGTAATATTATTTGCTTTGTTATATTTAGTTTTTTGAGTATAATTGACAATGTTACATTAGTTTCAGGTATACAACAGTGTATCCAGAGAAATCTATATATTATGCTACACTCACCACAATAATTAGCTACCATTTGTCAATATGCTATACTATTACAGTATCATTGACTATATTCCCTATGCTGTGCCCTTTAGTTCTATGATTTATTCATCCCATAACTGGAAGCCCATATCCCCCACTCCTCTTCATCCATTTTGCCCATACTTCCTTCCCTCTGGCAACCATCAGTTTGTTCTATATATTTACAAGTCTGAATCAATTTATTGTTTATTCATTTGTTTTGTTTTTTTTAGTTTCCCCATGAGTTAAATACTACAGTATCTGTCTTTCTTAGTCTGATTTATTTCACTTGGATTCATCTATGTTGCCACAAATGGCAAATTCTTGTCCTTTTCATGGCTGAGTAATATTCCTGTCTGCGTATATACCATATATTCCTTATCCATAAACCATCAATGGACATTTAGATGGCTTCCATAACTCGGCTATTGTAGATAATGCTGCAATGAACACAAGGGCACATGTATCTTTCCAAATTAGTGTTTTCATTTTCTTTGGGTAAACAGTAGTGGAATTATTGGATCATATGGTATTTCTATTTTTGATTTTTGAGGAACTCACATACTATTATCTATTAAGGCTGTATGTATTTACATTTCACCAACAGTGCATAAGCTTCCTTTTTCTCCACATCCTCACCAACACTTGTTATTTCTTGTTTTTTATGATTTAAATCATTCTGACAGGTATAAGGTGATATCTCATTGTGGTTTTCATTTGCATTTCCTTGATGATTAGTAATGTTGTGCATTTTTCCATGTGTCTTCTGGCCATCTGTATGTTTTCTTTGGAAAAATATCAATTCAGTTCCTCTGCCCATTAATCACTTTCTTTTCCCATTTAATTATCCAAACAACACTTCTCCCTGTCCAAAACAGTCTTTTTTTTTTTTTTTTTGCTCATTGTCTGTCTCCTAACCTCTATAATGAAAAATTCATAAGGGGAGGTGCTTGGCCTTACTCACTATAGCATCTCTGGGACCTAAGAGGAGAGTATCTGAGAAATGGTAGGTACTCAAGGAATTTTTATCAAGTGAAGAATGAATGATTTAATACGGTAATTCTTTCTGAACTACAAGACCTGACAAATAGTAATATTCAGACTGAGAGGAATGACAGAGAACAACATTTGCAAAGGCAGAAAAGAATGAAACTGCAAAAACTGAAAGGCCAATATAACTGGTGAGATAAAGGTAATAGGATGAATGCAGCAAAACTAGAAAAATAGGAGCTGTACTATATAGGGCCTCTTAGGTCTTATTGTGAGACTGTATACTTACGGGGAATCATTAAAAGATTTTTAAGCAGGGAGTGACATGATCAGATTTCTTTTGAAAATACCACTTAAGCCACAGGATATACAATGGGAACGTGATCAGAGGAAGATTCATGGTGATGTAAAGACAATTAGAAGCTATAGCAGTTATCTAAGCTTTACACTGGGATGGTAGAATAAGTCAATTTAAAAATCAACAGGACCTGTTACAGATGAAGGGAAGAGAGGACAAAGAGGAATAATGGACTCAAGAATGATGCCTAGGTTTCTAATAGGTGAGTGAATGGACAGTAGTAAAGGAGACTAGGGAGAGGTGATGAATTCAGTTTCTAGCATCATAAGTCTGAGGCACATATGATTCAAATAAGCAGAAGTATCAATTAGACCACTTTAATACTTAAAGGCAGGGTGGAGAGTTGGACAAAATGGGTGAAGGGGAGTGGGAGCTATAGTCTTTAAGTTATGGAATGAGTAAGTCACAGAGATAAATGCCACAGCATAGGGAATATAGTCAAATGATACTATAATAGCATTGTATGGTGACAAATGGTAACAACATTTGTGGTAAGCATAATGTATAGACTTCTCTGGAATCACTACCTTGAACTAAAACTAATTTAACATTATGTATCGACTACACTCAAAAAAAAAAAAAAAACACCAACCCCTAGTACCTTAAAAAAAATAATAAATTTTTAAACAATAGTTAAAAGTAAAGGAGAATAAGGGGCCAGAGAGTAACAGGAAAAGTAGGAAAGAATGTCATCATAAAAGCCAAAGGATTGGCTTTTCCTAAAAAGGGAAAGTAGTCAATTTTGTGAAATGATGCTGAGAAGACAAGCAAAATGAGAACTCAACAGAGGGCACACACCCAGATGGCTCAGTCAGTTGAGCATAGAACTCTTGGTTTCAGCTCAGGTCACCATCTCAGGGTTGTGAGATCGAGCACACATTGGGCTCGGATTCTCTCTCCCTCCACCCCTCCCGCTAATGTCTGCATACTCACTCTCCAAAATAAATAAACAAATCTTTAGAAAAAAATGAGAACTAAACAGCTTTCAATGAATTTTGCAGCATGTAGGTTACTGAACATAATTTCAGTGGAAAAGTAATGACAGAACAAAACAGGTTAAAGAGTGAATGCAAAGTGAGGGATGGAGGAGGGTGTATACAATAATTCTAATAAAACTCTAAGCAACATGGGAAAAAGAGGCCAGGTACCACATGGATCTATGAAGTCAAAGGATAATTTGCTCATACAATAAAGACTTGAGATGTTTTGATTCCAACTGCACAAATTCAATAAAGAGAAGATATAAGCATAAGGCTTCTGAAAAAGGGAAGAGAGAATGGGACTCAGAGCAAAGATAAGGACTGACCTTAGCTAGGAGGAAGGACACCTTTCCTCCATTACAACAAAGAAACAGAATAGATTGGCAAAGGATGCTAGTAGGATTGGAGATGGAGTGGTAAAAAATTATGTCATATAATGAGGACTATTTTCTCCATGGAATAAAAGATGAGAAAGGAAAGAGATTTTAAAAGGGAAGAGAAACTTAAAACAGTCTATGGTAAACAGAGAAATACACTGGTATGAAAAATATAGTGGGATTGATGGGCTATGTTAAGGGTCCACTTGTGAGTAGAACCATAATTTTAAAATGGCATAGGGGCACCTGAGTGGCTCAGTTGGTTGGTCACCTGACTCTTCATTTCAGTTCAGGTCACCATCTCGGGGTTGTGACATTGAGGCCCTTGTCAGGCTCTGCACTCAGAGGGGAGTCTGCTTCTCTAGCTCGCTCTTCCCCACTTTTCCTGGGCCCCTCCCCCTGCTCATGCTATCTAAAATAAATAAATCTTAAAAAAAATAAAATGGCATTCACAAATCTTTTTATTTTTACTTTTTTTTTTTAAGATTTATTCATGAGAGAGATAGAGAGTGAGAGGCAGAGACACAAGCAGAAGGAAAAGCAGGCTCCCTGCAGGTAGCCCAATATGGAACTCGACTGAACTTCGGGATCACACCCTGAGTCGAAGGCAGCCACCCAGGCTTCCCTCATAAACCTTTTATAAACACAATTTTCTTGTTTTATTTTTTAAAAGATTTTATTTATTTATGAGAGAGAGAGAGAGAGAGAGAGAGAGAGAGAGAGGCAGAGACGCAGGCAGAGGGAGAAGCAGGCTCCATGCAGGGAGCCTGACGTGGGGCTCGATCCCTGGTCTCCAGGATCAGGCCCTGGGCTGAAGGCGGCGTTAAACCGCTAAACTACCCAGGCTGCCCTACTACACAATTTTCTAAAATCAGTATTTGTTATTGTCACAGGTTGCTAGTATTTGAACCAAGAAGTATCTTTTTTCTACATAATGCATTATATACATTTCCAGTGTTCACCTTTCTGGAAGGCATTAACTCCCTCATGGCACAAATAGAAAGGATTCTCAAAAAGCACCATCCATGCTTGGGGCACCTGGCTGACTTAGTAGAGTATACAATTTTTGATCTCAGGGTTCTGAGTTCAAGCCTCATGTTGGGTATAGAGATTATTTAAAAATAAAAATAAACCTTAAAAAAAAAAAAAAAAAGCATACCATGCTTGCCTTTCCACAAAAGGAAAAAATAAAATTTATCAAATGTAATTTTATCAGAGCATGTAAAAATCAGTATTAGGAATTAAATATAAAGCATTCAGGAAACAAGTGACCTGTAAAGGTAAACTGAAGTTTTTCAATAATACACTTTCATTAGACAATATTTTTGTTCCCTTTAAATTTCAAGGAGATAAAAAATAAAAATTTGCTCTAATTAAAAGCGGCTGAGACTATCCAGATGCACATCTTGCATACTATGCTTCATTTAAGTTCTGAAGAAGAATTCACATTTGATTTAATTAGACAATCTCACAGAAGTTTCAGGTACTTTTAGTTTCAAAATATATTATGACTGAAATATTTTCTGCCTTAAACAATTTAAGTTTCCCAACTATACAGCAGTAACTTTACATTCTTTAAAGGCTGTGCATAGGGCAGTCCCGGTGGCCCAGCGGTTTGGTGCCGCCTTCGGCCTGGAGTGTGATCCTGGAGACCTGGGATCCAGTCCTACTTCGGGTTCCCTGCATGGAGCCTGCTTCTCTCCCTCTCCCTCTGCCTGTGTGTGTGTGTGTGTGTGTGTGTGTGTGTCTCTTTCTCTCTCTGTCACGAATAAATAAATAAAAGCTTTAAAAAAATTTTTTAATAAAAAAATAAAGGTTGTACATAGAAGTGATTTTTTAAATTTATTATTTTTAAGTAATTTCTATACCCAACATAGGGCTCAAACTCACAACCACAGATGCTCCACCAACTTGTAATGGTCTAAGCCATGTATATTTCTAAAAAGTTTAAAATTTGTGCAGTTCCTATATTTAATATCACTTCAGTAATGAAGGAAATTAACCTTATATATAAAGTGAAAAATTAGACTCCAAGTCTTTTTTTTTTTATTAAATAGCTTTTTATTTATTTTTTTAATTTTTATTTATTTATGATAGTCACACAGAGAGCGAGAAAGAGAGAGAGGCAGAGACACAGGCAGAGGGAGAAGCAGGCTCCATGCACCGGGAGCCCGACGTGGGATTCGATCCCGGGTCTCTAGGATCGTGCCCTGGGCCAAAGGCAGGCGCCAAACCGCTGTGCCACCCAGGGATCCCTAGACTCCAAGTCTTAATTGCTATCAGTTTACACTCATATTCTGAGTATATGTTCATGCCTGCAATTCCCTCATTACACTGCAATATGATAGTACTACAGTGCAAATTCAGATAGCTATATATTTCACAACAAAAGAGCATTATGAACCACTCCTAGGTGTATATACCAAAGAACTGAAAAGTACTCCAATAAACACCATACATGAATTTTCATAATACCATTCACAATAACCAAAAAGTAGAAATTCAAATGTCCAATAACAGATGAATGGATAAACAAAATGTGGTATATTTGGTAGAATATTATCCATAAAAAAGGATGAAGTACTAACACGTGCTATAAAATGAACTTCAAAAATATAATGTTTACTATAAGTGAAAGAAGGCAAACAAAAGGCCTCGTATTATATAATTCCACTTATATGAACTGTATAGAATACAAAAATTCAGAAAGCAAATTGGCAGGTGCCAGGTACTAGGTGGGTAGGGATAGGGACAAACTGCTTAATGAGTACAAGGTTATTCTGAGGAGTGATAAAAATGTTCTGGAACTAGATCAAGGTGATGATTGTGCAACACTGTAGAGTAAAAAATACCATTAAACTATATACTTTAAAATGGTTGGTTTTATATGAATTATATCTCAAGAAAAAAGAATCCACTTGGGAGCTCCCCTCTATTTGCTATGTGGGATGATCCTAGATTCATGAATTGCTTAATGAAGTCAATTAAATCGTAAAAGGAAAAAAAAACAAAAATTCCATATGAACCAAATAGTATAGCTATATCTAATCAACCTATGGCAGGAATCACTAACAAAATTGGCTGTAAATTAAAAATGTTAACAGTAAAAATATATATATTAACCATTTTAAAGCTTTCTACTCATTTTTGTCACTTGTAAATTATAACATTCATCATCTTTTTTCTCCACATATAAAAGTTATGCAATAGATTTAATAATAACCCTTTATCTTTTAGGGCAATATTCTAATATATTCATGGATGAAATGATATGTAAAAGATAGGCTTTACAATAATGGTAAGGAGATTTAAGAGGAATATAGATGAAAGGAGACTGGCCGGGAGTTGATAATTGTTGAAGATGGGTAATGAACATAAGGTTTCATTATATATTCTCTCCATTTCTGAATATGTTTGAAATTTTCCATAATGAATTTTTAATTATTGTGTTACTAGTAAAATAAAGTTCAAAATTAGTTTCTTTATACATTTTTTTTAAGATTTAATTTATTTATTCATGAGAGACACAGGCAGAGGGAGAACCAGGTTCCATACAGGGAGCCCGACGTGGGACTCGATCCTGGGTCTCCAGGATGAGGCCCTGGGCTGAAGGAGGCAGTAAAATGCTGAGCCACCCTAGCTACCCAGTTTCCTTATACTTTAAGTTATATTTGAAATAGGATGGATTGGAAATGGTAAGTTTATTTTAAACAAACACAATCACAGATCACACCCCCATTTGTTCAAATACCTTTCTTCCACTACAGAGTATTAGCATTCTTTAGCTATCAGAACCAACTGGAGGACACAGAAGCACACAGAAGGCATTAGAAGTATCCTCATCCTGAGGAATTAGGATGTCCAAAAGATACAAGCATGCTAAAACTCAGGATCTAAACAGATCAGGATTAGATCAAAGCACCATAGGTAAAGTTCTTATTAGTACGAAAGTTACAAAAGGAAAAAGGAGAACTGTTTGTTTTTTTTAAGATTTTATTTGAGAGGGAGAGCATGTGAGCATGGCAGTGAAGGCAGAGGGGGAGAAGAATCTCAAGCAGGTTTCACGCTGAGCATAGAGCACAGTGCAGGGCTTTGTCTCACCACCCTGAGATCATGGCCTGAGTAAAAACCAAGAGTCAGACGCTTAGCCAACTGAACCACCCAGGCACTCTAGGACATTAGTTTTAACACAAACTTTCAAATAACATACAGCCCTAAAGAATAGTCCATATCCTTGAGAGTATTAATAATAAGAATTGATATAATGTTCTATCCTTATGAATGGACTTTTTGTAAGACCTAATATGGAAGGTCAGATCCTATCTGCTTCACAGCAGCATTAATAAACATGGTGTGACATGGTATAAATCAAACAACTGAGGATCTTCCATAAAATATCTAAAGCTCCGTTTTGTTTTAAATTGTCATAACATTAGCCTCACATGTACAACATCATTATTTGTATATACTGCAAAATGATCACCACAATAAACCTAGCTAACATCCATCACCACACAGTTATAATTTTTTTTTCTTACTATAGTGAGAATTTTTAAGATCTACTCTCTTAGAAACTTTTTTTCTTTAAGATTTTTTTTAATTCATGACACAGAGAGGGAGGCAGAGACACAGGCAGAGGGAGAAGCAGGCTCCATGCAGGGAGCCCGATGCGGGATTCGATCCCGGGTCTCCAGGATTGCGCCCTGGGCCAAGGCAGGCACTAAACCGCTGCGCCACCCAGGGATCCCTCCACCCTAATTTTCTTAACCATTTTGACTGAACCTAGTTTGTGTGGAAATCAGAAATAATTATAATATTTCAAGACTTTTTTGTTAACTTTTACTAATTTTTTTAAGAGTTTATCTATTTGAGAGAGTGAGAGAGCTCAAGTGGGGAGGAGGAACAGAGGGTGAAGCAAACCTCCCCCCCCCCCCCCCCCACTGAGCAGGGAGGCCAACTTGGGACTCAAACCTAGGACCCTGAGATCATGACCTAAGCCAAAGGCGGAAACTTAACTGATTGAGGCACCCAGGAGCCCCTGCTAACTTCTACTAATTATTATACAAATTTTCTTATCACAATTGCAAAGCTGAATCAGAATTTTAAAAACCAAAGATGCATAGAAAGGAAAGGATCCACCAAACTCAATGAAAAACTAGCCTGATTCCTATAATACAGTACTTCAAGTGCCAAAGCTACCATCCTTTGGTGATGAAGGCAAGTCCCCAAATTACAAACATACCTGTTCTTATACTTGCAACCTGGAACTCAGAAGAAACGATGATAAAATAGTTGTTAGATTCTAGATTTTCCAACAAGAGTCTATTCATCCTATGACATTTCTGAATTAGTCTAGATTCAATGGAGTCTGGAGACAGAGTGATATAGCAGGAGTTTAGCCTGTGGAGCCTCTCGGAGTTGGGCAGAAACCCTGACTGCCAATTACTAACTGTATGATCAAACAAAATTTATTTAACTTTTCTGACTCTTAATTTCCTTAACTATAAAAGAATACTGCCTATCATGGAGAGTTTTTTAAGGATTAAAGACAATACAAATCAACCAGCAGAGGCTGGGACGGGGTAGGTACTCAACAAGTAGAAGCAATTACAGTACTACCTTCTTCATACCAGCTTTTTATCCTCTATGCTCAGGTAAACATCCCCATTCAGTCAGTATTCATTAAAAGGAAAATCGTGTTTGATTCTACACACTGTCTAAACAAGATATAGAACTTTAGGCTAGGTATTTGATGCCTCTGACTACAGGCTGATCATCTGCTTAAAAAAAGAAAATCATAGGGACACCTGGGTGTCTCAGAGGTTGAGTGTCTGCCTTTTTAGCTCAGGGCATGATCCTGGGGTCCCAGGATCGAGTCCCACATCAGGCTTCCTGCATGGGGCCTGCTTCTCCCTCTGCCTATATCTCTGCCTCTCTCATTAATAAATAAATAAAATCTTTTTAAAAAAGTTATATGGGGGATCCCTGGGTGGCGCAGCGGTTTGGCGCCTGCCTTTGGCCCAGGGCGCGATCCTGGAGACCCGGGATCGAATCCCACGTCGGGCTCCCGGTGCATGGAGCCTGCTTCTCCCTCTGCCTGTGTCTCTGCCTCTCTCTCTCTCTCTCTCTGTGACTATCATAAATAAATAAAAATTGAAAAAAAATATTAAAAATAAATAAATGCTTTAAAAAAAAAAAAAAAAAAGTTATATGGAAGACTTTTATGCTTAAAAAAAAAAGGTATATGGAAGACCCCAATCTAGCAATCTGCATGCTAAGAAACCTGTCTTAGCAGTTTCTACTCCTTTTCACTTAGCTTACCTTCCTATTCCCCAAAACAGTTTCCATGGCAATGGCAATACAGACCCTAAAGTAGAGCAAAGAGAACTGGTCAGATACGAGTATGTACAAGTTGAGGAGTGACTGTCCTTGACCTAACCCACCAGAAAAACTCAAACTGAAGACAAAAAAAGGCAAAGATTTTTCTTCATGTCTATATATAAAATACTTTATATTTTGAGAATTATTTCCCCATAGCAATTTCAAAAGCACTATCCTTTTTTACAGTAATAGACTGTTTTGAGAAGTTTTGCTATTAATAAAACAATTTAATAATTAAAGTCAACAGGCCCTGAAGAACTAATAAAGTGCTCTATGCTCAACTGCACCACAGCCAAAAGAACTTGTCTGCTAAACAACTCACCTGAATTGTACTTCCAAACTGTATGAAAACAAAATAAAAATTGAACTCTGAGGATAAAAATCACCCAAGCAATAAAATAACTCATCTTGAGTATAAAAAATTCACAAAATATAAGTGACTATATTAAGTATATATATATATATATATATATATACACACACACACACACACACATATATATATATATAGGACTATATGCTTTCCCTGAGAGGTAATATGTTTATGTAAAATGTTCATAACTTAATCAAACCCAGGGTCACAGAAAGGATATAGAAAGATCTCAAAAGACAGCTAAATGTATATTTCTAGCACTACATGTTTCCTATTCCACCAAAGTTAGCAGAACAGCATGTCACAAAGGCTAAGCTACTACATCAACTTCCACAGCCTCCATCATCTTCTGAGCCTGACCCCATCTCAGGGAAGGCAGCTAGTAGCCTGCATCATGCTGCTCAAAATTTCAAGGCTACTAAGATAAACACTATGTGTGAATTTCATCTCCCCCACCCCACCCAAGTTCAAAATATCTTACTGGTGTCAAGTTTAGAACCACCAAAAACAATTTGGGGCCATTGGCAATGGCTCTTGGCACCACGGTACTAACATGTTTAAGATTACAGGGCAGCCCCGGGGACTCAGCGGTAACGCCGCCTTCAGCCCAGGGCGTGATTCTGGAGACTCAGGCATTGAGTCCCTCGTCTGCTCCCTGCATGGAGCCTGCTTCTCCCTCTGCCTGTGTCTCTGCCTCTCTCTGTGTCTCTCTTGAATAAATAAATAAATCTTAAAAAAAAAAAAAAAAAATTACAGAAGAAACACCGTGATTTATCTTAACTAGGAATATTACTAATGAAGTTTAAAAGTGTTTCAGAGTTACATGACTGTGGCAAGAGGAAAGAGGTCAGGAAGGAAAAAAATAAAAACTATACAGCACACAACTACCTGAAAAAAAAAAAAAGGAGTCAATAGACAAGTTAAAACAGGCATTTGCCAACACGTAGCAGTTACCACACCATATATTTGTCAGATTTCCCAACCGCAAAAGAAGCCACCCTTTCATGAAGTACTTATTTATGGACTTCTACAAAGAAATGATTTTTCTGGACTGGGGGACAAGAAACTTCCTGTGCTTTCCCTTTAATTTTCAGAATCTTCAGAACTTTCAGCAAATTGAGATTCACCTCAATTTTAAGGCTTTTCATGTTATGGTGAATACAAGTTGTATATGTTAATATCAATAAACTACAAGACCACTCTTCTTTTTGAAAACTATATTCACTTTTCCATAGATTTTAGAATTGTTTTTTAAAAAAAGGCTAACTACAAAGTTTGCAAAAACAAATACTACAGTAGACATGGTGGCCATTCAAGAAGTTTATTTATCAGAACTCCTAAAGTAAAAAGCTTGAAAAAGTTTAGGAGATAAATTCTTACTGGTGCTACTTAAGACACAATGTTACTATGGAAATTGAGAAATATTCAAAATATCCTGAAAACAGTATCTCCTTCTAAAAATAAAGGAAACAAACCATTTGCCAACATAGAAATTATTGGTTCTTGATAATCACATGGAAGGCATTTCTAGAAATACTTTAGTTCTAAATTGCAATAACTCGACTCTTTCAGAGCACGTCTGGATTATGCCTTATCCTAACAAGCGAATTTTTGATGTCATTATATTGATACAAAGGACTCTACTCCTTAACTGCTTCTACAGCAAACTGTTGGTTTACCCAGCTGAAGATCTACAAACCAAACTATCACAGTATAAATCACTTTCAATCATTAAAATAAAAACCAACAAGAACCTGACATAATTAAAGCCTGAGAATGTTCTAATAAACTTAGTAACATTTAACATTATGGTCCTAGGACTAAATACGTCCGGTAATCTACCTGGATTCATAGTCTATGCATTTACTTAGGTCGGAAAGAGAGAAACCTCAGAAAACAAGAAACCGGCAGTTACACTGTTCTATTTTAAGCTACTTTTAAAGCCAACAGTTCAAGAACTTTTGGGGAAGAGAGAGCGCAAGACATTTTTGCAAGTAGTTCAGAATAATTTATGTTTTACGATAAGGACAGTCCTCACCACCTCTAGAATGCATTATGGTGGGGCGGAAGTGAAAATGCGGGGGGGGGGGGGAACCCGACTTGAAATCGGACAGCCAGGCAAATTTACAAACCTTCAATTACAGGAATTTTGAGATTAACTTCTCTTATGCGCCCTCCCTCGCTCCCCATCCGCTTCCTCCTCTCCTCCGGGAGATCTGTGTAATGTGACTCATGACAAATTTTTTTTAAATAAATAAATAAAAAGACACACCCTCTGGGTTGAACTGACATAATCGCTCCCACCCTGCCCTCCCCCGCCACACACGAGCGCACACACACACATACACCCCGCTTTTCCTCTCCCTTCGGCCGCTCCTCCTTGCCCTCCCCTCTTCCCCCGTCCCAGACCCCTCCGGCACGGACGGCAGCGGGTTCTCCCGGACAGGAGCGCGGCGAACGGAAGGCGGCCGAGGGCAGCGCGCGACCCGGGGAGGGGCGGCGGGGGGGAGGGAGCCCGACCCGGGGGGGCGCTCCCCGAAGGGAGGCGGACGGCAGGGGGGCGCCGGTCTGCGGCCGCCGCGAGCGCCGGGATCCCTCGCCCATTTTCTCTCTCGGCTTCTATCGGCTTCAACCACCGCAGCCACTTCCTGTATCGCAGCCCTATCCCCTCAGCCCGGCCACTTGCTCTCTCTCTCCCGGGCTGGGGCTGGGGCTGGGGCTGGGGCTGGGGCTGGGGTTGAGGCTGGGGCTGAGGCAGCCGCTGAGGTTAGGGCAGCTCCCTACCCCGCCCAGTGGGCTGGTCACTCGGGCGGCAGGCGGCGGATCCTCGGCCCGGCCGGCCGGCTCCCGCCTGCCCCCCGCCCGCCCGCGCGCCTCACCTGTATGTAGTTGTTTTCACAGTAGTCCGCCACCCGGGTCAGATTCTGGTAACTCTCTATCAGGGCCCTCTTGCCAGACGGGATCTCCTCTTCTAGTAACATCTGCAGCTCTGCCATTTTCCACCCCTCTGCATCGCTTCCTCTCGCGTTAAAGAGACAGAGGCAGCAAGGTCCGCGGAGGGGCCGAGCACCTCACAGCCCGGATACAAACCGCCTACCGCCCTCCCGCCTGGTATTGTGGGACGGCACCTCCTCCTCTTCCTCCTCACCCTCTCCACCCCGCTCCACCCACTTCGCGCAGTCGCCTCAATCCCATTCTCTCGCGAGCCTTCACGTCTTTCCCTCCTTCTCCCCGCGACCACGGGATTTTTTTTTTCCTTTCGCAAGGCCTTCAGGGAATTGTAGTCTCTCACAGGCCGTCAAACCAAGAGCGCATGCGTGTAGGGGAACCTCCCGGGGAGGAAAAAAAACAAAAAAACCCAGGGAGGACCGTAAAGGACCGCCCAGGGAGGGGGTTAAAGGCGGAGATTCCTGACATCTCCGGCAGATGGCACCATAGAGAGAGTCTAGAAAATAAAATCCTTTCCCGAGGGAAGACTTGTGAATATTGGCAGAATTTGGTTGATAGGAAATGTCAGTGAATCAGAGATATCAACACTGATACGGGATTAAAAAGGGCTAGCATATGAAGAGATCCAAATCTTTACTCCCTGTCTTCTTAGATGTAACGCGACTCTGGCTTACTTCCTCCACTCTCCATTTATCATTTAAAATTTAGCAAACATTTGTCATTAAAGCTCTGTACCAAGCAATGTACTAACACTGGAGGTACGAGTTGAACAAGAATACTCCGTACCTAAAGATTCACAATTTAAAAATACACATAATTTCAGTGTTATTCCGTCCTAATTGCTTTTTCTTTAACTCTTCTTTGCAAGTATCTCCCTATACTTTTTTTTTTTCCCTTAGATTTTATTTCTTTATTCATGGGAGACACCGAGTGAGAGGCAGAGATGCAGGCAGAGGGAGAAGCAGGCTCCATGCAGGGAGGGGACTCGACCCCAGGACCCCAGGATCACACCCTGGGCCAAAGGCAGATGCTCAACCGCTGAGCCACCCAGGCTGTCTGCAAGGAGGCAGTGCATGAGGACTGTCTTTAAAGGGGGTAAGAAGGGCAGCCCTGGTGGCTCAGCGGTTTAGCGTCTGCTTTCAGCCCAGGGTGTGATCCTGATCAAGTCCCATGTCGGGCTCCTTGCACGGGGCCTGCTTCTCCCTCTGCCTGTGTCTCTGTCTCTCATGAATAAATAAATAAGTAAAATCCTTTTTATTTTTTTTTAAAGGGGGTAGGAAAAGGCGGCATGGTGACATATGGAATATTCCCTTTTTTGGGAACTGTGCCTAGTTGTAAGTAGCCCACTGGTTAGTTATGGCCTATGGATATTTTGACGTGGGTCACCTGATGGGCCTGTGTTCAGCCAGGTGGTCACTATGACCCTTTGTACATCCATTCTCAAGACTGTTTGCCTAAAAGTGGACTCTACAATATATTAGTATTTTTAATGTGATTTTTTTTAACAATGTGATATATTCTTTTTTTTTTTTTTTTTTTTTTTTTTTTTTATTTATGATAGTCACAGAGAGAGAGAGGAGGCAGAGACACAGGCAGAGGGAGAAGCAGGCTCCGTGCACCGGGAACCCGACATGGGATTCGATCCCGGTTATCCGGGATCGCGCCCTGGGCCAAAGGCAGGCGCCAAACCGCTGCGCCACCCAGGGATCCCCCAATGTGATATATTCTTAAATTTGGTTTCCACATGAGCCAGATTTAACTACAGACATCACTAAGCTTGCTTATATCTATATATTGATACCTTTTTTTTTTTTTTTTAAGTTTTGGTTGGCTTTTGGTAGTTGGTTTTTTGTTTTTGTTTTAATCTCTACATCCAACATGGGATTCCAACTCAGGACCCTAAGATCAAAGGTCTTCTGTCTGAGCCAGCCAGGTGTCCCCACATAGTGATACCTTTTAACAACATTGGGGAGGTGATCCCTGGGTGGCTCAGCGGTTCAGCACCTGCCTTTGGCCCAGGGCATGATCCTGGAGCCCCAGGGTCAAGTCCTGCATTGGACTCCCTGCATAGAGCCTGTGTCTCTGCCTCTCTTTTCTCTCTCATGAATAAATAAATAAAATCTTAAAAAAAAAAACACAAAAAAAACCAACATTGGGGAAGTCAATAAACAGGTGCCCCTGCTTTACTATTTTCAAAGTACTACCAGATTTCTCTCATGCCCACAACTCTGAGGAATAAATGACCTAAAGATTCTCTTCTATCTTTACTAAATATGGAAATTTAAGCTAGAAAGCAAAAGAGTTTAGCTAAGGACACTGGAAATAGTAATCAAGTGCTTCAACTTCTAGATCAGTGATCATTCCTACTATCCAGTTAAAACTATCCATTCAAATACTTGTGGTTCATATAAAATACATTCAAAGAAGTTATCCCTCATACCTTTAAGGTAATTTAAGGTAATTGCTATCCTCTGTATTTTTATTTAAAAAATAGTTTCCCTGATAATTACAGTCTATAATCTGGCAATATTTCTTTATTAAAACCAAAGAGTGTCAACTACACTTCAACTTAAAAGGGGTTTGTGGAGATAAAACTGTAAAACACAGCACCATACTGTAGCTATGGGCTTTCAACACAACTCAAAATAAAAAATATTATATGCAACAAGATCCAAAACATAGGTAGGTAGATAGATAGATAGATAGATAGATAGATAGATAGATAGATAGATGATATACACGCTGGTATAAAAGTTTTACAAAACTAGGTATGCCTGGTGGCTCAGTGGTTGAGCATCTGCCTTCAGATCATGATCTTGGGGTCCTGGGATCGAGTCCCATGTGGGGCTCCCTGCTCAGTGGGAACTCTGCTTCTTCCTCTCCCTCTGTCCCTCCTTCTTGCTCCTGCTCTCTCTTTCTCAAATAAATAAATAAATAAAACCTTTAAAAAAAGTTTTACAAAACTAAATATGATTACTCTGATATTTCCTGTTCTATTTTATTTTACGTAATGTTGATAAGGACCACTGAATTCATTTCATGACCCACAGTTTGAAAACCATTTTTCCCTCCCAATAAATTAAGCTAAGAACTTAACTGACTCTAAGGACAAAATGTGACTCTATACCATAAGCATATGTTACTATCATAAATTTAGGTTAAGTTACAAACATAAAAAGTTACTAACAGATAAACCAGAAAAATGTATATATTCAAAGATTTAATAGAATAAAATTTAGCTGAAGGATCTAAATGTCTGTACTAAAACAACTTCCTTATACACCCGTATTCAAAATCCTAACAGGTTTTTAAAAATTGACAAGGTGATTCTAAAAATTATATGGAAATGGGGCAGCTCCGGTAGCTCAGCGGCTTAGTGCCCGGGGTATGATCCTGGAGATCCCGGATTGAGTCCCACGTCAGGCTCCCTGCGTGGAGCCTGCTTCTCCCTCTGCCTGTGTCTTTGGAAGTCCATCTTTGGAAGTCCATTAGTCAGCCTACTATAGCCATCATTAAAGTTAAAACACTATGCTTAAAAAAAGAATACTGTTAAGAAAGTGAGAAGATAAGCCACAACATATACATTTGACAGAGGACTCATCCTTAGAATATAACTTTAAAAGATTCCTCCAAGTCAAGGCACCTGGGTGGCTCAGTCGGTTAAGCATCTGATCTCAGCTGGGGTCACGGATCTCAGGGTCCTGGTTTGGAGTCCTGCATTGGGTTCCCTGCTCAGTGAAGAGTCTGCTTCTTTCTCTTCCTCTGCCTCTGTCCCTTCCCCAACTCCTGTGCCCTATCTTGCTCTTCACTCACTCTCTCTCAAATAAATAAATAAATAAAATATTAAAAAATTCTTCCAAGTCAATACAAAAAAGATAGTTCAGAGGTGCCTGGGTGGCTTAGTGGGTTAAGAATCTGCCTTTGGCCAGGACGTGATCCCACAGTCCTGGGATTGGCTTGCTCAGCAAGGAGTCTGCTTCTCCTTCTCCCTCTCCTGCCTCTCCCCACTGTTTGTGCTCTCTCTCTGTCAAATAAATAAATGAAATCTAAAAATAAATAAATAAAGACAACTCAATAAAAAACAGACAAGAGAACTACATTTCACAAAAGGCCAATAAATACAGGAAAAGGTACTCATTACTCATCAAGAAAATGCAAACTAAAGCCATACTAGGGGCACCTGGGAGGCTCGGTCTATTAAGTATCTGTCTTTAGCTCCTGTCATGGTTTCAGGATCCTGGGATCAATCCCTCATAGGGGGGATCCCTGGGTGGCGCAGCGGTTTAGCGCCTGCCTTTGGCCCAGGGCGTGATCCTGGAGACCCAGGATCAAATCCCACGTCGGGCTCCGGTGCATGGAGCCTGCTTCTCCCTCTGCCTATGTCTCTGCCTCTCTCTCTCTGTGTGACTATCATAAAAATAAATTAAAAAAAAAAATCCCTCATAGGGCTGCCTGCTTCTCCCTCTCCCTCTCTACCACCCCCTTACCCCACCACTCGTGTGCACTCTCTCTCTCTCAAACAAGTAAATAAAATCTTTAAAATAAATAAATAAATAAAATAAAGCCATACTAAGATAACACTGCCCTGCACCAGGATGTAGTGTAAATTTTTTTCAGATTTTCAATTAAGTAATTAATTTATAGAGCATGGGGGCACACACACGTGCAAGGGTGTGGGGAGAAGAGTGAGTGAGAGAAAAACCCAACTGGATTCCACACTAGTGCAGAAGCCTCACACAGAGCTCAATCTCATGACACTAAAATCATGACCTGAGCCGAAATCAAGAGCCTGCTGCTAAATGGACTGAGCCACCCATGTACCCTGTAGTATAAATTTTAAAAGACTACACTACATGCCCATTAGAATAGCTACAAAAAAAATATCCTGACATTAGCAGAGACATTACATCTTATATATTACTGGCTACAAACTACTGCAGTCCCTCTGCAAAGCAGAGTATAGCAGTTTCCTATAAAGCCAAATATATACCTAATATATAACCTAGCTATCCTACTCATAGATATTTACCTGAGAGAAATGAAAATGTATGTTGGCACAAAAACCATTATGTGTGAGATCCCTGGGTGGCTCAGCAGTTTAGCACCTGCCTTCAGCCCAGGGCGTGATCCTGGAGTCCTGGGATCGAGTCCCACCCACATCAGGCTCCCTGCATGGAGCCTGCTTCTCCCTCTGCCTGTGTCTCTGCCTCTCTCTCTCTCTCTCTCTCTCATGAATAAATAAATGAAATCTTAAAAAAAAAAAACATTATGTGAATGTTTATAGTAGCTGTATACATAGCCACTAAAAGCTGGGAACAACACAAATGTCCTTCAACCAGCTATGGATAAACAATAGAATACTATTCAGCAACAAAATGTAATGAATTATATACTCACACAAAGTCATGGGTAGGGCATCTGGGTGGCTCAGTGGTTGGGCATCTGCCTTTGGCTCCAGGAGTGACCTCGGAGTCCTGGGATCAAGCCCCACATCAAGCTCCCCACAGGGAGCCTGCTTCTCCCTCTGCCTATGTCTTTGCCTCTCTCTGTGTTTCTCATGAATAAATAAACAAAATCTTTAAAAAAAAAGTTATGGGTGAATCTCAAATGCAATTTGCTAAATGAAAGAAGACAGACATACACACGACTACATATTGTATTATTTCATTTATATGAAATTTTAGAAAAGGCAAAACTGATGATTAAAAAATCACATCAGACTTTGCCAGAGGCCAGACTCCAAACAGACACAAATTAACTTTTAGAGGTGAGGGAAATATTCTAGATCATGATTGTAGTGATATGACTAAACGTACTTCTCAAACTTTATTGCACACTTAAAATAGGTGAGTTTTATTGTAATCTAACTGAAGCTGACCCCAAAGAAAGTATAGGCAGAAGAAAAATCCCTTGCTTCAAATACTAAAGAACAGGGGGGAAAATCGCATCTTTTGTTGGCTTTGATATAGGATAAAAAATCACACAACCCAAAAAGATAGGAGACAACTTGCTTCTCCAAGTTAAAAGGTGACTAAATGGTCAAGAGTTAACATTAAAATGGCAAGCAAACGTGGTGACACTAAATTAGAACATCATAAGAACTTCTGAGTTCAGTTTTTTTCCCATAATGTGCGCTTTTATACTATTCACTTATGTAGTATTTTTCTGTGGATTTTGTTAAAATAAATTAAAATGAAATGTCTTTCAAAGAAATCCCAACAGAATAAGGAATAAGAGTGTCTGTATTAAACTAAATGATGTATACTGAGGCCGGAGCTGAAAATCAGACCTTATACATTTCATTTCATGGATGTCTAGTCAAGATAATCAATTTGGTCATGAAAAACAGTTTGTAATTGCAAAATCTGCACATATGCATGGAGATAAATTGAAATTTCATATATTCAACTTTGAAATAGCAGATTGCTGATAATCATAAAAATTTAATTCAGAGTGATTAAGAGATGTGCCAGGAAATGATAATTTGGACTATCCTGGTACAAGATTGCTTCTCTTGCTATCTGGACACAAGTGACACTGCAAACTTAGTGAATCTCAGACTCCTGCACAGTTAATTCACATATCGCATCCCAGGATACTAACTTGGAATTGTGTAGTTAACAAACCAGAATGTAGATAAGAAACGTGGTATAATGGAAAGAAACCAGGAGTCAGGCAACCAGGGTTCTCTTCTCTGTCCTTCCTTGTCCTCATCCACCACACTATGTGACAGGGTCACAGAGAGGGTGCCTTGGTGGCTTAGTCGGTTAAGCATCTGCTTTTGGCTCAGGTCATGATCCCAGAGTCCTAGGATCAGCCTTGCTCTCTTTCTTTCTCAAATAAATAAATAAACATCTTTAAAAAGGGGGCAAGGTATTAGTCGGCTCAGGCTGCCAAAACAAAATACCACACAATGAGTGGCTTAAACAGCAGAATTTTATTTTCTCACAGTTCTGCAGGCTAGAGGTCCAAGATTAAAGTGTCAACCAGGTTTGGTGTCTCCTAAAGCCCATCTCCTTGACTTGCAATGGTCATCTTCTCACCATATACTCACGTGGGACTTTTCCCTGGTATCTATGTCCTGCTCTTGCCTTTTATATTTTTAAAAGATTTTATTTATTTATTCATGAGACACAGAGAGAGAGAAAGAGGCAGAGACACAGGCAGAAGGAGAAGCAGTCTCCATGCAGGGAGCCCGACGTGGGACTCGATCTCGGGTCTCCAGGATCATGCCCAGGGCTGAAGGCGGCACTAAACCACTGAGCCACCTGGGCTGCCCTGATCTTGCCTTTTAAAAAATATATTGGGGTGCCCATGTGGCTCAATGGTTCAGCATCTGCCTATGGCTCAGGGCGTGATCCCAGGGTCCTGGGGTTGAGTCCTGTATCAGGGTCCCCACAGGGAGCCTGCTTCTCCCTCTGCCTGTGTCTCTGCCTCTGTCTGTCTCTCATGAATAAATAAATAAGATCTTACAGAAATAATTAATTAATTGAAATATTTATTTATTTATTTATTTATTTATTTATTTATTTGAGAGAGAGAGAGGGAAGAAGGCAGCATGGGAATGAAAGAGAAAATCCCAAGCAGACTCCATGTTGCTCACAGAGCCAGAAGCAGGGCTCAATCCCATAACCCATGAGATTACAACCTGAGCCAAAACCAAGAGTCAGGACACTTAACTGAACCACCTAATCACTGCCTAATCTTGTCTTTTGATAAGGACACCAATCATACCACATTAGGATCATATCCCATGACCTCATTTCATCTTAATTACCTATTTAAAGGCTCTATTTCCAAATACACTCACATTCTAAGGTCCTCGAGGTTAGGACTTCAATATATGAATTTTGCAAGGGACATGATTCAGTTCACTACAGGACATTCTAGGATTAATTGACATCCCAGGTTCTACAACCCTCAATTATGACCTCTCTTTGCTTCTTTTCAAATTAATAATACCATCCAGGAATCCTCAGAGAAGGAGGGTGAATGGAATGATCTGTTCAAACAGTGTAGCAAGGCCCACACAAGACCAGAGGATTTCAGGAGACAGAATGAATTGTAAACCTTCCTTTCAAATTTTATTATAATTGGTGGTGGACATTCTTTCATACAGAGTCATCATATTTGCAGCAGGCCAGACCTATAGGCTGGTTTTCTGGCAGGTCTGATTATTCATTTAACATGGGGGAAAGGGCTCCCTTAGACATGTTAAGTCAAGCCCCTGCAGAACCTTGGTGTTATTTTAGAGTGCAGCAAGCTGTTATCCTGAAATAATAAAAAATTAGCAGTGGCTAAAAATGCAAAGTACCTGGAGTTCTGTAGGGAAAAATATAGCCTTTAAGTGAAATCTCATGCTATTTTTTCTTCTCTTCCAGAAGCTATAATATTTCCAGCATGGTTTGAATGAATTAATTTCTTGTTAATTTTGGAAGCTGCTGAATCAACACATCCTCCTCCACCTCTCATTTTCAGCTTCAACAAGATCCTGCAGGCATTTGTGACAATCAGAACTGTTTCTGGAACAGCTGGTCTCACCAGCAATAACAAGTAGCTCATTCTTTGAACCTAGCAGAGAATCGGCTAATAATGGCCCTTCTCTGAACTTTGTCCCTCCAACCTTTCCAATGCTTTTACAAATCCCTCAGTGTTAGAAATACCTAGAGTAATTTCTCTTTTCCTGACAAATGAACAATATAATATTTAGAAGTTCTATAAACAAATGACAATCCATGTAAAGTTAGTATTCTTTAGTTGGATGTTACAGAAAACAAAACCCAATGTAGTATAAGACAGAAAAAGACAAAAAAGGGAAAAAGAAAAGCAGAAAAAAGTCCTCATCATGAAAATTCAGGCTCACCCACAGAACTCAAAACTACAAATGCAATCAGTCATAAAAAAAAAAAAAAATACTAGTGCAAGTCATTTGGAAGGCCATTAGGAACCCAAGTAGTATTCTCTCTCTCTCTCTTTTTTAAGATTTTATTTATTTATTTATTCATGAGAGACACCCAGAGAGAGAAGCAGAGACACAGGCAGAGGGAGAAGCAGGCTCCATGCCGGGAGCCTGATATGGGACCTGATCCTGTGACTCCAGGATCATGCGCTAAGCCGAAGGCAGATGCTTAACCACTGAGCCACCCAGGCATCCCCCAAGTAGTATTCTCATTTAGTGTCCAATTTCTTTGTAAAGATTTTGGGTTTTTTTGTTTTGGTACCCTTCGTAAATGGTGAAGAGCATGGCAAATGTATGTACCAAATGTTTCATCTTTACCACACAATAAATCCATCCTCTGGGATACCTGGGTGGCTCAGCAGTTGAGCATCTGCCTTTGGCTCAGGGTGTGATCCCGAGGTCCAGGGATCGAGTCCCACATTGGGCTCCTTGCAGAGTGCCTGCTTCTCCCTTTATCTATGTCTCTGTGTCTCTGATGAATAATAAATAAATAAAAGCTTTAAAAAATAATAAAAAAACCATCTTCAGCTCAAATTCCTCAGTTCCAAACCCATGTCCCCCCCACCCTTTTTTTTGGTGGGCAGCAAAGTTTATTGAATGATGACGTTTATTGAGCAATAGTAAGTACAAAGCTCCCGAAGAGGGAGCAGACCTGAGAGGATTGCCCTCAAATCCATTTCTCAAAAAGAAAATCTTTTTATTCCAACTGGAATTGGCTCTTCTTTCCAATCATCAGCTTTGGCAACAGGGACATGTTCAAACAGCCTTAGCATAATCACTTGAACGCCCTGAGATTGGTGTGGGAAGTTTCCAGAGAGACTAAATAATCAAAGAAAATAAGTGTCAGGTGTTCACTACAACTGGGAAAACTTGTGCAATACATAAACACGTGGTTGGGTGCTATTTGTGCAATCCTGCAGGTTACTCATACACAAGAGCATCTGGGTTTCTCCCCAGGATTTTATGCTGTTCTTTTTTTTTTTTTTATGCCGTTCTTATTTGTTGTTTAAGAACATTTCCCAGCTAATTCTGTAATGTCTATATTCTTTGTCATTTGCTGCCACTGCAATATCTACTCAATGTCCCAGTGTCTCCTGGGCATGTACATAACTCTGCATATAGTCATGGTATTCTAGATCTCCAAAAATACATGTTGCTGCTTTTCAAAACCCTCTGTGAACATCTCATTCTCCACATTCTCTTTTTAAATTTTTTATTCAATTTCTGTTTGCCCCACCTATTATTGCTGCCATAGCCACTGCAATGGTAAACAATTAAAACTGGTTTTTTGCTTGTTTGTTTTTTAAAGATTTTATTTATTTGACAGAGAGAGATCAAGAGAGCACAGCAGGAGGAGCTGTAGAGGGAGAGGGAGAAGCAGACTCCTTGATGAGCAGGGAGCCCCATGCAGGGCTCCATCTCAGGATCCCCATATCATGACCTGAGCCGAAGGCAGATGCTTAACTAACTGAGCCAACCAGATGCCCCAAAACTGTTTTTTAACAAATACCTTGAGGATAGGATTGTTAGTGCTAAATAAGTTCTGAGTCAAATGAAAGATAAATTCTGAGAATAGAGCTTTTCAAGGGAGTTGCCAGCAAAGTCAAATAGCGATAATTCTCTGGGGATTGGACTTTTGGGGGCTTTCCCAATCTGTCCTTCCCCATCAAGAGGCTGCTAGGATGATGCTTTTCAAAGCACTATGATTGCAAGATAGCTTGTTTCAAGGCTACTGTAGAGCTAGGGAGAGAGGGATGGAAAGAAGACAAATTCAAACGCCACATGTTTATTGTTCTTACTAGATTTAGCTATTTTTTTAAGATTGATTTATTTGAGAGAGAGAGAGTACAGGTGTGAGCACAAGAGAGGGAAGGAGCAGAGAGATATTGGGAGAGGGAGACTCTCAAGCAGACTCCCCCAGAGCCCAGAGCCCTGAGCCCCAAGCCTGGAGCCAACTGGGGGCTCCATCTCAGGACACAGAGATCATGACCTGAACCCAAATCAAGAGTCAGAAGCTTAACTGACTAAGCCACCCAAGTGCCCCTCAGCTATTTTTCTTGAATGAATGCTCCTTTATTTCCAGTTATTTTTTTTAAATTTTATTAAATACTTTATTTATTGGGGCACCTGGGGGCTTAGTTGGGTATCTGCCTTCAGCTCAGGTCATGATCCTGGAGTCCTGGGGTTGAGCCCTAATGGGGCCCCCTGCTCAGTGGGGAGCCTGCTTCTCCCTCTGCTGTTCATCCCACTCCTGTGCTCTCTCTCTCTCACTCTCAAACAAATAAATAAAATATTTTTCTTAAAGATTTCTTTTCTTTTAAAAAAAATATTTTATTTATTTATTTGAGAGAGATAGGGCAGAGGGACAAGCAGACTCCCCACTGAGCACAGAGCCCCATGTGGGGTTCCATCCCAGGACTCTGAGATCATGACCTCAGTCAAAGTCAGATACTTAACTGACTGAAACACCCAGGTGCCCTATAGTTAATTTTTAATGGTTATGGTTAATTTCCAGAATTTGGTTAGTTGCCAGAGTTTGGATAAAAATGATTTTTGCAATTTTACCAGTGTTCTCATTGCTTTTATATAGGTGGTTAAGACTATTCCTAGGCTGCTGTTCTGAAAGTGCGTCCTTTCATTCATTTTATTTTATTTTACCTTTTAAAAAAGATTTTATTTATTTATTTTATTTATCCATTCATGAGAGACACACAGGGAGAGACAGAGACATAGGCAGAGGGAGAAAAAAGCAGGCTCCCTCTGGGAACCCGGTACGCGACTCCATCCCAGGACCTTGGGCCAAAGGCAGATGCTCAACCACTGAGCCACCCAGGCGTCCCCCTTTATTCGTTTTAAATATAACCTTGATCATCCACCAGCTGTGAGACTCTGGGGAAGTTACAGAAACCTTGCTAATTCCTATGTTTTGAAAATAATAAAATTAACCATCAGCTACTTAGCACACCACCCATTAAAAGTGAGTGTTCAGGAGATGATGCCTCCTCTGCTGAGGAGAAAGCACCAGGAATCTGCCTCCTGCTCAGCAGGGAATCTGTTTCTCCCTGTCCCTCTGTCACTCCCCTTGCTTGGGCTCTCTCACTCTCGCTCTTTCTCAAATAATTAAAATCTTAAGAAAGAAAAAAAATCTTAAGAAAGAAAGAAAGAGAGAAAGAAAGAGAAAGAAAGAAAAAGAAAGAAGGAAAGAAAGAAAGGAAGAAAGAAAAGCAACTGCAAATATAAGAAATACTAGAAGTAACTACACATGCCCTGGGAAAGGCTCTGAAAAGACTTGAGAAAATCTTTAGTTCATGCCCCAGGCTGATCCTCAACAGACAGCATACAACAATCAGCAAACAGTAATAATAATCAAACACAATAACAAAAAATAGGAAACCCTGGGGACTGGAGAATCTGGTACCCAGAGTTAGCACATTATTAGATTCAAATGCCCAGTAATCAACAACAACAACAACATCACATGGCATACAGTAAATATGGCCCATTCAATAAAGAACACAAAACAACAGCTAATGTCACCACTCATAAAGATCTAATTAATGACACATATACTAGAAAAAGTCTTTAAAACAACTGTTTTTAAAGATGCTCAAATAACTAAAGAAGGATGTGGAGAAAGTCAAGGAAGCATTGTGTGAACAAAATGAAAATATCAATAAATAGAAAAATCTAAAAAGAAAACAAAAATGGCTAATTTGCATTTGCCTATTGGTTAGCGATGTTGAGGATCATTTAATGTGCTTACTGACTATTTGCATACTTATCTCAGAGAAATGTCTATTCAAGCTCTTTGCCCATATTAAAATCTGATTTTTTTTTAAGATTTTTTTTATTCATGAGAGACACACAGAGACAGAGGCAGAGACAGAGGCAGAGGGAGAAGCAGTCTCCATTCAGGGAGCCCAATGTGGAACTCGATCCTGGGACCCCGGAATCACACCCTGAGCTGAAGGCAGACGCTTAACTGCTGAGCCATCCAGGCACCCCAAAATCTGATTGTTTTTGTTGAGTTGCGGGAACTAGTCTTTTAAGAGGAGGCATTTCAAATCAGGGGAGAAAAAAGGATTATTCAATAAGCAATGTTGGGCAATTGGGTAAAATTCTATAAAAAATTAAAAATTGTCACATTTTTCCTGTTTTTTATTTTTTTTCCTGTTTTTTTTTTTTAAGATTTATTTATTTATGATAGACAGAGAGAGAGAGAGAGAGGCAGAGACACAGGCAGAGGGAGAAGCAGGCTCCATGCTGGGAGCCCAACGCAGAACTTGATCCCAGGACTCCAGGATCGCGCCCTGGGCCAAAGGCAGGCGCGAAACCGCTGAGCCACCCAGGGATCCCTCCTGTTTGTTTTTTAAAGGGAAACAAAATATTTGGATAAAAACCTTTTATACACCATACCCAGTCCCTCCAACCACCAATGTAATCATTAGCATGAATTTATTGTTTCTCTTTTTTTAATAAAGATTTTATTTATTCATGAGACACACAGAGAGAGAGAGAGAGAGGCAGAGACATAGGCAGAGGGAGAAGCAGGCCCCCTGTGGGGAGTCTGATGTGGGACTGGATTCCAGGACCCTGGAATCACAACCTGAGCCAAAGACAGGTGCTCAACCATTGAGCCACCCAGGTGTTCTTTATCATTTATCTTCTTATTGAAAAATAACTTTATATACTAAGTTGGCATAAACTATAATTCTGTTTTGTGTGTTCTATATATTCTAAATATATTCTTGAGATTCATATAGTCTCCTATATTCTTTTTCATTGTTACATAGTATTTCATTGTTCCAATGTTCCATATTTCATTATATATTCTCCATTTGAAGGTGTTTTGGTTGTTTCCAATGTTTCATACTACAAACAGCTATCTGATGAATATATCCTTCTATCTGTCTCCATGTACACACCAGTGAAGGTTTTCTAGAATTTATGCTAGAAAAGGAGATTGCTTCATTATTAAGTATGTATATTTTTCGTTTTTAGTAGAAAACATCAAATTGGTCTCCAGTAGGTTGTATCAATTTACATTCTCATTAGGAGAGCATGAGAGTTCCAAATGCTCATATTCTCACCAGTATTTTATACTGTCAGACCTAAGATCATTAGTAGGACTGAGGAATAAAACGTGGTATTTCGCTGTTGTTTTAATTTGCATTTCCCTGATTATTATAGAGCTTATCTTCCCATTTGTGTTTTTGGCCATTTATTTTTCCTCTTCTGCTATGTGCCAGTCTTTTCCCATATCCATTTTTCTATTGAGTTTTTTGTCCTTTGGTTTTTTTGTTTGTTTGTTTGTTTTTAATTTATTTTTTATTGGTGTTCAATTTACTAACATACAGAATAACCCCCAGTGCCCGTCACCCATTCACTCACACCCCCCGCCCTCCTCTTCTACCACCCCTAGTTCGTTTCCCAGAGTTAGCAGTCTTTACGTTCTGTTTTCCTTTCTGATATTTCCCACACATTTCTTCTCCCTTCCCTTATATTCCCTTTCACTATTATTTATATTCCCCAAATGAATGAGAACATATAATGTTTGTCCTTCTCCGACTGACTTACTTCACTCAGCGTCCTTTGGTTTTAATTAACTATAAGAGTTCTTCATTCTGTACGAAAGATTTTTTTATCCATTACAGACTGTTTCAGTCAGAAATTCCATTTTGCTTTAAGCAACAAAACTCTTACAGTATGACAAATGTTTATTTTTTTCTTGGATCAGGAGATTTTGCCCAGACCCTGGTAGACTGGTAGAGGTGTTCATGATGTTACCAAGGATCCAAGTTCCTCTTCTCTTTCCATTTTCACCTCCATGTACATGGCTTTTATCATTATGGAACAAGATAGCTGCTATACTTCTATCTACCTCACAAAATTTCAGGAATAAGAAGTATGAAGGAAAAAGGCAGAGGCTAAAAAAGGGCAAAGGGGTGTTCCAGCTAAATCTTTACCCATTAAAAACCTTCACAGAATGGGGATCCCTGAGTGCTCAGCAGTTCAGCACCTGCCTTTGGCCCAGGGTGTGGTCCTGGAGTCCCGGGATCCAGTCCCGCGTCGGGCTCCTGGCGTGCAGCCTGCTTCTCCCTCTGCCTGTGTCTCTGCCTCTATCATGAATAAATAAATAAAATCTTATTAAAAAAAAAAAAAAAACCTTCACAGAAGCACTATTAACCAATGTCTATTATATACATAAACCAGACCAGTGACTGACACATGGCTACCTTTAGCTGTAGGAGAGTCTAGGATTTTGAATTTTGGGTTTTTTTTTATAGTCTCCACAAAGACAAGGGGAAGGGAGATGGATTTGAAGACTGTATCACTCAACACGTATTGAAAGTACTCTCTCCAAATCTATAGTACGCTTTAATTTTATATATGTATCTTCTTTCACACCAGAGTTTTTAAATCTTGATATAGTCAAATGTGTTGTTATGTGCTGAATGTTTATGTCTACCCTAAATTCATAGCCTGAAACTCTTTACCCCAGTGTTATACTTTTGGAGGTGGGAAATTTGGGGAGATAATTAGATTTATATTAGGCCATGAAGCTAGGACTCCTTTTTAAGATTTTATTAATTTGAGAGAGTGAGTTAGCAAGTGAGAGAGCACAAAGCAGGGGGAGCTTTAGAGGCAGATAGAGAAGCAGGCTCCTTGCTGAGCAGGGAGCCTGACATGCCTCCATCCCAGGACCCTGGGACCATGATCTGAGACAAAGGCAGATGCTTAACTGAATGAGCCACCCAGGTACCCCTGTTAGATGCTTAAATATTCATCTTTCTATATATTCCTGGAACAAATTTTGGCTACTTTAAAAGTAAAAATTAGAATAATTTGGTGAGTTTGTATTGGGTCATTATTTTTAGAGAAGCTACAATTACATCTCCCAGAATGCCCTTCTCTGTATTGTTCTAAATTAGGGTTGACCATAAGAATTTATGTGAGATTTGGCAGATAGGAGTCAAGCAGCTCTGAAGGGCATTAGGTATGGAGTAGCACCTTGACCCACTTTCCCAAGTCTTAGGTCAGGCATGAGTTCAGCTCCATGAAGACTGGTATCATTTCGTTCTGAAGGTCATCCATGTCATCTAGTTTAGACGCAGTGAGAGAGAACATAGAATTCAATTTGTCCTCACTGGTTTCAGTTTGTCTTTGTTCTGCCCTACTTCATGTAAGTTCTTGACTACAAGACACACTATAGCAATTTTAAGCTCCCCTCCAGACACAATGGCAATAGCTTCTCATAAACTCTTCAGTAGCTCCCATAATTATATAAGTCTAATCCCTGTAACTAATCTATTGTACTATATCAATCATAATGGTTGTGCTTTCTTGATCAAATTGTAGTTGATAGAAAAATATAGTCTTTATGGATTTGTTTTTTTTCTAAAGATTTTATTTATTTATTCATGAGAGGCACAGAGAGAGAGGCAGAGACGTAGATAGAGGGAGATGCAGGCTCCTTGCAGGGAGCCTAATTCAGGACTCGATCCTGGGAAGGGGATCATGCCCTGAGCCAAAGGCAGATGCTCAACCGCTGAGCCACCCAGGCATCTCAAAGATTTTATTTTTAAGTAATCTCTATACCGGGATCCCTGGGTGGCGCAGCGGTTTGGCGCCTGCCTTTGGCCCAGGGCGCTATCCTGGAGACCCGGGATCGAATCCCACATCGGGCTCCCGGTGCATGGAGCCTGCTTCTTCCTCTGCCTGTGTCTCTGCGCCTCTCTCTCTCTGTGACTATCATAAATAAATAAAAATTAAAAAAAAAAAAAAAGTAATCTCTATACCCATTGCAGGGCTGGAACTTACAACCCTGAGATCAAGAGTCACATGTTCTACCAATTGAGCCTGCCAGGTGTCCCTATGTGTACAATTTTTTTAAGTGTAAATTTTAAATGAAGTATAATATACACAAAGAAAAATAAACCTTTTTTTTTTTCTAAAGAGAGCAAAAGATTTTCTTTTTTTTTTCTTTTGAGTATAGTTGACTATACTCAACTAAAAGTTGTAACACAGTGTTACATTAGTTTCAGGTATATAATTTAGTGATTTGACACAAAAATGTACTATTTTACCTTTTTTATGGTCATGAGGGAGAAGTGGGCTTATTCTTAATTAAAATATCTCTAGAAAAACACCATCAAGAATGCTTAATTTATCTGGTTCTTTGGTGGCTTAGTATGTTAGGTATCCGCTTTCTTTTTCTTTTCTTTTTTTTTTTGGGGGGGGGTATCTGCTTTCCACTCAGGTTATGATCCTGGGGTCCTGGGATGAAGCGCTGCATCAGGTGCTCTGCTCAGCAGGGAGCCTGGTTCTCCCTCTGTCTGCCAACCCCACCTGCTCTATTAAATGAATAAATATTTTTTTTAAAAAAGAATGCTTCATTTATTTGGTGATCATTTAGTACGTCCAAACACTCAATCATTATGTTTTACACCTGAAACTAATAGGTTATGTGTCAATTCAATCTCAAAAGAACAATGCTTCATAGTAGGCACTGCTCTGAAGATACTGAAAGACAACCAGTGTTCCATGAGATGTATTTTAGGTAGAATTACAGGCTGTTCAGGTAAATGGAAGGCAGCTTAGGAACGGATCAATCCACCATATTCATCAGTGTGTTTCAGTAGGAGTTACCGTATATAAACCAGCACTGTTATATGAAAGTGCTTACTTTTAAAATACCTTTATCTGAATAATCCCAATTTCCTTTCTCCTTATGCTATTCTCCTTGATTCGAAATCCATACTACCTGCAAATGGAAATTCCATAAAAACCACTGACAGAAAATTCTTATTCATCCTTACCTAAAGACCAGAATACTATACATTTCTTACTCCATAAACTTAACGAAGAGTTGTCAAAATGAAGTCTTAGATTAGAAATCTAAGCTCTTGGGACGCCTGGGTGGCTCAGTGGTTGAGCGTCTGCCTTTGGCTCAGGTCATGATCCGGGGTCCTGGGATCTGGGATCCAGTCCCCTACCAGGCTCCCCGCAGGGAGTCTGATTCTCCCTCTGCTTGTGTCTCTGCCTCTCTCTGTGTCTCTCATGAATAGATAAAAAAAAATTTTTTTAAAGAAAAAAAATCTAAGCTCTTTCATGAGTATGCATGATTCAACAGACTGGAACTGAAGTGAATATGATAAAAAAAAAAAAAAAAGGACATACAGGAAGCAGCAGATATAACACATAAATCCTTCCTAGTTTGAATAAATTACAAACAAACAAAAAATGGCTAGTCTTTCACTTTAGTGTCCTGGAATAAGTCCAAGATCTAAAAAGCACGAGTTTTATGGACTGACTCCTGGTTTTGTTACTTACTGAATTGTGGGACCTTGGGCTAATCAGTTACCGTGAGCCTCATTTCCTCACTCGTAAACACCCTATTGCCTTTTGGAACAGGTGCCATTCTCCTGGCAAACACCGGGCACTCACAAAAGCGGTAGTTCTTTATCACCCAAATGGCGCTCGTTTTCATATACTCGCCCTCAAAGTTAGTAAGCAATCAGGAGCAAAGAATTAGAGCCCAGTTCTCCGAATCACACCAGCTCACACCAGGGTACCCTCGAAGGCGTCACCGAGGGTCTCTTTCGGTGGAAGTGGATGTGGCATTAGAAGGGGCCCGGGGGCGCGACGCAGCGGGGAAGAAGGATTTCCGCCGCAACCGCCAAAGCAACCGCGGGCCGGAGACACCGAACCGGAACTGGTGAGAAGTACGCCTGCCGCGGAGGGAGGTAATGCGGAAGCGCCGCAGAGGGGGTTGGGGGACTACGTTTCCCATAAGTCCACGGGGCAGGGCGAGGGGCGGGCGGGCGACTGGGACAATACCGGACGGGCCTTGCCTGGTAATGCCAAGGTAAAAGCCGGTTGTGCGGCTCGGAGGGAAGAGCACCTTACAGTCTGCGCTTAGATATCTGCTAGTAGCCCTCCTAACCCACCCCAAACTGACAGTGATTTCCTGGCAATTCGGGGATTTCCGGGCCGCAGGACTCCATCCCTAAAACGCGTATCAGTACCTCCCCCCTCCCTCCACCCCCCAGTGGGCCTGGGGGAGGTTCCAGGTGCCTGAGGTCGCGGGGCGCTATACTGGAAAGGTGAGGGCCCAGGGTCCCGTTTCGAGGGCTGACAGTCCGTTCTGGGTCCTCAGTGCCTCCTCCCTCGAGCCGTGTGACCTATTAAATGGCGCTGGAGCTGGACTGTGCCCGGTTCCCCGGGTGGGAGGACAGCAGTGGTGCCGGGGAAACTGCCCTCCTTCCCACCCCCAACCCTGAGCTCCCAATCCGGTCTGGCGGCCGGCGATCTTCCTGCTCCTTGGGGGGCTCTCGGACGTTCTCGACTCGAGGCAGCCCAAGCCCTGCTAAAACACTGATGCAGCACCTCTAATTCCTTCCTCTGTTAGGGTGCTGGCAAGACTGCCAATGCAGAGGCTGAGTAGCTTGCTCCAAGAGCTCGAGGTTCGCACCGAGTCTCTGCGGACCTAAAGCCCTTTGCTCACGTCCCTGCACAGTCCTCAGGCCGTAACTTCAGAGTTCAGGCGCTGTGAACCGCAGGGTCCTTTTTATATTTTCCCCCAACGGTACGGACTCTCGCTCGGCCCTTTGAGCCCAGGTGCGCCGGTACCGACGCGGCGGTCCCGCCCGTTCCAAAAGCGAGGACCCGAGCCGTCGCCCTTGCGGCCTTGCCTTCCTCCCAGGCGCCACCCGGTCGCCTGGCGGCAGCGCTCGCCGCGGGCTGCGACGCGAGGCGGGGGGTGGAGTCGGCGGAGCGGCCGCGGCAGCAGCGAGTGGGTCCGGTGGTGGCGCTGGGGCGGGGCCGCGAGGAGGGCGCCGGCTGACCCACGGACCCCGCCGGGATGGGGAGAGTGGCTGCTCCGCCAGGGTCCTGCGGGTGGGGGAGCGGCTCGGCGACCGCGGCTGGCCGGAGCCCTTCCGCGCTGTGCTAGAGATGCTCTTCCTCTCGGTGAGTGGTCGTTCGTTCTCGGCCGCGCGGCCTAGGTCACGCCCCGGGGAGGAGGAAAGAGCCGGGCCGCCTCGGTCCGTGCGGCCTGGAGGGCAGGGCCACGGGGCGCTGACTCGCTGCGTGGGCCTCCTCCTCCTTGGGCATGTTGATCCGCGGCTGCGCTCCATGTTCCAGTTTCATGCAGGCTCCTGGGGAAGCTGGTGCTGCTGCTGCTGCCTGATTCCAGCCGACAGACCTTGGGACCGGGAGCGGGGCCGGCGCTGGCGGCTGGAGATGGCGGACACGAGATCCGTGCACGAAACCAGGTTTGAGGCGGCGGTGAAGGTGATCCAGAGTTTGCCGAAAAATGGTAAGTGCGCTGGGCTCCCGCAGCCCAGCTCCAGAAGCCTCCTGCAGAGGCCCGAGGCCCCAGTTCCCGAACGTCGCCTCTTTGAACCTTCTCTCGGCTGGTAGACTTGCTAATTTAACCTACTTCGCTTCTGCGTTTACAACGAATGTAATTGGAGGGCAGGTGAAGAATGGGAATTAATTACCTGCTGATCTTGCAAGCTCGAGACGAATCTATTATCCAGCTTTTGAGTAGTTGCTATTGCTGAAAACAAAAGTCTGTCACTTAATGACTGCGGATTTGGGTATGTTTAAAAAAAAAACAAAACTGGGTGGGGGATGCCTGGTGCCGCCTACTCATAAACTGCACTATTTAAGCCTTTCAAAAACTTTTGATGTGAAGGCAGGGAAAGGAAAGAAGAGCTAAATTCATTTGTAAAATGATTTATTTTAATACATACATGTATTTGTGACTTTTTTCAAGTGTGCTGTCCTCTGTATTCTTGTGCTCTCTTTCTTATACTTATATTGGGCCTTCCTTGCAGCTTAGGAGAAAAGTCATTTCAGTTCTTTTGTATTTAAGATTTTTCAGACTCCTTTCAAAATTTTTCTCCTCCTTATCCTTGGCTTTCAGCAGTTTGACTGTGATGTGTCCAGGTGTGGTTTTCTTCAAATTTATCTTGTTAAGAGTTTACAGAGCTTTTTGCATTTGTCATTTTATGTGCTTGACCAAAGTTGGGGACAAAGTTTAAAGCCTTTAAGATATTTTTTCCTTTGGAGAGGCTTGGCAAAAACAACTCTTATCTTTTACTTCGTATCCTTCTTCACTATAGGAATTATTTTTCACAATTAACTTGTATTTTCTGACGATGCTTCTTAAAGCACTATTACTGTGCCAGAGCATAAAATTCACTGAATACATCGTTAGCATATTTTTACAGTATTTCGTATGTTTTCTGTTTTAATTAATCATGAGTTGACTTGGTAATGACTATTCAACATGGTTTAATAAAAATTCATTAAGTGCAAATTCAAAAGGTTTTGAAAACAAATATACACAAAATAGTATTCTTTTTGTAATCTCAAACGTCAGACTGGAGGAGGAACGTCTGAGATTGTGAAGGGGTTGAAAGATAAAAGAAAGATAAGAAAAAAAGAAAAAAGTGAATGAACAATATGTAAAGAAATAATATAGGAACTTATTTAGCTATTGGTTTTTAAAATGCCTGATTAAGAGGGTTTATAAAAAGGCATCATTCTAAGAGTTTTACATAAGTTGTAGCATCATCCTTTCTCTTAAACCAATATTTTTCTAATTTTTTGAAAATTGTTAAAGGTAGAACTTAACATCTCTAGTCTATTTTTTTGGGTATATATAATGTATTAAGAAATCTGTGTAAATATGAACTGTATAAACATAGCATTTAAGAAGCTATTGCAAAGTTAAGATATCCTGGCAAATGGCACCTGAGTTGGATAATATTCAGTATACTGTTATCCCCTGAAATTAAACTGATATTAATTGAAGCTGGAAGTATTGTTATAATGAATTAAAATTTTTTATAATAATACCTTTTAACAGGTGTCTGCCCTGAACAGTTTTGCAAAGAGTAATATCTTACAGTTAGTTCCTTGGCCTTTATTTAAGGTCTAAGGTTACAATGAATCATGTAGGATCTATGTTTGATTTACCCTTGGCCTTTAGAAATTTAAATTCTTAGGGGACACATGGGTGGCTCAGTGGTTGGGCTTCTGCTCTCAGCTCAGGATGTGATCCCAGGGTCCTGGGATCAAGTTCCACATCTGGCTCCCTGCAGGGAGCCTGCTTCTCCCTCTGCCTATGTCTCTGCCTCTCTCTCTCTCTTTCTCTCCATGTCTCTCATAAATAAATAAGTAAAATCTTAAAATAAAAAAGAAATTTAAATTCTTAGATGACATTTTAAATACAAATATCAAATATAGTATGTGTGAGCTCCTTAAGAACAGATTATATTTTATCTGGTGTTTATATATAGATTATATTCAATACATTATCAATTTTTGCTGTAATCTATTCTAATGTATATGTCACTCATCTTAAACTTTTAAATCTTATTTTGATTTACTGTAGATACTATGAGTTGAATCTCTTGGTGTTTTAAATTTAGATTTGTGTTATTTAATAGGTAACCATTTAAAAAATACTTCTTCAAATAAAACTTTATTTCAAAGCTTAAAAAAATATGTAGCCATTTTAACTGTAATTTCCCTATGTTTTTTAACCTATGTTATACCAAAGAGGACAATATTATTGAAATAATGTATCTAATAGATACTCCTAAAGGAGTATATATGATATAGAATTGTTATTGTGGTTTTGGAATTAATTATTCATTCTTGCCCATACCTGAAACACCAGCTCTCAGCTTGTCTGTGCTGTAATTTTCACAATGTTTATAAACTACTAGTTTTTGATTACTACACACTATTTGTTATGCAATCTATAAAGTTTTTAAAAATATCTTTTTACAGTTTTTATTTTTGTAATAATTTTGTATAAAAATAACATACAAACAGAATGTAAAAAATTTTAAAACACAAGCAAACAGGAAAATAAAAATAATCTCTATGCTTAGTATCTCCAGAAATATCTTCTTTAACATTTTGGTGTGTTTCCTTCTATTCTGCTTTTGATGCATATAAATATTTTGCAAAAATGAATTGTATTTGATATGCTATTTTTATTTTATTTTTTAAAAGATTTATTTATTTTGTTAGTTGAGAGAGAAAGCACGAGTTGAGAGGAGAGGCAGAGGGATAGGGAGAAACGAACTCTGCTGAGCAGGAAGCCCGATGTAGGGTTTGATCCCAGGACCTTGGTATCATGACCTGAGCCAAAGGCAGACTCTTTTTTTTTTTTTTTTTTTCAAGAGAATATTAAATCGTTTATTGATTACACATGATAATGGACGATACACAAGCTTTAATCCCATCTATAATTTTATCTGATACCATAATTCAATTTAGATATATTGCATAGGATGTGCCAACAATCATAATAACCAAATAAACTCCAGGACTTTGCTTGGGTGACCCTTTTAACGGTGAACTCCAGGTCACAACACATTAACTGTCAGTTCAACCACACCAAGGTTTGTGGAGACAATGGCTTCTGTGCCCAAGCAGGTTGCAAATAAATTTCGAGTGGAACCTGGCATCACCCTGAAGGAATTCTAACTTCACACTGTTGGGGTAGTTTACCAAGATGGCTTCAGAGTAGACTAACTTTACACAGCACATTTAAAAAAAGACACATTTATTCAGCGTCATGATCAGACTATTACATTTAGCAATCAACAGCATGGGTGCAAAAAAAAAAATCTACATTAAAACCCTTTGTTGGAATGCTTTACACTTTCCACAGAACAGAAACTAAAATAACCTGTTATACAATTAGTCACAAATACAGTCCTCGAGTTTTTTGCCCATACACATGAGTATTGTCTAAAACATGTCTTCTTTGTAGCAGCTAGGCCCTGCCACCACTGTGCTTGGCTGAGTTCACAAATCTGTTGTAACCAAAGGCAGACTCTTAACCAACTGAGCCACCCATGCCCCTGGATATGCTATTTTTGAACTACTGGTTTGTTTGTGTGTTTGTTTTTATTTTTTCATTTTATAATAGATTGTGAAACTTTTCTCAAGCCATTCTTTGTATTTTCATAATATATAATTTGTAAGGGCTGTAGTTATAAATCATCCAGTTGTATATATGTATATACGTATCATAATTATTTTGGCATTACCTATTATAAAACATTGGCATTCTGATTTTCCTTGTTATGAAATATTGCAACTTATAGTACTAATGCATACAATAAATTTTTAAAAGGTTACCTTTTATAAAAAGGTTATAGGTATGTTAGAGACATGTATGCACACTGATTTTCAAAGAAATTGATGTGTTCAAAATTACAAAGGTAGGAAGTGTGAAATCTCTTTTATCTTGGATTGATTCTTTTTCTATCACAGCACACACTGGTTGACTTTAGTCAAACTTCCTTATCCATTAAGAAATTGAAATTTGGCCAAGAGAGTTGAATTTCTTTTTTTTTTTTTTTTGAGTTGAATTTCTTAATATTGAAGTTTCATTAAGCAGACTGTACATTTAACTTTTTCACTTATGCTAGGCAGTTTGATTTGTCACTATCCTTGTTTAGAAAATACCTTATTAATAGTTGCATAATGCAGCTATTCTGTATTTTCATATATTGCTTTTTGAAATGATATTTTCCAGTTAGTTACATCTAGAGCATATTTGTTCATTTATCCTTTTATTTATTGAACTATGTTAGGCATTGTTATTAAAGTGTAACAATCTCCAGAGTTTTTTTTTTTTTTTAAGATTTTACTTATTTATTTATGAGAGACACAGAGAGAGAGGCAGAGACATGGGCAGAGGGAGAAGCAGGCTCCGTGCGGGGAGCCTAATGTGGTACTCCATCCTGGAACCCCGGGATCATGCCCTGAGCCAAAGGCAGACATTCAACTGCTGAGCCACTCAGGTGCCCCAAGAGTTTTATTTTCTTTTATTATTATTTTTTTCTTTTTAAAGATTTATTTATTCATTCATTCAGAGAGAGCGAAGAGAGAGGCAGAGACACAGGTAGAGGGAGAAGCAGGCTCCATGCAGGAAGCCCGATGTGGGACTCGATCCTGGGTCTCCAGGATCACACCCCGGGCTGCAGGCAGCGCTAAACCGCTGCGCCACTGGGGCTGCCTGAGTTTTTTTTTTTTTTTTTTAAATTAGAGGACTAAAGCAACTTACAGAGCCATGACATTTGTTTCTATAAGACAAATAAGTGATTATCTGAACTATTAATGAAATATTTAAAAATCACTATTATTATAACTGAGCTGATTTATAGCTTTAGATTGTCAATTGTATTCTCCAGGTGATCTGTTTTTGATATGTTTCCAATAGGTTCATTTCAGCCAACAAATGAAATGATGCTCAAGTTCTATAGCTTCTATAAGCAGGCAACTGAAGGACCGTGTAAACTTTCAAGGCCTGGATTCTGGGATCCTATTGGAAGATATAAATGGTAATTTCATATAGGGAGCTATGAAAGGAATTTTATTTTAATGACATAATTATCATATGACTTATTTATGTGGTTACATATTATTCTGAGCAGATACTGTTCTAGCGTATTGGATCCGATTTTTATCCTCCGCGTTCTTTTAACACAATTTCATATGAAGAGAAAAGTCTTGGGGAAGAGAGGAAAACAGTAAAACCAAAAAGGACAGGTGTATCAAAGATAAAAAAATCATTTTCAGGTAGTCTTTCCTTTTAGGAGTTTTTTTCATTTTATTGTAAGAAGAGCAACTCCCAAGAGCAGTTAAACTCTCCTGCCTCTTTTACCAAGAAAAATAATGACTTTTACTTGCCAAGTGACACTGTTTACTTTGAGCCTTTAGGTGATAAGTAACTAGGCACATGCTGTGCTAACTTTTGGTCTGGGCTATCACTCTTGTCCCACTGTACTTGAATAGAAATTTGATTTTTAATATACATAAGAAAGTCGTAAAATAGCCAGAGAAACCTCCATAACATGGACTGTACTTTAGGAACAGAGTATGCTAGCTGGTGTAGCAGATCTTAAGAGCCACACATTTTGATGGTTAAATTTATTTACACTGAATTGGAAGTCCTTAAACTCCTTTGAGGATTTCTTAGTACTATATTTTCCTCTAAGTTCTTTGTGAATAGTCATAAATAAAAGGTTAAATGTAATAGCTGTCTGTTAGTTGATCTGTTTTAAGACAAGTGATTTACCTTACGATTTTTCCCTCAGAATTGACCATTGGTGGATTTAAACTGCTTCTGGAAAAAATGTGTAAAAAGAAAGAGTTTCATTATAGGCAAAAATTTCAGAGGACTGTTGTCCTTATCTAGGGGTTTAAAATGTCTTATGCAAAAAAAATAATAAAATAAAATAAAATAAAAAATGTCTTATGCCTCACATTTTTGTTTCTAAGAAGTAGGAAGCCACTTTTATTTTTTGAGTATATGTTAGACTCTTGTTTAAAATTAATGGAAACTTTTAACCAGAATTTCTGTTCATTTAAAACATGGCCATGATAGTTCATTTCATATAGAGTCTTTTAAAATGTTCGTTACTGTCACCATTCTTTATCATACAAAATTTTTGAAGAGTTCTTAGCAAATATTTTTCAACAATATATAGTATCTACTCTATGGTATATATAATAGTCTCTGTAACTTATAGTTTATAATTTACAGATGGGCTACATATTTACTACTTTTAAATAATATTTAATTTGACAGTTTATTTTCTCTGATACTTTTTTTTAAGATGATACTTTTATTTCTTTTTTTAAGATTTTATTTATTTATTCATGAGACACACACACACACACACACACACACCCCCCAGAGGCAGAGACACAGGCAGGGGGAGAAGCAGGCCCCATGCAGGGAGCCTGATGTGGGACTTGATCCCGGGACTCCAGGGTCATGCCCTGGGCCTAAGGCAGGCGCTAAACTGCTGAGCCACCCAGGGATCCCCTAAGATGGTACTTTTAAAGAGATCCTTTGGAAGCATAATATTTTTGTATAGGCTTTAAGAAGAAAGCCTGTTTTAAATTAATGACCCTATAGCATTGACTACAAATTGTATTCTGAGCAATTGGAAATTGTTCAGTAATTTGATATTTGCCTGTTCTTATTTCTAGGGATGCTTGGAGTTCGTTGGGTGATATGACCAAAGAAGAAGCCATGATTGCATATGTTGAAGAAATGAAAAAGGTAGGGGAAATCATTCACAGCAGAAAATGAAAATATTAGACCTCCGGGATGACTCAGTGTGTCTGCCTTTGGCTCAGGTCATGATCCTGGGGTCCTGGGATTGAGTCCAGCATCAGGCTCCCTCTGGGGAGCCTGCTTCTCCCTCTGCACATGTCTCTGCCTTTCTCTGTGTCTCTCATGAATAAACAAATAAAACCTAAAAAAAAAAAAAAGAAAATGAAAATATTCATGGGGCACCTGCATGGCTTAGTTGCTTAAGCATCTGATTCTTGATCTCAGCTCAGGTCTCTTTTTAATGTTTACAATTTTTAAATTTTATTTTCAGGTCTTGATCTCAGGGTCATGAGTTAAAAAAAAAAAATATCCAGCACAGCTGAATTAAATTAATTTTGTTATTAAGCAAATTAGCTTCTTTGTTTTAAGGAACAAAGAAATTATAATATGTTAGCATATAATATTTAAGATGAATTTATTAGGGCTTTATCTGTCTCTTCAACGTTCATCTTTTTTTTTTTTTCAATGTTCATCTTAAGATAAGTGTTTTTACCATAAGATCACACTGTAGTGATGGGATTTTTTTTAATCTTCTCTGTATTTGTCCATAGCTTCTTCAGAAAATGTAAAAATAGGAATCTTTTGAAATATTGAAGCCCCTTCCTCAGGAATCTGGGGAATACCTGAGCAACCTTGAAAGCATTTCTGCTTTGGAACTTTTTATTTAGGAGAAATAGCTAACAACCCTGCCCATCAGTGTTTTCGTCGAGTTTGACTCACAAATTGAAATACTCCCATCATGGGATTTCTTAATAACAAGGATTTCTTTTCCTTGAATGCAGAGATCCTTCAGAAACAAAATAAGATAAGGATGCTTTTAATTTCTCTGGTAATTGGTAAGGACAGCTTTCCTTACTGACTAGCTTTCTTAAGTCTGCTCAAGGGATTTTTTGAGGAGCAAATTTATGAAGAAATCATGATTTTAAAGATACTCTTAGTGTCTTTTTATAAAGCACCATTGCTGTGTTGGAACTGGATCAGAAATTGTGAAATTTGGGATCCCTGGATGGCTCAGTGGAGCACCTGCCTTTGGGCCAGGGTGTGATCCTGGAGGCCCAGGATCGAGTCCCACATCGGGCTCCCTGCATGGAGCCTGCATCTCCCTCTGCCTGCGTCTCTGCCTGTCTCTCTGTGTCTCTCATGAATAAATAAATAGTATTTAAAAAAAAAAAAGAAATTGTGAAATTTAAAGATGCATGGGTGGCTTAGTGGTTAAGCATCTACATTTGGCTCAGGTTGTGATCCCGGGGTCCTGGGACTGAGTCCTGCATCAGGCTCCCCAAGGAGCCTGCTTCTTCCTCTGCCTAAGTCTCTGCCTCTGCCTCTCTCACTGTGTTTCTTGTGAATAAATAAATAAAACCTTAAAAAAAAAAAGACATTGTGAAGTTTAGGTCTGTTTTATAATCTTTTTTTTTTTTTTTTTTTTTTTTTTTTTTTCCAAACACACTGCACGTTTCTACCTTAACGACCCCTTCTGGCTCCAAAGCCCACAGGTGGCCTGGGTGCTGGGGCAGGCAGGACCATGAAAAGCCCCAGTGCATGGAGACCCAGTTCTCCTTGAAGCAGGTTCCTGTTTTATAATCTTAAATAAGTTATCTTTGAACATAAAATCTGTAAAAAGGAACACTTCTTTTGCCAGCTTGTTTGCCAGTGTTAATTTCTTTTTTTTTTTTAATTTGTTTTTATTGAAGTTTGATTTGCCAACATAGAGTATAACACCCAGTGCTCATCCCATAAAGTGTCCTCCTCAGTGTTCGTCACCTAGTTACCCTAACCCCCCTCCCACCTTCCCTACCACAACCCTTTGTTCATTTCCCAGAGTTAGGAGCCTCTCATGGTTTGCCTCCCTCTCATTCAGTGCCCTTCCTTTCCCTTATAATCCCTTTCATTTCACTATTTCTTATATTCCTCATATGAGTAAAACCATATAATGATTGTCCTCCGATTGACTTACTTCATTCAGTATAAATACCCTTCAGTTCCATCCACGTCAAAGCAAATGATGGGTATTCATCGTTTCTAACGCCTGAGTAATATTCCATTGTATATATAGACCACATCTTCTCTATCCATTCATCTGTCAAAGGACATCGAGGCTCCTTCCATAGTTTGCTATTGCAAACATTGCTGCTATAAACATTGGGGTGCAGGTGTCTCAGTTTTTCACTGCATCTGTATCTTTGGGGTATATCCAAAGGGTATATAGGTTATAGGATATAGGTCATAGGGTAGCTCTATTTTCAACTCTATGAAGAACCTCCCTCCACACATTTTTCAGAGTGGCTGTACCAGTTCACATTGCCACCAACAGTGCAAGAGTGTTCCCCTTTCTCTACATCCTCTCCAACATTTGTTGTTTCCTATCTTGTTAATTTTCACCATTCTCACTGGTGTGAGGTGGTATCTCCTTGTGGTTTTGATTTGTATTTCCCTGATGGCAAGTGACGCGGAGCATTTTCTCATGTGCTTGTTGGCCATGTGTATGTCTTCTTTGGTGAAATTTCTGTTCTTGTCTTCTGTTCTTGTCTTCTGCCTATTTCACGATTGGATTATTATTATTTTTTTGGGGTGTTGAGTTTAATAAGTTCTTTACAGATCTTGGATACTAGCCCTTTATCTGATACGTCATTTACAGATAACTTTTCCCATTCTGTAGGTTGTCTTTTTTTTTTTTTAATTTTTATTTATTTATGATAGTCACACACTGAGAAAGAGAGAGAGAGAGAGAGAGAGAGAGGCAGAGACACAGGCAGAGGGAGAAGCAGGCTCCATGCACCGGGAGCCCGACGTGGGATTCGATCCTGGGTCTCCAGGATCGTGCCCTGGGCCAAAGGCAGGCGCTAAACCGCTGCGCCACCCAGGGATCCCTGTAGGTTGTCTTTTAGTTTTGTTGACTGTTTCTTTTGCTGTGCAGAAACTTTTTATTTTGATTAAGATAAAAGATAGAAGATAACTATTGGGATCATTCATTTTTGCTTTTGTTTCCTTGGCCTTTATAGATGTATCTTGCAAGAAGTTGCTGTGGCCAAGTTCAGAAAGGGTGTTGCCTATGTTCTCCTCTAGGATTCTGATGTATTCTTGTCTCACATTTAGATCTTTGATCCATTTTGAGTTTATCTTTGTGTATGGTATAAAAGAATGGTCCAGTTTCATTCTTCTGCATGTGGCTGTCCAATTTTCCCAGCACCATTTATTGAAGAGACTGTACTTTTTCCAGTGGAGTCTTTCCTGCTTTGTTGAATATTAGTTGACCATAAAGCTGAGGGTCCACATCTGGATTCTCTATTCTGTTCCATTGATCTATGTGTCTGATTTTGTGCCAGTACCACACTGTCTTGATGATCACAGCTTTGTTATACAGCTTGAAATCATCATTGTGATGCCCCTGGCATTGGTTTTCTTTTTCAGTATTCCTCTGACTATTCGGGATCTTTTCTGATTCCATACAAATCTTAAGATGATTTGTTCCAACTCTGTGAAGAACATTCATGGTATTTTGTTTTTTTTTTTTAACTAAAATTTTTATTTATTTATTTATGATAGAGAGAGAGAGAGAGAGAGGCAGAGACACAGGCACAGGGAGAAGAAGCAGGCCCCATGCACCGGGAGCCCGACGTGGGATTAGACCCCAGGTCTCCAGGATCGTGCCCTGGGCCAAAGGCAGGCGCTAAACCGCTGCGCCACCCAGGGATCCCCATCTATGGTATTTTGGTAGGGATTGCATTAAACGTGTAAATTGCCCTGGGTAGCATAGATATTTTCACAATATTTATTCTTCTAGTCTATGAGCATGGAATGTTTTTCCATCTCTTTGTGTCTTCCTCAATTTCTTTTAGAAGTGTTCTGTAGTTTTTAGGGTATAGATCCTTTACCTCTTTGGTTAAGTTTATTCCTAGGTATCTTATGCTTTTGGGTGCAATTGTAAATGTGATTGACTCCTTAATTTCTCTTCCTTCAGTTTCATTGGTAGTGTATAGAAATGCCACTGATTTCTGGGCATTGATTTTGTATCCTGCCACACTGCCAAATTGCTGTATGAGTTCTAGCAATCTTTGGGTGGAGTCTTTTGGGTTTTCTGTGTCCAGTATCATGTCATATCATGTCATCTGCAAAGAGGGAGAGTTTGACTACTTCTTTGCCAATTTGAATGCCTTTTATTTCTTTTTTTTTTTTTTAATTTCTTTTTGTTATCTGATTGCTGAGGCTAGGACTTATAGTACTATGTTGAATAGCAGTGGTGAGAGTAGACATCCCTGTCATGTTCCTGATCTTAGGGGAAAGGCTCCCAGTGTTTCCCCATTGAGAATGATATTTGCTGAGGGCTTCTCATAAATGGCTTTTAAGATGCTGAGGAATGTTCCCTCTGTACCTACACTCTGAAGAGTTTTGATCAGGAATGGATGCTGTATTTTGTCAAATGCTTTCTCTGCATCTGTTGAGAGGATCATATGGTTCTTGTTTTTTCTCGTTGATGTGATCTATCACATTGGCTGTTTTACGAGTGTTGAACCAGCCTTGCATCCCGGGGATAAATCCCACTTGGTCATGGTGAATAATTTTCTCAATATACTGTTGGATTTTTCTAAATTTTATTTATTTATTCATGAGAGACACAGAGAGGGAAAAGAGAGAGAGAGAGAGGCAGAGACACAGGCAGAGGGAGAAACCGGCTCCATGCAGGGAGCCTGATGTTGTACTAGATCTCAGGTCTCCAGGATCAGGCTGAAGGTGGCCCTAAACCGCTGAGCCACCTGGACTGCCACACTGTTGGATCCTATTGGCTTGTATCTTGTTGAGAATTTTTGCATTCGTGTTCATCAGGGATATTGGTCTATACTTTTTTTTTTTTTGGTGGGGTCTTTGGTTTTGGAATCAAGGTAATGTGGCCTTATAAAACAAATTTGTAAGTATTCTGTCCCTTTTTATACTTCGAAACAGCTTTAGTAGAATAGGTATTATTTCTTCTTTAAACGTTTGACAGAATTCCCCTGGGAAGCCATCTGGCCCTGGCCTTTTGTGTCTTGGGAGGTTTCTGATGACTGCTTCAAGTTCCTCGCTGGTTACTGGCCTGTTCAGGTTTTCTATTTCTTCCTGTTCCAGTTTTGGTAATTTGTGGTTTTTCAGAAATGTGTCCATTTCTTCTAGATTGCCTAATTGGTTGACATATAGCTGCTCATAATGTTTTTAAAGTCATTTGTATTTCTTTGGTACTCGTGATCTCTCCTCTTTCATTCGTGATTTTATTAGAGTCTTTTCTTTTTTTTTTTTTTAATTTTTATTTATTTATGATAGTTACAGAGAGAGAGAGAGAGGGAGGCAGAGACACAGGCAGAGGGAGAAGCAGGCTCCATGCACCGGGAGCCCGACGTGGGATTCGATCCCGGGTCTCCAGGATCGCGCCCTGGGCCAAAGGCAGGCGCCAAACCACTGTGCCACCCAGGGATCCCGAGTCTTTTCTTTTTAATAAGACTGGCTAATGGTTTATCTATCTTATTAATTGCTTCAAAGAATCAGGTCCTGGTTTTGTTGATCTGTTCTACAGTTCTTCTGATCTCTAGTTCATTGAGTTCTGCTTGAACCTTTATTATCTCTCTTCTTCTGCTTGGTATAGGTTTTACTTGCTGTTCTTTCTCCAATTCGTTTAGGTGCAAGGTTAGCCTGTGTATTTGTGTTTTTTTCCAATGTTTTGAGGGAGGCTTGTATTGCCATGTATTTCCCTCTTAGGAGCACTTTTGGTATCCCAAATATTTTGAATGGTTGTATATTCATTTTTATTATTTTCCATGAATCTTTTTATTTCTTCTCTAATTTCCTGGTTGATGCATTTGTCTTTTAGTAGAATGCTCTTTCACCTCCATGTATTTGAGTTTCTTCCAAATTTCTTGTCATTGAGTCTAGTTTCAAAGCATTGTGGTCTGAAAATACGTAGGGGACATTCCCAATCTTTTGGTATAGGTTGAGACCTGATTTGTGACCCAGTATGTGGTCTATTCTGGAAAAAGTTCCATGTGCACTTGAGAAGAATGTGTTTTCAGTTGTGTCTGGGTGGAAAGTTCTGTATATATCTGGGAAATCTGTTTGGCCCAGTGTATTATTAAAGGCCCTTGTTTCTTTGGTGATGTTCTGCTCAGAATATGTGTCATTTGCTGAAAGTGCTGTGCTGAAGTCTCCTACTATTAGTGTATTATTATCTAAGTATCTCTTTCCTTTGTTTATTAATTGATTGATATACTTGGCAGGTCCCACATTAGGAGCATTAATATTGTTAGGTCTTCTTGTTGGATAGACCCTTTAAGTATGGTATAGTGTCCCTGTTCACCTCTTACTACAGCCTTTGGGATAAACTTTTCTGATATGAAGATTGCTACCCCAGCTTTCTTTTGAGGACCATTTGAATGGTAAATGGTTCTCTACCCCTTCATTTTCAGGCTGGAGGTGTCCTTAGGTCTAAAATAGTCTCTTGTAGACAACAAATTGATTTGTCTTGCTTTTTTATCCAGTCTGAAACCCTGTGTCTTTTGTTTTTTTGTTTTTTAATATATTTTTTAAATATTTTATTTATTTATTTAGGATAGTCACACAGAGAGAGAGAGAGGCAGAGACACAGGCAGAGGGAGAAGCAGGCTCCATGCACCGGGAGCCCAACGTGAGATTCGATCCCGGGTCTCCAGGATTGCGCCCTGGGCCAAAGGCAGGCGCCAAACCGCTGCGCCACCCAGGGATCCCACCCTGTGTCTTTTGATGGGATCATTTAGCCCATTCACTTTCAGAGTACCTATTGAAAGATATTAATTTAGTGTTGTAATACCTATTCAGTCTCTGTTTTTGTGGATTGTTTCTTTAGACTCCCTCTTTCTTTTACAAGGTCCCCCTTAATATTTCTTGCAGAGCCAGTTTGGTGGTTACATATTCTTTCAGTTTCTGCCTATTTTGGAAGCTCTTTATCTCTCCTTCTATTCTGAATGAGAGCCTTGCTGGATAGAGTATTCTTGGCTCCATGTTCTTCTCATTTAGTACCCTGAATATATCCTGCCAGCCCTTACTGGTCTGCCAGGTCTCTGTGGAGTGGTCTGCTGTTAATCTGATGTTTCTCCCCATATAAGTTAAGAATCTCTTGTCTCACACTGCTTTAAGAATTTTCTCTTTATCTTTGAAATTTGCAAGTTTCACTATTAAATGTTGAGGTGTTGAATGGTTTTTATTGAATTTTAGGGGTGGTTCCTATCTCTTGGATTTGAATGCCTGTTTCCTTCTCCAGATTTGGGAAGTTCTCAGCTATGATTTGCACAAATATACTTCGTGGTCTCTCTCTCTCAGCCTCTTCTGGAACCCCAATTAGACATATATTCTTCCTTCTCAAGCTGTCATTTATTTCCCTAAGCCTTTCGTCATGGGCTCTTAATTGTTTTTCTCTTTTTTCCTCAGCTTCCTTCCTTACCATCAACTTGTCTTCTATGTCGCTCACTCTTTCTTCCACCTCATTAACCCTCATCGTTAGGACCTCCAATTTGGATTGCATCTCATTTAGTCTATTTTTCATTTTGGCCTGATTAGATCTAAATTCTGCAGTCATGAAGTATCTTGATTCCTTTATGCTTTTTTATAGAACCACTAGTAGCTTAATAATTGTGCTTCTGAGTTGAATTTCTGACATTGTATTGAAATCCAATTCTGTAACTCTGTAGCAGAGGGTACTGTTTCCGGTTCTTTCTTTTGCGGTGAATTCTTCCTTCTCGTCATTTTGTCCAGTGCAAGAGTGGCTGTTTGAGCGGGCTGAGTCAAAAATATCGACCACGACCTAAGTAAAATACACCCTTGATGATTCTGAAGAGGTCAGAGATCAGAAAATAAAAGAAAAAGAAGACCAGAACAAAATATAACAGAAGGACCACTGGAGTCAAAAACAAGTTTTAAAACACAGAAGTAAAAATAAATAGCTAAAAGCTAAAAACTAAAAACAAAGAAAAAAAAGTAAAAGTAGAGAAAAGAGGAAAAAGAAAAAAATTAAAAGGTGGGGGGGATGGTGTTTGTGAGGAAGTAGTAATGGAGAGAGAATGTAGTCTACCTGAGGAGTCCTATAGGGTGATCCTCTTGGTTCTCAGTGTATTTTGTTCTCTATGTTAGAAGTTGCTCAATTCCAAATTTATATGAACCAGCAATACTTATTATATAAAGCCCCAACATTGACCACAAAAACAAACAAGATAAAAGAGGGTACAGAAGAAAGAAAGAATATAATCTCACAGAATTACAGTGTTCCACTTGGTTCTGAGTGCATGTTGGTCGTATTTTAGAAGGTACTAACTTCCACCATCACAAATTAAAACAAGGCAGAAAAAACAAAAAAACCAAAAAACCCATGTCTTGTATATGTACCAAAATCCCAGTGTTAATTTCTATAAGTAATTTTTGTGAGGTGATTGAGACTCATTTGTTTTGTTTTATTTTGTTTTCTTCTGCACTGCTCAAAGTTGTGCCCTTTGTTAAATTGTCACAGTTTTTTTTTTTTTTTTAAGTTTTATTTATTTATGATAGTCACAGAGAGAGAGAGAGGCAGAGACATAGGCAGAGGGAGAAGCAGGCTCCATGCACCGGGAGCCCGACGTGGGATTCGATCCCGGGTCTCCAGGATCGCGCCCTGGGCCAAAGGCAGGCGCTAAACCGCTGCGCCACCCAGGGATCCCTGTCACAGTTTTTATTTAGTGGATGTGGTTTATCTATAACAGAAGGCAGAGTTTAATCCTTTTGACTGTTAACTGTATCAGTAGCACAACAACAAAGGAACCTCTTAAAAGCAGAAAGAAAATCTAAAGCCTTTTTGGTTTGTTAACTATTCCTTTTCTTTATTTTAAATATTCTGATTTGGGGGGCACACTTCTATAATGTAAAGTTGAATAGACACATCAGGTAAAATTTACCCATTTTTCCTATCCAATTTGATTAAGTAATGATGTAGTTACAGGTTAAAATGGGAGGGATACGGTTTTAAACTATACTGCTGCCTTTTAGCTGTCTTAAGATACTTTAACTGTACCCATAGATTTCTATAACTACTTCTCTAATTCAAGAATATACTTTTAATTTTTTTTAAAGATTTACTTATTTATTCATGAGAGATACAGAGAGGCAGAGACATAGACAAGACAGAGGAGAAGCAGGCTCCATGCAAGTAGCCTGATGCAGGACTTGATCCTTGGAATCTAGGATCACACCCTGAGCCAAAGGCAGTCAGCTGCTGAGCCACCCAGGTGTCCCATCCATTCAGACTTTTAAAATTTCATTTTTCAGAAGGTGAATATAATAAAATTTTGGTAGACTTTTAGAGATAAATCTAAAATGTTAAGATACTAATCAGTTGAAAATTTGATTCATTTTTTAAAGTATTTGCAGAGTTTTGCTTTGTGGACATCAGTAGATACAATTGTATACTTTTAAATAATGATGTGGCAGAGGGTGGAAGGGACCTGGCTGGCTTAGTCAGTAGAGCATCCAACTCTTGATCTCAGGATTGTGAATTCAACCCCCACATTGGGTCTATAGATTATAAAATATTCATGTATATAAGTGTGTATATATATATATTAGATAATGGTATGGGATGGTACATTATCCCAAAGATTAGGTTACTGAATATGGGACTTTTTGTAATTGTAGTAATTAATTGACACAACCAATTAGGAATTTAAATTATATTTTAAATATAGTTCAGTGTGCTATTGCTCTTTAGAATTACTCTTGTATTATAAATCTCATTCTTTTGCTTTTGCATTCACATGTTTAGGGAACTTGTCCATTGGGATCCTTGGGTGGTTTGGCAGTTCAGTGTCTGCCTTCTGCCCAGGGTGTGATCCTGGAGTCCCGGGATCAAGTCCCGCATCGGGCTTCCTCTTTGGAGCCTGCTCCCTCTGCCTGTGTCTCTGCCTCTCTCTCTCTCTGTGTCTCTCACGAATAAATAATAAAATAAAACCTTTTTTTGAGAAAAAGGAACTAATCCATTTAATTTATATTTTATAATAGATATTTGTAAAAAGATTTTATTTATTTATTCGTGAGAGACACACAGAGAGAGGCATAGACATAGGCAGAGTTCTAGGCTCCTCACAGGGAGCCTGATGCGGGACTTGATTCTGTACCCTGGGATCATGCCCTGTGCTGAAGGCAGACATTCAATCTCTGAGCTACCCAGGTGTCCCTAATAGATAATATTTTATAGAAAATTGCTTTTGTAATCTATAAACTGTCCAGTGAAATATCATTTAAAAAGTTGCTGGAATCAAAAATTCTTTTAAATTAATAGGATTTTAGCTTTGAGGGAACAAAAAAAGTAATGTGGTTTGTGGGAAAAATCTGTAGTTCTTTTAAATAAAGTTAATTTTCATAATCAAAAGGAAATATAAAATTCTATTTTCTGTACAAATTTTACAGGCTATTGTTCTTTTAAAGATTTTATTTTTAAGTAATCGCTACACTCAATGTGGGGCTCAAATTTAGAACTCCATGATCGAGGGATCCCTGGGTGGCACAGTGGTTTGGTGCCTGCCTTTGGCCCAGGGCACGATCCTGGAGACCCGGGATCGAATCCCACGTCGGGCTCCCGGTGGATGGAGCCTGCTTCTCCCTCTGCCTGTGTCTCTGCCTCTCTCTCTCTCTCTCTCTCTGTGACTATCAGAAATAAAAATTAAAAAAAAAAAAAAAAAAAAAAAGAACTCCATGATCGAGTTGCATGCTCAACCGAGCCAGTCAGCCAGCCCCAAATTATATAGGCTATGTTAATGAGGGTTTCTAGAGAATTCAGCCAAAACAAAACTTGAATAATATGCAGTATGTCCGTTGGATGTAAAGAGAGATCAGTGTCCTCAACTCTGGCTACACATTGGAATCACTAGGGGGATCTTGTTTAAAAAATATATATATATAAAAAAAAAAATATTGCCCCAGCATAACCTCAGACTAATCATTTCGGGATTTCTAAGAGGATGGGATAATAGCTGTACCAGAGGGAAGATTAGAACAGAGTCTCATAAAGGATGGAACCTGAAAGTCACCATGAATGAGGGTCTGGTCTGTACCTCTGCCAAGTCCAGAACATTGGCTTTCTTTTCTAAGGGTTGACAGATGATAACCACCTTTTGGAGATTTGGAGAAAAACCGGAATACTAATTTTTTCCCCCAGAATGCTAATTCTTTAACTTACAGAGGGTGTTATATTTTTCAAGTGTGCAGCATACTCCTGATTAAGATATAGGACACTCCTCAAAATGTCAGAGGCACTTGGGAAACTGGATGAATGATTGCTAAGATTGTCTATTGAACAGAGCATAGAACACTGAGATTTGGATGGCATTAAGAGATCTGTTCATTTGATCAAAAAAAAAAAATCTGAGCAATTTAATCTTTGCTTTACAATACAGTGTATCTGTGCCTCTGATAGTATATTTTTATCATACAGAAATGATGTTTCTTATCAAGAAAATGTGCTGGAGAACTGGAAAAATTACTGTGCTTTGGGTGCTGTTTTTTTTTTTTTTTTTTAATAAGATTTTATTTGAGAGAAGCATAAGCAGGGCGAAGGGCAGAGGGAGAGGGAGAAGCAAACTCCCTGCTGAGCAGGGAGCTTGAAGTGGGGCTGAATGAATCCTGGGACCCTGGGATCATGACCTGAGCTAACGGCAGACACTTAACCGACTGAGTCACCTAGGCACCCCACAGATGCCACTTTTATGGAATCTGTGCAGCTCACCAAACAGTTTTCATTTGGATAGGTTATAATCGAATTGAATTGATTTAATTCACTTATACTGTAAATAAAATCTTCTCTAGGAGTAGTTACCTAGACTGAGGTTTGCCTGGCTCTGCTTGTCTCTCTGTGTCTGTCCCTGCCAGTATCATGCGTGTGTGTGCGTGCACATGCCATTTCTTTTATTTCAGCATTGGAGTGAGGGAGAGAATTTTGCAGATGACTAAGATCATTCTTCTTGGGTTTTGTATTTTTAGTTTTTTCTTCAGAGAGTAATCTCTTAAATTCTGGCTATATCTTGCTGTGGCTGCTTGTGTCCTGATTTTATTGACTATTGAAATTCTTTTTCTTTTTTTAAGATTTTATTTATTCATGAGAGACAGAGAGAGAGAAAGGCAGACACAGGAGGAGGGAGAAGCAGGCTTCATGCAGGGAGCCCAATGTGGGACTTGATCCTGGGACTCCAGGATCATGCCCTGGGCCAAAGGCAGGTGCTAAACCGCTGAGCCACCCAGGCATCCCAAATTCTAGCTTATTGAAAGAAAAATAACTCTGCTTAGATTTGCCTAGGACTAGCACATACTACATATATTTAGTTCTGACATTTGAAATCCATAATTCAGTCCGTTACTTACGGGTATAAACTGAAACAGATTTGAGTAGCTCTACTTAAAGACAAATTTGATAGACTTTTTAGAGTAATATCTAATTGAGAGATAACTAAAAGAGATCTGGTTTGAAACAGGATCAAAGGAAGTTTTGGGTGGAGTGGGTCAAGATGGAATATATGGCTAGCTTACCAGATTCCATTGAATCTTTGCATACATACACTATTCTAGTATTAAATAGTGTAAAGGATGTTGACTTGTGTTTGAATTATATCTCTGCCATGTAGTAGCTGTGACTTTGGCCATATCAAAAAATTTTTTTTAATTAATTTATTTATTTATGATAGTCACAGAGAGAGAGAGAGAGAGAGGCGCAGAGACACAGGCAGAGGGAGAAGCAGGCTCCATGCACCGGGAGCCCAATGTGGAATTCGATCCCGGGTCTCCAGGATCGCGCCCTGGGCCAAAGGCAGGCGCCAAACCGCTGCGCCACCCAGGAATCCCTGGTCATATCAAAATAAGCATTACCTAATGGTTTCAATTTTGGGGTTGAATCTATTATAATCCATATATATTCCAGATCATATATCTATATTAAACTATAAAAATGCCCTCCCTAATATCCCCAGCCTCACAGTAACAAGTACTCCCTTCTAAAAAAGATATTTTATGGTTAAAGCAATTTTTTTCAGTTCTATTCATTGATAGGAACAGCAATTAGGTAATTTACATTTAGCTCTCAGATCACATTATAATCACTATAACTAGTTATTTTTAGCATAGTTCATCCTGTATAATCTCCCAACATACCTCCGCCTTGTTGATTAAAACTAGATGAAGGCCCTGTTCTACTGAGCTTACATTGTATTGCTCTGAAAGATAGGCAGTAAGCCAACAATAAAGCAGGGCGGTGACTGACGAGTCTGAGCTTCTTAATTTTAAAGGTGTAAGTGGCCACTTTAAAACTGTATATAAGCTGAAAAATATGCAAAAATGATATAGGACTTTGGTTGCTTAAAGTAATAAATGTGTTCATCTTAGTAGTAAAAGTAATAAATGTAAATGAAAAAAATCCAAACATCAAAAAAAAAAAAATGAAGAGTCTTTCCTATTCCCTCCATGTTAATTCTTTGAGTCTAATTACTTTTAATTCTATTTTATAGATTGATTCAGAAAACACATATATGTATATCTTCTTATTTTAAAAGAGAAGAACCTTGGGATCCCTGGGTAGCACAGCGGTTTGGCGCCTGCCTTTGGCCCAGGGCGCGATCCTGGAGTCCCAGGATCGAATCCCACGTCGGGCTCCCGGTGCATGGAGCCTGCTTCTCCCTCTGCCTGTGTCTCTCCCCCCCCCCGCCTCTCTCTCTCTGTGTGACTATCATAAATAAATAAAAATTTAAAAAAAAAGAGAAGAACCAATAATGGTATCATATTCCTACTGTTCACTAACTACCTTTTTGCTTATAAAAAAATTCAGATGTTTTCCCAGTCAGCACACACAAAGCTGACCTTATTCTTTTTAAATATCTGCAAAATATCTCCTATATGGAAATATTTTCTTTTATCAGTTACCAGTTGATGGCCATTTACTTGAAATTAATTTACCTTGCTCTTTAAATTTGATGATTCTAAATTGGCCCATAGGTGTGAAAATGACAACCATTTCCTACTTTCCTTTTATGCCCTTTTAGAAACATGACCTTAGAGAATGGTTTTTAATGCACAATTTATGGGTTATTGTATAAAATTTTAAAAGAAGTTTATGTAAAACAGTCTTCGAAGTGAAGACACTTTTATTTTATTTACTTATTTAAGATTTTATTTATTTATTTGACAGAGAGAGAGCACAAGCAGGGGGAGCATCAGAGGGAGAGGGAAAAGCATACTCCCCGCTGAACAGGGAGCCAGTGAGGTACCTGATCCCAGGATCCTGGGATCATGACCTGAGTAGACGGCAGATGCTTAACTGGCTGTGCCACCCAGGCACTTGATGAAGACACTTTTTAATAAAGTCTTTAATATACTTGGATTTTCCTGAAAGAGTATACAGTTTATGTAATTAATGTAGATACTTTGGGAAATCTATAAATGAACTTGAAATCTCAAAATTATTGCTAAATAAATTGTAAATATTATGTTATTTGGTACTAGTGTAGACCATAGTAGTAGTTTGTGATTTCACAAGGTTTGTTTCTTTTGATTACAGATTCTTGAAACTATGCCGATGACTGAGAAAGTTGAAGAGTTGCTACATGTCATAGGTCCATTTTATGAAATTGTAGAAGACAAAAAGTGTGGCAGAACTTCTGATTTAACTTCAGGTTGGAATGTTTTACCTTGTTTTTAAATCCAGCAACTGATGTATTATGCATGCATTAATATTTATATGTCTAATTTTTTTTTACTTTCACATGCCAGTCCGACTGGAGAAAATCTCTAAATACTTAGAAGGTAGGAATAATGAAATACATGTAAATGTTTTGTTTAAAATTTACATGCCAAAAGAATTTTACACAAATTTAACTTATAAGCTGGTCACTCAAGAGTTTTCATTTCAAGCAAATACATTACATAAAGTTCAAAAATAATATAAACACTCAAATTTTAGCCCTTCAATTATTAAAACATGACAGGTGGCTCACCAAATATATACAAGATTATAACAATTTATGATTTTATTTTGATGATTTACTTTCTGGTTTGCTTTCTGTATTACATTAATGGTGCCATAGCTGAAATGATTTTCTAGCTAATTTTAATGTAGATATGTTTATAATATAGCTTATATAGTGTAGCAATCTAAAACAAGACGCCAGGGAATTCACTTAGCTTGGTCTTTTTTTTTTTTTAGAATTCTAATTTTGTGTTCTCAGGAAAGAATTGAAAGGCTTATCTTTCACGTATTAGCAGGAATTGAATAATAGGCAAATTTGCTGGCATTAAGTATAAACATTACTCTTTAAATTTTTTTTTTTTTGAAAGCAGAGTGAAATGAGCCTGTAAGAATTATTTCAAATGAAAAATATGTTTTATTTTCCTGGAATCCCTATTTACAAGGTATCTTTTACTAACTGACAGAAATCAGGGGTTTCAGAACAGTTACCTTCCTGTGCGTCATAAGATCTGCAGTTTGTGTCTGCAGTAGTAACTGCTATAATGCTCACTGAGCATAACATTCTTATAACCACATCCTCTATATCTGATTTGCCTAAAGAAACACATTTTAACAAATAATCTTCCTTATAAGTCATGCTGTTCAATGCAGAAAAAATATTATTTCCTCTGTATGAAGCATGTTGTTAGGATTTAGAGGGGAGTAAATCTGGATCTGTTTTTAGTAGTATCTAAGCCGGTTAAAGGCAAATGTTTAAACAGCTAATTATAAAGACAAGGAATAATGATAGTAAATGCTCAGATCCATAATCCCTAAGTTATAATTTAAAATTCAAAAACCTTGATAAACCAGATATTTTTTGGTGACTCATTTGAAAGCAAAGCCTGTCCTGACATGAACTAATTGAGCAGCCCACCCTGACCTGATTTGACACTAGACTTTTATTTTTATTTTTTAAAGATTTTATTCATTTATTCATGAGAGACACAGAGAGAGAGAGGCAGGCAGAGACACAGGCAGAGGTAGAAGCAGGCTCCATGCAGGGAGCCTGATGTGGGACTTGATCCTACTCCAGGATCATGCCCTGGGCTAAAGGCAGGCGCTAAACCGCTGAGCCACCCAGGGATCCCTACACTAGGCTGTTTAAAATATTTATTCTATTTAGTGTGACTACCCATATGTTTTGCTGTAAAAACTTTCTTTATTATTAGTTTTTTTAGTGGGAGCTGCCTAGACTCTATTGAAGATGTTACATAATGTATAGTACATACAGTGTATGACCTTTGCAAAGTTAGAAAACTGGATTTTAAATCATATCTGCAAGGATTGCAGATGCAAGGGTTATAAGGAATATGGACCTGTACCATAATTTATTTAACCTGTATAATTCTAATGGACATTTAGATTGCTTCCTCCTCTCTTTTTTATATTAAGCTTTTATTTTAATTCCAGTATAGTTAACATACAGTGTTACATTTGTTTCCTCTTCTGGTCTTCAAAAGCTGCTGAAAGTAACCCTGTACAAATGTCATTTAATAAAAGAGAAAATATATCTGTAAGAAATAATATTAGAAATGTAATAACCAGGGTTAAAATATTTGAGTGTTTCATAGTTTGCAATCTTGACTTGTTTTTTTTTTTTTTTTTAAGCAAAGAATGGTATTGAAAGCCACTTAGGCCCAGTAAAACAGATATATCTGTGTCACATGGGCTTTTTCATAGTTCAGATGCATAGTAAGTTTTGAAATCAGGAAGTATGAACTATTCAACTTTGTTCTTTTTCAAGATTAGTTTGACCATCCTGGATCTTTTGCATTTCCATATGAATTTTTGAATCAGCCGGTCAATTTTTGCATAAAGGTGTCACCTAGGATTCTAGTAGGGATTGCACCGAATTGTAGGTCATTTTGAGGAGTATTTTGTCATCACAACAGTATTGTCTTCCAATCCATTTATTTAGTTCTTTAATTTCTTTGAAAAATGTTTTGTCATCTGCCGTATAAAATTCTTATACCTTCTTTTTTCCAGTGTACTGCTGAGCATTTTATTCTTTTTGCTGCTATTATAGATTATTTTCTAATTTCATTTTGTATTGTTCATTGTTAGCCTGTAGAAATACAATTGATTTTTGCTTATTGATCTTGTATCCTGCAGTCTCATTGAACCTTTTGTTCTTTTTTTTTTTAAAGATTTTATTTATTTATTTGTGAAAGAGAGAGAGCATGAGTGGGTGAGAGGGGTAGAGGGAGAGGGAGAAACAGACTTCCCATTGAGTAGGGAGCCTGATGTCGGACTCTATCTGGAGACTCTAGGATTATGACCTGAGCCAAAGGTAAACTCTTGACCTACTGAGCCACCCAGGTGCCCTCCTTTTGTTAATTCTAATAGGTTTTTTTTTGTAGATTCATTAGGATTTCTTGTATGTAAGAGCATGTCATTTGCAAACAGAGACCATTTTTTTTCCTTTTCAGTCTGGATGCCTTTTATTTACTTTTCTTGTCTAATTGCCCTGGCAAGAACTTCCAGTACAATATTAAATAGAGATGGCAAAAGCAGACCTCTTTGTCTTGTTTGTTATTTTAGTAGCAAAAAACACTCCGTCGTTTAACATTGATTATGATGCTAGTTGTGAATTTCTGTAGATGACCTTTATTAGATTGAGGAAATTCTCTTGTATTTTTAATTTCTTCAGCATTATTATGAAAGTATTTGATTTTTGTCAATACTTTGTGTCTGTTGTGATAATCATGTGGCTTTTGTCCTTTATTCTGTTAGAATGATGTAATACATTAACTGATTTTTGGATGTTGAGTTGGGCTTGCTAGTAATTCTCTGTGCTTTCTATACCTCTTATCACAGAACTGCTGTGGTGCTGCTTTTGCTGCTGTCAAGTAGTTTTACTACAAACATCTATTTGGTGGGGGCTTAGGGAATTCTCTATTGCTTAGTTTTGTTGAAGATGTCCATGAGTGGTGGGTGTTTTTGTTTCTTGGTGGTGGTGGTGGTGGTGGTGGTTGTTTTGGTTAGTTGTTTTTCTTTTTGTTTTGTTTTTAGTTTTTTGTTTTTGTTAATCTTGCTTTTTCTGGTTGGCAGGGAGAGAACAAGGAGATTCATAAACTGTGATGCTTCAGGTTCTCTAAAAGAGAGTAGAATACGATGGCAGTGGTAGAGTTGAGTTTTTATTCTTTTGTTCCTGTTTAAGATGTATGGAGATTGTGAAATTTAGTTGTTGCTTGGGATGCAGGGAAGCATCCAAAATGCATTTGAGTAGGTGAAAATGAGCCCAAAGGTTTATGAAGGGAGACCACTGTTTTTGGCCAGTAGCCATGTAGGAGGCCTTATTATCTTAAAGAGTGGTGGAAATTCCCTGTATCTCAAAATGAGGTTCAGTATCCAACAGCATTGGCATCACAGAGGAGCTTTATGGAAATGCAGAATCTTAGATCATCCCAAACTTACTGATTTTTAACTGGATCTCAGCTGATTCCTATGCATATTAATGTTTGAGAAGTTCTGGTGTATTTATTCACAAGATATGACTGGCTAGTAGGACAATTTATGTACCTTTTTAAGTGATTGATCTCACTAACTGATGCTTTAGAAGAAAATAATTTAAATATAAAGCATTAAAGGTAATAAAAGGATGAAAAAATTTTAAATGTAGTTCATTTATAATATTGATGAGAGTGTTGTATTTATGTTTTCAGTATGCTAGCATGTAACAACTGTCTCTTCATTTACGGTGTATAAAGATCATTTATCTCTAACTTTATTATTTGATATTAACAAAAAAAACATTCTCTGCCTTGCTTAATAAGGATTTATCATTTTTGTTATAAACTGATACTTGAAGTTTATTTATGTAATATATGTGTACTTATAGTCAAAGAAAAGAATACTAGTTATATATCAAAATTCTAAGTTTTACTTCAAAGTAATTTTATTAGTTATTTATAAATGGCAGTATTATTTGTAAATGATAGCATTATTGTATGTACAGCACTAGAGATTAAGTGATCATTTCATATTTTAGATCTTGGTAATGTTCTAACTTCTACTCCAAATGCCAAAACTGTTAATGGTAAAGCTGAAAGCAGTGATAGTGGAGCTGAGTCTGAGGAAGAAGAGGCCCAAGAAGAAGTGAAAGGAGCCGAACAAAGTGATAATGGTAATCTTTGGATGATGAACTAATAATTTTACATTAAATTAGATAAAATATGAAGAGGTCTGGGCTGATTTGGTTTTGTATGAGAATAGTGTTTATGGTAGGATCCAGGCTCTTGACTTTACCAATAAGTTTTTTTTTTTTTTAATTTTTTATTTATTTATGATAGTCACAGAGAGAGAGAGAGAGAGAGAGAGAGAGAGGCAGAGACATAGGCAGAGGGAGAAGCAGGCTCCATGCACCGGGAGCCCGACGTGGGATTCGATCCCAGGTCTCCAGGATCGCGCCCTGGGCCAAAGGCAGGCGCCAAACCGCTGCGCCACCCAGAGATCCCTACCAATAAGTTTTTTGTGGACCGAAGATACAGGGACAATCAACCTTATGCATAGATAGAATAGATGAGATTGAACCCTAACAAGAATAGACATTTCTCTAAATCTGTTGCCTGAAATGTTGCATTAGGAATGTATTCATGTTGGGATGCCTGGGTGGCTCAGCAGTTGAGCGTCTGCTTTTGGCTCAGGGCTTGGTCCCAGGATGGGGTCCTGCATAGGGCTCCTTGCGGAGAGCCTGCATCTCCCTATGCCTGTGTCTCTGCTTCTCTCTGTGTGTCTCTCATGAATACAAAAAATCTTAAAAAAAAAAAAAAGAAAAGAAAAAAAGAACATCTGACTATTGATCTCAGAGTCATGAGTTCAAGCCCCATGTTCAGCATAGAGTTTAGTTAAACAAACAAAAACAAGTGTATTCATTTTAGATGTTCCAAATATGAATATCCATATGTTACCAAGGAGAGGAGACAGGTTAAACTCTCAATACCTTGTCAAGAATAGAATGGAATCCAGAGAATTGGATACAGGAAGAAATTTTGATGAAGAAGGAACACTGGAGTCATGGGGTACTACACTAGGAGGGCCTTGTTAGTAAGAGTAACAGTGATTCTTAGGAAGACTACTTTAGAAGGGGGAGGCAGAAAGACACTAAAACAAATGGCACAACTTCGTTTTGCTTTTATTTTCTAGTAAGATATGATGAATAATATCTTCTTTGAAGGATATTATTGATTATGTGGACCCCTTTGTACAACTGGGTCTCATAGGGTGACTTGCCTGTGCTTGAGAGTGTTATCTTGACCTTGAGAAGTTATCTTTTTTTTATTTTTTAAAGATTTATTTATTCATGAGAGACACAGAATGAGAGAGAGAGGCAGAGACTTAGGCAGAGGGAGAAGCAGGCTCCTTGCAGGGAGCCTGATGCGGGACCTGATCCCGGATCCCAGGATCATGACCTGAGCCGAAGGCAGGTGCCTAACTGCTGAGCCATGCAGGCATCCCAAGAAATTATCTTTTAAAAGGGGCTCTAGGGGACGCCTGGGTGGCTCAGTAGTTGAACATCTGCCTTCAGCTCAGGGCGTGATCCCACGGTCCCCGGATCTAGTCCCACATCGGGCTCCCTGCATGGAGCCTGCTTCTCCCTCTGCCTGTGTCTCTGCCTGCCTCTCTCTCTCTGTCTCTCATGAATAAATAAATAAAATCTTTAAATAAAAAATAATCATAAAAAATAAAATAAAAAGGGCTCTAGGAAAGCCTGGCTGGCTTGGTGGGTGGATCGTGTGACTCTAGATCTTGTGGTTTTGAGTTCTAGCCCATGTTGGGTGTTGAGTCTATTTAACAATAAAGTAAAGTAAAAATAAAATAGCTTCTAAAAGATTCACAGGGAACTGAAGCAGTTTTGAGTGGGCTGTCAGCATGTAATAAACCCCCCTTTTTAAAAGATTTTATTTATTTATTCATGAGAGACACTCAGAGAGAGAGAGGCAAAGACACAGGCAGAGGGAGAAGCAGGCTCCATGCAGGAGCCCGATGTGGGACTTGATTCCAGGATCACGCCCTAAGCCAAAGGCAGACGCTCAACCACTGAGCCACCCAGGCATCCCAATAAACCCCTTTTTAAAGAGTATTTCATCTCTCTGATCCATGTAGGAAACTGATCAAAGGGATTATGGTAGGTTGGAGAAGTGATTACTTGATTTTAGAAAATATATGCAGAAGTTGACCTACTGTGAACTTTTATGAATCTCCCTACTTTCTTATAAAAGATAAGAAAATGATGAAGAAATCTGCAGACCATAAGAATTTGGAAGTCATTGTCACTAATACCTATGATAAAGACCACTCTGCTCAGGAAATACAGAATGACATTCATGCCAGTTCTTCCTTGAATGGTAGAAGTGCTGAAGAAATAAAGGCTGTAGATGAAAACTTGGAGAAAACTGGAAAAACTGCTATCTGCATTCACCAAGGTACAGTCCTATAATAATGATCTGTCCAGCCTCTTCCCTACCAATGGAATAGTCTCTTCATTATTTGAGGATGTTTAGGAGCAATTTAGAATTAAAAACCTCTTATCTAGGGGGCACCTGGGTGGTCCAGTCAGTTGGGTGTCCAACTCTTGATCTCGGCTCAGGTCTTGATCTTGGGGTTGTGAGTTTGAGCCCCATGTTGGGCTCTGTACTGGGCATGGATCCTACTAAAAAAGAGGGAAGGAAGGGAGCAAGGGAGGGAGGGAGAAAAGAGAAAAAGAGGGAAAAAAAGAAAAGAGTCCCATAAAAATCTTTCATTCAGTAATATCTTAGGGTTTATTAATATTATAAAGATGTATGGCTTTGAATGATAGTGAATTAGGAGCAGGGCTTCTATATTTTTATTGAGACATTTTTTATTGTGTTTTTGTATGACATTTTAAAGATTTTATTTATTTCTTCATGAGAGAGAGAGAGAGAGGCAGTGACACAGGCAGAGAGAGAACCAGGCTCCATGTAGGGAGCCTGATGTGGAACTCGGTCCCGGGACTCCAGGATCACACCCTGGGCCAAAGGCAGGCGCCAAACCACTGAGCCACCCAGGGATCCCTTGTATGACATTTTAAAATAAAATTTGAGAGAGAGGCAGAGGGAGAAGCGACTCCCCATTGAGCAGGGAGCCCAACATGGGGCTTGATCCCAGGACGCTGAGATCATGATCTGATCGAAGGCAGATGCTTAACCATTTGAGCTATCCAGTTGCCCTTTGATGTTTCTTTTCTTTTTTTTATTTTTTCATTTTTTCACTTTTTCATTTTTTAAAGATTTTATTTATTTATTCATGAGAGACACAGAGAGAGAGAGGAACAGACACATGCAGAGGGAGAAGCAGGCTCCATGCAGGGAGCCTGACGTGGGACTCGATCCCTGGTCTCCAGGATCACACCCTGGGCTGAAGGCGGCACTAAACCGCTGCGCCACTTAGGCTGCCCCTGATGTTTCTTTTAACCCAACCTCTGATTATACAATGCCTTTGCTCTTTATTCATAAGTTACAGTCTTTTCGTATCTTAGGACTCTAGGGGTGAGCCTGTCATATATATTTGATGAATTATGAACATTGCTGCAATTCAGTCAAGAAACCAGGAAATGAACTTATTTAATGTAACAACTGAACTTACATAGTTGCTATCAGTTTAGGCCTCCTAGCTGGTAGTCAGTTTTCTCTTATAAGGTTATTAGTTTTGTAAGGTTTGATATAGACAATGTCTTTGTGCAATTATATGATAAAGTACTTTATAATCTTTTCAAGTAAAAATTATCAACTAAATTTAAAGTTTTGGTAAGTTAAAAGAAAAAATATGGCTTGATAAATCAAATTTGTCTCTAGTATGAAAATAATATTGAGCTGTTAAATTTTGACAATGGAGTAAGTGCATTTTTCTTCAATTAGAGAATAATAATTATTTGTTCTTTTTTAGATATAAATGATGATCATGTTGAAGATGTTTCAGGAATTCAGCATTTGACAAGTGATTCAGATAGTGAAGTTTACTGTGATTCCATGGAGCAATTTGGACAAGAAGAGGTAAAAATGATATTTTTTTAATTGGGAAATCTTTAAAGTGATAGAATTCAGTGCATAACTTATTTTAATTATTTTTTATTTGCTTTTAAATTTTATTTTTATTAACAGATTTTATTTTTAGGGACACCTGGGTGGCTCAGCAGTTGGGCGCCTGCCTTTGGCCCAGGGCGTGATCCTGGAGTCCCGAGATCGAGTTCCACATCAGGCTGCCTGCATGGAACCTGGTTCTCTCTCTGCCTGTGTCTCTGCCTCTCTCTGTGTGTGTTTCTCATGAATAAATAAGTAAAATCTTTAAAAATAAATAAATAAAAATAAAAGATTTTCTTTTTAGACAGAGAGCAGACATAAGGTGGGGGAGGGGCAGAGGGAGAAGGAGGTAGAGAATCTCAAGCAGGCTCTGTACCCAGTGCAAGCCTAATGTGGGGCTCAATCTCATGACCCTGAGATCATGACCTGAACCTAAGTCACGAGTTGGACACTTAACTGACTAAGCCATCCAGGTGCCCCCCATAACTTCTTTTAATACCAGTGCCTATCACTTTGAAAATCTACATATAAAATATTTAAATTTTGTATTTAAAATTATTTTTGTAAATTTAAAAAATATATTCCTGAATATTCAAAAATATTTAAATATTATAATTTATAATATATTTGTAAATATTCTGAGAGTGAGGTGGGATGGAGGAGGCAGAGAGTAAACTCAAACTAGTTGCTATGTTTGAAACATTGATTGACAGTCAAGAAAATTGAATAATTGACAAATAAATCTGTTCTTCACAATAACTTTAAGTGTAATTAACAAAATATTATATTAGTTTTAGGTGTACAACGTGTTGATTCAATGATTCTGTACATTACTTGGTGCTCACCATGATAAGTGTAGTCACCATACGATTCTATTACAATATTATTGACTATATTTCTTATGCTATACTTTCCACCTCTGAGACTTAACTTACTTTATAATTGGAAGTTTATACTTGTTAATCTTCTTTATCTATTTCACCCATTGTCACCTATCCACTTCCCCTTTAGCAACCACCAGTTTGTTTTCTATATTTGAGAATTATTTGGGGATTCCTGGGTGGCTCAGCGGTTGAGCATCTGCCTTTGGCTCAGGGTGTGATCCCGATCTGGGGATCAAGTCCTGCGTCAGGCTACCTGTGAGGAGACTGGTTCTCTCTCTGCCTGTGTCTCTGCTTCTCTCTCTGTGTCTCTCAGGAATAAATAAAATCGTTAAAAAAAAAAAAAAAAAAAAGGAATTGTTGGGGTTTTGTTTATTTGTTTTTTAGATTCTACACATAAGTGAAATCATAAAGTATTTGTCTTTTTCTGTCTGACTTATTTCACTTAGCCTAATAGCCTCTAGGTCCATCCATGTAGTTAAGAATGGCCAGATTTCGTTCTTTTTTTATGACTCAGTGATGTTCCATTGTATGTATGTATGTTTGCATGTGTGCATACACACATATATTGTCTTTATCCATTCACCTATTGATGGACACTGGGGCTGCTTCTATATCTTGGCTATTGTAGATAATGCTGCAATAAACATCTAGGTGTATATATCTTTTCAAGTTAGTGTGTTCATTTTCTTTGGGTTAATACCCAATAGTGGAATTACTGGAACATTTGGTATTTCTATTTTTAATTATTTGAAGAACCTCCATACTGTTTTCCATAGTGGACACACCAATTTACATTCCTACCGATGGTACACTAGGGTTCTCCTCCATATCCTCACCAATGCATGTTACTTCTTGTCTTTTGGATGCTAGCCATTCTGATTGGTATGAAGTGTAGTGCTTTTTGAATACAGTAATGTTTTTATCTTGTATTTACATTATCTTGGTTTCTGTCCTTACTGTAGGGTTTATGGTATGAAAGCATTGCGTCTCATTGGTTTAACTAAATCTCTGACCTGTTAGAAGACCTTATGCTTATGCCCTGGGAAGGGCCTCATCTCACTTAACAAATTTATGTTTAAAAGAAAGTTTTTTATTTCAGTCCAATTTAAATAAGTTATGTCACTTATAAATGCCTTTATAAAAGGCTGAAATTTTGAAATATTAGTAATTATTGCTTTGTAGAAGCTAAAAATAGAAAATGATTCTAGCATAACCATTTATCAGAATAGTGATTGGTTTGGAAGTGCTGTTCTAAAAGAGATTTGAGATAGGAAATATTTATTTTATATATACATGTACATATACTTCTGATATTATTGCAAACCAGTGACCAATACAGACCAGTGTACTTGGAATTTTGTTAGGTGGATTTAGATTTCTAAGATTTCTTTTTAATGATAACAAATGTTATTTTAGTATATTTCATTTTTTTTATTTTAGTATATTTCAAATAAAATATGAACAACTCAGAAGTATTTGCCATATACACCATTCCTATATATATCCCTTTAAAAAAAATTTTTTTTATTGGTGTTCAATTTGCCAAAATATAGAATAACACCCAGTGCTCATCTCATCAAGTGCCCTTGTCAGTACCCGTCACCCAGTCACTCCCACCCCCCCACCTCCCCTTCCACCACCCCTAGTTCGTTTCCCAGAGTTAGGAGTCTCTCATCTTCTGTCTCCCTTTCTGATATTTCCCACTCATTTTTTCTCCTTTCCCCTATATATATCCCTTTGGCATAATGACTTGATTTCAACTTTTCTTTCCTCTTTTGACCCCTTAAATTTGGTATTCTTCACAAATATATCTCTAGTTAACTACTCTGTTGGTTTCAACCTTCACTCACATGCTGATGATTTTAAAAGTGTCATCTCCAACCTATATCTCTGAATTCTAACTGCTCTATTAAACATCTTGCCTAAGAACCTCAATTTATACTTATCTATAACTATACCATTGTCTCTTTCTGTTCCCCTGAAACCTGTTTGTCTTCTGTATTTCTTATCTTGGTGAGTATCTCAAAATCATCGGGTCTTTTCCTTTCCCTTACTTCCTACATTCAGTATTCAACTCCTAATGATTCTGTAATCTCAAAAGTTCTTGAATCACCCTCTGTCCCACTACTACTCTCTTGGTACAGGCTGACATTATTAGTACACCTTCAACTTGGCTTATACTCATTTAAGTCTTACTAGTTCATATCATTTCTTCCAGGAAGCCTCCACCCAGCCCCAGTATGAGTTAGGTACCCTTCCTGTGAATTCCTATAGCAAGCACCCTTTGTCTATGTTTTTCATGACACTTATCAAACTACACTGTAATGATCTTACATCTCTCACTTCCTTACCAAATCTAGAAGCCTCTTGCAGACAGAGCTTTTATCTCTTTTTTCATGTTATCCTTAGAGTTTAGCATAGTAACTAGAAAAAGAGTAGATATTTTTTAAAAGTCTCTTGGATGAATGACTGACTCATGAGAACAGTTTACTGCCAAAACTACTCAATTCTTTGCTCATGGATGAATCATCCCTAACTCATTTTTCTACATATAGGGAGCAGAAAATGAATAACTTTTTAGAAAAATAATATTTCTGGAGCACCTGGGTGGCTCAGTAGATTGAGTGTCTCCCTTTGGCTCAGATCATGGTCTCAGGGTCCCAGGCTCAAGCCCCATGCACCTGCTTCCCCCTCTTCCTGTGCCCCCTCCCCACTCATGTTCTCGCATGCTTTGCTCTCTCTTGCTCTCTCTCAAATAAATAACCTTAAAAAAAGAAAATATTTCCTATCATAACGTGAAAAAAGTTTTATAAAAAACAATTCTATTGGGATCCCTGGGTGGCGCAGTGGTTTGGCGCCTGCCTTTAGCCCAGGGCGCGATCCTGGAGACCCAGGATCGAATCCCACGTCGGGCTCCCGGTGCATGGAGCCTGTTTCTCTCTCTGCCTGTGTCTCTGCCTCTCTCTCTCTCTGTAACTATCATAAATAAATAAAAATTAAAAAAAAAATTCTATTATCATAAAAACTTATGTTTATAGCTTTTAACTTATTTTAAATTTGTAGTCTTTAGACAGCTTTACATTAAACAACGGACCATTTCGATATTACTTGGGTGGTGATCCCAATAAGCCCTTGGAAAACTCTGGTTTTCCTGAAGATGGATCTCCTGGAAATGGCAACACTGGGGATATGCAGGTGGTAGCAGTTGAAGGAAAAGGTGAAGTAAAGCATGGAGGAGAAGATGGCCGAAGCAACAGTGGAGCACCACACCGTGAGCGACGGGGTGGAGAAAATGAGTTCTCTAATGTCAGAAGAGGGAGAGGTGTGTATTTTTTCTTGTTCTCACTAACTATCCTTATAAAGTAACTAGTAAAACAAGAGTTTCAGATAGGAGCAATATTAGAACTATCCATCTGCAAACGGAATGTTAAAAGTTATCCTTACATACATCTGACCATTTTTCTTTACACCTGGTTCTTACCTATGATTCTACAAGGCATAGTAGTTTGATACGGGTTGGGGTGAGGGGAGCATTTCTATTTCTGCATCTTTTTTTTTTTTTTTTAAGATTTGTTTATTTATTTGAGAGAGAGCACAGTGGCAGAGAGAGGGAGAAGCAGGCTTCCCACTGAACAGGGAGCCCAATGCAGGGACTCAATCCCAGGACCTGGGGATCATGACCTGAGCCAAAGGACTGAGCCACCCAGGGGCCCCTCTATTTCTACATCTTTTACACGGTTTTTTGAGGTAGCCAAATTTATGTTCTGTCACCCCTCCTCCCTGCAATCAGTTACTCGTTCCTCCAACTGCATTTCTGCTTTTTTTGCTACCATAGGTAAAAATTTGAATTCTGTCTTTTCCACATTTCCCTCCTTAAATCAAAGATATCATTTAAAGCTGACAGATCAAGTAATAAATGTAAAATATCATTTAACAATCCAAAGGGAAACATTAAGAATAGTAAGGTGATCAGGTAACAGATTAGAGTTGAATAGTGAAGAATGTAAATATATATTAATTTATAATTGTTCGTAGTTAGGAATGGATAGGTAATGTCAAAAAAGAATAATGGAAAGACAAATTCCATATGATCTCATATGTAGAATCTAAAAAAAAAAAAAAGACTAAGTTATAGATAGAGAATAGGTAGACAGATTAATGATTGCCACAGGCGGGGGGTGTGGCGGGGGGGGGAGGAGGATGTGAAACAGGTCAAGGGTCAAAAGGTAAAATCTTTCAGTTATAAGTAAGTCACTCATGGGGATATAATGTACAGCATGGTGACTGTAGTTAATCTACTGTACTGCATATGTGAAAGTTGCTAAGATAGTAAATCTTAAAAGTTACCATCACAAGGAAAAAGAGTCTGTAACTGTATGGTAACAGATGTTAACTGTACTTACTGTGATTATTTTGCAATATATACAAGTATTGAATCATGTATGCTTAAAAAAAGGAAAATCCCTATATAATTTTATGAGATCGTAAAAAGTTAAAGGAATATCTGTGTATCTGGTTGAAAAATCTACATAAAATGAAGACGGGGGAAAAAAGAGAATTAATGGTATTAAGAAACTAATTGTTTAACCAATAGGCATTTGAACATATACCAATTGTAAATATTCTAACAAAGAAGAGAAAGATCACAACATATTACTAGAACCTCAGATTTAGGTTCCTGTCTTTAGGCAATTTACCTAAATTGAATGTATGAAAGGCTTCCCATTTATAACCCGTGTTCACCTGTCCTATAAAACACCACAACTCCCAGCAATCACAGGAGTCCATACAAGGGGCAGACCCTAAAGTTAAGCTTCTTGAGCTTCATAGTAAATCTGCCTCAGCATTAAATAGATATTATTGAGCTGTTCTTTGTCAGGCTGTGTTCTAGGTCCTGGGGATGCTGTAGAGAAGGAGACAGCCCCTTCCACAGACAGAGCTTATGTTCTAGTAAGGGGAGCTGACAGTGAATACATAAATAATTCAGATTGGTTGCAAATGGCGATAAATGCTCTGAAGAAAAGAAAATGAGTAATTGGACAGAGTGACTGGAGGTGGGGATTACCATAGCATGGAAATAGTCTGATTAATCCTGTCTTTGTGAAGGCTGGTTTGAAAGCTCACTATGACATAGGACATAGTAAAGTGAGCAAAGACAGGAGTGATTCTTCAGTACCTACTAATAGGCCCTCATAGAATTTCTCCATCTCTTAAGGATACAGGAAAATAAGCCTTTAGACCAGACTTCCACTTTTTTTTCCCCTTGTAAATTCCACACCAGTCGCTGAAGTGGTCCTTTCTTTCTTAAAGAACCACTTCAAAACTTACTTCCTTTCGATACAAGAGTAGAAGTCTTCTTGAAACTGGCATCAAGCCCTCAGCGTTCTCTTTGGGCTTTAACTTGGCAAACAGCTTTAGTTCCATTTTTCTTACAAGACCAAATAAGGTGATACAAGCTCACCTTTGGAAATCCTGCTGCTGCTTTGGGGCTCCAGGATGCCAAAGGGCAATGAGGTAAACAGGTTCTTGGTTATTATTTAAAACAAACAAAACTTACCCAACTGTATTAGCAAACGGACAAAAACTTGTAATATTTCATTTCTGCACAGTAGTGCTTTTTATATACTGCAATATAAAACTGTTGCAGCCTTTCTGAAAAATAACCTGGCAGCACTTAATGAAGATCCTCTGCAAAGCGGTGCCTGGGTGGCTTGGTTGGTTGGGCATCTGCCTTCAGCTCAGATCATGATCTCAGGTTCCTGGGATGGAGCCCCACATCATCCAGCTCCCTGCTCAGTGGGGAGTCTGCTTCTCCCGCTCCCTCCACTCCTCCTCTCTGCTTGTGCTCTCTCTCTCAAAAAAAAAAAAAAAAAAAAAAAAAAAAAACCTCTACAAAGTTGTCATCCTTTTACCCAGTAATTCTTTTTTGATTCTGTTTTTCCTAAAGAAATCTGGGCAATAATTTATATACAAAGACATTCATCACAGTGTTATTTGTAATCACAAAAATTTGGAATCGTCCTAACTATCCAAAAATGGAGAATGAGTAGATTTCTTCATGGTCTTACTGGGGAATTTATGTAGACATTGCAGTGGTTTTGAAACAAAATTTAATGATGCAGATACATATTGATGAAATTTTTTTAAAAGAAGGACACAAAATCATGTGTTAGGGGTAATGCCAATTCCTTAAGTATAAGCATAGGAAAAATGATGGATATATAACATAATTTTAATAGTGAAAAAAATTTTAATAGTGATAAGTATAATAGAATTTATAATAAAAAATACATTAAACAATCTTTTGGGAGATTTACAGTATTATTAAATTAAAAATGACCAAAAAGGAAAATGTGTAGCTTTTAATACTCTAAAGAAGCAGGAGGAAACTGAGTGGGGAAGAATTCGAGAGGAAGACAAACCATGAGAGACTCCTAACTCTGGGAAGCAAAGGGTTGCTGAGGGGGAGGTAGCTGGGTGACTGGCACTAAGGAGGATGGCACATGAGATGAGCATTGGGAGTTATACTATATGTTGGAAAATTGAATTTAAATAAATTATTTGTCAAAATACTCTAAAGAAGCAGTCCTCAGATTTTTTTTCAATCTTGTTACTTTATTAGTAAAGAATTTTTGTGAATGCAGCTCAAATATGTAAATTCTGTATGAATTATATGCATTTAGTCATTTACTAGTGCAGTAAATACATTATAAAACCTTAGCAGGAAAAACTTTGAGTAAATCAGTATAAATAGAAGCTTATATATCTGCTTCTTTGCTCCCAGTATTTTGTGTACACTTTCTGATTGCTTCCACTCCACTTTGGAGATTTAGATCTCAAAGAAATAACAGAGGAAAATGAGTAAAACGCACTTTTCTACTTTTATAAGAATTATTTAAAACTAACTTATTTTGCTTTCTTAAAATAGGGCATAGGATGCAACATTTGAGCGAAGGATCTAAGGGTCGGCAAGTAGGGAGCGGAGGGGACGGGGAGCGCTGGGGCTCGGACAGAGGCTCATGGGGAAGCCTCAATGAGCAGATTGCTCTCGTCCTCATGCGCCTACAGGAGGACATGCAGAACGTCCTGCAGAGACTCCATAAACTGGAAACACTAACAGCTTCACAGGTGAGCGTTCAAATTTGTCTTCTTCCACTGCTGCTGATCCTGCATAACAGCATGTAAGTGTAGTCTGTGTTGATCTGACTTACACAAATCAGCGTAATGATTTTTTTTTAATTTATTTATTCATGAGCCTACACAGAGAGGAGAGAGAGAGATAGAGAGAGAGAGAGAGATAGAGACAGAGAGAGAGTCAGGCAGAGGGAGAAGCAGGCTCCATGCAGGGAGCCCGACGTGGGACTCGATCCCAGGTCTTCCCTGGGCTGAAGGTGGCGCCAAACCACCGAGCCACCTGGGCTGCCCCAATGATTTTTTTTTTTTTTTTTTTTTTTTAAATAGGACCTAGGAGCAGGACTCCTGGGTGGCTCAGTAGTTGAGGGTTTGCTTTTGGCTCAGGTCATGATCCTGGGGTCCTGGGATGGAGTCCCACATCAGGCTCCCTGCAAGGAGCCTGCTTCTCCCTCTGCCTCTGTCTCTCTCTGCCTCTCTCTCTCTCTCTTTCTGTGTTTCTCATGAACAAATGGATGGAATCTTTAATAATAATAATAATAATATGCACCTAACTTAAATAATTTTCCATCTCCATATTTTCTTTGCAACGGTTATAGTTGTATGGGATTTTTCCTTTCAAAAATATTTTTAAAAAAATCAGTAATCCTTATTTTAATCTAGCCATATAATGGTAAGTAGGATTTCTAAATATGAAAAAGCTACGTAAAAGCCACTGGTACTGACAAAGATTCATTGCCAGCCTAAATGTTAGATTCCTGAACTTTCTCTTAGGCCCAGTTCTTCACTTCTTCCTTATAAAATCCAGTTTTATCAAGAACCCTGCTAAGTTAACCAGACAGGCTCCTCATCCTCCACCAGCTGCCAGATGATGTCTGATCATCCCGGCCCGCCTTCCACAAGAATCCTGTTAGGTCAGTTTAGCCAGAATCTTCCTAACCCCATGTTTCCATTTAGGCATTTTCCATCTGCTCATCCTTGCCATATGCCTTGACACTACATTCCCCCTCACCCATGCTGTGCTGGGTGTGCAGGAAATGAGCCCCAATCCCTGCATCGTGATAGCCCCTACCCCCTTGAAGAAAGTCTTCCTTTTTGTGCTTTCACAAGTGTCATTGATTCTTTTTTTCAACAACATGGATAAATATCATTACAGCAAAAAATCATAACGCTAATTATAACAGCTAGTGCCAGTACTTCTTAGATGAAAGCAGGGGTCCTTGGGAATCTTCATTTGCTTTTCAGACTTTATTACTTAGGGAAAAAAATCTGCTAATAGTTAACATTTAATAGTTCTGACTCCACTTTAGTATTTGTTGGTAGTTGCTGCTTTAATGAGGAAGAGCAGCTGTGTCATCACATTGGGATTTGGTCACCTTGAATTCCATCTAGAAATCACACTGACAAATGTGACCTTGATTAAGTCATCAGATACCAGGGAGCCCAATTTTTAAATCTATCCTTTATTCTGAAAAAATGCCATAAAGTAAATCTCCTAGTTAAATATCACGCCGTAGGGCATTTGAATGGTTCAGTTGGTTGAACGTCTGCCTCCTGGTTTGGCTCAGGTTATGATCTCAGGGTCTTGAGATCAAGCCCTGTGTTGTGCTCTGTGCTCAGCGGGCAGTCTGCTCAAGATTCTCTCTCTCAAATAAATAAATCTTTGAAAAAATATATATATTATTATGCCTACAAGGTACAATTACAACTAATATAAAGATCATTGGTTTGTCTAGATTCTTTCAGCACTTGCAATTTGATTATGCCCTTCTGTACACCTTGATGAGGTGAGGACTAATGCAACATCTGGAGGCAACTAATTTAGTTTTACCTGTAAGGTATAGTCCTACTGAAGTCCTTGATACTATATTACCCATAACAAGGAAATTTAAAGCCTGCCTCCTCCCTACCACTTCCTGCTGTAATTTCAGCATACAGGCCTCTGTGCTGAGCCTTGAACTTGCTTGAAGGCTCCCTCCCACCTTGGATCCTTGTACTTGCTAATCCCTCTGTAGGGAAGATTGTGCTGCACACACACCCCTGCCCCCCCACCCTCCCTCCCCATTCCTACCCCCCACCCTCCCTTCCGCCTCCCTTAGCTACATAGCATACTGTCAGCAAAGCCTTCCATCACCATTGTATTTAAACTTGCAAGACTCTCCTCCTCCAACATGTCTCTTACTCTCCCTGTTTTCTTTTTCTTGTTTTTCCCTCCTTCCTGTTTTATTTTTCTTTATGGTGTTTATTGCTACCTGATACATTGCATATTTTACTGATTTATTCATTATTATTTGTATCTGTCCATTATAGTATAAGCTCCATTAGGGCAGCACTTTTTGTCATTTTGCTCTCTGTTGCATCTCTAATGCCCAGGGTTAACTGGTACATAATAGACGCTGAGTATTTACTGAATGAATGAATGAATGAATGAATGAACAAACGAACGATCTCATTTTCATACTTTCTCTGAAGATATAATAAATGGAGAAACTGGGATCCCTGGGTGGCACAGCGGTTTTGGCGCCTGCCTTTGGCCCAGGGCGCGATTCTGGAGTCCCGGGATCGAGTCCTGCATCAGGCTCCCGGCATGGAGCCTGCTTCTCCCTCCTGTATCTCTGCCTCTCTTTCTCTCTCTATCATAAATAAATAAATAAATCTTTAAAAAAAATAATAATAAATAAATGGAGAAACTGAAGTAATAAGTTTCCAACAATTAGTATAAGGAAACTTGTTTTCTGGATGAGCCAAATTGGAATATGTTTTCTCAATTAATTTGAAATTTTTCTGTTTAGTTTATACATCTCATTAAAAATCCTACAATACTCCTCCCCTCAAAAATAATAACTATGTAAAGTGAGGAATGTGTTAATTAACTTGATTATGGTAATCATTTCATATTGTATATATGCATCAAATCATCACATATATATATATATATATGTATACGATTTTATTTATCAAGTATACCTTGATAAAGCTGGAAAAAACTTAAAAGCAAATCTATAGTACCAACAGTTCATTTCTATCATACCTCTTGTGCTATAACTTATGAATTTTCAGGGATGCCTGGGTGGCTCAGTGGTTGAGCATCTGCCTTCAGCTCAGAGCATGATCCCAAGGTCTCAGGATCAAGTCCCACATCGGGCTCCTTGCATGGAGCCTACTTCTGCCTCTGCCTCTCTCTCTCTGTCTCTCATGAATAAATAAAATCTTAAAAAAAAAAAAAACAAAAACCGGGGATTCCTGGGTGACTCAGCAGTTTGGTGCCTGCCTTCGGCCTAGGGTGTGATCCTGGGGTCCCAGGATCAAGTCCCATGTCGGGAGCCTGTTTCTCCCTCTGCTCATGTCTCTGCTTCTCTCTCTCTCTCTCTCTGTGTCTCTCATGAATAAGTGAAATCTTTAAAAAAAAAAAAAAAAAAACCCAAAACTTAAGAATTTTCAAAGCAGATCTTTCGATATGATTTATAATTTGAAAATAATCAAGGCTGCAGTTCTCAGATGTGTTTTTAAATTTGTAATTTGTATGGAAACAAAGAATTACTAAGTTAATTAGATAATTTAGTAACAGTATACAAGAAGTAATGGTTCAGATTAATTTCAGGTTTTATTTGATGATTTTATATAATTTGAACTATAAAACATAAAATGTCGAAGGTATTTATTTGACTAGGAATTTAGGGACCTTGTTATTTGGCCAGTATAGGTTTCAGTATAATCAAAGTATGATTAGCAGAAAAACATAATAAACTAATGTTTTAGACTTTTTAAAAAAATTGAAATACTTTTATATTTATTCATGAGAGACACAGGCAGAGACAGAGGCAGAAGGAGAACCAGGCTCCATGCAGGGAGCCTGATATGGGACTTGACCCCAGGACTCCAGGATCACGACCTGAACTGAAGGCAGGCACTCAACCATTTAGCTACCCAGGCTTCCCTAGACTTTTTTTTCTTTTTTTTTTAAGATAAGATATAGAAAAAATTACTATTTTTTTTTCTCATTTTGTCAAAGCTAAATTACTTTCATTTGTATTTATAGGCAAAATCATCGACATTACAGACCAGTAATCAGCCTCCCTCGCAGGTAAGAAATTCTTTTCTTAAATTTAAGTCTAAAATAAGGGTTTCAAATCTAAAAATAAGGGCTTCAAATAACTTAAAATAAATTTAGATTATATGAGGTTCTTGAAATATTCCAAATGAAATCTACCCTTTAGAGCTTTGAAATTAAAATAGATTTTTAATGTTTTTAAGTCTAAAGTACTCCTGAACGTCTGTGTACTGAATTACACTCTGAGATACAGAATATCTCCCTTCTCTTTAGCAGGGCTGAGATTTGTTATTAAGTTTTATATTTTCAAAATTATGAATTAGGTACATTTTATATATACAGCGTGTAATAGACTGGTGACCAGCTTATTTTATTTTCTCAGAGACCATCTTGGTGGCCCTTCGAGATGTCTCCTGGTGCATTAACTTTTGCTATCATATGGCCTTTTATTGCCCAGTGGTTGGTGCATTTATATTATCAAAGAAGGAGAAGGTAATTTAGTTTTATAATTGAAAATAGTATGCAAAGCCTTATAATCTACAGTAGACAGAGCTTTCAACAGCAATGGAAACGATAGCTCCATTTTGTAGCTATATTGTCATACTGAACATTCTGTACCAATCCTGAGACTGAAACTCTCTTCGAAATCATATCTAGTGGATTCCTAGGTGCCTGTTAGACTTAAAAAAAATCAAAGTCTGATGTTTATTTTGGGCCTTTTGCTAACATTAAAGGATTGTAGACAATAGGTAGGGAAACAATACCTGCATGCTCTCTATACCTTTGAAAGAGACATTGACATTTCAGAAGATTTTTATTTTTATCTCTAGAAATAGAGATTTTTCTAATGTGAGGGCCAAACTTTCAGTTTGGGATGCCAGGAGATACCTCAAATTGGTCTGAGAATAATAAATTGGGATCCTTGAAAGGGCTCTGAGATTGTCTAGGTTAGGAATAACCAAAGGCTCAGTCTCTTGGGTTCAAGAAAATCCTTAAAGTATGTGTGTGTGTATATGTATATATATACACACACACACATATTTTTTTTTTTTAGACAGTATGTAAATTGAATTACTTCCCATGGATGGGCATATTGATCATTATTTACCGCGTCACAGTCTCACTTACTATGGTTTTGGTGTTTCATCACCATTTCATATTAAGTAACAACAGATAGGGAGAAGAAATAGAATAATTGATAATAACATTTTAAGTGCTCTCTTAAATACATGCAATAGAAACACATTTTTAAAGACCTACAAGTTTAAATAATTATGGATATGTTGTTCTTCTATCAAAGAACCCAGGTCCCTAAATTAACAACACTTGCTACCAAAAGCAGAAATGAGACATTTGCCCTTCTCTTCTCTGAAAGGGATAAGCAGCACATGAGTTAGTATAAGTACTCCAGAGATAATACTTGATGGCAGAGAAACTGAAATCCATCAGGATTTGGGTGAATCCTTTCAATCTTCCTGCTTTCTGCTTATGTTAAGACAGTTCAGGTCACCTAGATGGCTCAGTCAGCTTAGCATCCGCTTTCAGCTCAGGTCCTGATCCCAGGGTCCTTGGATCGAGCCTCGTGTTGGGCTCCCTGCTCTACAGGGAGCCTGCTTCTCCCTTTCCCTCTGCCTGCTGTTCCGCCTACTTGTTCTCTCTCTCTGTCTCTCAAATAAATAAAATCTAGGGGAAAAAAAGTTCAACTTATGTTCATAAGAGAACTAAAAAATTTTGTGGTACATTCGTGTTCTTGGACTACACTGACCCACTTGAAAAAACTTTAATTCAGAAGCATGAACTGCTCTCACAGTGTTATTTACCTCCTTTCTAGGTCATTTGTATAGATGTCATTTCAGCTCTGTGTAAAGTTGGTGTAAGGGTTCAATAAACTTTAGCTTATGTCCTTCCTTTTCTTCTTTTCGCAAATTTTACATTTATCCCATGATGGTTGGGTTTAGTGCGACACGGTGTTTTAAATTTTAAATTCCCTGATAATAGGAGGGAAAAAGAACCGAACCTTTTTTCACTATGTAGTAAGTGCTAGATTCAAGCAGCAAGGCACTAAATGTAGGTGTTGACATATTTTGCAACATATTTCAAAGTTCTTTACGTGTTTCCTTTGTTGATCGTTGAGCATTAGAGAGTAGAAAAATTTGGCACAGGACAAAAACTGTTAAGCTTACTTGGGTTAATAATTTATGTTATGCTTAAGTTTGCAGCAGCTTGTCACTTTAATAAAGACTGAGAAAACAATGACTCTGCTTCAGCAGTCACCAAAAATTGGAGTTTTTCTAAAATTATTTTTTTAAGATATTCCTTGCTGGTACACATCTGCACCATTTCTCCTAAGTTGCTTACAGATGTCTCTGAATGGAGAAATTCTCCTATTTTTAATATTCTACTTTGTTATTGTTGAATCTTTATCAAATTTTCAGTAGGTTAAATGTTTAGTCCTTTCAAACTACCAATTTTTTTTTAAACTTTGTCTTTTTTTTTTAAGATTTTATTTATTTATTCATGAGAGACACAGAGAGAGAGATGCAGAGACACAGGCAGAAAAGAAGCAGGCTCCTTACAGGGAGCCTGATGTGGGACTCGATCCCCAAACTAGGATCATGTCTTGAGCCAAAGGCAGACCCTCAACCACTGAGCCACCCAGGCGTCCCAAACTACCAATTGTTTAGCACTGCGCAACTGCATTTTGATGAGATAGTGGTTTATTTTTAAAGATTTTTTTGTTTAGGGAGAGAGCATGCCGTGGAGAGGGGCAGAAGGAGAGAGAATCTCAAGCAAACTCCCTGCTGAGAGGGGAGCCTGATGTGGGGCTCAATCCCAGGACCCTGAGATCATGACCTGAGTCAAAACCAAGTGGCAGACGCTCAACTGACTAAACCACCCAGGCACTGCCAATGAGAGTCTTTTCTTTTGTATTGTTTGTTCATATACATAACAAATTAACAGGGATTGGAGACAGAGCCATATTTGATATGGAAAGAAGTTTCAGGCTTGAAGGGACTTAGACATCTTTTCATCTGGAAGTGTGTAGCAATTTTTAATCTGACAGTTATAGGAATGAAAACTAGAGAGCAGTGTGTATAGTTTGAAGGAGATGGGTTCTGTGTTAGAGATGAGGAGAAAGATCCAGAAATCCAGTTAGAGTGGGGAAAGGTATGAAAAGGAGTGGGTGTGCTCTATTCATAATAGGGACCATCCTGTGCCTCGACCCCTAATTCAGTGTTTGGCATGTAGTAGGCTTTCAGAAAGTGTGTGCTGAGTGCATGACTGAATACCCACTATTTGTAGGAGGTCACACTGAAGTACTATATGATATAGAAAGCTTTTAGTTTATTTATTTATTTAAATTTTTTTTTCCATTTTGCTTAATAAATAGGCATCTGGGTACAAACACAGTGAGATAGTTCTATATATATGTAAAATAAGTAGCTATCTATTTGTGGTAAGCTTTTTGAAATAATAGTTTGTTTTCTTCAACATTAAAAGCAAGGTGAAGGGTCCACTGTTTGATTCCCCCTCTCTCCTCCCAGTGTAGAAGAATATAAACTCAAAAGTAAATTTCAGGCATTATCACTCTGCAGTGGATCAGAAAAAAAATCCCAAAAGACGTTTTTTTCTGAATGTGGTATGAAGAGCACATTCCTTTTTAAAGATTTCATTTTTCACTCACGAGAGACACGCAGAGGCAGAGACATAAGCAGAGGGAGAAGCAGGTTCCCTGCAGGGAGCCTGATGTGGAACTCCATCCCAGGACCCCGGGGATCATCATGACCTGAGCCGAAGGCAGATACTCACCGCTGAGCCACCCAGGTGCCTCTCTGTAGGAACACTTTTCAGATGGAGCCTGCCTCAAAAAGTCAGGCCCAGGCTTCTGAGGAAGGGAAAGAATCTCATCAGTATAGCCAGGGCAGATAGTTTAGCAGGCAAAGTGAAAGGCATAATGTTTCCCTCTACCTTTAATCTGTTGTTTTCTGTAACTTTTCTTCTCTTATCACACCATACCCTACATTTTGCAAGTTAATTTAAAAAGAAAAAAAGGACGAAAAGATCTCATGAGGAACCTTGAAAAACATTCTAAAATTCTGAAAATACGGATGGGAATTTGTATGTATTCTATTTCCCTATTACAGGAGAAGATAGAGGGTTCAGAGAGTTATGTGCTTTTTTGTAAATATGCAAAGAATTTTGTGTAGTAATCTACATCACATAGGTTCTTAGTAAGTGTTGCTAACTGTTCATGCACCATCCAGTGAACATTTCTGCTAACCCCTCACTTAGGCTGTTAGTGAGGGCAATTCTGTGGTGCCTGTGTGACTCAGTTGGTTAAGTGTCTGCCTTCAGCTGGGGTCATGATCCCAGGGTACTGGAATCGAGGCTGAGCAGGGAGCCTGCTTCTCTCCCTCTATTTCTGCCCTTCCCCTCTGCTTGTGCTAGAACACACACACTCTCTCTCTCTCTCAAATAAATAAGATCTTTTTTTTTTTTTTAATTTATTTATGATAGTCACACAAAGAGAGAGAAAGAGGCAGAGACACAGGCAGAGGGAGAAGCAGGCTCCATGCACCAGGAGCCCGACGTGGGACTCAATCCCGGGTCTCCAGGATCGCGCCCTGGGCCAAAGGCAGGCGCTAAACTGCTGCGCCACCCAGGGTTCCCTCAAATAAATAAGATCTTTAAAAAAAAAAAAAAAAAGTACCACTCATAATTCTGTTCTGGCTCCAGGAGCCTTTTTTCCTTCATGCCCTTAGGGCTCTCCTTATGTGAAAATTGATCTATTTAAAATGTCACTCCTGCCAAGGAAGTGTACATAAGAGGATTTCTACAGAGGATAGAAGATGATCGTATTATTTAAAATATCCCTCCTGCCAAGGGGATTGTGTAAGAGCATTTCTGTAGAGGTGAGGAAATGAATCTATAATGAGAACATTTCAGGCATTTTGGCATCTAGAGTGCTGGGGAGGATATAGAGATTTTTACAGGTGTGGGACCTCTCCCAGATGTCAGATCATACGTGATTGTTGTGTCTTGTGCTGACAAACCCACCCTTCTCTGATCACTCGTTCACTCTGCTATCACTAAAACTGTCATTTTATACCTATCTGAATTGTGAGTTTATATGTTCTCCCTCCTACCCCCAAGCTAACCTGAGAGCTCTTTTAAGAGTCGAGAGCCTGCCTCATTTATGTTTGAATCCCCAGTGCTTGGCACAGAGCCTGGAAAGTCATAGACACAAAATATATGTTGATTAAATGAATAGTCTAGGTTATACATCTATCAACCTATTATAGTCTTATTAAGCATTTTTTGTTTCACAGCTTTGCCAAGTTGTAAAATAATTCCCAAAACCCTGAATCGCCTTAAGCCAACTACAAAAGGATGAGAATTTCTTAGGAACTACTGGCAATTTTATGATTTGATTCTGAACGTGAATATGAATTGTTATGTTATCGTCCAAAGAATTCTCTGGTATGGATGTGTTTCATATTCAGGTTGCATTTATATTCACAGAAAATTGGTTTTTACTTTCTTTTTAAAGAAAACTGAACTGAAGAAAATGGTGTTTTACCCAAGAAGACTACTGGGCCTGAATGACCTCAGAATGAAATGGAATGTGGAAATCACAAGAGAATCTTAGTTTGTGATGATTACACTTCTTTTTGTCGTCCAATAGTTTGGTTTGTGTACATATATACATATATATATTTTGCACTACAAAAATGATAACATTTAATATTGCTGATACTTGAATAATTAATCTCAGCTAGGTTACAAGTAGCATACATAGATTTGCCCTACCTTGAACTTGAAGAGCATTAAATTATTAATTATTGTTTGGTAACATATTTACCTGATTATCTCCCGTAGAGAACAATAAGCTGCTTTTCCAAGGTACAGTTGTGATAATGAGATATTTTATTTTTAATTTTCTAAATTAACTATAAGAAAGAATACAAACCAGGAGTGAAGTTCAAATGAGATTAAATGAACTTTTCAATTTAGTCAATGAATTGCCATGCCAAGCAGTAGAAAACTGCTGGAAGAATTTTCTCCACATCCTCTCTGTGGGCTGCCCATAATCTTTCCTGGGCATTCACAGCACTGACTTTACTGTTCAGGCGTCGTTATTACAAAGTAGAGCCCTATGTACCAGGCTTACTTTTTACAAATGAACACAGACTAGACATAACCTGCTGACAAGAATGATGAAGAATCGGCTTCTAGGAAGTTTAGAAGTATACTCTGAGCCTGTAGATCATTGATAAGATTTTATTCAATCGTATACATTTATTCCTTTGTAATCGCTTTTCTTTGAGGATATCTTGTTTCTGCTTCATAGGGTGCTTTGAAATATAAAATGAAAACTTATTTATACTGTTTTTACAAAAGGTCAAAAAGGAAACACATGAAAATCACTTTTCTGCAACTGGTAAACTACACAGACTGGACTCTTAACCTTTTAGTGCCTCTGTTTTTCCCTTGGGGTATAATATTTGAGATACACCTATTTCACAGGGGTAATGGAAGGATTTGCAAGCAAGCAGGGCTTATGCTTCCATGTGAAGAAGGCACACCCAACTAACCTGAATGTAAATGCTTCCCCCGCCCCCCACATTTAGATGAGAAAGAAGACTGTAACATATAGAGATCCTTGAAGGCTTTGTTTGGAATTATTCTTCCTGTATACCTTCCAAAATTTCACATTTAGATGTAGCTTGTACTTTAAAGATTTCTCTCATTCGAAGGCATAGTAGCAAATAATTTTTAAGCATTCTCGATATGTGTGATGTTGGGTTAAGCATCCTGTGTTCAGAGTGTTTTAAGAAAGTAATCCATCCCTTGCATAGAGCGTGGTTCTTTGCTTGAAGAAAACAGTATAAGAATACAATTTGCTTTCCCCAAATTCTTTGTTCCTTTTTTTTTCTTGTAACTTGATGGTTTTATTTTTAAATCACATCCTGATTAAAATGTGTCTCTCTAAAGGGGTTACTAATATTCACCTTTTAAAAACTCTATTTAGGGGAAAAAATGAAGCAAGTAACTGAATTATATGGAAAAATAAGGTTCACACCTGTGGATCAGGGATTATTTTTTAAAAATTAGATATTAATTTGGTATCAGACAATGGTGGTGGCATTTCTTGATAGTAAATAAAATAACTAAAAGCAAATTTAAGAACATAAGCAGTTGTGATTCATTATAGGCAGTGGGAGGTAACTAACTCCTAGGGATAACCATTTGTATCCTATTCCAAAGTCTTATTTTATAGTTTGAAAAGTACTTTGCACACAGTTCTTGTATATATAAATAAAGATGTAATTATAGGATATGGTGTTACTGCTTTGTTAAAAAGAACCTCATTTAAAATTTTAAATTGACAGCTGGTATTTTTTTAATGATCTTCTTTTCTGTTCCTTTATTGTAAAACTACATTAAAAATAAAAAGGTTAATGAGAAATGCTATGGTTTTTATTACTTGTTACTGGTAGAAGTACATTGAATAAAGGATTAAACAAGTGTAAATTGTGGGAATTCATAGAAAGTAATCATGCCTCTTTCAGAATAAAACCATGGTATTACATAGAATTTCATAAAAGTTCAAAACTGGGATAAAGTAGAAGTCCTTTAGTCATTTGGTTGAGAATGTCCAGTCAAAATCTTAGTTTCCATTCTTACACCACATAGATAGCTTCCCCCAGCCATGACATCTTAAATACACAATTGGTCTTAGGTGGAATATGCTCAGAGGATTTGTGTTTTTTTTTGTTGTTGTTTTTTTTTTTAGGGGGGTGTTTTGTTTTTTTCTAAAGACTATTCATTTGAGAGAGAGAGCACAAGGGAGGGGTGGAGTTGGGAGGAGGAAGAAGTAGGCTCCGCACTGAGCAGGGAGCCCTGCTGGGCTTAATCCCAGGATCCTGGGACCATAACCTGAGCTGAAGGCAGGTATCTAACTGACTGAGCCACCCATACACCCATTTTTTTTTTTATTAAAGATTTTATTCATTTATTTGAGAGTGTGAGAGACAACCAACAGGAGGAGGGGGTTGGGCAGAAAGAGAGAAGGGAGCAGATTCCCTGCTGAGACCCCAGGACCCTAGGATCATGACCTGAGCCAAAGGCAGATGCTTAACCAACTGAGCCATCCTGGCGCCCCAGGATTTGTGTTTTTCATACAAATATATAACTTGTAACTTTTACAGATACTGATAAAAGTGATGTTAGCTATTTGTATCACCTAAAATACCAGTGTTTGGGTGTCTGGGTGGCTCACTGGCTGAGTGTCTGCCTTTGGCTCGGGTCATGATCCTGGGGTCCTGGGATCGAGTCCTGCATCAGGCTCCCTGCTTCAGCTCCTCCCTCTGCCTATGTCTCTGCCTCTCTCTCTCTGTGTGTGGCTCTCATGAATAAATCTTTTTTTTTTTTCTCATGAATAAATCTTAAAAAAAAAAAAATACCAATGTTGTGCTGCCTGTCATCAAAACGTCAGTGACTTGACCAAGTAAGTTTGGGGGTTTTTTTCTCAAATACAAGAAGTACACAGGGCGCCTGGATGGTTCAGTTGGTTAAAAATCTGGCTTCCACTCAGGTCATGATCTCAGGGTCCTGGGATCCAGTCCCACATCCGGCTCCCTGCTCAGCATTCTGCTTCTCTTTCTCCATCTGCCCCTCCCCCTGCTTGCGCTTATTATCTCTCTCTCTGTCAAATAAATAAATAATCTTGAAAATAAAAAAAAGAAGTCGCTCAGAGGTAGGAAGCCTAGGGCTGGGTGCTTCCACAACATGGTTAGGAAGAGGCTCCTTTCTGTTCTGCTGTCTTTGATGTGTAGCTTTTGTTGTTCTGCTTGCCAGATGGCTGCTCCACATCTAGGTCTAATGTTTATTTTACAAACAGATAAAGATCTTTATCTGATCAGGAAACAGTAAGTTTCTTGGAACTCTCACACAGGACACTCCCTCTCCCTATTATTGGCTAGAGCTAGTTTACCATAGTTAGGTCTTTTGTCTATAAAAACATTATTTAAAGGCCTAAAATTACTCCAGTTTATACATATATACAATTTTACAAATTTATTTTTGCCCATATATCAGGAAAGAACATGTGTTTGGGTTTAAATGCCCCCTTCTTTAGGTCTCTACTTGTTTTTCCTTTTTGCTTCTCAACCATTGTTTGCTGATTTTCTCTCCATCAATCCTCTTTTGAAATGGTACCACATTTTATAAACTGGAAAGGGATAAAAGTCCTTTCCCTTTAAAAAACAAAAGGGGGGGGTGGGAAAAAAAATAAAAAAAAATAAAAAACAAAAGAGGGATCCCTGGGTGGCGCAGCGGTTTAGCGCCTGCCTTTGGCCCAGGGCGCGATCCTGGAGATCCAGGATCGAATCCCACGTCAGGCTCCCGGTGCATGGAGCCTGCTTCTCCCTCTGCCTATGTCTCTGCCTCTCTCTCTCTCTCTCTCTGTGACTATCATAAATAATAAAAAAATAAAAAAAATAAAAAACAAAAGAGAACTTTTAAATATGTATGTAACACAGAGTGTTGCCACTGTTCTGTTATCCTGCCTAGCATCCTTCCCTCCTTCTCCTCCGATAAAGACACCGCCCTCCTCTGTCCCTCTCCCTTTGGAGAGCTCTTCATCCTCCATTCTCAGTAGGTGATGGGGGTGGGGGAGGTGAGGGGTTCCTGCACAATAGAACACCCAGCTATGCCAGCCCTACCCCTCCTCAAGCCACGGTGGTGGGCCTGTGACTCAAACCTGGTCAGTGTATATCCTTTCTACTGACCACAGTGACAGTCTCAAGGATGGGCAGATGACCATAAGGCTATGCCAGCCCTACCCCTCTCTGGAGAATGAGGGTGGGGTTGAGAATTCCAAGCTTCTAGTTATGGCTTTGTCTTTCTGGCAACCAACTCATCAGAGTCATCTCATCAGAACAAACGATACTCCTGTCACCCAGGAATTCCAAGGGATTTAGGAGCAAAAACAGGTGAAAGACCAGATGTGGGAACAAAAGATGCTCTCACTGTTCTTATCACTTAGGAAATTACAAGGATTTTAGGAGCTCTATACCAGGAACCAGGGACAGAAGTCAATATGTATATTTTCTATTATTTCACACCAGTCTTATTTCTTCCTCTTTGGATGCTTATAGTATCTTCCTTTTGCCCCAGTGTCTGAAATTTCACTGTTGTAAGTTCCTATACATAGGAGATACTTGCTACAATGATGCCATGTAACAAATGACCTCAAAGTTCAATGTTCTCATTATCCTTACTCATAGGTCTCTGGGTAGGTTGTGCCCATGCTGGACTCAGTTCAGTTTGTCAGAACAACGCTTTGATTTGAGTTCATTTCTGTTCCATGTGCCTCTTCCTATTTGGACCATGAGCACACGTCATGTCTACTAATCTTCCATTGGCCAAAGCAAGTCTCATGACCACACCCAAGTTGGAGGAAATTTATTTCAACCACTCTAGGGAAAACACTACAATCTTGCATGAGAAAGGATGTGGAGTGGATTGGAAACAATAATACAATATACATCAGTACTGTTTTTTCCTTATGCTGACCATTTGGCTCTTCCGATCTGTAAATTTATGTCCTTCAGGCTGAACATTGTTGTTTTCATTAATCATTTCTTTTCCATTTCTCTGTTCATTTTCTCTGGAGCTCCTATTATTTGGACAGTAAACTACCTAAACTAAACACATCCTTGAAATTCATCTTTTCTCTCCTATTTTTCAACTTTGTCTTTTTACTCTTTGGGAGAGATTTCTTCAACTTTGAACCTTTCTATTTAGTTTTCATTTCTACTATCATTTTAAAATTTATTTATTTATTTGAGAGAGAGAGAGAGAGGGAGAGAGAGAGAGAGCAGGAGCAGGGGGAGTGGCAGAGGGAGAGGGAGAAGCAGATTTCCTGCTGAGCTAGATCCTAGGACCCTGGGATCATGATTTGAGCTGAAGGCAGACACTAAACCGACTGAAGCACCTGGGCGCCCTCTAGTACCATATTTTTAAAAATGTTTTAAAATTTTTCTGAGTATTCTTTATACTATAGGCAATATCCTTTATTTTTTTTAATTTCTTAAATTTTTATTTATTTATGATAGTCACAGAGAGAGAGAGAGGCAGAGACATAGGCAGAGGGAGAAGCAGGCTCCGTGCACCAAGAGCCCGACGTGGGATTCGATCCCGGGTCTCCAGGATTGTGCCCTGGGCCAAAGGCAGGTGCTAAACCGCTGCACCACCCAGGGATCCCAAGGCAATATCCTTTAAAATGTTTCTGGGGATACTACTGATAATACCTTTGAAGTTTTTTCTGTGTGTATAGACTCTGCTTCCGTCATGACTTTTTCTTCAAATTGTTTTGGTCAATATATTTAAAAAGACTTTCCTCAGGTATCTGTAATCTTTAGTTGTTTGCTCATATTTCTGAGTAAGAGACTACAAAGCTGATTGGAGGCTCTCAGTGGGGCTTAGAAACAGTAGGTTTCACTGAAGAGCTTTCTGTATAAGCCATTTAAAGTTGGGGACATCCATGTCACATTTTTTTTTTTTTTTTTTAGAGTAAGCTTTACACCCAAAGTGGGCCTTGAACTCATGACTCTGAGATCGAGTCACAGGCTCCACCGACTGAGCCAGCCAGGTGCCCTATCTTTGGATATTTTTAAAGATCTCTTGAGGTGGTTAAATTCCTCAGACTACTAATCTCTTGCCTAGAGGCTTAGATCCTTTCTAACTGCATTCTGGGAGCTGACTGAGGGTTGGGGTTAGAGGGTTGGGGGTCTTGGCAGTTGATGTACATGTTTGTTTAAAGCCTATTTTAGTGGGATGCCTGGGTGGCTCAGTGGTTGAGTGTGTCTTTGGCTCAGGGCGTGATCCTGGGTCTGGGGATTGAGTCCTGCTTTGAGGAGCCCACCTCTCCCTCTGCCTGTGTCTCTGCCTCTGTCTCTCATGGATAAATAAAATCTTTTTTTAAAAAGCCTATTTTAATGCTATTATTTATATCAGAGACTCAACAGAAATGCAAATTCATTTGGATATGTTGAGGAGAAAGGAGAACATAAAAAACCTATTTAATGAAGGAATGGGCAGGGTATAAGGAAACCACAAGGAATACTTTAGTACTATATCAGTCTGCTAGGGCTGCCACAACAAAGTACCATAGACTAGGTGGCTAAAATCTAGCAGTGGGTACCTGGGTGGCTCAGTGGTTGAGTGTCTGCCTTCAGCTCAGGTCATGATCCTGGGGTCCTGGGATTGAGTCCCCCATCGGGCTCCCCACAGGAAGCCTTCTTCTCCCTCTGCGTATGTCTCTGTGTCTCTCATGAATAAATAAAATCTTAAAAAAAAAATAAAACTACCTAGCAGTCAATAAATCCAATTTTTTTCCCTCACAGTCTGGAGTCTACAAATCCAAGATCAGGTTTTTGATGGCTGATTTCTTCTGAGGCCTCTCATGGCATCTTTTCTCTGCAACTCTACACAGTCTTCCCTCTGCATTTGTGTCCTAATCTACTTTTCTTTCTTTCTTTTTTTCTTTCTTTTTTCTTAAGGATTTTATTTATTTATTCATGAGAGACAGAGAGAGAGAGAGAGAGAGGCAGAGACATAGGCTCCCTCAGGGAGCCCCATGTGGGACTTGATCCCAGCACCCCAGGATCATCATGACCTGAGCCAAAGGCAGATGTTCAAACACTGAGCCACCCAGGCATCCCCTAATCTACTTTTCTTATAAGAATGTAGTCATCTGGTATAGGGACCACCCTAATGGCCTCATTTAACTTAATTATCTCTTTAAAGATTCCATCTCTAAATATACTTAGAGTCTGAGGTACTGAAGGTTAGCACTTCAATATATGAATTCTGGGGTGACATAGATCAGATCATAACGAATGAATCCCTTGGGAGTTAATAGCAGTAGGTCTCTGCTGCTACCTCCTAGGTCTTCAGGGATGAGGGGAAGGAGCATTATCAGATGCCATAGACAGATTGGGACTGTGGAGATGGTTACTTTACAAGAGCTGAAAACTGGTGGAGAGGCAGCCAGCCTACCTGGACTTACAGGGAAGAAAGTATGGGAATCAATATTCCTACCTCACTCTCTTCCTTCCCTTGGATCTCCTGGTGATACTCTCCAGTAGCCAAGTCTATCTGGCAGCCAGAGTGTAGGAAAGTCTGTTGATTTAGTCAATGCAGGTCAGCTTCCCAGGACACAGAACAGGCTGGAGAAGGGTGGAAGTGGATTTGGAGGGGCAAATGAAAGATCTACAGCACAGCCAGTACCCCTGCTTTCATGTGTGCTTGGTACCCTGCCTGTTTACCTATCCTGAGGAAAAACCTACAATATCTGCCAAGAGGAAGGGAGAGCATATTCAGAAGGATGTGTGCAGTTGGAGAGGGGGATCTAGAATTTTTTTTTTTTAAGATTTTATCTATTTATACATGGGAGACATAGAGAGAGGCAGAGACATAGGCAGAAGGAAAAGCAGGCTCCCTGTGGGGAGCCTGATGCAGGACTCAATCCCAGGACCCCAGGGTCACAACCTAAGCCAAAAATAGATGCTCAACCAGTGAGCCATCCAGGTGCTCTGATACGAAATTCCAGGAATTATTTTATTTTATTTTATTTTTATTGTTTTATTTTATTTATTTTTATTTTTATTTTTTTTAATTTATTTTTTATTGGTGTTCAATTTACTAACATACAGAATAACCCCCAGTGCCCGTCACCCATTCACTCCCACCCCCCGCCCTCCTCCCCTTCCACCACCCCTAGTTCGTTTCCCTGAGTTAGCAGTCTTTACGTTCTGTCTCCCTTTCTGATATTTCCCACACATTTCTTCCCCCTTCCCCTATATTCCCTTTCACTATTATTTATATTCCCCAAATGAATGAGAACATACAATGTTTGTCCTTCTCCGATTGACTTACTTCACTCAGCATAATACCCTCCAGTTCCATCCACGTTGAAGCAAATGGTGGGTATTTGTCATTTCTAATAGCTGAGGAATATTCCATTGTATACATAAACCACATCTTCTTTATCCATTCATCTTTCGATGGACACCGAGGCTCCTTCCACAGTTGGGGTATTGTGGGCATTGCTGCTAGAAACATCGGGGTGCAGGTGTCCCGGCGTTTCATTGCATTTGTATCTTTGGGGTAAATCCCCAACAGTGCAATTGCTGGGTCGTAGGGCAGGTCTATTTTTAACTCTTTGAGGAACCTCCACACAGTTTTCCAGAGTGGCTGCACCAGTTCACATTCCCACCAACAGTGTATGAGGGTTCCCTTTTCTCCACATCCTCTCCAACATTTGTTGTTTCCTGCCTTGTTAATTTTTCCCATTCTCACTGGTGTGAGGTGGTATCTCATTGTGGTTTTGATTTCCAGGAATTATTTTAACCACTTTTTTTCACTCTTTGAAATGTTCCTGGTACCGACTCCTAACTGAACCTGTTTGAGGGCTTTTGTAGTGCAAACTGGATTTACTTTTGGTGATCTCCAAGACTCAAAGAGGATTTCGTTTCCTGTTTTTTTTATTTATTTAAAGATTTTATTTATTTATGACACACACACACACACACACACACACACACAAACACACACAGAAAGGCAGAGAGAAGCAGGCTCCATGCAGGGAGCCCAACGTGGGACTTGATCCTAGGTCTCCAGGATCACACCCTGGGCTGAAGGCGGCATGAAACCGCTGAGCCACCCAGGCTGCCCCATTTCCTGTTTTTTCCTACTTACCCATTTATTGTTCATAAAATTTTATTTAAATTCCAGGTAGTTAACATACAGTGTAATAGTTTCAGGTGCACAATATAGTTATTTCAGTACATCACCTGGTGCCCATCACAGCAAGTGCACTGCTCAATCCCCCCACCCATCTCCCTTCTGCTTACCCATCAGTGTGTTCTCTATAGGTAAGAGTCTTTTTCTTGGTTTCTCTCTCTCAAATAAACAAATAAAATCTTAACTGTAACAGATTTTTTAAAATAAAGATTTTATTTATTCATGAGAGACACACAGAGACAGAGAGGCAGAACTAGGCAGAGGGAGAAGCAGGCTCCATGCAGGGAGCCTGACGAGGGATTTGATCCCCGTCTCCAGGATCACGCCCTGGGCTGAAGGCAGCTCTAAACTGCGGACTCACCGCGGCTGCCCTGTAACAGATTTCTGTACACTAGTGACTTTACTGAATTCTTGTATCAGTTTTAGCAGGTTTTCTTGGAGTCTTTCAGAGTTTCCATGTAATCTGAAAATAGTGAAAGTTTTTAAGATTTTATTTATTTATTTGAGAGAGAGAGAGTACACAAGCAGGCGGAGTGGCAGAGGGAGAGGGAGAAGCAGGGAGCCTGACATAGGGGTTTGATCCCAGGACCTTGGGATCATGACCTGAGCAGAAGGCAGACACTTAAACATCTGAGTCACCCAGGTGTCCCACAGATAGTGAGATTTACTTCTTTCTTTTGATTTGTCTGATTGCTGTGGCTAGGACTTCCAGTACTATGTTCATAACAGTGGACACTCTGTCTTGTTCCTGACCGTAGAGGAAAAGCTCTGTTTTTCCCATTGAGGATGCTATTAGCTGTGGGTTTTTCTTATATGGAGTTTATTATGCTGAGGTATGTGCCCTCTAAACCTACTTTGTTGAGGGTTTTTATCATGATGAATCAGGTTGTATTTTGACAAATACTTTTTCTACATCTATTGAAACGATCATATGGTTCTTATCCTTTCTTTTAATATATATTAATATCATGTTGACTTGATTTATGAATACTGAATCTATTCCATCACCATCTTCCTTTCTCTTGGACTACTCACCCATTTATTTGCCTCTAGGTAACATTAATATAGTGAAATTGAATCTTATATATTTAATTAGAAGGATGTTGACAGATGATATACTTGAAGTGTTATATTAAGCAAAAATAAATTATTTTTAAGGGTCAGGTTTTCTTATAATGTTGCACATGTTCTAACAAATTCTTTGAAGATGTAAACCATCACGTTTTTTATTAAAATTGAATAAGCTGGGCAGCCCGGGTGGCTCAGCAGTTTCATGCTGCCTTCAGTCCAGGGCGTGATCCTGGAAACCTGGGATTGAGTCCCATGTCGGGCTCCCTGCAAGGAGCTTGTTTCTTCCTCTGTCTGTGTCTCTGCCTCTCTCTCTGTGTCTCTCATAAGTAAGTAAATAAAATCTTTAAAAAAAAATTGAATAAGCTGTTAAAATTGCTACAGCATATCACACCAAAGTCCTCCAGTATAATTTTAAGCAAATAGGTGTTGTAGAGAAAGCACCAGAAGCAGCCAAGGCAGCAAGAATGTATTCGTAGCAAAGTAAGCTAAAGCCTCTATCCTTTTTATTCCTCATGCCTTAGAGAAGTTACACTACCAACTGATGGAATTTCCCAGCTGCAGTTTTGAGGCCACAAGAGCAACCTTAAATGACTGCTCTCTCCGGACCTGAGCTTTTGGAAGCAATCACGTCTAAATAAAATTACAATAAAACTGTATGATTTTGGGCAGCCCAGGTGGCTCGGTGGTTTAGCGCCGCCTTCGGCCCAGGGTATGATCCTGGAGACCCGGGTTCGAGTCCCATGTCGGGCTCCCTGCATGGAGCCTGCTTCTCCCTCTGCCTGTGTCTCTGCCTCTCTCTCTCTCTCTCTTTCTCATGAATAAATAAAATCTTAAAAAAAAAAAGAAAGCTGTATGATTTTGTTATTTTACACCAAACTGAACAGTGGACTGAAATCAACATGTGAAAGAAAGGCTGGAAGCTAACTTTTCTAACAGAGTAGTGTCATTTTATTTTTATTGATGCATTACTTTTCATAAAGTGCAGTAACAAAATAAATAAAGTGAAAAAGGTTCTAAAGATCTATATACAACTCTGAGATTAAGATAAGTACTGATTGTTATCTTGATAGACTTTTAACTGTGTGGAAGCTGTAACATACACTGCAAACTCATTGATCCAAGTAATGTAATGATTCTTTTTCCCCCTTAGATCAGTCGACTCTGAAGGTGTATATAATTATGCTAGCATATTCTGTAAGACAAGATTAGATTAAAGGGAAAACTGATGATGTGCTATAGACTAAATCCAGATACGGTCAGGTGCTGAGCATTATTCCTGGCTTCAAAATAGGATGTATCTGTTTCGTCATCTGGTTGAGGTATGAAAGGCATAGTTTGATGCTGCAGATTTTCCCAGTCCACGTCACTGAAGAGAGGATGACATTTCAGCTCTTAGGAAAAACATAAAATAGAGTATTATGACACCATTACCTAGTAAGTACTGTTTTATAGTAATAAGGGAAGGTCTCCACATATATCTTACCCTTGTTTTGCTTCACATATGTGTTGTGTTTTTTTTTAAAGTTTTTATTTTGAGACAGAGTGTGAACGAGAGACAGAGACAGACACAGAGAGAGACACAGAGGAGAGAGAGAGAGATTGCACCAACAGGGTGGAGGGGCAGAGGGAGAGGGAGAAGCAGACTCCCCCTGAGCAGGGAGCCTGATGTGAGACTAGATACCAGGTCCCTAGGATCATGACCTGAGCTGAAGGCAGATGCTTAACTGACTGAGCCACCCAGGTGCCCACAATGTCTATCTCTCTGTGCAACCATGTACTTCACAATGGTACATATTATGTCATTTTGTATTAACACTTAACACATGACAGGTGCTTGGCCTGTATCTATCAAATGAGTAAATGCGTGATGTGCTTTAACAGAAGCCTATCTTTCTCATGCCTCCATCTTCTCACACAACCCATGACTTGATGGCACAAGAGCTTGGACTATTTCCTGCTCCCAGACACAGCTTCCACACCACTAATCTTCATGGTTAATGCTCCACTTCTCATTCCAAGTCCTTCTAGCTGTTTTTCTCTCTCTGTGATCCTTAGCACCACCTACTGCCCTACGTAACTCTGGTAGGAAGTCATCCTCCACTACCTTAACTTTCTTCTCTATGTTCCATCCTTCTCCTTCATGGTGATTTTTAACACATACACTGATGAAATTTGCGACACATTCTCTTCATGGTTCTTTGACTTCTTTGATTTCATTGACTTGTATCTTGACTACATGCCCATTTTGCAGGATGGTTATATCTGGAATTTTTACTGCTTCACTTACAAGATCTCAACTTGGTCATTTCTTTAAGTACATTTGCAATACCTAATTCCTTCTACCTACTAAAATGAAAACATACTCTTTTGATCACACTGTGATACTTAGTTGTTAGACACAACCTCCCCTCTCCTCAACCCTTCATGTTAAGTGAACAATAAAGATGTTGGCAAATTAATTGATAATTAGGGCATTAATTAGTTTTAAAAAAATCAACAACCAAATTTAAGGATAATATTAGGAGAAGACAATAGAGACAGGAAAGAATTATGTGTCTACATTAGGAGTGATGGGTTGGGTAGTTGATATGTCTACAAATTGGTTTTTCCCTAAACTAAAAGACTGGTGGGAAAATAAAACAACAAAAATAATTCACATTTAGAAAAAGTGTCTCTTAATTGTTCAAAGTAAATGCCTGAGCATAGATTACTTTAGAGTTACTTATAGCAGTAACTCTTAAACTGTGATATCTGGCTGTGATGTGAAACTTGATGACTCTCTCATCATAATTATTTATTTAAACTGAACTCACAAAGGAATTCTAAGCTAATTTAAGATTAACTCTACAAACAATTGTTGCAATGACTGTTTTTATTTTTATTTATTTATTTTTTATTTTTTATTTATTTATGATAGTCACACACACACAGAGAGAGAGAGAGAGAGAGGCAGAGACACAGGCAGAGGGAGAAGCAGGCTCCATGCACCGGGCGCCCGACGTGGGATTCGATCCTGGGTCTCCAGGATCGCGCCCTGGGCCAAAGGCAGGTGCTAAACCGCTGTGCCACCCAGGGATCCCGCAATGACTGTTTTTAAAACTGAAGACTACTCCTGTCATCTGCTTCACTATGTAAGTCGTTCACTAAACAAACAAAAATCTGAGGTCATTGGTGAGAATGGTGTTCTTCTGTCTCCGCTTATTTTGTCCTTTGGGAAGCAGAATTACCCCAGATGAGAACTCCTATTCCAAAGTAATTTTAGAGCTGAGCTTTCAAATGTCTGCACACTCATTTTACAAAGGATTTTCTTCAAATCTCACTTGTCACAGAGGTCTTCCCAACCACTTTATCTAGATCTCTTAACACTTTGTATCTACTCACTTGCTTTACCTTTCTTCTCAGGACTCACTGCTAGATGGCATTATGTCATGGTTGTATCTGATTACTTTGTCTTTTTTTTTTTTTTTTTAAGATTTTATTTATTTATTCATGAGATACACAGAGAGAGGCAGAAACATGGGTAGAGGGAGACTCAGGCTCCCTACGAGGAGGCCAATGGAGGACTCAATCCCAGGACCCAGGGATCATGACCTGAGCTAAAGGCAAAGGTCAATCACGGAGGCACCCAGGCGCCCTACTTTCTGTCTTTCCACTAAAGACAAAGTTCTATAAGCACATGGATTTTAGTTTGTTCATCCTAGAATACCTCCAACGCCCACAGCAACATTGCCTGGCACCTAGAAGTCACTCAATAGGATTTGTTAAATAAGTAAATTGTTGGTCTTATTAGAGGGAACACCTAGAAGCTATATGAGTGACATTACTAAAGCTCATTTTTTTCTGAAGACCTTATACCACATGGAAATGCATTTGGGGACATAACTGCTTCTTTGACTCAATATGTACTTTGTTACAAAGGCAATTTTTAAAAAAAGGAATTTTGGGGCAGCCCGGGGGCTCAGCAGTTTAGCGCCGCCTTCGGCCCAAGGAGTGACCCTGGAGACCCGGGATCGAGTTCCACATCAGGCTCCCTGCATGGAGCCTGCTTCTCCCTCTGCCTGTGTCTCTGCCTCTCTCTCTCTCTCTCTCTCTCTCTCTCTCTGTTGCTCATGAATAAATATTTTTTTAAAAAAGGAATTAAAAATATGTATTTATTAGAAAGAGACACAGAGACAGAGCTAGTGAGAGAGAGCATAAACAGGGAGGAGAAGGAGAAACAGGCTCCCCCACTGAGCAGGGAGACCAATGTAGGGCTCGATCCCAGGACCCTGGGATCATGACCTGAGCGAAAGGCAGATGTTTAACTGACTGAGCCACCCAGGTACCTCTACAAAAAAGACCTTAAGGCAGCTGACATTATATCTAATTTGAAACTAAAGTAAAGCTAATGAGTTTTTCTAGTTTCAAAATTGGAATTTTAATATACACCTGTATTGGAAAAAGCCATTGAATGGTTCACAAATATACCAGATTTGTCTTATTTGAGACAACCTGGCACTTGCTACATTTGTCAGTCAACAGTGGTATCAGAAATGAAGCAGTAAGAACTTACAGAAAAGAGTTTTGATTTAAAAAGTTCCTGTATTTGTTGATGAATAACTTTAACACTTTGAAAAAACCTAAGACATTGAAAAGGTAAGATTGCTTTAAGGTATCTGTTTGAGATTAATAAAATTAAGTGAGTGAATATCCCCACCTGATGCATTGCATTTTAATGCAGAATAGGGGCAAATATATCAATGCATACCTAGTCAGCAAAAATAAACTGATGAAATTTTTAACCAATTTAGCAGTCATTATCTATAATATTGTACTAGAACTTGATATCATTACCATTCATCTGAAACAAACCGAGAATAAGAGTTTTTTTTTTTTAAACTTGATTTTTTTTTTTTTTTAAATTTATTTATGATAGTCACAGAGAGAGAGAGAGAGAGGCAGACACACAGGCAGAGCGAGAAGCAGGCTCCATGCACTGGGAGCCCGATGTGGGATTCGATCCCGGGTCTCCAGGATCGCGCCCTGGGCCAAAGGCAAGCGCCAAACCGCTGCGCCACCAGGGATCCCAATAAGAGTTTTTTTTAACATAAAACCTTACCTTTAATTCCAGCTCTTTTTGCATTATCAATAGTTAAAAGTATTTCTACCGCATTTTGAGCATTATCTGATAACTTTTCTTCACCTTCAGGCCAAGGGATATCTACAAACACAAACAGCTTGTTAATCACTGTTCAAATAATACTCAGATAAATGCATCTATCTTTTTTTTTTTTTTTAAATGCATCTATCTTAAGAGAAAAAGAATCACCTCTTTTCAGAATATTCTGGAATACTTGCTGTGATGTTTCATCATTGAAAGGAGGAATTCCTGTAAGAAACTCAAACAAGCAAACTCCAAGTGCCCACCAGTCTACCGCAGGACCTAGAATTTAAGAGGGAGTAGCTGAACTTGCAAGCATTTTGTATAAATATTTCACCAACTAAAATGTTAATACACGGATATTTGGGCACAGTCAAGGCATTCATTTCCTAAGACATTCTTCTAGCTTCTTAAGGTACAAAAATCCAAATTACCTTCACTTTGGTAATATGGCAATTACTTTCCTTCTCTATTCTCCAAGAAGTTTAGATTAGCAATCAACACAGCTAGTCAAAGAAAAATGAAAGGTATCTTTCTTTTGTCACTAACAATAACCTCTGATATTCTGGACACTTACTTGTTCTAAATCCTAAAACAGAACGAAGGAATGCATTTAATCTAAAGATTAGGGGCAGCCCCCGTGACTCAGCGGTTTAGCGCCGCCTTCAGCCCAGGGCCTGATCCTGGAGACCTGGGACTGAGTCCTGCGTCAGGCTCCCTGCATGGAGCCTGCTTCTCCCTCTGCCTGTGTCTCTGTCTCTGTCTCTCTCTCTATGTCTGTCATAAATAAATAAAATCTTAAAAAAAAAAAATCTAAAGATTACTCTCTAAAATAGAGTACTAACAGAGTACTCAATTTCAAATCGGGGGAAACAAGAACATTGAGATGATTCTGTATTCCATTTACTTCATATGGGTATGAGATAAAGTAGCAATATTTATACTAATTGGAGGACACCCTGGTTAACAAGGAAAAGTCTTAGAATGTTTTAAGGTATCCTCACTCCTTCTAAGAACATAGGGGGACAAATTAGTTTCACAAAAAATATTCACTTAAACCATAGCTTGAGGAAGTAATTTGGGAGTAAGTCTTAATAAATATGTAAAACCCCTTTCTAAATAAGATCTTTACTGGAAGCATCATCTATATACAAAGATGTTTTAAACAATTATTTTAAACATACATGACCTTATAATCTGGTTTATACTTTTTTTTTTTTTTAATTTTTATTTATTTATGATAGTCACAGAGAGAGAGAGAGAGAGGCAGAGACACAGGCAGAGGGAGAAGCAGGCTCCATGCACCGGGAGCCCGACGTGGGATTCGATCCCGGATCTCCAGGATTGCGCCCTGGGCCAAAGGCAGGCGCTAAACCGCTGCGCCACCCAGGGATCCCTCTGGTTTATACTTTTGTTTAATTCTATGAAAAAGTATTTCCTAAGTAAAAGTTAATTTTAGTAAAAAAAAAAAAAAAGATTAACTTCAATATAAATTTAAAATAGGATTTTTTTTAAAGATTTTATTTATTTATTCATGATAAACACAGAGAGAGAGAGAGAGAGGCGGGCAGAGACACAGGCAGAGGGAAAAGCAGGCTCCATGTAGGGAGCCCGACACGGAACTCGATCCTGGGACCCCAAGATCACGCTCTGGGCCAAAGGCAGGCGCCAAACCGCTGAGCCACCCAGGGATCCCAAAATAGGAATTCTAGTCTAGTACTAAATGTGCTTGAAAATTACTCTTTAAAATCAACTTCACACAATTTATTATTGTGGTTAAGAAACTACCACCTTTCCATTTAAAAAAAAAATTATTTATTTATTCACGAGAGATAGAGAGGCAGAGACACAGGCAGAGAGAGAAGCAGGCTACCCGCAGGGAGACCAGTGTGGGACTTGATCCCGGGACTCCAGGATCACTCCCCAGGCAGATGCTCAACTGTTGAGCCACCCACCCGTCCCTACCAACCATTCCACTGTATTTTTTTATTTTTCATTATTTTTAAAAAAATTTTATTTATTTATTCATCAGAGACACACAGAGAGAGGCAGAGACACAGGCAGAGGGAGAAGCAGGCACCATGCAGGGAGCCCGATGTGGGACTCAATCCCGGGTCCCCAGAATCACACCCTGAGCTAAAGGTGGAGCTAAACCACTGAGCCACCCAGGCTGCCCCCAACCATTCCATTTTAAAACAAGTAGGAAAGTGTTGTGGAATCTGCCATTAGGAAAATAATCACATGCATTTAGAGTGCCTCTTCATGGCAAGTCACAGAATCCCATCCTCCCTAAGGAACAAACAGTCTATAGACTTCTATTTCTAGAAGTAATGTAATACGAATGCATGTAATAATCACATACAAACCACCTCAGTTAGTGGATCTTTTAAATGGCATGGAGAAAGAATAGATAGTATAACCAAATAATAACAAAAAATTAGGGGAGAAGTCAGGAAAAAGACATATATTTTTATTATTTTACTTAGGTTAGAAATTAGAACCCTTTTCCCAGCTCAGCCAAAATGTCCTCATGTCAAAAACTTACACGATTTCTCCATAGATATGTCACACATATCCATATATTTGAGTCAAAGTCTAATAAGATCACATATTATGATAAATTGTAGCAATTATAATACATACTATTAGAGAATAGAACACATTTCTTTTACACTATTGGTTTTCTTTTCTTTTCTTTTTTTTCTTTCTTCCCTCCCTCCCTCCCTCCCTCCCTCCCTCCCTCCCTCCCTCCCTCCCTTCTTTCCTTCCTTCCTTTAGATTTTATTTGTTTATTCATGAGAGATACAGAGAGGGAGAAGCAGGCTCCACGCAGGAAGCCCCATGTGGGACTCAATCCCAGGACTCTGGGTCACCACCTAAGCAGAAGGCAGGTGCTCAAACACCGAGCCACCCAGGCATCCCTACATTATTGGTTTTCTAATTCAAAACTTACATGTGTAATTTGTACATTGATACTGTTATGCCTTTCTGTTTCCTAATAATAATGGAATTAAATGGGTAGGAAAATTCAAGCCCTGTTGTAGGAGCTAATTTAAAATATTTTATGAAGCCGGTTTCCTGGGTTGCAATAGAAAAGGCTATATCTCCACTCTCTGCCACCTTTAAAAGTTATTTTTAAAAATGCTATATGCCTACATTTGTTTTCAGAGAAGAACATTTTCTCTGATGTCTTCCTGCTCAGAAGACAGAATATAGTTCATTTTGTATTTCCTAAGTGAGATGAAACAAAATTTTTTATACAATGTGATCTAGTTATACTTTGTTCAGTGTAATTTGCTTTGGCATATTACTTCATAGAGAAGCTCACTCACCCAGAGTCAGAAATCCTGCATGTAAGAAAAGAGTAATTAGGTAACATTGTATAAAAATCATGAGTTCATTCTCATATCATTCATTGAACTATATATGAATTATTATGCCAGATACAAGGGATGCAAAGATAAATAAGAAAGAGCTTTTCCCAAAGAGAAAACAACCTACTCTGGGAGAGACAAACATAATTTTGACACAATGTTAACAGCAATGAAACAAAAATATGCACAAACAGCCATGGGAAACTGGCCAGAGTTCCTAAGTAATTGGCCTAGGGGGAAGACCAGGGAGGACTCAGAGAAGTCTTAGCTGTCCTCAGTATGATGTTTAGAAACAGAGAGGTCAATACAAGAAACAAAATTGGTATAGACAGGCCTTGGGGTCTGGAAATTGGGGAAACAGGTATAAAGCAGTGATTTTTTTTTTTTTTTTTAATCATAAATTGCTTTGTACTGCAGGGCCTGGTTGACTCAGTCTGTTAGCATCCAACTTTTTTTTTTTTAGCATCCAACTCTTGATCAGGGTCCTGAGTTCAAGCCCCACAGTGGGCTCCCAGTGTGGAGCCTTCTAAAAAAAATTGCTTTGTATTGTTATTTTAAGAACTGTGTATCAAATATTTTATAGAAAATGAAAATCTTAAAATGTATCACTAAAGGGGGAGCCTGGGTGGCTTAGTTGGTTAAGCAGCTGCCTTCAGTTCAGGTCAAGATCTCCAGTCCTGGGATGGCAATGGCATTGAGCTCTCTGCTCTGCCGGGAGCCTGCTTTGCCCTCGCTCTACTGCTCCCCTTGCTTGTGCTCTCTCTCTCAAATAAATAAATAAAATCTTTTAAAAGTATATATCATGAGACAGTAAGGTAACTAGGTGTCCTATTAAAATAGTGGCAAAGATCCTAAAAAACAAACTTTTACATGTGATGCTTACTTTCATACTGTATCCTGAGTAGAGAAAATGTATATTATAGGAAACTAGTGAGCAAATCTGTGACTTAGCAACAGGGGCACTGTATAAAAATGAGTTAAGTACCCAGAGGCACTTTTTATCCCTTTCTCTCAAGAATTTTCCCTTCCTACATTCTGAAACCAACGGTTTTGATTTCCTAGAGCTACTGTCACAAAGTGCCACAAACTGGATGCTTCAAAACAGGACTTTATTGTCTGATGGCTCTGGAAGCTAGAAGTCTAGAATCAAGGCATTGACAGGACCATGCTCCCTCTGAAACCTATAGGGAAACTACCTTGCCCTGCCAGCTTCTGGTGGTTTGCCTGCAGTCCTTAGCTTGCAGGGGCCTCACTCCAACCATCCCTCTTCCTGTGATATCCTCCCTGGGTCTCCATGGTCGTGTGGCTGTGTTTTTATAAGGACACCAGTCATATTGGCTTAAGAGCCCACCCTGCTCCAGGGTGACCTCATCTTAACCTACCTACCTAATTATACCTGCAAGGACCATATTTCCGCGTGGCACATGCAAAAAATCTCAGGGTGAAAACTTCAATGTGTCTTTTCAGGGGGACAGAATTCAGTCCAATACCGTTCGTTTCAGAATGTAGGAAGGGAAAATTCTTGAGAGAAAGGGATAAAAAGAGGCTAGGTAAAAATGTCATCCTTGTCTTCCTATGCTGCAACCTGAAGAGAGCTCATTCCTGGCTTGACCCTGTGGAGAGGGAGGGAGAACGAGCTCTAAACAGGAATGTGCTGCTGCAGACTGAACAGGAGTTTGACTCAACTTTGTATTCCTGAGCCAAAGCTGAAACAGACCCGAGAAGAATTTTTGAACAAAAATAATAGAGCAGGTAGACTAGGGATTCTCTGGATCACTGAGAGTGAACAAGAAGGCAAAGAACAAATGGCTGCATGTCTTCTTTAACCATAAGAAATGCCATATTTATGAGAAAACAGTATCACATGAGCTCATTTTCTTTTACTCCAGGCAATCCAAGTACCAAAGAAATTTAAAACCATTTTACCTTAAAAGAAAACGTAGTAATTGATAATACTTCAAAAACTGAAGACATGTAAGTCTTACCATGGGCCCTGCCCAGTAACAGCTCAGGAGCAAGGTAGTCCGGGGTTCCAAGAATTCGCGCATCATCTACTGGGGCCGCTCCTCGCCTTACACTCTTTGGAGTTCGGTATGGAGTTTCTGATTTGACCTGATTTGGGGTCTGCCAATTTAAAAAGAGTTTTCAGTAAATCTCTTCATTCCTTCTACAGTGAACAGAAATACTAAAACAAAAGCAAAGCTAGGCAGTCAGGCATAAAAGCCATACTCTAATCCTTGATAAATTTTGAAAATGGACTCATTACCAACGATGATTCCAAACAGTCCTAGTATCTGGTGAAATTATTTTTTTTTAAGATTTTATTTATTTATTAGAGACAGAGACAGAGAGAGAGAGAGAGAAGCAGGCTCCATGCAGGGAGCCTGACATGGGACTCGATCCTGGGTCCCCATGATCACACCCTGGGCCGAAGGCGGCGCTAAACTGCTAAGCCACTAGGGCTGCCCATCTGGTGAAATTAAATAGCTTAGATAAGACCAATTACTTTAATAAGATCTAGATATGCATGCAAGAATGAAGAAATCTGTAAGAATTTGATAGCGTGGATTTTTTTAAAAAAGATTTGAGAGAGAGAGAGAGCACAAGCAGGGGGAGCGGCAGAGGGAGAAACAGGTTCCCCACTGAGCAGGGAGCTGGATGTGGGACTGGATTCCAGAACCCTGGGATCATGACCTGACCCAAAGGCAGACACTTAACCAACTGAGCCACCCCAGCACCCTGATAGCATGGATTAATACAAACTTAAGAATGGTCACTGAAGGATGCTATGGTTGAAAATGACTGAATTTTATGTGACTGAACACATAAGCTGAAGTAAATGTAAATAACCTCTTGTGCTAATCAGTATTTGTTTAAGATATCCTGTATTCTCACAAGGACTCTGTGAGACCAGTGGGACAGGTGTCAGCACATTCTACGGAGAGACAAGAAATAGGCTCTGAGGAAAAGGAACTTCTAAGTCACTCAGTGAGTTCTGATTAGAAAACCCCAAGTCTTAATTGAGGTGACCTTAATTCAGTTTGCATATTTTCTATTTTATGATGTCTCTCCAAAAAAAGAAAAAAAAATTAAAACTTTGGGATTATTAAGATTAAAAAAATGAAAACTTTGGGATTATTAAGATGAAGATTATTAGACAATAAAAACAGAAGACTTGAAATATATACTTTCCAACTATTTTCTTTGAAAAGAAGAGATAATGTAGGAAGGTCCTTGGAAGGGAGTAAGATAGACTGAACTTTAATATTGTAACTTGGAGTTGCTTTCATCAAGTGAAAATATGTGTCTGTAAATAAGTAAACATGTGAAAGTCTAGGGGCACCTGGGTGGCTCAGTCTGTTAAGTGTCTGCCTTTGGCTCAGGTCATGATCTTGGGGTCCTGCGATCAAGCCCCACAGCGGGCTCCTGGTGCAGCAGGGAGTCTGCTTCTCCCTCTCCCTATGCCCCTTCCTTCTTCCCCGACTCATGAGCATGATCTCCCTCAGAAAAGAAAATCTTAAAAAAATAATAATAATAAAATAAAATCTTAAAAAAAAAAAAAAAAAAAAAGCAAAAAAAGAAAATATGTGAAAGTCCAGAGAGCAAATGCAGGAGGCTCTATAGTTAATAAAATTACCACCAGCTTTACCTTTCTGCATCAAAACCTCCAATAATCCATAGATTCCTAACCATCAAAACAGAACTTTATGATTAATCTCAGAAAGTCTAGGTGAGAGGCAAGTATCTGGCCTTCAGAGTTTCTTGTTATAAAATCTAGAGACAAAGTGTTAAAAAGTTATCACATACCTGATATGGCACATAGGATATTCCTTTTTGGCTAGGGGTTATAGCCATGGGATATGAACCACTATAAACACAGGAAATATCCATTGCATCTAAAGAGGTAACACTCATTTTGGATGGTTCTGAGTTATTGGACGCATTAATATGACTGTTAAAACTTCGAAAAGCTACTGCATTTCTTTTAGATAAGGTTAATGTTTTTAACACATCAGAAGACGAAGCTAACATTTTTTGGCTACTGGCTTGGACAGCCAGATTCTCATCATCTTTTGGCAAGGGATTTTCTTGCCAGCTGGGTGATACAGCAAGTAGGTCTTCAATGTTTGATTCTTCAAAAGAAGATTCTCTGATGCTTTTATCTGGATCTAAGGACTGCCTTTCTAATGAACTTTCCATTATAGAAATTCCAGGAAAAGATGAATCAGAGTCCATACAGATACTTTTAGAAGCTCTCTCATCATCAGAACCCAGAAAGCTAGAACTTAAGAACTTCTTATTATTCTTGTTGCAATCTTCATCCAATTCACACATAAGGTTTTTTGCTATCATTGGGATAGGTGATTTTTCTGGGGTTTGTTGTTTATCAATGGAAGAATTGACCATGTTCTCCTTATTGGCACAGTCACTTTGTTGACTTTCACATACCGATAGCTTCAGGTCTTGGACTTCATTGGTTAAGCTTGTCCTTTGATTTATATAACCATTACTTTTTTCATTTCTAGACTTATGCTCTATACAATTTTTTTTATTCTGTATGATGTTCTGACAAGGACTAGAGTCAACTAACTCAGAATTTCTTTTAAAACCTCTTTTTCCACAGTATTCTTCAGTCCCATCACTGGGATCCACAACCCACTGATCCGATTGATGGAAAACACACCGGGTGGTGTCAGTGGCCACATTAACATTATTTATGTCCAGTTCTCTTGCTTCCCAAGAAACTTCTCCAGGGAAGCATTTTTTAGCCAGGTTTACACAAGAGCTTCCAGTCGCAGGAATGATACTGCTGTTATGAATAGGAGAAAGGGTTAATTCAAAATCCTTTTTATTGAAACCTTTTGTCTCAATGGCATCGGTAGATTTTGTACACGAAGACTTTTCTATTATATTCCAACTCATCACTGTAGAGCCCAGTGCATCATCACTTTCCTAAGAGGGAGAAAAAAACACTCTTTTAGTTGTATAAAACCGAGATTCTTGAATCTTTTAAACCTCTGTTGATTTCGGTGGAATAGATGACCTCATAAATTACTATGCTACCTATTCCCAGTTTCCACTGGAACAATAGAACAATGATATCACAGAATTAAAAAGCATAAACAATTAAAGTATGTTTTATTAGGTATTGAATGAAACAGCAGCCTAAAATTCAAATAAACTATTTTCTAATATGCACTTGCATAATTTAATATGTATTTGATATTCTATAATACATATTTGATACGTAGTATTTACAGAGGACAAATTAATAGGCAACATTTTCAGGTAAAATTGAGGGTAAAGCTATATTATGTATATATTTGGTTTGCAATAGCGATATAGATGATTCTGTTTTGAATTACAAAATGCACAGGACTTAAAAATATAGTTAATGGAAAATTATAGACAAAAATTTTGTTAAACAGATCACTTTGCACAAGTATAATAAAACCAAGCTGATAAAGGTGAAGCTAAACTATCCATAATTTATAATTAAAACCCAAAATAACAGAAATTAAAATCCACTGTCAACAAGATGAAATGATGATGCAAATGATAATAACAAAATACTTATACAATATGTTTTCTTGAACAGGAAAGAGGTGAACTAACAGTATTAGGAATGGAAACCTGTTTGTCCTGTAGTGTGTATTATCTATAGAGCAGCCTATAAGAGACGAAAAAAGATTGAGAAATCCTGCCTTGACTAAAAAATAATCTGACCTGACTTCTAGAATACAAATATCCAACAGTGAAGACCATCATATTACTGAGAATAATATTCATTGAATTTCTTAAGACTAGAGTCTAGGTTTCCCTTCAACATGATATAATTTGACGGAATATACAGGGAAATGAAGACTATCTTGACTGCCATTTACCTAAGTTTCATTTCCTTACAGAATTTACACAGAAAAGTATAAAGTATCTCCGTCATTCATGTGACATGAAATTGGCCTGGGTTCAGATAAATGTCCCTCTAACCTGGCAGTCTTTTTCCCATCTGGGACTGCTGTGGCACTCAGACTCCACACTGGACAGGAAGGTGTGGCTCTGACTGCTGGCACTTGATGTAGCCAGCCTTCTCCTGGACTGCAGTAGATTAGATGTCAGGCACTTCACAGGCATCCCAGGATCGGAGGTAACTGTTTCAAGACCTGGAGGGAACAGAAAACACTGAGGCTTATGTCACATCCTTGAGCTCCTCACTGAACCTGAATCTTTCCAGTTAATTAGGCAAGGTATTAATAAGTATGTATATCAGGACTCTGTCTGTGTAAACATTATTTAATCCACAGGACAGCTCAGGTATTTTAGACATACAAGTACGGTTATGAACGTTTAGGAAAAAAAACAAAACAAAAACCAAAAATAACCCTTAACATTCACAAGTGAAAATCAGGACAAAAGAACTAAATTGTAATTAGGGGAACACCCATTATCCAATTTGAAACTCATCTTGATAAAGGAGTATTATTGATATGCTATATCCACATATGTTATAAGATGGGAATGTCACTAAATTTACTCAGTTCAATTTGTGTTTAATTAAAACCATAGTTTTAGGGGTGCCTGGGTGGCACATCAGTTCAGCATCTGATTGTTGGTTTCGGCTCTGGTTGTAATTCCAGGGTCGTGACACTGAGCCTCGAATTTGGGTTCCATGCTTAGCACAGAGTCTTGATTGAGATGCTCTCTCTCTCTCCCTGCCCTTCCCACTTGTGTTCTCTCTCTCTCAAATTAAAAAAATACCTTTATTCTAATGTTGAAGTTTATGTGATTACAAGTGTGAAATTATCCACATCCATAAAGATTTTTGTTTTTTTTTCAATACTACTGTAAGATAGTGACTTGGCTAACAGCAAGATAGTGACTTGGCTAACAGCAAGCCAGTGCAAGATGGTAGCATCACCTACATGATACATGTTGGTTTATTACATAAACTCTTGTTTCTGAACTTATGAGACAAAATAGGCAACTATGCTTTTACTAAAGATCATAGTTTGTGCATATACAGATTTTCCATGTATGGATACGATCTGTATATCTTGTTTTTTCTTTCCCAAAGAGTTTAGGTAAAACACATTACTTTAATCCCAAGTAAGTTTGTACAGTTTTTTGATTTAATGAACCTTGGAACTTTATATATATATTTTTTTAATTTTTATTTATTTATGATAGTCACACAGAGAGAGAGAGAGAGAGAGGGGGGCAGAGACACAGGCAGAGGGAGAAGCAGGCTCCATGCACCGGGAGCCCGACGTGGGACTCGATCTCGGGTCTCCAGGATCGCGCCCTGGGCCAAAGGCAGGCGCCAAACCGCTGCGCCACCCAGGGATCCCGAACCTTGGAACTTTAAAATTAGAAGTATAGAGTTCCAATGGCCATATATTTTTTTAAAGTTTTTTTTTTTTTTTTAAGATTTTACTTATTTATTCATGGGAGACATACAGAGAGAGGCAGAGACACAGGCAGGAGGAGAAGCAGACTTGCTGCAGGAAGCCCAATGTGGGACTCTATCCCAAGGCCGTGGGATCATGACCTGAGCCAAAGGCAGACGCTCAACCAACCAAGCCACCCAGGCGGCAACCCCAATGGCCATCTAAAACAACTTTATTTTTGGTACATAAACCCTCTCAGTGAAATTCCTGAAACTCACTGGACACTGACCTTGATAGTTGACTAAACCACTCAGCTTACCTTTCCCCCTAATGTGGACATTTCTGTCTACCCCAATGCCATGTGCATACTGTATACTTGCTAAAGAGTTTTTTTTGGATCACTGATATGATGAGACCATTTCTCTCTTTGGAACTTTTGATGATTCCCCTTGTTCTACAGCTTAAATTCTAGGTTCCCTGTAATGACAATTGATCCTTCCCCATCTATCTGCTAAATGTCCTTTCCCATTGCACATGCTTCTCATTCTGACATAACATATTCAGTCCCCATTGTCTGAAGATGGGATACTTTCAAGTGTCCATGCCTTTGTTCATTCCTCTATCTGAAATGCTTTTTTTTTTTTTTAAGATTTTATTTATTTATTCATGACAGACAGAGAGAGAGGGAGAGACACAGGCAGAGGGAGAAGCAGGCTCTCCACAAGAAGAGCCCGATGTGGGACTCAATCCCAGACTCCGAGATCACACCCTGAGCTGAAGGCAGACGCTAAACCGCTGAGCCACCCAGACATCCCTGAAATTCTCTTTTCTAATACATTTGGAGTTATTGCTGTGTCTTTACTGAGAAACATTCCTGATTTTCTCAATTAGCATTTAACACTGTCTGTGTTGTATCACAGTATCCTTCTTATGATTTTAGAGGAGCTATTGTTAATCCTTTTACACATGTAGTCAACACAGAATTACAAGTTCTTCTGAGGCAAGGACTGCTCTCATTCATCTTAATAGCCACATAGTGACCAGCAGGGTGCCTTGCCCTGATCTACTTCTGACTAGATGAAGAAAACAACTCAGGAAGATGCATGTACTTTCATTTAAGAATAAGGCTGTAGTAACATCTGCATATTCTGTATTTTAGTAGTTTTGTATTTATCAAAGCTATATACATTTTTCAGCCACTTAGTTTTCCATAGAAGTGATTTTGACAGAAGAAATAAGACTCAGTGACTGTGGAAGAAAGGGTCAATGGACAGAAAATTTTATTGGCAATCAGGACTTGGCTTACCCATTACTAGTGTGAAACTAAACGTTTTCAAACATTAGGTTTCTCATTTCTAAGTGAGATATCCTGGACATGTACAGATTTGAGGACCAAATTCAAAATGAGGTTAACGTCTATGAAAACATGTTAACTAATTGTTCTTTAAAGCGTCATTATTCACATTCTTAAGACAAAGAACATGACTGAAGAGAACTAAATCATCCACATTTCTGGGCACCTGGGTAGCTCAGTCAGTTAAGCGTCTGCCTTCAGCTCAGGTCATGATCCTGAAATCCCAGGATCAAGTCCTATGTCTGGCTCCCTGCTCAGGAGGGAGTCTGGGTCTCCCTCTGCCCCTACCCTACTCATGCTTACATGCATTCTCTCTCTCTCAAATAAACAAATAAAATCTTTTTAAAGAAACCATCCACCCTTGCTGACTTATAAAAGGTGAAGTGCTATACAAATGTCCCATTCTCTTCCTCTACTACTTTTGTTTTTTTATCGTATGCTAATAAAAAATTATATTTTTACTTCAGCTATTTTATTTCAAAATCTTTTGGAAATAATTTTATAAAGACACAAAATATTATAGGTACTATATCTTCTCTATATAAATCTTCCATAGACCCAGTACAGTGAAATTTATCCAATGATCATTCTAATACCAAGCTAATTGAAGCATATCTCATTAGCTAGATATTTTACTCTGTTGACTTACAGAACTGCAACTGGGGAGCCTGGCTGGTTCAGTCAGTAGAGCATGTGACTCTTGATCTTAGGGTTGTAATTTCCAGCCCTATGTTGGGTGTAGAGACTACTTAAAATAAAAATTTTATAAAAAAAAAAAAAAAAAAAAAAAAGATCTGCAGCAATCTGTGTCAGAAATGGCATTTACATTAGGAAATGTAGGAATGCCACAGACTGTTCAAGTATTGGCTTTCAAACCTACATTAGAAATTAAAAAATTCAAAAATATTTTGTTTCTCAAAAGACACACTTAATGGAATAAACTATCATTTCTTTTATACTCACATGAGTGTAGTAGTTTGCTAGAATAAGGAGTGGTATCCCTGTGATCTATAGACATGGGACAAATTAGTCCTTGAGAAAGCTGTGATGTTTCAAATACATGGGTTGAAAGAATATTTGCAGAGTCTTTGTCTTTTTCTGCAGCTGGTGTGTACTATGAAAGAAAAAAACAAATGCTATGATTTAACTCTACAAAAATACCACCTAAATACCAACCATTTAAGTAGATAATGTTAAAGTAACTCAACATCCTTGATATTTAAATTTATTTATTTATTTTTTGATATTTAAATTTAAATTTATTTTAAACAAGTTTGAAAATTTTAAGTGGCAATCATGAAAGGGCATGTTATGTGAGTTTTTTCTAATCAAATACTTACAAATCTTAAAGAGCTGATGAGAGATAACACTTGTCCTGGGGTTCTTGAATAATCTTGTCTAGGTTTAGCCATTGACGGTGTTGTAAGGATATCCATCATATTGATATCTATGTATGGAAAGAAAAGTATATGAAATTCTTTAAAAACTTCAATGCCGTTGACTTACTAGGCAATAATCATCTGTTCTAAACTTTGTCTCCTTTTCCACATTATTAACATTATCTTTAACACTAGCTCGTGTAAGATGAACATATCCAGAGAAGCCACCACATGACAGAGTAAACATATACAACCAAGCTGACAGAGAAATACAAATACTGTATGACTCCTATTATATATAGAATCTTAAAAAACAAAACAAAAATAAGCTCCCAGGTATAAAGAACAGATTGGTGGATGCCAGAAACGGGTGGGGGATAGGAGAAATGGATGAAAAGGGTCAAATAAATAAATATTTCCCTATTAAAAAAAAGCAAGTGATTGAAATTGTTAAACTTTCATAGAACAGTCTTGCTCTAAAATGAATAGAACACAATGTAATGACCCAAATTAGGGAGTAGTCACTAAACAAGAATATTACCCCACTGGCAACAAAATAATTCTTGGTAAATCAAATACTAGAAAAGGATGTGGTAAGAAATATTAAGAAAGGAATATTAGGAATATAAATTAAATTTCAATAGGTCAAGATAGAAATTTATGCAGAATTTTTATCAGTTTCAGGGCATAACATTGTAAAATAATTCAATGTTCACTACATTATATGTGAGTTCTAAGGAACACAGTACTTTAGATACCAAAAATGGTAGGTGCCTGGCTGGTTCAGTCGGTAGAGCATGTGACTCCCTGATCTCAGGGTCATGAGTTAGAGCCCTACATTTCATTGGGTACATAGATCCCTTTGTCTGTATTTGTTATCCTGTACTTTTCATACCCATAATTTATTCATTTCATAACTAGAAGCCTGTGTCTTCCACCCCCTTTCACCCATTTTTTACCCTTTTGCCCTTTCTCCCCAACATTTATCAGTTTGTTCTCTGTATTAATGGGTCTTGTCTCTGCTTTGTTTTTTTAGATTCCATATATAAGTGAAATCATAAGTACTTCTCTTTCTGTCTAACTTATTTCATTTAGCATAATCCTGTCTAGGTCCATCCATGTTGTCACAAATGGCAAGACCTCATTCTTCTTTTATGGCTGAGTACTATTGTATTGTGTGTGTGTATACCACATCTTCTTTTTTTTTTTTTTTTTTTAAGATTTTATTTATTTATTCATGAGAGACACAGAGAGAGAAGCAGAGACATAGGCAGAGGGAGAAGTGAGTTCCTCTCAGGGAGCCTGATGCAGGATTCGACCCTCAGACCCGGGATCAGGACCTGAGCCGAAGGCAGATGCTCAACCACTGAGACACCCAGGCATCCCTGCACTACATCTTCTTTATCCATTCATCTAATGATGGACACTTGGATTGCTTCCCTATCTTGGCTATTGGAAACACTGCTGCAATTAACATAAGAATGCACAATATCTTTTTGAATTAGTATTTTTGTTTTCTTTGGGTAAATATCCAGTGTACTGTATAGTAAGGAACATCCTTAGTGGCTTCTCATCTAGCCACCTGTACTCAAATATTATTATTACTGCTGTGAAGCATCTGAGTAGTTATGTGAAATGGGATTAATAAAAATCATAAATACCTCACATCAGCTCAGGTCAGATTTTATCAAATTAAATGAAAATCCTTAGGTATTCAAAACTTTTTGAAATTTGTACTTGCAGTTTAAGATTGATAGATCTGTATTTCTTTTTAAAAAATTAAAATTCCTCCCCCCCCAAAAAAAAATTACAATCCCATGGTAAGCCCAATTTTGGGCTCTACTGTTCATTTACTTCTAAATGCTATCATTTTAATAGGTAACACAATAGGTTACCAAATTTTTAATTTTTTAATTTATTTATGATAGTCACAGAGAGAGAGAGAGGCAGAGACATAGGCAGAGGGAGAAGCAGGCTCCATGCACCGGGAGCCTGACGTGGGATTCGATCCCGGGTCTCCAGGATCGCGCCCTGGGCCAAAGGCAGGCGCCAAACCGCTGCGCCACCCAGGGATCCCTAGGTTACCAAATTGATAAGCTCACAGGTATTCATGTTTCTATGATAAACGTAAGTAGGGGCAGCCCTGGTGGCGCAGCGGTTTGGCGCCGCCTGCAGCCTGGGGTGTGATCCTAGAGACCCGGGATCGAGTCCCAGGTCGGGCTCCCGGCATGGAGCCTGCTTCTCCCTCTGCCTGTGTCTCTGCCTCTGTCTCTCTGTGTCTATGAATAAATAAATAAAATGTTTAAAAAATAAATAAATAAACATAAGTAATTTCTAGTTTCTCCTTATAAGAAACAAAGGTGCTACAAAGTTTTATTCATTCATTTTCTTCTCTTGAACAGTTTCCTTAGAATAAATTCCAAGACAGACTAGGTCAAAAAGAATTAAACTTTTTTGTTTCTTTTTTTTAAATTTTTAATAAAGATTTTGTTTATTTATTCATGAGACAAGAAAGACAGAGAGAGAAAGAGACAGAGAGGCAGAGACACAGGCAGAGGGAGAAGCAGGCTCCATGCAGGGAGCCCGATGTGGGACTCGATCCCGGGACTCCCGGATCACACCCTGGGCCAAAGGCAGGCGCTAAACCGCTGAGCCACCCGGGCTGCCCAACTTTTTTGTTTCTTAAAACACATTGATAGATATCTGTTGGAAAGCACTGTGCTAATAATCTATAGTGTTTCTAGAAAAACTAACTGTGCTTTTGCAGCCTCATTAACTTTAGATCTTCAGTTCTCTTTTTTTTGCCTAGCTTAATAGTGTGATTCATTTGCTATTTTTTAAATTAGCATTACTTTCATCACTAGTAGTGAAATTAACATACTTCCAAAACAAGTGTCTGAATTGTGTTCAGTTTGTCTTTTATCAAGGTCTTTGTGGTGATCTTGTCTGTGTGAATAAGTTCTGTAGGCATTATGGTTCATCATGTTATAGGTATTTTAGTCATTTTACCAATGTTTATTTTATTTATTTATTTATTTTTTTCATTTTACCAATGTTTAATTGTTCAAATCAGTTTCAATAGAGACAAAAAGTCAGGAGAACAGAAATTCTGAGTTCCTCTTTGAAGATTCAAAGATTTTTGAGTGCCTTTGAGGATTTAGGAACAATTATTCCCATTCTCATCTTTATGTATTTAATTTTTAAAGATTGTATTTATTTATTCATGAGAGACAAAAAAAGAGAGGCAGAAAAACACAGGGAGAGGGAGAAACAGTCTCCCTGCAGGGAGCCCAATGCGGGACCTCGGAATCATGACCTAAGCTGAAGGCAAATCCTCAACCACTGAGCAACCCAGGCATCCCTCATATTTATTTTTAATACCATTATGCTTTTCTAGTCTTTCTTTGGAACAAATAATCATCAAATTTTAGCCACTATAAGCTAACAAAATAATGTAAGTTAATAGCATGTAGTTGTTGGGTTTTTAAAAAGGTACTAACCTGCTATTTTCCTTACCTCTATTCAAAGTAATTTTGGAAAGCCCAAAATCTGTTAGTTTAATATGACCTTCATTTGAAATAAGCATATTGTCTGGTTTCAAATCCCTGCACATAGAAAAGACAAATAGCAGATAATTAAAAAAGAGCTAGTGGTAATGTTAGAAATAGCAAGGAAATACCCAGAAAGTTGCAGCAGAATCAAACCCTATTTATTTTCTCTAAAATAAGACACTTATCACTGGCTCTGAAAGTACAAAAAAAAAAAAAACACTCTCTGTAAATAATCTTCTGTATATCTGAACCTACAAGAAAGTGAACCGATTTAATACTAGATTATCTTTGGCATTATTTATTAGATAGCCTATTAAAACAAATAAACCTCAGGCCAAGTCAAAATCATATTTACCTCTTTCAAGGAGGGTAAGACTAAACTTTAAGAGAGAAGAGCCACTTAGAACATGACTTTAGTTGCAGAGTGAAACATTGTAAGTTAGAATTATAAAATACAGCACTTTTGTATGACAGTAGCAGAGTGGGAAAATTCTTCACAACAAAATGGTGTACCCATGCTCAAAGCAACATATTTAAAACACAGGGAGGGGAGGAGATGAAAGAAGAGTTGATGGAGTTTCTATTTTTTTTTTTTTAATTTAGTGCTTTTATTTATTTTTTTAAAAGACATTATTGATGAGAGAGAGAGAAAGAGAGAACCTGAGCTGGGGGAGGGGCAGAGGGAGAAGCAGACTCTCTGTTGAGCAGGGAGCCCAATGTGGGGCTTGATCCCAGCACTCTGGGATCATGACCTGAGCTTAAGGCAGATGGTTAACCAACTAAGCCCTCATTAGAAGAAATTCTATCTTCTAAACTCACACAAGTTACTCCCAAACTTTAGATAACCTGGATACATGGGCACATGGTTATGCAAATATTTCCAACTCAAATATCTAATACATAATTTGATTACTTCCACTTTTAAGGAATAGTTTGTAGAACTTTACCTGTGGATGATTCCATGTCTGTGAAGATAGTCCAGAGCCAAGGCTACTTCAGAAATATATTTCACAGCCATCTCTTCATCAAAGTAACCATATATATGTAGGAGAGACTTGACATCTCCACCAATAAGATATTCCATTACCTATCAAAAAGGAATATATATGTCACAAAATAAAAACAACATTATTACTTTAAAAACATTAGTTGTTACAATTATACATTTTTAGCATGGTTCTGCAACAGACACATTTTCTTGATATCACTACATATTAATAACCAAGTTTGCTCATGTTGCCATATAGTTTTTTTTTTTTTTTTTAAGATTTTATTTATTCATGAGAGATACAGAGAGAGAGAGAGGCAGAGATACAGGCAGAGTGAGAATCAGGCTCCGTGCCGGGAGCGTGATGTAGGACTCGATCCCAGGAATCACCCTGAGCTGAAGGCAGATGCTCAACTGCTGAACCACCTAGGCGTCCTGCCATATAATTTTTTAAAGTGAAGTTAAACTGTTTAATCTGAACAAAAATTCAGACTTACAGAAAAAGTATAAGAATAGTCCCATATATTTTTCTTTTTTTTTCCATATATTTTTCATCTAGATTCACCCACTGTGAGCATTTTGCCACATTTGCTTTTTTCCTCTCCACATGTAGGAATATAAAATAAATGTTAATAACATAATTATGTTACATAATAAACAAAAGACACAAATATTAACATAAATATCTTAAATTCATGTATTTTTATTCTGACTAAACGGTTTTAAAAATGTGGCAACCGGGGATCCCTGGGTGGCGCAGTGGTTTAGCGCCTGCCTTTGGCCCAGGGCACGATCCTGGAGACCCGGGATCGAATCCCACGTCAGGCTCCCGGTGCATGGAGCCTGCTTTTCCCTCTGCCTATGTCTCTGCCTCTCTCTCTCTCTCCCTGTGTGACTATCATAAATTTAAAAAAAAAGAAAAAAAAATGTGGCAACATCAACAACTGACATTTACAGCTTTTAAGGTTTTGCTAAATAACTGGAGAATAAAGTTGAAGAGGTCATGACCTGTCACCGCCAAATTTTTCAACATGTATCTTCTAACAAGGATTTTTTTTTTTAAGATTTTATTTATTGGGATCCCTGGGTGGCGCAGCGGTTTGGCGCCTGCCTTTGGCCCAGGGCGCGATCCTGGAGACCCGGGATCGAGTCCCACGTCGGGCTCCCTGCATGGAGCCTGCTTCTCTCTCTGCCTGTGTCTCTGCCTCTCTCTCTCTCTCTCTCTGTGACTATCATAAATAAATAAAAATTTTAAAAAAAAGATTTTATTTATTTATTCATGAGAAACACAGAGTGAAAGGCAGAAACACAGGCAGAGGGAGAAGCAGGCTCCATGCAGGGAGCCCGACGTGGGACTCGATCCAGGGTCTCCAGGATCAGGCCCTGGGCTGAAGGCAGCGCTAAACCGCTGAGCCACCCAGGCTGTCCTAACAAGGATATTTTTACATTACTACGGAAAAATAAAATTTAAGGAATTTTACACTAATATAATAATATAATCTATAGTCCGTGTTCAAATTTCTCTGAGCATCTATTTTTTTTATTTTTTATTTTTTTTTAATTTTACTTATTTATGATAGGCACACAGTGAGAGAGAGAGAGAGGCAGAGACACAGGCAGAGGGAGAAGCAGGCTCCATGCACCGGGAGCCTGACATGGGATTCGATCCTGGGTCTCCGGGATCGCGCTCTGGGCCAAAGGCAGGCACTAAACCGCTGCGCCACCCAGGGATCCCTTCTCTGAGCATCTAAATAAATGTCCTTACAGGGCATCCCTGGGTGGCTCAGTGGTTTGGCGCCTGCCTTTGGCCCAGGGCAGGATCCTGGAGTCCTGGGATCAAGTCCTGCATCAGGCTCCCTGCATGGAGCCTGCTTCTCCCTCTGCCTCTCTCTCTCTCTCTATCATGAATAAATAAATAAATAAATCTTTAAAAAAATAATAAATATCCTTAACAGCAATTTCCCTCACCCTCTTGCTCAAGCTAGGACCCCCATGGGATTTAGTTATCATGGTTGTTCAGGCTCCTTTAATCTAGGGCAGTTTTTTGCCTTTTTTTTTTGAGGGGGGCAGTCTTTCCTGACATCTGATTATTTCCTCACTACTCAATTCAGGTTTGCATTTTTGGCAGGAATTCTAAATAAGTAATGTTGACTTTTTCTTAGAGATTCCCACCAGTTGAGACACCTAATGTCAGCATGTTCCGTTACCGGTGATGTTAACTTTGATCACTTAGTTAAGGTCGTGATTTCCATATGTCTCCATTGAAGAAACACTTTTTTAATCCCTTGGTAATTAATAAGTAATGGGGGGAAATACTTCTAGAGTATGTAAATAAGCTACTTCCCAACAAATGTGCAAGCACTGATCTTAGCATCGTGTGACCAGAGATGATTCTTGTTTGAATTCACTATTGCTATGTGGTTGCAGAGCTCTACTATTCCTCTACATACAGTAGTCATTATTCTATAAAACTCATATAGTTTTAAGGTATAAAACACTGCCTCGTAATAACTTCATAAAACTAAGTCCTTTCTTTCCTCTTTAGGTCAATAGTTTCCCTGCTAGTCAATGTTCACTGATGAGATCAATCATTAAAACATTTACTAAGCTCAAAATCTGTGCTACACACTGTGCTAGCTCTGGTAATTTAAGTATGAATAAAATGTCTCTGCACTGAAAGAGTTTATAATTCAGTAGAAGGCAAATAAATAAACAGATACTGTATTTGAGCTCATGAGAATGTTTATTTTCTTACATCCTCATCAACAATAATTATTGATCCTTTTTATCTGTCATTCTATGAAAAAGTGGACTTATTTATTTTCAAGAAGATTTAGGACTTTCAGGGAGATTTAGGGTCTTTACACTATTTTTGGTCTTTTTTTTAAAGATTCTATTTTTAAGGGGCCCTGGGTGGCTGAGTACATGATCCCAGGGTCCTGGAACTGAGACCCCCCCTTCAGGCTCCCCGCAAGGAGCCTGCCTTTCCCTCTGCCTATGTCTCTGCCTCTCTCTGTGGGTCTCTCATAAATAAATAAAATTTTTAAAAATTCTACTTTTAAGTAATCTCTACACCCAATGTGGGCCTCGAACCCATAACCCCAAGATCAAGAGTCACATGCTCCACTGACTGAGCCAGCCAGGTACCTCTATTTTTGGTCTTGTATGTGTCTTCTCTGAATATTTTCTCCAAACTTGATATTTGACTACATAAATGGTTATTTTGTGTCAAATGTTTAATTTTGTTCTTAATAAGACCTACACCAATTTATGATTATAAAAATATTCACATCAGTTTTGTTCTAGTACTTTTTTTTTGAAAGATTTTATTTATTTGAGAGAGTACACATGAGCGAGCACGAGTGGGTGGGGAGGGGCAGACAGAGAGGGATAAGCAGATTCCTTAGGGAGCTCCATTTGGGGCTCTATCCCAGGACTCTGGGATCATGACCTGAGCCAAAGGCAGACATTTAACCAACTGAGCGACCCAGGTACCCCTTTCTAGTACTTTCATGGATTCCTTTTACGTAGAAATCTATGATACAAAAAGGGGAAACAAATGACCCTCGCACTAACTCTAGTTTCATAACCATGCAGAAAATTATTTCAAGTGACTTCAAAAACTAGAATTTTGGGATGCCTGGGTGGCTCAGCGGTTGAGCATCTGCCTTTGGCTCGGGGTGTGGTCCCGGCATCCTGGGATCAAGTCCCACATTGGGCTGCCTCGAGGAGCCTGCTTTTCCCTCTGCCTATATCTCTGCCTCTCTGTGTCTTTCATGAATAAATAAAATCTTAAAAAAAAAAAAAAAAACTAGAATTTTGATAGTATATCCTAAGGACAAAAAGAGCTGCAAAACAACAATAACAACAACAACAAAAAAAAAACCTAAATTGAATCCGGTTGTTTTAGTGTCAAAAAAAATATTGATATCATTATTTTCAAAATATTAGATATACATAATGTTGTAACTTAAAGCAAATTAATAATTATGTAATTAGGAACCCAGATGGTCAGGGTAAAAGAATACATTTTTTTTCAGAATTTTTTTTTTCAAAGATTTTATTTATTCATTCACAGAGAGAGAGAGAGAGAGAGAGAGAGAGAGAGAGAGAGGCAGAGACACAGTCAGAGGGAGAAGCAGGCTCAATGCAGGAAGCCCGACGTGGGACTCGATCCTGGGTCTCCAGGATCACACCCTGGGCTGCAGGCGGCTAAACCACTGCGCCACTGGGGCTGCCCTTTCCAGAATATTTTTGTATGTTATATACTCTTCAAAGATGTTAAGTAAAAATTTGATAATTTCCCATTGAATTGGAAATTTCATCATGAACTTATGATACATTTTTCTCCTTCTATAAAAATGTTATAGGGGCGCCTGGCTGGCTCAGTCAGATAAGTGTCCAACTCTTGATTTCAGCTCATGATCTCAGGGTTGTAAAATTGAGTCCCACCTTGGGCTCTGTGCTGGGTGTAGAGCCTGCTTAAGATTCTCTCTCTCCCTCTGCTCTGCTCCCCTCTAAAAAAAAATGTTATAAAATACATAAGTCACAGGGATAAAAAGTACAGGATAGGAAATACAGTCAATGATGTTGCAATAACTTTGGTGACAGATGGTAACTAGACTTATTGTGGGGATCATTTCATAATGTATAAAAATATGGAATCACTATGATTTACACCTGAAACTAATAGGATATTGTTTTTAATCCTTTAATTCTTTCTGGTGCTCTCTAATCCCTTTACTACATACTGCTTCATATGCACTGTGTGATTAAATAGTCCTCTACCTTCTCTGGAATGGAATGTATCAATGTTTCCTTTTTTTTTTTTTTCCTGTAAGGTGCCAAACAGTAAATATTTTATGCTTTGCAAGACATATGATCTGTGGGCAAATACCTCACTCTTGTAATGTAGCACAACAACAGATAGTAAGGAAACAAAAGGATACAATTGTGTTCCAATAAAATACTTGTTCAGTGAAGTTCAAATTTCATATAATTTTCATGTATAATGAAATATTCTTCCTTTGATTTTTTCAACATTTTAAAAATGCAAATACTATTCTCAGCTTACAGGCTGTGCAGAAACAGTGGGCCATATGTGGTTCACCACAGGCTTAAAAGATGGAAAGTCAATTATTCCTATAGTACTTGGTTTTCACCTTCCTACTGCTGCTCTGTATTGTTTTCAACTCTTTCAGATAGAGAACCACCCTATAAAGTAGACCCACATCTCTGGCTTTCTTAAAACCTAGGCGTCTCCTAAGGGGCTGTCTTTAATATTGCTTTGAGGGTGAATTCCAACACAAATTTGTATCTTTGCTCCAAAATCCCTCCCCACAGCATTATCAGGTTTTATCTCTCACAGAGAAGGTCACTGCAACTAGGTACCATGCTAAGGTATTCATTTTGGAATGTTGTTTAGATTGGTAAAAGAACCCAAACCAACTCATCAATAGGGCATTTGTTTTTTCTTTTTTTTTTTCATTTTTAAATTTTTTTAAATTTTAAAATTTTTTATTGGAATTCAATTTGCCAACATAGAGTATAACACCCAGTGCTCATCCCATCAAGTGCCCCCCTCAGTGAAGGGCATTTGTTATAAAAATTATGGAATTCCTAAATAAATCCATGTGATTCTGCATAGCCATTAAAAAGGATGAGGTCACCAGTAAGTGGGAAAAAAATATGTAGAACACCATTTATAATATGATCACATTTCTTGTACTTAAACTCTGTAAAAACTTATTGATCTTGAATTAGTCCTAATGTAAAAATGGTGCCCACCACTCTCCTAGAAAAACTCTGTACTCTCCAAAGTTTTCTGGCCCTCCCATCAAATATTTGAAACCACATAAATGTTAGCCTAAATCTGTTAGTTACTCACAGATTTACTGAAAGACTAGAAATGGATTTAAACATCAGGTGCCAAAAGAGTTTTAGATTTGTCTCTATTTTTATTTATTTTTATTTTTAATTTTTATTACTTTTTAAAGATTTTATTTATTTATTCCTGAGAGACAGAGAGAGGGGAGAAGCGGGCTCCCCATCGGAGCTTGATGTGGGACTCGATCCCAGAACCCCAAGAGCATGATCTGAGCCGAAGGCAGATGCTCTATCACTGAGCCACCCAGGTGCCCCGTCTCTATATTTATAATCTATCCTGAATTTTCAGGTGTACAGTTTAAAGTTGGATATAATGTTCTGTTCAGTTTCGAGTTTTTAATATAGCAAAAAGTTGAAGTGTCACACAATAATGTTCCACATACTTACAAGAGAGCTTTAGCATATTGAGGATAAAGGAATTCCACTCAGATCAGATTATGAAAGGAATGAGCATTCTGTTGGTAAACTACTGATCTGGAGTCTAAAATCTACATCCTATTGGCAAATTGAACTCCAGTAAAAAAAATAAAAAATAAAATAAAATAAAATCTACATCCTAAAATCCATTCATTCATAGAAAACCATTTATGTTCATGCTGAATAGAAGCCATTGGAGATACCAAATATTTAATCCACAAACCATTTCAGAAGTTAGGATCTCTAGAATTTGCAGTCAAAATATCCTCACCAATTCCTGTTCCCTCAAATTCTTCATTAGAAATGAAAAGCGAGCAACCCTTGGGATGCCCTCTACCTATGTCTCTGCCTCTCTGTGTGTCTCTCACGAATAAATAAATAAAATCTTTAAAAAAAAAAAAAAAGAAAAAAGAAAAGCAAGCAACCCTCAAAGTCCATGCACCCAAAATCCATCACTTCCCAGTATCTTTCCTTACTATACACCAAACTTTATATAGTATTCCTTTACTTACCAATGGTTTTAGTACTATGTGCCAGATACTGTTTAATATGCTTTATATTAACTGATTAAAATTTCATAACAACCTCTGAGGTATTATTATTATCTCCATTTTGCAGATGAGGAGACTGAGGTGGGTAGTTAATCTTATGTATCAATTTGACTAAGCCATAGTACTGAGATTTAGTGAAACATGAACCTCAATGTTGCTGTGAAGTTGTGTTTCAGATGAGATTAACATTTAGGTAGACTTTGAGTAAAGCTGATGACCCTCCATAATCTGGGCAGACCCCAACCAGCCAGCTGAAAGCATTAAAAGAAAAAAGATCAAGGTGTTGTCCTTCATACTCCCCACCCCCAACTCACCCCAAAAAGAAGGAATTCTGCCTCTACACTGCTTTTTGACCTGAGTTACAACATTAACTCTTCCCTGAGTCTGCAGTCTGCTGGCTTACCCTGCAGATTTCACACTTGCCAGCCCCGACCATCACATGGAACAATTCCTTAAATCTCCACCCTCTACACACACACACACACACACACACACACACACACACTATTAGTTCTTTTTCTCTGGAGAACCCTGACTCATACAACAGGTAAGGGTACTTGGCCAAAGTTATGAAGCTAATAAGTGGAAAAGTTGGAATTCAAACCCAAGTACTCTAACCCAGAGACTGTATTCTTTTTCTTTTTTTAAGATTTTATTTATTTATCTGGCAGAGAAAGAGCATGAACAAGCAGGGGGAGTGGCAGGCAGAGGGGAAGGGAAAAGCAGGCTTGATGCAGGACTCAATCCCAGGACCCTGGGATCATGACCTGAGCTGCAGGCAGATGCTTAACTGACTGAGCTACTCAGGCGCCTTTATACACACACACACACACACACATATATATTTTTAAAGATTTATTTATTTTTTAAATTTATTTTTATTTATTTATGATAGACATATATATATATATATATATATATATAGAGAGAGAGAGAGAGAGAGAGGCAGAGACACAGGCAGAGGGAAAAGCAGGCTCCATGCCGGGAGCCCGATGTGGGACTTGATCCCGGGACTCCAGGATTGCGCTCTGGGCCAAAGGCAGGCGCGAAACCGCTGAGCCACCCAGGGATTCCCTTAAAGATTTATTTTAAAATAATCTCTACACCCAATATGGAGCTTGAATTCAGAACCCTGAGATCAAGCTGCTGGCTAAGCCAGCCAGCCCCCCACTCGCCTTGTCAACTTGAGGCACTGAATTCAGTGACTGCTAAATAGAAGAAAAAAACGTAAAATCATTTACTTACCAAGTAGACATTGTTTGCTGACTGTAGTGAATAGTACAAATGGACAATGAAAGGACTTTTGCTTAGTGCTAGTGCATCCCTCTCAGCTTGTACCTGATGAGTCATATTTTTGTTGATCATATCTGCTTTTTTGACAACCTATGGTAGACAACATAACAATACATTCATTTTATTTTTTATTACAAAGTGTTCTCAGGTTTCAGAGTTGCCTTCGTGAAAACCATGAAAAACATAGATACCATTATTATTACCATCAAGAAACTGTCAGAAAAAAAAAGAAACTGTCAGAAAAACAGCTAATATGGTGAAACAAAACTAAACTTTTTTCAAGAGAACTACTTATTTTGGAACCCAGTGGCAAAAGAATCACATCCCTTTTTTTTTCAGATTTTGTTTATCTATTCATAGAGACACACACAGAGAGAGAGAGAGAGAAAGAGAGAGGCAGAGACACAGGCAGAGGGAGAAGCAGGCTCCATGCAGGGAGCCTGATGTGGGACTCCGGGATCATGACCTGGGCTGAAGGCAGGTGCTAAACTTCTGAGCCACCCAGGGATCCCTCATTATTTTTTTTTCTTTAAAGATTTATTTATTTATTTATTCATGAGAGACACAGAGAAAGAGAGAGGCAGAGACACAGGCAGAGGGAGAAGCAGGCTCCCCACAGGCAGCCCGATGCGGGACTGATCCAGGATCCCAGGATCCCACCCTGAGCCAAAGGCAGAGGCTCAACCACAGAGCCACCCAGGCACCCCTCCATTCATTATTCTTATAACAAAGTTAAAAGATAGTAATGATCCTAATAAGCCCCCAGGTAATCAGGAATCTAGGCACAGATAATTAGTGGCTAATAATTTTTTTAAACTTCTATTCTTTGATGGGTGAGAACTGAATCAGGAGGAAGAATAATAATATGGGAAGTTTGTTTGCCTAGAAAAAAAAATCTTGAGAGAACTACTGAAAGTTAAGTCTCAAATACTGTCTTACAGAAAATAGCAAATTACCCTTTTCAAGTTTCAAGGTAATTGGCACAAAAGCAAAACTATATATAATATCCACACTGAAATTAGATCACTAAACTGAACAGTAACATTGAGATCACTTGTCATGATGATTAAAAGGCATATTTTTTCCCAGAGACTCATTAGAATATTTGATAAAATCATTAATACACTATAAAAAAATACACTATAAATTCCAGCCTTATATCCTTTCCATAAGAAAAATGAGAGAAATTAACAAAGCCAGCCTCTAACATGATTTCACCTATGATTCCACTATATTGAAAGCTCTGTGAAGGCATGTTTGTTTTGTTCACCACTGGACCCTAGACCCTGTACACAAAAGGGATACTCAACAAATACTCATTGAAAAAAATCAATTGGTGTCTTTATTTCAACAACTGATAATGACTGATTAGGAAGTACAGTAGAAGGAAATGCAAAAAATTGATGGAACATATGAAGCGAGGAAGATTAATTTCAATGAGGTGGGTCTGAGAAAGGTCAGGGAAAGTTTGAAGAGGAACCAAGATGAATCTTTTTTCTTTTTTTTTTTTAAGATTTTATTTATTTATTCATGACAGACACACACACAGAGAGATAGAGACATAGACAGCAGGAGAAGCAAGCTCCCTATGGGGAGCCTCATGTGGAACTTAATCCCAGGACCCCAGAATCATGTCCTGAGCCAAGCGCAGGCGCTCAATCACTGAGCCACCCAGGAGTCCCTCAAAGATGAATCTTAATATGCAAATAACACAGGTGGAGAAGAGCAGAGAATGGTGGAAGAGAAGCTCTTAAAGAGGAGCCAGCTTAAACACAAGCTCAGAGGCAAGATAATACACAGTATTCAGGGACTAACTAGCCAATTGTCTGGGGTGGCTGGAACAAAGGATTTGTGGAAGTTATAGTAGAAGTTTAGTATCATTATTTCATTATTATTATTATTATGATTGCTTTTCTAAGGAGTTTGGACTTTAGCTTGCATGCCACAGCCTAAAGAGCAGATGAAAAAATTAGTGATCCTAGTTAGGAGCCTATTCCAATAGACGAGGTATGGAAAGGCAGGTGTGATGAATCTCAAAAACAGATAACAAACAAACTCCACCAAACCCAAAAACAGATGCAAAAGACTATATATTGTATGATACCATTTACATGGAATGTAGAGAAAAGGCGAACCTATAGAAAGTAGATTGCTGGTTACCTGGGACTAGGGGAAAGTGCTGCAGAAAGGCAGGAGGTGTTTTTAGGGTGATGGGTATGTTCTAAAATTGGATTGTGGTGATATCTACCCAATCTTTACTAAAGACTGATGTGTACTTTTAAAAAGGAAGGGAGAGAGGGAGGGAGGGAGGAAGAGAAAAGCAAAAGAAAGAGAAAAGTGAAGCCCTCTAATTGGGTAGACTTGGGAATGGAATAGAAGGGATTAAAAAAAGGAGTATGAGACAGAATTGACAGGACTAGTTGAGACCTTGGTTATAAAGATGAAGTAGTGGAAAGTTAAAATGACTCAAGTTTCCAGCCTGAATGACAGCGATGAAAGTGATTTTATTAAATGGCGAGAAGGAAGATTCATTGTTTAAGACGGTAGGTGGAGAGCAATGATTGTTCTTCAAGATATAGGGTAGCTATTCACATACCAATGTCCAATAGGAAGTTGGAACTACATCAGCAGTGAGACTGCTGGTTTCTTTCCCTTTTTATGCTCACTCAGTGCTGAAATAAAGAGTCATCTGAAAGTACGGGAATGGGTGAGGACCAAGAGCGGCCAGAAGAGCTTCAAATGCTTTTGTAAAGGTATATACCGCTGCAAGGATAAAGGAGTAACTGTTCTAACATGTTTTAGTTTAGTCTTAAATTGTTTCAAATTTAATGTTTCCAACTCAATCCCGGTAAAAGTCAAGGTGGTAAAAAGGACTCAGAAGTCCTGGTGTCTCCTAAGCAGAGGCGGTGTGAAAAGAAGGGCGGGGCAGAGGCGAGACACCCAGCCTCCGGGCGCTCACGTCACTCCAAGGAAGAAGTCACCTCACAGGGTTATAGGACTCCTAGAGCCCTGGGGCCTGCCCAATTCAGGAGGCAGGAAGGAGGCCCGAAGATCGGAACTCTATCCCTCTTCTTACTCCCCAACTCCTTACCTTCACAGCATACAACTTGCCGCCTTTCTGCCCGAGATACACCTTTCCAAAAGCGCCACGGCTAATGGGTTTTACTATGGTGAATTCCTCAATGGAGGGAGGTCTTGGCACCGGGATCCTGTTCGCGCACTCCGCTGTAACCGTGTCTCCGCCACTCTCCGTCTCGCTCCCCGCAGTGGCCTCCATCGTGAGCCAGTCCAGACGGAAGCCTGCAGCATCAGCCACTACCCCTTTCCAGCCACAGCTCCCGCCAACCGGGTTCAAAGTAAGAAGACCCCGCCCACGCAGCCCGTCGACCGTGACGTGACCGCGTTGCCGCGGACCCCGCCCCGCGCAGCCCCGCCCCTCCGATCACCTCTCGTTGGTAGGCGCGGAAGCGCCCAATGGCGGTGCGGGAGGGGACGCTGGGAAATTCTCCAACCAACCACAGACTCTTCGAGGAGGGCGACCGCGACCCAATTACTTCATTTGTAATAATGGCGGGGGGTGGGGGGGCCCCCAGGCAGTCTTTAGCCTGCAGGGAAAAGGGGCTACTTGGACTTGAAACTCAATCGCAGCGTTGAGGTCTCTCCAGATCTTCAATCAAGGTTGATGGGACCCTGCCCTCATCTCGCTTTTGCTTTGTTTTGTTGTTTTCTTACTCCTTCGCGACCTCGCACCCTCGCGAGAAACGTAAGCCAGTTCGGTCTGGCCAGTGGAAATCACAGAATGTGGAAAAACTGGATACGCAGGAAGCCCGTGGCTGGCCCTGTCATCTGACGTAGTAACAGGATGTAACTTGCCTGACTGAAGCAGATTAGGACCAACAGGAAGAATTTTCGATTTATTGTATGGAAGATAAAGAGCACCAAATTGTAGCCAAAGATACATGATAGTACCTCATAGTACCTTTATGACAGTTCCTCAAGGGCGAGTCGGAAAAGGAGTATATTATATATCGGAAGATTTAAGAAGTTAGATGTTCAAAGATTTAACAGAATCTATGCCGTCCCTGCTTAAGAAAATCCGGCCAGAGAGCTTAGGTGACGGGTACTTGTACTGTTCAACGAGAGCATCAAGCAGTTTGGGGGCCCCGGCACCTCAGCGGCAATAGTACGTGCGCCAGTCGGTGAAAAGCTGGCGGGCGGACGCATGCCCCCTGGTGGTGCGGCCCACCTGCCCCGGAAGTAGTGTTGCATTGGATACTTGCCTTCCGGGCAGATTGTCTGTCGTTGCGGCAGCTGTAAAAAGGGGAGGCCATTTTCGGGAGGCCATTTTCTGTTAGTAGGAAGAGTAAGGGCTAGAGGAGAGGGGGAGAAAAGGGCTCAGCACCTCCCCGCCGAGCCGTGGACAGAGGGGCGCTTTTGGCAGGCGGGTGAGGTCGCTGAGGGCCCGGAGGAGATGTTTTCCCTGTCCAGTACGGTGCAGCCCCAGGTGAGTTTGGCATCCGTCCTTTTTTTCCCCCTTCTCTCCTGACCGCGGCTGTTTGCCGTTTGCGTTTCTTAGAAGCTCTTTCTACGTTTGGGATCCTCGGAGGGAAGCGATCAACCCAGAGCGAGTCCTAGGGTTGAGAAGGGCTCAGCGGCCACGCTGAGAGTAAAAGGCGGACGGTGGAGCGGATACATGTTATGATGGAGACCTTGGTTTATCGAGTTGATAGCGTGGAATTTTTACTAGAGAATCCATCTGGGGTGGGGGTGCAGAGTGAGGATGGAAACGCCTGTGCCTCGTGTAAACGGAGCGAATAATGTTTTCTTCCCGTCTTATCACTCCTCCAGAGATTTTACTATAACGACCCCGATACCCAGCTTTCCCTTTTAAATGGAATTTAACTCAAACATATTGTAATAATTTGAATACTACGAATTCATCCTTTTGTTCTTTTTTTCCGGCCAGAAAAAGACTAATAAACGGATATATTTTTAAGTTACTGACTGCTTGCGTTGATATTTTTATTCAGTCTCTTTCCCATGTTTTCATAAAGCAAAAGATAAGGCAGAAAAAAAATCATTCCCAGGGTTTTTAATTGTCCTCTTTCAGGAGTAATCACTTGTGACAGTGTTTCGTCCTTGGTTAATTTAAAAATCTTTTTGGTGGCAACATTTTGATAGCTCTTTTTTTTTTTTTGAAGTTCTCAGTTTTGCAAATAAACAGTTTTTGAACACATTCAGATTTCAAAATAATTTTTAACAGTTCTTTATTTCAGCACGTAATTTCATTCCTTTGTGTAACCCCCACTCTCTGGGTGTTTTGTTTTGTCTTGTTGCTAGTATTGGCTGAGTAATGGAAAATGAAATGATTATTGGACATCAGTAATGTGCTTGCCAGGTGGACAAAACAAATGTGGAATCTTGATGGATGTGAAGAAAAATTGAATAGAAGTTAGCCAGGTGAAGAGTGAAAGGAAGTGAACAGGTATCCCAGGGATATGGAGGGATAATCTGGAGGTCCTGAGATAGGGAAGGGCTTAGCTGATTGGAGGAACAAAAATAAGACCAGTTTGGCTAGAATGTAGTGATGAAAATGTGTGATGACAGAAATGAGGTTGGGGAAAAGCCTTGAGGCAGATGACACAGAAAATTATTATAAGGTTTTTTGGATTTTAAGTGTATTGGGAACTATTGGATGTTTTTAAGCACAGAATGCCATGATCAGATTTACATTGTCAGTAGACTTACTCTGGCTTCTGTGGAGATTGTAGAAGGGCAAGAGTTTTCACTTGCCCTTAAGTTTTCACTTAATGATGCTATTGCAGTAATCCAGGAGGGGATAATGCACCACTACAGTGGAGGCAGTGGTTGTGGAAAGAAGGGGATGAGTTAGGTTTTTTTGTTTGCTTTGTTTTGTACAAAGAATAGAATTTAATGAGGGTTTGGATATGAGGGATGATGGAAAGAAATGTTTCTGGTTTGATAATCTGAATGCATGAAAATACTATTTACTAAGATGACAGTATCCATGTAACCAAAGTCTTGGAGTCAGGGTTTGCTACTACAACCCAAGGGAGTGTCGAAAACAAGGAACTTTATTACTTCTTACAAGTAAGGAGACAGATGACTCTTAAAGCACTGTGTGTGTGGGGTTAGTGTAAGGAGCTTTTATTTAGTGTATTAGGAGGTTGGGAGGGAGCTCATAAAGGCACTTCATTTCAATTACTCATGCCTAGTATTTCAGCATGCTAGTGTGTACATTGTATGTTCAAAAAAAATGGTGGAAAACTCTGCCTCTAGGAGATCTTGGTATCATAATGAGCTAAAGGTAACTGCAGGACTGCTCAGAGGGACTTCTGTGCAGTTCCTAAGGGCCAGTCCAGCTCATTCTGGCTCACATAAGGGGCTGTCAGGTGAGACACACCTACCATGGGCCTCTGAGGTGAAACACCATGTCTCCTTGGTTGGAACTGTTGGTTCTACAAAACAAAACATATTCCTTTTCTGCTTTTGTTCCTTTCCTTCCACTCTTTTTGTTGATAGCTTTCTGCCCTCTTTCTTGAGTAACTTCCTATTGCATGCTCATTTACACCTGGAGAAGCCCTACCAGTTATTTTAAAAGAAGTCTAATCTGGCCTGTTGAATACAGAAGTAAACCTTTTAAAACTGAAGTTCAAGAAGTTTATATTAAGACTCAATTTTAGTAGAATTTATCATCAGCTGGATGGAGGGTTAGTGGGACGTGATGTTGTAGAGATGTTGAAGGTATTTTGTGTGCTGTAGGTAGGCTTAACTGGGCTCATATAGGACCCTTATGCTTGGAAAGATGATAAGCATTTGTAATTCCTGGTTGCTTAGTTGATTGAATAGAATCATTTGAATTTAAACTGTGAAGTTAGGAAAGATACCAAAGGCAAACGTTTTCATTGAGGAGAGATCAAACCATCTTTTAGTAATTTGAATCCTTTTTTGGATGAGAAGAGATATAACTAATTGAAAGAAAGCTTTTCAGAGAAATAGGCAGAAAATATGTATCTTAAAATAAGTTGGTTCCTGGGTTGCTCAGTCGGTTAAGCATCTGTCTTTGGGTTGGGTCTAGGGCCCTGAGGTCAAGCTCTGCATCAGGCTCCCTGTTCAGTGGGGGAGGCTTCTCCCTTTCCCTCTGCCTGCTTGTGTGCTCTCTCTGTCAAATAGATAAATAAAATCTTAAAAGATACCTGTAGTTTTAAAAAAAACTTATTCTTTCTCACACTAAAAAATAATACATGCTCATTGCCAAAAATTCCAAAAAGAAAAATACAAATAAGAAAATAAAAATCCTCCATAATATCATTGCTCAGACATCATATTTTAGAATATATTCCTCATACATTTTACCTCTTCACAAATATGTGTATGCATACTTTTTAAAAAAGATGTAGTTTTACATTAGTTTAACAATTTTTTCATTTTATAACAATGAATTTATTTCTGTATCGGTAACTATGGGATGAAAAGTCTAACTGGGGGCAGCCCCAATGGCTCAGCAGTTTAGCGCCACCTTCAGCCAAGGGCGTGATCCTGGAGACCTGGGATCCAGTCCCACGTCGGGCTCCTGCATGGATCCTGCTTCTCCCTCTGCCTGTGTCTCTGCCTCTCTCTCTCTCTCCCTCTCTCTCTCTGTCTCTCATGAATAAATAAATAAAATCTTAAAAAAAAAAGAAGTCTAACTGGAATCTAGAGTCAGATGATCTTGGTTAGAATCTTGTTAACTTGCAGAGTGTGACTTTGAACATGCCACTGAACCTATCTAAATTCTTGTCTTCATCAATTAAATAGGAAGTAAATAATATTGTTCATGCCTGTTAAAAGTGTTAAATGAGATAATGTAAAATGCACATAATACAAAACCTAGCAGACAGGCATGCCTTGAAGATACTGTGGGTTTGGTTCAAGACTACTACAGTAAAGCAAGTATTACAGTAGCACTAATCAAATGAATTTTTAGATATCCCAGTGCATGTAAAAGTTATGTTTGCACTATACTATAGTCCCTTAGGTGTACAATATATGTCTAAAAATGTAATACTCTAATTAAAAAATACTTTATTGTATTGCTGAAAGATGCTATCTGTGTGTGTGTTTTTTTTAAACATGTATTTATTTTTAGAGAGAGTACACATGCACGCAACAGAGGGAAGGGCAGAGGGAGAAGGAAAGGGAGAGAATCTCAAGCAGACTCCTTGCTGAATGCAGAGCCCCACACAGGACTTGATCTCAGGACCCTGAGATCATGACCTGAGCTGAAATCAAGAGTTGGACGCATAAGAGACTGAGCCACTGAGGCTCCCCCATCATCTTTGCTTTCAACAAGTCATAATCTTTTTGCTGGTGGAGGGTCTTGCCTCACAATTGATGGCTAATGACTGATTAGGATAGTGGGGTAGTGGCCATAGCAATTTCTTAAAATAAGACAACAATGAAGTTTGCTATATTGATGGACTCTTCCTTTCATGAATGATTTCTCTGTAAGATATAATGCTATTTGATAGCATTTGACCACAGTAGAACTTCTTTAATTATTGGACTGCTGCTTTTTTATCAACTAAGTTTATGTAATATTCTAAATTGTTTGTTGTCATTTTAACAATCTTCACAGCATCTTCACCAAGAGTAGATTCTATCTCAAGAAACCACTTTCTTATCCATAAGAAGCAACTCATCCATGTTCATTAGATTGCAGCACTTCACTCACATCTTTGGAGTCCACTTCTAATTTTCTTACTGTTTCCACCACATCTACAGTTACTTCCTCTAACCCCTCAAAGACAACCATGAGGTTTGGAATCAGTTTCTTCCAAACCCTGGTTAATGTTGATATTTTGACCTCTTCCTATGAAAATGTTCTTAATGCCATCTAAAATTGTGAATCCTCTTCCAGAAAGTTTTCAATTTTCTTTGCCCAGATCCATAGGAGGAGTCATAGACTATGGCATCTGTAGCCTTTACAAAATGTATTTCTTAAATAATTAGACTTGAGAGTCAAAATTCCTTCTGACCCCATGGGCTAGAATGAATATTGTGTTAGCAGACGTGAAAGCAACATTAATCTGGTTGTACACATCCAACAGAGCTCTTGGGTAACCAGTACATTGTCAATGATTAGTAATATTTTGAAAGGAATCTTTTTTTCTTCTTTTTTTTTTTTATGAGCAGTAGGTCTCTTAACAGGGGGCTTGGAGTATTCAGTAAATATTGTAAATAGATACTGTGTCAAACAGTCTTTGTTTTTCCATTTGTAGAGCAGAGGCAGCATAGGTTTAGTACTCTTCTTAAGGGCCTAGGATTTTCAGAATGATATAAGCATTGGCTTCAACTCAAAGTCAGCTATATTAGCTCCTAACAAGAGAGTCAGCCTGTCCTTCAAAGCTTTTAAGCCAGACATTGATTTCTTCTCTCGAGCTGTGAAAGTCCTAGATGGCATCCTAGAATAGAAGGCTGTTTCTTGTACTTTGAAAATCTGTGTCGTGTAGCCACCTTTGTTAGTTACCTGTGTTCTCTAGACCTGGAAATTTGCTGTAGCTTCTACATCAGTATTTGCTGCTTTAGCTTGTACTTTTATGTTAGAGAGATGGCTTCTTTTTTTTTTTTTTTCTTTTTTAAAGATCTTATTTATTTATTGAGACAGAGAGAGAGAGGCAGAGGGAGAATCAGGCTCCATGCAGGGAGCCTGATGCGGGACTCGATCCCAGGTCCCCAGGATCACACCCCAGGCCGCAGGCAGCACCAAACCGCTGCGCCACCAGGGCTGCCCGAGAGATGGCTTCTTAAACCTTATGAACCAACCTCTGCTAGCTTCAGACTTTTTTTCTGCAGCTTCCTTACCTTTCTCAGCCTTCATAGAATTAAATACAGTTAGATACAGTTAGGGCCTTGCTCTGGATTAGGCTTTGGCTTAAGGGAATATTGTGGTTGGTTTGATCGTCTATCCAGACCTCTAAAACTTTCAGCAATAAGGCCATTTTGCTCTTGATCATTTGTGTCTTCATTAGAACAGCATTTTCTTTTTTTTTTTTTTTTTTTTTTTTAGAGAAGGCCTGACTCTCCCCTTGCCTTCCTTTTTTTTTTTTTTTTTAATTTTTATTTATTTATGATAGTCACAGAGAGAGAGAGAGAGAGGCAGAGACACAGGCAGAGGGAGAAGCAGGCTCCATGCACCGGGAGCCTGACGTGGGATTCGATCCCGGGTCTCCAGGATCGCGCCCTGGGCCAAAGGCAGGCGCTAAACCACTGCGCCACCCAGGGATCCCTAGAACAGCATTTTCATTTCCTTCAGGAACATTTCTTTTGCATGCACAACTTGGCAAAGTATAAGAGGCCTATCTTGGCTTTCGACATGCTTTCCTTATCAAAATTAATCAGGTCTAGATTTTGAGAGTGAGAGATGTGTGACTCTTCCTTTCACTTGAACACTTAGATGCCATTGTAGGGTTATTAATTGCCCTAATTTCAATGTCGTGTCTCGGAATGGGGAGACCTAAGGAGAGGGAGATAGGAAGGAGCAGTCAACACACAAACACACACACACACACACACAATAAATTGATTAAGCTCAGTGTCTTACATAGGTGTGGTTTGTGGCATCCCAAAACAATTGCAGTATTAACATCAAAGATCACTATTCCTAGGCAACCATAAGAAATATAATAATAATGAAAAAGTTTGCAGTATTCTGAGAATTACCAAAATGTGGCAAAGAGACACGAAGTGAGCAAGTCCTGTTGGAAAAATGGTGCCAGAAGACTTGCTTGATGCAGAGTTACCACAAACCTTCAATTTATAAAAAAAAAAAAAAAGAAAAAAGAAAAAAAAAATTGCAGTGTTTGCAAAGTGCAATGAAGTGAAGCAACAATAAAATGAGATGTACCTATATGGTAGGAACCCATTTAATTCTTTCATTTATTCAAGAAGTATTTATTTGGCATCTGCTGTGTGCATTAGTGTTGCACTGGGACACAGTATGAATTAAACAGAGAAAAATATAAAGTATGGAAGCTACATAAGTACTGTGTAAAAGCCTTTTGTTATGGAAAACTGGGTTTGTCTCCCTGAACTTGAAGCCAAAAGACACAGGCAAGCCAAATAATAGGAAAAGGAAAGGTCTTACTTGAAACAAGTAAAGGAGAACACCAGGCATCTTTCCTAATAAGACCACTAGTGTCTCCCTGAATAACCAAATTGTAAAAGTTTTATTGTAAGGGTTCATACATACTCATGGTGAGGCTTGTGCAGTAGGGAACTACATCATGGAATTGGGGCAAAAGTCATCTTAAAGTTACTGAGTCCAAGTCAGAATCACAAAGGCCAGCAAGGGATAGTATCATCAGTTCTCTGGCTCCAGGTGGTTCAGTATCTTGAGTACTCAAAGGGATTTTAGATCCTGCAAAGATAACTCAAGAATATGTGTCACTCTTGAATTTGGAGTTTTACCACTGATTTATTGTTCCTGACATGGTTAGACTATCTCCTGGCCTGGTAGTGGCTGTTTTTATATTCTTTCACAAGTTGGCTAGGAGGCTTTATGTCAAGAAAGTTATATCTGTCTTTTTCCAGGGACACTCTTTCTGTTAACAATTTTACTTTAGGGATCCCTGGGTGGCGCAGCGGTTTGGCGCCTGCCTTTGGCCCAGGGCGCGATCCTGGAGACCCGGGATCGAATCCCACATCGGGCTCCCGGTGCATGGAGCCTGTTTCTCTCTCTGCCTGTGTCTCTGCCTTTCTCGCTCTCTCTGTGTGACTATCATAAATAAAAAAAAAAAAAAAAAAAAAAAAATTAAAACAATTTTACTTTAAATACATAGTTGTTATTAGATAAATAAAATATAGAAAAAAAGAATAAAATATAGAAAAAAAATCCCTTGCCACATCGAACTTATATTTTAGTGGGAAACTGTTGGTATATAATACAAAGTAAATATTTGGTCTTTGTTCCCATTTCTATTGTCATGAAGCTCCTAAAACGCTTGGAATTCCTATGTGGTAGGAATATCTTACTCTCTTTTTAATTAATTAATTAATTAATTAATTAATTAGAGGGGATGGGGAGAGAGGCAGAGGGAGAAGAGGAAGCAGACTCCCTGCTGAGCACGGAGCCCAGTGTGGGGCTCAGTCCCAGGACCCTGAGATCATGACCTGAGCCTAAGGCAGATAGATGCTCAACTGACTGTGCCACCCATGTGCCCAGGATTATCTTATTCTTAAGGCACCCCTTTGGATCACAGCTGGATTTATGCTTATGAGGTGACTTAGGATAGGGTCTTTGGACAGCCTCAGGGCTGGGCTGGTCACCTGGAAGGCCTAGTGATGAGATGTGGGAACTCTCAGCCCTAACCTGCTAGCGTTTGGGAGGGGAGGACTGGCCTGGGATTGATTGATCTCTATAAAAACTCTTTAAACAGTGAGCTACAGTCCAAAGATTCACCATGCAGAAGGATGGTACACTCCATATCTTTTGTTTTGGACTCCTCTGGCTGTAACCTTATGTACCTATCCACCTGGCTGTTCCTTCCTCCCTCTTTTTTTTCCTTTCTTTTCTATTTTTTCTTTGGCTGTTTGTTTCTGTCTTTCATAATGGACCAGTAAATGTAAAGTACATTCCTTAGCTCTGTAAGCTGTTCTACCAAATTATCAAGCTTGGGGAGGAGATTGTAGGAAACCCTGATTTATAGCTGGTAGATCAAAAATATGAATGGCTTGAGGCTTGTGGCTGGTATCTGAAATGGGAACAGACCTGTGCGGTTGAGCCTGTAACTTGTAGGTTCTGCATGACACTGGGTAATTAGTGATAGAATTGGATTGGTTTTTTTTTTTTTTTTTAATTTTTTTTTTTTTTTTTTTTTTTTTTTTTTTAATGATAGGCACACAGTGAGAGAGAGAGAGAGGCAGAGACACAGGCAGAGGGAGAAGCAGGCTCCATGCACCGGGAGCCTGACGTGGGATTCGATCCTGGGTCTCCAGGATCGCGCCCTGGGCCAAAGGCAGGCGCCAAACCGCTGCGCCACCCAGGGATCCCTAGAATTGGATTGTTAAACAACCAGCTGGTGTCAGAATTGGTTGAGAGAAACAAGAAATAGACAACATACAGATAAATAAGTAGATTATGTATAAAGTATGCTAGATACTGAAAATGTCAAGAAGAGAAAATGGAGCAGTAAAAGGGGATAAGAAATTTTTGCAGGGGGAGGGTTGCAATTTTAAATAGGTTGGCTAGGGAAAAGATGGCTTTTGAATTAAGAACTGAGGGAAGTCAGAGAGCAAGCTAGACAACAGTGAATAAAAGCAATGCAAAGTCCTTGAGGTGAGGGTTTGCTAAATATGTCTCAGGAACAGCAAGGAGGCCCAGTATGGCTGGAGAAGAGAGGATGAAGGAGAACATAGTGGTGGGTAAATTTGGAGAACTAATAAAAAATTATAGAGGGCTTTCTATGTCACAGTGCTTAGGACTTTAGCTTTTATTGTGAGTAAGAAAAGCCATTGGAGGGTTTTGAGCAAGGAGTAGTGAGATCTGACTTTGTTTTTAGTAGAACAAGTTCAGGGAGAGTAGTTAGGAGGGCTATTGTGAAAATCTACATATAGATGATGGTGACTTAGAAGAGGATGAGAACAGGATGTGCAGTGAGGAAGTTGAGAAGAATAAAATTCTGGATATATGCTTACTTTAAGTCTGAAATATTTCATTTTGTGTTGGTATCATTTATTTAGCCCACTCCCTTAAAGGTGGACATTTCTACCTTTCCACTGCTTTTTAAACGTTTTGATGAAAATTGTCATCTGTACATATATAAGCCCTTTTCAGATTATTTCTGTAGAATAAACTACTAGAAATTAGATTGATGGGAAATAAAATATATTTTTATCTTTTTTTTAAGATTTTATTTATTCATGAAGGACAGAGAGAGAGAGAGAGAGAGAGAGGCAGAGACACAGGCAGAGGGAGAAGCAGGCTCCATGCAGGGAGCCTGACATGGGACTCGATCTCTGGATCTTGGATCATGCCCTGAGCTGAAGGCAGATGCTCAACCACTGAGCCACCCAGGGATCCCCCAAAATATATTTTTAATACATTTGATTCATACAGCCAGAATACCATTTTAGAGGAATTTGCCTGTTTTTTCCTACCTGCAATAAATTTGAGTATTTACATTTTTAATGTAGAGTTCTGATATACAATGGATGTGTAACTTTTTACAAATCCCATGACCTTACAATAAAGAGTTTTTCTAATTTTAAAAAGCACAATATTTATTTATTTATTTATTTTTTAAAAGATTTTATTTATTTATTCATGATAGTCACACACAGAGAGAGAGAGAGAGAGAGGCAGAGACACAGGCAGAGGGAGAAGCAGGCTCCACACAGGGAGCCCGACGTGCGATTCGATCCCGGGTCTCCAGGATCGTGCCCCGGGCCAAAGGGAGGAGCCAAACCGCTGCACCACCCAGGGATCCCAAAAAGCACAATATTTAATTTCAACTTTTCTTTTAGGTTACAGTTCCTCTGAGTCACCTCATCAATGCCTTCCATTCACCAAAAACCACATCTATATCTGTCAGTGCGTCAGCTTCGCAAAACCAGCATCGAGATGTAGTTCCAGAGCATGAGGCTCCTGGCAATGAGGTAATAGTTTTTACGCTAATTGTGTGAGAAATAGCATTTTTTATTTAGTATGTTGTAAACATGTCTGAAATGTCCTTCTGTGGTTAGGCACTTGTAACAAGGGATTTCTGTCTTCGGCTTATCTCCTTTATGATTACAGATGTCTAATTTTGGCTTTATTGTGTATATAGGAAAGCTACTTAGTCTTATTCTTTAACATTTAGTTTATTAAAAATTTCATGTGGCAGTGGTGCATGGCTAGCTTAGTTGGTTAAGCAGACAACTCTTAATCCTCAGAGTTATGAGTTTGAGCCCCACGTTGGGCATGGAGCCTACCTTAAAAAAAAATTCATGTAGAAGTATATTTAGTGTTCATTTTCTAGATTATTAGTTGTATGATACCATTTAGATATTTTGTATTGTTCCAGCACTAGCAGTGAACCCATAATTAACTGACCATAATTGCCTCCTAAGTCTCAAGGAACATAGAATGTAAGAAGTTACTGTCTACTGAGATATAGGAGTGTTCAGTGTAATCGAACAATTAGAATATAGATCCTGAAAGTGAAATATATAAGCTATGAAACTATTTTCAGTGTTCAGAGAGTTATAAAACCAGTGTTTCCAGTGTTTCCTAGGATACAGGGAATTCGCAGCCTAGGAATCTTGGTGTTTACAGGGTTTATTAGTAAGATAGCTGCATGTTGCTCAGAATATATTTTTCATAGAAAACACTATAATTTGTAGTTAAATTTCCTAAAAACCTCTTTTTTTTTTTAAGGTAAAGGGAAGTTTTTTTTTTTAATTTTTATTTATTTATGATAGTCACAGAGAGAGAGAGAGAGAGGGAGAGAGAGAGGCGCAGAGACATAGGCAGAGGGAGAAGCAGGCTCCATGCACCAGGAGCCCGATATGGGATTCGATCCCGGGTCTCCAGGATCACGCCCTGGGCCAAAGGCAGGCGCTAAACCTCTGCGCCACCCAGGGATCCCTAAAAACCTCTTTAATCCACAAGTACCTTATGTTGTTAGTCCTGATGTCAGGGACTGTGTGGCAAAGAACAGTAGAGTAGGAGTTGAAAGTGTTCACTTCTTGGGAGGGTTGGGGTCAGTCTTGGGATAAAATTTTAATTACATGAAAAGTTTGTCTTCAACGTCTTTATTCCTTCTTTCTATAGGCAATCCATTGTCTTTCTACTGCGGTGATAACCTTCTCCTACATTATAGTTCAAGAGAGCCTGCCTTATAAAAATACATGTAACACAATTGGTACATATAGCAATATGGTGTTTATTTTAGACATTTTGGAAAATACCGTATAGGTGGAAGAAATAAAATTCTCCTGTGATCTTGTTCCCCGGAGATAATGCTATTAACATTTTTTAAAAAAGATTTTATTTATTTATTCATGAGGGACACACATACACACAGAGAGAATGGCAAAGACACAGGCAGAGGGAGAAGCAGGCTCTATGTAGGGAGCTCGATGCGGGACTCGATCCCGGGACCCCAGGATCACTCCCTGGGCTGAAGGCAGGTGCTAAATCGCTGAGCCACCCAGGGATCCCCAACATTTTGTATTTATATTATCAAGTCTCTTTTGTCTCTTATGCTTTCTGTTTTGTTTTGTTTTTTTTGAAGTTGGCTGTATGTGCAAGCATGGAGCCCAGTGTGGGGCTCAAACTCAGGACCATGAGATTAAGACCCAAACCAAGATCAAGAGTCAGACATTTAACCAGCTGAGCCACCCAGGCACCCCTGTACTTTTTAATTTTATAATTGGGTCATTCTGAATATTGCTGATTTAGATTCTCCTTTGTTCATTTAATAGTCCTTATGGTCTTGTTATGCCATACATTTTCTGTATTTTAATGACTTCAAAGTATTCATTGTATGATATCCCATTGTTGGATATTGTTCCCAATTTTTTTTTTTGCTATAAGAAACATCATTTTTACTCTCTGCATTGCTAAAGACTATTTCGTTAAGTGAAATTGTTAGGTCAGGGGCTTGAAAAGTAGCTAAACTCTAGAAGCCGATGATCTTATGAGTAATGGTCTCAAATACAGAATCGGTGTCCTTAACCTCTTATACACCCTCATTAGCCCTATTGTTTGTCTTCAGTGAGTGTTCTTCATTGCTTTACAGAACATTTTCTTTCTCCTTAAGCATCCTGCTTCATCTCTACTCTTAACCCCCTTGCTTTCATTATGTCTTGCTTATCCAAACATCCACTCCATCATGCAATTTTAAAAACCTTCCTTTCAACTTCTTTCAAAGCTACTGACTTATTTTCCCTTTGCTTTCAGATATCTCGAAATAGTAGTCTGAACTTGTAACTGTTCTTGGTAAACTTTTATTCATACTATATCTCATCATAGTTTGCTACTTTGTACCATTTTACAGACTCACTTTGTTAAAGTTGTTGATTTTCTTCATGCTAAATACAGGCCTTTTTAAAAAGCCACATCTTTACAACTTTTCCTCAGCATCTGGTCTTGTTGAATAATTACTACTTTCAGAATGCTCCCTTGAATTTAGTGATGTTAGATTGATGGTTTTTTTCTCTTTCTGTTTTGCTGGCTTGTGTTTTATTGCCAGCCCCATAATTGACCTAATTTTCATTATGCATGCATTCTCCCAGGTCATGTTACCCATTTTCATATCTTCACCTAACAAGTATGTGTGTATGTGTGTGCGTGTGCAACCTGATAACTCCCAAATATGTCTCCAACCCTAAATTCTCTTTAAATCTTTGAAGTAATTTATTAAGTGCTTTGTTGAAATAACCCTTCTGGAGAGAATTTCTGGGACCTCTAAATTAAGATGTCCAAACTCAGCTACCCTCCCATTCCAGTGTATTCAAACTTATAGTGGATTCAGCCCCTTTTTATGAGTCTGACTCCAACCAGGAGAGAGAAGCCACATAATCATCTGAACAGTGGAAGTTTAATGCAAAAATTAGTGTAATCTTTTGGTTTAATATTTTTAAAACCCTATTTTTATAGGGAATTAGAATAACTAGGGATTGGTTAGTAATAAACTCTAAAATATACAGAACTAGCTGATTTAAGGAGTAGCTAATACACTTAGGACTGAGATAGGGCATCACAAGAAGAGTTCTTCACCGGCAGGCTGAGGTCATAACCGTTTTGGAAAAGAGGACATGGCTCACTGAATGGCTGAGAAGTCACTGGTGTCATGCTAGCTGCACTTGATGGGAATCTGCCATCTAGGGTCTCAGGGAAAGTTATTCATGGGAATGTCTCTTATTGGAAAAGCTGCTACGGCTACCCACTGTTTACTATAGGAGCCAAGTTTTAGAGCAGCTACACAGGTGGCAACCAGATACCAGAGAAACCATGGGTGTTACAGATGGAAGCCTGCTGGATGAGCACACCGGAACCAGGAGCAAAAACACTTTCCTCCTCCAGGGTCTCCAGTGCTCTTTAGTGACAAAGCTTAACATTGTCCCAGCTGTCAAAGAAAAAATATTTGAAGAGCCCGGATCACTGTTCATGGAGCAAACAAAAAGGATTAAGAGAAGCTAGGAGACAATAGATTGATAACTAGCATATCCATCCAGAACCCTTCTTCCTCTCAGTCTCTTACGGGTTTTTCCAAATCTCTATTGTTATTTCCAATTTTTGTTGGGCTTGGTTCAGGCTCATACCATTTTTTTGTTGTTGTTGTTTTTGTTCCGTCAGCCTTCTTTTATCCAGTTTATTTTATTACACAATCCAGGCCCTTTGATGATATTTTGTTTGTCCCTTACCCCAAGACTTTTTGTCATTTTGCAAATCAGTGAAGCTGTTTCTGACTTATGAAATTAGTTGCTTTCTGTTTTCTTACCACTTTTTGTTGTAAATATCTCTGTAATACCAGTCATATGTTTTATGATAATTGCTATATTTATATGTACCTTATTTTTCTTTACATTCCAAGGACCTAACAGGCAATAAGTAAGGGAAATAATTTTAAGTTAAGAATCTGCATTTCCCTTTTGAAGTCTTTGTACTGTAAATAGACTTTCTGGCTTCCCATTTTAAAAGATAACTTTTGTGGGGCGCCTGGGTGGCTCCTTCAGTTAGGCATCTGAGCTTGGGTCTTGATTTCAGAGTTGTGAGTTCAGGCTTCACATTGGGCTCTTTGTGGAGCCCACTTAAAAAAAAAAAAAACTAATAGAAGAAAACTTTTGAAAAGTACCTTTTGAGTGTTGTAGTCCTGCTCTTTTCATCATAATAATATGCTTTATATTGTGTAGTTTTTAGTACAGAGCACTTTATTTATTTCATCATGCCTTTAACTACCTTTGTACAAGTGTTAGGATGTCAGATGAGCACATGGTCTTTTCTATTGATCCATACATACCATCTTGTGAAGTAGGCAGGGCATGTCCACAGTCATTTTACTAATGAAGAAGTTGATTCTAAGAATATGTGACAAAGCACTTGTCACAAAGCTACTAAATGACATCAATCCAGAGCTATATAATTCGTGGATTATATTTATTTATTTATTTTTTCTGTGACTTCACATCGTCATCAGAAGCTGATACTTACTCTGTTTATTTTTGCTTTCCTCACTTGAATATTTAGTGTCTGGGGCTTGTCTTTTATGTCTACCTGACAGCTCCTGTGGACAAGAAAATAACTCACTTCTATCCTGTTTGTAGATAGTTTAGAACTATTTCAATGTGACCGTACTTTGTTGCCTAGTTTTCACACATTTTTTTACCTTTTCAATTTCCCTCCTTATTAAAAGTTAGATATGGGTAACTATAGCACCTCTCAGTTCAAAGAAGGATCTCAGCAATGAGACCAAAGAAGTGAGATGTCCTCTGGTAACCGCATACCCTTTTTTTTTTTTTAAAAGCAAATGGGCTTTTGTTTATGGTATTAGAGACTGAGGAAGTTTTAAATGTCCATAACTTAGAGATACTATTGGGAATACGATAATTTTAACCTTTGTCAAACCTCATGACTGATCTCCATAAAACTAGAATTATAAAAATATTTGCACCAATTTTTATTTTTTCCTATTTAGTTTTTAAATATTAGAAAAGAGGAATCAGTACATTTGTTAGATTTTTTAAAAGCTATATTATTTTGATTGATAAGAACTCTTTAATTAAATACCTTGATAATAATGCTAACTTGGTTGACTCAATTTTTTACAGTCTGTACTTAACTTAAGAGACCTTGGATTATCTGATTTAAAAATTGGACAAATTGATCAACTGGTAGACAGTCTACTTCCTGGATTTTGTGAAGGCAAGAGTGTTTCTTCCCATTGGCATACATCTCATGTCTCTGCACAGTCCTTCTTCGAAAATAAATATGGTAAGTTAGTGTATGTTTTGCTCCAATTTAAGTAAGCCGTTGTAGTTACTAATAATTTAACAGATAGCATATATTAACATTTACTGTGTTCAAGTTTTTTCCTGAGTTCTGTTCCATTCCTTTCCTTTCTTTCCTTGATAATTTTTCATATTGGAATAATTTTAAATATACAGAAAAGTTGCAGAGGTAGTACTGAAGTTCCTATATATCTTTCACCTGGTTTCTCCTAATGTTAACTGCTTGTTAACCATGGTGCATTTTGTCAAAACTAAGAAATTAACATTGGAATGATATGTTTAACTATAAATGGTATTTAGATTTTACCAAATGAAATTAAATCTTATTAAATTACTGGTTTTCCACTAGGGTTCTTTATTTGTCCCAGGATCTAATAGAGCATACATAGTATGTGATTTTAGGAGAGCAGAGGGTTGTTTTAAATTTAGGTGACAAACATTAATTGGATTCCAGGAACTGTACTAGTTCCTGAAGAAATACATTGAAGAAATAGTCGTAGTCCTTTTTTAAAAGAATGTCTGTATATTTTCTTATTTAAGTCTTGCTACAATCTGGTGTTACAATAAGTGGGTAATTTGTAGAAGGGGTTTCCGTCTCATGAATTTCTTTTTGGATGATACTTAATGAATGTTAGAACTTATCAAAATAATTGTGTTTTATTGATGGAAGAAAATATTTTAAAAATCAGTATAAGCTATAATAGCCCAGGAAAAAAGTGCGGATTTAAATAGTTTTGTGGGGATCCCTGGGTGGCGCAGTGGTTTGGCGCCTGCCTTTGGCCCAGGGCGCGATCCTGGAGACCCGGGATCGAATCCCATGTCGGGCTCCTGGTGCATGGAGCCTGCTTCTCCCTCTCCTGTGTCTCTGCCTCTCTCTCTCTGTGTGTGTGACTATCATAAATAAATAAAAATTAAAAAAAAAATCTTTATCTTTGTGATAAAGATTTATTTATTTATTTATTTAAGATTTTATATATTTATTTGAGAGAGAGGCAGAGGGGGAAGGAGGCTCTCCCTTTAGGGAGCCTGATGTAGGACACCTGAGCCAAAGCAGATGCTCAACCACTGAGCCAACCAGGTGCCCCTAAAGATTTTATGTAAGGCTGTACTTCGTACAAGCTTAATTCATTTACTCCTCATTCTATTGCCTTTATTACATATATGGGTTGTAGGGTAAATAAAGAATTTAAAAGTGAGAAAAATGAAGTTTTTGAGTTTGGGGGCTTAGGTTAGAAATCTGCTTCTATTATTTTATGTTATGCGACTGTCTTCCTGAGAGAAGTCCTGAGGCTTAGTTGTTAAGGGTGAGGAGTAGGTTAGGATCAAACTCAGTCCTGCCACTGAGCAAGCTGTGGCATTTACTTTATTCCTCTAAACTGTTATTTTCTCATTTTCATGAAGCACGAAGAAAAACTCCTTATCTTCGCAGGATCAAATGAAATAATCTGAATAGTTTACTTAGCCATACTATAATGCTTGGCTCATAGTAAAGTGTTCACTGGAGTAAAATTTTTGTTATTATCGTTGTTATGTAGTAGTAGTAGTATTACTGTTGTTCTTCTGGTCTGCATATTTACATTTCCTTTTCCTTCCTTTTCTTACATTTCCTTTTTCTTATTGCCAACTGCTTTCTTGGCTTAGGAAGGCTAGAGGTATTAAGAAGGAGTTTGTTGACTTAACGATAAGATTTCCAGAAAAATCCCTGAATTGTAACTGGGATAGATGAGAACCAGTTTCTATTGCTCCTTTCTGCTTTTTCCCTAGGATCATGGATGTGTAAAGTAAGATGGGGCCCATTACTCAACAGTGGGAATTTGAAGGATCACCAAAGTTTATGGCTTCCAACTCTGGAAGGAACTATCTTTGTACACAGTGACCAGAATCTTTGAGAAAGAGAGATAACTGTGCTTTGGTTTATAGTGTTTAATCACATAATTTATTAGAGTTTTTGAAATTGTCCCTAGGAAATAGCAGTTCTTTATGTCTTTGTGTTCCTAACTAAAGGTAACTTTAGCTAAACATACATATCTTTTCCTTTTGGTTTGAATTGAATTTCATTGGCAGCTATAGTCATATAGAAGATAAAAAAGATAATCTAATGGCCAAATGATAGTAAAGGGATAAAGAACTGTAATTAGACTAAAAGTGTTTTTAGAAACTCCTAAAAGCAGAGTCATATGAACACATAAAAGGCTAAATTTATACTTTTATTTTTCTAGTATTTGGTAAAATTATATTTTGTTACTTTTTTAGCTTGGTAAATAGAAAATTTACTTTTTTCAATTTTCCTCCAGGTTACTTAGATATGTTTACTACTTTACGTTCCTCTTGCTTGTACAGACAGCATTCAAGAACTCTTAAAAGTATTTGTTCAGATCTTCAGTACTGGCCAGGTAGGAAATAACTGTCTTTATTTTGAAAAAAATTAATATATATTTAACAAATTCTAATTTATCTTTCTTAATTGTATTAATGTTTATAAACATTCATTTGTAGCTCATGGTAGAACTGATAGAGTCAATTAGTTGGGTATGTCCATAATTTTTAATACAGTATTTGGAGTCCATTAGTTTGGGTATGTCCATAATTTTTAATTTGGAAAATACATAATAGCTGAATTTTGAATGTAAGTGATAAGTGCCATAGTAAATCAAACTTTAGGAAACTTATCTATACCTTTAACATAATTAACTAAACATATTTGTTTACTTCCCCATATTTTTAAAATTTCATTTTCAAAATTGTTTCAATTGATTGCAATGACAGAAAAAAAATGTTGAAAAAGTCAGGGCAGCAGCAGAGGGGCTTCATCAGTGGATCAGAAATTTGAGGACTTTCCCTAAGGTATGAAGTAGATGACATCACATTGATAGCAAAATCAAAGATGCATATTTATTTATTTATTTATTTATCTCTCTCCTGCTCCCCCTACTTGTGTTGGTGTGTCTTTTTCTGTCAAATAAAATCTTAAAAAATAAAAGATTTATATTAATCTCTGTTGGCAAAGATGTGGAGAAAAGGATGTTCCTATTCATTGGTAGATGTATAAATCAATAACAGTCTTTTAGAGGGCAGTTTCTTAGTGTTAAATAATTCAACCTCACAGTTTCACTCTTAATAAATCAGTCTACATGTGCTAAAAGATGATACGTACAAGAATTTTAACTGCAGCATTTTTAGCAATAAGAAAACAGGAAACCACTAACATTCATGGTAGAAAAGTGGTTGAATATTTAAATTGCTGTACAATGATAAATTGAAAAATATTAACAGCCATTAAATTGAATGCACAATCTGTCCTGTTCTGAAAAATATTCATGATATACTGTTAAGCGCACGAAGATAATTGGCAAAAAATTTTACACTACTTATATAGAAAGAGCATGTGTTCACATACATAGAAGGGTAGTCATGAAATTGTTTTTCAAAACTTTTATTCTTTTATTTTTTTTTATTTTTTTATTTTTTTTAATTTTTTTTTTTTTTTATTTATTTATGATAGTCACAGAGAGATTGAGAGAGAGGCAGAGACACAGGCAGAGGGAGAAGCAGGCTCCATGCACCGGGAGCCCGACGTGGGATTCGATCCCGGGTCTCCGGGATCGCGCCCTGGGCCAAAGGCAGGCGCCAAACCGCTGCGCCACCCAGGGATCCCAAAACTTTTATTCTTTTAATTTATTTTACATAGGCTCCATGCCTGGTGTGGAGCCCAGTGCAGACTTGAACTCATAATCCTGAGGTCAAGACCTGAGCTGAAATTAGGAGTTGGATGCTTAACCGACTGAGCCACCCAGGCGGCCTAGTCGTGAAATTGTTAACAGTGGCTACTTCTGGAAGATGCGATTGGGGTTTGAGGAATTAGACCATGACTTTTATTTGTGCTCATCAGTGAGGTTTTTTTTCTTTCACATTTTAAAACTACCAAGAAACTCTAAAGTTAATTTATAGATTCAATCCATTTTAATGACTTTAATTACCAGGGTAGTGAAGTATCAGGCAAAGAACTATGTTAAAAAAAGAGATGATAAACTAGGATGTATGGATTTGGTGTCAGTTTTGAATCTTAGGCATTTTTCTTATAAAATTTGCAATAAGAAGTAAATGTGATACTGTTCCGTTCAGTTTTCATACAGTCTCGGGGTTTTAAAACTTTGAAATCAAGAACTCGACGTTTACAGTCCACCTCTGAAAGATTAGCAGAGACACAGCATATAGCACCATCGTTTGTAAAGGTAATTAGACCTTTTTTGTTGTTTGAAAAAGCAGTAATTTTCAAATTATTAAAATGAGAACCTTCAATATCTGATTTCTTTTAGTAGCCAGTTGATTTTCTAAAGGACTAGTAACCTGTGTAATCATTATACCTACAGCTCTTCTGAGTGCCAGTCGTGTTTCTCTTGGTCTATTAGACATCTCCCTTTATTCTTTTCCCTACATACCTACCTGTGTGTTCTCTGTGTTCATGAATAGCATCCGCCCAAGCTAGAAACCTGGTGATCAACTTTGATTTGTTCATCTTTTCTCCCCTCTCACATCCATTAATCACTAAAGTCCTGTTGATCCAGCCTCTTAAACATTTCTTAGATTTGTCTCTTTATCACCAATTCCACTACATGATAGACTATAACAGTTTCTTGCCTAAAGGACTCTAGTAAACATTCATTTAGTCTCCTTGCCTTTTTTTTTTTTTAAGATTTTATTTATTTATTAGAAAGAGAGCACGTGGGATCCCTGGGTGGCGCAGCAGTTTAGTGCCTGCCTTTGGCCCAGGGCGCGATCCTGGAGACCCGGGATCGAATCCCACGTCGGGCTCCCGGTGCATGGAGCCTGCTTCTCCCTCTGCCTGTGTCTCTGCCTCTCTCTCTCTCTCTCTCTGTGTGACTATCATAAATAATAAATAAAAATTAAAAAAAAAAAAAAAGGAAGAAGAAAGAAAGCACGCAAAAGCAGGGGGAGTAGCCAAGGGAATGGGAGAAGCAGGCTCCCCTCTGAGCAGGGAGCCTGAAGTGAGCCTTGGTCCTGGGACCTCACCCCAGTACCATAACCTGAGCCAAAGGCAGATGCTTAAGTGACTGAGCCATCCAGGTGTCCCTTTGTTTTTTTAAAAGAATATTTTATTTAAGAGAGAGACTCCAAAAGAGAGAAAATCTCAAGCAGGCTTGGCACTGATGGTGCCTGATATGAGGCTTGATCACATGACCCTGAAATCATGACTTGAACAGAAGTCAAGAGTCAGATGCCTAACCAGCTGAACCATCCAGGCTCTCTTTAGTCTCCTTGCCTTTAGTTTTGTTACCTACCAGCCTCTAGACTGCCACCAACCCATCATCTGTCTAAAATGTATTAATGTAATAATAATTGGATAACTTTGCTTTATTGTCAAATTCCTACTGTAATATCCATTTGGCCTCTGCCTACCATTTTCCTATTCTCATCTTTAAATATGGCACCCCCCCTGAACCTCCACCCTACTCCTCTCTTGGCATTTTAAAGTCCTATCAAACAAGATTGCTTGCAGTTCTTGAGCACTAAGACCTGTTATTTCATGGCTCTGTTAATGTTGTTTATGTGTTGTGTTCCCTGTGGTTTAGAAATCCTGTACCCTGTGATTTAGAAATCCTGACTTCCTAAAGTAGCATTTATTTTACCCCAGACCTAAAACAACTTTGTCGTTGTTGTTGTTGTTTTTAAGATTTTATTTATTTGAGAGAGAGAGCACATGAGAGCAGAGGGAAAGGAAAAGGAAGGGGAAAGAATCTTCAGATTCTGTGCTGAGTTCAGAGCCTGAGGATAGGCTTGGTCCCTTGACCCTGAGATCATGACATGAGTTGAAACCAAGTGTTGCTTAACTGACTGAGGCACCCAGGTCCCCCCAAACCTAGAACTTCTAATATATCAAAATGATTTTTAAAAATTAGTTATTTGTGTATCTCTCTCCTCTAGTAGACTGAGATCATTCAGATCATTGGTTATTTATCTTCACATTTTCAGAACTTATACAAGGCTAAGGATATAAAAGGTTCTCACTAAACATTTAATAAATTAATGAAGTTTTTCCTCTAGTAGAGATAAAGGAGTGTGAACATCAAACCATTAAAACCCTAAGTACATACATATATGTAACCAGGTTTCAGAATAGTATTTTTGGAGAGAATTTCTGTATTTTAATTGATTGATGCAAGTATAAGGTCCAAAGTTAGTTTCTTAGCCATTAAGTAATTTATTATTGAGTCTTAGTGTAACTCTTTAGGTGGATAATAAAAATTAGAAATTCTAGAATTTTTGAATGAATTTTTTTGTGAGTGGTCACTATATTTTTGGGCAGTGTTCTCTCTATAATCAGTACTGATGCGTTGTTTGTGTATTTAGGGGTTCCTTTTGCGGGACAGAGGATCAGATGTTGAGAGTTTGGACAAACTCATGAAAACCAAAAATATACCCGAAGCTCACCAAGATGCATTTAAAACTGGTTTTGCAGAGGGTTTTCTGAAAGCTCAAGCACTAATGCAAAAAACTAATGGTAAGTTGATTTGACACTATCCATATTTGGGAAGAACATCTAAAAAGAAGTCATAGTCCTACCTTTAAGTGATTCTAAATATTTTTTCTAACAGGTATGACCCTTTTCATTGGTTATATTCCATTGTATTTGTAACTTAGGCTGTGTCAAAATGAAAATATCTATTGACACTCTCCCTTTTCTCAAATGAGAACCAAAGTCAAGGACAGAAGCATGAATGCCTTCATGAGGCTTTTGGTAACAGGGTGTTGAAAGGAAATTCTGGCAATTAAACAAAAGAATGCCAGGTTCCAGAATTGCATGTGATGAAATGTAATTACCATCAGTAACCTAACACTTTTCATCAATCTGTCATTTGTCATTATTGTCATTTGATTTAAGCTTATTTTTCCTCCTCCAGATTCTCTGAGACGAACTCGTCTAATTCTCTTCGTTTTGCTGCTGTTTGGCATTTATGGACTATTAAAAAACCCATTTTTATCTGGTAAAGGCTCTTTTTATTTTTCTGACTTTTAAAAAATCTTTTAAATAGTTGATTTTTTTTCATAGTCTGGCTAAGACTTAGGAGAGAGGAAACATTTACTGTTCTGGTGTCTAGGCCTTTCTTTCCCAAGTTAACACTTCACAGATTGGGTCAATTTGAGATTGTTTTTTTGCATTGCAGTAGAAAAGTTTTAATCTGTTATAGTTACATGCCATCTACATTGTCAGGGCTTATTATATTTACATTGTTTTGTGGATTACTGGAAAAGTTGCTTCAGACACTGTACAAATTTTAAGTTTTACTTTTGAGAAAATAATTAATATTTTGTTAAAGTTCCAAAGATTATGTTGCAGCAAAAGTGTTGGATTAACTCCTATGAGTGGTTTTTCCAGATTTTTAGAAAATTATACCTATCCAGTTATAAAAGTTAAAAAACTTGTAGAACAATTGTATAATAGCAATACAAAGAAATAGTTACTTATTTCAAAGACACTAATAAATTGATGAAAAATTTATATATAATACATGATTAAATATTTAATATACAATTAAAATCGCTTTAAATGAGTTTCGTTTTCTCAGTTTGCCAGTCTGCAATGAATAATGTCAGTTTTAAGTGGTTCCTGTTGCTTTCTCATCTATTCACTTTTTACCCTGTGTTCTCTATGTTCTTTGTGATTGATTACCTTGAGAGAAAAATACATATACAGTTAAAGAATATCAGTTGACCTGGATCAGGACTTCATCCCAGAACTTGTATGTAACCCCAGATATTTTAAGTTTTTTGTGGCATCAAACCTGAGATGAGATTTTAACATTCAGGAATATTCTTTTGATAGCTAGAGTCAGCTTCTCTTGTCTCCTTATTTTCAAAACTGAACCAGTATAGGGACACTGAGTGATATTGGAAGGGTGGGATGAAATCTGGTTATTCTTTTATGTTTCTTAATTAATTTCTTATGTTAAGCAAAGTGTATATCAAAATATGAAGTGTGTTGCTTTTGGGTAATTAATTTCTTACAAGGTTCAAGTTGTTTGGCTGTATTTAATTTGCTTTATTAAGTCCATTTGTGTACATCCTTAAATAAACAATTTAGTGGACTAAAACTATTAGTGTCCATTGTAGAATTAGTGTATAACATTTGCTCTTCCAATTTGTATATTCTTGATAAGTGTTTTCTTGTTATCTCTGTATTTTTGCCTATTGGTTTTTTGGCATCCAAATTTCTATCTTTTTTTTTTTTAGGATTTTATTTATTTATTTGACAAGAGAGGGAGAGAGCACAAGCAAGGGGAGCAGCAAAGGGAGAGGGCGAAACAGGTTCCCCGGTGAGCAGGGAGCCTGATGTGGGACTCCATCCCAGGATCATGACCTGAGCTGAAGTCAAACACTTAACCAACTGAGCCACCAAGGCACCCCAAATGAAATTTTTTTTTTTTTAAATGCGCTCTCCTGGGCTGCCTTCTAAATACCTACAGACCTGAAGTTTTGGGCATGTCCTGGGAACTTGTATTAACACATTTCTCAAGTGATTTTTATGCACATTGGAGTTTGAGAATGTTTTAAATATCTATTGTTAATAGTACAGGAGAAGAGGGAAATAATATTTCATTTTAATTGGAACATATAAAGATGTCATTCTAATGTGAATCATTTATTCCTTGTACATAGTCTAGAAATCCAGAAGACCTAGTGTCTGTACTTCACTGTGAATTAATGTATGTAAACTTAGGTATAGTTTTTCTTTATTTTCTTACATGTCAATAATAAGATGGTTGGAATTTTATGAATCTATCAAATATATAAACATTTCTTTTCTCCTTAGTCCGCTTCCGGACAACAACGGGGCTTGATTCTGCAGTAGATCCTGTCCAGATGAAAAATGTCACCTTTGAACATGTCAAAGGAGTAAGTTTAAAAAGATTACCCTTCTTTCTTCAAATATTATCTCATTATGTAAGGCTAATATTTGATTTTAAAGGTATAAAGTAGAAAATATACATATTGGTCTCTACTCCAGTTCCAGGCGCTAAAACTCTTATAATTCCCTAAATGACGAGCACTGGGTGCATCTTTGGTTCTACAGTTTAGTCTTTGAGACCCCAGTGTTTGACACAGGGCTCTGAATCCCTAGGAACTTTCTGGGTGTGCTCTTGGATGGGTGTATGGAGATTAGAAAAGACCAAGTCATGATTGGAACCTTGGAACTTTAAGCTTCATTACATGTTCTCCAGCCCTCCTTTAGATATTGGGATAGAAGAAATAAATCTCTGCCATCATGGATTTTTAATTCTGACAGAAATTGGACAATGACACAGCATATAAGAAATAATAGAGTATGTTATGGGGGAAAAATGGAGCAGGTTAAAGAGGATTAGGAGTTTTGAGAGAAAGGTCACAATTTTAAGTGGGGATGTTCAGTGTATGATTGAGAAGATGACATTTGAGTGAAGATTTGAAGAAGATGAAGTAAACCATGCATGTATTTTTTTTTTTTTAAGATTTTATTTTTAAGTAATCTCTGTAGCTATCGTGGGGCTCGACTTTACAACCCAGAGATCCAGAGTGACATGCTCTACTGATTGGGCCAGCCAGGCGCCCCCATAACATGCATGTATTTGAGCAAAGAACATTTCTAGCCAGAGAAAGAGAGCAAAGATCTTGAAGAATTAATGTGCCTGATTTTTTTACTGACCAATGAAAAAGCTACTTTAATACAGAACAGAATGAGAGCTTTTCCTCTTTACGCACTGAGTTCTCTATCTATGCATAAATATTTTTCATGACCTATTTCACAACTATTAGGGAATAAAGTATCAGGAATCACTATGATAATTTTATACCAAGTAATCTTTTCCTTCCCTTTGCAATTTAAACAGCTGTGAACCCTGTTGGAATCACAAAAAAGGGAATAATTGAGGAAGAAGTTGGTGCAATGAGTATTTGAAAACTTGAGTCATTAGTGCAGAAGGCCCTTCCCATTTTGTTTAAGGTGTGCAGTCAGAGCCTGCTTTACACTGAACCTGACTGGTCAGCAAGGCATTCTTACTTTCTCCCTGCAAAGTATATATTTCATTACTCCGTATGCTACACTTCTTTTGGAATGAGTCCACTTCTGAGTACGAAGCTAAAGAAGACATGCTGATAATACTAGAAATGGAAACATCACAAAATTTTTAGATTGTCAAAAGCTTTCTGTGCGAATATATACAAATATTACAATTATTGCTATAATTTTATATTGTTACCATTACTATAGGACCTATATAGACCAAAATAATTTTCCATAATAGGTATGCCAGTAGGTGATACCTGTGATCAGTTTTGCCGAGTGTTAAAGAACTAATATAGGCATGTCATTTCCTTGCCTAGAATTTCTGATTATATAGGAATAATTTTATATATAGCTGCCATAAAAATACTAACAAGGGCTTTTATAACTTCATTCATTGCCTTAATCCCCTAAACTCTGTTTTCCTGTGTAGATCTTACATATTTCTATTGGGAATTTTCTTAACACTGAGATTGGGCAGAGAAAATGTAATCTGAGTAATAGGTGACATCTAATTGTTTTCCTCTTTCTTACAATTTAAAGTTATTCATTACCTTGACCAAATGTAGTTTGGCTTCCTTTTAGTATATGGATGTCTTTGAATATTTAAAAAACTTATTTTAATTGATAAAGAGCCAAATCTCTCTTCTTTAAAAAATATTTTAAAAGATATTTATTTATTTATTTATTTATTTATTTATTTATTTATTTATTTATTTATTTATATGAGAGGGAGAGAGAGAAGTGGGGGGGAGGGGCAAATGGAGAGGGAAGCAGACTCCCACTGAGCAGGGTGCCTGACTCAGGGCTTAATCCCAAAACTCTGAGATCATGACCTGAACTGAAGGCAGCCGCTTAACTCGTTAAGCCACCCAGGAACCCCCAAATCTCTTTTAAAACATAAATTTTATTGAAGCTCAGCATTCACACAAAGCTGCACAAGTCATAAGTCTATACCTTAATAAAGTTCACACAGTGAACTCATATTGGCACTCAGCTCACGAAATAGAATATTGCTAGAAACTTTCTAGTGCCCTTTGTTTTCCCACCCCAAGCATGATCATTGTTCTGATAACATCTATTAATTTGGCCTGCTTTTGAATTTTGCATAAATGTAATACATGTAGCATATATGGGTCATTTCACTTAAATGATGTTTGTGAGATCTATCTGTTTTTACATGGAGTTGTAGTTTATTTATCCCCATTGCTTGGGGGATGACTTTCTTGTGATATGACTATCACAATATTGTGTATTCTACATTAGGTAGACATTGTGTTGTTTCTAGTTTTGGCCCAAATACTGCTATTGTAAATTTTTAAAAAATATTTTATTTATTTACTCATGAGAGACCCAGAGAGAGAAAAAGAGAGAGAGAGAGGCAGACACAGGCAGAGGGAGAAGCAGGCTCCATGCAGGGAGCCCAATGTGGGACTCAGTCCTGGGTCTCCAGGATCAGACCCTGGGCTGAAGGGGGCGCAAAACTGCTGAGCCACCTGGACTTAGGCAGCGGTTCTTAACTTATATCTGAGTTTTTCAAGTTAAGCTAATATTCTGCTTGCCGTCTTTTTTGACCAGATTGGGCTTTATTCTTCTTAGGGATCTCAGTTCTACATGATTTTTGTATTTGGGATATTAAATCTTTTAAACTTTTTTGCCACACCCATTTACCAAACAATCATTACACTATACTTTAATTTAGGCACCATCCTTTGGGCATTTCTAGGAACTATGTCATTTGTAATCTAATGGTAATTCCTTATAATGAAAATAATTTCATAATTAATCACAAATTAATGTTATAACTTAAATACAGGCTCCCTTCTCATTGATATATATTAAGCCCACATAATTTGCCCTTTAAGTTTATAAGCCAGGTCAAAAGTTCTGGAGTTGAAACTTGGTAGGTGAGTCTTTCTGTTTATATCAAATGCTGCTGACACCTTTAACTAGAATTGTGAATATAAGTCCTTGTTAACTGGAGGAAGCACTGTTTCTTGAAAATGTAATAAGAGTACTTTTGTTGGGTCATGTAAGGAGACTGTATAATTGGCAAAAAGAGTCCAATGAAAACTCTGTTGTGTGTGCATTTATAAGGGAGCCCTCTTGTATACTTCTTTCACTGAAACAAAGAGACAGCCAAGATAATTTCCAGTTAAATTTACTATTTTCTAGTTAAATTTACTATTTTCAAAAAGGAGGCCTTGATAATCTAATCATTGCTTAGAGTTATTTGATAAATTGTGTCACTTTAGGTGGAAGAAGCCAAACAAGAATTGCAGGAGGTTGTTGAGTTCTTGAAAAATCCACAAAAATTTACTGTACTTGGAGGTAAACTTCCAAAAGGTAAGATATCTTCCCTTTACCGTGATTTGACATAAAAAAAATACTGTAATCCGTTGCTAATTTATTTTTAACAGATTTAAAGCTTAAAGTTTAGTTCTTAATTTCTTATTTTACAAGTAAGTCTTCATTCTGAACATACCATTGTATAACCTTTTTTGAGAGGAGTGGGGATTTTTTTTATTACAATTTCAGACTAAGTTGTGAGAATAGTGCAGAGAAAACTGTACTCTTAACCAAACTCAACAATTTTTCAGCAGTTTGTGCCATCTGCTCATCCATTTTCTTCACATAAATGTATTTTTAAACTATTTAAGAGTAGATTGTAGATATCATACTCCTTTAACCCCAAATACTTCCTTATGTATGTCCTAAAAATAAGAATATTCTATTACATAATTCCACTATAGTTACTAAAATCAGGAAATTTCGCATGGTTCTAAAACTATTAGGAAATTCAGTTATATTCAAATTTCAGCATTTCTCTTAATAATTAAGGTCCTCTCATCCACCATCCCCAACCCCAGGTTTAGGACTCAGTGCAGGTTTACACATTTAGATTTTTCTTTAATCTTTTAAAAACTTATTTATTTATTTGTTTATTTATTCATGAGAGAAACAGAGAAAGAGGCAGAGACATAGGCAGAGGAAGAAGCAGGCTCCTCACAGGGAGCCCAATGTGGGACTTGATCCCAAGACCCTGGATCATGCCCTGAGCCAAAGGCAGTCTCTCAGCCACTGAGCCACCCAAGTGCCCATATTTATTTATTTTAGAGAGAGAGAGAGGAAGCAGGAGGGGAGGAGCAGTGGGAGAGGAAACAAGAGAATTCTCAAGTAAACTCCCCATTGAGTGTAGAGTGGAACACGGGGCTCAATCCCAGGAGCCTGAGATTATGACTTGAATCAAAATCAAGAATTGGCTACTTGTACATAGTCTAGAAATCCAGAAGACCTAGTGTCTGTACTTCACTGTGAATTGAGCGACTGAGCCACCCAGGTGCCCCTAGATTTTTCTTTAACCTGAAAAAAATTCTCAGCCTTTATTTATTTATTTATTTATTTATTTATTTATTTATTTATTTATTTATTTATTTACTTATTTATTTATTTATTTATTTAAGAGAACACACACACAGACACAAATGTGCTTGTTGGTAGGGGGACATAGGACAGAGGGAGAGAGAGAACTTAAAGTAGACTCCTCGCTGAATGTGGAGCTCCACTCAGGATTCAGTCTCAGGATCCTGAAATCATGGCCTGAGCCAAAGTCAGATGCTTAACTGATGAGCCACCCAGGCCCCTTTCTCAGCCTTTTAGTATAGGAATAGATGTAGATCTTTTATGACCTTAAAAATTGTGTAGTAGACTACACACTAATTTGTAGAATGTTCCTCAGTTTGATGTTTTCTCCAGTTAATATGATTTTTAATGATTGTTGTGATTTATAATAAATATAGTGATGACAGCAATAGATTTGTCTTCTGAACAAGGTGACTTTTAGAACACACCTAAGGTTAGAAGCTGGTTGTCAGGAAAATCAACCATGTGATTAGAGGGCTGGAACTTTTAGTCTCCCTGTTGGCTATCTGGGAGGGGAAAGTCACTGGAGGCTGAATCAGTCATGCTTATGTAATGAGTCGTGCTTATGTAAAAAAGCATGTTTTTATGCTTATAAAAACCCAGAAGGATAGGATTCAGTGCTTCCAGATTGGTGAATATGTGCAGATGTGGGAAGAGCGGCATATCTAGAGAGGGCACAGAAACTCAGCAATCCTTTTACCTTTCCTTACCATATGCGTCTCTTCCATTTGACCGACTCTTGGCTGAGTTGTATCCTTCTATAATAAACCAGCAATCTAGTAAGTAGAATGTTTCTCTGAGTTCTGTGAGCCATTTTAGCAAATCAAGTCCAAGGAAGCAGTCATTGGAACCTCCTCTCTATAGTCTGTCAGTCAGAAGCATAGGTAACAACCTCGTCTTGTAGTTGACATAGGGAAGGGTGGGGCTAGAGGCAGTCTTTTAGGACAAAGTGCTTAATTTATGGTGTTTGATACTATTTCCAGGTAGGTAATATCATAATTGAATTGAATTGTAGGACACCCAGCTGGTGTTGGAGAATTATTTGTTGGTATGAGGGAAAAACCATATGCTGGAATTGAGTACAAGATTATGACTTCATGAGGTCCTTGTACTATATGATTGTTCTATACTATAATCATTAATATTGAACTTTGAAATGGTTTCCAATGTTTTGCTGTTAAAATTAGCAGTGTGTTAAAATTAGCCTGGGTGGCTCAATTGGTTAAGCATCTGCCTTCAGCTCAGATCATGACCCCAGGATCCTGGGACTGAACCCTGCATTGGGTTTCCTGCCCAGTGGGGAGTCTGTTGCTCCCTCCACCTCTGCTCCTACAGCTGTGCCTACTTGTGCTTTCTCTCTTTCTCTCAAATAAATAAATAAACAAAATATTTAGAAAAAAATAGCAATGTGGAGGCTGGGCAAAATGTATGAAAGGGAGAGGGAGAGACAGGCTTCTATTTGTAGAATGAATAAGTCAGAGGAATAAAAGGCCTAGGAAATATAGTCCATGATATTGTAATAGTGTTGTATAGTGACAGATGGTAGCTACATATGTGATAAGCACAGCATAATGTATAAAGTAAACTTGTTAAATTACTGTGTTGTATACCTGAAATTAATGTAACTGTGTGTCAAGTATACTCAAACATTTTTTAATTCAAAAAACAAAAATCTATGATGATCATCTTAATATCTCAAGGCTTTGCCCACATGCTTAATTATCTCATTAGAATAAATTCTGGATTTACTCATTTATTTATGCATTATTCTAGATTCCAATTCTAGAAATGGAATTGGTGAATTAAACGGAACAGTAAGGGCAGCCCCGGTGGCGCAGCTTTTTAGCGCCGCCTGCAGCCCAGGGTGTGATCCTGGAGACCCTGGATCGAGTCCCACGTAGGGCTCCCTGCATGGAGCCTGCTTCTCCCTCTGCCTGTGTCTCTGCCTCTCTCCCTCTCTCTCTCTCTCTCTCTGTCTCTCTGTCTCTGAATAAATAAATAAAATCTTTAAAATAAATAAACAAATAAATAAATAAATAAATAAATAAGTAAATGGAACAGTCATTTTTTTAATATATTTTTTAAAATTTTTATTTATTTATGATAGTCACAGAGAGAGAGAGAGAGGCAGAGACATAGGCAGGGGGAGAAGCAGGCTCCATGCACTGGGAGTCCGACGTGGGACTCGATCCCGGGTCTCCAGGATCGCGCCCTGGGCCAAAGGCAGGCGCCAAACCGCTGCGCCACCCCGGGATCCCGGGAACAGTCATATTTAAGATTTGTTTTTATACTGCTCACTTGAATCTTCTAATTCAAGATTTATTTTTTTTAATTTTTTTTTATTGGAGTTCAATTTGTCAACATATAGCAGAACACCCAGTGCTCATCCCGCCATAGGATTCATTTATTAAAGCCAATACTATGACATCGTAAAGGACATGTTTAAAATCATAAAATAGGTACACTTTTCTTACTAATCACAAGGAATATTTATAAAATTGTGGGAAAATTCTCAGGTACCAAAATATATTTTACAGAAATTGATGTGATGATTTAAATGAGTTAGGAATTATCATAATGTGGCAATACAAGGGGACAGTCTTAGGGGTATTTTTCAGCAGATTTGCTTTAGGAAGAGTTTTTATGTTTAAAATATAGCATTAATGCTTTTCTTTTCCTTTTAAAAAAATGATTTTATTTATTTGAGAGAAAGAGCACACAAACAGTGGTGAATGAGGGGCAGAGGGAGAGGGAGAGGGAGAAGCAGACTCCTTGCTGAATAGGGAACCTGACTTGGGACTCTATCCCAGGACTCTGGGATCATGACCCGAGCTGAAGGCAGATGCTTAACTGAGCCACCTAGGCACCCAGTTTTTTTTTTTTTTTTGCCTTTTTAAATGTAGTCTGAAAAATGAAAAGTTGTGGAAACCAGAGAATTCAGTCATTCTAACTTCCAAAAAACTTAACTGCTGTTATGAAAATTTTCAAACATAACAGAAAAATTACAAAACTGTAGACACTAACTACTTTATATCTAAATGCTTTGTTATGTATCACCTAGGACTAAGGATATTTTCCTAAAGAAGGAGGATAATTTATCCTGCCAAATAAAAATTAAATGTTATTTCCTTAATATCTTGTATTCTAGTATTTTTTTCAACTTTTCATCAGCTATCCCTGGAATTTAATTTCTTTTTTTTTTTTTAAAGGTTTATTTATTTATTTATTTATGATAGACATAGAGAGAGGCAGACACAGGAGGAGGGAGAAGCAGGCTCCATGCCGGGAGCCTGACGTGGGACTCGATCCTGGGATTCCAGGATCGTGCACCGGGCCAAAGGCAGGCGCTAAACTACTGAGCCACCCAGGGATCCCTCTTTTTTTTTTTTAAGATTTTATTTATTTATTCATGAGAGACACAGACAGAGAGAGGCAGAGAGATAGGCAGAGGGAGAAGCAGGCTCCATGCAGGGAGCTCAATGTGGGACTCCATCGCGGGTCTCCAGGACCACGCCCCGGGCCGAAGGTGGCGCTAAACCACTGAGCCACCTGGGCTGCCCTGGTATTTAATTTCTTAAATATGTTTTTCATGGAAGAGTATCAGGTCAAGGGTTCATGCATCACATTTGGTTGTTTAATCTCTTAATTTGTGTTTATGTGAATTTTATCTTATTTAGTGATAAAGAGTTTGTCATTCCATTCTCAGGATTCTGAATTGTCTATGATGAGATATAAACAGTATTTAAAATGATAGAGGGAAATTATTTTTGAAGATCTGAAGTGAATTATTCTAGAGACATTTGTTTTCCTTTGTTTCAAAGTATTGGTTTTGTGCCTTCAACCTAAAAACTATATATTAATAACTGTTTTATAGATTCACATTAGGGTTTATTTTAATTTGTTGTATTTTATTTATTTTATTTTTTAAAAGATTTTATTTATTTGAGAGCACATGAGAGAGTGAGCATGAACAGAGGAAGGGTAGAAGCAGAGGGAGAATCAGATTCCCTGCTAAGCAGGGAATGCGAGACTCGATCCCAGGAGCCTGAGATCATGACCTGAGCTGAAGGCAGACACTTAATGACAAGCCACCCAGGAGCCCTATTTTTATTTTTTTAATTTGAATCATTCTATTTTTTTTTTTTTTTTTTTTTTAGGAATTCTTTTAGTTGGACCACCAGGAACAGGAAAGACACTTCTTGCTCGTGCTGTGGCTGGAGAAGCTGATGTTCCTTTTTATTATGCTTCTGGATCAGAATTTGATGAAATGTTTGTGGGTGTGGGAGCCAGTCGTATCAGAAATCTATTTAGTATGTTTTAATGTAGCTTTAATACAATAAAAAAAATTTGTTAATTTTAGGGGGAGAGCTTCTTACCCTTTCTTTGCTATTTGATTATGATTGATAGCTGACCTAGCTAATGTGTGAGCTAAAACAGAACTGTACTTTTTTCTCAAATAGAAGAGCTAGGAGAAGCATTAGATGAGGTTGGGCCTGTTGAAAAGCTGAGTTTTTTGTTGTTGCCCTTTTTATCTTATTCATCAATTCAATATATGAAATTAAAGAATAATTAGCCTCACACCCGATTGTATATGGTTTGTACAGTTGGAAGAATGAATACTAATTTGTTTTTATTATATATCATTCTGTGTAATATAGTTTTGTCTTTGAGATTATTGTTCTTAAATCAGTTATTTATTCATTCATTCATTTATTCATTTAATTTATTTAAATGTATTCATGAAAGAGAGAGAGAGAGAGAGATAGAGAGACACCAGGCAGAGGGAGAAGCAGGCTCCATGCAGGGAGCCTGACATGGGACTCAATCCCAAGTCTCCAGGGTCACGCCCTGGGCTGAAGGCAGTACTAAACCACTGAGCCACCTGGGCTGCACTTAAATCACTTTTTAAAGAAAGAGATCTCCTTTTGTGGATTTCTCCTTAATGAATGTCTTGTTGGCTTTTGACAATCTGACAGGTTTTTAATATATATATGATTTTGTTCAGAAAGTATTGATTTCATTAAATTCCTTTGAATCTTTTCTCTTTTCCTAGGGGAAGCAAAAGCAAATGCTCCCTGTGTTATATTCATTGATGAATTAGATTCTGTTGGTGGAAAGCGAATTGAGTCTCCAATGCATCCATATTCAAGACAGACTATAAATCAACTCCTTGCTGAAATGGATGGGTAATTGAATCTCCCTCTGTCTTTTGGAATATGGTGTTGTATTTGTTAACCATTCAAGATATAGCGGGGCATCTAATTGGCTCAGTCAGTGGAGCATGCAGCTTTTGATCTTGGGGTTGTAAGTTTGAGCCCCATGTTGGGTATAGAGGTTACTCAAAAATAATACCTTAAAAATAGGAAAAAATATAGGCAATAGAGAGTAGTCCCTGTGCAAGAAGTCAAGACAAGCTGCATTTTCTGTATTGTATTGTTTCCATTACTAATGGAGTGATTGATGTATCAACTCTTAATTGGTGATCTCTGCACCTTTTTTCATTATGAAAGGAAAGTGATGTTTCCAGTTGAGAATAGTAGTGTATTTGGTGATGTAAAGGGATCATATGATGGTCCTGACACAATTTGTGACTAGCTTTTAGTGTTGTGGTAGATTTAAAGTTGTTTTTTTTGTTTTGTTTTTTTTTTTTAAGATTTTATATATTTATTCATGAGAGACACAGAGGGAGAGAGGCAGAGACACAGGCCAAGGGAGAAGCAGGTTCCCTGCAAGGAGCCCAATGTGGGACTCGATCCCAGATCCCAGGATCACACCCTGGGCCAAAAGGCAGATGCTCAACTGCTGAGCCACCCAGGCGTCCGAGATTTAAAAAGTTTTCATCATATAAAAAGCAAGAGGTGGGGTTGCTTTGAAAGAAGGAAAAATATTTTAAAACCATATAAGTAATTTTGAAACAAAGTCTAGGAGTAAAAATTTCAATTGGTAAACTTGAGAAGAATTCTTCACAAATTAGTCAGGTACCCAAGCCTTTTCTGTTAGGTCATCTCTTGCTAAGCAGAATAAATATTGTGAAGGCATGTAATCATAGGACTTTTTGATTTATTAATAAGAGTTTTATTTTAGTATGCTGGCCTAGTAACATTTGTCCCTTTTAAGAAATAAGATGTTAGTGGATAAAAAAGATCAACCTCCGTTTCTTTGCCGTTACTAAGTTTAATGATAGACCATTTTATGTAGAGCATTTCTATATGTGTACTGTTTTAATTATCAGTGAAAAGTTACTTTTTTTCTTTTTTAAATAGTTTTAAACCCAATGAAGGAGTTATCATAATAGGAGCCACAAACTTCCCAGAGGCATTAGATAAGTACGTATTAAAAGACTTTTTTTTATAAGTATTGATACATACTAAAACATGGATGAACTTTAAAAGGAGGAAGCTCAAAAAAAAAAAATAAAATAAAAATAAAAATAAAAAAAAAAAGGAGGAAGCTCATCACAAAATACCACATATGATTCTGTTTATATGAAATGTCCAGAATAAGCAAATCTGTAGCGACAGAAAGTAGATTCTGGTTGCCACAGATGGGAAGAATGGGGAGTGACTGTTGGTAGCTGTGGGGTTTCTTTTGGTGTGGAGGCATAAAAATATTCTTGACTTAGATTGTTGATAATTGCACAACTCTGAATACATTAAAAACCACTGGATTACCTCCTTTAAATTCTGGAATATGTGAATTAAATTTCAGTAAAGTTGTTAATTTCTGAGAACTTTGTATCATAAAATTTTGGGGGTGGTAGGATTTTAAAAATAAAACTTACTATAATTTTAAATTTTTGTTGATTTTGTCATAGAATTAACTCATTTTAATTTGATGTAATAGTTTGTTTTTGCCTAAGTCTCTAGTTTAATATTCTGTACTTAATAGTAGTTATGATAGGAAGCTTTCATAGTGTAGATCTCCTGATAGACTGCTCTAGAATTATTGTTCCTTGAATGACCAGATTGCATGTTTTTGTTTATAAGGGTTGTGTACTATCTGTATCAGCCTTTGATCTGTCATCTGGTTATTGAAACTGTTACTTGAGCCATGTTTTACAGGAAGCTATCTGAATATTGGTTTAGTTCAAAACTCCAATTTAGGGTGAAAAAGATGATGGAGATTAAGGAATGCACCTGTTGTGATGAGCACTGGGTGATGTGTGGAAGTGTTGAGCACTGTATTGTACACCTGAAACCAATATAACACTGTATATTAACTGTACTGGAATTAGAATAAAAAACAAAACTCCAGTCTAACCTCTGGTTGCTAATATCTTTCCATCCGTATTCAGAGTTAGTCCTTTGAACTAACTAGTCCAGCATATTCAGGTTATTAATTTATAGTTTCTTTTTATATTTTCCCTTTAGTGCCTTAATACGTCCTGGACGTTTTGACATGCAAGTTACAGTTCCAAGACCAGATGTAAAAGGACGAACAGAAATTTTGAAATGGTATCTCAATAAAATAAAGTTTGATCAGTGTAAGTCTAATTCCATTAACACAAACTTTATTATTTCTATAGAATGGTAATATTTCATTCCACCATTTGTGGTCCTTACCTTAAAAATGTCTCAAAAGACCGGTTTGTTATATGTCCTTTTTAAAATGTTTATTTCATAATTCTTGTATATCTAGGAAATTGTCATTTGAATCCTGATTGTAAAGAATGTTTTCTTGTTAATACCCAGATAAATAATATTTGAAGATAAATATATAAATATTTTTAAGATGAATGTAAAATATGAAATAGTAGAAAAAGTGTATATAATCACTTTGGGTTGAAAAGAGGCAAACTGTAAAACGAAATACCTGAAAATATTATGGGCCCACTTACTTAACAAATGTAGCTATTAAGCTGCAGTATTTTCACAGATAGATGAATCAATTTGTAAGAACCAAATATGTTCCCTATAATAAGGGGAACTCTTACAAATGTACATATAATACTAAATACTTAGGTATAAAATATTTCAGGATGAAATTCGGAAAATGTCTGTGAGTTCACATTTTTAGTTTGTGCTTAGGTGAGTAACAGTTTAGGTCGTAATTTGAAGGTTTACAAATCATGTCAGGCAACTCTGCATTTCTTTGTTTTTCGTAAAGTTATTTAAATTTAAAAACTTTTGTAATTTGTCCCAATGGTAATTTTAATAGCATTTTGGCTTTTTTCCTTTAGAAAAAGTAAGTTTATTTTGTAGTTTTAGCAAAAAATAAATATTTTAAGTTCTAGTTCAGGATTGCTGTTTTCTTTTGGAATGTGAATTATTTATGAAGAGCTATTTTGGAATTTTAATATTGCGATTGTCTACACAGCTGTTGATCCAGAAATTATAGCTCGAGGTACTGTTGGCTTTTCTGGAGCAGAGCTGGAGAATCTTGTGAATCAGGCTGCATTAAAGGCAGCTGTTGATGGAAAAGAAATGGTTACCATGAAGGAACTAGAATTTTCCAAAGATAAAATTCTAATGGGTAGGTTTTCTCTCTCCCCCACCCCTTTTTTTTTTCTGTCTTACCCTGTTCATTATAGTAGAGAATAAGTTCTTTTTAAATAAAAGGTTATAAAAAAGAAAGGTACAGGAGCAAGAAAATATATATACTCAAAAATAGCCATCATTTGGGTCTCATAGATAACAAATACAGTTTCTATGATTATACTTTTTGCGGGCAGGGGGTACTCATGTGTTTTGTCTTATTTATTTTTTTAAAAGATTTGTATTTATTTATTCATAGACATACACAGAGAGAGAGAGAGAGAGAGGCAGAGACACAGGCAGAGGGAGAAGCAGGCTCCACGCAGGGAGCCCGACGTGGGATTGATCCCGGGTCTCCAGGATTACACCTTGGGCTGAAGGCTGTCACTAAACCGCCATGCCACCAGGGCTGCTCTCATATTTATTTTCTGAAATTAGAATTAATTAAGGGATGCCTGGGTGGCTCAGCAGTTGAGTGTCTGCCTTTACCTCAAAGCATGGTCCTGGGTTCGGGTATTGAGTTCCGCATCGGGCTCTCTGTGAGGAGCCTGCTTCTCCCTCTGTGTGTGTCTCTGCCTCTCTTTCTGGGACTCTCATGAATAAATAAATAAAATCTTAAAAAGAAAACCAAAAAAACTTGTTGATAGGATTAAGATGACATTTCTTCCTATTTTGGTTATCAGTTGGCAGATTGTTGTGGTTTAAAATATTTATTAATGTCACTCTAAGAACTACATAAGGGCAAGTGGTTTTCATTCATCTAAATAGACCTTCCTAACAGAATAATTTTATTCAATTAAATTTTTATCCTTAGGCCCTGAACGTAGAAGTGTGGAAATTGATAACAAAAACAAAACCATCACAGCCTACCATGAATCTGGTCATGCTATTATTGCATATTACACTAAAGATGCAATGCCTATCAACAAAGCTACAATCATGCCACGAGGGCCAACACTTGGACATGTAAGTATCTGGTAGTTTTTTTTCTTTTCTTTCAAATAGCACTCTCCAAAGCTTATGTAAGAAATTGTGGATGAAAATAATTAAAAAGAAAATTCAACTAATTCCTAAATATGCTGCTAACTTTCTTCTTTAGTATTCTGAACCATCATGAAATCAGAGATATTCATGAAACTTACCTGCTAATATAAAGGATACTAATAGTTCAGATGTTATATATTTACATTATGAAATTTATTTATTTATTTTTAAATTATTTATTTATTTATTTATTTATTCATGAAAGAGAGAGAGGCAGAGACACAGGCAGAGGGAGAAGCAGGCTCCATGCAGGGAGCCTGACGTGGGACTCGATCCAGGGTCTTCAGGATCACGCCCTGGGCTGAAGGCAGGTGCTAGACCGCTGAGCCATCCAGGCTGCCCTACATTGTGAAATTTAAATCTGGAATGACAGCAAACTTTCATTCTTCTTCTTTTTTTTTTTTTTAAGATTTTATTTACTTATTTAAGAGATAGCACATACGAGCAGGGGGAGGGACAGAGGGAGAGAGACAAGCAGACTTCCCGCTGAGCAGGGAGCACAATGCGGGGCTTGATCCCAGGCCCCAGGATCATGTCCTGAGCCAAAGGGAGACAGATGCCCAACCAACCAAGCCACCTGGGTGTCCCCAAAGTATTATTCATAAATACGTAATTGTTCTTTTCCTTCCACAAAGAAACTCAGTGTTTCCATAGTTATTCTAAGATTTTTCTCACTGAGTACAAGTTTCATTCTCTTATCTTTCTAATTATAAACATATTAAGCATTTTTGTGCACCTGGATGTAAGTCCATCCTATTGAAGCATTATATACCTATTACATATAAAATATATAAACTTTGGCTTAATAAAGAATTTTTCTTATTTTGTATATTGTCAGTTTTGTCATCAGTCACCTGAGATCCTCTCTACTAAAAATGTCTTTGAGCTGTCAGCATCCTGATATTATATAGTGAGAGCCAAATGATAATTCTGATTATTAATATAAGTATTTCAAACTGTGTCTGAAGTTTTTCTTTATTTTCAATTGTCTAGGTGTCCCTGTTGCCGGAGAATGACAGATGGAATGAAACTAGAGCTCAGCTGCTTGCACAGATGGATGTTAGTATGGGAGGAAGAGTGGCTGAGGAGCTTATATTTGGAACTGACCATATCACAACAGGTTGGCTGTAAAGAATGGCTTTAGTTCACATTATGCTTACTGATTTAAAGATATTTTTAAAAATTGAGTTCTTATGTATATATTTAAATTTTAGGTGCTTCCAGTGATTTTGATAATGCAACTAAAATAGCAAAGCGGATGGTTACCAAATTTGGAATGAGTGAAAAGGTAATAGCTAATTTTAGCCCTTCCTCATGTATCAGATGATGATTTGTCAAGTGTTTCTTTTTGAGAGGGTTCTCATGGTAAATTGGTAACATTTACTTTTCCCCTGTCTCATTCCAAGTAGATTTATCACTGCTTATTCTAAACTAAACGTTATTTTCTGAGTAATACAGATAGTATTCTCTTTCCATTCTAGCTGCTTGGACAGTAATAGTATTTCATGAGTTAAACAAAGGATAAGATACTTCAATCCCTATGACCTAAAACACCCACTTGCTGAACTTGCTTACTTTGGCCTTTTCACATATTTCACTTTTCTACATTATCATTGTGGCTTCATGAAGCACTACTATATACTACATTGTGGATTTCTGGGTTTGGAATAGCTGCAAAGGTTTTCTAAGAAGGTACTCAGAACCATGCTTATGATTTTAAATTTCCTCTCTTTGCTCATACTTTTAATTTGAGTCTTCTACTTTCAGAAGAATGATGACATTTCTTTGTGCTCAAGGGCATTTTTATATTGAATTTCTTCCTTGCCCCCATGATGTTTTCTTTAAGTATAGGATAGTATTATTAGTGATTTAGGGTTTTTCTGTTCAATTTCTTTCTTTTTGTTTGTTTTAGCTTGGAGTTATGACATACAGTGATACAGGGAAACTGAGTCCAGAAACTCAATCTGCTATTGAGCAAGAAATTAGAATCCTTCTAAGGGTAATGATTATATTTTTCTGTGCTTATTTATCTAGTCCTAATGTGCCTAAGTAGTAGGTGCTTACCAGAAGATAATGGTTATCCTCTGTTTAGAAATGTCACTATATACAATAAAGAGAAAAAGGGCACCATTGAAATGATTTAAATATGTTGTTTGGGAGTCTCTGATTATAGACTGAGTCTTTACTTTATTCTGGCCATAGGCTAAGAACAGTTTATATCAGTAATTATAAATATTCTACTTTAGCTGTTAAAACTATACAGTTGTTAGAATAGGAGATCATGATTATTTGAGTCTTTATTGGTTTTTTACTCCGATATATATTTTATTCAACAAGTAGTATTTGCTTTTTGCCTACCTGTGTGCATGTGCTAAGAATGAAGCACAAAGATCTTGAAAATGAAAGTCTTTTGATTGTAGTATCCAATACAGAATATGTGAGTTGTTAGGTACTGTGGAATATCTTCATTGTACCACAGATGTCTGGATTAGGGCATTGAGAGTGGAAATTGAGAAAAATGCATTCAAGAGATACTGATCTAGTGGAATCAAAATACCTTCATGATGTTTGGGTGAGAAAGCAGCTAAATTAAACACAAAGCTGTTTTCTAGATTTCTGCCTCATAGTTCTGTGTGCTATTTACTGGCAAAACACTGATGACGGCCTAAGGTGGGGAAGTATGTAGATTATGAGCTGAGTTTTATACATAATGAACTTGAGGTGTCTTAGTGAAGATTTCAAGTCGGAAAAGATAACATAGGTCTGGTGCTTAGTGCAGAGGTTGGATATGTGTTGCATTTGGATGTGCACGAAGGCAGATCTTGGAATGGAAAAGATTGAGCTAAATGCCGGAAGTCTAATGAATGTGAACTGTAATTCGGGTAGTAGATGGCAGTGGAAGAAAAAAAAAAAAAGATGGCAGTGGAAGGAGGTTGAATAGGGCTACAGTCAAATGGTATAAACTTCAAAGGATTTGTGCTTTCTAGAAGAGGATGGGATAGTAATGGTCTGCTAGTGATGAGGGGAACAAAGAGGTCATTTCTTTACTCTGAAATGGGTGGGATAAGAGTGCATTGGTAGGTGCCACTGGAGTCTCCCCAGGAGGGCCAGTTATTGATTAACTCAAGGAGATAAAGAAATGCTTTAAAGTCATTATGTGGAAAGTGTATGTAATGGAAAGGTTTAGAAGGTGTTTCAGAACAGGAATTCTTTCTGCCTTACCAGAATCTTCATTCTCTTTCCTTTACTATTTGTTATTTTGAGTAAATTATCTATGCTCTAGTATTCTTAGAGCATTGGAAATATTCTTTATTCTAATAATTTTCTGAAGACTGGGAAGGCAGTAGGTATTCTTTCCACTAGATGGCACACTTACATTGTTATTAAGGGAAATGATGACTAGTACATTTTTCGTTCAAATATATATATAAGACTTAAAAGTATAAAAAACCTAATAGTAGTCTTACATGTTACAATGTAAGGGTTTCATTCCGTTGGGTTTTTAAAGTTATTACTAATTCATCCTTGGTTATTAGTCTCAATATTACATGATATATTTGCAATACTTTATATGTTGTCTTTAATTTTATTATTTCATTTAAACATAATGTTTTTTTTTTAAGAATGTCTAATGATGTTTATTTTTAATAAGTGTGTTATGTTTATATGACCTATGCTACTTGGTTTTGTTAAACTGATTTTATAGTGGGGCTCCTGGGTGTCGGTTAAGCTTCTGCCTTTAGCTCAGGTCATGATCCTGGGATCCTGGGATTGAGCCCCAAGTCAGGCTCCCTGCTCAGTGGAGAGCCTGCTTCTCGCTCTCTTTTTGCCTCTCCCCGGCTTGTGCTCTCTGTGTCACTCTATCTTTCAAATAAATAAAATCTTAAAAACAAAAACAAAAAACTCGTTTTTGAGTTTTTTTGGCAACTGGTATAGTTGTCACAGACTGAAATACCAAATAAGAGAATAGAAAAGATCTTTTCTGGCTGTTTAGATTGAATAAATTGGTGAAATCTCACAAAGCAAAAGAAGCAAACCTCCCTTAACTTTTTAATGGGAGAAAGATTTATTTGTTCATAGATTTTACCTAAAAAACAGATACATTATATACTTATATATATTTAAGTAGCTCCCTAAGTAGTCTTTATTTATCCATGTGATAAATTTTGAGGTTAAAAATAGAACATTTGCAAATCTCATCTTTGAGAACCAAGCTTCCTTTTCTATCTACCTGTCCATCTATGCTGGACATGGAGCCCAGTGCTTTTATCTTTTATAAATAGAAATGAATAGATTTCACATTTTTTTAAGGCATATCTTTTTTTTTTTTTTTTTTTTCCTATTTACGGTTTTTGCTTCTCCTAAGTTTTCTGCTTCTAAGATACCTGCTTTTCCATTTCAGGACTCATATGAACGAGCAAAACATATCTTGAAGACTCATGCAAAAGAGCATAAGAATCTAGCAGAAGCTTTACTAACCTATGAGACTTTGGATGCCAAAGAGATTCAAATTGTTCTTGAGGGAAAGAAATTGGAAGTGAGATGATAATTCTTAAAATGGATGCATTGCTGGTTTTACTGCAAGAATATATAAGTAGCATTTCAGTAGTCTCCTTTTGCAATGCTTTTCTCTCATTCTTGACTTGATATCACTCAAGGGTGTGAAACACTTTGTCTCTTTTGTCATGTTTAGTCTAGTTTTGGTTAGTCTCATGATGACACCTATTGCAAGTTATCAACTCATAGCAAATATGTTAAAGAAAATAAAGAACTGTTAGGATTGAAAATAGCTTGTTAGAGAAATGTCAGTCAGTTATTCAGTTGAAAATAAGTAATGATTTCATGGTTGGTTCCTCTACTAGATGTGAATAAAAATTGTGCCTTTAGCACTTGGAAAGTATTTTTACCTGGCAAAGTAAAATTGTTGAAGGAGTGTCTTTGTTTTTAGATAGTACCATTTGTTGGTGAACCATACTTCTATTCATGTCAGTGGAAACTTCATTAAGATGCACTTAATTATGTTCCAGGTTGTCCATAATATAAAATAGTTCTGCTTTTGTTTTTGTCTATCTAAAAATAGAGAACTGTAAATGTAAAGATATAATCATAATTTAAATGATTATAACCTTTTAGAGATGCAGCTTGCATTTTCATTGTCTTTTTTTAACATCATCATCATTCTTACTAATGAAATTTATTTCAGAGCAGCAAGTATTTCATTAAATAAACAGTGAGTCACTTCAAAATCTGAATTATTATATAATTATGCTTGGTATTGAAAAAAAATTAACCCCAAATCCCAGTCCCTTCAAAGTGAACTTTGAATTACCGTGTTAGAAATGGAAAGTTGTGTTTGCTTTTCATTCAGATTTTGTGAATATGAACATATTACAGGATTTACAGATGACTTTATTAACTGAATAAAAAAATTTTTAGAGCTCATTGTATTGGTTTTACAACCAAATTATATTCTTGAAGTTATTTTATTAAAGTTACCTACAGTTTTCTAATAACTCTTAAGCTGTATATGGTCTTCATTGAAGAAGTTGATGGAGTTTGCTATATAATATCTTTGCCCTTTTTTTTTTTTTAATTTTACAGTTTGATCTGATTTCAAACTTACAGAAATATTACTGGAATAATACAAGGAACTCCCATATACCTTGGTCCAGATTCATTATCTCATTTTTTTTAATTGCCCACCTCTCTTTCCCCTTTTGTTTCTCCTTCCTCCTCCTTTCCCTCCTTCCCTCTCCCTGTGTGTATACATGTCTTTGTGTGGATATATGTTTTCATTTTTCTTAGATAGACTTCTAGGATTGAAATTGCTGGGTTGCATAGTAAGTTTCTGCTTACTTTTTAAAGAACCTGATGCATCTTTCTCTACATCTGCTACAGTATGTTTTTATGGTCTTTTTGATAAAGTCATTTTAGTGTGAGTGAAATAATATCTCATGGATTAATACACATTTATCTACACTAGTGATACCTCCCCTGTTTTATGACCATTTGTATATTTTCTTTGGAGAAATGTCCATTCAGACGACCCTCGCCATCACTTTTGGGTTGTCTTATATGTTGTAAGAGATCATATATTCTGAATACAAGTGCTTTATTGATGGATCCTACTTTTTTCTTTTTTTAAAGATTTTATTTATTTATTCATAAGAGAGAGAGAGAGAGAGAGACAGGCAGAGGGAGAAGCAGGCTCCATGCATGGAGCCCGATGTGGGACTCGATCCCAGGACTCTAGGATCATGCCCTGGGCTGAAGGCAGGCACTAAACCTCTGAGCCACCAGGGATCCCCGGATCTTGTTTTTTTTATCCAGTCCAACCATCTCTATTCATTGTAGTGTTTAGTTCATTCAAATTTAGTATTGATATAATTGTTTTTGCACCTCCTATTTTGCTTTTTGTTTCCTGTTTTTCTCATATATAAATAGATCCTTCTGCTCTTCCTTTTTGAATTACATCTTAGTGGTTGATCTAGGGATGGCCATATGCATTAAAGTAGACCATCAGTCTACTTTAATTCTGGTTAAATGTAGGAACTTTGTTTCAGTATATCTCATTTTCTTCTCTGTGCTCTTAGTGTCATGTTATATCTGTGCATGTTACAGCAGTTCAACAATATAGTGACGTAACTTGTGCTTTATATAATCTTATTTCCTCAGTCTTTCTCTGGGAATGTCTCTTATTTTTCCTTTTTGTAAGTATAGTGTTGCTGGATATAGAATACATGATTGCCTTTTTTTTTCTTTTTTAATTTTATTCATGAGAGACACAGAGAGAGGGAGAGAGGGAGGCAGAGACACAAAGAGAGAAGCAGGCTCCATGCAGGGACCCTGACGTGGGACTTGATCCTGGGTCTCCAGGATCACACCCTGGGCCGAAGGCAGGAGCTAAACCACTGAGCCATCCAGGGATCCTGACATTTTTTTTTTCTTTAATCATTTTGAATATGTTATCCCATAGACTCCTGGCTTTTTTTTTTTTTTGTGAGGAGTCAGCTGTTAATCATAATTTTGGTTTCCTTTTCTGATAGGTTGTTTTTTTTTTCTCTTGATGATTTCAAAGTTTTGTTTTGTTTTTGTTTGCTTATCCTTATCTTTTACCAGTTTGACTATGATGATGTGTTGAGGTGTGGATGTCCCTGTGTTTTTACTATTTGGGGTTTATTGGGTTTCATGGATCTGTAGATTAGCTTTTTATCAAATTTAAGCAGTTTTTGGCAGTTATTTCTTCAGATACATTTATCTGTCTTTTTCTGTCTTGTCCTTCTGGGAGTCTCCTTACATGTGTGTTGGTACAGTTAATGTTGATATGGTCTCTGAGGCTTTGTTCATTTTCTTCATTGTTTTTTCTCCCTCTCTACTTAAGATTGAATAATTTCTATTATTGAAGTTCACTGATTCTTCTTTATTTTCAATAAAATATGTTGGAATGTAGACTTGGTCTTTGGATTGAAAAAATAACACCTAGCTGTGGATATAAGAATTGGGAGAGTTGGGCAGCACTGGTGGTGCAGCGGTTTAGTGCCGCCTGCAGCTCAGGGTGTGATCCTGGAGACCTGGGATGGAGTCCCATGTCAGGCTCCCTGCATGGAGCCTGCTTCTCCCTCTGCTTGTGTCTCTGCCCCCCCCCCTCTCTGTGTGTGTGTCTCTCATGAATACATAAATAAAATCTTAAAAAAAAGAATCGGAGAGTTGATATATATATGAACTGAGGACTTTATTTCTGTACAAATTCTCTCTTGCCCTCATCCTATTACAGGTGAATACCCATCCTTTTAGACAAGAATGTGGATCCCCAACTCCATTTAGGCCATGGACTTAATTTATATATAAATGCTGTGTTGTCTTCAGTCTTGCATCATATGGTAGTATGATGAGTAGATAATCTTATGAATTTAAGAATGCATTTAATGAGAAAGAAAATTACAAAGCTAATTACAAAGCTGCCTGAGTGGGAGGGTGAGCAGGTACATATTTCTCAAAACTAGTTTGGAGAGCTTGATAGGAATCTCTTGCTGTTCTGGAAGTATGACTGTTTCCTTATATTCAGGAAACCTGGAACCTGAGAGGGCTGGTAAGGTGCTTTGGCTAATGAAGGGAGAAGTCTAATGTTAGTTTAAGCTCTTCTGCACTCTCAGCATTTGGTTTGACAAAAACTGCTTGAGTGCTTATGAAGGGCCAGATACTAAGTGTGAAGAGTGAGCCCTCATGGGGACTCTATTTTAGATACTGTATAAAAGGGTTGCTTGGAGGTGCAAAGAGGCTTCAGAAGAAGACAGTCCAGGATGGATATCTGGATTCCTTAAGAGCTAAGAAGAAAGAAAGCCTGACCGAATAAACTGTATTCACTCAGGTCAAGGGAATTGCAGATCAGATCAGCTGTGGGTACCAAAGTGGCCCTGAGAGAGTCAGCTTTAAATAATTGCTGAGCACCTGGCTGGCTCTGTCAGTAGAGCATGTGACTCTTCATCTTGGGGTCATGAGTATAAGCCCCATATTGGGTGTGGAACCTGCTTTAAAACAAAAACCTAGGGATGCCTGGGTTGCTCAGTGGTTGAGTGCTTCCCTTCAGCCCAGGGCATGATCCTGGAGTCCCGGGATTGAGTCCCGCATCGGCCTCCCTGCATGGAGCCTGCTTCTCTCTCTGTCTCTGCGTCTCTCTCTGTCTCTCATGAATAAATAAAATCTTAAAAAAAAAATTTTTTTGCCAAATCCAGCCTGCTTAAAACCATCTTACAGCCAGGAGAGCCTGGGTGGCTCAGTCTGTTAAGTGGCTGCATTTGGCTCAGGTCTTGATCCCAGGGTCCTGGGATGGAGCCCCTGTGTAAGACTCCCTGCTCAATGGGAAGCCTGCTTCTCCCTCATTCTGCTTATGCTCTCTTGTGCAATCTCTCTCTCTCTCTCTCTCTCTCTCTCTCTTTCTGTCTATCTCAAATAAATCTTTAAAAGAAACCAAACAGTAGCATCAGCCAGATAAGAGCTCAACCACTCCCTATAGTTTTGACCCTGGCAAAGTCAGACCAGACAGCCAGCTGTGAGAGGAGAGATGGAATTAAGCAGGAAAGAAGAAAAGGCCATGCCAGCCTTCTCCCCCTACCCTAATCACCTACTGCAGGTGGTTAACCTGTAGCCTGGCCTGGCTAATTAACTCTTGCCTTTTGGTGTTTCTATACTTATATGGGGCTGGACATTCTGTTTCAGTGCCATTTTAAGTAAAGTTTTTCAACCTGGATTGAGAGAAAAATATCTGAATATTTAAAAGACTACCGGGAGATGATTTTGCTGTGTGATAATATCCTATGAATCAAAAATAGTGGTTACAGGGATGCCTGGGTGGCTCAGCAGTTTAGTGCCTACGTTTAGCCCTGGGCGTGATTCTGGAGACCTGGGATCGAGTCCGACGTCAGGCTCCCTGCATGGAGCCTGCTTCTCCCTCTGCCTGTGTCTTGGCCTCTCTCTTTCTCCCCATGTCTCTCGTGAATAAATAAAAAAATCTTTAAAAAAAAATAGTGGTTACATATATTAAGATTTTTGGGGTGCCTGGCTGGCTCAGTCTAAAGAGTGTGACTCCTGTCTTGAGGTTGTGAGTTCAAGCCCCATATTGGGTTGTAGAGATTACTAAGAAAAAATAAGTTTAAAGAAATTTGAACATTTTTTTGTGGTATAATTTCATTTGTATGATTTTTCAAAATCTGAAATAGTTCTGTCATAATATTCACATAAATGTGAATATGTCATCTTTAACTTTTTAAACAAAATATTATTGCTAAATTAATAAGCAAGAGAAATCCCTTCTGATGACTGCTTTTAGTTGGCCGCAGCTCTTATTTCCCCTTTCATTCTGTTGATAACATTTCTATGATTATGTTAAAACTCAGAAATTATCTTGTGAGGTCCTTCTTTACTCTTTCATATTGGTAAACTTAAGGTTATTTCTTTGGTTCTTTAGGCTTCTATTTTCTTCTGTCGTCTGTATGCCTGTGGTTTCTTAGTCTTTCTCTCCAGCCCTTCTGTTAAGGGTTGGCTACATGGCCAACCGTTTTCTCTGTTTCTCCTTTTTTTGCAAAGGTTGACAAAAATTACCTGGGGAAAAATTTTTTCACAAACCTCCAGACTATTCCCTATGTACCTAATAATATTAGCATGAAGTAATCCATATAATCAGTAACCATGGTGATCTGTAAGGTAGTAAGTATATCAAGATTCCTGTGGATTAATATGACAGAACTGAAGAGCAGGGGCACCTGGGTGGCTCAGTGGTTGAACCATCTGCCTTTGGAAATTCGTTTATATTTCCTTGGTATTGGTGGTGATCTCTCCTTTTTCATTCGTGATTTTATTAATTAGTGTATTTTCTCTTTTGTTTTTAATAAGACTGGCTAACGGTTTATCTATCTTATTGATTCTTTCAAAGAACCAACTCCTAGTTTTGTTGATTTCTTCCACAGTACTTTTGCTAGTTCATTGAGTTCTGCTCAAATCTGTATTAACTATCTTCTTCTGCTGGGTATAGATTTTTTGCTGTCCTTTCTCCAGTTCCTTTAGGAGCAAGGTTAGCTTGTGTATTTGAGGGTTTTTTTTTTCCAATTTTTTGAGGGATGCTTGCATTGCGATGTATTTCCCTCTTACGACTGCTTTTGCTGTATCCCAAAGATTTTGAACGGTTGTATCTTCATTTTCATTAGTTTCCATGAAACTTTTTAATTCTTCTCTAATTTCCTGGTTTTCCCATTCATCTTGTAGCAGGATGCTCTTTCACCTTCATGTATTTGAGTTTCTTCCAAATTTCTTCTTGTGATTTAGTTCTAGTTTCAAAGCATTATGGTCTGAAAATAAGCAGGGGACAGTCCCAATCTTTTGGTATTGGTTAAGACCTGATTTGTGACCCAGTATGTGGTCTATTCTGGAGAAAGTTCCCTGTACACTTGAGAAGAATGTGTATTCGGTTGCGTTTGTATGTAAAGTTCTGTAAATATCTGTGAAATCATCTGGTCCAGTGTATCATTTAAAGCTCTTGTTTCTTTGGAAATGTTGTGCATAGAAGATGTGTCATTTGCACAAAGCTCCGTGTTGAAGTCTCCCAGTATTAGTGTATTATTATCTAAGTATGTCTAAACTTTGGTTATTAATTGATTGACCAGCTCCCATATTAGGTACATAAATATCATGATTGTTAGGTCCTCTTGTTGGATAGATCCTTTAAGTATGATATAGTGTCCCTCTTCATCTCTCACTACAGTCTTCAGGGTAAATTTTAGTTTATCTGACATAAGGATGGCTACCCCTGCTTTCTTTTGGGGACCATTTGAATGGTAAATGGTTCTCCAACCTTTTATTTTCAGGCTGTGGTGTCCTTACGTCTAAAATGAGTCTCTTGTAGACAGCAAATAGATGGGTCTTGCTTTTTTTTTGGGCGGAGGGGGGAGGTTGCTTTTTTGTCCAGTCTGAAACCCTGCACCTTTTGTTGGGGTCATTAAGCCCATTCACGTTCAGAGTTACTACCGAAAGATATGAATTTAGTGTCATCATGATACCTATTCAGTCCCTGTTATTGTGGATTGTTTCCTTGGACTTCCTCTTTCTATTAAGAGTCCACCTTAATATTTTTGCAGAGCTGGTTTGGTGGTCACGTATTCTTTCAGTTTCTGCCTATCTTGGAAGCTCTTTATCTCTCCTTCCATTCTGAATGAGAGCCTTGCTGGATAAAGTATTCTTGGCTGCAGATTCTTCTCATTTAGGACCCTGAATGTATCCTGCCAGCCCTTTGTGGCCTGCCAGGTGTCTGTGGAGAGGTCTGCTGTTACCCTAATACTCCTCCCCATAAAAATTAGGGATTTTTTGTCTCTTGCTGCTTTAGGGATCTTCTCTTTATCTTTGGAATTTGCAAGTTTCACTATTAAATGTCAGGGTGTTGAATGGTGTTTATTGATTTTGGGGGGAATCTCTCTACCTCCTGGATCTGAATGTCTGTTTCCCTTCCCCAGTTAAGGAAGGTCTCACCTATGATTTGTTCAAATACATTTTCTGGTCCTCTGTCCCTCTCAGCACCCTCTGGAACCCCAATTAAAGGTAGGTTTTTCCTTCTGAGGCTGTCATTTATTTCCCTTAACCTTTCCTCATGATCTTTTAATTGTTTTTCTTTTTCCTCAGTTTCCCTCCTTGCCATCAACTTGTCTTCTGTGTCACTGACTTGTTTTTCTGCCTCATTAACCCTCATCGTTAGGACTTCTAGTTTTGATTGCATCTCATTCAATTGATTTTTTTTTTTTTAAGATTTTATTTATTCATGAGAGACAGAGAGAGAGAGAGGCAGAGTCACAGGCAGAGGGAGAAGCAGGCTCCATGCAGGGAGCCCGATATGGGACTCAATCCCAGGACCCCAGGATCATGACCTGGGCCAAAGGCAGATGCTCAATGCTGAGCCACCCTGGTGCCCCTCATTTAATTGATTTTTAATTTCGGCCTGGTTAGATCTAAATTCTGCAGTCATGAAGTCTCTTGAATCCTTTATGCTTTTCTCCAGAGCCACCAGTAGCTTTATATTTGTGCTTCTGAATTGGCTTTCTGACATCGGTTTGTAATCCAAATTCTGTAACTCTGTGGGAGGGAGTACTGTTTCTGATTCTTTCTTTTGTGGTGAGGTTTTCCTTCTAGTCATTTTGCTCAGTGCAGAATGACCAAAAACAAGTTGTACTGGAAAAAGGAAGGAAAATAAAAAGAAAAAGGGAAAACAACAAAAACAAAAACAGAAAACAAAACAAAACAACAAAACAAGGGGGGCTATCCTCTGATTCTATATACTGTAGATCCCTCGACTTCCCCTGGAGCTTTCCAGTGCTCTTTAGTCAATAACTTGCTTTTCCCCTGTCCTAGCTCGTCTTCTGGGGGAGGGTCCTAACTGTGCTCATTCTCAGGTGTGTGCACCTGGGGCAGCTGCCCTGCCCCCTGCCAGATGCATGGCTCAGTGTGAGCTGTTTATCCTGTGAGGCCCCTGCTCAGTCCCAGGTACAAGGTGACAGCAGGAGGAACAACAGTGGCAGCGGCCAGGTCTCCAGCCCTGGAGTCAGCTCCTGCAGTAACTACCGCAGCTCCCAGTCCGCAGAGGCCTGGACACTCCGGGGGCATGGGGCACCGATCACAGCTTGGCCACCCGGTGATAGCATCCTCACTGTCCTGTGTCCTCCCGGCCTCCGCCTGTCCCAAGGGGAGCATGGGATCCTGGGCTGTGTTCTCCGGCACCCTGGGCTCCGGGGCCTGTGCTGCTGGAATTGTGCTCCTGGGGCCACGCAGACCCCTAGCCATCTGCCTTTGGCTCAGGGCATGATCCTGGGGTCCTGGGATCAACTGCCACTCGGGCTCCCCATAGGGAGACTGCTTCTCCCTCTGCCTGTGTCTGCTTCTCTCTGTGTGTCTCATGAATAAATAAATAAAATTTTAGAAAACAAAACAAAGCTGGAGAGCAAATGTGGTCTTGAGGTAAGATGATAAAGTTGAACCATTTAGGAAAGAGTAGAAAGCTGGTTCATGATTAATTTGTGAACTGATTTTTTTCCTTTGATCATTTAAAAGTTTTTTTAGTTCCTTTATTATATAAACAAATAAGAATGTTTTATCATTACTGTTAATCCTTTTTTCCTATATTAGCATTTATGCTAAGTTTATTTGGTCACAGATTTTTGTGGCCAAATGTATTGATACTTTCTTTTAGAACTTCTGTTTGAAAAATCTACCACTCATCGGTAATACCACTCATATATATTTTTTTCTGAAATATTTAATAGTTTAATGGTTTCATTAGATTAAACACTTTTACTAATAGGTTTATTTTGGTGTATGATGTGTGTAGTTAAGTTCTGCTCACTAATTGATTTTTCCCAAAGCATTTTTATTTTCCATTGATAATGCTTATTTTTTGTAGACAACATAGTATTTAATAATTATATTTTTACATTTATGAAGTATATATTTTATACTTTATTATCTAATGCAGAAATTTCATTTGTTAATCTTGGAACACATTTAAAGCTATTTTATTATTTTAGCCAGAAAATTATTATAGTTTTATGCAAAATCAACACATATTATTTATTGTTGAAAATTTAGACAATATAAATAACTAAGTAAATATGTAGTAGTAGTATTAATCTCTGGCACTCAGATGGATGTAGATATACCTCATTCTCCTAACACTGGTTCCTCCCCATGCAAAGATCTGAGGGGTGATGCTAAATTTTTGTCTACCTCCTCCCCATCTGAAGGCTTCTTAGAATGCAAAAAAAGTCTGGGAATAGAGTAAAGAAGTCTGGCAACAAAGAGGATGCCTATAACAACTGTCTGGGCATCAACTCCCTATGAAATTTAGAGGTTCAATGTTTGCACAGATTCTGGGACAAATAAAAAAGATTTTAAGATTTAATGAAGTAGAGATGCCAGAGATTCCTGCTCATTTTTCTGTTGAAAATAGGAAGTCATTGGCTGTAGTACCATTAAGTACTTTTCCCTTACAGGAAACAAAGACTTGTGTGGGAAGGGTTCAAGTAGGCACAATGCTATATCCCCTCCCAATGTAGGGAGTCAGGTATTAACACAGGGGTTGACTTGGATTATGTAGGGGAGAAGTTTGGAAGTAAAACAGAGGCCCAAGTTGAAAATTTAACTTGGATTCCTAATCTGAGTTTTAATATTTGAAAGTTACAAAGAGGAGTTATAAATGTTCCACTCTAGAAGTATCAGTGAGGGTTGACAGCACCTGAAAGACTCCTAACTTTGGGAAACAAACAAGGGGTAGTGGAAGGGGAGGTGGGCAGGGGATTGGGGTGACTGGGTGATGGGCTCTGAGGGGGACACTTGACAGGATGAGCACTGGGCGTTATGCTATATGTTGGCATATCGAATTCCAATAAAAAATATACAAAGAAAACAAGTGTTTTAGATCAACTCTTAATGTAATTATTGACATAGCTGAATTTAAGTCATTATTCATATCCCATTTATGTCATCTGCTCTGTTTTCCTCTGCTTTACTTCTTTTGGATTATTGAGTATATTTTAGTCACTACTCTTGATTTTCATTATGTGTCTTTAACTTAACACATTCTATCTTTAAATAGTGTTATAAAACTATAAGAAGTTTATGAGTATATTTTCATTTCACTCTTTTCCTGTGTTTTTATTGTTGTCATACTAGTGCTTCTACATATATTATAAAATCTACAGATTTTTGGTTTTAAACAATTACCTTTTGAAAAAATTAAAAATTCATTTATATTTACTCATACAGTTGCCATTTCTAAAGCTCTCTATTGCTTTGTATAACAAGAACAAATTTGCAAATGCTGCAACTCAATAAAAGTTTGCTGAGTAAATGAAAAAAAAAAAAAGTTCCACTCTGCCTAAGGAATCTCAGAGTCACCATAGATGGTGTCTGCTCTAGAGAGGCATGGAATATGGGAAGAGGGGCTGCAGACATGGTTAAAAAAAATTCACCTACGACCTTCAAGTCTTTTCTCATACGATTCTGATATTTCTACCTCCCCTTTTTTTTCCTCTTAAATGGCCCTTTGGTTACATAGGACCTGCCTGGATAATCCAGGGTAATCTCTTCATTTTAGCAACTTCTGATTAGCAAATGTAATTCTGTCTGCAACCTTAATACCCTGCTGTCCATGGTAAGAACATTTACAGGCTACAATGATTAGGATATGGCCATCTTTGAAGACTATTACTTTCCTTATAATCACTCTTCCCTTTTCCCCTAATAGGTTTTTCCTTAGTAAATCTCTTAGTTTTTCCTTAGTAAACACACCTTAGTAAATCTTTTACTCTACCTAAGCATTTGCTTACTTGAGAACTGAACTAAATCTGAAGTAAATCTAACTTAGTAAATCTTATTTTTTTTCTTTTAAGATTTTATGTATTTATTCATGAGAAACACACAGAGAGAGAGGCACAGAGAGAGGCAGAGGGAGAAGCAGGCTCCATGCAGGGAGCCTGACCTGGGATTCGATCTGGGGTCTCCAGGACCACACCCTGGGCTACAGGAGGCGCTAAACCGCTGAGCCACCGGGACTGCCCTACCTTAGTAAATCTTGTACTCTATGGAACCATCTGCTATTTGAGGACTGAACTAACATAAGTGGTGCCAAGAGTGGTCTGAGGAAACAGGTTTTGAGATTGTCTTGCAGCCAAAAAGAATACCACTGTGAGTGGCAGATGGGGCTTGGGCTTCAAGATCAGGCCCCTGAGGGCCAGCTCGCGGCGTCTGAATGGTACCAAACTCGCCAACCTGGGCCCCGGGTACCACATCCCAGACAGAGGTCTCAGAAAAATCCACAAAGCAAAAGTGGCAGGGGATTCTGTTGCTGGGAGACCAGAGGAACAGGTGATAGGGACTTTGCAGCTGGCGGGGAGGAGGCAAGGAGGTCGGGGAGAGGCGCTCACCTTGCTGGCCTGAGTCTGGAGAGCTGAGCCCTGGGTGACCACCCAGGGCGCTTGGCCGTCTTTCTTCTGGTGGCCCCGCAGCACGTACCTAGGTCGTGGAACCTTACCTGGGGTCTACTCCGGCCCACTGAGCAACAAAATGTCTTCAGCTGCCTTTGGACCCCTTTGTAATTCTCCGTAGGGAGCGCTTTACAGACAGTTTTGATGTGATTTAACGGATTTTCAACAGTAGTAGAAAGGAAATTAAGGGGACGCCTGGGTGGCTGAGTGGGTGAGCATCTGCCTTTGTTTCAGGTTGTGATCCTGGGTCCTGGGAACCCCAGTCGGGTTCCTGGCACGGAGCCTGTGTCTCCCTCTGCCTATGTCTCTGCCTCTCTGTGTCTCAGAATAACTAAAATCTTAAAAAAAGAAATGAAATTACGTATATGTAGTAGTTTGTTTTTAATGGACATCCTATACCAATGTTATTAAAGAGTGCATGCTGAGAGAAGTAATTCCCAGAATTACTTTGGATACAGGGCAGTATCTGACTTCTATCTGTGTACAGTTTGTACCTATATTATTTACTGAGGGACCTTGGAAGGAGATTTGGAATTGGGAAGATGGTTCTGACTGTGAATAGGAAGTCTCATTTTTCTGAAAATGTGTACTCTTCCCGTGTTTATCAGTATTCCATGACGCAATAGAAACATTATGGTTTTAGAAATTCTGAGCTTATTATACGTGCGGTCTCTGTTCTTTTCATTGTGATAATTAAGAAAAATTTTGCAATCACTCACTATGTTGTACACCTGAACCTAATACAACGCTGTATGTTGTATTAACAACGTGTTGTTAACCACGCTGTATGTTAACAAACTGGAACTAAAATGAAAACTTAAAAAAAAATTTTTTTTTAATTTTTTTTATTTATTTATGATAGTCACAGAGAGAGAGAGAGAGAGAGAGAGAGGCAGAGACACAGGCAGAGGGAGAAGCAGGCTCCATGCACCGGGAGCCCGATGTAGGATTCGATCCTGGGTCTCCAGGATCGTGCCCTGGGCCAAAGACAGGCGCTAAACCGCTGCACCACCCAGGGATCCCTAAAAAAAATTTTTTATAGAATACCTTCCAGTTATTAAAATGTACCTTAAATTTCCGCAAATTATTCATTGACTATCACATGAAAAGACGGATAAATGAATGGAACAGGTAAGAAAATGCCAAACACCTAAGTATATGTTAAGACTTTGTAACTTGATGCTGGTGACATTTCATATTAGTAGGAAAAGGTGAATCATTCATAATGTTGATGACATATCTGCTATTTGGGGAAACTAGCTAGAATTTTATCTCATAAAAATAAGTTCCAGATGAAATACAGATTAAAAATGTTAAATATGCAAAATACAGTACAAAAGAAGAGAACACGAATGCTTCTATACCCATTTTTTATGTTGACAAAGACCATTCTTAAGAAAGACTTTTTTTTAATAATAAATTTATTTTTTATTGTGTTCAATTTGTCAACATACAGAATAACACCCAGTGCTCATCCCGTCAAGTGCCCCCCTCAGTCCCCGTCACCCATTCACCCCGCCTCCACCCTCCTCCCCTTCCACCAGCCCTAGTTTTTTTGGTGGGGTCTTTGTCCGGTTTTGGAATTAAGGTGATGCTAGCCTCATAGAACGAGTTTGGAAGTACTCCATCTCTTTCTATTTTTCCAAACAGCTTTAGTAGAATAGATATGGTTTCTTCTTTAAAAGTATGGTAGAATTCCCCAGGGAAGCCATCTGGCCCTGGACTCTGTCTTGGGAGGTTTTTGATGACTGCTTCAATTTCCTCCCTGGTTATTGGCCTGTTCAGATTTTCTATTTCTTCCTCTTCCAGTTTTGGTAGTTGTGGTTTTCAAGAAATGTGTCCATTTCTTCTAGACTGCCTAATTTATTGGCGCATAGCTGCTCATACTAAGTTTTTATTTTTTTTTATTTTTATTTTTTTCATACTAAGTTTTTAAAATCGTTTGCATTTCCTTGGTATTTGGTTATCTCTCCTTTGTCATTCATGATTTTATTGAGTCTTTTCTCTCTTCTTTTTAATAAGGCTGGCTAATGGTTTATCAATCTTATTAATTCTTTCAAGGAACCAACTCCTAGTTTTTTTTTATCTGTTCCACAGGTCTTCTGGTCTCTATTTAATTGAATTCACCTCGAATCTTTATTAATTCTCTACTTCTGTTGGGTGTAGGATCTATTTGCTGTTTTTTTCCCAGCTCCTTTAGGTGCAATGTTAGCTTTTGTATTTGAATTCTTTCCAGTTTTTGGATGGATGCTTGTATTGCCATGTATTTCCCCTTCAGGAATGCTTTTGCTGTATCCCAAAGATTTTGAACGGTTGTATCTTCATTCTCATGAGTTTCCAGGAATCTTTTTAATTCTTCTCTAATTTCCTGGTTGACCCTTTCATCGTTTAGCATGATGGTCTTTAACCTCCAAGTGTTTGAAATCCTTCCAAACTACTTGTGATTTAGTTTTCTAGTTTCAAAGCTTTATGGTCTGAAAATATGCAGGGGATTATGCCAATTTTGGTAAATGTTAATACCTGATTTGTGACCCAGTATGTGGTCTATTCTGGAGAAAGTTCCATGTGCACTTAAGAAGAATGTGTATTCAGTTGCATTTGGATTTCAAGTTCTGTAAATATCTATGAAATCCATCTCGTCTAGTGTATCATTTAAAGCTCTTGTTTCTTTGGAGATGTTATGCTTAGAAGATCTGTCGACTGTAGAAAGTGCTACATTCAAGTCACCAAGTATAAGTTTATTATTACCTAAGTATGTCTTAACTTTGGTTATTAATTGAGTGCTATACTTGGCAGCTTCCACATTCGGAGCATAAATATTGATGATTGTTAGGTCCTCTTGTTGGTAGATCCTTCACGTATCATATAGTGTCCCTCTTCATCTCTTACTAGTCTTTGGGATAAACTTTATTTGATATGAGGATGGCTACCCCTGCTTTCTTTTGAAGACCATTTGAATGGTAAATGGTTCTCCAACCTTTTATTTTCAGGCTGTAGGTGTCTTTATGTCTAAAATGAGTCTCTTAGCAGCAATATCCGCAATAGCCAAACTGTGGAAGGAGCCTCGGTGTCCATCGAGAGATGAATGGATAAAGAAGATGTGGTCTATGTATACAATGGAATATTACTCAGCCATTAGAAATGACAAATACCCACCATTTGCTTCGACGTGGATAGAACTGGAGGGTATTATGCTGAGTGAAATAAGTCAATCAGAGAAGGACAAACACTATATGGTCTCATTCATTTGGGGAATATAAATAATAGTGAAAGGGAATAGAGGGGAAGGGAGAAGAAATGGGTAGGAAATATCAGAAAGGGAGACAGAAGATCGAAGTCTCCTAATTCTGGGAAATGAACTAGGGGTGGTGGATGGGGAGGAGGGCGGGTGGTGGGGGTGACTGGGTGGCGGGCACTGAGGGGGGCAGTTGACGGGATGAGCACTGGGTGTTATTCTGTATGTTGGCAAATTGAACACCAATAAAAAATACATTATTAATAAGTAAAATGAGTCTCTGTAGACAGCAAATAGATGGATCTTGCTTTTTTATCCAGTCTGAAACCCTGCGCCTTATGATGGGGTCATTAAGCCCGTTCACATTCAGAGTTACTATTGAAAGATATGAATTTAGTGTCATCATGATACCTATTCAGTTCCTGTTTTTGTGGATTGTTTCCTTGGACTACCTCTTTCTTTTACTGAGTCCCCCTTAATATTTCTTGCAGAGCTGGTTTGGTGCTCATCATATTCTTTCAGTTTCTGCCTATCTTGGAAGCTCTTTATCTCTCCTATTCTGAATGAGCTCCTGCTCGATAGAGTATTCTTGGCTGCAGGTTCTTCTCATTTAGGACCCTGACTATATCCTGCCAGCACTTTCTGGCCTGCCAGGCCTCTGTGGCGAGCTCTGCTGTTATTCTAATACTTCTGCTCATAAGCGTTAGGGATTTCTTGTCTCTTGCTGCTTTAAGGATCTTCTCTTTATCTTTGGAATTTGTAAGTTTTACTATTAAAGGTCGAGGTGTTGAGTGGTTTTTATTCATTTCCCCAGGGCAGGGGTGGGGGGGAATCTATCTCCTGTATCTGAATGCCTGTTTCCCTTCCCAAGTAAGGGAAGTTCTCAGCTATGATTTTTCAAATACACTTCCTGGACCTCTGTCCCTTTCGGCACCCTCTGGAACCAGAATTAAACGTAGATTTTTCCTTCTAAGGCTGTCATTTATTTCCCTTAACCTAGCCTCATGATCTTTTTTTTTTTCCTCAGCTTCCTTCCTTGCCATCATCCTGTCTTCTATGTCACTCACTCGTTTTTCTACCTCATTAACCACTGTCATTAGGACCTCCAGTTTGGATTGCATCTCATTTAATTGATTTTATTTTTTTTTAAGATTTTATTTATGAGGGAGAGAGAGAGAGAGAGAGAGAGAGAAGCAGCTCCATGCAGGGAGCCCGACGTGGGACTCGATCCTGGGTCTCCAGAATCCGGCCCTGGGCTGAAGGCAGCGTTAAATCCCTGTGCCACCTGGGCTGCCCATTTAATTGATTTTTAATTTCGGCCTGATGAGATCTAAATTCTGCAGTCATGAAGTCTCTTGAATCCTTTATACTTTTTTCTAGAACCACCAGTAGCTTTATAATCGTGCTTCTGAATTCGCTTTCTGACATTGAATTGTAATCCAAATTTTGTAACTCTGTGGGAGAGAGGACTGTTTCTGATTCTTCAGTGGCGAGTTTTCCTTCTAGTCATTTTGCTCAATGTAGAGTGGCCAAAAAGAAGTTGTACTGGAAAAAGGAGAGAGAGAAGCAAAAAGGGGGGGCGGGGCGAAACAAACAATACAAATAACAAGGGGGAGTATCCTCTGATTCTGTATACTGTAAATCCCTCGACTTCCCCTGGAACTTTCCAGCGCTGCTTTGGTCAAGAACTTGCTTTCCCTGTCCTTCCAGCTGGTCTTCTGGGGGAGGGGCCTGCTTCTCCCAGCAGTGCTGATTCTCAGGTTTGTGCACCTGGGGCAGCTGCCCAGCCCCTGCCAGGTGCACAGTTCAGTGGGAGCTGTTTATCCTGTGAGGCCCGGGCTCAGTCCCAGGTACAAGGCGACACCAGGCGGAACAACAGTGGCTGCGGCCAGGTCTCCAGCCCTGGAGTCAGCTCCCGCAGTAATTACCACAGCTCCCAGTCCGAAGGGGCCTGGGTGCTCCACAGGCGGGCTGCACCCAGAGCAGGAGCCTCCTTACTGCCGTGTGTTCTCTCGGCTTCCGCCTGTCCCGGGGGGAGTGCCAGATCCTGGGCTGCTTCCCCTGGTGCCCTGGGATCTGGGGTCTGTGCCGGTGGAATCACGCTCCTGGGCCATGCAGCCCCCTCGAAGCGGAGCCGCCGCCTGAGCCGCTCCTGGCCCCTCCGGGCGCATGCTGCAGCCCTTTAGGGAGCTCGGCCCATAGTATGTGGCGCCCTCTCCCTTGGGGCGCAGTTCCTCTGTTAGTGCCCCTGGGAGCCTGAGGGCATCCCTGCCCATCCTGGGATCCTGCCCGAACTCCCTGCAAGTGCCTTTCCTTCCGGGAAGATTGGTAAACCTGCATCTCTGGGACTGGCCTTTCCTGTACTGGGGTCACTTGCCGCCAGGTCTGAGCCAGGCTCTTTGCGGGGCCTCCTCCCCCTTGGATGCTTTTTATTTTTTCTGTCTTCCTACTTTGATAGAAGTGAAAACTCTTTTCACTGTAGCATTCCAGCTGTTTTCTCTTTAAATCTCAGGCCGAATTCCTTGTGCTCTCTTAAGTAAAATCCTTTTTATTTTAAAAGTGGCTTAAAAAAATCCATGGATGCTACATTTGTGGTGAGCATAGTATAATGCATACAGAAACCGAATGCCTATGCTGTACACCTGAAACTACTGTAACGGGTTAACTATACTCAAGTAGAAAAAACTTTTAACTCCATAAAATAAAATAAAATAAAATAAAATAGGAGATAAAAGAACTGATGCCACAGATATACAAGTATCACAAGAGATTATTGTGAACCATATTGCAAGCACCCATATTGTGAAGTCTATATGGCCAAGAACAAGGAACAGCCTTGCTCTACACTGAATATTTCTATACCCACTCCTCCAAACTCAGGTTTTAAGTCTTAGTGTTCAATGTGATGATATTTGGAGGTGGTGGCTTTTTAGTGCCCTTATAAAGGAGGCGGGAGGGAGCTCCCTTGGCCCTGTCCCTTATGAAGATGCTGGAGGAAGACAGGCACTCATGAACCAGGAAGCAGACCCTCACTCGACACTAATCTGTCAGTGCCTTGATTTTGGACTTCCTAGACACCAGAACTATGAGAAATACTAAGATAGTTTATCAAGATAGCTGATCCTAAGCTCAATATGCAAAGTATATTTATTTCTACAAGCTGTAAACAGGAAATGAAATTGATTTTTAAAAATAATTTAAAATAGGATCAAAAGTATCAAATAACTGAAAATAAATCTAAAATATATCTTGCAGGACCTTTATAAGAAATTTTTTTAAACACCAAGAGTTGAGCAATTAAAATATTGTTTGGAAAACTCAGTATTACAAATGTCTCTTCTCTTCAAAATATTTATAGATTCAATGCAATCCCAATCCAAATCTTTGTATTGTAAAGCTCCATAAGTTGATTATAAAAGACCTATGGAGCCCTTTCCCCCTTTATCCTTTCCATTCCCAAAGATTTCAGTCCAAAAGCACAGGAACAGAAACAAGGAGCGGTGGTGTCCCAGAGGGAGGTATTGGAGCCTGGCACAGAATTGGGAAGGCATAAATGTAGGAGTGCCACCTGAACAGTCTTAGAGCTCAAGACATAGCATCTCTGAAAGGTGAGTAACTTAGGATGAGGTATCACAGACTTCAAAGGTTCAGGAGGCATCCACACAGGGAAAGAACAGCCCAGCATGGGTTTTCAGAGCCTGTCAGTGAGGCACATCATCTGCAGAAGTGGCCTGGCATAGGGTATCTCAGAAAGGAGGTTATTATATGTCTCAAAGTACTTCTCCATAAAATACTAATTGTAAAGTGCAAAGTTAACATTCTGGGAAGAAAAACTGAAGATACTACTCCAGCGATCAACATCACCAACAATGGGACAAATCAAAACTGTAGGTCACGTGATATGATGCAATGAGAAGAGTAGAGGACCAGTTCAGTTGTGCTCTTGCTAAAATACATATATGTATATGTATATAAATATAATCTTAATTTTATCATAAGGAAACATAAGATACGTAAGAAAAACCCACACTGAAAAGACATTCTACGTTACTGGAATGAACTCTTCAAAGGATTAAAAGTCACAAAAATCAATGGAAAGACTAAGGAACTGTTCTAAACTGAAAGAGACTAAGAAACACAACATCTTAGTTCAGTACATGGTTTTGAATAGGACCTTCCTTGCTATAAAGGATACTACAGACAAATGTCAGAGCTTTAAAAGAATATGAGGTTTATTTTATTTTTTTAGAAGATTTTATTTATTCATGAGACACACACACACAGAGAGAGAGAGAGAGAGATGCAGAGACACAGACAGAGGGAGAAGCAGGCTCCATGCTATGAAAGGAGCCTGATGTGGGACTCGATCCCCGGTCTCCAGGATCACACCTTGAGCTGCAGGCGGTGCTAAACCACTGCGCCACCGGGGCTGCCCAGAATATGAGGTTTAGATGATAGAGGGGATAGTTGACGTAGCAATTGCACAACTGGGTATTTACCCCATAGATACAAATGTAGTGAAATGAAGGGGCACCTGCACCTCAATGTTTATGGTAGCAATATCCACAATACCCAAACTGTGGAAGGAGCCAAGATGTCCTTCAACAGAGGAATGGATAAAGAAGATGTGGTATGGGACCCCTGGGTGGCTCAGCGGTTGAGTGTCTGCCTTTGGCTCAGGGCATGATCCTGGGATCCGGGAAGAGTCCCATGTCCGGCTCCCTGCATGGAGCCTTGCTTCTCCCCCTGCCTGTGTCTCTGCCTCTCTCTCTCTCTCATGAGTAAATAGATGAATTCTTTAAAAAAAAAGATGTGGTATACATACAAAGTGGAATATTACTCAGACGTCAGAAAGGATGAATACCTACCACTTACATCAATGGGCATGGAACTAGAGGGTATCAGGCTGAGTGAAACAAGTCAACTGGAGAAAGACAATGATCATATGGTCTCCCTCATAGGTGGAATATAAGAAATAGTGCAAGGAGGGGAAACTGAATGGGGAAAAATCAGAGAGGAAGACAAACCATGAGAGACTCAACTCCAGAAAACATACTGAAGGTTGCTGAAAGGGAAGTGAATGGGGGGATGGGGTAAATCAGTGATGGTCATGAAGGAGGGCATGTGACGTGATGAGCACTTGGTGTTACATGCAACTGATGAATTATCGAAAACTTTATCTGAAAACGATGACCCTTCTAAATGTTGGGAAATTGAATTTAAATTTAAAAACATAATGTATACCTAACATAGTTTGAATGGGTGTACTTATATGCCAATTTTTAAAAAACACAGTACTGTAAATGTATTTTCTCTTCCTTCTGATCTTTTTTTAAAAGATTTTATTTATTCATAAGAGGCAGAGAGAGAGAGAGAGAGAGAGAGAGAGGCAGAGACACAGGCAGAGGGAGAAGCAGGCTCCATGCAGGGAGCCTGATGTGGGACTTGATCCCGGGTCTCCAGCATCACACCCGGGCTGAAGGCGGCACTAAACCGCTGAGCCACCCGGGCTACCCTCTTCTGATTTTTCTTAATAACATTTTTCTCTAGCTTACTTTATAAGGAGAATATAGAATGGAATACATATAACACACAAAAAATAGGTTAATTGACTGTTTTGGTACAATATTCTGGTCAACAGTAGATTAGTAGTAGTTAAGTGCCTGGGGAGTCAAAAGTTCACAGATTTTTACACAGAGGATCAGTGCCCCCCTAAGCTCCACATTATTCAAGGGACAATTGTATTAGTGTTGATTTTCTGATTGGCAGGGTTGTACGGTAGCTATGTGGAATGTACTGACTTGCAGGATATAGGGGCCACAGGAATTGGGCATAAATTAACAATTTACTTTCAAACCATTCTGGAGGGAAAAGGTCGTTTTCTCTATTTTTTCTTTTCTCTAATTTTAAGACTCTTCTCAAAAAGTAAATTAAAAAAAAAGAAAAGATAAAAAGCCTTAGGCAAATCTTTTTCACCATGAGGAAAGAACTATGAATAATAAGTATTTAAAATTGAAATTATACACAGGGTTTATGGCACTATAAAAATTGAAATACATACAAACATTGGTGATAGCTTTAGCAGCAGTATATCAAAATGATGTGTGTCTAAATCCATATGTCTAGTAATAAAACATAGAAAATACAAAAAAAAAAAAAAACAACAACTACCAATTACCAGCCCCAAAACATTATCAACAACTTGGTCCGATCTACTTGGGCAGATTGGAGCCTGTAAAACTCAATAATGCTGGTTTCCATGTAGAAAATATGCTTAAATTTAATCAGATGCCAAGAAACATAGCTTAAAATAATATATAAACTTTCATTACACACGATATAACAAAATTTCCTTTAATAAAGATTTTTTGTACATCAGATATTTACTGGGAAACAATTAAAATGTTATATTAAACATCTAGGTAATAAACTTTTACTATATAGCTTTCAGATCATATACTTTCTATTCAAAATCTCTACATATTCTCGTGATGCTTGCAGTACTAGATCTTGATTTACATTTGATTCGTCAGTAGGTCCTAAAGGAGAAGATCTACAGAATCCTGATTCTCAATCATGAGCAACTGAAAAAGAGAAAGAATAATATTCTTTATCTGAAATACTTTGTAGTTAACTAGAAGTTAGTAAAAAAAAGTTGGAATCTTCTGAGTGTTAAAAGGATGAAAAATATCTACATATAACTACAATATAAAATACAAGATTACTATTAAATCAAGTTTGCTCACGATTGCCCATTGAATTAATTACTACTGTGGATAAACACTAGAGCTTCTGGTTTTCTCATTACAAGATGAGATTGCAAGCTGATGGCACAGTCCACCCCTGAACAATCATATACTATCAACTGAAAAATCTAACAGGCAATATCTAGAGTCAAATATATCATGGCAGGTTTAAAACAAGACATTATAAGAACACACAGAAGGGACATCCTGGTTTTCTATCAATATTGTCTGCTTTTCGGTGGAGGGAATAGGAAGGCTGATACCTGAAAGATTACTCTCTGCAAAGCAGCAGAGTAGGGTAATGGCGACAGAGAAGGCTCACCAATGTGGCAAGAACCAAATTGATTTGGGTGCTTATATTCCATGCTAAGAAACCTGGAATTTTACCCAATGGCAAAACCAGTGGCTGGAGATTGAAATGTCACCTGTCAAGGGACAGCTATATGAACTACATAATTGCTTAACTAAGTATTACTAAGACAAGTCTGGTCTGTTTGGTCTTCTACCACTAGCAGAAACAAGAATTTGAGAACGCCCACATTTTCAGATTGACAGTTCCATAGCGATGGCACAAGTGAAGGAAGATTACAGCCAAAAGTGCTAACAGGCATACAGGCTGCAGGTTTTTAAAAAAGGTATGAAACACGATGACCAAATGAGGAATAAGTCTCTTATTCATTATGTTTATGTTTTACATTTTTTATTAGATATATCTAGACAAAATTTTAACAAGGGGAAGGGATGCCAGTTACTATTTGTGGTTTATTTCAGAAATTAATGACCATCTAAATTTGTAAATTTGGCAACATACCTTCTTTTAGTTCTCTGATTATACTGTCTTCCAACATCTGCTGCATCTGAAATAAGTTAAACGTTACTTACAATGTTCAAGTTAAACAAGAGACATTATTGTAGGAATTTTATTTTGCTTATGAAACGTGGTCTGGAAATGATACTTTTAGAAAGTAAAAGCTACAATTTGCTTAAATAGAAAGCTAATCACATAAATAAAATAAATCCCTACTTATTTTAATCTGGATAACTGAGAAGAAAACTGTAATGCTGTTTAGAGGATTCTAATAAAAAGTACAATTAATATTGATCAATCGAATATACAGAATTTCTGGAAGAAGAGGACGATGGTGGAGGAGTAGGAGACCCTAGTTTTGTCTGGTGTCTGGGATTCAGCTACATAGGTATCAAATCATTCTGAACACCTGTGGACTCAGACAGAGATCCAAGAAAAGAATTGTTGCAATTCTACAAATAGAACAGCGACCGCTTTCTGCAAGGTAGGAGGTGTGGAGAAATGAATCAGAGGCATATATCAGAAGATTAAACCAGGGCGGCAGGGAACCTCTGGAAGCCAGAAGGCAAGTCCTGGAAAGTGATATAGCAGCAGAGTGCACAACCAGAACTTTTAAGAGGTCTGTTCCAGTGAGGACATCCCTGTCTGAAAGATGCTCAGGTGGCAACGGGGGGCAGCATCCTAAGTGGGACGGACAGTGTGGTCTCAGGATCCCTGGGGGGGCGGGGTCACAGAAGGAATGGGGGCGGCGCCTGAGTATGGCAGTTGCCAAGGCGTTTGAGCGGGGAAGCCAGTTGCAATCAGTGAGCCCAGGAGTGGGCATTCAGCTCAGTGTTGCCATAAACCCCAAACCGAGGAACAGTCAGGTGACCACTTTCCAAGCAGGAAAAACTGGGCAAGACCTCCTCCTTCCCCCCAGGAGGCACAGTGTGAATGGGAGCTACAGGGGTCTGCAAAGTTTGGAAAATCGAAAGGGGGTCTGTGCTTGAGATAAAAATGCTTGGTCACAGGCTGGGTGAATACAGAGTGCAGACAGAAACCAGGGAGACACAGTAGGGAGTGAGATCTTTCAATTCCAGGGCTGGAAATTAGGAGGCCACCATTTTCATTCTCATCCTCTAAAGCTGCCCAGAAAGCCTTCAGGGAACAAAAGCCACAGAGAGCAATCTGGAGCTGCTTACCTGGCCTGGCCCCCTGGCAAGGGTGGTGCAATCCCACCCTAAGCAAAGACACCTAAGAATCAGTGCAACAGGCCTCTCCCTCAGGAGGTCAGCAACAACTTCCTGCTAAGACCAACTTTACTCATCATACAGAGCTGCAGAACTCCAGTGCTAGGGGCAAACAGTATACAGAACTCATGGCTATTTCTCATGACTCCTTAGTCTTTCTATTTTAATTTTCTTTTTGCTTTCAACCATTTTCTTCATTTATCAACTCTTACAATTTACCTTTTTACACTTGCATTCAATCCTTTCACTGCTCTTAATATTATTCCTGTATATATTGAAGTTTTTCTTTCTGTACCATTTCGGGAAGTAGTTCCTTCTAAGAAATAGACTAAAATACAACCAGAATCTACTATACTGCTCTATTCTCTTCATCTGTCTGATTATAATATTTTTAAAATCTATCTTAATTTTCATATTTACAGTTACATTCTATCCTTTCATTGCATTTAATTTTATTTTTGCATATAATGAAGTTTTTCATTCTTTACAATTTTGGGATGTAGTTTCTTCTAACAAACAGACCAAAATAAACTTACGATATAGTATATTGCTCTGTTCTGTTCAACTGGCTGATAATATCCTTTTTATTTTGACTTTTAATTTCCATTTTTACACTTACATTCTAGACTTTCCTTGTATTTAATTTTATTTTTGTATATATACAAGGTTTCCTCTTAACCATTTGGGGATGCAATTTCCTAACAAAAAGACCAAAATTCACATAGTATCGGTGTACTGCTCTGCTCTCTTGATCTCTCTAATTCTATTATCTCCTTTGTTAACCTTTAAATTGGCTTCGGGTCTCTTCTGATTTGTTTAGCATGTATTTATCTGGGGTCATTCTTGATATTTTTCTATTCTGTTCTCTCACTCATCTCTTCTTCTCTGGACAGAATGACAAGATGGAAAAACTCACCGCCACAAAGAGAACAAGAGGTAGTACTGACTGCCCTGGAACCTAATCAGCATGGATAGAAGGAAGAGGCTGGAGCGAGAGTTCAGAATAATGACCATCAAGATAATAGCTGGGCTTAAAAGACACACAGAGGACACTAGAGAATGCCTTTCTGGAGAAATAAAACAACTGATATCTAATCAAGTTGAGATAAAAAAGGCTAATCTTAGTGAGATGCAATCAAAAATGAAGGTTCTAACTGCTAGGATAAATGAGGCTTCACAGAGAAGTAGTGATATAGAAGACAAAACAATGGAGAATAAAGAAGCTGAGGAAAAGCGAGAGAAACAACCACTGGACTATGACAGGAGAATTTGAGAGATGAGTCGTACCACACAGCAAAACAATGTTAGAATAATGGGGATCCCAGAAAAAGAGGGGAAGGAGGGGGCAGAAGGCATATTTGAGCAAATTATAGCAGAGATCTTCCCTCATCTGGGGAAAGAAACAGGCACTCGAGTGCCAGGAGGCACAGAGAACCTTCCTCAAAATCAATAAAAAACAGGTCAATATCTCCAATATAATAACAAAGCTTGCAAATTTCAGACCCAAAGAGAAAATCCTGAAAGCAGCTTGGAACACGAGGCCCTGAACCAAGAAGGAGAGAAATATTCAACTGGCAGCGGATCTATCCAAAGAGACCTAGCAGGCCAGAGAGAGCTGGCATGATATACTCAGGGTGCTCAAGGAGAAGAGTCTACAGCCAAGAATTTTATCCAGCAAGGCTCTCATTCAAAATACAAGGGGAGATAAAAAGCTTCCAGCACAAACTGAAACTAAAAGAATTTGTGATCCCTAAAACAGCTTTGCAAGAAGTGGTAAAGGGGAAACTTTAAGCAAACAGAGAGCCCAAAAGTAACACAGACCAGAACACGGACTTTACACATAATACAATGGCACTACATTCATATCTTTCAATCCTTTCTCTGAATGTAAACAAGTCAAATGCCCCAACCAAAACACACAGGGTATCACAGTAGATAAAAAAAAAGCAAGACCCATTGATATGCTATCTGAAAGAGACTCATTTTAGACACAAAGACAACTTCACATTGAAGGTGAGGGAGTGGAAAACCATTTATCATATTAAAGGACATGAAAAAAAACTGGAGTGGCAATATTTATATCAAACAAATTGGATTTTTTTTAAGATTTTATTTATTTATTCATGAGAGACACACAGAGAGCGAAAGGCAGAGGCACAGGCAGCGGGAGAAGCAGGCTCCGTGCGGGGAGCCTGATGTGGGACTAGATCATGACCTGAGCCGAAGGCAGATGCTCAACCACTGAGCCACCTGGTCATCCCACAAATTGGATTTTAAACCAAAGACTGCATTAAGAGAAGAAACAACAACAACAAAAGATGAAGAAACTCACTATGCCATAATTAAAGGGTCTATCCAAAACTAAAATTGGACAATTATAAGTTTTAATGTGTCTAAAGTGGGAGCAGCCAACTATATAAATCAACTTTCTGTTAAGATTTCATTTATTTATTTATTTGACACACACACACACACACAGAGAACACAGGCAGTGGCAGCAAGAAAGAGAGAAGCAGGCTCCCCACTGAGCAGGCAGCCTGATCAGGGCTTGATCCCAGGACCTTGAGAACATGACCTAAGCCAAAGGCAGAGCCTTAACCGACTGAGCCACCCAGGCCACCTTATAAAGCAATTAATAACAAAAATAAAGGAACACATGGATAGTCATATAATAATAGTAGGTACTTTAACACAACACTACTGTAATGGCCAGATCATCTAAGCAGATGATCCACTAGGACGCAAGGGCTCTGAATGACACATTGCACAAAATGGACTTCACAGATAACTTCAGAGCACTCCATCCTATGACAACAGAATACACATTCTTCTCGGGTGCACATGGAACAAACATTCTGCACAACAGATCACATACTCAGTCACAAATCAGCTCTCAACTGGTACCAAAAGACTGGGATCATTCCCTGCATACTTTCAGACCACAATGCTTTGAAACTGGAACTCAATCTTGACAGGAAATTTGGAAAGAATTCAAATACACAGAGGTTAAAGAATCCAACTGGGGCACTAAGGCACATTTTAAAACCTCATAGAAACAAATGAAAATGGAAACACAACTGCTCAAAACATTTGGGATGCAGCAAAGGTCATCGAAAGAGGATAGTATATAGCAATGCAAGCCTTTCTCAAGAAATGAGAAAGGTCCTAAATACACAACCTAACCCTACACCTAAACGAGCTGGAAAAGAACAGAATATTAAAGCCTAAAACCAGCAGGAGAAGAAAATTCATAAAGATCAGAGCAGAAATCAATGAAATAGAAACCAAAGGAACAGTAGAACACATCAATGAAGTCAGGAGCTGGTTCTTTGACAGAATTAATAAGATCGATAAACCCCTGGCCAGACATATCAAAAAGAGAACGGAGCCAAAAAATTAGGCAATCTAGAAGAAATGGACGCATTCCTGGAAAGCCACAAACTACCAAAACTGGAACAGGAAGAAACAGAAAACCTGAACAGGCCAATAACCAGGGAGGAAATTGAAGCAGTCATCAAAAACCTCCCAAGACACAAAGGTCCAGGGCCAGATGGCTTCCCAGGGGAATCCTATCAAACGTTTAAAGAAGAAACCATGCCTATTCTACTAAAGCTGTTTGGAAAGATAGAAAGAGATGGAGTACTTGCAAATTCGTTCTATGAGGCCAGCATCACCTTAATTCCAAAACCAGACAAAGACCCCACCAAAAAGAGAATTACAGACCAATATCCCTGATGAACATGGATGCAAATATTCTCAACAAGATACTAGCCAATCGGATCCAACAGTACATTAAGAAAATTATTCACCATGACCGAGTAGGATTTATCCCCGGGACACAAGGCTGGTTCAACACTCGTAAAACAATCAATGTGATTTATCATATCAGCAAGTGAAAAACCAAGAACCATATGATCCTCTCTTTAGATGCAGAGAAAGGATTTGACAAAATACAGCATCCATTCCTGATCAAAACTCTTCAGAGTGTAGGGATAGAGGGAACATTCCTCAACATCTTAAAAGCCATCTACGAAAAGACCACAGCAAATATCATTCTCAATGGGGAATCACTGGGAGCCTTTCCCCTAAGATCAGGAACAAGACAGGGATGTCTACTCTCACCACTGCTATTCAACATAGTCCTGGAAGTCCTAGCCTCAGCAATCAGACAACAAAAAGACATTAAAGGCATTCAAATTGGCAAAGAAGTCAAACTCTCCCTCTTTGCCGATGACATGATACTCTACATAGAAAACCTAAAAGCCTCCACCCCAAGATTGATAGAACTCATACAGCAATTTGGCAGCGTGGCAGGATACAAAATCAATGCCCAGAAATCAATGGCATTTCTATACACTAACAATGAGACTGAAGAAAGAGAAATTAAGGAGTCAATCCCATTTACAATTGCACCCAAAAGCATAAGATACCTAGGAATAAACCTAACCAAAGACGTAAAGGACCTATACCCTAAAAAGTATAGAACACTTCTGAAAGAAATTGAGGAAGACACAAAGAGATGGAAAAATATTCCGTGCTCATGGATTGGCAGAATTAACATTGTGAAAATGTCAATATTACCCAGGGCAATTTACACGTTTAATGCAATCCCTATGAAAATACCATGGACTTTCTTCAGAGAGCTACAACAAATTATTTTAAGATTTGTGTGGAATCAGAAAAGACCCCGAATAGCCAGGGGAATTTTAAAAAAGAAAACCACATCTGGGGAAATAAGATCATGAATGAAAGAAGACAGATCACGACCAGCACCAGAGAAATACAGACAACTATAAGAACACATTCTGAGCAACTATATGCCAACAAACTAAGCAATCTGGAAGAAATGGATCCCTTCCTACCAAAACTGAAACAGGAAGACACAGGAAACCTGAACAGACCCATAACCAGCAAGGAAATGGGAGCAGTCATCAAATATCTGCCAACAACCAAGAGTCCAGGACCAGGTGGCTTCCCAGGAGAATTCTACCACACATTCCAGGAAGAATTAATCTATTCTTCGGAGCTGTTTATAAAAATTAGAAATGGAAGGGAAACCTTCCAGCGTTCTCTGTGAGGCCAGCATTACTCTGATCGCAAAACCAGAGCAAGACCCCACCCAAAAGGAGAATTACACTCCAATATCCCTGATGAACATGGATGCCAAAATTTTCACCAAGACACTGGCTGGGAGGATTCAACAGTACATTAAAGGATTATTCACCATGTCCAAGTGGGTTTTATGCCTGGGCTGCAAGGGTGATTCGACATCTGCAGATGAATCAATGTGATACACTACAGAAATAAAAGAAAGGATAAGAACCATAGGATCCTCTCAAGAGATGCAGAAAAAGCAGTTGACAAAGTGCAGCACCCTTTCCGGATCAATACTCTTCGCAGTGCAGGGAGGGGGGGGAGCATATCTCAATATCATAAAAGCCATCTACGAAAAGCCCACACCTGATGCCATTCTTAAGGGGAAAAACTGAGAGCTTTGCCACTAAGGTCAGGAACACGACAGGGAAGTCCACTCTCTGGACAACCAGTGTTGTTCGACATAGCCTCAGCATTTAGACAACAAAAAGAAATAAAAAGGCGTCTGAATCAGAAAAGAACTCAAACTCTCACTTTTCTCAGAGGACATGATATCCTATGTGGAAAACCCAAAAGACTCCACCCCAACGTTGCTAGGACCCTTTCCTGAATTCAGCAAAGCAGCAGGATAGGAAATCCATGCACAGAAATCAGTTGCATTTCTATACACTAACAATGAGATGGAAGAAAGAGAAACTGAGGAGTCGATTCCATTGACCATTGCAGCAAACACCATAAGATGCCTAGGAATAAACCTACCCAGAGAGACAAAGGATCTATACTCTGAAGATGACAGGACATTCTGGAAAGAAATTGAGAAAGGTGTAAAGAACTGGAAATACATTCCATGCTCATGGATTGAAAGAATTAAATATTGTTAAAATGTTTATGCTAGCTCCATCAATCTATATATTCAATGCAATCTCTATCAAAATACTACCAACTCCTTTTATACAGCTGGAGTAAATAACGGTAAGATTTGTTTGGAACCTTAGAAGACCCCGAATAGCCAAACATATGTTGATAGAGGTAGCCATAGCTGGTGGCATTACAAGCCGGACTTCAAGCTCTATTTTAAAGCTGTGATCAACAAGACAGTATGGTACTGGCACAAAAGCAGACATGTCGATCAATGGCCCAGAAGAGAAAACCCAGAAGTGGACCCTCAACTCTATGGTCCACTCCTCTTCAACAATACTGGAAAGAAAATCCAATGGAGACAAAGCAGTCTCTTCAACAAATGGTGTGGGAAATCAGACCACCACATGTAGAAGAATAAAACTGGACCATTTTCTTATGCTATACACAAAAATAGAGTCAAAATGGATGAAACACCCAAATGTGAGATAGGAATCCATCAAAATCCTAGAGGAGAACACAGCCAGCAACCTCTGTGACCTCGGCTGCCGCAACTTCTTGCTAGAACATGTCACCAGATGCCAAAATGACCTACTGGGAATTCATCAAGATAAAAAGCTTTTGCACAGCAAGGAAACAGTTGACAAAACCAAAAGACAACTGACAGAATGGGAGAAGGTGTTTGCAAATGCCTTATCAGATAAAAGGCTGGTATGCAAAGTCTATAAAGAGCTGATCAAAGTCAACACCCAAAGAAAGATAACCCAATGAAGAAATGGGCAGAAGAAATGAAAGGACATGTCTCCAAAGAAGACATACATATGGCCAACAGACACATGAAAACATGCTCAACATCAGCTGGCACTAGAGAAATACAAATCAAAACCACGGTGAGTTTCCCCCTCACACCTTTCATAATGGCCAAAATTAGCAAGTCTGGAAATGACAGATGTTGGCGGGAATGCAGAGAAAGGGGGATCCTCTTATGATGTTGGTGAGAATACAACCTGGTGCAGCTCCTCTGGAAATCAGTACCGGAGGTTCCTCAAAGAGTTGAAAAAGGAGCTACCTATGTAAAACCCAGCAATTGCGCTAGAAGGTATGAATCCCGAAGATCACTTTGGTCGGGATCCAAAGGGGCACCTGCACCCATATGTTTATACCAGTAATATCCTCAATAGCCAACCTGAGAGATATGGATGTTCTTTGAAAGAGGTATGCATAAAGAAGATGTGATGTAGATATAAATAAATAAGTATCATATTTATTTATTAGACAGAGAGAGAGAGGGAGGGAGAGAGAGAACAGAATATTACTCAGCCAATAAATAATTAAATCTTTGGACCTTTGGGTGGCTCAGTGGCTGAGAGTAGGCCTTTGGCTCCGGGCATGATATATATATCATAACATTATAAGCTAGTTAATTGAATTTAAATAAAAAATAGTAAAGAAACCAATGGAGCTAGGAATGTGAAATAAAAGAATATACATAACTTCTGAAGGATCTTTGTAACTTCTGTTACAAAATTGTAAACAAGAGTCATTTTACACTTTAATAGTTTGTGATTTTCAGAAAAAGTGCCCTTTATGAGAGATTAATCATTTGTTTAATAAATTATTCCTCCGAATGAACTTTCCACTTTTGCACTTTTGCACTTTTGATTTTGCACTCAACAAAATCTTGAGGTATGTTGTATGCTCTATTTTTCAGCACAGACTCTTAAATACATAAAACAATGGAAGTGGGACTACATAAAGTCATGTGGAATTTCTCCTGGTAATATTGAGTAAAACTATTTTGTTATCTATATGATGACTGATGTACTTCTTTTCATGTGAACACAGAGATTTCAGAAAATCTGCTTCAGGAAAGGAAAAAATATAAGCTAGCACCAGTTTTCCAACTTAGTTTCGCATTGATAAGTTTCTAGAATTAGAAACAAGGAAAAGAAATTTTAACTGTAACTTTGTTTCCTTTCTATGAATTAGGACCAATTTTTGAAGCACCTGACTTACTATAGTTATCATTATCTACTTAATTATGAAATATTTAGGAATATTTCAGACTACAGTTGACCTTTGAGCAACACAGTGGTTAGGTGCACTTACCCCCGTGCAGTCAAAACTCTGTATAATTTCTGATTCTCCCAAAATTTAATTACTAATAGCCTACTGGTGATGGGAAGCCTTACCAATAACACAGTCCATTAACACATGGTTTGTACATTACATGTGTTATATAATATATTCTTAAAATAAAGTAAGCTAGAGAAAAAAAGGTTATTGAGAAAAACATAAGAGAAAATACAGTACAACACAACAGCCAAGAAAGTCCATGTGTAGGCTAACTAGACCTGCAGCTTCAATTCCATGTTGGTCAAGGATCAAATGTGCATTACAAATATTCCCATCTAGAATGCTCTTATTTCTTATAAAAGGCATCCTCTCATTGAATTCCCAAAATAGGGTCTAAATACGGTACTAAGTGGTGCCTAGGTGGCCCAGTCACTTAAGTGCCTGCCTTCATTTCCTTAAGGAACGATCAAAGTAATATAATGATCTTTTCGCCAAAAGTCTTTTCCTAAATACTTGCTTCTGTGACCCTGGTTTATTTCCAGGTGAGAATTGAGTTAGATGGTAGAAATAGCTTGCAATCCATTAATAAAGAGAACATATTTGCAATTTTATTTATACTTTTCCATTTATCAAAAACATAAGAGGGTAAGAAAATTATACACATAAAAACAACGTATCAGCAAATTTTAATTCGAAGACTCATTAATTAGAAGGATTTTCTCATAACAGTTTGTTTCCAAACTACCAATCATAGAAATCTAAGGTTCCATTGGGGATACTGTAGGATTGAGGGACAAAAGTCTACAGCTGTAGTCTCATCTCTCTTTTAGCTACACAGCTCCACTGGTCTCGGTTTTGTATAATACAGTTTAATGCAAAAACAGAAACAAACAAAAAAACAAAACAAAACAAAAACAAATTAAGTTCCATTCTTTGAAAAAAATATTGTTTTCCAAAAGGTAGTCACTAATTTAGTCAAAGTCCCTAATTTTTTTATTTTAATTTTTATTTATTTATGATAGTCACAGAGAGAGAGAGACAGAGACACAGGCAGAGGGAGAAGCAGGCTCCATGCACTGGGAGCCTGATGTGGGATTCGATCCCGGGTCTCCAGGATCACGCCATGGGTCAAAGGCAGACGCCAAACTGCTGCGCCACCCAGGGATCCCAAAGTCCCTAATTTTACATAAGAGACAAGAAGGCCTCAGAAAGATTGCAGTTTGCCTCAGGTCAAAAGACCAAAGAGTTGCAGGCCAGGAATGTGCTTTAGGTCCTCCTGAGCTGAGAGTTTTTATGCCAGTTACTTCATCATCTTCAGGAAAAATACCTACATTTTTAACTATAACTGACTGAAAATGAACACATAAAAGTTTGTCATGTGGCTCAATAACGACTAGGCATGAGGCACAAAACAGCTTTCTAATTAAATTATAAATTTTAAAGTCTAAAGTGTAATTTAAATTATAAATTTTAATGTTTTATGAATAAAAATACAGCAATGGAAATGATCTTTACTCCTATTGGGAACAGTTAATAGACTGCATTTATAAGCACAAATTTTTTAAACCACAAGACACGGAACTTGAAGGAGAAAATCTTTAGTTGAACCAAAGAGGCTGAAATGGAGGAAACTCTTCCTGGAAAGAATTATTCTTTTCCTCCAGATAAAACTTGGTTTACCAAAATCAATCAACAAATGAGTTATCTATGTTGTGGATTATTAAACACAAAACAGACTTCTCTTTACCACCTAGTATGCTCTGTCCAACCTCTCATCATTATGAGAGTTGGTATGTACAAAAGACAGGACTAACTTTAATTTAAATCCAGTCAGAAATTAGAGGTAAACCATCATTACCCACAAGTGGATTTATCTCTACCTCCCTCACAGCAGGAAGGGAGATTTGCCTAATGAGTGAATTGGGGAGAAGGCACTAGGCAGTGCTTAGGAGATTCCAAATCTCTTTTTTGAAAAGATGTGCTCACCCATGGTAACATGAATTCAGGTCTGCTCTCATCTTCGTGGGATGGGCATCAAACATTTGTTTCCTCCATTTACAACTGTGTGGGGAAGTGCCTAATTTGGGATAAAGAATTGGGAAGCCCACTGTGGCTACATACCCACCCAAACCACATCCTCCAATCTGTTAGCATGTATTAGTAACAAAGGCTACTAAGTTTAACTCCATCTGCCTGACTCCTGTGCTCTGAACTCAGAAAAAGAAGAGCACTGTCCTCTGCCACCTACCCCACCACAGCTCCAATGAGAGAAATGACCAGACAATACTTTGAAAAATGTTTCTTCTTGCTTGACTTTATAACTAACATTCATTGTTCAAAGCAACATATTTTGAAGAGGGAAAAGTTGGAAAGAACAATTTTAGAAACAAGCAGAGAAAGTCAGACAAAACGAGGAGACAGAGGAGTATGTTCTAAATGAAAGAACAAGGCCACGAGATAGAACCTCAGAAAAACAACGAAATGAAACAGAGATAAGGAGTCAGCCTGATAAAGAGTTCAAAGTAATGGTCACAGAGATGCTCAGCAAACTTGGAAGAATGGACGGATTCAGTGAGAACTTCAACAAAGAGAAAATATACAAAAGAACCAATTAGGGCTGAAGAATACAATAACTGAAATGAAAAATACACCAGACACAATCGACAGCAGATTAAAAGATGTGAAGAACAGATCAGCAATCTGCAAGAAAGGGTAGTAAAAATCATCCAAGCTGAAAAGCAAAAAGAAGAAATAATTTGAAAAATTAAGATACAGGGACCTCTGGAATAGCATCAAGTATAATAAAACTCACATTAGAGAGGTCCCAGAAAAAGAAGAGAGAAAAGGGTGAAGAACTTATTTGAAGAAAGAATACCTAAAAACTTCCCTAACCTGGGGAAGAAAACAGGCCTCCAGGCCCAGGAAGCATTGCCAGTCCCAAATAAAAGGAACCCAAAGAGTTTCACACCAAGACACATAATAACAAGTCAAAAATGAAAGAGAAAAGGAGAATCTTAAAAGCAGAAAAAAAGAAAAGAAAAGAAAAGAAAGGAAAGGAAAAGCAATTAGTTATATCAAAGCGAACCACTACAGGGATATCAGTGGATTTTTCAGCCAAAACTGTGGCATGCACTCTGGAAAACTGTGTGGAGGTTCCTCAAAGAGTTAAAAATAGACCTGCCCTACGACCCAGCAATTGCACTGCTGGGGATTTACCTCAAAGATACAGATGCAGTGAAACGGCAGGACACCTGCACCCCGATGTTTCTAGCGGCAATGTCCCCAATAGCCAAACTGTGGAAGGAGCCTCGGTGCCCATCGAAAGATGAATGGATAAAGAAGATGTGGTCTACTGTATACAATGGAATATTACTCAGCCATTAGAAACGACAAATACCCACCGTTTGCTTCAACGTGGAGGGACCTCAAGGGTATTGTGCTGAGTGAAATAAGTCCATCGGAGAAGGACAGACATTATAATGGTCTCATTCATTTGGGGAATATAAAATTTAGTGAAAGGGAATAAAGGGAGAGAAAATGAGTGAAAATATCGCTGAGGGTGACAAAACATGAGAGACACCTAACTCTGGCAAATGAACAAGGTGTAGTGTAAGGGGAGGTGGGCGGGGGGTTGGGGTGACTGGGTGATAGGCACTGAGCGGGGCACTTGGGATGAGCACTGGGTGTTATGCTAAATGTTGGCAAATTGAACTCCAATAAAAATCGGAGAAGGACAAACATTATATGGTCTCATTCATTTGGGGAATATAAATAATAGTGAAAGGGAATGGAAGGGAAGGGAGAAGAAATGGGTAGGAAATATCAGAAAGGGAGACAGAACGTGAAGACTCCTAACTCTGGGAAATGAACTAGGGGTGGTGGAAGGGGAGGAGGGCAGGGGATGGGGGTGAATGGGTGATGGGCACTGAGGGGGGCACTTGACGGGATGAGCACTGGGTGTTATTCTGTATGTTGGTAAATTGAACACCAATAAAAAATAAATTTATCATATAAAAAGAAAGTTAAAAAAAAGAAAAGAAATTGTCGCATGATATTTTCCAAGTGCTAAGAGGAAAAAACCTAGGATATTTTTGGCAGGTTTATAATTCAGAACTGAAAGAAAGATAAAGAGTTTCCCACACAAAACTTAAAGAAGTTCATCACCACTAAATAGGTCTTATAAGAGATGTTAAAAGGACTTCTTTAATCAGAAAAGCCCAGGGTACCTGGACGGCTGTCAGTGAAGAGTCTCCCAGGACCCTGGGATCAAGCTCTGCAAGGGACTCCCTGTTCCCTGCTCAGAGAGGAGCCTGCTTCTCCCTCTCCCTCTGCCCCTCCCTCCCCTTCACTTGTGTTCTCACTCACTTTGCTCTCAAAGAAAGAAAGAAAGAAAGAAGACCATAACTAGAAATAAGAAAATGAGACAGTTTTTGTTTTAATTTTTATTTATTTATGATAGTCACAGAGAGAGAGAGAGGCAGAGACACAGGCAGAGGGAGAAGCAGGCTCCATGCACCGGGAGCCCTATGTGGGATTTGATCCCGGGTCTCCAGGATCGCGCCCTGGGCCAAAGGCAGGCGCCAAACCGCTGCGCCACCCAGGGATCCCCGAGACAGTTTTATCATAAAAACAAACATACAGTAAAGGTAATAGACCAATCATTTTTATAAAGCCAGTATGAGGGTTACAAGACAAAAGGAATAATATCAATTATATCTACAGTAACTAGTTAAGGGATACACAAAATACAAAGGTGTAAACTATGACATCAAATTTATAAAACAAGGCAGGGTGTAAAAATGCAGTGTTTTTAAAATCTGTTTGAACTGAAGTAACCATCAACTTAAAAGAGATTGCTATACATACACAGGATGTTATATATGAACTTCATAGTAATCACAAACCAAATATTTATAACGGATACACAAATGGAAGAAAAGCATCCAAACATAATACTAAAAGTCATCGAATCAGAAGAGAATAGAGCAAGAAAACAAGGAAGTCGAATGAAAGAACAAGACTAAGGCTTCATTTAACATGAGTCTATGCTACATTTTTCTACATTAATAAACCATGAATATACTATCAAAATCATAAGCCTATGTGCATTGATTGAAATGGGTATTTTAACAACAATGATACACAATGGAAATGGGTTGTTATTAAAGGCTCCCTATCACTGCCATCTTAGTCATCAATCATTCAAGTGATGGCATCAAGGTAAATATATGTGAATTTCATTTGAAATATCCAATTATTTGTGGGGTGCCTGGGTGGCTCAGTCAGTTAAGTGTCAGAATCTTGATTTTGGCCCAGGTCATGATCTTAGGGTCATGAGATCCGGCTCCACTCTGAGCATGGAGCCTGCCTAAGAGTCTCTCTTCTCTCTTTCCCATTGCCCTTTACCACCTGCTTGCTTTCCTTCATTTTTTCTCTCTCTCTCTCTCTCAAAAAAAAAAAAAAAAAGAAAAGAAAGAATCAAATATTTCTTTGACTTACTTATTTAGAAAATCTCTACAGTTGCTCAGCAAGCCATTTTATAAAAATTGAAATAGAAGTAATATAAGTTAAAAAAAAGGTGTTATAAGAAAGCAATTAGGGATGTGCTCTCATGTAAGAAAATGCCAAAACTTACAACATTTTTTAAACTGTTTTATTTATTTATTCATAAAAAGTACAGAGAGAGAAGCACAGACATAGGCAGAGGGAGAAGCAGGCTCCCTATGGGGATCCTGTTGCGTGACTCAATCCCAGGACCCCTGGATCATGACCTGAGCCAAAGGCAGATACATGCTAAACCACTCAGTCATACGGGTGCCCCCAAAACATAGAACTATCAATTTAGTGTTACAAGTTTATTTAATTCATAAAAAGGACTTACCGTGGAATCGTTAAAATCATAAATATCCCTACATGGTTAAGCGTTTGGATTCTAATCATTCACTTATGCATAGGGGTGGAAAATTGGGTTACAGCAAACTTTAAACATATTATAAACTATTGCTAATCAGAGAATAAGTCAAAGCATCTAAGTGTACTTTGGGTTAGTAGGTAATAATATTTACTTTCCAAAATCCAATTTAACATAGCTTTTCAAGGAAATGGGTCTGTTTGGGGGTGCCTTGGGAACTCAGTTGGTTAAGCATCCAACTCTTGATTCCAGCTCAGATCATCATCTCGGAGTCATGGGATCAAGCCCTGAGTCAGGCTCCACACTCAGTGGGGAGCCTGCTTGAGATTCTCCCCCTCCCTCTACCTCTCTCCCCACTCATGGGCACACTCTCTTCTCTCTCAGATACATAAAATCTTTAAAAAATAAGAAGATAAAATGTGTCAGTTTAGTGGTATTTATTGAATAAAGTTAATAATAGGTATCTCTTGACAATAAGAGCTCCAGGAGCTTAAAAAAATACCATAAAATTTCTGTCCCATTTCCTTATTAGCACAAACCAGTATAACTTTTACTTAATGAGTATTATTCAGTTAACTCAGAATTTCACCAAATTAAAAACAAAAATTTTATTGGAAATCTGAAACTCAAGAAAAGAAAGATAATATAACTAACCTTGAACAAGTGAGTTTCAATGCTGCTAACTGAAGTCTGCGGCCTTGAGGTAGGAATCATTACATTTTCTCTTGGAGTAACATTTCTATCCAGCAGTAAACTACTAGTCAAATTTCCAACAGAAGGCCCTTCCAAGACTGGTCCCATAGTAAGAGTGCTGTGGAAAGGTCTGTTCTGCTGTCTCTCCACCAGATATTTGGTAGTGATATCTGCCAGCCTCTCATTAGTCCTGTGAAGATTACACAACACAAGTGCTTAGTATTTTATTTCTACCCAAATCATTCCTGCATGACCTGCATTTTTTTAAGTTTCCATAATAGCAAACAGAATGTGCCAGTAAACAGTGTTTTAACACTGAAAATGTGACAGAGCAGAGCTACTATATATATTTATAGGTTTAAAATTATTCCAAAGGAGTATATATGATTCCAGGGATAACTAACTAACAAGAAATTCAAATTAGGGGAGGGAAAGAAATGGCTGACAGTGATGCACATGGATTGACAGGTAATACTTGCTACCTTCTGGAATGGCTGTAATTACAAGATTCTGGAGAATGCCGTTACACATATTTGTATTTAGTAAACCAGTTCAGAACATAAAAATAAACCATCCCTCAAAGACATTTTCAAGGATGTGCTTTCACCACTCTTGTACATTTTACTCATTGCCTCAGAGAAATTGAGGGTTTCGCACCGAGGAATACCTCAGACCAACAACCTCTAGGGGCCAGGTAGATGGCAGAGCAGTGATCAGAAGGACCGAAACAGCTCCAGAGGCAATTAGCTGATAACACACTTACCAAGGCCCTGGAAGTAGAATCTGCCCTTTTTGTCTTCCACACACCCCCTCATGCCCACCATGATGCTATTTTTAGCCACGTTGGGATTTATACTGCCTTTCACCCCAGTGTGAATCTTTCTCTGTTTCACATGTATACTTTTATATAAAGTAGAAAACATACAAAGGTTTCCCCCACCCTCAGGCTCTCTAGTAATAATACCAAAGACACAATCAAGAAAGTTAATTTACCAACCTGTATAGTATTGGCACTTGATCTTTTGGGTTAAAGGTGTAATCTTCCAAAAATGAACTCATTAATATTTCTATTTAGGGTAATTCTGACAAAAAATTTTATAGTAATATGCTGTCTAAATACCCACTATTTGCTTCGACGTGGATGGAACTGGAGGGGAGGGTATTATGCTGAGTGAAATAAATCAATCGGAAAAGGACAAATATTATATGGTCTCATTCATTTAGGGAATATAAAAATTAGTGAAAGGGAATAAAGGGAAAGGAGAGAAAATGAGTGAAAATATCAGTGACGGTGACAAAACACGAGACACACCTAACTCTGGGAAACAAACAAGGGATGGTGGAAAGGGAGGTGAGCAGGGGGTTGGGGTGACTGGGTGATGGGTACTGAGGGGGACACTTGGGCGGGATGAGCACTGGTTGTTATGTAATATGTTGGCAAATTGTTATGCAACATGTTGGCAAATTGAACTCCAAAAAAAACAAAACAAAACAAAAAAACCTTTTAAGTAGGGTTGTAAAGATGCAGGTATGTGAATCTGCTCTTTCCACTATAAATTTTATGAAGTTTAAATATAGACACGTATTCCCAATGAAAATTTAGTGTTCTAATTGAAATATACCATAATTGTAAAATACATGCTGGATTTTTAAGACTTCGAATGAAAAAAATATGAAATATCTCAGTAATAATTTTATATTGATCACAAGTTGAAAGGATATTTTTTGACGTATTGTGTTAAATAAAATATATCAACTTTAAAAAAATAATATGCTGTCTAAATTATAAAGTTTTAAACAATTAGTTTGTAAAGACAACAAGATAGAGTAACTGAAAATATTAACGGGAAAAAGTAAAATCATATACCCCCCCCACACACACACACAAAAAGAGGAGAGAGGCAAACTATCCTGGATGAACATAAAATGGTAAGTTTATTTACAAACGTTATTTTCCAAAATTATACTATCCAGTTGGCTTTCACTTCCTACTAATCTCATGAACCCATCTCCATAAAAATTATGCTTTAGAGGCAAATCAATAAGCTAAATCTATTTTCATTGATTCTGTTTTAACTTACTTGCTCAGTTTTTTTGTCAATGACATTCGCATTTCTGATTCTTCTAGGTAGAGTTGCCTGTACTTTTCCAATTCTATTTTAAGTTCCTGAGAATTTCTTATTTGGGATTGAAGTTCAGATTCCAGCTCTTTAATTCTGAGTGCCACTTGACTTCTTATTGAAGCATCATGACTTGCTCTTAACTGCTCTAAGTTTTCTTGAGATGCTGCTTGTCTCTAAAGCAAATTAAAAGCACAGTTTTAAAACAGCTAAAACTTGAGTAATTATAGTATATTTCTTTCCTTCAGTTGGGACTCAATGATTCAGAGAGCAATTTTAAATGTGTAAAAAAAAGCTGAAGTGTAAAATATTTATCACCAATGTCACCTGAATTGAATCTGAATGATAAAAATAAAGTTTAATCATTCTTATATTAGTACTCATGCAATCTGATACTTCAAAGAACAAGAGAATCAATTAAAAATTTTAAAAAGTGCATAATACAACTTGAGAATAACCTGTTTCTTGATTTCTGCTCAGAGCATGTTCTCAGTCAGAGGTCCTGAGGCCAAGCCCTGTGTCGCACCCAGTATGGAGTCTACCCAGGATTCATTCTGTCTCTCTGTCTCTCTGTCTCTCCCCCTCTGCCAATCCCCCTGCTCATGTTCAATAAATAAATAAGGAAATAAATAAATAAATGAAATCTTCAAAAAGGAAGAATAACCTAGGAATGGAACATGGAGCCCAATGCAGGGCTTGATTTCACAAACCTGAGACCAAGACCTGAGCTGAGATCAAGAGTCTGCTGCTTAACCAACTGAGCCACCTAGATACTCCATGGTAAAAGTTTTATTTTTTTAAATTTATTTATTTTTAAAGATTTTATTTTATTTATTCATGAAAGCCAGAGAGAGAGAGAGGGGCAGAGACACGGGCTGAGAAGGAGGCTCCACCCTGGGAGCCCGATGTGGGACTCGATCCTGGGACTCTAGGATCACGCCCTGGGTCAAATGCAGGTGCTAAAACCACTGGGCCACCCAGGAATCTCCATGGTAAAAGTTTTATTTTATTTTATTTTTTTCCCCATGGTAAAAGTTTTAAATCACAATTTTTTCTTTTCCTCTTAATAGTCTTGTTTCAGGGGATCCCTGGGTGGCTCAGCGGTTTACCACCTGCCTGCGGCCCAGGGTGTGATCCTGGCATGGAACCTGCTTCTTCCTCTGCCTGTGTCTCTGCTTCTCTCTTCCTCTCTCTGTGTATCTCCTGAATACATAAATAAAATCTCAAAAAAATAGTCTTGTTTCATACATACTGGTCATAAATCATTCTGAAAGATCAATTTAGTGAGAATAATGATGAAAACTGAAATCTTTACAGGGAGGAACGAATGCCTCCAGAAATATACCAAACAGATTGCTGTAAAGGAAGCAGAGGAAACCTACACAATGCATATAACCAAAGTGTAATTTGTAATGAAATAAATGAAAGCATATCACAGATCAATAAACTAACCTGTAAAAATAGATTGACTTCTTTTAATCTTTCTTCTACAATCAATCTTACTCTCTGGTCAATCTCCCATTTATAATACTTTTCTACTTGAATGCCTTGTACCACATTGACTTCTGCATGACTTCTGAGGTTTACTACTTTTTCTTCCAAGTTCTTTTTAATCTGTTTTAGTTTTTCACATTCCCTCTCTGTTGCTTTCATAGATAATAACTCCTGTTGAAGAACTTGATTTTTTGCATCCAGGTCTATACATCTTGAAGATTCAGTTTCCAATCTTGCTCTAAGATCACCAATCTGCATGAATAGAACAATACAGTTCGGAAATGGAATGAAATTAGTTTAACTCAAAACTATAACCAACATTTTAAAAAACATTTTATGTTTAAGTCTCTGTACTGAACCGTAGGCTCGAATTCATAACGTCAAGATCAAGAGTCATATGCTCTACTGACTGAGTCAGCCAGGTGCTCCCATTTTAAAATAAATTCATTTGCAATAAAATATAATCTATATTGTAGTAGAGTCTTAGAATGTGGAACCCTGAAGCACTTAGAAAATTAAGAACAGTGTTAAAACCACTAGGAGTTATTAAAAAAGATCTCTGCTATCATTGTCTTTGCCACACAACATTTGTACTTCATTTTATGTATTTTTCTATGACTGCTTCAGATCTTTCCTCCATAAAATAACTGTAAGTCACCTCTTAGTATAAAGTCTCTTATATAGGCAAATTGAATTCAAATAAAATTTTAAAAAAGAAAAGAAAGTCTCTGGCCCCTTCCCCTATCCTAACACACCATAATTTTTAAAAATTATTTATTCATGAGACACATAGAGAGAGGCAGAGATATAGGCAGAGGGACAAGCTCCACAGGGAGCCCGATGAAGGACTCGATCCCAAGGCCCTAGGATCATGCCCTGAACCAAAGACAGATACACAAACCACTGAGCCACTCGAGTGTCCCAATGAATACTCCCATTAATTTTTAAAAAGTTTTAGTAATATCATATTGACTTATGTAGGTCTGAACCAATAAATGCTTCCTAAGAGAAGACCTTGAAAATAAGACTCTAATTATTGAATCTATAAATACTGATTCTAAGCCACAAGCCTTTTTCTGAATTACAAATGATTTACATTAATTTGAATTGCATTCCCAGGAGAAATGATTCTCAGGATTAAGAAACCACACCTCTCAGTATAAAAATTTAGTGAGATGAAACTTATACTTTCGGACAAAAAAAAAAAAAAACCCGCCTAATTGAATAGTATTATCTTATAATCCTCTGTTACTCCCACAAAACAAGGGAACATACTAAGCACCAAAAACCACCACTGAAAAACCTGACAGGGTTTCAGTGATTCTGAGTTGGGAAGAACTTCTTTCTTCTGGATATGATTGATAAGACAGGGTAAGTGGATGTGGTGGTTTTATAAATTTTTTGACACTTCTCCCATGATAATCCCACCCCTTAAAATGTGCTGACCTTAGTAATTGGTTTCCAGTGAATAGAATTCGGCAGAACTGCTGTGTGATTTTTTTAAGGCTAGGTTAAAAAATGTGATATAGCTTCCATTGACATTCTTCTTCTAGGGAAACTAACCCTTAGAATCTAGCTGCTGTGGGAAGCCCAGGCCACCTGGTGTGTCTTCATGTAGACATTTCAGCTGAGACTGACCCAGCTAACGTCCTTGCCAAAAGCCAGCCTCAACAGCTAAACATTTGCATGAACATGATTTTAGATGATTCTAGTCCCCAGCTTCCAGTCATCTCAGCTGACACCAAATGAAGAAGAAATGAGTTGGCCTTACTCGGCTTTGCCTAAACTAAATACTTGTGAACCAAATAAATGCTGTTTTGAGCAACTAGGTTTTCAGGTGGTTTATGATGCCGCAATAAATAACTGGCACAGAAACTGATATTAAACATGGGGTGCTGACATTAAAATATTTAAACCTGAACCTCCTTTGAACCGAGAGGTAGGTAGAAACTGAAAGGATGTAGGGAAGAGTAAGAATGAAAACCAAAAGGGCTTCCAACAGACTGTTAATGGAAACCTGATGGCCCTTGAAGAGGCTGACAGTAAAGGTTCCAGGCAAGTGAAGAAAATGACACTAGAGGAAAAGGAACTTGCGCCACAAACCACTTGAAAGTAAAACGGGACACAAAAGATAAACTAAACAAGGTCTATGCAGTATGAAAGACCCAGACAAACTGGGTGCAAATATTTTGTCCACATTTATAGCCTTTCCATATGCTGAAATGTCAAATAATGCTAAAATAAAGAATTGCATCCTGGGTCAAGAGCAAATCCAGGAAAACATGGCCTATGGATGAAGCCAAGATTATAAAAACTTTTGTTAAGACCTCAGAAGGATTTCAGGTATGCCTCAAATTTCTTTTAAGGATCTTAAGAGTATGAGCTTCACAGGAGAGCCCAGTTGAAAAGTTTATCTCAAAAAGATCTGCGAGACTGGCTTTTCTACTGACATAAAATCAATCCATTGATTCTCACAGAAAAACTCAAGAAGTTAAGAAAATTATAGCATCAAAACCACTGTTTGCGAGCTTGGACTAAAAGAGACCTAGATAGCACGGACTGAAAATAGGCCTTTGGGTCTTAGAAGTCCCCACAGGGAGGCAGCAGGCTGAAAACACAACTGCAAACACAGGTCATTGGACAGAACCAAGAGCTCAGAGAGGATAGACAGCAAAGAGCCATGGAGAAAAATTTCCATGGTTTCAGACTAAGTCTGACTGAAAAATGGACAGCATGCATCAGGCTGCATTTCAAACCTGCTATGGTCTAGTGTGACTTCCATCTTCTTTCTGAATGGAAGAGTCTTTAGCAAGTAACCAGAATGTTGTGTTTTCAATAGTAGAGAACTGTTCTCTTTAATTCTCAAGTCTTCATTCCTATTGAGAGAACCTGCACTCCAGGGACTAAAATTTAGACAACATAACCCTGGCACCTTATCCCCGCTGCACCTGATTAAGATGGCAAGATCTTGGACTCCATCCTGAACCCGATGCCATGATAACTGAGATTTGTCGGAGGTACTGGGAGGAGGTGAGTGCATTTTTCATGTGAAAGGAATATAGAACACTGTGGCCAGTGGGTAAATTACACTAAAAATTGCGTTCTTCATGTGTTCATAGGTGTTCCAGTATTCCATTAAAACTAAACAAAACAAAAAGACCGTGGGCTAACCTTAGTGACTTGCTACTAACGAACAGAATATGGTCAATGTGATGTTGTGTGTATTCCAAGGCTAGGCTACGAAAGGCAACACAGCTTCTGCCCTGTTCTGTATCTCAGCCTGCTTACTCGGAATTTAGCCCCTCCTCTTGTGAGGAGGCTCAGGCCACAAAGAGAGTCCAGGTGTGCCAGTGTAAGCATTTTGGCTGCCTGCCCTAACTATAAATCTAGGCAACAGCCAGCATCAACAACACCAGACATGAACTTTTTCTCTTGGTTTTTCCCCATTTAGGAGGACATTATCTGTGCATTTTTTCATATATTCCCTTTATTATGTTGAGGTATGTTCCCTCTTAAACCTACTTTGTGGAGGGTTTTTATCATGCATGGATATTGTACTTCATCAAACGCTTTTCCTACATCTATGGAAATGATGACGATTCTTCTTTCTTTTATTAATATGGTGCATCACACTGATTGATTTGCAGATACTGAATCACCCGTGTAACCCAGGAATAAATCCCATTTGATCATGGCGGTGATTTTCTTAATGTATTGTTAGATTCAGTTTGCTACTATTTTGTTAAGGATTTTTGCACTAGAAAATTGGCCTGTAATTCTCTTTGTGGTGTCTTTATCTGGTCTTGGTGTCAGGGTAATGCTGGCCTCATCAAATGAATTTGGAAGTTTTCCTTCCTCTTCTGTTTTATGGGACGGTTTGAGAAGAACGCATACTAACTCTTTCTTTAAATGCTTGGTAGAATTGGACTCTGAAGCCATCTGGTCCTGGACTTGTGTTTGTTCCAAGTTTTTGGATGAGTGATTCAATTTCTTGGCTGGTTAGCATTCTGTTCTACTTTCTTCCTGCTTCAGTTTTGGCAATTTATATGTTTCTCGGAACTTATCCATTTCTTCTAGGTTGTCCAATTTGTTGACATATATTTTTCATAATATTCTCTTATAATTGTTTGGATTTCTGCAGTGTTGGTTATTCTCCTCTGTCATGTGTGATTTTATTTGGGTCCTTTCCCTTTTCTTTTTGAGAACTATGGCTAGAGCCTTATCAATTTTATTAAATTTTTCAAAGAACCAGCTACTGTTGATCTGTTCTATTTTTATTTGTGTTTAGTTTCTTTATCATTTATTTCCACTCTAATGTTTTTTTAAAGATTTATTTATTGGGGCGGGGGGGAGGGGCAAAGGAAAAGGGAGAGAGAGAATCCACCAGTAGACTGAGGTTGGAGGCTGAAGCAGGCTTCAATCCCAGGACCCTGAGAACGTGACCTTAGCCAAAATCAAAGAGTTGGTCAGTTAACCAACTCAGCCACCCAGGACCCCCATTTTTCCTCTAATTTTTATTATCTCCATCCTTCTGCTGGCTTTAGGTTTCATTTGTTGTTCTTTTTCTAGCTTCTTTAGGTGTAAGGTTAGTTTGTGTTGAGATTTTTTTTTTTTTTTTTTGCTTCTTGAGGTAGGCCTGTATTGCTATATATACTTCCCTCTTAGAATCAGTTTGGCTGCATCTGAAAGGTTTTGGGGGGATCCCTGGGTGGCGCAGCGATTTGGTGCCTGCCTTTGGCCCAGGGCGTGATCCTGGAGACCCGGGATCGAGTCCCGCATCGGGCTCCCGGCATGGAGCCTGCTTCTCCCTCCTCCTCTGTCTCTCTCTCTCTATCATAAATGAATAAATAAATATTAAAAAAAACATTAAAAAAAGGTTTTGGACAATTGTGTTTTCATTTTCATTTGTTTCCATGTCTTTTGAAATTTCTTCATTTATTTCCCGGTTGGCCCACACATTGATAGTACGATGTTATTTCACCTCCATGTATTTGTGGTCTTTTCAGACTGGTTTTTTGTAGTCCACTTCTAGTTTCATAGTATTGTGGTCAGGAAAGGTGCATGGTAGGACTTCAATCTTTTTGTACTTCCTAAGGCCTGTTTTGTGGCCTAATGTATGATCTAGTCTAGAGAATATTCCAGATCTGTATTCTAATTTCATTTATTGCACTCTTCATCTCAGATTCTTTTTAAACTCTTCTATCTCTGTTGTAAGGGTCTCACTGATGTCTTCCATTCTTTACTCAAGTCCACTGAACATCCTTATGGTCACTGCTTTAAATCCTCCATCAGGCACGTTATTTCTCTCTCTCTCACTTAGATCTCTGGCCCTGTGGCATTATCCTGTTCTTTCATTTGAGATAAATTCCTCTGTCTTCTCATTTTGTCTAGGTCTCTGACAGTTTCTCTGGGTTAGAAAAGCCAGTTATGTCACTTGTTCCTGAAAGTAATGGACCACTGAAAATGGTCCCGTAGTGCCCAGGGCCTGGTGCTTGAGGGAGGGTCTCCAGGGTGTGCGGCATGCACTCTGCTACTGGGTTCTGGCTCCTCTATCCCTCAGGCCAGTCATCTGAGAGATAGGCTCTCAGTATCTGCTGTGGGCAGTGTTTGGTACTTGGCCTGAATCTAGCGGGTTTGAACTAGCTTGCGAAATGAGACCTGTCACAGTCCACTGGAACTGAGACCCTGCAAAACTCTGGTCGGGACACATGGTGTCCGCAGGGGTTTGTACTGGTCTTCTGGGGGAAGGGCTTGCTGTGCTGGAACTGAGGCAAGCATGATTCAAAAGGGCAGTTCCCCTGGAGTGCAAACGGGTGGTGGCTGGTGTAAGCAAGTTAGGCAGCTGGTGTCAGAGTGGCACTGATTCCCACAGGTGGCTCTGTGTTTGTGCTCAGGGCCAGGGGAGGGAAATGGCACCAGCCAGCTGCTTCCGTTCTGTGTGCCTCTCTCCAAGTATAGTGCCCTACACATTCTACCGTAGCCAAGCCCAATAACCTTTAAAATTCCAGGCTTTAAGCCCTCCATAGTTGCAAGAACTCAGGAAATTCAGCCACTCTCCTTTTCCAAGCCAGTGGCTACGTGCATTCCCAGGTGTTCTCTCCTGCCCTTCGCTGGGACCACTACTCCCTCCCATCTGCTGCAGATAGGATCTCTTTCTCTTCTAAACTATATCTCTGTACTTCCGACTTTCTTTAAAGTGGCCTCTTCTCTCTCTTTAGTTGTGACCTTTGTTCTGTCAGTATTCAGGTAGATTTCTGGGGTATGTAGGATGAGTTGATAGGTATCTAGTTGTATTAGTGGGATGAGGTGAGTCTAGGCTCCTCCTACCCTGCCACCATCTTCCTTTCTCTAAGACATTTTTTCTAAAGAATCCCTTCAATTACAAATTATTAAAACTAGACAAGAACTCCTCTTTTAAATTTCCCCTCATGTTAGGGGAGAAAAACGACTGGCAAGCAGAGAGACATGTGATTTGAAGTATAACAGCTGAACAACTAGTAAAAGTTTAATAAGCAAAACGGAACCTTTTATCTGAATTCAAGTAACTGCAATTCTAAAAGAAAGAGGCAGCATTGAGTGCTTTTAAATCAATAATCTTCATTCTCCCTTCATCAGTGATGACATAAGGAGAACGTTATGGAATAATTTCTAATCTTTTCATTAGCGAAACAAATGTATTGTCCTTTGGCACACTTAAATTAAATATAATTTCTCCTTTATCTTACTGCAAGCTTATTTTTCAGGGGAGGTAGTAAGACTATCTCATCTTTATATCGTACTAGAATGCTTCTCCATATCATATAGGTTCACTTTGAAATTTTTTTGTGATTCAAATTGCTCGCCTACTATTTGTCTCTGATAATTTGATTGTTTTTAAAAATATTTAATTTATTTATTCATGAGAGACACACACAGAGAGACAGAGGCAGAGACACAGGCAGCGAGAGAGGTAGGACTCCATGAAAGGAGCCTGACGTGGACTCAATCCTGGGTCTCCAGGATCACGCCCTGGGCTGAAGGCAGTGCTAAACCACTGAGGACCCGGGCTTCCCTGATAATTCAATTAAATGCAACAAGATATTTTACAGGTGTATTCTTGACATAATGTAATGAAATGTTTATTCTATTAATTATGTATTGACCTATCAAAGTACAGCTATGCATATCTTTCTATTTCAGTAAAAGAAGATGGATACAGGCAACTCTGTTTTCCAAGAATGTAGGATCTGTGCCAAGAACGGGATCGGCGCCAGTCTTGTATGCACAAGAACCAGGTCAAAAGAGTATCTAATTGTGAACTTTAAGATGATGGATTAGCAAGACTTCCAAACAGGAAGGCTGATAACCCAGAGTTAATCCTTTATATCCTAGATGGTGAAATCTATGGGTGAGTCTATGCATTATAACAAGTTAATAAAACACAACGAAGTACATAGTAGACAGTGGATCCTACAACCAAGACGATGGAAATGGATGCGGGAGGCACTGAGTGAGAAACTACAGGTATTACTGGAGAAGAGAAACGGGACTCTATCTTTTTGAGCCTGGCTTCTCATTGTGTCAGGTAGTCAGCAAGACATAAGCTGGCAAAAGGCTCCTTCAAAAAGTATAAGTCTCTACAGGAGTAAAGTTAGGTTCTACTACATTGACTTATTACATAATTGTAATATAAATGAGTGGTAATTTGCAAGAGGACTAGGAAAGAATTCTCATAAAATTTGATTTGGTAGTGGCCTAAGGATAGACATATAGGTCAATGTATTAGAATTGAGAATCTAAAAATAAACTCTCAAATTATAAGGGGATCCCTGGGTGGCGCAGCGGTCTGGCGCCTGCCTTTGGCCCAGGGCGCGATCCTGGAGACCCGGGATCGAATCCCACGTCGGGCTCCCGGTGCATGGAGCCTGCTTCTCCTCTGCCTGTGTCTCTGCCTCATTCTCTCTCTCTCTGTGACTATCACAAATAAATAAAAAAATTAAAAAAAAAAAAACTCTCAAATTATGGTGGATTGATTTTCAACAAGGGTGTCGAGACACTAAAATGGAATAAGAATAGTCTTTTTAACAAATGGTACTGAGACAAATGGATATCCACACACAAAGTAATAAAATTAGACCTCTACCTCACAACATATGTACAAACTTAACATGAAATATTAAGAGCTAGGGATCCCTGGGTGGCACAGTGGTTTGGCGCCTGCCTTTGGCCCAGGGCGCGATCCTGGAGACCCGGGATCGAATCCCACATCGGGCTCCCGGTGCATGAAGCCTGCTTCTCCCTCGGCCTGTGTCTCTGCCTCTCTCTCTCTCTCTCTCTGTGACTATCATAAATAAATAAAAATTGAAAAAAAATATTAAAAAAAAGAAAGAAATATTAAGAGCTAAAATTATAAAACTCATAGAAAAAACAGGTGTGTATGTTCGTGATTGCATTTGGCAACAGTTTCTTAAATATGGCATCAAAAGACAGAAACAGATTAAGGATTTCATCAAAATCTAAAAAATAAAAGCTTCTATGCTTCAAATGTAACCATCAAGCAAAAGTGAAAAGGCAAGGTGATGAATAAAATATTTGAAAATCATATCCCTGATAAGGGGTCTGTAGTTAGGATATAGATAGAACTCTTACAATAATGAAAAGACAGTCCAATATAAAAATGGGCAAAATAAATGATTAGTTCTTTAAGCAAGATATAGAAATGAATAATGACCACATATAAAGGTGAGATGCTCAACATCACTAGTTCTAAGAAATATGCAAATTAAAACCACAAGACAGATGGAACTCAACAAGTGTATTATGCTAAGTGAAATAAGTCAGAGAAAGACAAATACCATATGATTTCACTCCTATGTGGAATTAAGAAAAAAAAAAAAGCCAACAACAGATGAACATAGGGGAAGGTGGAAAAAAAGGAGAGAAAGAGAGGCAAACCATAAGAGACTCTCAACCATAGAGAATAAACTAAGTGTTGCTGTCGAGGTGGGCAGGGGGGGACTAGATGAGTGATGGGTATTAAGGAAGGCACTTGTACTGATGAGCACTGGGTATTTAAGTGAGGAATCACTAAATTCTACTCCTGACACCAAGATTACATGATATGTCAACTAACGAGAATTCAAATAAAAATTTGAAACAAATGAAAATACCCCTACAACGTGTCATTTTACACCCAATAGGATAGCTATAACAAAAACAACAGATAATGACAAACATTGACAAGAATCAGGGAAAATGAGAATCCTCAAACACTGGTGACATAAATGTAAAATGGTGCAGCCAGTTTGGAAAATAGTCTGGCAGTTCCTCAAAAGGTTTAAACCAAAAATGTTAAAGGTCCTTTAACATATGAACTAACAATTCCATTTATAAGTATATACCCAAGAGAAGTGAAATGTTCACGCAAAAGCTTGTACATGCGTATTCACAACAGCATTATTAACAACAGCCAAAAAGTGTAACAGCTCAAACGTCCACCAAATGATAAATACATAAATAAAACGTGGGCTGTCCATATGGTGGGATAGTATTCAGAAATAAAAAAATAATAAAGTTCTGACACATGGCACAAAATAAATCTAAAAACATGCTAAACCAAAGAAGGCAGTCACAAAGGATCAAATATTTGGTGATTCCATTGAGATGACCTGTCCAAAATCAGCAGCAAATCGATAGAGACAGAGACTAGAACGGTGACTACCTATGGCTAAGAAGAATAGGGAGGGGGAAACTAGCATGACGTGCCAGTTAAAGGGCATAGGGTTTATTTTTACGGTGACAAAATGTTCTAAAATGGATTGTGGTAGTCTTTGAATATGCATCTTTTTTTTTAATTTTTTTTTAATTTTTTATGAATATGCATCTTATGTTCATTATATCTCAATAAAGTTATTACCAAAAATATATATCAAGTATGTAAGATTACTAGGAAAATCTGTATTTTACTGCTCAAAGCACAGAGGGATTTATTTCCCAATGATTTTAGAGTCCCAAAACTAATTAAAAATTACCTTCTGTCTTAGCATATTAATCTGAATTTCCATTTCCGTTTGACTGGTTTTTAAATCTCCATAGAAAGGAAGCTCTCCATTTTCATATTTACTTAATATCCTTCTTAACATGTTTATTAAGTGGTTCTTAAGCCTGCAGAAGGTATAGAATGAGTAAGTCAGGTCCTTTAAGAAGAAATATTTAATACTTATTTAAATAGATAATAGGTTCTATCACATAAACAAATCTATACTTATGATATCTCATTTGTTCCAATCTCTCATTGTTTGAGAGAATACCAACTAAATTACATTGCTAAGTAAAAAAATATGGAAAAGATTTTTATGACACATATGGCAGTTGAAGGGTTAACAGGGTAACTATATTAAGAGTTCTTGTAAGTTATTATTAATATCTATTTTCAGTATGTGAATATAAAAATTAATCTATTATTAGGTAGTAGAGGCTAGTAATCCACGGTGAGGAAGAAAAGCATCCTCATCTATTAATGTTTTATAAAGACACAAAAATACATTTTGGTACCCACCTACCCCAGTCTAAAAGAAGGAAAGAAAATACAGACAAAAAACATCAAAGGAGATCATTCAAAACAGAAAGAGAAACAGGAAAGAAAAATATTTATAAAGTTTGAATTCAGAGGAAGAAGGAAGAGGCAGAGCTTTAGAAGAAAGGAAATCAGCAGAGAGAGAATGTATGATGATGGCCTATGAGACTGTTTTAAACAAAAATCTAATACCTTGGCTAGTACATTCTTAGGAAAGTGAAGGATGCCAAACAATGCAGAGAAACAAAGTTGAATGACAGAAAAGTTTTGGCGGATCAGAGCAAAACTTAAATACTCAGCAAATAAGCAGAAAGGAAGCCAGGTGGGAGCTTCAGAGACATCGGAAAGACTTTTTTAAAAATCTGAGTAGTGAAGTTGCTCATTTTATTCTTCATGAAGTCAGACATGTATTTTTGTATGAATGACATATTTTATAACTAGAAAACGCAGGAAGAAAATGTAAGCCACTTGAGTCAGAGATGGCAGAGCAAGAGGAGAACATAGTTTTGTCTGATCCCAGAAATTCAGCCAGAGAGCTTTCAAATCATTCTGAACACCTGTGAAATCAACCAGACATCTAAGGAAAGAATTGCAGCATTTCTACAAATAGAAAAGTGACCACTTTTTGCAAGTCTTGGTTAACTTTCACCTTCAGAGTTACATTCTATTCTTTCACCGTACTTAATTTTATTTCTATATACATGTAAGTCCTGCTTGTTTTTCCTTTGGGATATATTTCTCTAACAAAAAGACATAGGATATGGTATATTGCTCAGTTCTGTTCAACTGGGTGATAATATCCTTTTTTAAAAATTTATTCATGATAGTCACAGAGAGAGAGAGAGAGAGAAAAGAGAGAGAGAAAAAAGACAGAGAGAGAGAGGCAGAGACATAGGCAGAGGGAGAAGCAGGCTCCATGCACCAGGAGCCCGACGTGGGATTCGATCCCGGGTCTCCAGGATCACGCCCTGGGCCAAAGGCAGGCGCAAAACCACTGCGCCACCCAGGGATCTCTGATAATATCCTTTTTATTTTGACTTTTAATTTCCATTTTTACACTTACATTCTAGACTTTCCTTGTATTTAATTTTATTTTTGTATATATACAAGGTTTCCTCTTAACCATTTGGGGATGCAATTTCCTAACAAAAAGACCAAAATTCACATAGTATCGGTGTACTGCTCTGCTCTCTTGATCTCTCTAATTCTATTATCTCCTTTGTTAACCTTTAAATTGGCTTCGGGTCTCTTCTGATTTGTTTAGCATGTATTTATCTGGGGTCATTCTTGATATTTTTCTATTCTGTTCTCTCACTCATCTCTTCTTCTCTGGACAGAATGACAAGATGGAAAAACTCACCGCCACAAAGAGAACAAGAGGTAGTACTGACTGCCCAGAACCTAAGCAGCATGGATAGAAGGAAGAGGCTGGAGCGAGAGTTCAGAATAATGACCATCAAGATAATAGCTGGGCTTAAGAGACACTCAGAGGACACTAGAGAATGCCTTTCTGGAGAAATAAAACAACTGATATCTAATCAAGTTGAGATAAAAAAGGCTAATCTTAGTGAGATGCAATAAAAAATGAAGGTTCTAACTGCTAGGATAAATGAGGCTTCACAGAGAAGTAGTGATATAGAAGACAAAACAATGGAGAATAAAGAAGCTGAGGAAAAACAAGAGAAACAACCACTGGACTATGACAGGAGAATTTGAGAGATGATTCGTACCACACAGCAAAACAATGTTAGAATAATGGGGATCCCAGAAAAAGAGGGGAAGGAGGGGGCAGAAGGCATATTTGAGCAAATTATAGCAGAGATCTTCCCTCATCTGGGGAAAGAAACAGGCACTCAAGTGCCAGGAGGCACAGAGAACCTTCCTCAAAATCAATAAAAAATAGGTCAATATCTCCAAGCAAAGCTTGCAAATTTCAGACCCAAAGAGAAAATCCTGAAAGCAGCTTGGAACACGAGGCCCTGAACTAAGAAGGAGAGAAATATTCAACTGGCAGCGGATCTATCCAAAGAGATAGCAGGCCAGAGAGAGCTGGCATGATATACTCAGGGTGCTCAATGAGAAGAATCTACAGCTAAGAATTTTATCCAGCAAGGCTCTCATTCAAAATACAAGGGGAGATAAAAAGCTTCCAGCACAAACAGAAACTAAAAGAATTTGTGATCCCTAAAACAGCCCTGCAAGGGGAACCTTTAAGAAAACAGAGAGCCCAAAAATAACACAGACCAGAAAGGAACAGACACAGTACACCAAAACACAGACTTGACACGTAATACAATGGCACTACATCCATATCTTTCAATCGTTACTCTGAATGTAAACAAGCCAAATGCCCCAACCAAAACACACAGGGTATCCCAGTGGATTAAAAAAAAAAAAAAAAAGCAAGACCCATCGATATGCTATCTGTAAGAGACTCATTTTTAGACACAAAGAAAACCCCAGATTGAAGGTGAGGGGGTGGAAAACCATTTTATCATATTAAAGGACATTAAAAAAAAACTGAGGTGGCAATCTTGATATCAGACAAGTTGTATTTTAAACCAAAGACTGCATTAAGAGATGAAGAAAGACACTATGCCATAATTAAATGGTCTATCCAAAGAGAAAATTGAACAATTATAAGTTTTAATGCCTCTAAAGTAGGAGCAGCCAACTATATAAACCGATTTTCTGTTAAGATTTCATTTATTTATTTATTTGACACAGAGAGAGAACAGAAGCATGGGCAGCAGGAGAGGGAGAAGCAGACTCCCCACTGAACAGGGAGCCTGATGAGGGCTTCATCCCAGGACCCTGAGAACATGACCTGACCAAAGGCAAGGGCTTAACCGACTGAGCCACCCAGACCCCCTTATGAACCAATTAATATCAAAATTAAAGGAACACATTGATAGTCATACAATAATAGTAGGCACTTTAACACACCACTCACTGTAACGGCCAGATCATCTAAGCAGAAGATCCACAAGGGCACAAGGGCTTTGAATGACACACTGCACAAAATGGACTTCACAGATAACTTCAGAGCATTCCATCCTACAGCAACAGAATACACATTCTTCTCGGGTGCACATGGAACATGTTCCATACTAGATCACGTACTGGGTCATAAATGAGGTCTCAACTGATACCAAAAGATTGGGATCATTCCCTGCATACTTTCAGACCACAATGCTTTGAAACTGAAACTTGATCACAAGAGGAAATTTGGAAAGAATTCAAATACACGGAGGTTAAAGAATCAAGCCAGGGAATAAAAGCACAGTTTTAAAAACCTCATAGAAACAAACAAAAATGGAAACGCAACTGCTCAAAACATCTGGGATGTAGCAAAGGTCATCCTAAGAAGGAAGTATATAGCAATACAAGTCTTTCTCAAGAAATGAGAAAGGTCCTAAGTACACAAGCTAACCTTACACCTAAAGGAGCTGGAAAAGAACAGAAGATTAAAACCTAAAACCAGCAGGAGAAGAGAATTCATAAAGATCAGAGCAGAAATCAATGAAATAGAAACCAAAGGAACAGTAGAACACATCAATGAAATCAGGAGCTGGTTCTTTGACAGAATAAGATCAATAAACCCCTGGACAGACATATCAAAAAGAGAACGGACCCAAAGAAATAAGATCGTGAATGAAAGAAGACAGATCACGACCAGCACCAGAGAAATATAGACAACTATAAGAACACATTCTGAGCAACTATATGCCAACAAAGTAAGCAATCTGGAAGAAATGGATCCCTTCCTATCAAAACTGAAACAGGAAGACACAGGAAACCTGAACAGACCCATAACCAGCAAGGAAATGGGAGCAGTCATCAAATATCTGCCAACAACCAAGAGTCCAGGACCAGGAGGCTTCCCAGGAGAATTCTACCACACATTCCAGGAAGAATTAATCTATTCTTCGGAGCTGTTTATAAAAATTAGTAATGGAAGGGAAACCTTCCAGTGTTCTCTGTGAGGCCAACATTACTCTGATCGCAAAACCAGAGCAAGACCCCACCCAAAAGGAGAATTACACTCCAATATCCCTGATGAACACGGATGCCAAAATTCTCAACAAGACACTGGCTGGGAGGATTCAACAGTACATTAAAGGATGATTCACCATGTCCAAGTGGGTTTTATGCCTGGGCTGCAAGGGTGATTCGACATCTGCAGATGAATCAATGTGATACACTACAGAAATAAAAGAAAGGATAAGAACCATAGGATCCTCTCAAGAGATGCAGAAAAAGCAGTTGACAAAGTGCAGCACCCTTTCCGGATCAATACTCTTCACAGTGCAGGGAGGAGGGGAGCATATCTCAATATCATAAAAGCCATCTACGAAAAGCCCACACCCGATGCTATTCTTAATGGGGAAAAACTGAGAGCTTTGCCGCTAAGGTCAGGAACACAACAGGGAGGTCCACTCTCTGGACAACCAGTGTTGTTCGACATAGCCTCAGCATTTAGACAACAAAAAGAAATAAAAAGGCGTCTGAATCAGAAAAGAACTCAAACTCTCACTTTTCTCAGAGGACATGATATCCTATGTGGAAAACCCAAAAGACTCTACGCCAACATTGTTAGGACCCTTTCCTGAATTCAGCAAAGCAGCAGGATAGGAAATCCATGCACAGAAATCAGTTGCATTTCTATACACTAACAATGAGATGGAAGAAAGAGAAACTGAGGAGTCAATTCCATTTACCATTGCACTAAACACCATAAGATACCTTGGAATAAACCCACCCAAAGAGACAAGGATCTGTACTCTGAAGAAGACAGGACATTCTGGAAAGAAATTGAGAAATCATAAAGAACTGAAATCATTCCATGTTCATGGATTGGAAGAACAAATATTGTTAAAATGTCTATGCAAGCTCGAGCAATCTCTACATTCAATGCAATCTCTATCAAAATACTACCAACTTTTTTTTAAGATTTTTTATTTATTTATTCATTAGACACACACACACAGAGAGAGAGAGAGAGAGAGAGAGAGAGGCAGAGACACAGGTAGAGGGAGAAGCAGGCTCCATGCAGGGAGCCCAACGTGGCACTCGATCCTGGGTCTCCAGGATCACACCCTGGATTGAAGGCAGAGCTATACCGCTGAGCCACCTGGGCTGCCCCCAACTTCTTTGCATACAGCTGGAGTAAATAATACTAAAATTTCTTTGGAACCTTAGAAGACCCCGAATAGCCAAAGGTATGTTGAAAAACGTAGCCAAAGCTGGTGGCATTAGAAGCCAGCCTTTAAGCTCCATTGCAAAGCTGTGATCAACAGGACAGTATGGTCCTGGCACAAAAGCGGACATGTCAATCAATGGCCCAGAAGAGTAAATCCAGAAGTGGACCCTCAACTCTATGGTCCACTCCTCTTCAACAATACTGGAAAGAAAATCCAATGGAGACAAAGCAGTCTCTTCAACAAATGGTGTGGGAAAATCAGACCACCACATGTAGAAGAATAAAACTAGACCATTTTCTTACACCATACACAAAAATAGAGTCAAAATGGATGAAACACCCAAATGTAAGATAGGAATCCATTAAAATCCTAGAGGAGAACACAGCCAGCAACCTCTGTGACCTTGGCTGCAGCAACTTCTTGCTAGACATGTCACCAGACGCCAAAATGACCTACTGAGACTTCATCAAGATAAAAAGCTTTTACGCAGCAAGGAAACAGTTGACAAAACCAAAAGACAACTGACAGAATGGCAGAAGGTGTTTGCAAATGCCTTATCAGATAAAAGGCTGGTATGCAAAGTCTATAAAGAGCTAATCAAAGTCAACACCCAAAGAAAGATAACCCAATGAAGAAATGGGAAGAAATGAAAGGACATGTCTCCAAAGAAGACATACATATGGCCAACAGACACATGAAAACATGCTCAACATCAGTTGGCACCAGAGAAATACAAATCAAAACCATGGTGAGTTTCCCCCTCACACCTTTCATAATGTCCAAAATTAGCAAGTCTGGAAATGACAGATGTTGGCAGGAATGCAGAGAAAGGGGGATCCTCTTACGATGTTGGTGGGAATGCAACCTGGTGCAGCCACTCTGGAAATCAGTACCAGAGGTTCCTCAAAGAGTTGAAAAAGGAGCTACCTATGTAAAACCCAGCAATTGCACTAGAAGGTATGAATCCCAAAGATCACTTTGGTCAGGATCCAAAGGGGCACCTGCACCCATATGTTTATACCAGTAAATATCCACAATAGCCAAACTAGGAGATCCGATGTTCTTTGAAAGAGGTATGTATAAAGAAGGTGTGATATAAATAAATAATCATATTTATTTATTTATTGGACAGAGAGAGAGAGAGAGAGGGAGGGAGAGAGAGAACAGAATATTACTCAGCCAATAAATAATGAAATCTTGGGACCCCTGGGTGGCTCAGTGGCTGAGAGTAGGCCTTTGGCTCCGGGCATAGGGGAAGGGAAGGAAAAGTAAAACAAGATGAAATCAGAAAGAGACACAAACCATAAGTCACTCAATACTAGAAAACAAACTGTGGGTTGCTGGAGGGGAAGGGATTGGGGGCGATGGGGTAACTGCCTGATGGGGATTAAGGAGGGCACGTGATGGCATGAGCACTGGGTGTTACATAAGACTGATGAATCACTGAACTCTACCTCTGAAACTAATATTACACTATAAGTTAATTAATTTGAATTCAAATAAATAATATAAAATAAAAAGAAATACAAGCAAATCCAAGATAACTTTTGATGTTGTTATATGACACAGTTAAGTTTTTAGAGATTAGGATATCTGCTCTAAGAAAAGAACACTATTAAAAGGAAAGATTACCTAAGAACAAAGATATCTTGCAGAAAAAATTCACGGTGGACAATGAAAAGCGCAGTTGACAATATATGTCAAAGGCATTGTTGTTATTATTTAAGGAATCACGGAAGAGTAAATGTAGTATTTTGGCAAGAATTTCTATTTAGGTTTTTATAAACTACAATTACAGATAAATTAGTTAATTAATGGTTAAAGTGATGTGAAATATTAGTCTTACCCAGTATTCTCTTTTTCCAATTCCTCATTTTTCTTCACTTCTTGATCCAACCTGAACTGCAAAGGCTGTTTTAACTCCATACATTTCTTTAGGTTTTCCTTTTCATCACCACACTTTGGAAACAATTTTTTAAGAACATTAGTTTCAAAAATCAAGAGACTCCTTCTTCTTTTATAAAATGCTATTTCTCATGAATCCATGAGTAATATGTGTTTAGACAGGTTTATAAAATACATATAAAATGTAGGTTATGAACCAAATGTCAATGAAAAGAAATCTCAAAAATAAGGATGTTTGTTAAAACAGCTTCAACTGAGTTTATATTTTCATCATTTTTGTTTCTAGAATTTAAATTGCCAAAATTTACTTGGGAAATACAGAGGTTTTTAATCCACATTAATGAAAAAATCTTTAAGGTGGCTATACTTACATCTGAGTTTCTAGAGATGTCCTAGAAGCAGTTTCACCAATGTCTTAAGATACTCTGGGTTTTGTGAGATCACAGCTTAAGATACAGTCTCTGAAAAATTCCCATACTGTCCCCATTATAATTTTGATGATCATCTGACTTTAGGATGAGATACTCTCCTTCTCTGCAAGCATTTCAAACATTTCTCTGCAAGATTTCAATTTCTTCTTTTCTATTGACCACTTTTCTCTCTAAATAAAATTCAAGGCTTCCCAATATTCTATAAAAACGTTTCCTTACTCTTGCAGCATTTTCGATCATCTTGCTTTTCCCCTTTCACTGGACTCGAACATTCTTTAATGTGTCATCTCAGCCACAGATTCATCTTTTCATCGCGTCTTTTACACTAAAATCTGACTTTCAATCCTGGAATTCCACTAAAAAGTTTTGACAATCATCAAGGATCTGTTTTTACAAGTCCTGATCCTGCTTTACTTCTCAGCAGCAGCTGAAAACAATGCCACATCTTCCCTCTGCTCTTCTAATCCCATTTCATTTCTAAATGACAGCAAACGCTGACATTCAGTCCTTGGACCCTTGCTATTCCTCTTTTTCACATCCTCTCAGAGTTCTCCAAATCCCAAGGCTTCAAAACCAGATGCTCTATTCTATACTTTCAGCCTTGACCCATTTACTGAGGTCATGTGTATGCTTCCATCTTCCTTCTAGTTCCTCATAGACAATATTTTCAACCACACATTCAATACCTGTTACCTGATGTGCATTACCTTTCTAGTTAGCTAATCTGTTATTTTTATATATTTTTTTAATTTATGTATTTGAGAGAGAGAGAGAGCATGAATGGGGAGAGGAGCAGATACAGAGTGAGAAGCAGACTCCCTGCTGCAGAGGGAGCCTGATGTATACAGGACTCGATTCTGGGACCTTGAGGTGATGACCTGAGCCTAAGGTAGATGTTTAACCCACTGAGCCACACAGGCACCTCACACAGTTAATCTTGTACATTTTATCTTGACTCTTTTTGGGATTACTTTGAGTTATTTTTTAAAGATTTTATTTATTCATTTATTTATTCATGAGAGGTACGGAGGGAGAGGGCGGGGGGGCAGGGAGAGAGAGGCAGAGAGAGAGAGAGAGAGAGAGAGAGGCAAAGAGACAGGTAGAGAGAGAAGCAGGCTCCATGCAGGGAGCCCCATGGAGGACTCCATCCCAGGACTCCAGGATCATGCCCTGAGCTGAAGGCAGACGCTTAATGAGAGAGACACCCAGGCATCCCGAGTGTATTTTTTTTTAATTTTTTAAAATTTATTTATGATAGTCACACACACACACACACACACACACACACACACACAGAGAGAGAGGCAGAGACACAGGCAGAGGGAGAAGCAGGCTCCATGCACCGGGAGCCCGACGTGGGATTCGATCCCGGGTCTCCAGGATCGCGCCCTGGGCCAAAGGCAGGTGCCAAACCGCTGTGCCACCCAGGGATCCCAGTGTATTATTTTTTAATCTGGGGGGGGGGCACCTTTACCCTCAGGATGCTGACCATTGTACTTTGTCTTGCTTTTCTTTTATAATGCAAAAGTTCTTCCCAAGGGTTGGATTATGAACGGTTTGCCTTTGTTTCCTTTTGAATACTTTCCTATTCCATAGAGACGTGAACTTACGGAAGTCTTCTTCTAAGTTCTTTTCAGACACATACTTGACTATTTTCTTCAGAGGCTTAAGTCAGCTAGAGCTAACTCTTCTTCCCAATCCATATTTCTTCACCTCAAAATGGTGTCCATGAAATATCTTAACACAGATGTAGTCTCTGTCCTGGGGATTCATGAGGTGAGAACCTTCTAGAGAAATTAGGGCTATGAACTAAGTTGCTGGAAAGCTATTTAAGTTTTTATTTTATAGGGTAAGCTTAAAGTGGCTAATCATTTTATACCATAACCCTAATTCATTTCTATAGGAATATGCAGAATTATCTATGGATATTCTTACAAACTCTGTAATATGTGGTGGCTTCCTAATAGATTCCTGTGTGATATTGTAGGGGGACAACTCATGGCACTCTCAGTCAGAGATAAGACTCCTTGTCAAGTTAACTGCATGAAAAGTACAGTAAAGCAACTTGAGCAGTTTTATATGAAGTCAGGAAAAAAAGTTTTTTTCGATGTTTCTTTGGCCACAGAAAGGACCAGTCAACAGAATGTGCTAGTTCCCCTGATAGGTATGATTGTTTAATGAAATTTGCATGTACCTAACTTATGTCACTGAAAGAAACTAGTTGTAGGTCCATCTACCTCATAGTTCCAACTTAGAAGTCCCAAAGCAATCTTCTCATCTTAAATCATTGGTAGCCACTCCTACAAAGGACGGTATGAATGGCACGATAATCCTGTACTGCTTATAAATGGTTATATAGTTTTCACTACCTATCAATAAACTGGAGTCCTGGATTGCACATTAATCTTTTCTGAGATTGGACTGTTAAATCTCTGAAAGTATGATTAACTCAAGGTAATAGAAAAACATTCGTTTATGAACTTGCTCAGTCAGGGCCTTAGAGAGTAACCTAGTGTCTCTAGCATTCATTGCAAGTTCAGA